>NC_042618.1:47919794-49119794 GCF_901001135.1 Rhinatrema bivittatum | reverse complement strand
CCCACCTTCCTCCCCTGAGGCCAGATTTCGACAAAAGCTACCTAAAGTCCAACTGAGAGCCTCAGATTATGAGGTCCCTCTAAGTACATGCAAATTGCTACATTCTAAGTTTTGCAATTTTTTGTACTTGTCATAGTTTAGGATGTCAGCATGTCTTAATCCACCCGTGCACCCATCCTTCCAGTTCTTCCCTTGCCTTTCACACTCCTCTCACTATTGCTGGCGCATTAAAGCAAACAAAAGAACCTTAAAAACATAATATCTGGAAGGGCATCAAAATACATCCTACTCGTTTTCATTTCTCTTCCTTACTCTCCCTCTCCCTAATACACTGTTTACAATTAGTAAAACGAAAATTGACACCACTGTCCAGTCAAAAATGTATTTATACTTTCAGTCAGCATCATCCTTAGCTTACCTTTCACTGACCTGATGAAGGCGCTATAGCTCTCAGAAGTCACAAGCACATTAGGTTAATCCAATGCAAATGCATTAATTTTATTTATTTTAAAAAAAAAATTCTGTGCTCATTATCCAAAGTTCTAAAAGGCTTACATCAACCAAAAAGACAAACAAATTCACAAAGCATCTTGAGAATGAAATAAAGCATTTGGCAGAAGTTGTCATGCCGAAGACATCAACAATAAAATAAATTAAACACACCAAGCCTCATTAAAGTCTAGCCTAGTTAAAATACTGCAATTACTAGCAAAATAATCCCAAAGAGCAATAATGGATTACCATATAGCAGCTAGTGCCCTGAATATATCAGGTTCCAATCTATACTGGGGAGGGGGGCAGTGACGAAGGAACTCAACTATCTTGGCCTTAAGAGCGCAGGCATCCAGAAGGGCTAATCAGACCCCAGCACTTATTCACGTGCGGTTAAATTGTAAAAGGAATGCACATGTGCCCATAAATGCGCGTATTACAGCATGAGCAAAAATACACCTAATTTTATAAAGTGCGCGTGTGCATTTAAAATGCTATTGCCGCTTGTGCTTCTATAGTCTTTACATGCGTATCTTGCATACTTGGGGAAGGAGGGAGAGAGAGAGACTCTGTGTAGAGTCAATCTGACATTCTGTATACATGTACCACTCTAGGGGTGGGTTTTCGGGAGTGGGGTCGGGGTTAGGGAGCGTGTTGTTACAGACACATTCAGAGGTATTCATAGTAAAATTGATGTCACTAAAGGATTATAGCCCTTATAAGTGATGAAAAGGAGTAGATTTGTACAATGCAGCTAGCACAGCCGTGTACAAATCAACTCCTCTTGTTAGAGTTTATTAATGGTTTTTTATTAATTGAATATAATTGATTAAGTATTTTGCATATACTTAATGGATCACCATTGCTTCAGGTAATGCAATGAAGTCAGATGCATATTTGCAGTTTCTAGTTAGTACAACAGAGCAATCCATTGTAAACTTGTGCAGATTTCACCAAGAAAGAAATTCTACAAGTTAACTAATCTCAGATTACTTAGAATCAGTTCTCTGACTTTTGCAATACTATTAGTAGTTAAGAGTCTGTTTTCTTACCACACTGAAAAACAATGATTGAAGCAGGAAGCCTCTGTCCTGCTGGAACAGAATGCAGTCTGTCAGGTACAGGGACATCAGAATCAGCTGCCTGAAGGCTGATCACAGGAAATAAGGCAGAGATGCATCTTATTTATTTATTTATTAAATATATTAATCGCTTTCCAGATTTACAATAAAATCTTTCAAAGCGATGTACGCGTTATTAAGCAGAAACTTAAAACATCAATAAAATCATATACATTTATTTAGATATTTTATATACCATCGTTCTATGTATAGATCACAACTGTTTACAAAAGTAACAGTCATAGCTATAAATTAACAAATAAAGTCGGGTTATAGGCATTAACATCTATCAAATGAAATGTTCTAATATATTTGACTAGAGATCTGGGTCATAGGTGAGGATTACAGACAATAAAATAAAATAATATAACAACTTTCGCATTTTAATCGCTACATTATATTGATTCTTACATTCTCTCTCTCTCATTAAGTTTATTCCTCATGCTTCAATAGTATCTCTTGTCCTTTTTATTGTAGTTCTCTTCTTTCAGATGTTTCTAAGTTGGGTTATAAGCATTTTTGAATAGCCATGTTTTTAGCTCACATTAAATCTTTCTGTCTGGTATCAAACGTAGCTTCTCAAGCAGGGAATTCCAAAGTTTTGGACCTGCTATAGAAAACACATGATTTCTTACATTCGTTGGATGTGTGCTCCTTATTCTGGGGACAGTCAGTAGACCTTTATTTTGAGATCTTGTGTTCGCTGCGGTGTGTGTGGTTGTAATGACAAGCCTGTCATACTGGTGTTTCTCGAGTTAAGGATTTTGAATAATAACATTCATACTTTAAAATAGATTCAGGATTGCATTGATAGCTAATGCAGTGAGATCAGCGAGGGTGTTATGTGATCGAATTTCCTAGTTCCTAACAAAAGTCTTGCAGCAGCATTTTGTAGTACTTGCAATGGTTTAAAGAGATATGCAGAAAGGCCAAGCAATAAGGAGTTACAGTAGTCTAGGTTTGAGAAAATTAGAGTTTGCAATATAGTTTGGAAGTCTTCGAGAGTTAATAAATGTTTCAACCGATGTAAAATATGAAGTTTGGCATAACCCGTCTTGATTAATTTATTGATGTGCTTTTTCATAGTAAAGTTCTCATCTAGCTGGATCCCTAGATCCCGTACTTGGTTTGAGGGAATAATTTGAAAATAACATATAAAACACATTGTAAACATTTTTCAACACAACCATTATTATTAATCCCTTCCTGAAATTATTCAACCTCAGATGACATGAAGCAGCTTCTATGTAGGAATCTTCAGCTCACTGATTTGGTATAGGGATCTTTGATCAGACTCTGTCTTCAGACCCATGATTGCAGGCATTATCTTCTTGGGCGTGTCTGCTGGTTGGCTAGGCCCAAGGATGAGGGCAGGCTCTACTGATGGTGGCGACCCTGCTGATGCTAACAGCCCAACTTGGTTATGGCTCCTACCCCTTGTTTTCTTGTTCCTAGGTTCCACTTTATAACAAATGAATAAGCAAGATTACATGAGTATTGATGAGGACCAAACTCTTGGTCTAAGTCTATATTTCGCCTACATTCCTAAACTGTTTAGGTAGAATTTTCACACCTAACATCTCAGGGTTAACAAGAGGCCTCTCTCTACAACTTATCCATAAGGCTTGTGTTTTTCCTGGGTTAAGTCTTAAGCGCATGTTCTCAAGCTATTTGGCCACTAAGTCAAGATATAAATTAACTCTATTCATATCCAAGATCTGGCCCAGGCCAATGTGAGTGAGGATTTGGACATCATCAGCAAAGATGTGACATTCAAGGCCCTGCTGATTGATTAACTTGGCTAGAGGGGGCCATACAAATATTGTACAATAGGGGAGACAATTCTGAACCTTGAGGCATCCCACAACTTATTTGCTCTGCCTCTGAAACTCTCCCCTTCCAATATTCTCAAACTGACTTTCCCTCTTGGAATAAGGAAACCACTGAATCATGCCACTTCCTAAACCACTATCCACAAATCTAGCCATCAACAACTCATGGTCCAATGTGTTGAATGCCATTGAAAGATCAAGGAAGATTCACAAAGGATCACCTTCTCTATCAGCTAGTCTGCTGAAATTATCCATTAAGCTTAGCAATCAGCTCCCTGCTGGCTTTGAAACCCTGACTACTTCATATGCATAATATTCTGTTCATTCAGATATCGTAAAAATTGGTTGTAGCATAATTTCTCGATAACTTTAGCCAAGAAAGGGAAGTTAGAAATTGGGCACTAATGTTCCAACTTATCCAAGCCTTCCTTGTTTAATATTGGCCTAACCATAGCTCCTTTCACTTTATGGAGCATCCTCCCCTGTTGTAGTGATAGATTTGCAATCCGTGCCGAGGCATTGAATACTTTCTTTCCAAACCATGTGATAATCTTAGAATGTGCACAAAAAAATAAAGGAAAATATCCTTTTGATTTCCTGGTATCTGCCCATTATGAGTAATATTTATTTCTCAAAATACGCTTGTCTATCTTTTTTAATGCAAACCTTAGCTAGTATTAGAATCATTCAAATTGCATTGCAGATAGTTTGAAAATGTAATTCAGCATACAGAAGAAGTCCTCTAGGCCTCACTAATTATCTTTAGCCAAATCCACTTTATCTGTGGTTAGTATAAAAGGCAGAATGTTTTTGTCAGGAGCTTACGGCTTCTCCTTTGTGGCAGGCTGCATTTTAAGTGACCGTTTAGAATGAGGTTTGGCCTTTGAAAAATGGAAAAAAAAAAAAAGCTTCTTTGATAGAAGACTTAAAGGAACCAGTAAAGGCTGTGTGCAAGTGCACATACATTTAATCTCAAGCCTGTCTCTATAAGAGCTAATGCTCTGAGGAACTAAGGATGCAGAATTGCTTTAGTACAATGGTTCGGAAAATGGAAGCACTGAGGTTTTTTTTCCCTGGCCTATTTGCCAGGGGTCTGCCTGAATTTATAACAAACAAAAGGAGGCAAGTCTCACACATCTGTTTTGTCCTTTCCAAATTTAGTTCACCTGGAAGCCCTCTGAACCGCGATAGTTTTATTTTCAAAATGTAACAGTGGGTTGAGTTTTATATTTCAAGTTTTTATTGAATAAAGAGATTTTTCCAAATAATTGACATACATTACTCTTTTTTTTTTTTTAGTGTCATAATACAAAAACATTCATATTTTCATTATCCCCCCCCCCCCACAACATTCATGTTATACCATTAAATTATATGCATTATAATCCCATCCCCCCTTTAATCCCTCCCCCAATCTCCCTACACCCTAACCCTCTCCTCTAGTAATTCCCCCCAGCCCTTCCCAATCTAATCATATAAGCCTGTCCACGTACAGCATATGCCATAATTCCATATACAAAATCCACTCCTCACTTTGGGGCGAGGGCACAGTCAGTGAGTTTTCTCAGTTCTTGCACTGACCATGGTCAGAAAGTAGTTTTGGCTCTGCAGGACTGAATTTTCAAAGTCATTTACACCCATGAAACATGGGTTTTATGTACATAAATGGCTTGTATAAAATTGCCTAGGGCTCAATTTGCATAAAAATACATACATAACCTGATTTTGCATTTTTATGTATACTGGGATAGGTGTTCTGGGAGGTGGAGCTGGAACCTGATTCACAAACAATTGTATTTCCAAAAAATAAAAGTTACACCCATGAAGAGGGGTAACTTTTATGCAGCTTATTTTGTTCATGGTGAAGGGCAAATTACTCAAGCATTTTCAAAGCGAAAAGTTACATGGAGCGTTTATCTCAACCCCCATACATTTATAAAATTCCCTCCATAAGGCCATTACATTACAGATGACTTTTCAAAGGAGTTACACATGTAAGTGTAACATACTTTCGTAGCAATTTTCAAAAGCCATTTACCCACATTAAGTGCGCTTAACGCAGATAAAACTTATGGACTATTCAAAGACTTTTGAAAATTGCTACAATCTATGCTATTGAATTGTCAATACAGTTTACCAGTGTTAAGTGCACAGGGACAGTAACTTTCAAACAGGTGTGCGGGCACACATATACACGAGTAATCGGCGCACGCCTAGAGACACAGCATGCATGTTATAAAATAGCCAGGCATGTATGTAATTTTAAGCTTATGTGCGCCTAGCAGCATACGTCGGCTTTTGGACGCGCAACTGCCCATATTTTGTGACAGATGGCACGTCCAGCCAAGGGCCAGTTTCACCAGTTCATCCACCAGTTTGCCCAGTCTACATCTAGGTTTTCCAAACCCTCCTGGTTCCTTAGCCTGTACTTCCCCCAGTTAACTGCAACATTACTCCTCATTTCAATGGCGAGGGAAAAGAGGAATTGGATTCAGACGACAACCAAGAGGGCCCTGACTTCTATGGTCTGAGGACGGATTGGCAGACTGCTTCTACGAGCAAGTGCATAAACAAAGCACATTCAAGCAGTACAGTATGAATGTTCAAGAAAGCTCTTCACCCAGTAAATATATAATGCTAGTAGTCAATGTTTTGGGAGTGATCATAAGGCTTGGGGATAACTACGCAGAGCAGCAGTTGCTACTCTTAAGAAAAGCATGGGAGTAACCTGCACGATGTGGCAGATACTGTCATAAGAAGATTGCTGGGCAGACTGGAAGGACCATGTGGTCCTTTTCTCCGGTCATTTCTATGTTTCTATGTTTTGTGCATACATTTCTTGCAGATGTGGACACTTGGGCCGAGGGGAAATTGGCGCTACCTGCAGGGAGTGGCCCTGCAGGCCGCCACCGTCAGCAGGTAGAGCTGGCAGAAGCAGAGGCCCAACTGGAGCTTCGCCAGTACCAGCCCACGTTCCCCTTAGGTTGAGCCCTGGGGTGCCTGGGCTGGCTGGTCTTAAGTGCAGGCCTCTGTGGAGGTAAAGTTCTGTCCAGATGAAGTCATTGCAGGCCAGCTCGGAGAAGAGTGTGGCATCAGGACAAGCAGCAGTCAACAGGGTCAGGTTCGGGTTGTGGTCAGAGGCAGGCAGTGTTCTCGCAGAGATGTGGTTCAGGCAATGGTCTGGGCAGGCAGCATTCAGAAGCACAAGCAAGCAGTGGTCAGGGGGAGGCAGAGATCAAGCGGTGTTGAGATCCAATCCAAATCAATGCCAGAAGTCCGGTCCAAGATCAAGCCAGAAGATGAAACGCGGAAGACAGATGAAGGAAAGACTGACCATGAAGACACAAACTCGGGAGCCGACCAGACTTCCAAGGAACCAAGAACAGGACACAGGAACAACACACAGCGGAAAGCAGGACCCAGGAACTCAGGCAAAGCACTACTCCAGGAGGAATCGACTTGTTGGCAAGGCACTGGAGGGGTCTCAGCCTCTGCTCTTTATAGGGCTGGAATGAAGACGTCATCAAGGGGCGCCTCAGAGGAGTTCCCGCCACTGGCCCTTTAAATTTAAAGCAGTCGGCGCTTGTGCGCCCTAGGGAAGGCAGGGCCACAAGGTTCGGCAGTGTCCTGCCACATAGGAGAACGGCAGCTGGAGCAGCACAGCGTGGCTTCCTGCTGCATTCTGAGGAGGACCCAATGTCGGTGCCTAGCCGGGAGTCCTAAGGCAGGCATGGTGGATGGCCGCGTCTTGCTAGGGAGGCGCGGCGTTGAGAAGCCGCAAGAACAGACCCAGGCTGGAGGTAAGAGCAGCAGTCTGTGGGATGGGCCCATGGACCGCCAATCACAACACATTTTTGCCTAAAATTGTAAATATGCGCATATTTTTATGTTTTTAAAATAGCATGTACACTCGTACAACCTACTTACATGTGTACATGCTAATTTTACACTTGCAAATAATTTCAAAATTCACTCCTTTGAGTTTTGTCTACTTTTTTTTTTTTTTTAAATTTATAGTTTATTAAATTTTCTTCAAACATTCTTACAATGCAAAAAAGAAAAAAAGAAAATGTTGCTTCACATCAACACAACTTTCAAAGAAAATATACTTTGCCCACTTTATATCATGTGAATACAATAACCAGCCCACATAATGGGGAGCTTAAAACAAGAATTATAACAAAAAGAAATATCTCATATCAACATGAATACATTAGGAGATTGCCATTTTTTATACCTGTTACCCCTTTTATGGAGGGGGTTCTTCTTTGTCTATCCACCCTTATCTACAAGAAATGTTTCTAAATGAGGTGGTTCAAGAAACACAAATTTATTTTTCTGAAAAGTGATTAAACACTTACACGGGAATTTGAGATAAAAGGTGGCTCCTAAGGCAACCACCCTCTGTCTCAAATTCAGAAACTGTTTCCGCCTCATTTGAGTATCTTTGGAAACGTCCGGAAATACTTGAATTTTCTGACCACAAAATAAAATTTCTTTATTTCTAAAATATCTCTGGAGGACAAGGTTTTTCTCATTTTCCAAACCAAAAGTCACTAACAACGTAGCTCTTGATTGGATAATATCATTTGATGATTCAAGGAAATCTGTTAAATTGGGACTAGCTGACACTAACATATCGATACCTCCTTCAGGGGTCGATATATCCCTTTTTTTTATAGGTAAATAATACATTTTTGAAACAGTTAATTCCTTAGTTATACCCAAAATTTCCCTTGCATATTTACTAAGTAATTCTTGAGCAGATATCAATCTAATACATGGGAAATTTAAAAACCTCAAGTTATTTCTCCTTAGAATATTCTCATAACCCTCTAGCTTCTTGTAGATAATTAAAGAGTCCTTTATAGATGCTGTACTGGCAGCTTGTAGTGTTGCAACCTGTACCAGGTTTGACTCAGTCACAGTCTCTAAATGAACAATTCTTTTATTGTGATCCTCCAAGTCTTTCTTAGTTTCCAATGCCAAGGTAGTGGATTGACTCATGGAAAGGGCTAGCATCCTTTCCATTTTGGAAACCACCCTCCACACATCTACCAGGGTGATGTTATCTGGAGGGACTTCTTCGACATTTAATTCACAAGGTAACATATTTCCCAACTCATTATTATTAGTACTAGTCCCATCCTGTAATCCTGGTTTTTGAACTCTGGACTCGGGCGATGTTAAGGCTACAGTCTTAGGGTCAGAATCTCTACTGGCCCCACTGTTTCCAGCAGTTACATTAGGGGACTGGTCAGTGGCGGGACTATCGGAGGCTCCCGACGAGAAAGAGATGTCCGGAATGACTTCTCTGATATTCTGACTTACCCTCCGAATAAGATGTTGATCCATCGGGCCTGTGACGTCTCCTCTTACTGGTGTAGATATCGCCATCTTAACTTTCCTTTTCTTTCCCATCCAGAGCGCAGGAAATCTCCAACAATGAAAGAGTAAGAAAAAAATCGCCCAGGGGCGCGCCCCTTTGGCACGAGGCTTCGGCGCGCCGGCGGCTGCCCGCTGCTGTCCTCGGTTTAAATAGGGGACAGCAGCGCGGTGATGACGTCATGAGTAGGCGGGGTCTGCACTCGGTTCCTCCGTCTCAGCGTCCCTTCTGCCGTGCGGCTCTCACCACGCTCCGATTTTAACAGCACGGCTCTCCTCCAGGTCAGCTCCCGCTTCTCCACCGCTGTCCTCGGTTTAAATAGGGTACAGCAGTGCGGTGATGACGTCACGAGTAGGCGGGGTCTGCACTCGGTTCCTCCGTCTCGGCGTCCCTTCTGCCGTGCGGCTCTCACCACGCTCCGATTTAACAGTGCGGCTCTCCTCCAGGTCAGCTCCCCTAGTTTTGTCTACTTTTTTCTTTTGTTTTGACTTCACAATTTCCTTTTGTTCCTTTGGACTTTATTGAAACCAGCGTCTGTTGCATTATGACACTATAAGCCTTCATTCACAACCATCTAGGTTGTTTCCCCTTCTTTTTGTAGCTCCCTCTCAGCTTAGTACCGCCATAACAGCAATGGTTCTTGGTCCGAGGTCGCAATCCACAGAACAACTTGTTCATAAAGGAAGTAATTTTTAAAAGGATTTGCATGCATGAAATTTGGTTTTACACGTTTAAATGCACTTTACTCAGGGCTTTTGAAAATTGCTACATTAGTTAAATTTACATGTTTAACGCCTTTGAAAATTATACCCTATACTTTTTTTCTTTATTTTTAGACCACCCCAGGCAACATCTCAGACCATTTATTTTAGGACCATTTGTTACTTATTTCCTCCTCCCTGTCTTCTGCACACGGAAGCTGGGTCATTTCAATAGGGCACATTAGTAAGGAACAAATATTCAAATTCTGAATAGCACTTAATGAGCCAAGAGTCCTTAGCTGTAAGGTTAAGTATGATGATTAGAACTCAGAGCTGAGAGTCAAGACTGTTAGTTATATATCCAGCTGATCCAGCAGAACTCTGTGGGGCGTTCAGAAAGTGACTTTATCTTGCATCTTAGTCCCCTCAGTTCTAATTGCCTAATAATAATCATTTTCCCTTCTTTCCTCTAGAAGCTGTTATCCAATATGTGTGATAACAGGTCATTCAAAAGGTGGCAGCTTGTGTATTTCTGAAACACTGTAAGATGAATTTTAAAAATGTATGCACATAAAAATTAGCATATATGCATTTAGTTGCCTCTGCTCACATATTCTGCATTTTATAAATGTAAAAAATAAACACGTATTTTCACTTTCATGTGCACACACATATATGCATAAAAAAAGGAGCGTTCCAGGGTGGGGCTATTACTTACACGTGTGACGGACCCCTCTATTAAGCCCTGGGTAGTCCTAAATTCAGAAAGCATTCTAGTGCAGATTATTAGAAGTAGAGGAGGCTCCATTCAAATGCAGCCCCTCCATGGAGGGTGCTTGGGTGGTCCATCTCCTGAGAATTAACAAAAGCAGCTTGTAAGAATGAGTTTTGGTGGCAGTACAGAACTGAGTTGAAGTTAGGAGGAAGGAGGAGTCTCTGCCTTTGTTATTTTTTCAGCCCAATTCATAGATGCCTGGAAATAGTTTTATAAGGGCTTACATCTCCTCTGAGGCAGAAATAACTTTGTGCTGAAATATACCAGGGCATGTGCCCAGCTGCATAGCTACTTGCATATCTCTTGGCCCTACCCTGTAACACCCATGCCCCGCCCACATTCCTGCCCTCCCCCCGATGCAAGATATTTGTGCGTCAGTGCTTATGCGTGCATGTGGGCAACTTATAAACCAGGTGGACACACATGTGCTAGATGCGTGCCCGTCTCATGATTTTGGCGCCCGCCCGGATTTTAAAACACACCGTTGGTGTGCCCATATACACCACCTATATGGTTACGAGTGCACATGTTCATGAATCTTATATTGTCCATGCAAGTGCGCGCACATTATATAAAATATGCCTATTCATGCACATGTGTGCTCCTAATTTTAAGCATTTACACAAGGAAATGTTTTTCGCGTATTTTCCTTAGCACGTGTCAGCTTTTACGAATGCAAGTCAGCACATTTTTTACCGTGCACACATGAACGAAATTACTAGTTTTACCAATGAGTCTACCAGTTTGCCCAGTCTGTCTCTAGGTCATCTACACCCTCCGGTTATTCAGCCTGTACACCCCTCGGTTTACCCTGACCCTTCACCCTGTCAGTATTTGGTTAAGTAGTATAATTGGTTAAGTATTAAAATTCTACATATCCAGCTATGTTGAAAAACTATGCCATGTATCTTTTAGGGATGTGCAGGCCAAATGTTTTCGTCGCATTCGGGATACGTATTCGTGGATGGCCGATTCTGTTTCATGCGGAAGTATGGAAAATTCCATAAGTTGCCGATCCGTCAATACGTTTCCCGGTTCCCTAAATAAAAATTTAAACTCCCCGACCCTCCTTAACCCCCCCCCCCCCCCAAGACTTAACAAAACTCTCTGGTGGTCCAGCGGGGAGTCAGGAAGCCATCCCTGCACTCGTTTGCGATTTCCTCACGGCGCCGATAGCCTGTGTCACAGGGGCTGCCGGTGCCATTGGTCAGCCCCTGTCACATGGTCACCGGCGCCATCTTGTGCTCCTACCACGTGACAGGTAGGTCATGTGGCAGGAGGTCGCTCCAGGACCCTCGTTGGACCCAACCGTAACTTTTGGCCAGCTTGGGGGGGCCTCCTGACCCCCACAAGACTTGCCAAAAGTCCAACGGGGGTCCGGGAGCGGAAGCGCGGAGGAGCACGTGACGCCGGAGTGGAGTGATGCCGGCGTCACGTGCTCCTCTGCTCTGGCGTCATGTGCTCCTCCGCTCCAGCGTCACATGCTCCTCCGCGCTTCCGCTCCCGGACCCCCGTTGGACTTTTGGCAAGTCTTGTGGGGGTCAGGAGGCCCCCCCAAGCTGGCCAAAAGTTACGGTTGGGTCCAACGAGGGTCCCGGAGCGACCTCCTGCCTCATGACCTACCTGTCACGTGGTAGGAGCACAAGATGGCGCCGGTGACCATGTGACAGGGGCTGACCAATGGCACCGGCAGCCCCTGTGACACAGGCTATCGGCGCCGTGAGGAAACCGCAAACGAGTGCAGGGATGGCTTCCTGACTCCCCGCTGGACCACCAGGGAGTTTTGGTAAGTCTTGGGGGGGTCAGGAGGGGGGGGGGTTTAAATGTTTATTTAGGAGGCCAAATAAAACGGATATCTGTTTTATACGTGGGGGGTCGCGATGCGTTTCGCCTCCCCACGTATTTAACAGCAAAAAATAAGTTGCAGATTACAAATCCGTGGAAAACGGATGCACATCCCTAGTATCTTTTAGATTCGCAAGCATGTCGTTTGGTAGATATATTTTATATAGTTTGCACACAGTTGCGCGCACAATATAAAAGGCCTGAGCATGCGTACCTCTAATCATTGGGGCATGCATAGGTATGTTTTAAAGTTAGCCTCATATTTTTAAAATAGGTGGGCAAAGTATATATGATCAATGCATTGATATACGCTGTTTCAGATCAATGCATTGCATGTATTTGTGCATAAGCCTACATATGCACGTATGCTGTGGGGTAAACATATGTGTATTTTGTAATATGCACTTATCTGATACGCGCGGGTTATAAAATACTAGCATAAATCTACGTGTGGCCATATACGCACGTATACGCCGCCACGCATAATTGTTTGAAAGTTATCCCCTGAGTGTTGTAATTTTAAAAAGTACTGAAATCTTTCAAGTTTGCATTTTGCATCGATTGTAACAGAAAAAAAAATTAGAAAGTTCCCATCTTTAGAAAATGTTTGCTGAGATTTAAAGATTCAAGGGGTAATATTGCAACCGCCCAGATAAGAAAGTCTGCAAGTATGTGCATGGGTTGTGCCATTTTCAAAGCAAACTTACGCAGATATGTTTGCTTTCAAAATTATGCCTCACAAAACTACCTGCTCACAATTATACTTGACAATTTGTATGCAGAAAATTTCAGTGGAATTCTATACCATACTTTTGACAATCCAAAAGTATGTGCTTAACTGCAAAACCCACCCCATCCCCCAGGAAAACATAACGGACAGACACAAATAATTTTACCCAGGGTCATTTTCCTGGGTAAAGTGCGCTTTCACCCACAGAAATGCTTTTGAAAATTACCCACAAAATTAAAGAAAGAAATCCTAGTTTTCCTTCAGAAATTCTCTGTCCTGGTTATTTTTCATTATAGGGGAATAGGTATGTACTGTACGTATTTTACTAACTGCTATCCGATTGCATGTGAAAGCAGATTTATAGAGATAAGTGGAGTTTGGCTGGGTTCATCCTTGTCATTCAGCTCATGCATGGATGCCTTAGTTTCTGGTTTCAATCCCTGTTCTTTCAGAAAAGCCATTGACTCATATTGGTAGTGGCTTCTCTTTCATAATTTGTACCAGCATATTACAAGTAATTACTGATTTCTTGTGTGTGTGCATGCAGGCTATGTTTGCTGCCGTCAGCTCTATTCTAATTCAAATTCTTGCTGCTAAGCAACCCAAATTTGGCTAATATGTGGAGTATGTTCTTGCTGCATGCTGAAAATGTCATTACAAAAACAAGCATTTTCAATAAAACAGATAAAAAGAAAAGTTACTAGCGATAAAATATAAAATAAATCCAAAGTAGCTTCATCACAGTGCACTGATCTGCTGTCTTATTCTTTCCTCAGTGTGTCAATCCTGATTTTCAATACTACTCGACAGTGCTTTGTTCTGGTAAAGCAGTTCCGCCCAGGTAATCCTCTTCATCAGCTTTCCTCTTGCTGTCAAATGAAGCAAGCTATTAAGGTTTTAGCAGTAAAAAGGTAGTGGGCTTTGGCGAAATCTCTGTTCCTTATTCCACTTGATTGCCCTGGATTCTGACTGTACATTGTCTGGGGAGGCATGAAAGCAAGGGTATACACAGCTAAGGAACATGTGGGCCATTGCATCTCTACGTTTGATCAAGACTCTAGAAGACAGATACAGTGCTTGAATAGTTTCAGGCTTCTCAATTAATTTAACTAAGTACTAGTTGTTAATAATTTTCCTATTCCATTGTGCTGCTTAGGTGAAATTTTATTCAGAACCTTATTTGCTGAAAAAAACTTATTCATCCAATGAGATTAACTCTTTGACTAGTCTGGTAAATAAAGTCCCAATCGATGAATGATAGGTGTCCTCTAAAAGGAATGAATTGTTCAATCTTAAGTCCTTATTCATAGTGGGGCAGATTTTAAAACATATGCGTGGGCGTAGATTTGTTCGCGCAACCTGGCGCAAACAAATCTATGCCCGATTTTATAACATGCGCGTGCTGCTGCAAGCATGTTATAAAATCCAGGGTCGGCGCACGCAGGGGGGTGCACAATTGTGCAACCTGCGCGTGCCGAGCCGAGCAGCCTGCCTCCGTTCCCTCAAAGGCCGCTCCAAAATTGGAGCGGCCTCAGAGGGAACTTTTTTTCCGGCCGCCCCCCCCCCCACCTTCCCCTCCCTTCCCCTCCCTAACCCACCCCCCAGCCCTAACTAAATCCCCCCCTATCTTTGTTGAGAAAGTTACGCCTGCCCGAGGGTAAAGTGGCCAGGCCCCGACACAGGCCGGTGTCGGGGCACCCGGACATGCCCCCAGACTGTGGCCCTGCCCACGGCCCCGCCCCCAGACCGCCCATTTTTCAAAGCCCCGGGACATACGCGCGTCCCGGGGCTTGCGCGCACTGCAGAGCCTATGCAAGATAGGCTCGGCGCGCGCAGGGGGAAGCAGGGGTAGGTTTTCGGGGGTTGCGCACGTATCTTATGCACGCAACCCTTTGAGAATCTATCCCAATGGGCCTGATTTTAAAAAGCCTTTGCATGCTTAAAATTGGGTTTTACAGGGGTAAATGCCCTTTACCCATGTAAGTGGGCTTTTGAAAATTGCTACAATGTATGCCGTTGAATTTTCCATAGGATATTCATGTGTAAATGCACTTTCCGCATAAGAATAGCTTTTAAAAACTGCTACAACTGTATGTTACATTTACAAATTTAACTCCTTTTAAAATGACCTCCTTAGGAAGTCATTTTCAAAAAGGATTTATCCATGTAAAGCTGGTTCTTATGCATGTAAATGAAATTTTGAAAATTGCTGCTTTTATGCGTGGAACTCCTTTGAAATTTCACTGAATTTTTGTTATGCTCAAGCTTGTGAACCCTTGGGCCGACGGGAGGGTGGTATACCTTAGGAGGTGGATCCTTAGGTTCTCCCGTTGGGTGGCGAGGCGGAACAGAAGATGTGACCGGCTGACCCTCGGCACTGGAGACTGAGGTGACCAAGGAAGCAGAGGAAGAGTCATGACGTCGAAGAAGCCAACTGTGTCTTCGCCACTGGAAGCCCGCGGTACCCCCAGGAGGAGCCCGTAGGGACCCAGGCCACTGGGACTTAGGTGGACCTTTGAGAGGTCAAGGAGTCGTGAGGTCGTGCAAGGGCCAACTGGAGCTTCACCCCTGGAAGCCCGTGGTCCCCCCCGGGATGAGCCTGTAGGGACCTGGGCCGCTGGGACTTAGGTGGGCCCTTGGAGACGGTGGTCCAGAAGAAGTCAAAGGTCAAGTGCCAGAGCGTCGTCGCTTACCAGTCCGAGTTCACACACCAAGGGATCGCCGCTTGCCAGTCTGAAGTCACACACCAGGAATCACCGCTTGCCAATCCGAAGTCAGGAACCAAGGAATCAATGAGACGAGACAGGAACCAGGAAGCAAGGATCTGAAGCACAAGAAGACTCATCGAAGCAAGCAGACCTGACAAACCACGGAAGTTGCCAAGTCATGGAATGAGCAGAGGAAACCTCCTTTTATACTTCCTCTGATCCGGTGCTTAGGAAACAGCTGTGGTCAATTAAAGGGGCGAGGTCCCTTTAAATCTAGGAAGGAGGCGCGGCCTCACGCCTAAGATGGTGGCGGCCATGTTGGATTTCAGCCGCGGAGGAAAGGCTGCCCGATGCCGCAAGGGAGGAGCAGGGATGGCTCCCAGCTCGGCGTCCTCCGTAGAGGGCCTCACTGATGCACGGAACCGACGGGCATCGGGCTACTGGCGCTTCCCCGATGTTGCCATGGCGGGTCGCCGTTGTGGGTCAGGTAGAGGACTGCGGCCGTGAACGGCCGCGGAACACAATAGTACCCCCCTCTTTAGGGCACCTCTCCAGAGGCCTGGGTTTAGACGGATGGTCTCTATGGAATTGGTCAAGCAAGCCCTGGTCAAGGATGTTGGCCAACAGCTTCCAGGTGTTTTCTTCGGGACCGAACCCCTCCCAAGCTAGCAGATACTCACATTTCTTTCGCACGTCCAACACCTCTCGGACCTGATAAGTGAGGTCCACTTCAGAGGCGCTAGGTTGGGGAGTCGGAGGCATACTGGAAAGCCAAGATAGTACCAAAGGCTTCAAAAGGGAGGCATTGAACATGTTGTGTATCTTGAGTGAAGGCGGTAGTCGAAGTTGGTACGACACTGCACCAATCCGACGGAGGACGGGAAAAGGTCCAATAAATCGAGGGGCCAGTCGCGCTGATGGCAACTTCAGGCGAATAAACTGGGTGCTCAACCATACCTTTTGACCAGGTCTCAGAGGCAGGTACGGTCTCCGTCGCTGATCAGCATACCTTTTTGCCACCTGACTGGCTTTAATCAGTGCACACCGTGTGGAGACACAAAGGCGATGCAGTTCATCCGCTGAGAGTTGGGCTACCGGAGACGTGATGGAAATGGGAACTGGCAGCGGCGGGCATGGCTGCTTTCCATAGACTATCTGGAATGGAGAGGATCCAGTAGCCATAGAAAGGTGAGAATTGAGTGCAAATTCCGCCCATGGAAGCAGACTTGCCCAGTCGTCCTGTTTCTCATTCATGTAGATACAGAGAAACTGCTTTAGGGTTTGGTTCGTTCTCTCTGCTAGACCGTTGGTCTGAGGGTGGGTAAGCAGACTTATAGTCCAGAGTGACGTCGAACTTCTGACAGAGGCCCTCCAGAATCTGGCAGTGCATTGGGGGCCTCGCTCCGAGAAAATGCTTCTTGGTAGACTATGTAGTCTAAAAATGTGCTGGACAAACAACTGGGCCAACTGTGATGCGGACGGTAACCCTGGGAGGGGCACGAAGTGTGCCATTTTACTAAATCGATCGATGACCACCCATATGACAGTGTTCCCACTGGATGGAGTCAGATCGACCACGAAGTCCGTTGCTAGATGGGTCCAGGGTTCGAGGGAGCTGGTAATGGCTGAAGGCAAGCTTGGGGTCGAGCCTGGAATCCTCTTATGACGGGCACATAACTGGCAGGACTCTACATAGGACCGGACATCCTTGTTGACCTTAGGCCACCAATAGTAATGGCGAAGGGTTCTGTAAGGTCCCAATGTTGACCTGGATGACTGGAGCAATGAGAGTCATGAGCCCACGCCAAGACTTGTTTTCTGCAGATGCGGCAGAACAAGGTTTTTCCCGGGAGGGATGGTCGTGGTGGCGGACAGCAGGACCCGTGATGCTCGATAATAAACTGGGGATCATCAGGCATCTCTGCAGTCTCGAAGACACGAGACAAGGTGTCGGCCTTGAGATTGTTCCTGGCCGGTCTATAGCATAGACGAAGTTGAAGCGGGTGAAGAATAACGCCCAACGTGCCTGTCGAGGATTGAGTCGCTGTGCCTGATGCAGGTACTCAAGATTTTTATGGTCCGTGTAAACCGTAAACTGATGTTGTGCCCCCTCCAACCAGGGACGCCATTCTTCTAAGGCCACCTTAATGACTAGGAGCTCTTTATCGCCAATGGTGTAGTTCCGCTGTGCCGGGGAGAACTGGCGAGAGAGGAAGGCACATGGGTGTAGCTTGTGGTGTTTCGAAGTCTGGCTCAGAACGGCCCCCACACCTTCTGAGGATGCGTCCACTTCAATGACAAATGGCCGTTGCGGATCCAGATGGTGAAGGCACAGCTGTTGCAGGAACACCTCTTTGAGTCGGAGGAAGGCGGCCTCCGCTCCCGGAGGCCAGTTCTTGGGGTCCGCACCTTTCCCGGTCAAGGCTGTCATCGGGGCAACAATGGACGCATAATGGGGAATAAAGGACCGATAATAATTGGTGAAACCCAAAACCATTGGAGTGCCTTCAGTCCGGATGGTTACAGCCATCCCCGAATGGCTTTTAGTTTCTGGGGGTCCATACGGAATCCCTTACTGGAGACAATATATCCCAGGAAGGGAAGGGGCTCCCGCTCAAAAAGACACTTCTCTAGTTTCGCATACAGTCTGTTTTCTCTTAAATGTTGTAGTACCTGGACGACATGCTGACCGTGAGTGGTCAGGGAATCCGAGAAAATCAAAATGTCGTCAAGGTTCACGACCACACACCGATACAAGAGATTGCGGAGTATCTCGTTCATGGTGTTCTGAAACACCGCTGGAGCATTACAGAGCCCGAACGGCATCACTAGTGGCACTAGTGGCACTCATAGTGGCCGTCTCGGGGGTTCGAAGGCTGTTTTCCATTCATCTCCCTCCTTGATGCGAATCAGATTATAGGCCCCCTCGGAGGTCTAACTTGGTGAAGACCCTCGCACTTTGCAGACAATCGAAGAGCTCGGAGATGAGGGGCAAGGGGTACCGGTCCTTGACCATTATTGCATTCAGGCTCCAGTAGTCGATGCAAGGGCAAAGGGTTCCGTCCTTCTTCCCAACGAAGAAGAACCCAGCCCCCGCTGGGGACGGTGACCTGTGAATGAAGCCCCTTTCCAGATTCTCTTTGATGTATTGAGTCATGGATTGCGACTCCGCAGGCGAAAGGGCATAGGTGCGCCCCCGAGGAGGCTCAGTGCCAGGGAGGAGGTTGATGGCACATTCGAATGGCCGGTGAGGCGGAAGTATCTCGGCATTTTGCTTGGAGAAGACATCCGCATACGAGGCATAGGGGGCCGGCAGGCCCTGAAGACTGGTGAGGGCGGTGGAGCATGAGACTGGAGTCACCGGTTGGAGGCAATTGTCATGACAATTCGGCCCCAGTGGCATAATTGCAAGGTCTTCCAGTCGAACTGGGGACCGTGTTCCTGAAGTCAGGGAAGACCCAGGATGACAGGGTGTATGGAATGCTCCAAGATATGGAAGGGTATCAGCTCACAATGAAGGAGTCCAACCCTCAACTGGACAGGTTCCGTGATGTGTGTCACACATCCCGGGAGGGTTTACCTTGGATCGATGAGATGACCAATGGAGCTGGAACACGGACCTGTGGAATCTTCAAGTGCTCCACCAGACTCTTCATAATGAAATTGCCGCATCACCGGAGTCTACCAGAGCTAACGTGTGGAACTCACCGTCCTCAGACGTTAGCGCCACTGGTAGGGATAGTGGAGGTGCAGGTGAGTTTAGGCCCAGGAAGAGACCTCCTTCAGGTCCTAGGCCTGGGAGTTTCCCGGTCACACCGGGCATGCGGCTATTTGATGGTTCACCACGCCGCAGTAGAAACAGAGTCCTTCCTTCATTCACCGCCGGCGCTCTTGTGGGGAAAGTCTCCCATGACCCAATTCCATGGGCTCTTCGGCCGGTGTTCGGGAGGCTCCCAATCCACCCTTGGGAGAAGGCGAGCGTCGAGGGCGTCTTGAAGGGGTCGAGGCTTTTGTGGTGTTTTGGGCCTCTTGGCGGCGTTCTTGATGGCGCCTATCTATACGTCCTGGCAGGTCAATAAGGGCGTTCAAGGACCTAGGTAGTTCCCGGCCCGCGAGCTCGTCCTTGATTCTGGGGCTAAGCCCCTGAAGGAAGATGGTTCGTAGGCAGTCGGGGCCCCAGCCGAACTCCAAAGAAAGGGTCCGGAAATCAATGGTGAATTCGGCCAATGTCCTTGAACCTTGGCGTAGTTGAAGCAGTTTGGGCCCGGCGGAAACCTCCTGCATGGGATCACCGAAGCTCATCCAGAAGAGCTCCCAGAACTCCCTCAAATTGCTCAGAACGGGGTCATCCCGTTCCCACAGGGGGGAATCCCACTCTAGGGCCTTCCCTTCGAGGAGAGAGAGAATGAAGGTGGTCTTGGTAGCGTCGTCGGGGAAAAAGGGCCGACTGCAGGCAGAAGTGCTTGTTGCACTGGTTAATAAAACCCCTGCAGGCTTGGGGTTCCCCAGAGAAATGTGGTGGTGTTGGCAGGTGGATTATTGAGCGGCCCCCGGAAGCCACAGGCGGGGATGGCAGAGTGGGGTTCATGGGCCCTAACACTTCAAAGCGTTGGTTCAGGCCCTCCACTGCAGAGACAAGGGCATCCAGGGTCTTTTGCTGGTCCATCAAACACTGGGTCATTCCCAGAATGGCCTGGCGGGCAGATGCCTCCACCAGGTTCATGGACTTGGCAATCTGTTATGCTCAAGCTTGTGAAACCTTGGGCCGACGGGAGGGTAGTATACCTTAGGAGGTGGATCCTTAGGTTCTCCCATCGGGTGGCAAGGCAGAACAGAAGATGTGACTGGCTGACTCTCGGCACTGGAGACTGAGGTGACCGTGGAAGCAGAGGAAGAGTCGTGATGTCGAAGAAGCCAACTGTGTCTTCGCCACTGGAAGCTTGCGGTCCACCCAGGAGGAGCTCGTAGGGACCTAGGCCGCTGGGACTTAGGTGGACCTTTGAGAGGTCAAGGAGTCGTGAGGTCGGTTGCAAGGGCCCAACTGGAGCTTCATCCCTGGAAGCCCGTGGTGCCCCCCGGGAGGAGCCCGTAGGGACCCGGGCCGCTGGGACTTAGGTGGGCCCTTGGAGACGGTGGTCCAGAAGAAGTCCAAGGTCAAGTGCCAGAAGATCGTCGCTTACCAGTCCAAGGTCACACACCAAGGGATTGCCGCTTGCCAGTCCGAAGTCACACACCAGGAATCACTGCTTGCCAATCCGAAGTCAGGAACCAAGGAATCAATGAGACGAGACAGGAACCAGGAAGCAAGGATCGGAAGCACAAGAAGACTCACCGAAGCAAGCAGATCTGACCAACCACGGAAGTTGCCAAGTCAAGGAATGAGCAGAAGAAGCCTCCTTTTATACTTCCTCTGGTCCGGTGCATAGGAAACAGTTGTGGTCAATTAAAGGGGCTAGGTCCCTTTAAATCTAGGAAGGAGGTGCGGCCTCGCGCCTAAGATGGCGGTGGCCATCTTGGGTTTCGGCCGCGGAGGAAAGGCTGTCCGCCGCGAGGGAGGAGCAGGGACGGCTCCCAGCCCGGTGTCCTCCGTAGAGGGCCTCGCTGACACATGGAACCGACGGGCATCGGGCTACTGGCGCTTCCCCCGATGTTGCCGCAGTGGGTCATCATCATGGGTGGGAACACAACAATTTTCAAAAGGTTTTACACATGTAAATGGGTTTTTGAAGTTGCTATGATAGATGCTATTTTTATACTCCTTTGAAAATTCACTCCAATATTTATATAAATTATTGACTAAACCAATGGAAACTTCTTGCATACTATTTGTTTTTGTGATGCTACAGTGCACAGTTGAAACAAAACTGTATTGCAAACTTAATTCTTCAATAAACAGTAACAAGAAAAGTACTGATAATCACAACTGTGTACAGCAGCAGGATTTCATGCTTTTTTTGGATAGCCTGTACATAATGGGCCTGATTTTGAAAAGCATTTTCAAGCTTAAAACTGGATTTTACATGTGTAATGCACTTTCTCACAGGACAAGCAGGATGGTAGTCACACATATGGGTGACATCACAGGACGGAGCCCAGTCATGGAACACTTTTGTCAAAGTTTCTAGAACTGGCACCTACTGGGCATGCCCAGGATGGCACTAACTCTGCAACCAGCAGGGGTCCCCCTTCAGTCTTCTTTTTCCGCGCAGCAGTAGCCATGCGGGTTAAGGAGCTCTACAGAGATTCCTGACAGGAATTTTCCTCACGGAATTACTTCATAATTTAATACCCCACAGGGGTCCCCTATTGAATTTTTACTTCCGCGGTGGTCCGGTAAGTTTTTTACCCGATTCCGGTCAATTCCTGTTGGGTTCGGCCCCTTGCGACCTACTGGCCGTCGACCGCACCGCGCTACATTTTTTGAGAGACCATGGTGTCGGGGTTCCGTCGATGCCCCGACTGTCCATTACTGACCCTCACAAGGTCTTGTGTAATGTCCTTAGGGAGGCGAGCATGATGTCCTTACTTGCACCAAATGTGCCCTTATGACACCAAAAGGTCGCAAGGCTAGAATGGAGAAGATGGAACTTCTCTTTTGGTCACAAACCCCGAAGCCATCCATAGCCTTGATGTCGTCCGAGCCGACACAGTCTACATCGCCCAGTATCATGCACCGACCGGTATCCAACCAGCAATCGATGACTCCGCAGCCATTGACCCCCTCTGTTCCTCCTCAGGAAAAGGACCGAGGAGATCGTCGGGAAAACATCGACATTGACACCGTAGGTCTCAGACCATCGACACAGGCAAGCCTTCGACGACGCCACCATCTGAGCCGACGCCGAAGAAAAGCCCGTCCAGAAAAGGCACCATCCCTATCTGGGTCCGGGTCACCAAGGCAACCTTCACTGGGACAGATGATAGTAGCCGTGATTCCACCTCCACGGTTGTCCCTCCGGCTACGCCTCTGCCTCCTCCTCCGGCATCGGGGCTTCACGTTCCAGGCTTCCGAGAGGAATTGGATCAGATGATTCAAGAGGCCATCGGAAGAGCGATGCAAGGCTTCAGGATTCCTCCAATGCCGCCACTGGAAGCTCGCGGTCCACCCAGGAGGAGGACCGCGAGCTACCTGAACCGGCTACCTATCCAATTCCTGTAGCGCTGGCATCACTACTGACTAGGATGGAAGCGCTGCGCACCGCTTTTCCTCTGATGGATCTGGGGGCACTGATTGGCCTGGTGCCCTCCTCCCCAATTCCTCTCTCATTGACAGAAGAAGGAGAAACACCATTATTCCTTCCTCCATCGGGAGTCCTACCGATGCCTCAGCCATCTATGTCACCGATAGCATCTTTGCTACCATCGATGCCCCCGATCCGTCCATCGATGCCCTCGGTGCCTCCATCGATGCCTTCGGTGCATTCTGTCCCTCTAAGGATCCTAGGGTGCTGGTGATGAAACCTATGATACATGGACCAATGACTCATCCCAGGATACCGATGACTTACCATCACCACCCTCTTCTGCTGAAAGCAGGAAGTGTTCTCCCCCAGAGGACTTGTCCTTCATTAGTTTTGTGAAGGAAATGTCTGAATTGGTTCCAACTTCAGACAGAACAGGATGATAGACACCAGATGATGGAACTTCTGCAGTTTCTGGATGCTCCTAAAGAAATCACCTCTATCCCTATCCATGATGTCCTCTTGGATCTTCTAAAGAGGAATTGGGAGCATCCTGGTTTGGTGGCAGCAGTAAAAGCGGACACCACATACCTAGTCCAATCAACTCCAGGTTTCCAAAAAACCCAATTGGATCGCCATTCAATGGTTGTTGAGTCAGCCCAAAAGAAAGCCCTACGCTCCAAGCCTCACTCTTCTTTCCCTCCAGGGAAAGAGCAAACGTTCCTTGATACCATAGATCGGCATGTCTTTCACGAGTCAATGCTTATATCCCGCATTGCCTCTTACCAACTCTATATGACCCAGTTACAACAGGGTCCTGTTTAAGCAAATGCAGGACTTTGCTGAGTCCCTACCTCAGCAGTTTCAAGAGCAATTACATGCCTTGGCTCAAAAAGGATTAGAAGCGGGCAAACATGAAAAAAGATCAGCATATGACATTTTCGACATCGCTTCCAGGGTATCAACAACAGCTATTTCTGCAAGGAGGTGGGCCTGGCTAAAGTCTTCGGACCTACGACCTGAGGTCCAGGACAGACTATCCGACTTGCCTTGCACTGGTGACAGTCTTTTTGGTGAACAGATTCAGCAAGCAGTAGCACAGCTCAAAGATCACCATGAGACTCTTTGCCAGCTCTCCTTGTTGCCTTCTGAATATCCTGCTAAGCAAAACATTCAGAAAGGATCCCAAAACGTCTTTCTACCGCCAAAGGAAATCATATCCTCCACCGTCCAAAGGTCGCTCTACTAAGCCTTACCAGAAAGGCCAGTCCAGGCAACCTCGCAGGCAAAAAACACAGACAACCCCTCAGCCAGGACCAGCATCTGGCTTTTGACTCTTTCATAGAGAGCAGCATTCAGCCTCCACTACTGCATGTACCAGTGGGGGTTCGATTGTGCCACTTCAGCAACATCTGGCACACAATCACCTCAGACCAGTGCGTTCTTGCCATAATCACTCAAGGTTATCATCTCAACTTTCTTGCCATTCCGCCGGACTCCCCACCTCGGCTGACGTGGGGAACATCCGATCACTCACCACTCCTGGATCAGGAAGTCTCCCTCCTCCTCTGATCCAGAGCAATTGAACCAGTGCCCTATTCCCAACAGGGCCTCGGCTTCTATTCTCGGTACTTTCTAATCCCAAAAACGTTAGGTGGCGTTCGCCCAATACTAGACCTTCGCGCCTTAAACAAGTACCTACAAAGAGAAAAGTTCAAGATGGTAACCTTGGGTTCCCTCCTTCCCCTTCTGCAAAGGAAGACTGGCTCTGCTCTCTAGACCTCCAGGACGCTTACACACACATCGCAATAACTCAGTCTCATCGCAAATTTCTGCAATTCCTGGTAGGCCCAAAGCACTATCAATACCGAGTGCTGCCATTCATCCTGGCATCTGCACCACGAGTCTTCACCAAGTGCCTCGTAGTAGTAGCAGCATTCCTCAGGACTCAAGGTGTCCACGTTTACCCATACCTCGACGATTGGTTCATCAGGGCTCCCACCCAGCAAGCTGCTCTGATGTCCCTACGTCTCACCTTGCATACCCTGATCTCCCTAGGGTTTCTCATCAATTACCCAAAGTCCAGCTTAGTCCTGTCACAAACCCTGTCGTTCATAGGAGCAGACTTGGACACCTTCAAAGCAAAAGCATTTCTTCCTCGAGAACGAGCTCTCACTCTCACTTCTCTCACCCATCAACTGCAGTCTCGACAATGCTCAACTTCACGTCACTTCCTAGTTTTGCTAGGACACATGGCATCCTCGGTACATGTCACTCCAATGGCTCATCTTGCCATGAGAGTCATGCAGTGGACTCTAAGGTCACAATGGATTCAATCATCTCAACAACTGTCAGTTGTTGTCCACATCACCAACCCGCTTCACCTGTCTCTGGCTTGGTGGAAAAATCAGTCCAATCTCCTCCAAGGCCTTCCTTTCCAGGCTCCAGATCCTCAAATAACCCTTACAACCGTTGCCTCCAACCTCGGCTGGGGAACACATGTTGCCAATCTGCAAACTCAAGGCACCTGGTCTCCAGAGGAAGCAAAACACCAAATACATTTCCTGGAACTACGAGCAATCAGATATATTCTCAGGGTGTTTCAGGATCGCCTTTCCAACCAGGTCATCCTGATTCAGACAGACAACTAGGTGGCCATGTGGTACATCAACAAACAAGGAGGATGGGCTCCTACCTTCTGTATCAGGAAGCTGCACAGATATGGGCGGAGGCCCTTTCCCATTCGATGTACCTCAAGGCCACCTACTTGCCGGGAGTGGAAAATGTGTTGGCAGACAAGCTGAGTCGCACCTTTCAACCGCACGAGTGGTCCCTCAACCCCACAGTAGTGGACGCAATATTCCAACGTTGGGGTTACCCTCACATAGACCTCTTTGCGTCACCTCAAAACCACAAAGTAGAGAACTTTTGCTCTCTCACTCGCAGCCAACACTCACTACCAAGAGATGCTTTCTCCCTTTCATGGGCAACCGGTCTCCTATATGCATTTCCTCCACTTCCACTTCTCTCAAAGGCTCTCGTGAAGTTTCGTCAGAACAAGGGAAGCATGATCCTGATAGCCCCTCACTGGCCACGCCAAGTGTGGTTTCCGATTCTTCAGGACCTCTCCATTCGCAGGCACATTCCCCTGGGGAAGGACCCACTTCTGATCACTCAGAACGACGGGTGCCTAAGCCACCCCAATTTTCAGGCCTTGTCCCTGACTGCCTGGATATTGAAATGTTAATTCTTCAGCCATTCAACCTTTCGGAGCCAGTTTCTTGTGTCTTGATTGCTTCACGAAAGCCTTCCACAAGAAAATCTTATTTTTACAAATGGAACAGGTTTAAGTCATGGTGTTATTCCCTGTCCCTTGATCCTTTCACTTGTTCCACCATGAAATTTCTACACTATCTCTGGCACTTGTCAGAATGAGGCCTAAAAACTTGTTCCATCAGGATGCATGTCAGTGCAGTAGCTGCCTTCCATA
The DNA here is from genome assembly GCF_901001135.1 of Rhinatrema bivittatum. Classification (NCBI taxonomy): domain Eukaryota; kingdom Metazoa; phylum Chordata; class Amphibia; order Gymnophiona; family Rhinatrematidae; genus Rhinatrema; species Rhinatrema bivittatum. The sequence goes on along the minus strand of NC_042618.1, from coordinate 49,093,533 downwards.
AACGTGTTGGGGATTAGGGGTGTGCATTCGTTTGCAATGTATTGGCAATCCACAACGTATAGGGCCATATTCATTGTATTCGTGGGGAAGTGAAACGTATCGCGATTCCCACAAATACAACGAATCTTCACCGAATTATTTGGCCGTCTAAAGGAGCAAATTTAAACAAAACCCCCACCCTCCTGACCCACCCAAGACTTGCCAAAACTCCCTGGTGGTCGAGCCATCTACTGCACTCACGCTGTTGGCTGCCGGTATTCAAAATGGCGCCGATAGCCTCTCTGACATAGTAAGGGCAAAGGCTATTGGCGCCAATTTGCTTACTGGCAGCCAACGGCCCGAGTGCAGGAGATCGCTTCCAGACCCCCGCTCGACCACCAGGGAGTTTTGGCAAGTCTTGGGTCCAGCGGGGTTCCGGGAGCGATCTCCTGCACTCGGGCCATTGGCTGCCAGTAATCAAATTGGCGCCGATAGCCTTTGCCCTTACTATGTCACAGGGGCTACCGGTGCCATTGGTCAGCCCCTGTCACATGGTAGGAGCACAAGATGGCACCGGCCGTCCATTGCTCCTACCATGTGACAGGGGCCGACCAATGGCACCGGTAGCCCCTGTGACATAGTAAGGTCAAAGGCTATCAGTGCCATTTTGAATACCGGCATCCGATGGCGTGAGTGCAGGAGATGGCTCCCGGACCCCCGCTGGACCACCAGGGAGTTTTGGTAAGTCTTGGGGGGGTCAGGAGGGTGGAGGGTTGTAGTTAATTAAATTTTAGCTGGGAAACGAATAAGAATGGAATGCATGAACGGATCGGGGCCCTCCCTTGCCGAATGCAATGTATCTGCCCCCCACCACGAATACAAATACCGAATGTAACGTATGACATCCCCCTGCACAACCCTATTGGGGATGTTCCCATTTCAGTACAACCCCTTGTAACATGTTTTCTGAAGGGCTTGCTCCACCTCAAACATCACTGCGCCCTCTGGCCCCTTCTTGGGACCTCAACCTGGTTTTGGGTTGGCTCATGAAACCACCATTCGAGCCTCTCCAATCCTGTGATCTTCGCTATCTCACATGGAAAGTGATGGAAATTCGAGCCTCTCCAATCCTGTGATCTTTGCTATCTCACATGGAAAGTGATTTTTCTTTTGGCTATCACTTCAGCTCGCAGGGTTAGTGAGTTGCAGGCCCTAGTTACCTACCCGCCTTACACTAAACTTCTGCACAACGGGGTAGTACTCTGCACTCACCCTGAGTTTTTGCCTAAGGTAGTATCGGAGTTTCACAATAATCAATCCATTATACTACCCACCTTCTTTCCCAGGCCCCATTCCAATCCAGGAGAACAGGCTTTGCATAACCTTGACTGTAAACAGGCTCTAGCATTCTATCTAGACCGTACAGCTACCCACAGAAAATCCACCCAACTGTTTGTTTCTTTCCATCTCATCGGATTGGGTCAACCTGTGGGTAAGCAGACTCTCTCCTCCTGGTTAGCAGACTGCATATCCTTTTGCTATCAGCAAGCAGGCATTCCACTTCAAGACAGTGTTAAAGCACACTCTGTCAGGGACATAGCAGCTTCAGTAGCGCACCTACGCTTGGTGCCGCTTCTTGATATTTGTAGGGCTGCTACCTGGAGTTCTCTCCTTACCTTTACAGCCCATTATTGTTTAGACAAGGCTGGAAGACAAGATTCCATCTTCAGCCAGTCTGTCTTGCGCAACCTATTTGCAACTTGATGTACCAACACCCTTCTACCTACCCGTTAGGGTTCAGGATGCCCTCTACCAAATTCCACCCCAGTCCTTGTGCCTATTGCACATCTTGGGTACATTTGGTGCATTTCTCGGACATTCTCAGCTTGGTACTCACCCATATGTGAGGACTACCATCCTGCTTGTCCTGTGAGAAAGCTTACCTGTAACAGGTATTCTCACAGGACAGCAGGATGTTAGTCCTCACGAAACCCGCCCGCCACCCTGCGGTGTTGGGTTCGTTACGTTTTTCTTATTTTATTTTTTGCACTTACTATAGCTTTTAAACAAGACTGAAGGGGGACCCCTGCTGGTTGCAGGGTTAGTGCCATCCTGGGCACGCTCAGTAGGTGCCAGTCAAAGTTCTAGAAACTTTGACAAAAGTGTTCTGTGATTGGGCTCCATCCTGTGATGTCACCCATATGTCAGGACTAACATCCTGCTGTCCTGTGAGAACACCTGTTACAGGTAAGCAACTTCTGCTTTACCTGTGTAAGTGCTCTTAACACAGGTAAATGGCTTTTGAATAATGTTATGGTCATGTCTTGCATTTACATGCATAACTCCTTTGAAAATTCACCTGAAAAATTATATGTGCATAGATGTCTAACATTCTCTGGTCTCGTAGAGCTTCTCATTTGTTTATGCATACTATGATCCACATTTAATTCCAAAAGCACAGAATAAAATTAAGATGAATTGGTTGAAATCCTTAATCAGCTTTTTTCTTTTCTTTTTTTTTTAATTTCAGACCAGTAACATTTTAGATAAAATGCCTAGAATAGTATTAACATTAAATGCATGTAATTGCTTCATTTATACAAACAATAAAATAAGATGATGTTGCCAGATAAAGATTATTTGGTCTGTTCATTTGCCGACCATTCTGCTGCAGACTCTTCGTGCTTTATGGTCTTCTCCCCCCTTCCCCTGCCATTAAAGTTCCTTTGTGGCTGTCCCAAGCACATTTTAATTCTATCAGTGGTTTGATTTTTCCCATGTCTGCTGGAAATTTGTTTCATGTGTCTCCCACCCTCTCAGTGAAAAGATATTACCTCAAATTCATTTTGAGCATTCCTCCCGCCAATTTCATATGATGCAATTATAAGTATTGTAGCTTCTTGTAATTTTCTGGAGAACTAACCTCGAAATGCAAAGTTTTGTTTCCACCTCATATGTTTTATCTTTTGCCAACATAAATTGCTTTTTGTCTACATAAGTTGGTGTCTCTTTAGGTCCTGTTCTAATATCATAAAAAGTCTAGGACTGTAAACTTCAAATGATTAATTTGAGAATTTTTATTTCAACAGTGAAACTATTTCAGCAATATAATTCTTGAGCCTTGGCAGATAATTGTTCAATGTATAATATATATACTTGTTTATACTTTGCAAATCCGATGATGATGAAGATAACGTTTTCCACTGTGCTGTATAAAGAAATGCATGTTTAATTCAGTGAACATGGTTCTAGAAGCGTGTTCAAATAAACTAAACTACTATTTTTGATGCTCAAAGTCTACACTTCATTATGATAGCCATTGTTGTTTGTTCCAAAGCATAGGTTTAGGGGGTACTTTTCAAGGCCCATTTCACATGAAAAGCAAAGTTTATGTTTGTAAATGACTTGTTATAAAATTGCTCATGCTTTTATGTGCAGAAAAAAATAAATGTTCCGTGGTGCGGAGTTGGGATTCATATGCTTATACTTTTGATTTTAAAAAAGCATACGCATAAATCAATCCATATAAGTTATGTGCTGGATTAGTTTGTGTGTACTATATCGAATAATTTTCAAAGTGAACTTATGCATATAAATTCACTTTGAAAATTGGCATAAATTAAACGTTTTGTCAAGGCATAAGTTAAGTAGAACATTATAAAATTATCCTTTTAGTATCTGGGACAAAAGCATACTTGATCTTCTCCTTCTGGAGAGAAATTAATTTTTTATTTATTTATTTTATTTTTTTTTTTTAAATTCTTTATTTATTGCTTTCATAAAATAGTTACAATAAACAGTTTAAGAATGAAATATGATTCATGATAGAGTTGTAAATTACTAAGTAATCATTGTCATATATCCCATTTCGTCATCATAGTAATACTCACTTCTATACACTCTATCATTTCTTCTACTAAGGAAATTAGTGGAATCTTATCATACCGAACGGAGTATTAGGAAATTAACAAATTTAAACATACCTAAATTTTGCACATTCATATAGCTTAACTGCTTTCCTTTAATTTATGCCGATCTTTTAATCTCGAGTAAATCTTTTAAACCCTGGGGCTCAAAAAACACATAATTATTCCCCTCTAATTTAATAATACATTTGCAAGGATATTTTAATGTAAAGGTTCCCCCTTTCTCTAGAACCATTTTCCTGTATTGTAGGAAATTTATTCTGCGAGTTTGAGTATCTTTAATTAAATCTGGGAAAACCCAGATTTTTTTCCCTATTTCGAAAAAAAGATCTCAATATATTGTCTCTATCTGTAGAGAAAGCAAATTGTACCAGTAAAGTATCCCTTGTTTTTATCTCTACTTCATCATAAGACTTTTGCAAAAAATCTGATAAACCTATAGATTCTGCCTCCTTATCTATTTCCAATTCATTCCCTTCTTTTCCCATTTGCTTTATTTCAGAATGTTTCTTCTTAACTCTCAAATAGAAAGCTTTAACTATCACCGGCATGCAATTTTCGGGTATTTTTAACACCTGAGTTACATAAATCTTAAATAAATCAACTGGATCCATCTTTTTTGTAATAGGGAAGTTATTAATTCTTAAATTCAACGATCTTATAACATTTTCTAGGTTTTCTAATTTCTTATTTATTACTTCTTTCAGAATCTGGTGGTTTTGAATTTTTTCAATATGTAATACCCGTTTGTCTAACTTATTTATTTCTTCTTTCTGTTGACCCAATTCTGTTGTATTTTGTGTTAATGATTTAGATGTTTTTAACACTACATCTGTCAATTTACTTATTGAAGTATCTAATCTTTCCATATAGGACCATAAATTTTCCATTGTCACATTTGCCGGTTTTACCCACTCTTTATCTGTCTTAATTATTACCTCCACATCATCACCTTGAGTTTTTGCAAATTGAACATTTCTAGGGGTACTTGTCTCTATTAAATCAGAGATAGAATTTTCTATAGAACCTAGATCTTTTGAATATTCCAAATTATTAGCACTTAAATTTACATTAGTTGTCCCTATTTCTTCTTGAGGAACCTTCGGGTTCAAGATTACCTCAGAGATACCACACGGGCCACTTGGGGGTATAGCCCCTTCTCTGCCGGGTGGTGATGGAGGTATCGGCTCCCCTGGGCTCAAAGATATTTCAGTAGCCAGGGAGGATACATTCCGCTCTAATGTAACTCCTCCAGCGGCTAACACCAAAGGGGATTTCATTGGGTCAAGCCATTCCATTACTGATTTTTGACCCACTTCATTTGCCACCTCACTAGGGGGCCTTATTCTGGCCTTCCTCTTAGTGTGTGGCATCCTTCAGTAGTAATGATTTTTTCTTTTTAACAAATATTAGGGGTAAAAAATTTGTATTGGAATAAATGTGCAATTATTAAAGATTCCACTTGGGGACCAGATTTGACTACGAACTATTTACATTGAAAAATATCTTTCTCCATCCAACCCAGATAGGTATAATGTTTAGAACGGCTTACTCCGGCGCAATTCTGGCGAAGTCCGGCAAAGTCCTGATTAACCGCGCGCGCCTTCAGCGCGCGCGGCTTAAGCAGTGCGCCGGCGTCGGCTGCGCGCCGCTAGCAGTCCAATTTTATACAGTCACTTCCAGGGATTACACTCACATGCCTCCGGAGAGGGAAACAATCAGCTGGTGATGATCCGGCAATACCGTTGGGGCAGTGTCTCTACCCCCGGATGCAACAGCTGAAACAAGGTAATGGCAGTCCTTTCTCCTCTGGCCTCCGAGAAATTAATTTTAATCATGCTTGGGAGGTCTGGAGGACATAGTAGATTGACAAATAGATATTGAGCTTTTCACTGGTTTCAACCTGTTATGGGCCCTGGAGTCTGGGAAACCCACCTGGAGAGCAGCGCAGGACTGCACGGCAGGACTTGGGACAAGGCAAAGGCTGGTTGTTAGGAACTGTTAGACTTTCTGCTAGGAGTAGCAATCTGTTAGAAAACTGTTAGACTTTCTGCTAGGAGTAGCAATCTGTTAGGATCTGCTCCTCCAGAGGGGAGGAGTTAGCAATCTGTTATAATATGCTCTGCCAGAGGGGAGGAGTTAGCAATCTGTTAGAATATGCTATGCTGATGAGAGGAGCAAGCAGATGAGAGTTAGCAGTCTGTTGTGCTCAGCTCCTGAAGTGGGAGGAGTGAGCACTCTAATGTAAATAGGTGAATCCTTGGGCCGATGGCAGATGACAGCGTCCCCAGGAGGATATCCTGAGAGGGACCATCGGCTAGGCTTGGGTATGGAGACAGACACAGACAGTTCTTTATTAGACAGGTTAGCAGAACCACCAGAGGCAAAAGTAGTGAGCTGATGTGCCCGGCAGGGCTGAAGTCCCTTGGATACTGGAACTGCGATCCCAGGGTTGCTGAGCTGTAGAGAGACTATAGATAGTGAGTAGACAGGTATGCAATATACATAGCCAGTAGTAGATGACACACTCACATAGATTCTTAAAGAGGCTCAGTAGCTGGAAGGAGTTAGGCCCTCGAGGAGCGAGTACCTGGTTCCAGGGAAAGCTCCGAGAGAGCGAACGTAACCCACAATTGTCTGTATCAGTAATGGCTTCCAGGCAGTAAAGAATCTTCAGAGTATTTAGGAACATGAGTCCTCGAGGCGAGTACCGGTTCCTATATGCAATCTGAAATAGTAACTCACCAATCTCTGTACCTGCAATAGCTTCTAGACAGTACAGAATCTTCAGAGTGTTTAGGAACATAAGAACATAAGAAATTGCCATGCTGGGTCAGACCAAGGGTCCATCAAGCCCAGCAGTCTGTTTCCAACAGAGGCCAAACCAGGCCACAAGAACCTGGCAATTACCCAAACACTAAGAAGATCCCATGCTACTGATATAATTAATAGCAGTGGCTATTCCCTAAGTAAACTTGATTAATAGCAATTAATGGACTTCTCCTCCAAGAACTTATCCAAACCTTTTTTGAACCTAGCTACACTAAGGGTCAGATTTTAAAAGCACTGCTCGCGTAAATCCGCCCGGATTTACGCGAGCAGGGCCTTGCGCGCCGGTGCGCCTATGTTCCATAGGCCTACCGGCGCGCGCAGAGCCCCGGGACTCACGTAAGTCCCGGGGGTTTTCGAGGGGGCGTGTTGGGGGCGTGTCGGGGGCGTGTCGGATCGGTGCGGCGTTTCGGGGGCGGGCCCGGGGGCGTGGTTTCAGCCCGGGGCGGTCCGGGGGCGTGGCCGCGCCCTCCGGAACCGCCCCCAGGTCGCGTCTCGGCGCGCTAGCAGCCCGCTGGCGCGCGGGGATTTACTTCTCCCTCCGGGAGGCGTAAATCCCCCAACAAAGGTAGGAGGGGGGTCTAGATAGGGCCGGGGGGTGGGTTAGATAGAGGAAGGGAGGGGAAGGTGAGGGGAGGGCGAAAGCGAGTTCCCTCCGAGGCCGCTCCGATTTCGGCGCGGCCTCGGAGGGAACGGCGGCAGGCTGCGCGGCTCGGCGCGCACCGGCTACACGACATTGGCAGCCTTGCACGTGCCAATCCTGGATTTTAGCTGATACGCGCAGCTACGCGCGTATCTACTAAAATCAAGCGTACTTTTGTTTGCGCCTGGTGCGCCAACAAAAATACACGAAGGCGCACTTTCTTAAAATCTACCCCTAACTGCAATAACCACATCCTCTGGCAACAAATTCTAGAGCTTTATTGTACGTTGAGTGAAAAATAATTTTCTCCGATTAGTCTTAAATGTGCTACTTGCTAACTTCATGGAATGCCCCTAGCCCTTCTATTATTCGAAAGTGTAAATAAACGAATCACATCTACTCGTTCAAGACCTCTCATGATCTTAAAACCTCTATCATATCCCCACTCAGCCGTCTCTTCTCCAAGCTGAACAGCCCTAACCTCTTCAGTCTTTCCTCATAGCTGTTCCATCCCCTTTATCATTTTGGTTGCCCTTCTCTATACCTTCTCCATCGCAACTATATCTTTTTTGAGATGCGGAGACCAGAATTGTACACAGTATTCAAGGTGCGGTCTCACCATGGAGCGATATAGAGGCATTATGACATTTTCCGTTTTATTAACCATTCCCTTCCTAATAATTCCTAACATTCTGTTTGCTTTTTTGACTGCTGCAGCACACTGAGCCGACGGTTTTAAAGTATTATCCACTATGATGCCTAGATCTTTTTCCTGGGTGGTAGCTCCTAATATGGAACCTAACATCATGTAACTACAGCAAGGGTCCGAGAAATGTTCAAGATGTGTCCGAGAAATGTCCGAGAAATTGACCCGAAAAGAGTTATTCTGGCAGCTACTGACTCAGTACCTGCAGGTAAAACCATCGTACCCAAGAACCTCAGAAAAAAGCTATTAGCATGGGCTCACGACTATAAACTGGCTGGACACCCTGCTCAACGCAGACCTCTGTCTAAACTACAAAGGTTTTACTGGTGGCCTACCATGAAGGAAGACACATTCTCCTATGTTGCTTCCTGAACAAATTGTGCCAGACAGAAGACGCCACCCAGTCATCCTCGGGGTCTACTCCAACCCTTACCAGTATCAGACGAGCCATGGACACACATAGCTACAGAGTTTGTGGTGGACTTACCACTCTCAGGAGGTAACAACACGATTTGGGTAACTGTAGATCGGTTCTCAAAGATGGCTCACTTCGTGGCTGTCCCTGGTTTACCCACAGCTGTGGAGCTAGCCCAGCTCTTCATCACACACATCTTTCACCTACACGGCATGCCTAAGCACATAGTCTCCAATCGCGGAGTCCAATTCACAGCTAAATTCTGGAAGACATTGTGCAAGAAGTTTGACATTTCTCTCGACTTCACCTCAGCATACCATCCTCAATCCAATGGTCAAACTGAGAGGATAAACAGGACACTCAAGCAGTTCATTCATGCCCACGTGAACACTCACCAGAATGATTGGGCAGAACTGTTGCCCTGGGCTGAATTCGCCATCAACTCTCATCCAGCAACATCCACTGGATCAACACCATTCGAAGTGGTTTACGGACGACTACCATTGCCACCACTGCCACTTCCACTGTCCGTGTCGTCCCCGGCAGCTCAATCTACTGCCAAAGAAATTCAACAACTCTGGGCTCAGACCAAAGAGATGCTTCTCAAAGCAGGACTTCGAGCTAAGAAAGGATACGATGCTCACCACTGCAAGGCTCCAGATTTCCAGCCTGGTGATAAAGTCTGGCTATCCACTAAGCACTTAAGACTTAAAATACCTTCAGCTCGCTTTGTTCCACACTTCATTGGACCTTTTCCTGTTCTCCGACGACTAGGCAATCTCACCTATAGTCTGAAGCTACCACCTACATTGAAGATTCATAATGCGTTCCACGTCTCACTGTTGAAGCCTTTGATCCTTAGTGAGTTCTCCAACAAGACACCTGAACCTACACCAATAGATGCAGAAGAAGACATCGAGTACAAGGTAGATGCTGTCCTTGATGTAAGAAGAAGGGAGGAATAGCCTAGTGGTTAGAGCAGTGGACTATGAACCAGGAGACCAGGGTTCAAGTCGCTCCTTGTGACCTTGGGCAAGTCACTTTACCCTCCATTGCCTCAGGTACAAAACTTAGATTGTAAGCCCTCTGGGGATAGGGAAATACCTACAGTACCTGAATGTAAACCGGTGTGATATCTCGATTGAGATCGAATGTCGGTATATATAAAAATACTAAATAAATAAATAAATAAGAAAAGGTAGAGTTTGGGAATACCTCCTAACATGGGAAGGTTATGGACCTGAAGATAACTCTTGGAAACCTTTGGCTAATATACTGGATAAAGAGATTTTACAAGAATTCCACAGAATGCATCCTCAAAAATCAAGACCAGGTAGGAAGTCTGGAGGATGCCCTTTGAAGGGGGGTAATGTTGCATCCGTCAGTGCTAGACGGCTTCGCCCCGTTTGCCTCCCCTTATTCACAGCTCCTCCCACCTCCCTTGGGAAAATGGCCGCTGCCGCGTCTACAAGCTGACCTCTCTGGCGTCCCCGGAATGGCTATGGTGCTGACTCCGCCATGCTCCTCTCGAAGGCCTACTAGGGTGCACGCGCGCACGCCACCCACGTCTTTATTCCAGCATTGGCGCGAACCTCGGGGGCATTCCCGTCTACTGACGTCACGCCATCCAGGTATATAGCCTGTACTTTGTTGCTAGCTCATTGAGTTAGCAAAGGACTGGTTTCGGCTGGTTCTAAGCTACTCTGCCACTTCTGTGCTGCCGCTGGAAGCTCTCTCTCTGCCCTTCGGAGTATTGCTAACCTGGGTACCCGCTTCTCGGGGGCCCTCTGCCTTATTTCAGGTGCCTTACAGGGATCAGGTACTCACTCCTCGAGGGCCTGCTCTCCCTGCCTCGGTGCCGCTACCAAGCTTCTTCAACCTGGTGGAATCGCATACCAACAGCAACTATCTAGTGAGTAATCTAACTCTCAGACTATCTCATCCACAGTACTGCTTTGCTGGGAAACCTATACTGGAATCCCTCTATACCAACAGGGGGTGAGAAGGGTTCCCTCTGCCGAGGGTCCTGAAACTGCTACTTCCAGACTACCTCACTACTGCCACCTCTGGTGGTACACTACAAGCTGTTTAATAAAAGAGCTAAACTCTGTGTTTGTGTGTCTGCGTTTAGCCCAGTACCGTGGCGCCTCACGGGGCCCCTCCCCGTGGGCATGGTCATCTGCCACAGTACCCAAGAATCCACCCAAACACTGCTTAACCATAAGATACACCTTTTTTCCTTGCGTTAGGCTGTGCGATATGCCCGAAATGGCCATAATGCAATTCGCGATAAATTTTTAGAATTGCATTTTGCCCATTTCTGGGCTTGGAGGGGACAGGAGAGCAGTGGAGTGGAGTAGAGGAGAGAGAGAGAGAGAACCTCGGGGGGGGGGGCCTCGCAGTGTGCACTTATTTATATCTCTCTAGCAGGGCCATCTATTAGGTCAAGGTGAGGTGTTGGTGGTGGTTTAGGGTTTAGGGGCCAGTTTCACATGTAGACTGAGATGTACGAACAGCACAGTACACCTTTGTGAAGATTTGACATGATTTGGAGTGAGGAAAGTTTCACAAAGACAAAATTTTGTACTATGCTATCTCACCCTAGTTTGATGGTACCCTGTTATAGAGGAAGAAAAAGGGGCGTGGTGTGGGTGGAGCCAAGAGATGTGCGCCAAGTACTTATTTGCCTGAGTGCATACCCAGGTCCAGTGTCGTGTATCTTTACTTCTATTGTGGAGGAGATGAAAATTAAAAAAAATATATAGCCATCTATGAGGGGTTGAGGGGTCTGGGGTGACTAGGGGGGAATACAGGCTGTATAACCAGGGGTTTGGGAGGACTTAGGAGAACACTGGGTGAACTGGTAGATGATCTGGTGAAACATTTCCTCAGCTGGATGTATGTCTGTTTTAAAATACAGGCAGTTGTTCGTCCGCAAGCCAATTTACACTGCTGGGCACGCACAAACTTAAAATTAGGCACACACATGTATATGCCTAGACTATTTTATAACATGCATGCATATGTACGCTTGTTTGAAAGTTACCATCACTGTGCGTGCATGTGCTCATTTGTACATGTGCAACTCTTTTAAAATTCACCTTTAAATGTGCATGCATATATTTGTATACAATAGAGGCAATACATGGAAATCTGTCTTATACATGTCCATTGTGGATAGCCTGAAAATCTCACTGGCTGTGCGTGTCCCAAGGACTGGGTTAAGAACCCCTATTTTAAGATACTAAGAGTATAGAAGCACTTGCTGCCTAATTTATGTGGGCTTTTATAAAATTACCCTCATAGAGTATTCATATTCTTTTTTTTGCATTTTCAGCTGTGTACATGTGTGAATTGGAAAGGCAGAATCCTCAGCTCTTTGAGAATAAAGACAAGCACGACTTCTGCTTTTCAAAATATCCACTATCAGCTACAGTAGGAATGACTTATGAGCTCTGTGCTGGGATAATAGATGAGCCAGAACTTTCTTTGGAGGAAACTGCTTCTAAGGAAATTTTAGAAGAGTGTGGTTATAAAGTTCCAGCAGCAAGCCTAAGGAAAATCTCTTCGTATAGGTAAGTAATATGCTTATCAATCACTACACAAAAGCCAACTCCTCTCCTAGTGTTTCCCTCTCCTTGATTTTTTAAGTAATATGCTTAGCCATACTTTTATCGAGCTCTTCAAAGGGCATTTCTCCTCTATCGCCAATTCCCGATTCCATGCTTTCCCATGGCTGCGCCGTGTGCTTGGAATAGTCTTCCTGAATTTGTGCATCATGCTGCCTCTCTCACTGTATTTAAATCCCATCTAAAGACCCACCTTTTTGAGGCTGCTTTTAAATCTTAAACCTGAATGTCTTCCTTTAGGCTCATTAGCTAACTTTCTTTTTCTTTCCTTTACTTTACTTTTTTAACCATTGTCTTACTGTAGCATATTCGGGCTTGCTGCGGCCACAGGAATAGTTCAGGAATTCAATAAGACTGGACCAACTTTGTTATGGTGCATGTATTTATTTACTGTGTTTCAAAGGTTTAAGAATCAAAATAGTAGCTCACCTTGCGTCAGGCACTATCGTGAGGTCCTACCACCTCCCTGGGGGCCTCCTCATGCTCTCTAGGCCTGGGCTCTTATGGTAGGGTGAAGGGAACCTTCTGCCTTAAGAAGACCTGGGTTAGAAGCCTGAACCGGGCTCCTTAAGATAGAATGAGGGAGTTGTTGGTACACTCCATCACACTTACTTTATGAAATGCCCCAAGTCTCTAGCCCTGTATGTTTGTCTTATTAGATTGTAAGATCTGTTGAGTAGGGACTGTCTTTTTTGTGTGTTTGTATAGCACTGCATATGTTGTATAGTGCTAAGTGGTAGGAGAAGAAGTAGTAGTATCAATGTATAAATGAAGCACTTGGTGCAGCCTTCCTTCTTAGCTAGAAACCATGTCTGCCTCTATTATACTCTTTCATTCTGTACTGAAATGAAAATAAATTATTTTTGAAGAGGCACATCAACCTAGTAGGGGGCCCCAAACCGAATGAAACAAAACCTTATTTGTTTGTTTCATTTTAAACAAATGCATCTGGCCTAGGTCTAGGCCCGAAGCTGGGACCTCACCTAGGACATAGACCGAGGCCCAAAGCAGGGGCCACAGCATATGCCCTAGGCGAGGCCCCAGCTTCGGGGTCTAGACCGAGGTACCAGAATCATACTTGGGCCTAGGCCAAGACCCAGAGTAAGGACTGCGGACTAGGCCCAAGTGCGACCCCTGAAAATTAAACAATAATAAAATGTACCTGATCCATCGGGTATCCGTCGAAGGCCGGGACCCAGGCTGGATGCCGCGACCTCACCTGGAGGCTGGATCCCAGCACAGGGGCCTTGGCCTGGACCAGGCCTGATGCTACAGCCTGGCCTGGAGGCCGGGTCCCGATGCCCAAGCCTCAGCCTAGGCAGGAGCCGGAGACCCGGCCCGGCACCATGACCTAACCTGAAGGCCAAGTTCCAGCACTGGGGCCTAGGCCCAATGCCATGACCCGGCTCAGAGGCCGGGTGCCTAGACACCTAGACGGCTCAGAGGCCGAGCCTGAGCCTCAGCCCAGGGTCAGGTCCAGGCCTGGGAGCTCTTCTTCTGTCCTTTTCAGCTTTCCAATGCCAAATGCCAAATATTATCTTTATGACCTGGTCCTAAAAATATGACCTTTAGGTCTATAGTGAGAATGACTGCTTAACTTCTTAGTTGACTTGCTTAACCTCTACTGCTTAACCTTTTCCTTCATTTTCTCTGGGTGGGTGGCTCTGCAGTCCTAACCTGTAATTTTGTCACTCTGCCTTTAATTAAAGCAAGTATTGTATGAAAGATAACCTCTAGAGGGGTTATAACTATGACCTTCTCAAGTGAGGAGTTTTCTAAAAGAGTCTGCATTTAAAACTCAAGGCATCAGGAACTCTAAAGGGGTTCTGCTAATTTTCCAGATGCCTTCTGGTTTTCCCAATCCAGAGGTGGTCACACTTGTCTTGCCATGGATGACGGAGTGCCAAGGTACAATTCTTAGGCGCTAATACCTAGTTTCTTCTCAGGGAGAAATAACTGGAGTTATTGGATCCCAGTGTTTGGTTTCAGGATCCTAAGTCTGACATGAAAGGTTTGAAGAGTATGACCAGATTTGACTTAAGGAGAAAGGGAGCAGTAATGGGGAGATCAGGCTTGTTTTTCCTGTTTCCCTGTCCAGTATGAGATCCTAATTCCTTTTGAGCCGGGTCTATTTCACCAGCTACTTGACCACCTTTTGAACCCACAGACCAGGTACCAGGAGAAGAAACGTTCATGCCAGGACTCTATTTTATGTGCATCTGCTGGGGTTTACATCTTGACCATGTTGCAAGCCAAGAATTCTGGAGAAAATAATACAGTGCAGATACATCCTTGGGTAGCAGGTCAGCTTAGTATTTGAATTTGCTAAATTGAAGAGCCTCTTTAAGATCTGAAAAAATGCCTTTCAGAAGTTTAGGCATTGTTAAGTGGTTTATGATCTTTGTGACACTTTTCTAGAATTTCATGACTTACATAAATTGAAAGAAAGCAAAATATATATTAATAAAAGGGATGGATTATAGTCCCATTGTTTCACTAATATGGTGATATAACGCAGTCTCACTATTTCAGGAAAAAGAATCTAGAGCAGGAGATATCCTAAAATCCTTCTAGCATGTGTTAGTACAGATGAAAAAACTTTTTTTTTGTTACAAAAAGCATCAGTTATAAGCAAAAATTGTAAATAAGGATTGGCCTAGTGGTTAGTGCAATGGAATGTGAACCATGGTTCAAATCCTGCTTCTCCACTGACATTCTTTGTGCCCTTGAGCAAGTCACTTTATCTTCCATTGCCTCAGGTACTTAGGAGAATATTCAAAACATTGTGTGCATAAAAATTAGCGTATTCATACGTAAGTAGCATCTTCTCAAGTATTCCATATTTTATGAAAGTTGAAAATAGTGCATATTTTTACTTTCGTGCATACATAAATGTGAATAAAAAAGGGGTATTCCGGGTTGAGGCAACACTTATGCATGTAAGTTGATAATTTAAAAGTCACTTGCAGGCATATATTTGCCAACTTGTGTATTTTTGCCCCTGCTAATTTTCTGTCAATTAGCCATTATATGAGGTGATGTCATCCAGGGGCACCGAATGGACTCATATCTCCAAGCTAGTAGAGTTTTGAGCTCTACTGAGCATGTGTGGGTGTTCCCGCACAGGCATTGCCTGGTGAGTCTCCTCAAATCATTTTTTTGTATGAGCACAGCACAGATGTGAGCTCTGTCTCACCTACATTATTTCTTTAAAAATCCTAAAACCTCCTTTACTTAATATTTCTTTTACTTCAGTTTCTTCTTCTTAAATTGCCTTGCTACCTCTGCAGCCCCACAACAGCATTTTTCTGTGTTACTAAGAAAAAAAAAACTTTTTTACATCAGTGTGTCCTTCTATTCTACCATCTCTGGGGAGAAGAAGAAATCAACCACAATGAATGGTTTTAAGAGCATCTGTGGGAAGATTATGTCCCTTATCAATGGCATGAATTGTATTATTGATGCCTCGAGCCAGATCAAGACCAGAAGAAATGCTATGCCTATGGACGGATGTCCCCACACTCACAGAGGTCCAGGACTCTTCGAATCAATGAACTGTGGAGTCAAAGTAGGTCCTCGTCCTACAATGCAGACTAGTCTGACTCGCGGGGAAAGGAATTGAGTGTAAGCTCATTCAAAACTCTCCTATCCATTCAGACTGAAGCCGCAGGGTCAAGTTCCGCCATTGAAGGTGACATGGCATCAATCATTGGAATCATCACAGTCTATGCCGAAGAAACATAAGCATTCTAAGCACAGTGCATTGGCACCAGTGCTGTTGACAATGTCTTCGTTGGTTCCATCGGCGCCCTAATAGCATCAACAAAGCATGGTGCAGCGACTCACCCAACGTAGCTTCTACCAATGCCAGTGGCACATGGCATATCAAATTACTCAACGCAAGATGATTCGAGGCACTCAATGCACCAACACACTTGATGTACTTGATGCACAATGGACTGATGCACTCGACGCACCAACTGCTGCACTCAATACTCGATGCTCCAGTGCCACACAAGTCTACAGCCTCCATATTTGATCCTGCAATTCACAATGCAAGAAACCATGGCACAGCTCTAATGAAACCAATGCAATATCTTCAGTCTGCACCGGGTTCCTCAATGCGTATCTCCAAAGACCTGTTGAAGCATGCCAAGGCATCCAGGGTGTCTAAACATCCTCTTTAGACTTCAGTTTATCAAATTGCTTTGCTAATACAGCTCTATACAGCCCATCCTAGATCAGCAAGAGAGGGGGTCAAGTTGCCTCTGCTGCTGCTAATAATCATGGCACTTACTCCACCTAGACTAGTGGCAGAGGGTCTTCGCTGAAGTCTTCAGACCCAATGACCTCTATAGTACCACTCACAATTAACAGGCCTCCTGTTCTCCTTCAGAAACATCCTGGTTTCAGAAGAGGATGTTCCATCACATACTTCCAGTCAGTGGACACAGCAGTTGCTTGATCAAATTGCAGACTCGGTTCAAAGTTTCTTTACCTCTCTAACTAAGGAGATGGAAGGAACATTCCAACCTTTCCTTTCTATTCTCATTATAGTGATAGCTACCACAGACTGGAGTCCCAGTATCACCTATAGTGGTGCATTCATCATCAGAACCTTTGCTCAGGGGTTCTTCATCCTCTATTGCAGCAGATTCAATCCAGTCAGAGGTATTAGATAGGGCAGCTCCTTCTCTAAGTCAAACAAAAGCCTCTCCTGGTTTGTCCTCTTCATCATTGGAGTCCTGGGTGAGAAACCTGTACCTTTAAACTCAGATGACTGGAATTTCCCCAATCCTCTTCCAGATTCTCCCGACCATACCTCAGCACCAGAGAATTTGATCTATTCTACGTTTGTGGAAAAGATGGGTACTGCACTGGGTGTCCTTGTCCGCAGAGACACCCAATTCGAGCTCCTAGGGCTTCTTCAAATACTGGATACTCAAGCTGAACTAGCGGCCCAGCTCAATTGGACATTCTCATTGCTTTCAAATGAGAATGTGGGAAACTCCTATTTTGGTCATCTCAACTGTTAGGAAGTTAGACCTAAAATTCAATCCAACAATCACCAGTCGTTGGTATCGTCCAGCTGCCTCATCAATCCATAGTAGTTGAATTTACTGTGAAGAAAGTGAAGAAGACACAGATTCACTCAAATTCTCTCCTGGAAAAGACCACAAACTTCTAGATAACTTTGACAAGAACAATTTTCAAAGTGCAATGCACTCTGCTCGCATTACCATCCATTATGCACATACATGACTGCATTCAAAAGTTGAAGCCTTTCTTACCTGCCATGGAGCAAGCCAATTACTATCTACAACTGCAAACAGATGTAGTAAAGGGTATCTGCCATCTTCTCTGATCAATATATGAAACCTTTGATTCTGTTTCACATACTTCATCCATCTATAGCTTAGCTTTGAGCAAGTAGCATCCATGAGGACGTCCATGAAAAACTAGCGGATCTTCCTTGCTTAGGAAACAAATTTTTTATGTGAAAAGCTCCATGAGACAGCCGCCCAAATTAAGGACCAGAATTTATCAATGCAGGCACTCTCAACAACTCCTTATCAGCTCTCTACCACACAATGTCACTTCTATCCATACGAGCGACCATACTTCCGTATGTGGCACTCCTTCTAGGTTTGGCCACCAGATGTCACTGTCCTTGTAGTATAGCACTCTGTTAAGGGGCATCCATGCCCTTCAGTCCATCCCACCCAGAGGTTCTGGATTGGATGCCTCAGCTCTATTTAGGCTAGCCATTTTAAGACACCGTGGGGTTCAGTTTAAGGAAGCAGTCAAAGGGTAAAGATGTATTTTTCCACACACTGGTGGGGCCTCCCAGCTTCACCCAAAGGATTTTATTTTAGAAGTGATACCTCCCAGTGCATTCCCTGCCAGAGGGTCCTTCTTATAATTTACAGTCAGATAGATTTTTAAGCCTGATATCCTTTAGGGGCAAAAGGACTCTCACCAGGGGACCAGAGACCTGAGAGTCTACTCTAAACCCTAGGTAGGCAAGCACAAGTGATGGATCCTGCTGTGAGAGACAGTGAAGTCAGAGAAGATATCCAGTTTAAGCTTTAAAGTATTTTTTGGTCTTTGAGTTAAATGGGGAGATTTTTGGATCCCCCTTCCCCACTGAGATTTCAGCTTAGAGAGTGTGCCTGATCCCACTGACTGGGATCAGGCACACTCTAATGAAAGGAACAAATAAACTAAAATAAGGAGGAACAAGAATCAGGAGATCTCATCTGGATTTCCTCCCTAGGGACCAGGACAGGCTGGATATCCAAGGAGAATAAGATGTCTAAAGGTAGGATTTTTGTAGTAAATCTGGGGATACCTCCACTAGGGTTCCCATACAGCTGCTGGGAGAGTATGCGCTAGAGATGTGAATTGGTTCCGGAATCGTTTCCAGAATCGTGTTCGTACTAGAACCGCGGGAATGTTCGTTTCTGGTGGGACCGCTTTTTTTTTTCAGCTGTCCCGAGCTGAAAAAAAGAAAAACCCACCTGACCCTTTAAATCTTATTATTTAGAATCCCCCACCCTCCCGAACCCCCCAAAACTTTTCTAAAGTACCTGGTGGTCCAGCGGGGTTCCCAGGAGTGATCTCCCACTCTCAGGCCTTCGGCTGCCAGTAAACAAAATGGCGCCGATGGCCCTTTGCCCTTACCATGTGACAGGGGCTATCGGTGCCATTGGCCGGCCCCGTCACATGGTAGGAGCAATGGATGGCTGGCACCATCTTTAAAAATGGCATGGGCCATCCATTGCTCCTACCATGTGACAGGGGCCGGCCAATGGCACCGATAACCCCTGTCACATGGTAAGGGCAAAGAGCCATCAGCGCCATTTTGATTAGTGGCAACCGAGAGCCCGAGAGTGGGAGATTGCTCCCAGGACCCCCGCTGGACCACCAGGTACTTTAGAAAAGTTTGGGGGGGGTCGGGAGGATGGGGGATTCTAAATAATGAGATTTAAAGGGTCAGGGTGGGTTTGGGGGTTGTTTTTGTGTGCCCTTTCTTCCCCCCCCCCCCCCAAAAAACGATAAGAGAACCCCACGAAAATTTCGTTGGGTTTTCCTATCACATTCGGGGACACCCCCCCCCCCGATTCCTGACAGATGAGAAAATATCATACGATATTTTCATCCGTCAGAAAAATGATTCACATCCCTAGTATGCGCTTTTAAAATCACAATGGGCTGTTCCCAGAGGTCTGAATTAAGGACACCTACCTACATAGGAAAAATCCCAATGTACCATCAATCAGATGTAAACTCATACTTCTAGATAAATGACTTTAATTTATTACCAATCAATAAACTTGTATTTAACACCCAGACCTGGCCTAGTCTGTTTATTGCAGCTTCTCACCTAATGGGAAGCACCACTACTGCATACACACACTGACGACCTTTTTTCATTGTCTAATCCATAAGTGAGAGCTTTCCCCTGTAAAAAGAATCCCCTCCAGAGATTTTTTAGTGTGGTATGTAACATGCTAGATGGAGCAGCCCCAAAGGATATAAATTAGTTGTATGCCCAAGGAAGAACAATCCTCCAAGAAAGGGGTTACACATAAGAGGCCTTACTGGTCTTTTCAGCAATACCGTATACTGCTCCTTCTGGTATGGCATCAGTAGTCACTTCCAGCCAGGCCTTGTCAAAGAAAAAGCTTGCAACAGAAACCTGCACAACAGGCCGAACCCAAATTAGAGTTTGTATTTAATCCCCACGAACAATCCGTTTCCAACAGTCCCACTAAGGGGGAGAATCAAAGATTTCATGGAGGAGTGTTGTGTAACGTCCCTTACCTCCAAGCAAGTCTGGCATAGCGTACTGCTCCATATTGCATCCAAGGGCTGTGGAGCTCCTCTTATAGGCCCTGCAGCCAGAACTTCCTGGGCACTGGCTGATGACATCGCATCCTGTCTAGGTATATAAGGAAGCCTTTTGCAATCATCCAGTGCCTTAGCATCAAGTCCTCCTGCACTAGATGTCGGTGCTACATTGTTACTGTTGCTACCTTGTCCAGCTTTGCCTTGACTTCCTTCCAGAAGCCTTTCCTTGGACTGTTGTTCTATTGCTGACCAGATTTATGGCCTTGCTTAATCTCTCACAAAAAACCCACCAACACACCAATTGTGTATTCCAGTACACTAATTTGTAAACAAAATCAAAACGACAGTATAATGGTATTCTTTATAACGCACCTCACTGCCAACAAAGTTTGTTGGACCCTTAAATCCCGATTCAGAATTTACAACAGTCTCGTTTATGATATCGGGTCACTTTGCTTTTATTTAAATAACATTTATATTTTGTTCCTACTTTTATATATATTATATATATTTTCCATAAAAATATTTTCCATAAAAACCCAGCCTCTCAACCTTCAAGAAAAGACTCAAGACCTGGCTGTTCATGCAGGCTTTTCCTAACTCCAATATTATTTAACTCCTAACAATCAACACACATCACCATCAATATCACTATTAGCTACCTCTTACAATGTAATTATATGTAATTAGCTGGTTTTCCTTTTCCTTTCTCCTTCTCATTCCAAGTTCTATTTTTCCTTGTTACATGTAACTGCTTTTTCCGCACTATTGTTCAAGTTTAAGTTTATTTTGCACTCCTGTTTCATGTGAACCAGCATGATGGGACTATTGTCTTGAATGTTGGTATATAAAAAACTTAAATAAATAAATAAAATAAATAAATAAATCTCGGAACGAATTTCAGGTCCTCCAAACAAATTGTCATTCTAGGTATTGCTGAGATAAAGCAAAACACTTTCCGGCTTTCTTTGACGATAAGTATCATGTAATATAAGGTTATTGGAATTGTGACCGGAAAGTGTTTTGCTTTATCTCAGCATTACCTAGAATGACAATTTGTTTGGAGGACCTGAAATTCGTCAGCATACCCGAGATATTGGTTTTTATGGAAAATATATATAAAAATAGGAACAAAATATAAATGTTAAATAAAAGCAAAGTGACCCGATATCATAAACGAGTCTGTTGTAAATTCTGATTCGGGATTTAAGGGTCCAACAAACTTTGTTGGCAGTGAGGTGCGTTATAAAGAATACCAGTATACTGTCGTTTTGATCTTGCTTAATCTCTGCCTGCCTCAACCTCTGCCTAGATGCTGACCATGCTAGTCCTCTACCAACCCTGACCCTTGCCTGTCCTTGATGCTGTTTGAACTCCACTGGCCATGACCTCAGCCCGCTTTGGTCCTGTCTAACTCATCATTCCTTTTACTCTGCCAGAGTAGTCCTGTCAGACACCAGAACTTGTGGGCTCAAACCAAGGGAGTAGGGGATGGCCAAGCAGAAGGCCTTGCCTTGTGGTATGTCATCTGCCACCTGCTAGGGCCTGGTCCTTGTTCACACTCCCCAGGCTGCGCTAACCTAGCATGCTCACATTCCCTTGAGCATGACAGGTGTCAGATCACCAATGAGTCCTGGCTCCTTCAAACTGTGTAGTCTGGGTCCCAATTGCTTTTCTTCTGGCCTATATCCCTCCTGCATTGTTCTGTGCTCCATACGGATCCATCTTATTTTCCACAGCTTTGACTGGAAGTCCAGTTGCTTCTCCAACAACGAACAATAGAACCACCTCCAATGTCTCAACATGTCCTGGGGTTCAATTCCTGATGCTTCCTTATTCCCAAGAAAATGGGGGACTGTGGCCCATTCTTGATGTGAGATGCCTGAACAAACATACTCTGAGAGAAATTCAAAATGAACACCCTCAGCATGATCCTACCTTATATGCAAAAGGACTAATGGATGTGTACCTTGGATCTGAATGATGCATGTGCTCACATACACATCCATCCTTCGCATTGGTGCAACCTCCACTTCCAGGTGAATTCTTCTCCCTACCAGTCCAAAGTACTTCAATTTGGCCTCTCATCAGTCCTGAGAGTCTTTACAAAATTCTTCGCAGTGGTAACAGCTCATCTCCGTCACCAGGGAATACAAGTCTTCCTGTATGTGGATGATTGGTTCATCACAATGAACTCAAAGGACAAAGTATAACATTCTCTGGGGTAGATTTTAAACGGTGCGCACGGGCGTACATGTGCGTGCTCTACCCGGCATGCACACATATACGCCCGATTTTATAACTTGCGCGCACCGAGGCCGAGCTGCCTTCCCCCATTCCCTACCCCCCCCCCACCCCACTTTCCCTGCCCTTTCCCCCCTACCTTTTTCTTTTTTTGACTTTTGTTTGAAAAGTTACTTCAGCACTGGGGCTGAAGTAAATTGCGTGCGCCGGCCAACTGCCGGCGCGCGATCCCCCGCACAGCGGCAAATGGCCGCTATGCTGGGAGCCTCTGACCCTGCCCATGTCCCGCCCTGCCCACACCCCACCCCCTTCCTGCCCCTTTAGTAAAGCCCCAGGACGTATACGCATCCCGGGGCTTTATGCACGTCGCCGGGCCTTTTGAAAATAGGCCCAGCGCGCATAAGGCGATTTACGCACGTAGAGCTTTTAAAATCAGGCCCCAAGCCTAAAAAATGTGAGATAAGTATTGGGGTACCTGAGTCTGGGACTCTGCTCTAGGACTTATTCCCATCCATCTATCCACTAATACCCCTGAAATCAACTAACTACCCCCACCCCAGCTGAGGTCACTTTATGCCTATCTAATGCACCTTTTCAGTTTTACATGCACTAGTCATATTAATGGGACCAATATAATAGGGTGTGCTAGGCCGAGAACACAATCTTACTCATATATGCGTATATCTTTAAACTCCTGATGCAATTACGTATCAACTTATTGCATTGGGAGTTAACTTATTTTTCAGTGTGTGATTAAAGAAAACGTGTGCTACAATTTACCGCACATTTTTTCCGCTTGTTTTATTACATCAGCCCCTCTGTGTTGCAATTCAGATTTGTACTTCAGGTTTGTAAGCTAATTTCCACAGAATTCTGTAAAGCAATAAAATATTTTTTGACTGGATATTAAAAATGGATAAGAAAAAAACCCAGTGTATAATACAAGGCAAAGCAAGCAAGTAGTGAAACTCTTCACTGAATAATAAAACCAAAAGAAATTTGCTTGGTTCAAAAAAAAGAAATAAAAAATCTCATGTTTGTTTATTTTCAATGGTTCTTGTAGTGCTGGCTATCAGCCAGTAAACACTACATGCAGCACAATAATTCAGCATTAGGATAACCTAAGACTATTACATTCTGGATCGGAAAGAGCCTCTAAGATGCTGTGGAATCTTACCAAAAAACAAAAAGAACCTTGACATCTTCCTACAAAGTTAAGAGATGCAAATCTTTCCAAAACAGGTTCAATAAAAAATCTATGCACTTCCTGGAAAATATGAACGACCCAAAACATTTTAGGATTTTTAACTAGCTATGTAGGTTGAAATGTATTTTGAGCTTCTATGGAATTCAAGCAGCATTTTCAGATGTTGTGGCCAGTCTTCAGAAATTTGCTTCTAATATTTGGAAAATCTGATGCAGATTTCATCAGATTAGGTGGATCTACTAAGGATTTTATCCAGATCCACCAGAAATACAATCTGATGGATTTTTTTTAGCAGATCAGTTGAAACTAATTTTCCCAATAAACTCTAGCCAGGATAAAATTTTGAGTTTGACCTAAAATTATTTGCAGATCTCTACTGCAAGATAAAAGGTTATCTGTAAAAAATAAAAAGTTTCCTTTAGTTTGGCTATGCTCAACTATTCTGTGAATTGAACCTCACAGAAAGTCAGTTAATGGTTAGATTCACAGGTTTTTGCTTCCCCTTTTTTTTTTTTTTAACATGCTCACAGAGTAGTAACAAAGATCAGATATATTATTTCTAGTGTTATTGAATAATGATGTCAGCTAATTGTTCAATTACACCTTCTGATCTTTATATTCTATGGTCAAAGTGCAGTAATTGACTAGGTCATAAAGTAATCTTTTCCAGCAAATTCAGCAGAACTGCAAGTTCCACAGCACACACAAATAGTCACGCCAAAGCTCTCGGTTTTACAAAGTGATTTTTAACACCAGACAGACAGGAACTCCCTCAGTGGTGCATTCCACTGCTGGGGTCCAATTACAGAAAAGAACCTTTCAGCTGTCTGCTCCAAATCTGACAGATGGGACAAGTAAGAGGTTCCCGAGAACTGACTATTAAACTTTAAAGCGCACACTGCTATCCACAGCTTCAGATAGCATAGGCCCATACACTTTCACGGACATTACAGACGAAATAGAAAAGCTTGAACTCTTCAATCCGTGGGTTTTCAGTGCAGTTTGTGAAGGGTGAGTGATCTGGATTCTGGGGATTTTGGTGTTATTGAATGTGCCTAGATAGTGCACTTGCTGAAATTGCATCCAGTAATGTGTTGCAGTGGAGGCTTTAACTACAGAGCCTCACGGTAATCTTATCTGGTTGCGAGGAACACGTGGGCTATCTTGGAGGTCATGTCTAACCAAAAAAGTAGCCTGTGGAGTTACATCATACGCGGGTCCTTTTATCATGCATTATTTTTTAGGCTAATTTTCAAAAGGGAAAATACTCAGGTAGCTTTCCTTTGAAAATGAATGTAAAATACGTGTACTAAAAAGCATCTGGCAGCAGCAAGGGGATAAAATAAGATGCATATATGTTTTTTAGATTGTTAAATGCATGCACTGATTGACTTCCCCACTCTAAACACTTGCAAGGGAATGCCCCGTTATAATGCAGCTGAAAGTAAGAATGTGGTGAGCTCTACCCATACTTTTCTGTCTGACTGAGAAGGGCGATTTTCAGACAGGCCGCTTTTTCCAGGTAAACCACTACTGACCCTCTTAAAAAGCTGTGCCAACAGGCATTGTAGATATCTAAGTCTCTTTTGAATCGCAGACCCAAGAAAATGCATGGTTGGTAAAACCAGAAATGAATTGTGCTTGAACAGCCTTTATTTTAGCCATCCTATTTTTTCACGGTATGTGCCCAAAATAGTTCAAGGCAACTGGTGCCACACTCAAGAGTACAGGTGCAAATAAGCAGACAATTGCTGTATTTGTTTTACTGACCACTGCATCACACTAGATTCAGTCATTAGTGTTTCAGTTGGACATGAATACAAATCTGCAGCTGCTAATCCTGACAAATGTTGTTTCCTGCTGGATTATCATAGGTTTCTTTTCTTTGCTGATAAATCACAGGTGTCATCTTCTACTGCACACAGCTTAGATGGTTTTTTTCATGAATATATTTTCTTGTTAAAAAAGAAAGAGAGAACAGCAGCTTTGGTTTCTATTTGGTTTCCCATTTATATAGAAAACATTTAGAACTTGCCATAACTTATCTTTTTCAGATATCTTATTTGATTGCATGTTCAATTTTTTAATATTCAAAACAAAAAAAAATAGCAAGTGTGTATGGCATTCGAGAGGTCGAGGATTTGGACACAGCCAGAGGAATCACACTCAGACTCTTCTGTAACTTCAGCACGTTTATTTACATTGCCACACTCAACACAATCAGGATTGGCAAACACAGTTGCAAACACCAAGACTACTCTCTAGTCTCAACTAACCAGGCACTACCCAAAAGTCTGCCTGTTCTCCACAGTATCACTTAGGCACTTCCCAGAAGTCTGCCTACCCTCTCCCAGAGCGAGGTCTGGAGTTCCCACTCTCAGACAGGATCTGGAGCTCCCGATCCCAGATCCATGGGGCCCATCTTCTCCTCGCTGGTTCAGCAGCTTATCCTCCCCTGTACTGGGCACGTCCTCCAAGCACCTCCTGCCCGGCAGGGTCCCGCTCATAGATATTCCCCCTCCAGGGGATCCGAAGGGGACCGGGCTCCCAGCATGGTCCTGCACATACTCACAAGGGGACACTAGGGGGCGCTGCCTCACAGTGTGAAACTTGTGACTAGCAATGCCATCACCATTTCAATCCTGTTCACATTAACACCTCTTGTGTTTCAGACTTGTGCTAATTCTGGGGTGGCCAACTCCGGTCCTCAAGAGTCACAAACTGGTCAGGTTTTAAGGATATCCACAATAAATATGCATGACATAGATCTGCATACAATGGGGAAATACATTCAAATCTGTCTATACTTATTCATTGTGGAAATGCTGAAAGCCTTGCCTGTTTGTGGCTCTCAAGTTAGCCACCCCTGTTCTAATTCAACCATTTTTCTCTTTGAAGTTATTTGTCCAATTTGTGTGATGTCCTTTTTTAGCACATAGTCCCAGTGTTTTAGCTCGAAAGCAGCCAGCCCAAGACTCCTGCTTCTTTCAGGAGACTTCCATGTGCTCTCCAAGCTCTGAACTATTGGGGATAAGGATGCTGGAGGCCATATATCTTTCTCCTCATTTCACATCCCACCCTTCTGTCTGTGCCTCCTGTCTTCAGGCTGGATCTGTATCATCTCAGAGCAGTGCAAAGCATCATTGCTTCAGTCCAGCCTCCTAAAAAAGGCTGTGTTATAGAGGGAGGGGGGGGGAGTTGGAATTATTAAGAAGGGGGCCTTCTTCAGCCCAACGTCTTGTGCATGCTGCTGCTTTCTAGCACTTTACATCCATACACAAATGTTTTATTGAGATAGGCTACTCCTAACCCCTGTAATGATTTAAAGGTCAAAATATGGGTCATACTCACCAGCCTCATGACCTATCATAATGCTTGTTGCTGCATTTTGTACCATTTGTAACCCTAAAATGGGATGGCCAAATCTGGTCCTCGAGAACCACAAACAGACCAAGTTTTCAGGATATCCACAATGAATATGCATGAGATAGATTTGCATACAAGGGAGGCAGTGCATAGAGATCTATCTCATGCATATTCATTGTGGATATCCTGAAAATCTGGCCTGTTTGTGGCTCTTGAGGACTGGAGTTGGCCACCCCTGCCCTAAGATATATTTGTAAAGAAGGCTATCTAACACACCATCACAGTAAATAGGTATGCTCATTTTTTTTTATTATTTTCACAAATCATACAAAGAATAGAAGTTCTAAAGAAAAAAAAAATAGGCACTTGATACACAGAGGGCCGGATTTTAAAAGCCCTGCGCGCGTAAATCCGGCCAGATTTACACGCGCAGGGCACTCGCGCCGGTGCGCCTATTTTGCATAGGCCGCCGGGGCGCGCGTAAGTCCCGGGGCTTCGTAAAAGGGGCGGGGAGGGGGCGTGTCCGTGGGCGGACCAGCCCCCGGGTCGGGTGATGGCGCGCCAGCAGCCCAGATTTACGCCTGCTTTCAGCCAACTAAGGTAGGGGGGGGGGGTTTAGATAGGGCCGGGAGGGTGGGTTAGGTAGGGGAAGGAGGGGAAGGAGCAGGGGGGTGGAAAGAAAGTTCCCTCCGAGGCCGCTCCGATTTCAGAGCACCCCCTTGCGCGCGCCGACCCCGGATTTTATAGGCTACGCGCGTATCTTATAAAATCCAGTGTACTTTTGTTCGCACCTGGTGCGCGAACAAAAGTACACGCTCGCATAATTTTATAAAATCTACCCGAGAGAGAATAACTTTCAAACGACTCTGTGAGGCCCCAGATATGAGTGTATATGGCCACACATAGATCTTCTACAATATTTTATAACCTGTGCATATTGGGCAGATTTTATAAATCTGCGCACACGCGTACTTTTGTTCGCGCACCAGACGCGAACAAGAGTACGCGGGATTTCAATAGATACGCGCGTAGCCATTAAAATCCGGGGTCGGCGCACGCAAGGCTGCCCAAAATCGGCAGCCTGCTCGCGCTGAGCCGCGCAGCCTGTCTCCGTTCCCTCCGAGGCCACTCTGAAATCTCGGAGGGAACTTTCCTTCCACCCCCTCCCCCCCACACCTTCCCTTCCCCTAACTAACCCACACCCCGGCCCTATCTAAACCCCCCCCCCACCTTTGTCGGCAAAGGCGTAACTTTGCACGCACCGGGCCGGCTGCCACGCTCCATGTTCCGGTCCGGGGGCTGGTCCGGAGGCTGCGGCCACGCCCCCGGAACGCCCCCAGGCCAAAACAACGCCCGCGGCGCCACCCCTGAAACGCGTCACTCGCGACATGCCCCCCTTTGCAAGCCCCGGGATTGCGCGCCGCCGAGCCTATGCAAAATAGGCTCGGCGCGTGTAGGGGGGGGGTTGGGGTAGGTTTTTGGGGGGGTACGCGCATACCCCTTTGAAAATCTACCCCATTAGGAATATGCAGATTATAAAATATGCATATGTCTAACTATGCAAGAACAGCTGCAATGCATTGAAACCATGTACTATTCCTATCTGTTTTTATGAAAAAAAACAACGTGCTCATGTAAAACCCTGATTTACACTTGCAAGTTGGTATGCTTTAAAAACATGCACACATAATTGAAATCACCAGTTTTCCAATTCCTCCACCAGTTCTCCCAGTCCTTCTACAGATCATCGAGACCTTCCTAGTTCTTCAGCCTTAACGCCCTCCCATTTCACCCAGACATCCCACCCAACTAGTCCTTGACAAGAGATGAGTCTGATATCAAGTTAGCGAGATAATTTGGCAGGATAAAACGGCATGAATTAGTTACCATGTGTACTCACGCAAGTCTTTGATAAAATAGCAACTTACATGTGTAACTTTTGGCCTCACCCCGCCCCTTTCTATACCTGTAGATGTGCACGTGAAAAGGAAAATAAATGTCTGTTTGATGTTTATAAATTGAGTGTATGTTAAGTGTAAGCTAGTTATGCATGATACTCTGAAAATTCACCCCTAAATATACAAGACAAAGTCTCATCTGTTAGAAAAATGATAACAAATAAAGAAATAACCAGCAGGCCAATCATCTGAGGTCTGCTCATACATGACAACATAAATCTGACCAGCTTTGGCAGTTCTGAAAAGGTTGTATAATTAACAATTTTCCTAAGATTAAAAAGAAAATAAGCTTGTCCATATGGTAGCATTAATTTTTGCCTACATGGTCCAACCCGTCTGTCAAAGCCCCCAAGTTTCTAACTTCCTTCTTAACTTCATCCGGGGCCCCCAATATGATCTCTGAGAATGTCATAGTGTTTATAAAACATTCCAGCAATGCCAAGAAATAGCTAGCAACAGTCATTATAGTGCTAAGTGCTGCTGATGTTATCTTACAATTACCATAACCTTTGTTATGGTTAACGACATTTGGCAGGCATCTGCTATTGCTAGTAGTGCATACTCACAGTTTCATAGTTAGAAGGCTGGCAGCCCAAGACCAAGCTTTGTCTCCAAGCTCTGATTGACTTGCATACTTGGGAACTTTTTGAGTTGTGGTTACCATGAGAGTTCTATCGTGGGGGGTGGGGAGGAAGAGAAGGGAATAATGCATATCAGCTTTCTCTCTCCCCCCACCATCCATCACTAATCTACACTGTCTCTCTCTACCCCCCCCCCACCCCCACCACCACCACCACCATTTTTCCCTCATCCAGGGATGACCCCCGGCCTTTTCCCCTTTCTCGCTCCTTGTCCCCAGCACTCTCTTTGCTTCCACCCCCTATAAGTCACAGCTCTTAGACGTGTGCTCCCTCGCGGTGCCCTCAGCTGAGTGAGCTCCAAGTCTGGGAATCCCAGCTGCAGACTGAGCTGTGTCTGTTGCAGGCAAACCCTTCTCCAGTTTCTCTCTTTATGCTGTCTGCAGTGCCTGCTCCAGACTCGCCCTCTCTTCTCCTTTTCCCTTGCAGCCTTATTGAAGGGGAGTGGCTGGATCTGTACACGGAGAGGCCCAGAACTTTCTAGTGTTTCCACAGATTTCTGACAATTCATACAGTTTCCCTGAGTTTCTAAGTGAAATCCAGAGAATTCCCAGGTATGCTGACCTAAAACTGGGACAAATGAGCTCAGGATGCTGGAGGTCATATATCTTTCTCCTCCTTTCACTTCTCACCCTTCTTTCTCTCCATCCTGTCTTCGGGCCGCATTGGTGTGATCTTAGCGCATACCTACTGTGTGCAGTTGAACATGTCCATATATAGCGGGTAATAGCCCTGAGTGCAATAAAATATATTATAATCATTTCGATCACCTGCCGGTACACCTGTTGATAGGCAGTATAATGTGATATAATTCTGAAAACTGCCTCCATTCTGCTCTCCTCTGCACCTGCTGCAGAGCTTATAAAGGTGTTCAGAAATGACACTATAGTTACTCATCCGCCTACCCACTTCCTATCCAAACAGATTTGAAAAGCTGTACAAAGAGCATAAGGATATTTTATTTCCCCGCTAGCATGGTGTGGCACTTTTAACTTTGTGTAAGCTAAGCCCTTGCTAAACTAGCCCAGAAATAAAGGGTGCAGTCATTTTGCAGAAGAAATAAGTGAAACCCATTTGGTAAGGTGGAGGCTAAAAAAAAGGGAATTCTTTCACTGGCAGTTAACAAGACAATCCCAGTTGGGGGTGCGCTTGAATATAATACCGAGGTGCATCAAGGAAAAACAAGTCATCAGGTCAGAAGGAAACCAGATTCTTACTATAGGCGAAAGCACTGAATTTGGCAAAGAAGGCTTTGAATTCTTTTTACTGCACTTGATCGCTGCTGGAGGAAAAGGCTCAGTTCCTGTTCCAGCTTTCTGGCTCCAAGGATCCGTAGGATGAGTCACAAGCTCACATCGGAGGCTCTCTCCGAGACAGCCTGGAGCTCCAGCTTGCTCTTTGTCTCTGGTCACATCACCTCTGCTCCAAATGCAACTTTGGCTGTGGAACGCTCTTTGAACTCAGGGTTTTAGTCCATTGGAAGCTGAGATAGTTTGTAGAGATGTGCAGGCCCGACATTTTCATTTTGGTTTGTCTTTTCATTTTTGGATAATTGGATTGTTTATGTTCAGTTTGTTTACCAAACTGAAAAACCATTAACTCCCCCCAAAAACCCTAACACATAAAAAGAACTAAAATGAGCCTCCCCCAAGGCCTTCTGGCATCATCCCCCCCCCCCAAAAAAATACAACCAAGGGCTCCACAGCCCTATCTGCCCCCACCCCATGAAAGAATACATGGGGCCTAGGCCTACCTGGCCGGGCTTAACTGACCCAAGTTAGGGCCTTCTGAGCCCCTCTGATTCCTGCCCACCCCATGGAAAAATTGGCAAAGCTGGGCATGTCCTCAGCCCCCACTTACCCCCTTCATGGGGGGGGGGAGGGCTCCCTGCGGTGCAAGGGGCAGGAGCAATGGCTCCTCGCTCATGCCTTGCTTGGTGGTACATTTAAACATGGCACTGGCCTCACTGAGGCTGGCAGCACAGTGACATCACCTTTGTGCCTGTCAACATTATGTTGTTTGGCCGTATGACCTAATGGCACCAGCCACACCTGAGGTAGGCACTATAGGAGCGTTATTGCAGCTCCAACCACAGTCCGGTCAGCACCATTTTTAAATGTTCTGCCAGCCAAGGCAGGGGTGAGTGGGGATCGCTCCTGCCTTTTGGACCATGTGGAAGCCCCTACAAAAGGCTAAGTCAGGCCTGGATTAGGCATAGGCAACGTAGACAATTGCCTAGGGTGCCAGCTCTTAAAGGCGTCAAATACTCAGGCCAAAAAGAAGTGCAGCTGTGCCAAAAAGGTGCCTGCTCCAGCAATTCAATTCAAAGGGACACTGGTATGGCGCTCTGGGACTTTGTGGGGTAGTGGGGATAAGGGACTCCCCCGCCTCGTGCTGATCTCCAGGGTTACCCACCCCAGCACTGCCTATATTTATTTATTTATTTATTTATTTAGGGTTTTTATATACCGGAAGTTCCTGTATAAAATACATATCACTCCGGTTCACATTTAACAGAGATAACTATCGCCGGGGAGGCGGTTTACATGGAACATATCGAAATAATGAACGGATAATATATAATAAAGTACAATCTCTTGGGAAAAAACAACTAAGATCAACTAAGAACAACTAAGATCAACTTAGAACACAACTTGGAAAAATATAACTGAAGTAATATAAACATTAGATTATTGCTGTAAGGCAAGGATGGTTGTTGTTCTTCTTGCTTTTAGCTCTCTGGGAAAGCTTGACGGAAGAGCCAAGTCTTGAGTTTCACTTTGAAAGTAGTATGGCACGGCTCCATGCGGAGGTCCGGTGGTAGGGAGTTCCAGAGAGACGGGCCCGCTGTGGTTACAGCGCGTTTCCTCAGGGTAGATTTTGCAGGTTGGGTGATCATTCTGTTCTGGTATGCCCTTCTGGTTGGTTTTTTAGAGGAGTGTAGTTGAAGCTGGAAGGTTAAGTTGAGTGGAGAGATGTTATGTAGGGCCTTATGAATCATCATGCAGGTTTTGAACTGAATCCTGTATTTGATGGGCAGCCAATGGAGATGCTGGAGGATCGGGGTGATATGGTCCCTTTTTTTGGCGTTTGTAAGTATCCTTGCAGTGGCATTCAGGACCATCTGGAGAGGTTTGGTGGTGCAGGCGGGAAGGCCCTGCAGGAGTGAATTGCAGTAATCTAGTTTAGGGAGAATGATGGCTTGGAGTACTGTGCGGAAATCCCTATAGAGTAGAAGGGGCTTTAGTTTCTTTAGCACTTGTAACTTAAAGAAGCATTCTTTTGTAGTGTTATTTATGAATTTATTGAGGCTGAGTCTGTTGTCTAGTAGTACTCCCAGATCTCTGACTTGAGGTGCGGTGGCATATCCTGAGGTGTCTGGAGAGTTGCTGGATGTTGGCGGGGCAGATTGATCCGGTGCTATTATGAGTATTTCCGTTTTGTTGGTGTTTAGAACCAGGTTGAGGCTGGTTAGAAGATCGTTGATGGATGTATATAGGCGCAGAACTATAGGCGCAGAACTCTTCAGTCCAGAGCTCGGTAAGTCTCCGGGCTCTGCCCCTTTACCCAGGGAAGAAATCTCACTTCTCTGTGCTTCCTGCCTCCGGATTGGTTCTTCTGCTCCCCGAAGAGAGCCAGATTCTGATTGACTTCTGCTGATCTGAAAGTACTGAAAGAAAGTAAGTCTCTTCACACACATTAACAGACCCTGGGGGTCCTGGATCAGGAAAGAAATGTATTAACACTGCAGGTAAAAGATAATGCTTATGGAAAAAAAATAATACATTAAGATGCATTTGTAGCCCTGAGCTGCTGTAAAATGAACATTAATGGCAGCACATGAAAAGAGGAAGCCGTCTTGCTGCTTGAGTTAATCAAGGCTACGTGTAAGAGAGTTGCTGATAAAGGGGGGGGGGGGGGAATAGGAAAATATCTTAGGGGAAAGCACTTAAAGCAGTTCCAGTAATCTGCGTGTATGCCTTCAGCACGTGGAGCTCTACACTTCATCAGATGGATAAGGGTGGCCTGCTTGGAAGTCAATCTCAGTTGGGGGTGCGCTTGAATATAATATAATATAATGTCCATACACATCTTCCTCTTCCTTTTCCACCTTGCCCTTACTTCCCCGCCTTCACCACAACAATGAAAGAATGTGATGGCTACGGTGCCTGGCCTATGGTTTTCCTTTCTTAGGTAAGGCAATCAATCATTTACCTGGGCTTTAAGGTGAATGTTTTCTCAACTGTCTAGTTCTAGCTCTGCCTGGCTCCCTGTAATAATGGTTGTTTTGATAAAAAGAAAAGATTGATAAGGGTGTTTACAAAGAAATTAAAAAGGCGCAGTCTGATTTGGAAATCTACAAAAACTAGGGAAGCAAATGCACGTGGGCATGTGGCCAGTGAAGAGCAAGGAAGTACAGGAAACTGCTGGGGATTTGTTTTTTTCACTTTAGAGTCTGGGGTCTATTACTTAAAATAAAAAGATGTTCTACATTAAACTGCTGTCCACAATAGAGATTTAGATTTTTTTGTTTTACCGACATTTGATTTGGTTTACATTCAGGTACTGTAGGTATTCCCCTATCCCCAGAGAGCTTACAATCTAACTTTTGTATCTGAGGCAATGGAGGGTAAAGAGACTTGGCCAAGGTCTCAAGGAGTAACAGCAGGACTCAAACCCTGGTCTCCTAGTTCATAGCCCACTGCGCTAACCACTAGGCTATTCCTCTTCCCTTTAAACTCCAGGCATATTTCCTGTAACTATTCAAGAACAAGGATTCAGAATCAGCACATCTCAGCCTCAGCAAGTGAGGTGTCCCAGGGGCTTGTGACTCAAACGTTTGCTGGCTTTTATTGCCAGAGGAAGGCAACGCCCAGTAATCATTGGCTCTTGTCCATATAAGGACTTTCTAAAATTTAGGGTAAAGATGATGTCCCAAATATGGTCTTTCCTGTTTCCTCCATTTTGTAGAGCCAATAGAATTCAATTAATAGGGTTTTTCCAAGATGATAGTTTATTAAAATTCTGGCTAATTCTGAGCAATCCCAGTGACTCAGATGCATGCTTCCTGCCTTAAGGTCCAGGGGTTTCTGATTCAAGACCCAAGTCAACATTTTAAGTTGATGCAGCCGCGCAAGCTTAAGCCGTAATTGAATGCTGGTGATTTTCATACGGTGCTGCAATCGCTGGTCTTGTCAAAACTCGATTGCTGCAGTTCCATCTGTCTTGGCCTGTCTGACTCATTGCAGGTGATTCAAAACACCGCAACAAGAATTTTAACTGGTACTGCCCCCGTTGTGTGTTACCTCCACCAGCTACTGATTCACAAAGCACTAGGCAACGAAATGCCAGAGTGCATTAGTGTGCTTTTGAAGATCTTCAGCCCTGCTAGAAAATTAAGATCAGCCGACTGTTGCTTACCAGAATTACCTTCTGAGTGTTCTATTCAATTAGATGCCGGTCCTCTATTATGGAATTCCATGCCAGAGAACTTCTGGAAAGAGCTGGGGGGGCGGGGGTGTCTCACAACGTTTAAAAAGCAGCTAAACCCCTTTCTTTTTAAAGAGGCCTTTAAGCTATAATGGTGAAGCACTTTGACTAGCTGACGTTTTTGCGAACATGGAGCATACAGCTCTAATGATTACCAGTTTAATAAGGCTGGATTTTATAGCAAGCTCATATGTATTATGTGTTGCTGCTTTGTTTAATGCACATATCTACATATTTACTTGTGAGCTGCCGAGAACATAATTTAATTAAATGAAAAATGATGTTTATTTTAGTGGTGGTGTTTTCCACTACTTTATGCCCAGACAGCTAAATCCAATAATTTATTTCAGTTTTAAAACAAACATCCAGGACTCATGTTTTTGGGCTCATTAAAGGACAAGAGAAGGCATTATCGGCCTGTTCTTTGTATTGTTTGCATTGTAAATGAGCTATCACAGGCTTGAACTTTGAAAAGGATTTCCATGCTTAATGCCTGCGTATTGTTATACACACAAAATGGCATTGTAGAAGGCAGAGTTGGGGGGGAGAAATCATTAATATGTACTTCTAAAAATCAATATTTTGGGCCTAATTTTCAAATACATTTAAAACTGGGTTTTACGCATGTAAATGCACTTTACCTATGTAAGTGGGCTTTTGAAAATTGCTACGTTATATGCCATTGAATTGTCAATAAGTTTTACCAGCATTAAGTGCATTTAACTTAGATAAATGACTTTTTAAAATTGCTATGATAGTATGTTACATTTACACGTGAAACTCCTTTGAAAATTGCTTCCTGTGGGCCTGATTGTCAAAAGCATTTATATGTTTAAAATTGGATTTACATATGTAAATGCACTTTACCTGTGTCAATGGGCTTTTGAAATTTGCTACATTATATGTCATTGAATTTTTGATAGGTTTTATCTGCATTGGGACAGTAACTTTTAAGCAAGCGCACATAAGCATCTATAATATATCGGGCTTGGTGTCCGTCAGTGCTCGCACATGTTCCACAGCCCGCAGATAGATGGCACTACAATGCTGTCCATCAGTGCTCGCGCAGCCAAGAGGTACTGCACAACATTCCTCCCTCAAACCGCAAGGACAGCGGCCATCGCGGCAGGCAGCAAATAGCAGGCTGCGAACGAAGCGCGTCCCGCGGCACACGCTCCGTTCGTGGCGAAGATGAAAGCACGGCGCGCCCTTCGTGGCGAAAAGTGAAGGCCCCCGTGTGCCGCGATCAGCGCGCCCGGCCCTTCATCTTCGCTGTGAACGGAGCCTGTACCACGGGTTGCGCTCCGTTTGCGGCCTGCCGGGCTCTCCGCTGCTATTTTATGATCAAGCCAAAAATGGAAGGCCACCGTGTGCCTCGAACGCTGCGCCAGGACTTCCTCTTCGCCGTAGACGACGCGCCAGACCTTCATCTTTGCCACCAACGGCGCGGGTCCCGCAGCATGCCTGTGACAGAGGAGGGTGTGAGAGATAGCATGGGGAGGGGGGGGGTTGCTGGTGAGAGAGAATGTGTGTGTGCGAGAGGGGGGTCACAGAGAGCATGGTTGGTAAGAGGGGGGTGGGGAGGGGGATGCCGGTGAGAGAGAATGTGTGTGTGAGAGAGGAGAGGGGAATTTCGTTTTTCCTTTTCACCTAACGCTTCCATACAAGAGCATATGTGCCAATAAAAAGGCTCGCCGCCCAGTCATAGAACGGGAGTTGCTAGTAAATCCTATATTGTCTACGCAAGTATTATATAAAATATACCTATCACGCATATGTTTGCTCCTAATTATAAGCATTTACACAAGCAACTGCTATTCGCGCATTTTCCTTAGGAATTGTCGGCTTCTACACATGAAAGTGAGCTCATTTTCTAACATTCGTATGTGAAGGAAAAGACCAGTTTTGCCAGTTAGTCCATCAGTTTACCCATTCTATCTCTAGCTCATCAAGACCCCCATGGTTCTTTAGCCTGCATGCCCACAGGTTTAACCAGAACCCTCACGTAGTCTGTATTTGGCTAGAAATAGTTTTATTCTGACTTAAACCTGATAAATAGCCTAAGTAAATATGCGCAGGCATGAGCCAATCACGCGCTTGTGTTTGCAGGTTATAAAATTTCAACTTACGCGTGCATATGTTGACCCCGCCCCAACTCACCCCCCCAAATCCACCCCTTTTTTACGCCACAAAAATATTTGAGCATGGGTAATTGTGCGCGTATATGCAAGGTCTATAAAATAGCCTCCGCATGAATAAGCGCTTCTTCCGCACGCATCTGCCATTTTATAAGAACTAGTGAGGAGGCATCTAGGTGCATGATGCTGGATACTGTGGAGAGGCCTGCATTAAAGGCTCCATGAAATAGCATGTAGACTGGAGCTGCTGGTGGTTGTGGCTGGTCAGGAGGGCGGCCTTTGAAGCATCTCCGCCCATAGCGTCATAATGCATGCCCTGCATCTTCTCCTTCATTGCCTCCCAGAGGCCCTGCACTTCCTCTCTCCTGGAGGCCTGGTGTTCTAGTGGATCAAAAACCTCTCTGTGTGACTGGCTGCTATCTCATCTTCATGAGGAGGAACTTGCTCCTGTTGGCCACCTTCAAGATGCTAACTTCAAAAGACTATTCGTGTATACATCGTCCTTTTATGGGCCGATTGCCACTTGGTTGCATTATATAGATGACATTTCTATGGTGTGGACGTGCTCTGAAGTACAGTTTTTCTTGATTTTCTAGATTCCTGTGATCCCAACCTGGGGTTTCAGGCCCAGATACATCTTTCAACTGTTGCCTTTTTTAATATTCCCATCACACTGTGCCATAGTGTGTTTTCTACCACCATATACCGCAAACCCACTGATCGCGATAATCTCCATTTCACGAGTCATCATCTGAGAGTCCTATGTGAAAACATACCAGTGAGTCAATTTTTTCGTCTTTGGTGATTATGTTCTTCCTGTGAACAATTTTTGATGTAGGCCCGTAGTATGCTGGTACTGTTTCAAGTGCGTGGCTATCCCTATAAAATCTTGAAATGAGCCATAAAATGCGCATACTACTCTAATCATGATCTACTCCTTACCCCACAGAGCAGGTCCTCTTCCTTGGAACTCACCTGTTCTGCCTTTTTCTTCTAGAATTGTTTGGGTTTATGCAGTGATTCGTCAATTCTGGCATATTGTCCACCCACATCCACTTTTCCAGGATCCCCCCTATTTTGCGTTCATCGTGGCCGCAGTTTTAGGAATGTGCTGGTTTCATCTGATTTACATACTGCACAGAGTGACGGCTCTGTCACTCCAAGTCACGCCCCTTGTGGCTCTTGTGCTGCTTGCCCGTTTTCAGAAATGTTATCTAGCTTCACCAGTCCTAAAAACCAAATCCCACCTGCCATCAGTATCTTAAATTTGTGATTTTGCTGAGATGAACATTTTAAATACTTTAATTTTTTTGCTTTAGTGTTTGTCTCTACCCACTTTGTTAAATTTTATTTTCAGTAATTTCATCTTTCATCCAACTTTTCAAAAGTTGCGCTACCAGCACAAAAGTTGAGGAATATGTATTATCACATTTCATTTTTTTTAAACTGGCAGATTCCTTTCTTACATACATATCACATACACACACACACAGAAGCTCCATTCCTTTCTCACATACACACCACATGCACGCACACAGAAAGAAGATTGGCGCAGCCGGTCTAGCTGATCACATGACCGAAGAAAGGAAGATCGGCACAGCCGGAGACCAGGTGCCGAGACTCAGGGGGCACCACGACAGGCAGCCAGCCCCCAACTCGCCCTGCCTCCCCCCCAGTACCACCCTCCCGATGTCCCCCTGGTAGCCCAGCGGAGAACCCGGGAGCGATCTGCCGCTCCCGGGGCCTCGGCTGCCATTAACCAAAGGGCACTTTTTGCCCTTTCAAAATTCTGCTGCTTGCCACGGCACTCCCTAAGTCTCTGTGCCCTAGGCACAGGCCTAGCTTGCCTCATGGTTCCTCCGGCCCTGCTCATGACAGGAGTGTATAAATTACAGCCCTTCTGTCCCTCCCTTTAACCTCATTGTATGATCAATTTCAAGATTCAGGAGTTGGATTTGAATAAAGATGTCAAATGATATGCATTTGTAAGGACTATCATCCTTTCTACGCTCTTTTTCATTTGTGACTATATAGCGTCACACATTGATAAATGATGGCACTAAATAAATAATAATAAAAAATATATATATATATATACATACATACACACACACACACACATACATATACACTGTCTAATCAGCATTGTGAGAGACAGTCTTTAACCGGAGACTAATTTCTGTCCAGGTGTAATAAACTCATATCCAAATTTCCTCTGCGAATTGATGGCAAAACAGTATCCCAAATCCTCCAATTCCAAGAATCAACAGAATGCTGCAATTCCAAGCAGTTTGCAGTTTTTGGTTTTCCAATTAGCTAGTTATTGTCACAATTCTGATGTTTGACCATCCTTTGACAAAAAGAACACAAAGCCTTACCTACGTAGAGTAGTGAAAAAAACCATTGAATAAAATATACATCACCCTTAGATGTACATTTAAAAAGTGAGACCCCTGCAACCCAGAGCAATGTGTGAGGCAGGGCACAGTATGTGTGTGTGAGCAGGCAGACTCCAGCAAGGAGGGGGGAGGATAGGAGGAACATTCGCCAGGTGACTTAAGGGAGGGGAGGGAGAAGTAGGGAGGTGACGAGGGCGAGGCATAATTTTTAGGATGGCCTTGCCCCTTAAAAATCAGGCAAACAGCAAAAAGCCCTCCTTTTCTTATCAGCGTCCTACCGGCAGTTTGGTGTGGCCTCTAGCACTGCCGAAGACTCATTTGCCTCTCTTCTTTTGATTCATTGGAGCTGAGAAGGCTCCTGGTTAGCAGATGGAGTTATGTTATAACATTAAAAAAAAAAAAAGAGAAGCGTGAACAAGTCTGTCAACAGGCGCTTTTTTGAAAAAAAGAAAAGAACATTTTTTGTGAAATGATGACATGGAGTGGAGTCTTCAATTTTAAAAACTCTCAGTGAAGCTCCACGTTGGATGCCCTTTTCTAAAATGTGGTATTGTTTTGGGATTAATGCATATTGAATTTCTCCTTCATTTACTATCTGTTTTACATGATTGATGCGGGGGTTTGAATGCCTCTTGTGATATTTTTCACAATATCCAGTCACAGAAGTGTTTACTCTAGCACTAAATGTTGGCCACTGTGGGCCCACTTCATGTCAACCCATGCACAAACAAACTCCCCCCTTCCCCCAAGAGCTCCCAGTAGTGCCCAACCATGCACAATCATACCTACCCCCACCACCTCCTCCAGAGCCTCCCCTAATGCCCATCCATGCACTACCTTTCAGGTTAATTTTAAAATGAGCGTGCCTGCACCCACGCGCGCGTGTACGGGCACGCGAGTGGAGATATGCCGGAATTCCAAATCATGCGCACACTTGCATGTGTATGATTTAAAAATACGCCTCCCACAAGTAAATATGCTCCTAATTTTAAGAGGTTACCTGAGGAAACATACGTCGCATGTCTTCCCTAGGACTTTGTCAGCTGTAACGCGCGGAGGTAAGTGGATATTAAAACATGCCTGCGCCAGGGACTGTCCCAGCTTTTAGTTCACCAGTTTGCCCGGTCAATCTTGAGGTCATCCAGACCCCTCTCGTTCTTCATCAGGCGCTTCCGCCAAGTGAGCCGGACCCCTCACCCTGTGGTGTTAGACCTAAAATGCGTTTTCTGCAGACTTGCTCCTCCTCGGGAGCGGCAGTAAATATACGCGGCTAACAAGCTAGCGCACGACTTCACCCCAGAACACCTCTTTTTCCACCCCCTTATTTTTTTGCTCACACATGCGCATGTTTGCACTTAATTCAGAGTTTTTAAAAATCCGCATGGCTCGCGCTTGGCCCGCACATGGGCGTGTATGGGCATTTTAGCGTGAGCAGCACTTAAAAATCGACCCCTTACCTAGCTCCACTACCCACATTATACTTACCCCACTTGGGTAGGAGGCTCCCCTGTTAAAGGCCCAGCGCACTGCATGCCAGGCCAGCGTGCTCCTCCGGAGGTTCCTGCTAAAAACAGGGATTGGGAAAAGCTCCCACTCATCCTCAGGGACACCAGACAGGGGACATCACTGGTGGCGATGATGGGCTGCCTGACTGGAGGCGGGATTTTCTGTCTCCATGGCCTAGAGGAACCGGAAGCGCCGCCCTGGGGGAAGCGTGGGTATGCAGTGCATGCAAATAGATCTCATGGATATTAATTGTGGAATTCCTGAATATCCAAATTGGGTTGCAGCCCTCAGGGTCTGAATTTGGCGACCTCTGATTCAGATGTTCAAGTGGAAAGGTAGAGTACCAAAATTGCTGCAGCAGCTAATAAAACAAAAATCTTTATAATAGTAAGACCATACGATGTTAGGTAAAATAGAAGTGAAGCTCTTTAAGGAAATTTCAGGTATGGTGTCATTGCAAGTTCAGCATCTGGTTATGGGTATGACTGCTTTTAGCGGGCATTAATAAAGATTGTGTTTCCTTTATGGGCAAGCAAGCAGTAGCATCACAGAGTGGCAGCATAATTTGCCACAGTAAAGAAATGTTTCAGTCCCTAAAAAACAGGTAAATAAGTCTTTAGGTCACCTCCTCTTCTCATCATTGCAATATTATTTAGATTCACTTTATCTGACTAAGAGTATTTAGAGAGGAAATATTTGTTTAGTTTAACAACAGATGGAATGACTGATATTTCTTGGCAAAGCAATGATTATGTAGCACATGCTATAAGAGAAAAAGATTGGAATAAATATTAGATTATATGTCTGGAATACTTTCAGACTAAAGATATATGCCATATCAATACATGCATGAGGGGAAGGTATGCAGAGTTGAATCTTTCGAACTGACAAGTACATGTTAATACAAGAACAAAATGGTTTTGATACTCTAATACTAAGATACATATTACAAAGATATATTTTGATAAATTTGAGAAAAGGAATGTACTAAAATGTCCTCAAGGCTTCAAAAATAGTTGTAGATGTACAGCATTTTGTAGTCCTGTGTGTCAGAGTATCAGCTCTTGTTATTTTTTTATTTTATGTAT
Organism: Rhinatrema bivittatum; assembly: GCF_901001135.1. Lineage (NCBI taxonomy): Eukaryota > Metazoa > Chordata > Amphibia > Gymnophiona > Rhinatrematidae > Rhinatrema > Rhinatrema bivittatum. The sequence continues at coordinate 49,051,518 of NC_042618.1, read as the reverse complement.
TAATGTTCGCTATTCACTAGGGAGGTAATGTTCAAAGGAGTTATGCATGTAAATGTAACATACAATCAGAGCAATTTTCAAAAGCCGATTCACACACTTTGGACCTGATTTTCAAAAGCATTTGCACGCTTAAAATTTGGTTTTACACATGTAAATGCACTTTACCCATGTCAGTGAGCTTTTGAAAATTGCTACAATATATACCATTGAATTGTCCATAGGTTATTCACATGTAAGTGCACTTTATGGGCCGGATTTTAAAAGCCCTACGCACACCGGGCCTATTTTATAAAGGCCCGGCAACACGCATAAAACCCCGGGACACATCTAAGTCCCGGGCTTTACTAAAGGGGCAGTCCGGGGGCGGGGTGGGGTGGGGTCAGAGGCTCCCGGCACAGCGGCCAGTTGCCGCTGTGCTGGGGATCGCACACCGGCAGTCGGCCGGCGCGCGCAACTTACTTCAGCCCCAGGGCCGAAGTAAGTTTTGCAACAGAAGAAAAAAAAAGAAAAAGGTAGGGGGGGAAAGGGCGGGGGAGGTAAGGGAAGGTGGGGTGGGGGAGTAGGGAGTGGGGAAAGGCAGCACGGGCTCGGCGCGCGCAAGGTGCACAATTGTGCACCCCCTTGTGCGCACATGTTATAAAATCGCGTGTCCATGTACGCGCCCCGGGTAGTGCGTGCACATGGACACGCTCGCACATGTTTTAAAATCTAGCCCTAAGCGCGTAAATGGCTTTTGAAAATTGCTATAATAGTATGTTAAATTTACACGTGTAACTCCTTTTAAAATAACCTCCTTAAAGTGCACTTACATGTATAAAGCCTATTGACAATTCCATGGCATATATTGTAACAATTTTCAAAGCCTACTTAGACACGTAAAGTGCATTTACAAGTGTAAAACCCAATTTTAAGCATGCAAATCCTTTTGAAAATTACCCCTTGTGTTTGGAAAATAGAGTGTCATGTAGGAGTTGTTATTGAAATATTCATCAATAATTTTTTAAGAAGTAACTAAGGGGCAGATTTTAAAATGTACGCCCGATTTTATAACATGCGCGAGCAACTGCACTCATGTTATAAAATCAGGGGTTGGCACACGCAAGAGGATGCACACTAGTGTACCTTGCGCGTGCCGAGCCCTTGGGGAGACCAGCTGGCTTTCCCCGTTCCCTCTGAGACTGCTCCGAAATTGGAGTGGCCTCAGAGGGAACTTTACTCCCCTCCCCCCCCCGCCCCGTTCCCCCCCCCCCCCCCCCCGCCCCCAGCTCGAAAAAAAAACCAACCCGTACCTTTGTTTTAGAAGTTACGCCTGCCAGAGGCAGGTGTAACTTGCGCACGCCGGCCAAGTGCTGTGCCACCGTGCGATCCTCCGGCCGCTGTGCCAGAGTCCTCGGCCACGCCTCCCGAACCGTCTGCCCCACCCCCATCCTGCCCACCAATTCAGAAAAGCCCCGGGACATACGCTCGTCCCAAGGCTTTACACGCGCCGCTGGGCCTTTTGAAAATAGGCCCGGCGCACGTAACCCCCCTACGCGCATAAATCCTCGAAAATCTGCCCCTAAGTGCATTATGTACTTATCTTTGGCATGAAAGAATAGGAAAAATAGTTCTTCACTGCAAAATGTGTCAAGTGCTGTATCTGCTGAGAAAAGATGGTACAATCTGAGATCTGTCTTGTTTCTTTTCTTGTTTTTTTTTCTTAGCACAGAACAAGCCCCTGGCACTTTCTGAAAGAGTTGCTTCTTGAGTGTTACCCATAGTATGGTCCCTTAAGTTCATGGCTGAAAGGCCAAGGAAGAGCCTAAAAGAATATTACATTCTTTCCAGTATTCATTCTATTACATAATTAGAGGATTCCAGCTGGACATTGTCTTAACCTTTGAGCTCCCTAAACCCAAAGGGGTACATTTTAAAAGACAGCGCGCGTGCGTACTTTTGTTCGCACATCAGGAGCGAACAAAAGTACGCTGGATTTTATAAGATACGCGCGTAGCCGCCCGTATCTTATAAAATCTGGGGTCGGCGCGCACAAGGGGGTGCACATTTGTGCAACTTGCGCGCGACGAGCCCTGTGGACAATTCAATGGTCAATTGTATATATTGTAGCAATTTTCAAAAGCTCACTGACATGGGTAAAGTGCATTTACATGTGTAAAACCAAGCCCCCTGGCCACGCCCCCGACCACCCCTTTTCGCAAGCCCCGGGACTTACGCGCGTCCCAGGGCTTGCGCACGCCGCCGAGCCTATGCAAAATAGGCTCGGCACGCGCAGGGGGGGGGTTTTAAAAGGGTTACGCTTGTACCTTATGCGCGTAACCCTTTTAAAATCTGGCCCAAAGCTCTTACAAATAGACAGCATGAGATACGATGTGATGATTCATAATTTTGGGAATTAGAGTAAGATATGTGAGTAGAATTTAGTTGTACTTCCTGGATGACTAGCCCTGAAAGTTCAGCTGCCGGTTTCATGAATCTCAAGCAGGCCAGTAAACCATCAGTGCTATTTTGCAGATGTTTTTAATACTTGTAGAAAAAAAAAAAGTCTATGGTTCTCTGTGAAACTTTTTGAATTCATGACAAAAAATCTGTAATGAGAGACATCGGGGTAGATTTTCAGAGGGTTACGCTCGTAACCCACCGAAAACCTACCCCAAACCCACCCTGCGCGCGCCGAGCCTATCTTCCTGGGGGGGGCGTGTCACGACCGTCGTGTCATCCGGGGGCGTGGCCACGGCCTCCGGACCAGCACCCGGACCGGAACATGGCGCGCGGCAGCCGGCCCGCGCAAAGTTACGCCTGCCTCAAGCAGGCGTAACTTGTTCAACAAAGGTGGGGGGTGGGTGGGGGGAGGCTGAAAGAAAGTTCCCTCCGAGGCCGCTCCGATTTCGGGCGGCCTCGGAGGGAACGGAGGCAGGCTGCGCGGCTCGGTGCGTGCAGGCTGCCGATTTTGGGCAGCCTTGCGCGCGCCGACCCTGGATTTTAATGGATACGCGCAGCTACGCTCGTATCTATTGAAATCCCGTGTACTCTTGTTTGCGCAAGTTTATAAAATCTGCCCCATTACCATTTTGCAAAGATAAAAATCTTTTTTTTTTTTTTTTCCTTTTTAGATCAGGAGTTGGTGTGACAGGATCAAAGCAGACAATATTTTATGCCGAGGTGGAGGACAGCATGAAAACTAACCCAGGAGGGGGCAAGCCTGAAGAAGGGGAGCTAATTGAAGTTGTGGATATTCCTCTTGCAGACGCCTTAAAGTTTTCTTTTGATGAAAGTTTCCCCAAGACAATGGGAGTTGTGTTTAGCTTCATGTGGTTTCAAAACAACATTGCCCCTCTTTTACCAAAAGATAAAAAATAAATGAAAATATACCAGATGATTAAGCAATTTTGATGTTCTGTAATGCCTAAGAGGTCAATACTCAAAGGGGCAGATTTTCTAACCTGCGTGTGTGGGGTACATATGTGTGCGTTACCCGGCGCGCACATATGTACACCCGATTTTATAACATGCACGCACTGCCACGTGCATGTTATAAAATCCGGGGTCGGCACGCACAAGGGGGTGCACACTTGTGCATCTTGCGCGCGCCGAGCCCTAGGGGAGCCCCAACGGCTTTCCCCATTCCCTCCGCTCCCCCCCCCCCACCACCTTCCCCTCCCTTCCCCTATCTAACCCACCCCCAGTCCTTTCTAAATCCCCCCCTCCCCACCTTGTTTTCAATAGTTGCACCTGCCTCTGGCAGGCGTAACTTGGGCGCGCCAGCCAGCTGCCGGTGCGCCACCCCCGGCACAGCCGCTGTGCCAGAGGCCTTGGTCCCGCCCCCAGACCGCCCCTGGACTGGTGCCCCACCCACGACCCTGCCCCCTTCCCGCCCCTTTTTCAAAGCCCCGGGACATGCGCGCGTCGCCAGTCTATGCAAAATAGGCTCGGCGCACGCAGGAGCAGGTTTTCGGGGTTACGCGCGTAACCCTTTGAAAATCTACCCCAAAGTGTTTGTCCGGCTAATTTTTGGAGTTATCTGGACAAACCACAACATATGAAATTTCCCTCCCCTCTCCCACTCACTGACAATTATATTTGGGTAAATTGTTACCCACGTGAAATTTACCCAGATAAAAAGAGGCCACATTAAAGGCATTCGCAGGACTTGGTTAAACTTTAGTTGACCAGCATAGATATTCAGTGCCAGCCAGCAAAAGTTATTCTGGTAAGTCTTGTCAGGCATATAACTGTCCTATCTGGTTAATTTTCTCCAGGGGTATTCAGGGGGACCTTTACTCGGCAAAGTTCTGCTGAATATCCAGATAAAGTTAACAGGATAAAGCTATCTGGGTAAGCTTAACCACAAAGAGGTAAATTTTCAAAGGGGCATGCAGACGTCCATGTGCGTGTGGTTCCCGGCACGCGCACATGGACGCGCCAATTTTATATCAGTGCGTGCAGGTGCCGACTTGTCCATGCAAGTAGGGATTTTAATTAGAAACGCGTGGCGATGCGACCGGGCCTTCCTCAGTTCCCAGTCCAGTCCAATAAAGGAGTGCACTGAGAGGGTACTTCCCTAACCCCCTATCCTTCCTTCCTTTTCCCCTCCCCACCCAACTAACCTATTTTTTTTTTAACTTCAGAACTTACCTGCTCTCACCTGTCCCGGACAGCCCCCGCCCAGCCCCCGCCCCTTTTCAGAAACCTAGCTCTTCTGCGCTTACCGGGAGATATGCGTGTAGCCGGGCCGCTCTGAAAATGCGCTTGGCACACGCGGCCCAGCTACGCGCGTATCTCCCAGTATCGGCACGCGCCGGGTTTTAAAAACGTTGCCGTCAGTGGGTCCTTGAGTATTGGCCTCCGTGTTCTTAGGAGGTTTTCACATGCAGAAGCCTGTACTTGCAGGACCTTTAGAATTTTATCAGTCTCACAAAATTGGGAATCCTAGTTTTAGCATTTCTTTGCACAATGAGATATTGCCCGACATTTCAGGCTATTGCAGTTTGATTATAGAACCAGACGGCCTGCATTCCAGTGATAAAATACCATGAAGAGAAAGCTGCTCTTAAACTGTTGGTGTCTTATGAAGTTTTGTTTTGAACATCTGTCGACTTAAAGAAATAAAAGTCTATTATTGAGGCAAAATGTACTATGTTTTCCTTTGTTGCTGATTAATTCACAAAAACAAATCTTTCAACTAATTATGAGGCCAATATTCAGTGCTACCTAGCTGGATAAGAAGGGACTTATCTGGCTATATGGTGACAGCTCAATATCTGGTCCCATTCAGCAGCCACCACTTAGCCAGATAAGTAGTTAGCTGGCTAAGTGGTGGGGAGGAAATGGGCATTCTGGGCAGGAGCTACTTATCTGCCTAACATAGAGGGTCATTTACTAAGCATTTTTCCCATAACACAGAATGGGAGAAAAGCCTTAGAAAACCAGGCCCTTAGCTGGATAAGTAGCAATATTCAAACGTATCTGGTTAAGTTAACCAGATAAGTTAGATGTGCTCAATAGCAGGTCTAAAGCCATACAGATAAGACTTTTTCAGCTAACTAGTGATTTTTACAAGGATATTTTATTGTAAACTGGTGTTTTGTTTTTGTTTATTGTAAACCGGTACGATAAGACTTGGTCTTGAGCATCGGTATATTAAAAGAACTTAAATAAAAAATAAATAAATAAATATTCAGCAACATAGCCGGGCTGCTGAATATTCCTTGTAACTCACCTAGAAAAATCGTATCTGGCCAACTTATAGGCCGATACAGTAAAAACCACGGGAGAGCTGGCGCTCCGAGGTGAGCACTCTAGTGAGTCCCTAGCAACTCCTTTTTGACAGGAGCAGCAGCTGTCAGCGGGTTTGACAGCCGACGCTCAATTTTACTGGAGTCTGTTCTCGAGCTTGCTGATAGCCAAGGGTTCGGAAAACGGATGTCGGCATAATTGAGCGTCCGTCTTCCGACCTGCGTGCACATTTAAAACATTTTTTTTTACATTTTTTTTTATTTTTGGGGCCTCCTACTTAATATCACTATGATTTCTGAGAGTAAAATGTGCGGCTTGGCTGCACATTTTACTTTCTGTATCACGCAGGAATGTCTAATAGGCCCATCAACATGCATTTGCATGTTGTGGGCGCTATAAGTTTCAGGGTTGGCTGCACGTTTTCAACACACTATTACCCCTTACTGTATAAGGGGTAAAAATAGCGGGTCAAACACATGGCCAAACCCGGGCCAACAGTGCGCGCCACCGGAGCGCACTGTACTGTATCAGCCCAACAGTTAACCAGAGATCTTTGAATATTTGCCCCTATAAGAGGCTTTAACTAATGGTATATACTCGGGGGGGGGGGGGGGGGGAAGGTGTCAATGGGTAGTCATACTCTGTACAGGTACAACTTTATTTTAGCCCAAGTCTTATGTTATAATCATAGACTCCATTACTACCATAGATCATTTTTTGAAAAACATTTTTAAATTGCAAAAATAAAGTACCACAGTTCAGTACTCCCAATGTCCTTATAAAATGCAATAGTAAAGTGCATAAACTCAATACTTCTGTATGAATCCCAATGTATTATATGTGAATCACCTGACACGATCCAGGGTTTTGGCAATCTACTTCAAGTGAATGGAGAATAGTAAGCAGTATCAACACAGCTTTTCCAATGGCATGTCACAAGAGAGAAATGCCGTTTTCATGGACTATAACTTTTTTTTTTTTTTTACTTTATAGTTTATTAAATTTCCTTCAAACATTCTTACAATGCAAAAAAGAAAAAAAGAAAATGTTGCTTCACATCAACACAACTTTCAAAGAAAATATACTTTGCCCACTTTATATCATGTGAATACAATAACCAGCCCACATAATGGGGAGCTTAAAACAAGAATTATAACAAAAAGAAATATCTCATATTGACATGAATATATTAGGAGATTGCCATTTTTTTTATACCTGTTACCCCTTTTATGGAGGGGGTTCTTCTTTGTCTATCCACCCTTATCTACAAGAAATGTTTCTAAATGAGGTGGTTCAAGAAACACAAATTTATTTTTCTGAAAAGTGATTAAACACTTACACGGGAATTTGAGATAAAAGGTGGCTCCTAAGGCAACCACCCTCTGTCTCAAATTCAGAAACTGTTTCCGCCTCATTTGAGTATCTTTGGAAATGTCCGGAAATACTTGAATTTTCTGACCACAAAATAAAATTTCTTTATTTCTAAAATATCTCTGGAGGACAAGGTTTTTCTCATTTTCCAAACCAAAAGTCACTAACAACGTAGCTCTTGATTGGATAATATCATTTGATGATTCAAGGAAATCTGTTAAATTGGGACTAGCTGACACTAACATATCGATACCTCCTTCAGAGGTCGATATATCCCTTTTTTTTTATAGGTAAATAATACATTTTTTGAAACAGTTAATTCCTTAGTTATACCCAAAATTTCCCTTGCATATTTACTAAGTAATTCTTGAGCAGATATTAATCTAATACATGGGAAATTTAAAAACCTCAAGTTATTTCTCCTTAGAATATTCTCATAACCCTCTAACTTCTTGTAGATAATTAAAGAGTCCTTTATAGATGCTGTACTGGCAGCTTGTAGTGTTGCAACCTGTGCCAGGTTTGACTCAGTCACAGTCTCTAAATGAACAATTCTTTTATTGTGATCCTCCAAGTCTTTCTTAGTTTCCAATGCCAAGGTGGTGGATTGACTCATGGAAAGGGCTAGCATCCTTTCCATTTTGGAAACCACCCTCCACACATCTACCAGGGTGATGTTATCTGGAGGGACTTCTTCAACATTTAATTCACAAGGTAACACATTTCCCAACTCATTATTATTAGTACTAGTCCCATCCTGTAATCCTGGTTTTTGAACTCTGGACTCGGGCGATGTTAAGGCTACAGTCTTAGGGTCAGAATCTCTACTGGCCCCACTGTATCCAGCAGTTACATTAGGGGACTGGTCAGTGGCGGGACTATCGGAGGCTCCCAACGAGAAAGAGATGTCCGGAATGACTTCTCTGATATTCTGACTTACCCTCCGAATAAGATGTTGATCCATCGGGCCTGTGACGTCTCCTCTTACTGGTGTAGATATCGCCATCTTAACTTTCCTTTTCTTTCCCATCCAGAGCGCAGGAAATCTCCAACGATGAAAGAGTAAGAAAAAAAATCGCCCAGGGGCACGCCCCTTTGGCGCGCGGCTTCGGCGCGCCGGCGGCTGCGTGCCGCTGTCCTCGGTTTAAATAGGGGACAGCAGCGCGGTGATGACGTCACGAGTAGGCGGGGTCTGCACTCGGTTCCTCTGTCTCGGCGTCCCTTCTGCCGTGCGGCTCTCACCACGCTCTGATTTTAACAGCGCGGCTCTCCTCCAGGTCAGCTCCCGCTTCTCCGCCGCTGTCCTCGGTTTAAATAGGGGACAGCAGCGCGGTGATGACGTCACGAGTAGGCGGGGTCTGCACTCGGTTCCTCCATCTCGGCATCCCTTCTGCCATGCGGCTCTCACCACGCTCCGATTTTAACAGCGCGGCTCTCCTCCAGGTCAGCTCCCCCACGGACTATAACTTAGAGAAATCTGCTCGATTGTTTCACTCAGAAGTCGTGTCTGAAGCACCACAGCACAATTAGATCCGAAGAAGATATCTCTAGCTACCAGCCTGTTTGATTTGCTGGTGCTGCCACCATCTCTCTTCCAGCTTCTTCAACAAAAGAGTTATCCAGAAGTGGGTTTTGGATGTACCCCAAAATTGCCACTTCTGTTGAAGTTTCTGTGACATCCATAGCAACTAAGATTGCTGCTGAATTCAACACTTCATCCAGTAACATTACTGAAGAAGTTACCCTTAGAAGTGGGGTTGGGCGTACCCCAACATCGCCACTTCCACTAAAGGTTCAATGACGTTAGCAGCTAAGCTATTGCTGCTGAATTCAACACTGCATCCAGTTACTTTACTGAAGCGTTATCTTTAGAAGTGGGGTTGGACGTACCCTAACATCGCCACTTCCGTTGAAGTCTCAGTGGCATCTATAGCAGTTAGTTATTGCTGCTAAATACTACCATCTCTCATCCAGCATCATCTACTGGAGAGTCATCTTTAGAAGTGGATTTTTGACATTCTTCAACATCACCACTTCTACTGAATTCCTCATTGACGTCCTCAGCAGCTCTACCAATTGCTGCCGATATCATCAATACCACTCTGAAAGATTCTTTCAAATCTCAAGATCCATCTGTCACCATTGCAGAAGACGAATTAGAAATCAAGATCAAAGAGATTCTGGATGTTTGCATCAGAGGCAAGATTTTTTAGTACTTTCTGATTTGGGAAGGCTTTGGCCCCAATTTGATCACTTGGGAGCCTCAGACCCATATCTTGGACAAAGAGATGCTTCATCAGTTTCACCTCGCGCATCCTTTGAAACCTAAGCCTGGTACCTGAAGAGGAGATCGCCTTTTGAAGGAGGGTAAGGTTGCGTCCGTCGCTGCTCGATGTCCTCACTCCGCCCTCCTTACCTCTGTGGCGACTCCCTCCAGGTCTGATGGACGGTTAGCTGCCGCGGCGTCTTCTTGCCGTCTCCCTCCGGCGTCCCCGGACCAGCACGATGCTGCAGATCCGCCATGTTCCTGATGACGGAGGGCGCGCGCACGTGCTCCGATTGATGTACCAGCAAGGGGGTGAACCTCGGGGGCACCCCCTGAGATGACGTCATCCGCTTCCAGTATAAAAGGTCTCAGAATTTGCTACTCTGCCTCCTCGGACTTACCAGGGGTACCCGCTCCTCGGGGGCCTCGCTCTCTTTTCTTTATTTCAGATTGCGGATAGGAACCGGTACTCGCTCCTCGAGGGCCTATGTTCCTGTAGACTCTGAAGATTCTCTACTGCCTGGAAACTATCGCAGATACAGACAATTGTGAGTTACCACCACTCTCTCAGAGCTCCTCAAGGGCTTAACCCTTTTCAGCTACTGAGCTTCCTAAAGACCTTATGTGAGTTTTGTCATACAGTTCTGGCTATGAACACAGCATACCCTGTCTACTCACTATCTATAGTTTCTCTACAGCTCAGCCACCCTGGGATTGCTGTTCCAGTACCTGAGAGACTTCATCTCTGCCGGGCATATCAGCTCACTACTGCCACCTCTGGTGGTTCTACTAACCTGTCTAATAAAAGAATTATCTGTGTCTGTCTCCATATCCAAGCCTAGCCGGTGGTCCCTCTCAGGATATCCTCCTGGGGGCGCAGTCATCTGCCATCGGCCCAAGGATCCACCTATCTACATTCCTCTACAGCTGAGTACCCTCTCCAAGCACTCCGCTGGTAACAGATTGCTACTCCTTCTCCATCAGGAGTCTTCAGTACCAGATTCATAACAGATTGCTACTCCACAGTCTAAACTCTAACAGATTGTTTACTACTCCCTCTACAGGAGCTGAGCATATCAGATTGCTAACTCCTCCTTCCACAGGAGCAGATTCATTACAGATTGCTAACTCCTCCCTTCTTGGAGTAGATCGTAACCGTTTGCTAACTCCTCCCTCCACAGAAGCCGAAGCATAACAGATTGCTAACTCCTCCCTTCATAGGAGCTAGTTCATAACACCACCTATCTCCAAAATTGGAGGACAGATCCCCAAGTCTTCATTGTGATGAACAGGAAACCCTAGAACTGGAGTTTCCATCCTTACCTGTCTTCTTAGGTCAAAAGTACTGAGTCCTCCAAAAGTATGAGATTTCTGTGCTCTCGAACCTCTAGAGTGGTGAAAACACTGTGAATCCCGAAACCAACCTCTAGAGAAGAAAGAGTGTGGAGTGGACTTCTTATCCTCTGGCAACTCGGAGTCATGGAGCCTCCCCATCAATCAGCCATCTTCTCCAACCAATAAGCCTTTATGCTTTTGATGCAAATGCAGCATTGCTCTCTGCTTCGATGGTGGGGGCTGAAGGGAAAGAGGAATTTGGATTCAGAGACAACCAACATGAGTTATTACCATTTTACCATCTGGGTTACTGATGCACAGACATTAGGGAAAAATATAGGAATGCTTCTGTGGCCAAGTCCATAAGCAAAGCATTTCAAGCAGCACTGACTAATACATGGGGGTAACCTGTAGGGATGTGCAATTGCTTAGGGCAAATTAGGCAATTTCAATGGGGAACCTGAAAACCGAACCAAATTGTCCCGGAATTTTGGGAAAATTCAGTTTTCGGGTTAGTGCACGCTAACGTGACATTAGCGCACACTAACAAGAGTTAGCACACACTAACAGGGAGTTAGCACGCATTAACTCCTGTTAGTGAACACTAACCCGAAATTCAGGTCCCCCAAATTTCAAAGGCCTGAACCACGGAAACCTGCACAGCACAGCAAATACTACCATAGGTAACCTGCATGACGCAGCAATTACTACCATGGTAAGCTTGCTGGGCAGACTGAATGGACCATTGATCCTTTTCCAGATGGCATCAGATGCTCAGCCCTACTTAAGTCCTGCAGCTAGGCTCCTTCCTTGCCCTGCAACGAGGTTCACACATTTCCTCTGTGTTTCTAGTTGCTGTGTTGGACTCCGGTTCATTCCTGCTGATCCTTGACTCCTTGAACCGGCTTCGCATCCTGACTCCGTCTTCAGCTTCCGCTCCTGGTTTTGGTTCGTCCTCTGACTTCTGGCTTTCGACCTGGCTCCGTCCACGACTCCGTCTTCAGCTTTCATCCCTGGCTTTTGTTTGGATCTCTGACTTCTGGCTTCTGACCCGGCTTTGCTTTTGGACTCCAACTTCAGCTTCTTCTGGGCCAGCAAGTACCTCAGGTATCCGGTACTTGCTGGCCCAGAGGATTCTCCTAAGTCCCAGAGGCTCGGGCTCTCACGGGCTCCTCCCGGGGGATCCGCGGGCTTCCGAGGGTGAAGGCTCTTCAGCTACCTGGGCCCAGCCTTCCTTCATCTATCTCTTCGGCCATAGCCCAGATCCTTGGTCGCATAGAGTCCCACCTAAGTTCTAGAGGTCCAGGTCCCTACGGGCTCCTCCTGGGGGGACCTCGGACTTCCAGTGGCGAAGCTTCTTCCGAGTCTCCTCTTTGCCACCTCCCGGCTGTGACGCTCGCTGTGGGCCCCCACAGCATACCACCAACTGTCTCAGCCGGCCCAAGGGTCCACAACCGTAACAGCAGGCACACAAATCAGGTGGTTTCTTCCTGTGCTTACCTCTCCCATATAGGGTGCTGCTGCAGCTTAATATGGCAGTTGTGCAAGCTACCACACAGAGACCCCATGCTTGACTCTGCTGGCCCCAAACAATTATCCTGCTGAGAAGCGTTAGCGGCTCAAGAGGCTGCCGCTTGCACTCTGAGATAGGAGTGGCAAATGGAAGTACACTCTTATGTCAGTGTGGTTATGCTTGCAGTGGTACCAATAGACAATGAATTGAACTGATAATCACCATTAGCATAACACTTGTGTACTGCAAGAGATTTGGGAATACTCAAAAAGTTATAACTGCAGCCCCTAGTTTACTTCAATTCCCTGTCCACAGAAACTGCCACAAAATTTACCTCCACATGCAAAATTTGTTAGTTTACCACAATTTCATTCTTCATTCATTTAGCATACATAGTCTTGCAGTTGCTAGAAAGGCCTGTCAGCTGACCACCAAGATCAACCTAGCAGCTGCTCTCTTTGCCCCACTGTCTCTGCCAGCAGTGGGCCAGAGGGAAGAGAATGGGAGTATCTGTCATCATCAGCCGAATTTTGGGGAAGACCGACATGGGTAGAAGAATGACTGGAGAGGTGACTGGTGGAAAGGAGAAATTGACGTGAGGCTGAGGGAGAAAAGGGAGGGATAAGAGATTGGAAGGCTGGAGTTGAGGCCAAAAGGATGAAAAACTGGCAGAACAATGAGAAATGGGCAGGTATTGGAAGGTGAACAAGTAAAAGATGAGAGGCTGGTGTGGTTAAGTTATGGGGAAATGCTATGACACAGGGAGAGGGATGAGAAGCTGGAAGGGAGGAGCAGGGGTGAATCTACAGGTGAGAGGAAAAAAGGGATGAGAGGCTGGGGAGAGGAACACTTTAGGAGAAATCAAACAGGAGAGAGAGAGGAAAGGAGATACTGGGAGGAAGGGAAAAATGGAAGTATGAGACGAAGAGGAGCCTTTGGGATGTAGAGAGGTTGTTTGATAGAAGTGAAAGGCAAACAACCAGGAGTAAATTATATAGTCACATACAAGAAAAGTTAGAAAGTTATTTGATTTTCTTAAAGGAAGATAAATAATGTAAACTATACATACAATTATACAAATATGCCATGATTTCCACAGGAAAGGGGAGCAAGCCCCCCCAGACAAGGAGCTTCCCTTCCCCCCAAATCTGGCTGGACCACTTTGATTGATTGGAGGGAAGATCACATGGCACTTGCCCACCTTGAAATTCACCGTACCTCCTCTATGTACCCCCCCCTACAAAAATATCTGGAGCCACTGCTGGCGCAAAATCTCAAAAAAAGGTTCGCAGAATTTTCTAGTGCCACAGAACCTACCCCTGAGCTGCTGCAGGAAACCGGACCACCTTGCTTAGAACTACAAATTTTAGTAAACAGACCTCTCTATATTTTCTTGTTAAGGGTTAAACACTTAGAAAGGCAATAGAAATCAAGATACAAATAGTCTCTCAGAGATAGGAGGACTTATCTTATTTCCTTAAACATTTCAGGCTCTCTTCTTCGTCTATGGAAAATATTTTTCAGAAGTAAGCCCTTCGGTTTAATTCTATCCTTGATACATTTGTTCTGTGGTTGTCTCTTCCTTTGGCACAAATTAAATAACTGTTATATACTACAACTACTACTGTTATTTTTAAACTGATTCAATAAGATATAGGAATGCAAAAAATAATCTAGTGCAACAGTTTTTTTTTTAAGTATTATTGATATATTAGCTAAGCTGTGTTTAATTTTACAAAGAACCGAGAGTGGTAGATCCCAGTTTATAACGGGCAGCTGGACACACTGTTCTTTCCGAGCCTTGAGGGACCTGGCCTATATAGTGCATATAATTTTCTGACACAGAAATATGCAGCTGCATAGTACTGAGCACAGTCCCTCTGCAAGCACCGTCTTATCTCTGGCATCTATACGCTGCAGATATGCTTGCTGAACCCTCCCTCCACGTTACTCATTGGATGACGGCTGACCAGAATTCTCTTAAGATCTTCAGCAAAGGCGAGCATCATGTCCATGTAAAATACTGAGGCCCTCTCCATATGGTAAAATGAGGATTTACTGTCAGCGGGGAAAGCCTTAGGTAAGAGCGAGGAAGCACTGAAGGGTTTTTCTAAAGGGGCCCCTCCTAAGAAAACGACCAGCAGGGTCTCGGTCTCCCTCCAACTTTTTTTTTTTTTCTTCTAATGCCTATGGCTGCCAATTAAGTACCACTTGGGGCGTGGTGAGAATAATTCTGTTGGAGCAGCAACTTCCAGAACAGGAGCTGAGATCCTGGCAAACAATGCAAAACATGTATTAAGACTTAGGTTCTGTACCTACACTTAAGACAAATGCAGTACAACTTCACAATAGTGAAAAAAGGAGAGCTTATTTTGTTGCTGGCACTGTGAATTTGTCTTGCAGATTCTATATAGTTATCCTTTATTGGGATATTTAAAAGAGGTGCTTAAACACGCAAAAGATAGGTTATGTTAGACATAAATACATATTAGAGGGAAAAAAGGACATCCTTCTGTTTTTCATAATTAAGTAATAATAGTTCTTAATAGTTCATTTGCATCAGATATTTAATGTTTGTCAAATTAATGTTTATGTTTTCATACACCTGGAAGAATGAAGAGGAAACTGGTACATGCTTTACGCATTTTCTGACCTGTTGAGAAGTATTTGCTGTACCAGCAGCACTGTCTACTGATATTGCTTAGAACAGTCTGCAGCAGCCCTTCGGCAGCTTCAGTGGAGCGAAGTCTTTCTGCTTGCTTTTCTGTGTGTTTTGTTTTCCTCTCTCTAGTCTCTCCCTCACGCCACTCATTGCTTTCCTGTAGAAGTGGCATGCATGGGAGCCCCTTGCTAGCTCACCTCTTCCCCTGCAACAGAAGATCAGGGTTATATCATATGAACTTTTCAATGGCATGAAAAATATAAAACACCCATACTTCAGGCTACTGGCTACTGAATGGCTTATGCCAAGGTATTGCTGATCAGAAAATGCCTTGTTGTTTTCTTGGTCACCATTGCATTGCTATAAATATAAATTAGTAGTTTTAAATTAAAAACCTTACACAGAAAAGGCTCAGTGCAAACCAAAATATTCCAGACGTACGCTGGATGACTAGGAGGTGACTGTCATCACTTTCAAATTGTTTCAGCGACAATAAACAACTTGAGCTATGTAGCTTTAATAAACTTAGCAGTTTTATAGCACTACTGTCCTCGGGCCCAGCAGCTGGAGCCCAGGGACTACACCCAATTGGCAGACTGGTCTAGCCATGGGAAAAAGACCTTGAGCCACTCTAGATGACCACCAGCTACCCTACCCTCACGTTTGGTCACAGAAGTGGGAGAGTAGAGTTAGCCGGCCTGCAAGACTGCCCATGCGTGGTTGGTTAATAACAGCATACACTAATTTGAAACACCCAATTGTATTTGAGTTTTCATAGCCTAATAGATTGAAAAAGAAAAAAAAATAAATAAGAAACATTAATATGTCACCTCCTTGCGTAAGAATGTGGAGCAAGCATCAATCTTTGGGCTTTTGTCCTGAAGAAATGTCCAAAGGGTGCAATGTCCCATTGGAGTGACTTTGATAACGAGCCTGTAGTGTTTGCGTGAGGTATTTGCAGGCATTTGGGTATGGTTGTGGGTGAAATCCCATCTTTAGCACCAACAGGAGCTTTTTTCTTGTTATCTTTTTTCTTCAGATCTGCTCTTCTAATGTCCATGTGCCACACTGGAATCTTTCCTCTGACACATGACGGTAAGGGCTGGCTGAAGCCTCCCTCACCAGGCTATTTTCTCTTTTTTTTTAAAATAATTTTAGAGAACATGTAACTGCCAGTACCAGAGATTTCTTCTCATTTTTGCAGACAAGTTTATCTGAAATGGGTCTTCCTTGTATATGTTTACAGTTTGTGCAACTTTTTTTTTTGTTTGATGCCTATCTTTATTCTAAAAGTAAAATATGCAGAAAATATCAGTTCCGTCTGCCCTCTATCCCCAGGAATGCTGCTACGCAGTCCTGGTAAGTGTATGCATGAACATGACATGAACGCATAAATCTACCCGCATATCAGGTAGGCAGGTTTGTAAAATGTCATTTTGTGCTTATAATACAGTTTTATCCAAATAAGTCTTTTGAAAATGACCCTCAGAAAGGCTTCTATTTACTAAAGTTCAATAAAAACAGGCATTAATATGCGTTTTTGACATGCATTTGTGTGTCACCATGGATGCAATATTTACTATATGACATTAAGTCCTAAGGAGGTAAGTTTGAAAAGGATTTACATGTGTAAATGCACTTTATGCATGCAAATGGGCTTTTGAAAATTGCTATTTCCACGCGTAACTGCTTTGAAAAGTCACTCCGTAGGGGTGAATTGTCAAAAAGTTCTACAATGCAGTACTGAACATTGCAGCGATATGCTACTTACATGCAGGTAGCTCCTTTGAAAATGACCTCCATAGTAAATGCCGTGCTATGCGGTTAACCTAGTGATAATGCATGTACTTTACCAATAACTAGGATCTTAAGAAAGATTAATTGTTATGTAATGTATCAGATGATATGTCTTTCACAACAAACATGAAGGAACCAACACAGGAAGAAAAAGCTTTCAATTAATTTCAAGTTAGTTGAAACCTAGAAATTATCAGTTTATGGAAAGCAATGCTGTTTCTGATACACATAAAATATAATCTTACAAGATGGCTAAGTGATATTTATTTATTTGATTTATATTTGTCTTTTCAGCACTTCATATTAACAAAGACAACCCTAATCAGGTTCACCTCACAACTAACAGTTTGACTTCTGACAAATGAGTTTAATGAGATAATGCAGTCACCTTGGTGATAATTGTATGGCAGGTTTCAGTTCACATGCATTCCTATATGGTAATTGGATTTGTCTCTGAATGCATGTGCATTAGGCTAAAATCACTTTTTTGGGACAGATACTTTAATGAAGAAAAAAACATATCCTTTCATACTGTTAGCTCTAAACTTCTCATTTTATATACTGTTATGTATGAATGTGTATGACTATCTCAACTGCAAAATATTTCAACATTGTTCTAAATCTATCTTCGTCTTTAAAGTGCTTAATAGGGGAACATTTATTGTTGTACAAGCAGACAGAGTTGGTTAATAAGTTCTGCTCCCTAATTATGTCTCTTGGCCTCTGTCCTTGTAGTCACACATGCATACGCTTGTAAACAATGGGCCTATCATGGCTCCACTGCTAATTTCCTGGATTGACTTACATTTAAAACCTGAGAAGAGTTTGCTTCTGCTTCCAGTGTCTGAAGACTGGATTGCAATTCGTCATGCCCATGAATGATACTTGTTTCTGCACTGAGCAGTGAAAGTTATTTTTGTGATGTCGTATTGACAAGGTGTACCATACTGTGCAAAGCACATGAACTACTCACGTGGGATACCATAAAAGATTGACAGAATCTCACAGTTCTACTTGGTGAAAGGAACTCCTTACCCTGAGGGTCAAGGACAATTCTATGGACAGGTTGACAAATGAGGGATGATAAGGGGTTTGTGGTTGACAACCAACCTCAGGCATAAAGACTAAGATCAGTCATCAGAAGACAGTGCCCTACTCCCTGACCACCCCATATCCAATTGTCCCCAACTTTGATGTGTTCATTCATTACTAAGTTCTTACCTGTTCAAAGAAGCTATGCTTGACTTCCTTTGTTTCATCATGTTGTACCATGCTCCAGTTTACTACTGTGCAGACCTTTTCCATTATGGCTAAAGTTTCAAGCCCATTTACAGGCAAAATTGTGTTTTATGCACATAAATGGCTGTAAGGAAATAGCCCAGGGCTCTGTGTGCATAAAAGTGCATACATAATCTTGTTATGCATGTACTTTAACACAAACTGGCACAGGCGTTCTGGGGATGGAGCAAAGTGTAAGCTGCACCACACTATCTCCCAAAGAATTGGCAGATCTCTCAAGGGGAGAGGCCTTGGCTATTCCCTCTTCATCAGTACCTCCACTCTCCATGCTTTTGTGTGACTCATTGAGTCCAGCTGTCTTGTTTATTTCTTTGTACACATTTAAGACAAAATTCCAGCTAGGAAGTAGATGTTTATAATAAAGATGTGAATCGTGTCCTCGATCGTCTTAACAATCGATTTCGGCTGGGAGGGGGAGGGAATCGTATTGTTGCCGTTTGGGTGTGTAAAGTATCGTGAAAATCGTTAAAATCATAAGCCGGCACACTAAAACCCGCTAAAACCCACCCCCGACCCTTTAAATTAAATCCCCCACCCTCCCGAACCCCCCCAAATGCCTTAAATTACATGGGGGTCCAGCGGCACACTAAAACACGGCAAACTAAAACCCCCTAAAACCCACCCCGACCCTTTAAATTAAATCCCCCACCCTCCCGAACCCCCCCCCCCCAAATGCCTTAAATTACCTGGGGGTCCGTAGCCTTAAATTACCTCCGTAGCGGCGGTCCGTAGCTAAATCGGGGGAAGGGGGAGAGCAGGAAAAGCGGCACACTAAATCGTGTAGTCTTCAGCCGGCGCCATTTTGCAAAATGGCCGCCGCAAAATGGCGGCGGCCATAGACCAAAACGATTCGACGCAGGAGGTCGTTCCGGACCCCCGCTGGACTTTTGGCAAGTCTTGTGGGGGTCAGGAGGCCCCCCCAAGCTGGCCAAAAGTTCCTGGGGGGTCCAGCGGGGGTCCGTGAGCGATTTCCTGCCGCGAATCGTTTTCCGTACGGAAAATGGCGCCGGCAGGAGATCGACTGCAGGAGGTCGTTCAGCGGCGGTCCGGAACCCTCGCTGAACGACCTCCTGCAGTCGATCTCCTGCCGGCGCCATTTTCCGTACGGAAAACGATTCGCGGCAGGAAATCGCTCACGGACCCCCGCTGGACCCCCAGGAACTTTTGGCCAGCTTGGGGGGGCCTCCTGACCCCCACAAGACTTGCCAAAAGTCCAGCGGGGGTCCGGAACGACCTCCTGCGTCGAATCGTTTGGTCTATGGCCGCCGCCATTTTGCGGCGGCCATTTTGCAAAATGGCGCCGGCTGAAGACTACACGATTTAGTGTGCCGCTTTTCCTGCTCTCCCCCTTCCCCCGATTTAGCTACGGACCGCCGCTACGGAGGTAATTTAAGGCTACGGACCCCCAGGTAATTTAAGGCATTGGGGGGGGTTCGGGAGGGTGGGGGATTTAATTTAAAGGGTCGGGGTGGGTTTTAGGGGGTTTTAGTGTGCCGTGTTTTAGTGTGCCGCTGGACCCCCAGGTAATTTAAGGCATTGTGGGGGGGTTCGGGAGGGTGGGGGATTTAATTTAAAGGGTCGGGGGTGGGTTTTAGGGTGTTTTAGTGTGCCGGTTTTCCTGCCCTCCCCCTTCCCCCGATTTACGATTTTTTGACGATAAATCGGGGGAATTGGTATTGTATCGTGGCCCTAACGATTTTTGACGATTTAAAATATATCGGACGATATTTTAAATCGTCAAAAAACGATTCACATCCCTAGTTTATAATTCAATCCCATTTCCAAACAGGTGGAGCACCAAAAGGTATTAAATCTGATGCAATCTTATCATCCAACATTAGCCATATCGCTCATATAATCTGAGATTTCACTAAACAGTAGACTAATGCTCCAAATCTCAAGAAGAGAAGTCCTCTTACGTTTATTGGCATAATCCTCCCTGGAGTTTATAATTGCTCTATACGGAGCTGGGTCCTCTGAGTCTGCATGCTGGAGAGAGACATTTTGCCTGATCCTGAACTATTCAAAAAGTGACTCAACATAAGATGGAGCATGGTCAGGTAGAACATTAGCAATCTCACCAGAGGTGCAAAAGCACCATTTTAATTCGTAACCATGGGTTACATATGCATACTGTTTGATTTTTAAAAATATGCATGTAAGTTTACCTGCACAATTTACACTCTTTGAAGAGGAGGTGTAGCTTTATGCAAGTTAATCTGTTCCCATACCAGAACAAAAACCTGCAAATTTTCAAAGCAAATGTGCATATGTTTGCCTTGAAAATTTGGACTAAAGGTCTGTGGGGCGGATTTTAAAAGGGTTACTCGAATAATATATGCGCGTAACCCTTTAAAACCCGCTCCTGCATGCGCCGAGCCTATTTTGATTAGGCCCGTCAACATGCGCAAGCCCCGGGACGCATGTATGTCCTGGGGCTTGAAAAAAGGGATGGGACGTGGGCGGGGCAGTCGGGGGGCGGGGTGGGTCCGGAGCCTCCAGGCACTGTGCTGCTGTGCCTGGGATCGTGAGCCGGCCATTGGCTAGCACACGCAACCTATGCCTGCCTGGAGGCAGGCCTCGGAGGGAACGGAGGAAGGCTGCGCGGCTCGACACATGCAAGTTGCACAATTGTGCACCCCCTTGTGCGCACCGAACCTGGATTTTATAACATGCGTGCAGCTGCGCGCGCATGTTATAAAATCAGGCGTACATTTGTGTGCGCTGGGTTGCGTGCCCAAATCTACTCCCGCGTAGGGATGTGAATCGTTTTAGGACGATTAAAATTATCGTCCGATAATTTTAATATCGTCTTAAACCGTTATGGAACACAATACAATAGAGATTCTAACGATTTATCGTTATAAATCGTTAGAATCGTGAGCCGGCACACTAAAACCCCCTAAAACCCACCCCCGACCCTTTAAATTAAATCTCCCACCCTCCCGAACCCCCCCCAAATGACTTAAATAACCTGGGGGTCCAGCGGCGGTCCGGAACGGCAGCGGTCCGGAACGGGCTCCTGCTACTGAATCTTGTTGTCTTCAGCCGGCGCCATTTTCCAAAATGGCGCCGAAAAATGGCGGCGGCCATAGACGAACACGATTGGACGGCAGGAGGTCCTTCCGGACCCCCGCTGGACTTTTGGCAAGTCTTGTGGGGGTCAGGAGGCCCCCCCCAAGCTGGCCAAAAGTTCCTGGAGGTCCAGCGGGGGTCAGGGAGCGATTTCCCGCCGCGAATCGTTTTCCGTACGGAAAATGGCGCCGGCAGGAGATCGACTGCAGGAGGTCGTTCAGCGAGGGTTCCGGCGCCTCGCTGAACGACCTCCTGCAGTCGATCTCCTGCCGGCGCCATTTTCCGTACGGAAAACGATTCGCGGCAGGAAATCGCTCCCTGACCCCCGCTGGACCTCCAGGAACTTTTGGCCAGCTTGGGGGGGGCCTCCTGACCCCCACAAGACTTGCCAAAAGTCCAGCGGGGGTCCGGAAGGACCTCCTGCTGTCCAATCGTGTTCGTCTATGGCCGCCGCCATTTTTCGGCGCCATTTTGGAAAATGGCGCTGGCTGAAGACAACAAGATTCAGTAGCAGGAGCCCATTCCGGACCGCTGCCGTTCCGGACCGCCGCTGGACCCCCAGGTTATTTAAGTCATTTGGGGGGGGGGTTCGGGAGGGTGGGAGATTTAATTTAAAGGGTCGGGGTGGGTTTTAGGGGGTTTTAATGTGCCGGTTTTGCGATTTTACGATTTTTCGATTTTTCACGATATTTTACCCCCCCCAAACGGCAACAATACGATTCCCTCCCCCTCCCAGCCGAAATCGATCGTTAAAACGATCGAGGACACGATTCACATCTCTACTCCCACGCATACCTACTAAAATCTGGCCCTGTGTGGAAAAGATTGTAAAACCTATGGGGTAGATTTTAAAAGCCCTGCATGCGTAAATCCTGCCGGATTTACATACGCAGGGCACTCACGCGCCAGCGAGCCTATTTTGCATAGGCCGCCGGCGTGCACATAGCCCTGGGACGCGCGTAAGTCCTGGGGCTTCATAAAAGGGGCGGAAGGGGCGTGTCTGGGGGCGTGTCGGCAGGCCGGGGGTGTATCGGGGCATGTCCAGGGTCAGGGGCGGTCCGGGGCGGGAGGGAGGTCCCAAGTCCCCCGGCACTGCGGCCTGTGCCGGGGGATGCCGAGGCGGCGCACGCAAGTTACGCCTGCTTAAAGCAGGCGTAACTTGCACAACAAAGGTAGGGGGGGGGGGGGATTTAGGTAGGGCTGGGGGTGGGTTAGATAGGGGAAGGGAGGGGAAGGTGGGGGGACGCGGAAGGAAAGTTCCCTCCGAGGCCGCTCCGATTTCGGAGCGGCCTCGGAGGGGAACGGAGGCAGGCTGCACGGCTCGGCCTGCGCAGGCTGCCGACTTTGCGCAGCCTTGCGCGCGCCGATCCCGGATTTTATAAGATACGCCCGGCTACGCGTACTTTTTTTAAGATCTACCTCTATGACATTACCCTCTATAACCCTAGTAGTTATGTGTAGCAGTGTCCCTTTTTAAGTATATATATAATATACAGCCTAGTAGTTAGAGTAGGAGCCTACAAAGCAGGGAAGCCAGGATTCAAATCCTACTGATGCTCCTTGTATCCTTGGACAAATCACTTTGCCTTCCATTGCCTCATAAATCTGGCCCTTTGATTATGAACTCTTTGGGGAACAAGGAAATAATGCTTACTGTACCCAAATATTACTCACCTTGAGCTACCAATTAAAAGACATGACCTACATACAAAATAAAATTATTGCATAAAATTCAGATTTTAGGTCATCTTAAGTACTAAAATTAAATACAAATAAATCAAGAAGAATATACATTGACAGATAGATAAATGCAAGACAGGACACCTACAGCAAGACAAACACATTTTATCTATAGATCAAAGGGAAAATTCAGTTTAAATGAACAGAATATCTCCCAACATAAGTAACCAAATAATTGCATTCTCAGATCTGGTGTCTGAAATAAGTCATGATAAAAAAGGAAAATCCACATAGATCTAGAATTTTTCAAAGGAAAATCCAAGATGAAATCCAAATCAGGTACTTAACCAAAAAGAGAGAAAAATAGTACCTTTGTCAGCCCTGCATGCTGCAATGGCCATTGTGTTACCTTTCAAAACACATAATTCATATTCTAAGATGTGAAAACATCATGTACTTTTACTATGTTAGGTTTCTTTTGAAAAGTAAAGATATCACAGTAGCATGCTACTATGTCTCATCTTTTCTCTTTCAAAACTGTTCAATTAACACAGACACAATGCTTTAATTGTTAAAAAACAGAAAGTGATTATTTAATTTTTCACTTTTACTCATTGCAAATTCAATTTATGAACTTTAAGTAAAAGAATAATGAACAGCTGCTGCCTAACATTTTGACTAAAGTTCTGTTTCACAAATTTATTTTCCTGATTGTAACTTCTTACCTCAGTTGATAAAGTAGTTAAAACATTCGTTGAATTACTAATCTGTCTTGCTTGGATAGTTTAACAGTTTTATTTATTAAATACTACTAAAATACTACTAAATATATCTCAGAGCATGGTCCAATATTAAAAAATAATTAAAAATCTTATCTAAATTTAAGAAAATATAATCAACCCAAATTACAATCTATAGCTACATTCCAAGATATATAATATAAAGTAAAAAAAACAAATATCTTAAAACAATAATAATAAAATCCAAAATTAAAATGCATGTAAATAATCATGTAACAGCAGATAGAGAAAACTCAGGACAGCTTTAATCCCAGTGAGTGATCTGAATAGTCCTTTAAGCATAATCAAAATATACTTATAACAAGCTATAAGCTAATTATACCCCTAAAGCCTATGAAAACAGCCATATTTTAACTATCCTTTTTTAAGTGAATAATATTGGTTGTCACCCTGGCTTCTAACAGGAGAGAATTCTATAGTGTTTTCCTCCCTCCCTGCCCATACTCACCCACTCCCTGTTTTTCTTATATTGGATAACATTTACTAAAATATGATGAGGCCAATATTCATAAGCATTTAGCCAGACAACTTCCAAGGTTTGAATATTGCTGGTATTTATCCAGCTACTAACTTTTTTAATTGGATAAATCATTATTTGGTTAACAATAAGCTGAAAAAGTAATGGGTATTTCAGGTGGATTCTGAAGCTGGGATGAGTTAGATGGGAAACTTATCCAATTAACAACGATATTAAAAGTTAGCTGATGGCCCGCAGGAAAAAAAAAAGGGGCAGAGGGTGAAAGTATGCAGCCAGCCGCATCGCAGCGGTGCGTTCTCACCCACCACGGTTGAGGCCGGGCCGCACACTTTAGCCCTCATAGTGCCTGTGGAAAACATCATCACCCACAGCGCTGCCAGACCATAACCCCGCCCAAACCCTGCCCACACCCCTCCCCTTCCCCTGACGCACATGATAACGGCACATCGCAGTTTAAAGAATGACCCTGTTTGGTTTTTTGTCTAACTCTAGGTATGAATGTTTTGACATATAGGGTATGTTTTATGTGTTTTAAATAATATAAGGAATAAAATTTGAAATATTTAAAATGTAAACACGGGTATATTATTTGTGTAACTCTAGCTGTCCCCAGGAGCAGGTCTAAAATTATTCAGGAATGTATTCCCAGATAACTTTAGGCTTAACCAGTATGAAGGAAAACCCTGAAAACTCTCTTGAACCAGTGCTGGACCAGGCATCTACATTGGTTACCAATCAAATGGCGAATCCAATATAAAACCCTGACTACAATATATAACCTCCTCCACAAAAACAATAATTCATAGTTAGCCGCTACTTTTCATCTTTATATTCCTTGCCGAAATCTCAGGTCAAAAAAAATCAACTCCTCCTACAGGTTCCATCTCCAAAATCCACCAGATTAGTCATGACCCGTGAACGTGCCTTTTCTCTCGCAGGCCCAATCCTAGGGAACACATTGTGCCCCCCACCCAGACTTCTAAGCAATAAGGATTTTAAAAAAGCATTAAAACACCACCTTTTTAAGCAAGCCTTTCCAGAACTATGTGAGACACAACCTTATTAATCCTCACCTATATTTTTCCATTTCTCTTTACCATTGACCTTTATCATAATTTGTTCAATTTTTAAGTTATTTCTTGTAAAGACTTTTTATTTTATTTTATTCTTTTAACTGTCTATTTAATTATGAGTGTACTTTGTAACCCGTCCTGATACTGAAGATAAATGTTGAGTGTAAATGATGCTGAAGATAAGCTACTTTTGTAAATAAAGTTTATATGAGAAATGCCAGGATCCAGACTGTCTCTGTCCTCTGGGGAGTTATAGACCACTCGGGCTATCTCACATATGAGGGCAGATTTTCAAAGGCTACGCACGTAACCTGAGAAAATCTGCCCCTGCGCACGCCGAGCCTATTTTGCATAGGCTCGGCGGCGCGCGCAAGCCCCGGGACGCACGTATGTCCCGGGGCTTTCAAAAATGGGCGGTCTGGGGGCATGGCCAGGGGCGGTCGCGAGTCCTCCGGCACAGCGGCCTGTGCCAGGGAATGGCACACCAGCAGCCGGCCAGTACGATTAACCTTTTAAACAAAGGTTCGGGGGGAAGGTGGGGGGGGGGGCCGAAAAAAAGTTCCCTCCAAGGCCGTTCCGATTTCGGAGCGGCCTTGGAGGGAACAGGCAAAGCCATCGGAGCTCCCCTCAGGCTCAGTGCATGCAAGGTGCACATGTGTGCACCCTCTTGCACACGCCAAACCTGGATTTTATAACATGCGCGCGGGAGCGCGCGCATGTTATAAAATCGGACATAGATTTGTTCGTGCCAGGTTGCGCGAACAAATCTACACCCACGCATACGTTTTAAAATCTGGCCCATGGTGTTAGGGGTGAGATTTCTGTGCTAAACAAGGCACAGCCAGAAACCCATGCTTCAGAATAGAGAAAGAAGTAGTGTTGAAATCGTTTGCAAAAGCATACTAGAAGAAAAAAGCAGAGAGAATATTTTTTTTCTGAGAAATCTGTTTATTCCTGGACAGAGAAGCAGTGTGGTATAGAGCAGTGCAGGGAAATGTGTTTACACAGCACTGGAAAGAGTACAAGAGTGGCTATAATGGAATGTACAGAAAAAACTCTCTCAGATTACCTTAAAGGAATGGACAAGCTGCCTTGCTCGTTCCTCCGTAAGACTGAGACTCACAGGGCCGGATTTTAAAAGGGTTACGCCCATAGGGGTACATTTTAAAAGAGAGTACGCTGGATTTTATAAGATACGCGCGCGCAAGGGGGTGCACATTTGTGCAACTTGCGCGCGCCGAGCCCTGCATGCGCTGCCCGTTCCCTCCAAGGCCACTCCAAAATCGGAGCGGCCTCGGAGGGAACTTTCCTTCCACCCCCCGCACCTTCCCCTCCCTTCCCTTACCAAACCCACCCTCCCGGCCCTATCTAACCCTTCCCCCTACCTTTATCAGAAAAGTTACTACTGCCTCCGGGCAGTAGTAACTTACACGCGCCAGCGCGGCAGGCCCCGACACAGGCCGCTGTGTCGGGGCACTCGGCCACGCCCCCGGACCACCCACACACCCCCGAACACGCCCCCGATCGAAAACCATGCCCTCTGCCCAAGCCCCGTCCGCCCCTTTTTGCAAGCCCCGGGACTTACGTGCGTCCCGGGGCTTGTGCACGCCACCGAGCCTATGCAAAATAGGCTCGGCGTGCGCAGGGGGGATTTAAAAGGGTTACGCGCGTACCTTATGCGCATAACCCTTTTAAAATCCGGCCCATAAGGTACACGCGTAATACTTTTAAAACCCCCCTGCGCGCGCCGAGCCTATTTTGCATAGGCTCGGCGGCGCGCGTAATCCCCTCGACGCTCGTAAGTCCTGGGGCTTCGCTAGGGGGGCGTGTCGCGACGATCGGGGCGTTCCCGGGGGCATTATGGGGGGCGTGGTGCCGGCCCGGGGGCATTCCGGGGGCGGGGCTGAGGCCTCCGGAACAGCTCCGGGTTGGGAGATGCGCACCAGCAGCCCGCTGGCGCGTGTGAATTACGCTTGCCAGAGGCAGGAATAACTTTTAGAATAAAGGTAGGGGGGGTTAGATAGGGCCGGGGGGGTGGATTAGGTAGGGGAAGGGAGGGGAAGGTGCGGGTGGGTGGAGGGAACAGGCAGCGCGCGCAGGGCTCGGCACGCGCAAGGTGCACAAATGTGCACCTTGCGTGCGCCGACCCCGGAATTTATAAGATACACGCGGCTACGTGCATATCTTATAAAATCCAGCGTAATTTTGTTCGCGCCTGGTGCGCGAAGAAAAGTACGCGCGCGCTGTTTCTTAAAATGTACCCCAGCGAGAATCCTGGGTGAGGGGATTAGCCCTTCATCAGAGTATAAGGTCTCAGGGCCTAGAAGGGTTAAGCAGGCCCCGGGGAACAGACAGAGACTCACTGTATGAAAAGACCTGCTATGTTTAAGGTTTGAGGGTGACACTAAGTTAAAGACCCGGGACTTAGGATTGGGACTTGCCTGAAGTCAAGGTGACCTGCCTATATAGTTTGCTTTACTTTGCACTACACTGTGTTAATTGTGAGGGACGTGAACTCCAAGGCAAGCTGTCTGTTTCATTTGTTTTGCTGTGCACTTTCCTCAATTTCTCTGTAAATAATCTGCCTCCTTTTTACTCTCGCAATTCCCAAGCTGCTACCACTTGAGTTACCACATATGGTGGTAGCAATGAGATTTCTTGCCTAAGTGGGAAGCACAGACAAGAGCCCACAGCCGCAGCAAGAGAAGAAGAAAAAAATACAAACCCTGCAGAGTTTTTTTCTTTTTCCTGGAGCCTCCCAGTTTCATTTCCCCAGCTTTGCACAACAGGCCAAGGGGGCTCTCCTCACCTTTTTAGTCAGGGGTCAAGTAGTAAGTAAGGACCAGATAGACCAGCAGATTACATACTTTATTTTCACATGTAAAATATCGCATGTATATTATAAAAATTGGTGGGTAAAGTACGCATATTCAATACATTGAAATATGTGGTTTCAATGCAATGCATGAACTCACGTGCTGACCTACATACATGTGTTTTTTGTGGAGTAAACATACTCATAATTTTCAAACATGCATGTTATTTTTAAAAGGATTTACAAAATTAAAACTGGGTTTTACATGGGTAAATGCACTTTACCCATGTAAGTGTGATTTTGAAAATTGCTACAATATATGCCATTGAATTGTCCACATACATGTGCAAGTGCACTTTAAGTGCATAAATAGCTTTTGAAAATTGCTATGATAGTATGCTACATTTACACGTGTAACTCCTTTGAAAATTACCTCTATAGTATAATATGTGCATATGTGATACATGCATGTTATGAAATACTATGGCAAAACTACGCGCAGCCTCATAGACACATATATACTGCCATGTGCAATTCTTTTAAATTTATCCTCACTGCATGTAAATAGGCTTTTGAAAATTGCTACAATAGTATGTTGCATGTATTCACGTAACCCCTCTGAAAATTACCTCCATACTCTTTAAAATCGAAAGAATGTTCATAAATCTTAGCTCTGCCCCTCAGAACACCCAGTTTTTCTGCACATAATTAGGCGTGAAATTGGATTATATGCATACTTTTATGTGCACAAACCCTGGGCAATTTTATAAGGCTCCATTTATGTACATAAACCCACATTTTATATGCATAAATGGCTTTGAAATTTACACTATATGGCCTGATTTTCGAAAGCATTTACACACTTAAAACTGGTTTTACACGTGTAAATGCACATTACCTCTGCAAATTGACATTTGAAAATTGCTACAATATATGCCATTGAATTATTATCAATAGGTTTACTTATGTTAAGAGCTCAAATGCAAGTAAATGGGCATTAGAAAATTCACTTATAAGGAGGCAATTTTCAAAGGAGTTATGCGTGTAAATGTAACGTACTATCATGGCAATTTTCAAATCCCATTTACCCATGATAAGTGCACTTAACGTGGGTAAAATCTACTATCCAATGTATAACATTGATTTGTAGCAGTTTGAAAAAACCCACTTAACACGGATAAAATGCATTTACATATATAGGGCCTGATTTTCAAATGTATTTGTATGCTTAAAATGGGGTTTTAAGTGCACTTAATGCAAGAAAATGACTTGAAAATTGCTGCTATAGTATATTATATTTACATGCATGACTCCTTTGAAAATTCACCTGGTAAATTCCAGTTTTAAGCAAGTAAATCTCTTTGAAAATTACTCAAGGAAGTAATTTTCAAAGGAAAATGTAAATGTACCATACTATCATAGAAACATAGAAGTGACAGCAAAACAGCCCATCCAGTCTGCCCAGCAAGCTTTCACACCTATTTGTTTTCATAATCTGTTACTCTGACCGCTGAGGTCAGGGCCCTTATTGGTAACTTTTTGGTTCCAATTCCCTTCCACCCCCACCATCGATGCAGACTGCAGTGCTGGAGCTGCATCTAAGTGAAGTATCTAGCTAATTGGTTTTGGGTAGTAACCGCTGTAATAAGCAAGCTACTCCCGTTTGTTTACCCTGCATGTGCAATTCAGCCATTGTTGGTTGTCTGAATAAAAATCCTCTTTACTTAATTCCCTCTGTTGCTGAAGCAGTGAGCTGCGCTGGATACTTATTCCAAGTCAAGTATCATGCTTAATTGATTCGGGGTAGTAGCCACCGTAACAAGCAAGCTACACCCATACTTATTTGTTTACCCAGACTATGTAATTCATTCCTTGTTGGTTGATGCTGATATAAATCATCTTTTCTTCATTCTCTCTGCCGTTGAAGCAGAGAGCTATGTTGGATGTGCATTGCAAGTGAAGTATCAGGCTTAATTGATTCGGGGGTAGTAAGTGCCATAACATGCCAGCTACTCCTATGCTTATCTGTTTACCCAGACTATGTAATTCATTCCTTGTTGGTTGATGCTGAATATAAATCATCTTTTCTTCAGTTTCCCTGCTGTTGAAGGAGAGAGCTATGCTGGATGTGCATTGAAAGTGAAGTATCAGGCTTATTTGATTTGGGGTAGTAACCGCTGTAACAAGCCAGCTACTCCCAAGCTTATTTGTTTACCCAGACTATGTAATTCATTCCTTGTTGGTTGATGCTGAATATAAATCATCTTTTCTTCATTTTCCCTGCTGTTGAAGGAGAGAGCTATGCTGGATGTACATTGAAAGTGAAGTATCAGGCTTATTTGATTTGGGGTAGTAACCGCCGTAACAAGCAAGCTACTCCCCTGCTTTTTTGTGGATGCAAATCCTTTTTTCCACATTTCCTCTTGCCGTTGAAGCATAGAGCAATATTGGAGTCGCATTAACTGTGTGTATGTTTATTGAATAAGGATATTAATCTCCAGGTAATAGCCGTCATTCCCGCAAGCAAGCCACCCCTTGCCTCTTCTCTTCATTTACATCCTCTAGACTTTATGGATCCACAGTGTTTATCCCACGCCCCTTTGAAATCCTTCACAGTTTTGGTCTTCACCACTTCCTCCAGAAGGGCATTCCAGGCATCCACCACCCTCTCCGTGAAGAAATACTTCCTGACATTGGTTCTGAGTCTTCCTCCCTGGAGTTTTAAATCATGACCCCTGGTTCTGCTGATTTTTTTGCAACGGAAAAGGTTTGTCATTGTCTTTGGATCATTAAAACCTTTCAAGTATCTGAAAGTTTGAATCATATCACCCCTGCTCCTCCTTTCCTCCAGGGTGTACATATTTAGATTCTTCAATCTATCCTCATAAGTCATTCTATGAAGACCTTCCACCTTTTTGGTCGTCCTTCTCTGGACCGCCTCCATCCTGTCTCTGTCCCTTCGGAGATACGGTCTCCAGAACTGAACACAGTACTCCAGGTGAGGCCTCACCAAGGACCTGTACAAGGGGATTATCACTTCCCTTTTCTTACTCAATATCCCTCTCTCTATGCAGCCCAGCATTCTTCTGGCTTTAGCTATCGCCTTGTCACATTGTTTCGCCAACTTCAGATCATTAGAGACTATCACCCCAAGGTCTCTCTCCTGCTCCGTATATATCAGCCCTACTCCCCCCATCGAATACAGTTCTTTCGGATTTCCACACCCCATGTGCATGACTCTGCACTTCTTGGCATTGAATCTCAGCTGCCATATCTTCGACCATTCTTCCAGCTTCCTTAAATCCCATCTCATTCTCTCCACTCCTTCTGGCGTGTCCACTCTGTTGCAGATCTTAGTGTCATCCGCAAAAAGACAAACCTTACCTTCTATCCCGTCCGCAATGTCGCTCACAAAGATATTGAACAGGACCGGTCCCAACACTGATCCCTGCGGCACTCCGCATATCATAGCTCATTTACCCAAGTTAAGTGCATTTAATGTGGGTAAAACCTATCGACAATTCAATATAATATATTGTAGCAATTAGAAAAAACAAATTGCTACAGTATGGGGCAGATTTTAAAACTTATGCGCAGGCGTAGATTTGTTCACGCAATCCGGCGCGAACAAATCTACGCCCGATTTTATAATATGCGTGCACGTTATAAAATCCGGGCTCAGCGCGTGCAAGGGGGTGCACACATGTGCACCTTCCACGCGCCGAGCCCGAGGGGAGCCCCGATGGTTGTCCCCGTTCCTTCCAAGGCCGCTCCGAAATCGGAGCGGCCTTGGAGGAAACTTTTTTTCCGGCCACCCCCACCTTCCCCTCCCTTCCCCTATCTAACCCACCCCCCAGCCCTACCTAAATCCCCCCTACCAGCAGGCAAACCCCCAACACGGCCGGAACGGAGGAGGGCTCGGGACACGCCCCCAGACTGCCATAACGCCCCCGGACCCACCCCGGACATGCCCCCGAACACACCCCCAGACCGCCATCACGCCCCCGGACCCGCCCCTGGACCGCCTACTTTTGAAAGCTCCGGGACTTACGCACGTCCCGGGGCTTGAGCGCACTGCCGAGCCTATGCAAAATAGGCTCGGCGCGCGCAGGGGCATATTTTCTCAGGTTACGCACGTAGCCTTTGAAAATCTGCCCCTATATGTTATTGAATTGTTGATAGGTTTTACCTATGTTAAGTGCATTTAACGCAGTTAAATGGGTTTTGAAAATTGCTACAATAGTATGCTACATTTACATTTTCCTTTGAAAATTGCCTCCTAAATATGTTTAATCAGTCTCCTGTTGCGAATTGGCTTTTACCCCATTGGATTTGCCTTGCCCCAGCATAGCTTGATGAAAGAGACAAAGCCATTAATCACATTTGTTGTATATTTGTAACACACTTTTTCTATATGTCCTTGATATTCAACCTGAGCTTATGTGCCATATGTAACTCTTTAAGGCCTTCAGGACTTTTTTTTTTTTTTTACAGACTAGATAAGAGTATTAGGTTTAAAATGAATACACATCACCAGGAGGTGTCTCTTTGAGACTTCTCAAGGATGAAATGTGACTCAACGAGATACCAAGAAGGAATGCCCTAACTATAGATATGTAAAATCACTTGGTGCAATCCAAAATGTTGATCATGTGTTTGACTACCGTAAGCAAATGGCCTCGCTATATCTCACACACCCAAGCTGATTTTGCCATTCAACATCAGCCCTAACACAATCTTCTAATGACAACCATGTGACTTCAAAAAACTAATTTAATTTTATATATGTCATTACAATTCTTTGTTTTTAGCATCATTTCTAGGCCAAACCTTTCTTTGAACAGAGTTATTTTAGGTGGCATATGTTGTAGCTATCTGTTCTCCTCTTTCCTGCCAGCCAGAACATTTCTCAACATTAATTATTTAAACTGAATACCTTCGCATTGGCTCATTGAAACTTTAGCTTTGGAGAGTAGAAAGAATAGGAAAAATAGTATGGAGAATCTGAAGACACAATGAAAAGGTTACAGAGAGGAAAGAAAGATGGCATAACAGGAGAGCTTTCCATCCATCCATATAACTTCTAGTAGAGTAGAAACTATGAAGCTAATAGGAAAGAAAAAGCAATTGGCTCCATCTGGCAGGAGAAGCCCAAGTCACCATCATAGCTCGCAGTTGGACACAACCATCTTCCATCGTAATGTCCCTTGAACCTCTGACAGGTGTGTGGTAGCAGGTCTTGCCTGTCACCCGAAGCCAGTTGTTTTTCCTCCTTCAGTTGCTTTGAAAACAGAGTGATCGCTGTGCGGATTTCTCCATGGAGAAGGATGAGCTCCAACTGGCTGTTTCTATCCAAATCTGCAGCTGTTCCACCTGCCCGTGTGAGGAAAGGGAAAAGTTAAGAGAGCCTGCACTACTAATAGAATTTCTAATTAGCTTGGCAAAAGGACATAACCTTGAACAAAACAAGGCCTCATGCTACGAGATCGCTTTCCCTTAAGCTCAGTTCCTTTCTAGCCCAGTATTTTGTTACCAAGTTCTTATTTGATTACATTTGAATACGGGATAAAATCAGCAAGTGAAATCAAACAGTAAAGTGATATGATTAAATTGACATTAACAAATATTATATTCTAAAAAAAAATACAATGACAATACGTCTCGAAAGCTGTCCTACTACCTATGGCCCTTAGAATATTAAACTGTTAATTAATTCTACCTTTCCTTTCTAAGGGGTCACACATACTAAGAGATTTTTCTCATATTGTGTACATGGGGAAAATGTACATGGAGCCCTAGATATTGTTCTTAATGCTACTCTCTTTCATCTACAAGTATATCATATTTCTTAAATTTGCACCTTTCTGATGAGCAAATAACATGTACTATTTGTTATAGCTCTACCCCTCTTCAGACCCTCGTTATAAGCATCATGATGGAAGTTAGCACAGGATTATGATAATGACTGGTGCAGCTGCATCCCAATTTACTAGAAGAAGTAACATTTCAATCATACTTTTTTTTTTCCTTGTGAATTAAATTAAGGTTAGAAATAAGAAGAAACATTTTAAGGTCCAATTCAAATTGTTGCACCAGCAAAAATCTGCCACACAGAGTGGAGCTATGTGCCAGAAGACATTAGCAGCCAACCTGCTTGACCAGTCTGACAGTTTTGTAGGAGAAGTGAACCATTATGATTGTTCTTTTAAGTGGTTCATTAAAAAAAAAATGTTTACAGTCGTTCCAGTGCTCTAAGATATTTATGTAATAACATTGTAACACAGGGATTAATTTTTCCAGTTTGAAGCCGGAAAAAGGCTGAAGTGAATAGCTAATTAGCTCTTTTTCAACATTCAAGTCGCTCAGGTGCAATCAGTTCCCTATAGATAAAAGGCAGGGAAGTCACACTGAGTGTGCTTGAACCATAATCTAAGAGCAAGACGTCATAACCTCCTGCCCACTCTTCTATTTCCATACCACCTTATTTGCATACTCTCTGAAACACATATTGGGGCAGATTTTAAAAGTTACTTGCGCGGCCTACATTTGTGTGTGCTACCTGGCGCGCACAAATGTACACCTGATTTTATAACATGCGTGCGCAGCTGCGCACATGTTATAAAATCAGGGCTCGGCGCGCGCAAGAGGGTGCACACTAGTGCAACCTGCGTGCGCTGAGCCCTCAGGGAGATCAGCTGGCTTTCCCCATTCCCTCCGAGACCGCTCTGAAATCGGGGCGGCCTCGGAGGAAACTTTCCTCCCCCCCACCTTCCCCTCCCTTCCCCTACCTGTCCAAACCCCCAGCCCAAAACCCCCCCCTGTACCTTTGCTTTCGAAGTTACGCCTGCGAGCGATCCCCCGGCCGCTGTGCCAGAGTCCTCGGCAATGCCTCCTGGACTGCCCCCAAACCGACCAGCCACACCCCCAAACCGCCCCACCAGGCCCCCGGACTGCCTGCCCCGCCCCCGTCCCGCTCCTTGCCCGCATGCCACCGGGTCTTTTGAAATAGGCCCGGCGTGCATAGGGCTTTGAAAATCTGCCCCATTCTCTTTGGGGCAGATTTTTTAAGTTACGGGCGCGGGGTACATTTGTGCGCGTTACCCGGCGCACACAAATGTACACCCAATTTTATAACATGCGTGCGCTGCCGCATGTTATAAAATCCGGGGTCGGCACGCAAGGGGGTGCACACTTGTGCCCCTTGTGCTCACCGAGCCCTAGGGGAGCCCCGATGGCTTTCCCCGTTCCCTCCGAGGCCGCTCCGAAATCGGAGGGCCTCGGAGGGAGGAAAGTTTCCTCGGAGGGCCTCGATTTCCGGCCTCGGAGGGAACTTTTTTCGCCTCCCCCCCCACCTTTCCCTCCCTTCCCCTATCTAACCCACCCCCCCAGCCCTACCTAAATCCCTCCCTACCTTATTTCGGTGAGTTATGCCTGCCCTGTCCAGCTGCCGGCGCGCGAACTTCCGGCACGGCTGCTGTGCCGAAGGACTCAGGAACATCTCTCGGCCCCGCCCCCAGACCACCGCCATGCCCCCGGTCCTGCCCCGGACTGCCGTCACGCCCCTGGACCCGCCCCCGGACCGCCCATTTTTTAAAGCCCCAGCACATTCGCGCGTCCCAGGGCTTGCGCGTGCAGGGATAGGTTTTCGGGGGTTACGCGCGTATCTTACGTGCATAACCCTTTGAAAATCTACCCCTTTGGCTCTGTAGGAAGGGTGGCCAGCTCTGGTCCTCAAGAGCCACAAACAAGCATTTCATACAGTGGAAGCAGGGCAGGTAAATCTCTGTCTTGCATATTCATAGAAACATAAATATATGGAAACATAGAAATGACGGCAGAAAAAGACCAAATGGCCTATCCAGTCTGCCCAGCAAGCTCCCACACTTATTTTCCCATACTTATCTGTTTCACCAACCACCAAGTTCAGGGCCGTTGTTGATAATTGTTTGATTCGAATTTCCTGCCACCCCCTGCCATTGATGCAGAGAGTAATGTTGGAGTTGCATCAAAGGTGAAGCATAAGGCTTAATGGATATCCTGAAACCTAGGCCTGTTTGTAGCCCTTGAAGACCAGAGCTGGCTACCCTTGGAAGCAGTGAGAAAAACCCCTTGAACTTGCACATACAGAAAAAAATGTTTTAGTACAATCAGAAGAGAAACTGCCAATGTCATAACAAACTGAGCTGCACAGGGAGCTGCTAGCAAGTCTAAATAAAAAAAAAAAAAAAAAAGTATTCCTACCTATACATAATCTTTATTCTGTATCATTCACTGAGAGCTGTTCTCTCCATGAAGGCCACTAAACATCCACCATTCCTATATATATCCCTTGCCATCCACCACCCCTGTTTGTTGCCATTGCCTCATTGCAAACCCTTTCCACCCAGGTCAGCAAGGCTAAGGCACACATAGCACTGGAAGCATATTTGTCACACACACCTGGCGCCATACATTGGTGGAAGGTTCCATAAGTCAGGTTTGGGCATCCAAGAATAACTGCCTGGTGCTGGGTTAGGCCTCGGAGAAGCTACTGCAGTAATGGGCAGAGGCCGGAAGAGAGCTACTGCTTCTGCGGTGGGCCCATGTCTAGGAGGAGCCACTGGTGGCCTGGGGTTCCCTTCCTGTCAGCACAGAAAAAAGGCTAGAAGAGAGAGACAAAAAAAATAAAAATAAGACAAAGCAAGCAAAACAAAACAGGAGTAGCCTAGTGGTACTGGTTAGAGCAGCAGGCTGCGAAGCAGCAAAGCCAGGGTTTAAATCCTACTGGTGCACCTTGTGAACTTGGGCAAGTCACTTCACCATCCATTGCTTCGGGTACAAACTTAGGGGCTCATTTACTTAAACCACAATTGCCAAGGAATTCACAAAGCAGCAATCCTATGGTATTTTTCTCAGCGCTAAAATACACGATGGTAGCTCCAGATCTATGGGGCCACCATGGCTTAAAGGAACCACTCGGCCCCGAGTAACTCCCCTCCCCCTACAGCTAAGAAAAATCCCTGGGGGGGGGGGGGGGATCTCCATGGACTCTCTGTCCACCCCCACACCTCGCAGCCCCTGAAGGTGGCTGTATTAAGAAAACAAAGAAAAGAATTATTTTAAAGACCATGGTCAGGCCCCACTCTAATCCCTGAACCCCCTCCCCACCTGGTACAAATTCTGGCCCCAGGAGGCCGAGACCCCCACACTAGCCCACCCTCCAGATCCCCCCACAACTTACAATTGTAGACCTAGTGGTTGTAGTGACGGCCCGGAGCATCCCCTAAGCTATGGGCCCAGTGTCGGACATTTTAAGAATGGCTGGGCTTGGCCTTTGCTCCATGGGGTGGCTTGTGCAATCTGGAAAATGGCTACTGCTGGGCTGAATCCGGAGCTTAGGGAGCACTCTGGGTCCCCTCTACACCACCAGGACGAAAACTGTAAATTCTGGTGGGGGGGGGGGGGATGTCTGGAGGTTGGGATTCCAGTTTCCGGGGGCCACATTTGTTCTTTATTTGGAGGGGTACTGTTTCTACTACAGCCAGAGTCAGGTGATCCAACCAGGTGATCAGCAATTGTTTGTAAAGAAAAAAAACAGAAACCACTTTACCAATGTCCCTTGCTAAGTTGGAATTACCTGGTGTTAAATATAAAATGTGTAGTGTTCTGTAGTGATCCCCCTTCCTCTCTCTGCCCCTGCCTGTATCCCCTTCCTGGACCTCTCCCTGACAAGCATCCCCTCCATTCCCCTCTCCCTGCCCAGTATCCCTTGCTCTGACCCAGTCTTCCCCTTCTTTGCTGAGTTTCCTCCTTTTCCTCTCAGGCTTGAGGCTGGGTTGCCCAGTGCCCTGGGCAGTCTGGAGAGTATGGCTAGCCTTGGTTTTGGGGGGCCTGATGTCTCCTTGGATGACATGGCCAGCCAGATGAGCTAGCAGGTGCATAGGGGCTAAGGAACACTCATGCCACTACTGTGGTGTCATGCAGCGCTGGCATTCAGCCACCTGATAAGGTGCATCAGTAACCCCCCTTCCCAGGTCTAGCATTTTGGGTGATTGCCCACCCCTCCCGATAGCTTTGGCTCCTCTCTCTTTCCCCCTACTTGCCCAGCTTCCCTTTGACTCTCTGAGAGCATGTATGAGAGAGGGTATGTATGTGTGTGAGTGAGAGAGAGAGAGAGTGTGTGTGTATGTATGTGTGTGAGTGAGAGAGAGAGAGTGTGTGTGTATGTATGTGTGTGAGAGAGAGTGAGAAAGAGAGTGTGTATGTGTGTGTAAGAGAGAGAGAGATGGGGCATGTATGTGGGAGTGAGAGTGTGAGTGAGGGAGTGTATGTGTGCATATATGTGAAAGAGAACGTGAGTTAGTAAGGGAATGTATAGGTCTATGAGCAAAAGCATGAGTGAGTGTGGGAGTGAGAAAGTATGTGTGAGAGAGGGAGTGTGTGATAGTGAGAGAGCATGTATGAGAGAGGGAAAGTATGTGACTAAGAGCATTTGTGTGAGAGACAGAAAAGGGGCATAAGCGTGAGAGAGAGAGTGCTAAGATTCAAGGCACGCAGATAAACTACACGAGCTGCAATATTCACCGGCCAGTGAGAGAACTTTTGTCAGCGAATCTGTGACCCATTCTCATCCACTGAAGCAGGATACATTGCAACAGCCCAGGCATGCCAGGTAGCAGTTTGGCTTAGCCAATTACTGAAGGATATCAGAGTCAACATGCACAAACCCAGAACTCTACTGGAGAACAACCAGGGGTGCATAAAGCTAACACAAACCGAGAAGATGAACTCTCCCACCACGCACATTGATACAAAGTACCCCCTTCTGAGAGACTTGCAAGAGAAGGGCACTATTGAACTTGAATACTGCCTATACAAAGAGAGGGTCACAGATTTGCTGACAAAAGTTTGCCCAGAGATTGCCACTAGGCCCTTGTAAAAAGGATGAACCTTGGAGGGCTGTTGGAGGAACGATAGCAGAAGGTCATCCTCCAGACAGATAGCAACGGTTTAACATCCCTCCTAGCTATGTCACCTGACACTGTGTGAGAGGAGGGTGGGTCTGCAAAGTTTCCTAGATAGGATGTAATCTGTATTAGCATATCCAGCCTCCATCTTTCTCTCTGATTCTTGTGCTGGTTACATTCCAGCACAATCACCTGCACAGAACCATGTAACTGTATATGTAGGGACAATATTCAGTCACTGGCTGGACTGCAGTTGGCTAGATAAACTTAGCCTGCTAACTTTGGAAGGATGCTCAGTGGTGCAGCTGCACTATTGGATATTGGCAGCTATGTTAAAGAAAGCCAGATAACTTTATCAATCTTCTGGACTTCTCTACATCACAACTAGAGTTAGCCGGATAAGTTATCTGGTTACCTCTGAATATTGGCGTTAGCTGTTAACTTATTTGACTAATTTAACTACATCCCAGAACAGCCCCCCCCCCCCCCCCCCCCCCCCCAGAATGCCCCTATATAATCTGGTTCATATTTTAGCCAGATAATGAGTTATGCGGCTAAACTGTACCAGATAAGTGGAGGAAATATTGAAAAGTCGGAATTTAGCTGGATAACTTGTGTGTTTTCGGGTTAAATGCTGCTGAATATATTGACCCTACAATATTAATTGTTTTCTATTCTATTTTTCCCAAGTAAAGAATCCTTGCATGCTACCACAGAAGAGCTCTGAGTCATTTCTGTTTCACTCTAAGTGTTTCTCATAAAAGCGTGAAGGTCCCTACTGCACACACACACCCAGTTCGGACCCTGAATAAGCAGATCGGGCCAGACTGGAACCAGAAAAGGAGAGAATAATCAGGAGGGAGCACAGTAATTGTTCACACAGGAGAGAAAACTAGCCTGTCTGGCTCTCTTCACTGGTGGGCTCTGACAGCCCCCCATGACAGCTAAAACAACAACAGGGCACCCAGCACTGAGCCCCAGCTGCAGAGCCATGCACCCCAGCCTACCCATTGGAACTGAGCTGGTAGGGGGTCCCCCTTCATTGCCGTGAGAGGCTGGAAGAGAAACTCTTGCCTGGGTGTAGCCTCTCAGCTCATTGCCCTTTAAGTTATACACAAATACAGTCTTTAGATAGTTCACAGGCAGATCTATGATTTATGCAGATTTATGCAAATGAGGGTCCTTTTCCCATCCTCACTCCCAGTCCTCAAGTGTCCAGTCTTGATTTGTGGAAAAGTTGGCAAACCTGGCCCGTTTCCATGGTAAGCCACTGTTTTTACCTGTGGAAATGGCTTTAAGAATTGCCCCCAACAGGAGCAAACACATACTTACCCACATACAACCTTTGAGGGTTGTCTTCTAAGGACAACAGCACTTTTTTTTTTTTTTTTATCATTCAGAGAACAACTGTGGTAATGAGTGAAGCCTTCATTCAAACATCTGCTTTAAACTTTTTTTTTTTTTTTAAATAATCTCTTTATTAGTGAGTAACATGTTAAGATCAGCAATATATAACAATCTTGATGTAAAACAACATTTTTGTAACAACTTATACAAACAAAATTACCCACCATATTTTCTTTTTTAATTTTCCCCCATCTACCCCACACCAAAAATGCACTCATTCCACAATCACACCAGTCATCCACCATCTAATCCCAGTACCGTAAGTCTGAAATGCATATAAACATAACCTAATCATATTTTAGTTTTCCTCATAAAATCCACTTTTAACCCAATAGTATTCATCTTTTCCACAACAAAACTTATCTTCAAACCTTTCCTCTGTGGCATAGAATCATTTTGTTGCAGTAATTACAGTGACACATAGGGGCAGATTTTAATACCTACATGCGGGCGAAGATTTGTGCGCCCAGCGTGCACAAATCTACGCCCGATTTTATAACATACGCGCACATCCGCGTGCATGTTATAAAATCTGGTGTCGGCGCGCGCGCAAGGTGCACACTTGTGCACCTTGCGCGCGCAGAGCCCTAGGGGAGCCCCGATGGCTTTCCCTGTTCCCTCCGCCCCCCCCCCCACCTTCCCCTCCCTTCCCCTACCTAACTCGCCCCCCAGCCCTACCTAAACCCCCCCTTACTTTTATTTTGCAAGTTGTGCCTGCCTCTGGGCAGGCGTAGGTTGTGCGCGCTGGCACTTGGCCGGCGCGCGATCCCCCGGCCTACAGGCCCTATGGAGGCCTCTGGCCACGCCCCCACCCCGGACTGCCCATGACCCGCCCCTTTTTTCAAGCCCCGGAACATATGCCTGTCCCGGGGCTTGCGCGCGTCGCTGGGCCTATGCAAAATAGGCTCGGCGCGTGTAGGGTTTTTAAATCTGCCCCATAATCTTTCATCAGATTTTTCCAATGTTGAAAAGTAGGTACATGTTCACTATTCCAATGAGTCAAAACTGCTTTTTTCGTGAACACAATTGCATCACTCACAAATCTCTGTCCCCCCCACTTGGAAACCTTATTGATTGGTAAGAATAAATGAATGACTTCTTCAGAACACAACACATCACAATCCAGTATAGTGTCTAAATAAAATCAAATATCTGCTTCCAAAATTACTGTAATTTATAGCGCTCCATAAACATATGACATAAAGTCCCCATGTGACATTTACATTTTAAACACTGATCAGAACCCCAGAATTTCATTTTAATCCCCTTATCCTTAGTGATATATAGTCGATTAATATATTTAAACTGAATTTCCTATAAGTTAGCGCGCTTGATTTCTTCTTCACCCAGATCCAACCTCAGCTCACTATTCCACATTTCTGCTAATTTCAACAAATATCCCACTGACATATAATCCTTAAGCAAAGATTTTCTAACATGCAATGCTGGCATGTAATGTTGACAACCTGTCAGTAAGCTCCAGAATTTTTTCAGGGTTTGTTTTTTTTCTGTGCTTGGTAGGAAATTATTTGGCCTCTTAAAACTGCTTTGGCTGCATTCCAAAAAACTGCAGAGCTCATCTCCTCGGGTGAAGAGTTAAGCAGCTCATATTCCCTCCATTGATTCTGTAAAACTTTCTTAAACTCTTTATCATAACACAAAGAAGGAGATATCTTCCAACTCGCAAAATGGCCACTTCTGGCTAGCAACCTCAAGCTTATTATCAGCAATGATTGGTCAGAAACCTCTAGCATTGTACTTGAAATGAGTTTGTCGATACATGTATCTGCTACTAAAACATAATCCAATCTTGATTACACATTATGTACATGCGAGAAAAAGGAAAACTCCTTATCATCTAAGTGTAAAAAAGGCCATACATCTAATAGATATAACTGATGAAATAAAAATCCTATTCCCATATCTTTTTGATCTTTTTTGGGAGTTGTTTGCAATCTAGTAATGGATTATCAGTTATGTTGAAATCCCCACCAATAATCAGAGTCAAGTCACCTTGGGCAGTTATCTTTGCCAGCAAACTTGTAAAATATGAGTGAGAATAGTGGTTGGGCACATAGATATTTACCAAAGCTATCTTAAACCCAGACAGTTCCCCATGTACATATAATATACTGCCCATTAATATATGAAATATATTTTTCCAATTGAAAATTGGTATTTTTATGAATGAGAATAGCCACTCCTTGCTGCCTATCAGGAAAAGAAGAAAAATAACATTGCCCAACCCACTCTCTCCTCACCTTCTGATGTTCTGAGTCTCCCAAATGTGTTTCCTGTAGAAAGGCAATGTGAGCTCTGTGCTTGCAAAGGTACATAAATATCTCTTTATTGGGGAATGAAGGCCATCGGTATTCAAAGATCAGACATTTATATGCACAATTTAAGATCCCAAAGAAGAAATCCCACAAAGATTATTAAATTGGGTACTAGGAAGGGGCCTCCCAGTCAGACCCCACACAGACCTTCGACACATATGCAAATGAGGAATCTCTTACATTCAACACACGCACTACTACGTTCAATCCATTAGATTCCATCAGACTCACAGCAAACCACCAGTCATCCCAACATTCAAAATGCCCATTCATACCAAAGTAAATCCCTTCAATACTGAAACAGTTTTTCCCCTCAAACTGAAGAAACTCTCCAGCTTCACAATGAATATTTTTCTTTTCTTCTGTCTTCTTCATGGGAGTTAACAGATCTCTTCACCAATGAGAGTCTCCCAGAACCCACAGAGAAACAAAACTATGGAAGTGAACTTTGGAGCTCTATTAACTTAGACATTGGCACTTTATCGCTGAAAGCCAGTTCCATGATTTCTGATATCTAATAGATCTGATAGCACTGTATCCGATCTGATATACATCACATTAATAAAGAAGTGTCCCGATGTCCTTGAGAGCTCCCACTCTTTCACTTTGCGCTATTGTTGAAAAAAAAAAAAAACAGCAACCATGACAAAAACTCGAAAAGGTAGAAAAGACCAACAGCAGTGTTAATCTATGACTTGGTACCAAATTTTCTTAAGCCTCCAAAACAATTATTCTTTCCTGTGCCCTCCAACTGTACAGAAGGTTACCTTATTCAATCATATAATGAGAGACAATATATTCTTTGACATCCTTGCTCTCTATGAAAACTTGTCTCCCCATTACGTAACACTTTTAGCTTTGCTGGAAACTGAAGCAAAAATTGAATTTCCTTAGTATGCAGCTGAGAACAATATGGCGACATCTCCTTCCGTGATGCCAACACTTTAACAGAAAAGTCCACAAATATTTTCATACTTTGAATCTTGCATACTTTGATAAACATTGAGAATTTGTGTTTCACCAATTAAATTTAGGAATTTTACTATAACATGCCTTGGTTTGATTAGTGAAGGGCTGTTTGCTCTAAAGCGATGCACACACTCCATGATAATGGGCCTATCATTTGCATTGATCTCCAATGCCTTAGGAAGCCAGGAGGCCTTGAATTTCAGTAAAGCTTCGCCCTGAATTGTTTCCGGTATACCCACGATCCTCAGATTATTATGCCTGCTTCTATTTTCCAGCTCATCTAATTTATTTTCCAAGACCTCACTTTTGGTATGCAATTGATCAACCGTCAATGATAGTCCTTCAGCTGATCTTTGTGAGCAGCAACCATTTGTGATGAGCTAATAACTGCAGCACTGAAATTGTCCACTTTATTTCTCAGCTCATCTACCAAGGATAGGA
The DNA here is from genome assembly GCF_901001135.1 of Rhinatrema bivittatum. Lineage (NCBI taxonomy): Eukaryota > Metazoa > Chordata > Amphibia > Gymnophiona > Rhinatrematidae > Rhinatrema > Rhinatrema bivittatum. Next base: position 49,007,522 of record NC_042618.1, on the reverse strand, counting down.
GTTTTTGTAATTGGTCAAAAACAGCCACCTACATGGCATGAGTCAAGTGTTGTGGCGTCTGGCCGCTGCCGCGTCCCATGGGCAGCTCTTCTTACCCCTCACCAAGCCTGTCTACCTTGGCCTGCAGACACGGCCCGAGGAAGCTGCCATTGCTGCCCTCCTCCACTGCAGCCGGATGCCAAAGTTGGCATGCCTTCCCCTCCAGGGTCCCTTAGGCACGCATGCGCGACTCGCCCCAAGTCTTAACGGGGCCATGGCGGGAAATCCACCCACGGCCCCACCTGATGACATCAGCAGGAGGGACTATTTAAAGGCAGCTCTGCCTTCCCAGAGCTGCCTCAGCAATGGCTCAGCTCCTCATGGGTAGTGTGTTGTTCCAGTTCCCATTCCAGTTTCCCGAATTGCTCTTCTGGCCTTGACCCTGGTACGTCCCTGGATTTGTCTGCTCACTGCCTGCCCCAACCTCGGCTTGTCTTCTGGATTTGTCTGCTCACTGCCTGCGCTGACCTCGGCTTGTCTTCTGGATTCGTCTGCTCGCTGCCTGCCCCGACTCTGGACTGTCTGCCTTCACTTATTGTCCACCTGCAACCATCACACAGAGACCCACGCCTAAGTCCAGCCAGCCCTGGCACCCAAGGACTCAATCTGCGGGGAACGAGGGCTGGTAGTGGTGAAGGCCCAGTAGGGTCTCCGCAGCATTCCAAACTGCCTGCCGATGGCGGGGACCAACAGTGGGGTTTGCCTCCTGCAGGTAGCATCAACCCCACCTCAGCCCAAGGTTCTACATCGCAACAGTCAGTTCTCGCATCATAGAATCAGATAGGCCCTCTGCAGCAGTGCTTGCTTCTGCCACCATCTTGTCCTCTGCTACCGGTGGTTTTTCCACACCTTGTTGCTTCACTCTGCTCCTGGTATCATTATTCGTTTTGAAAATAAAGTTTATTTATTTATTTTATAAACCGTCGTTCCAAATGAAGATCACAACGGTTTACAATATGAATCAAGGTTGATGTTCTTTTATGTCTCAATTGAGGAGGAGGGCAATAGGTTTGTAGGATAGGGAAGCTGTTTAGTAATTTACATGGTTGTAGGGGAGTTGTCATGAGCTACGTTATTCTCTCGTTACTTGGTTATCTAGGAATGCTTGCATTCACCCTCAATTGTGGCACTTTCAGTGGCTCCAGACACTGATTTAAAACAATTTCCCTGCAGGTTCTAAAAGGTAAATTTTATAACCCGCGTGCGGTTCCCGGCGTGCACACATGGACGCATCAGTTTTATAACATGCATGCGTTGTCATGCGCAAGTTATAAAATTTGCTACACATGCGCACCTGATTTTATATCGGTGCGCGCATATGCGTGAGTGCCGATTCGTGCACATAAGGGGGGGAAATTTTACAAGATGCGTGCAGCTATGCGATAGGCCCTTTCCCCTTCCTAAACCCCCAAGATAACCTGGCTCCCATTTCCCCTATCTGCCCTGCCCCCTAAAACCCTGCTAACTTGTTTTTGTTTTAAAACTTACCTGCTCTCCGGAGCAATAGCAGGTTGTATGCGTCGATCGGCTGCTGGCGCACGCGTCAGCAAGATAGTATCTAATGGCGCTGTCCCGGCTTGCCCATGCCCCGCCCAGCCCTACTCTTGCTCCCCCCCCCCCTTTTGCCAAACCCGTTCTTCTGTGTGTATGGGCAGATACGCAGGTGGCCACAGGCATTTGAAAATCCCCATAGCGCACACGCGGCCCGGCCAAGTGCGTATCTGTCCATTTTGGTACGCGCCCAGTTTTCAAAATTGGGCCTTTAGGGTGCAAACGTCACCGACCTCTGCTCAGAGTGACGTCATCACCGGACGTTATCTGCTTTAAACTTCTAATGCAGTGGTACCTTCAAGTCAACAGATTTCCAGTAGATATGATTTTGTGACACTGCAGATAGGAATTTGACAAGGTAAACACTCCCCAAGTGTTGCAGTCTTGTAGCATACTTACTGACTACATTAGCAATTAACATTTATGAAATTAACAATGATGCCAAGATTTATTAGCTGTTCTTAAGCACAGTTTCTGCTGTGTACAGCTCTGTCAATGCAGACTTGTTTCTGTTTGCATGTAGTGGAAATGGATTTGACATTTATGAAAACCACAAGACAAGTTGAGACTGCCAAAGAAAATAATCTCCAGTCGTATGGTTTGTGCTGTTCTTATACCACAGGTTCAGTTCTTCAGTGACCAATAACTAAAGCAAAGTTTCTCAAGCTTGTCTTATAATAAAATGTATATGGAGGTAGAGTAGTATGTGCACTGTATAATATTTAAAATCTGGATGGAAAAGGCGTATAATTGTACCCTGTATCACAGAACTATATAAAAGGATGGATTTGTAATTCACTCTTTAACAATTAGTTAATGTAAAAGGTCAACCATAACTCCCATACCCTGCCATTATAGTCTCCTTACTAGAAGCCCTACTGCCTACTGTTCCCTGTGATTTGCCAAAAATGTGACCCCATGATGAGGCCTCCTAGTGTTTGGGGTTGGGCAGAGACGCTTGGGTTTGTATTTTTGCCTGCATAGCAGGATACATTCACCTTGGTCACAGAACTTTCTTTCCCTGAATAATATTGGGAGAAAGACCACAGCAGTCACTTGCAAGCTTTTTATCTTTTTCTAACACCTTCTTATCACCAAATGGTGATATGAAGGTATTAGAAAAGAAACACACATTGCCAGATTTTCAAAGGCTTACGCGCGCCGAGCCTTTTTTGCATAGGTCCGGTGACGCGCGCAAGCCCCGGGACGCGCGTATGTCCCGGGGCTTTGTGAAAGGGGCGGGGCGGAATCAAGGCCTCCAGCACAGTGGCCGTGCTGGGAGATCACACACGCCGGCACTTGGCCGGCGCGAGCAACTTATTAAACAAAGGTGAGGGGGGGTTTAGGTAGGGCTGGGGGGGGGGGCGGGTTAGGTAGGGGAAGTTGGGGGGCGGCAGAAGGAAAGTTCCCTCCAAGGCCGCTCCGATTTCAGAGCGGCCTCGGAGGGAACGGGGAAAGCCATCGGGGCTCACCTAGGACTTGGCGCGCGCAAGGTGCACAAGTGTGCACCCCCTTGCATGCGCTGACCCAGGATTTTATAACATGCGCGCGCATGTTATAAAATCAGGTGTGCATTTTTGCGCGCCGGGTTGTCTGCACAAATGTACACCCACGCATACCTCTTAAAATCCGGCCCATTTTGTTATATCAGGACTTATGGCTAAGAAAATAATTTATGTTCCACTAGGAAATATATTCTCCTAAGTGAAATACCGTTCTAATAGAAGTTCCTATAAATGAATCTACTGGTATATATTGTTTTATTTTTAGCTAGTAACACAAAGCACTTGCACGGAATTCAGTACATTCAATGGGCATGCGATGAAATGGATTGGTTTATAAAATGAATGTTTCAGAACTCGATAAGTACAATTTCCATTTCAGTTAGAAAACTGTGGACTTCAGAGCATAAATATTTTAAAAACTGTGCTTATAAAAAAAAAAAAAAAGAATAATTAGAAGCAGCTTGTTACTACACTTAAAGGATTTCTACCTTTCAGTTTTCTCTTTACCATACAGGAATGATGTGATTTCTAATGTGATGAGACGTCATTAGTAGCAGGGACTGCCTTTGGGACTCACAAAGTCTCCTGAGTCAGTTAGAACAAGCAGTTTCCTTCATTTTAACCTCTTTCTCTGAACCAAGTCTGTTAGTAACAACGTTTTCATGCAACCCGGGGCCTGCTGATGTGGCACAGAACAGCACAAAGGTACTGGGTGTCATAAACTGGCATCTGGCACATTGGCACGCCATCCCACCAACTGTATGCAAATTAGAAAGACTTTTTTTTTAATTTTTTTTATTAGATTTGTTTTTGAGCATAGCCTGGCCCCTTTTAACATTTAGAATCAAACAGGCAAATACTATAAAATCAGCTATGTGTGTGACAAGGCCTGGAGGAGTAAGTTTTCCTGCTGTTTTATATTGGAATTTGCCTAGAACAGCAGGGCATTGAAGCCATGGGAGTCAATCCCCTATGGGTCCTGTTCATTCTAGGCCATGGTTTAAACTTTATATATGTTAATTATTAAAGGAGGCAGCTGGTGGTAAAAGTCACTTTGAAAAAAAATAAATAAAGAGAGAGAGACCTTCAGATTGCCTACATGAGGCTGCTTGGCTGCTCAGTTTCTTTGTTAAAAATCCCTTTTTATAGATTTAGCTATGCCACAGTAGAAACGCACTGGGGCTAAGGATGACTTAAGTGTAAGGTCCCATTATGAAGCAGGCCAGAACATCAAAGAGACCAAGATACAGCAAGCTCCAGCCAACAGCTTAATTCTGCCAAGAAATCTACAATGATATTCTTGTAAGAAAGGGAGCCTGAAACAAGTCAGAAAATGTCAAATAAAGAAATGGCTCCTCACCCATTGTCTTTTGAAAGAAGACTATCACTAATGACCCCCTAAGGACACATTAGTGTGTGAAACGTTTTGATCATCATGTCCTGACTGGTTGTACGTAGATTATAAGCAGATACAATGAAGTTCTCTTATTAAGGGACAATTTTGAATAGCCTGCATTATTTTCAATAAGCGGTTAGGGGTTTGCTTTCATTTCCAAACCCCCTCCCAGCCCTCTGCCGCCAAAGTTTTCAACAGAAACAAACACCCCCCCCCGTTGCCATAATCCAAAATGGCATAAGCCTCAGGTCTTCTGACACCATTTTGGATTTTGTAGCAGCATGCAAGGAGCAAATGAGGATTGCTTCTGCCCCATTTCAACCCAACGAATGGGGTAAGATGCTGAAGAGAGTCCAGTAGGGTCTTGAGGGAGGCAAGTCTGAAGACATCTTGGCAAGACCGAAAGGGCTTCTTTTTAATGCCTTGGCTGCAGGGAGGGTGGAGCCAGGACCACATATTTTCCATTTCATTTAATCTTGTTTTGTTTTTTTTAGATTTCATTTCATTTCATTTTGTTTTAAAGAAATACAACACAATGAAAAAAGAAAATGCACATTAAAAAAACAAACAAACAACAAAACAAAAAGAAACAAAAATAAAGTGCTTACCCCTAGTGAGGCTTCTTTCAACCCCCATGCAGCGGAGCTGGATTTCAAAGGGAAACAACATTTTCCCCTTTGAAAAGCAAAAGCTGCAAAGTTTGTGCGCTAGAAGCTCCTGCATCCCTTGCACATACTATTTGTGTGGGCGACGTAAGGGGTAAAGTAATGCGTGGGCTTTTGAAAATGCCTCTGTACTCCACCAACCTAAACACGCACATCAGAACATCCCATGTTTGCTTTTTAGTTGCTCCGGGGACAGGTCAAATTGCCTGGAGAAATGGGTTTTTACCAGTGTAAATGGTTTTGAAAATTGCCCTTTACAAGACAACGGGACCTATTCACTAAAGGCTGCTAACAATTAGATAGGGGCTTTCGTACCCGTGTGCAGGCGCATGCCCAGGGACGCAGCCATTGTTTACAGGTTATAAAATAGCCTGACCGCACGGCACTTTTCCGTGGGCGTACACTTATGCACATAAATTCTTCTTCTACCTCGTAAGCTGAGGAATTTTAAAAGGGGCACGTGTCCATGCCATTGCCAGTTTCACCAGTTCGTCCACCAGTTCTCCCAGTTAACAGCCAGGTCCTCCAAACCCCCCTCCTTTGATGGTCTACACTCCCACCCAGTTACCTCTAGACTCTTTAAACCCCTGAGAAATGGCTCTTTTTATTTTTAAACTTACACCTCCTCCTATAGCAGAAGTAAACTTACGTGGCAGGGATCCAGGCGAACGTCCATGCGTGTAAGTATTTACGTTGACATCTCTTGGCCTCACCTCGAAATGCCCTTGTCCCGCCCAGGCTACGCCCATGCCCCCTTTTGAAAATGTATGAGATATGCGCACGGCAGGAGATACGGGTGCATCTTGGCAGCTTTTAAAATTAGGTGGGCGCGCGAGCTGCACATGCCGAGCTTTTAAAATGTACCTCTTAATCCGCATTCCAAGGTCTTTTAGCATGCACACTAAATCGCAACCAATTTGCTACCAGTTTCGTTTAGGACAGAACTCGTGCCAAATCGGGCAAGTGTTTCTGCATTAAAGTTTACCTGGAATTGCATACAAAATATTCATTAGGGTGACAATGAGTACATTTGCTATTATCAAAGCAGCCTCCCCAGATTTCTGATCTTTCAAATCCTTCATAATGGGCCGGATTTTCAAAGGGTTACGTGCGTAACCGGGCTTACGCGCGCCGGGCCTATTTTCAAAAGGCCCAGCGATGCGCGTAAAGCCCCGGGTCACGTGTGGGTCCTGGGGCTTTACTAAAGGGGCAGTCTGGGGGCAGGGTGTGGCCGGGGCGGTCCGGGGGTAGGGTCAGAGGCTCCCGGCACAGCGGCCATTTGCCCGCTGTGCGGGGGATCGCGTGCCGGCAGTTGGCTGGCACACACAACTTACTTCAGCCCCAGGGCTGAAGTAAGTTTTAAAACACGAAAAAAAGAAAAAGGTAGGGGGTTAAGGGCGGGGGAGGTAGGGAATGGGGGAAGACAGCGTGGCTCAGCGCACGCAAGGTGCACAATTTTGCACCCCCTTGCGTGCGCAAGTTATAAAATCAGGCAACCATTTGTGCTCGCCCTCTCGCACCTTTTAAAATCTACCCCAATTTGAATTACATTTGCATTTTTCTTTAAATAAAAATCCTTATCCCCAGCTCCCACTCCAGATAGCAAATAAGTTGCCTGGGGGGGTGAGGCAGACAATGTTTCCTTAGGAATCAAAAAACACCTAACAAATGTTAAATTATTTCAAATGCAGAAAAATCCATAACATCTCAAATGCTTGCATTTCATTGGGTTCTCTACACATTCCACTGTCATTTTTAAAGTCTCATTTTCCTTAATCAGGTGACTAACTAATGTCCCCGAGTCATCCATATTCTTTTCCAAGGCCTGCATTCTCTATTTCAGTTGTATTATCTTCTCATCCTGCTGCACCAACCCTATATCCAACTTTTCAGCCAGAATTTGGAATTTACTCACATTGGCACCTACTGAAGCTTTTAGACAGACTAAAACAAACCAAACCATCTATAAAGTTATTTCCTGTGGTAACGAGTGCATAAAAATGAGAATGCCCCAAAGGTAGGAATGGTGCAAAGAACCTCCACCTTCTTAAGCTCCCTTGTAAGGAGTCCAGTATTTGGGCCTCAGTTTACATCCCGTCAATCTCAGGGCTAACGTGGACATCTTCCAAAAGTTCATAAACTCTAGTCTGAAAACCTTTCCCGCCACACACCTAAATCTTGGGAGGCTGAAGAAATCCCAGGGGAAAGCATGTGGTATACGGTACATATATAACAAGGTTATATATGTACCGTAAGTTGATGAAGGATTCATAGGTAGCGTAGGGGTTGCTGGACTTAAGCTTCCTAGGCTCTGTATGAAGGCTCCAACCACTAGAAATTAGCAGTGAACAAGTTGCTACCTCCTTAGAAGCCACTGAAATAACAAATTTGTCCACTGAGACTCAGCTCAACCCCTTTCTTTTGTCCAATAAGCCTGGAAAATAGTATATCCACAGTGAAAAGAAAAGATACACTGTAGGCGTAATTTCTCAACAGAGAAACAGATATTTCCTACATGGCAAGTGCCATACTGAATTCTGCATTCTCTATTGCTGAGCTACCGGTATTTACTAACTCATCTTGAACAATATATATTATAGTCACGTAAAAGCTCAGAGATGACACACCAAGATTTTGTTCTGTAACATTTGCCCTCTGCTATTTTAGCATTTGGGCATCTTATAAATGCATTTGTTAGAATGTATGAATGCAAATCACAAGATGCTGTGTTTTAGCTGTCATGCTAAATGCTAGATGCTTTTGTTAAGAGGTTACTTGTCAGTTGCAGGGATTTGACCAATATCTGGAAGTCTGTCAGATTTCCAGAAGTCAGACTGCACAATGTCTGGGCATCTGACAGTTACAGCTATCATAGGGGGAAAAATGTCTTAGTGATCAATAACGCCATGCAACCTTGCCCAAATAAGGAAATCTACCAAGGCTGTTTGACCTTGTCACATCAACCATCAGACATCTCTTGCAGGAATTTGCTGCATAAACACAACCCCTATTAATGACCAAATAAAACCTGTAATTTGTTTAAATGATTCAACCAGTATGTTTAGCCTTTAAAAAACGAATGCAAATATTTTTCATTTAGGTCGATTTACCAAAATTGTTTTTGGTCTATGGAGGGCAACAGTAGATGTATCCTGAATAGCAACAGTGATAAAAGCAAATATTTAGGAGATATTTGGTGAAAAAAAATAAAGAAATATTCAGCAAGGCTTGTAAAACAGGAAGAGGGGTGAACATAAATGCTCCATTAATGCACTCCACTCTGCTCGCAGGCCTATCCACAAATACAATTTGCACAAATATATGTATATATATATATATATATATATATATATATATATATATATATATACATATATATATGTACCTTCTATTCACCTAGGGGGTAGATATTCAAAAGCCATTTAGACGGATAACTGAAAGGTTATTCGTTTATATGGCTAATTTGCTATTTTAAAAAGCTTAACCAGTCATATTGTAGCTGGATAATAAGTTGGGGGCATTCTGGAAGCAGGCAGTAGACGTTCCCGGGAGAAGCGGAGTTAGCTGGTTAGGTTAACCGGACAACTCGGATAACTTTATTATATCCGGGTATAGTCAGTGGTGCTGCCGTGCCGTTGACTATCCCAGTTAAGGTACCCAGGTAGGTGTGTCCGGCTAAATTAACTACCCGCTCAGCAGCTGAATATGGACCCCAAATATATTTACCCCTGCTCGATGTTGATATTTGCCTGGGCTGGAAGACTGCCACAGCCACTGAGCTTGCATTACTTCTCATAGCAAGAATTCTGATCTTTTTAAAACTTTTTTAGGCTTCACTCATTGGCCCTTGTGCTAAAGGCTAAGATGTATGCTAAGGTCCTAGAAGGGGCAATTTTCAAATGTCCACTGGTAAGTGCAAAGTTTGTACATACGTTTCCCTGCAGACACTTGTACCAGTTCTCAAAAAGCATGGGATGCACCTATGTTCCCTTTGAAAACTGCCTACAGTAAATGTACTCGCAGAGATTTGCACCTGATTTTTCAGAGGGTACATAGTCCATTAAAAAAAACCCAACACAAACATACATAGAGGCAGGGCTTTTTAATGGGGGAACATGGCTGAAGGGGGACTTTATTCTTTATTTTATGTTTGTACCAGTTCAAGGTTTGGGGGGGGGGGGGTTCCAACTCCCAGGGATTTTCAGCACATGGGGATGGGGAAGGGGGGTTTCTGGGCCTCTGCAGTCCCTTTAAATGAGGGCAGCCCCTAGATGGGAAGCTGCCATTGAGGCTTGCTGTGGCAGGGAATATGCAATGTTCCCAGCCAGGGCAAGGTCCCTGAATGATTTTTTCAGATGACCCAGTGCTTTGGTTAGGTTGCAATGAACCAAACTGAAAATCAAATTATTTGTCACATTTTTTTCCTTTCAGAAAGTACAAATGGCACATCCCTAAAAGCACATGCTTTATGGTGTGCATGTACATCTCCAGCCTTTACTTTCTCCTCTTCCTTCCTCACCATACGTGTTATCCTGCATTCCTCCACCCGAATCTTTGTGACCTGACTGTTCTGGCCGAGCCCCTGCCCCAGAACTCCCTCTCTGCCTCCCCTGAACCATAGCAGGCCTCCTTCTTGTAGTGCCTACTCTTCTCCTGCCACGCTGAGCCCTCTGTCTCTCCTCCCTGTTAGATCTACGGATACATTCGCCTCTCATGCACTTTCCATACCCTTCCATATTCTATTCTTTCCCCAAACACATCCTCTGACTCTGCTCTTTCAAGACTCAAACTCAGTCAGAAGACAAACGGATAGAAACATGTTCTTACTCGCTCACTTCTCTGTCACCCACAGACCTTTAACAAAAGACAAACAATGGACTAGAAGACACAAGACAAGCCATTCAGACTTTTTTTTCCCTCTTCTCTTTCCTCCTCTAGTCAGCACTGGCAACGAGCGCCCTGTGCCAGGCTTCCTTCTATACTATTTTTTAAACGAGAAAAAAATGGGGAAAAGGAGACTCAGAATGCTCATTTTAGTGTATATTCACTCTTTGTAGGGCTTTCACGTGCTATTTAATTATAATTATTATTTATTAATTATTTCTTATATCACGCTAAATCCAAGTATGTTGTTCATTGCAAGTTACAAATAAAAACATAAACATATACAAATTAAAATTTCCATATATAAATCATAACAAACATTTACATAAAAGAATCCTTAAAAAACAAACTTTTAATGGTCATCCAGATAAACCGCTGAGATACTGTATGTTTTTGGGTTTACATGCATACTAATGTATATAAGCTATGAATGTAGTTTGCTCATGCTTATAGTAAGTGTGCAATCTAAGTCACATTTTAGCATGTATAATTAATAGCCTTGCATATGCTAACATTTTTGCCATGAAATTTAATAAATAGCCCTCTTAGATTTATTTTAACCACCTTGACTTATTTTTAAAGTTTCCCATACAAAACCACTGCTTCATGCAGTCTTATCTCTAGCATACAATTACTGTACATATATATCACGCATTAGGGATGTGCATTCGTTTGCAATGAAATAGGAAACAAAGACGATATTTTCTATTTCGTTGCGTTTCGGGGGCTGCCAAAACAATAGGAAAACCCATGAAATTTCATGTGCTTTTCTTATCATTTTGGGGGGGGGGAGGGGGGAGAAAGGGCACATTAAAAAAAAAAACCCAAACCACACCCCAACCCTTCAAATTTAATTAATTGCAATCCCCACCCTCCTGACCCCCCAAGACTTACCAAAAGTCCCTGGTGGCCCAGCGGGGTCCCGGGAGCGATCTCCCCCTCTTGGGCCGTCGGCTGCCGCTAATCAAAATGGTGCTGATGGCCCTTTGCCCTTACCATGTGACAAGGGCTATCGGTGCCATTGGCCGGCCTCTGTCACATGGTAGGAGCAATGGACAGCCGGCGCCATCTTATTCTTCCTACCATGTGACAGGGTCCCAGGAGCGATCTCCCCCTCTTTCAGACTAGGACTAGGGGGCACTTCATGAAGTTAGCAAGTAGCTCATTTAAAACAAATCAGAGAAAATTCTTTCACGCAATGCATAATTAAGTTCTGGAAATCATTGCTGGAGGATGTGGTTAGGGCAATTAGTGTAGCTGGGTTTAAAAAAGATTTGGATAAGTTTCTGGAAGAGAAGTCCATAAACTGCTATTAATCAAGCTGACTTAGGACATAGCCACTGCTATTACCGGCATCAGTAGCTTGGGATCTGCTTAGTTTTTGGGTACTTGCTGGGTACTTGTATCCTGGATTGGCCTCTGTTGGAAACAGGATGCTGGGCTTGATGGACCCTCGATCTGACCTAATATGGCAACTTCTTATGTTCTTATCCAGCTAAATTATAGCCCTACTCTGAACATTATTGCTGATGGCGTACACTTTCGGCGCTAGTATGAACAGTAATGCAGAAGTGCCCAGGATCACACCGTTCAGCGACCCTGGGCCTGTGATTGAAATGGAGCTGCAAGTAAGGCACGGGGAAGGGGAGGGAGGGCTGAGTAGTATAGGTAGGTGGGAGGAGACTGAGGAACCTGGATTTTTGTTTTCTAGATTGGGGAGGGAGGGAGAATGGGGAGAGGCGACCCGCACCATTTACACTAATACACTTCATGTGTTGGAGGGGTTTGGGGTCCCTACCAATAGCGAGGTCACTGAATAATGGGAGGGGGACTTGGAATCAGGCCCTGAGGCCTACAGTTTTTTTGTTTTGGCTTTTTTTTTTTTTAATAGGATTGCCAGTTATCCAGATATCTTTGAAGATATCTAGTTCAGTGGCAGGTAAGCCTCCATATTCAAACGTAGCCAGTTAGGTTTTTTAGTGATCCGGCTACATATAGCTGGAGAACTTTTGCCAAATACATTCAGTGAGACGTTTATCCTGCTGAATATACAGGATAAGTTAGCCAGATAACTTGTCCACTAAACGGCTTACTGAATATGACCCCCAACAGAGATACAGCACATAGAAGTATCATGCAGTAGAAATATTTTGGGTCACACTGTTTGGGCATCCAAGATATTACAAAGAAGACATAAAACAGGTAGAGTTAAATTACTGAGGGGAGCTGTCTCAACTGGGGCTGTTCTCAGAGAAATGCGATCACCTTGAAAAATACATCAAAGAACGTTTTCATGGACTAGAAAGAAATCTTTCTACTCTGCATCTGCAATTATGGACACAATAAAGAGCCATCAGCCTATGTTGGAGGAAGGTTCAAATTCATTCAAATGATATACTGGAGTGTGGTTAAACTTGGAATAATACACTGACTACTGAGTCAGCTCTAACTACCTGAGTAAACATTTCAAAACTTTGGAGCCAATTTTAAGTTTTAAATGGTATAACTTTGTGATGCCGAGTGCTACATGTTGTTTTCCACTATTGGTAGCAGATAATTACGGAAGGGATTGCCTCTTTCCCCGCTCCATCCCAATCCCACAACAGCTGAGGCAGCACCCAATTAGTGGCCAGGCCTCAGACAGCTCACGGAGGAGCAGGGGGGATGATGGTCGGCTGCCTGACAACTTCTCATAACAATTTACTTCATCAGCTGGACTCTGCCTTTAACACTGGCTCCGTTTTTTTTTTTAAATATGGGCTTGAAAAAGAATCGTTTCACTTTCTCTCCTTTCCTCAGCATCCTTTCAGGTTTGCAATAATTAGGACATTCCTGCTGCGTTAAAATAGCACAATAACATCCTTTGACCTGCCGGAGGATTTTCTCAACAACAAGGGCCACAGTGAGGGCTGTAAAATTTGAAGAAGAATGTTTTTCAGAGAAAAAGCTCCCTGACATCTACCCGCGGGTTGTTCCTCCTCTAAGAGGAGCCCGTTGCAGTAGGAATCCAGAAGGTGGAGGCCTGGAGAGTTAAAGGCTCACTGTTCCCTGATTACTCCTGGTGGAACGGCAGTCAAGCCTCTTAAATATTATTTATGAGGCTACATTTTATGAAAATAAATAAACAAACAAACAAAACTAGGTTGCACTGCAACAATAGAACGAATTCTGTCAGCTACACAGAATCGGCACAGAGGCGAAACATCAAAGCACTAATTAAATTACACCACCACGGAACTTTCCATCTGGGCTCGATAAAGCAGCTCCAGGGCATTCCTTCACTGCCACAGTATAATTCGACATTTATAATTGTAATTATTACCTTGCCATGCTTACACATTCATGCAGTATCTAATAAAATGTGTTCTCTCTGGACGGACTCTGATAAACGTGGACTCCTAGTCTGCCTTTTGGACTTGTGCATCATACTATTAAATTAGACACAATGCACTGTAGATAATGTAATTTATTTACAGATTCATGATGTATCTGGGTTAAAATATTTCATATCTAGTAGATAATTGTTTAGCAATCAGTTTACTACGTAGCTAGGTAATATAGCTAGTAATATATATATTTAGGCATCTACATTAACCACTCACAGCTTAAACCATCTAATTATACTGTATAAAATTATACTGTATAAAGCATTGCTGTATTATATCTATTACCTTAACCATCTCGTGAATTAGACCAGTTCTGCCTTGGAATGAATCTGATTCTTGGAATGAAGCTATCCTCTGCTCCATTTGAACGCCTTGTGACGTGTTCTTTGTGTTAAATATCGAGGCAGCTTTTCTCTTCATTATCACATTGGCTTACAGAGCGGGTAAATTAGCAACTTTATCATGTGTCTCCCTTTAATTTTTGTAAAATGAGGCTAAGGTTGTTCTTTGCATGTCTCCTTCTTTCTTGCCCCATGTTGGTTTGGAATGCCATCAGAACATTGCTCTTCCAAACGTTTTTCCCCTAATCCACTGTCTGCCCAAAAAATTGATACTGTACAAACTAGATTCTTGCACAGCCTTGACATTCTCGCTTTCTTCACGAGGTGCAGGGCTGCCGTGCAGGAGACCTGCATTTGGTTTCCAAGCCTGGTCTCTGCTCCTCTGGCTGGCCTGGGAGGGGGATGCTGTGGGGGCAGTGTTCACAGCCTCGGGGAAGAGGGCATCTCAGCCATCGAGCCATAGGAACACCAAGCGGCCAGACGCAGGGTGCACAGGTACTGGGAGCTAGAAGGCAGGAGGGGTATAAAACAGGGAAGAAATTCTGAACCGCTGCAAATGAAGGCTCACGGCACCGCCATCCAGCACAGGCCACTTCCAGTTGAGCTGGAAGAGCAGGAGGAAGCTGCTGGGCCCAAAAAAAAAGGTCGCTCACTCCAAGCGGAGATTTGGCCAACATTCTCTCCACCTAGCATGTTGTTGCCCAGGTAGAGTGTCCATCAAGCTAGGTAGAGAGACCGTTGCCCAAACCACTTCTTGGAGTGAGCGTCCTCACTCCGACGGCCAGCAAATCTGCACTAGAGACCACTGTTCTGTCCGTAGGTCTCATGTGGAATGCGAAAGTGGCCCCCAAACCCCCCCGACGCTCATACCTAATCCACACCACGCCCCGAGTTAGTAGGTAGCCCTCCCATAGGGATTCAAATACCTATTGTAGGGCATAGGCACTATAGTAAAGTCTCTACTCTCTCTCTCTCTCTCTCTCTCTCTCTCTCTCTCTCTCTCTCTCTCTCTCTCTCTCTCGAAAATAAGGCCCATAGTCTTCCACAGTCTCTCTCTCTTACATAAGTCTTTCTCCCCCATAGTCCATATCCCACAGTATTTCCCTTTCTCCTCACCAGTCTCTCCTCCCCCCCTTACAGGTCCATTCCCCGCAAGTAAGTCCTCTCTGTGTTCCTTTCCCACTAGTCTCTATCTCACTCCTTTTCCTAGTCCATTTCCCACCTCTCCTTCTAACCCCAGTCCATTTTCATGTCTCTCCCCCAGGCCATTCCTACCAATATTTCTCTTCTCTCAGTCCATTCCAATCAATCTCTCTCTATTCCACCAATCACTCTCTTCTCCCATCCATCATCAATCTATTCCTACAATCTCTCTCTCTCTCTCTCTGTCCTCTCCTAATCCATTCCCATCAGTCTCTCTCTATCCCTCCGGTCCATCCCCACCAGTTTATATCAGTAAGCATTGCTTAAGATTATGTTTTATACATTATGAGTGATTCTGAGGTGCACATCCTTATTTCTTTGTTATTACATCAATATGTTTTCCATATGTTGTATATATCTGCATGTAAAAATTAAAGAGAAGCATGGGGGGTCCTGCAAAATGTTTGGAGGTTGAAAAGGGATCTATGCTCTCAAAAAGGATGGAAACCTCTGGGTTAAGGCATATATTAATGAAGCACATCATGCAATGTTCACATTTTGAAGAGCTTAGCCAGTAGAACTTATTTAAGTGTAATCAAGTTCTTGCCTTCCTATCACTGAAATTCTGAGAGCAGATAAAGAACACAAGGCCTAACTGGTCTTATTACATATGAAGAGACTCATTATATGCTTTTTGATCCTAAAGAGCTTTCCACTTTCCTGAGGGATCAATCTGTTTAGCATTTGCCTTAGCAAGTTTCTCCAGTGTTGCCATCTGTAGAACTTTACTCACTATGAGGTAGATTTTAAAAGCCTTGTGCGTGCAAAAATGGCCACATACACGTGTAAGTTGGACTGTGGGAATTTTAAATTGCAGGAAGGGTGTGTGTGTCCAGAAAAAGGGGCAGGGGCATTGATCTCCACATTTCCTCAGTCAGTGTGCATATGTTATGTGAGAGAGAGAGAGAGAGAGAGAGAGAGAGAGAGAGAGAGAGAGAGAGAGAGAGAGAGAGAGAGAGAGAGAGAGAGAGAGAGAGAGAGAGAGAGAGACTCTCTTTATGAAGCTCAGTCTGAATCTCTATATATGGACCATTGTAAGGGGGCACTTTGATTCGGGGTGAGTTTTTGGGAGGTGGGTTGGGGTTTGGCAGTGTTGTTACAGACACATTCAGAGGTATTCATTGTAAATTGACATCATTAAAGAATTTTAGACCTTATAAGCAATGAAAATTCTAACAAGAGGAGCTGATTTGTATCCTACAGTCTCTGCTAGCTGCATTGTACAAATCAACTCCTTTTCATCACTTATAAGGTCAAAAATTATTTAATGATGTCAATTTTACAATGGATACCTCTGAATGTTTCCGTAACAACACCAACACCCCCCACCCCCCAAACCCCAACCCACCTCCTGAAAACTCACCCCGAATCAAAGCTCCTTCTTGCAATGGTCCATAGATAGAGTATCAGACTGAGCTTCATAAAGCGGCTCTCTCTCCCTCTTAAATTCCACCCATTAGTATGTGTTTGCAGCTGCTGGTTTGCTTTTTGATTCTCTTTTTTTGACTTGGGTCTTTCTAATATCGAAGGACCTGATAGGCCATTTGTTATATTGTCTTTTTGTTTTCCTTTTTTCTTTAGAGATTTTTTTAAATTGCTGTTGATCAATGGCATTTCATTTTCAAGATGTTTCTTGTATTTATTATTTGTAAATGTTTATAAACAGAATAATAACATAAATACATAAAAATACACATTTTTGCTTGCATTAGCAATGTACCATCTGGCCAGAAGTCCCCTTCTCCAGAAACAGCACTCATCAAAACTCATTTTGTTAGCACTATGTATCAGAAAAAAGCAAGTTATTCTTGACTTTAAGCAGAAGACATGTTAGAAATGGCTTTTCAAGCTGGATTTATTTAGAGCAGCTTTAATTTTCTTTGTATTTTTGGCGAAGTCCCTTCGTATCAGCAAAGCAGGTAAAGCTGTTCAGTCAAGTAAGTCTATCAGATTTTATGGGTTGTGAACTCACCTGAACAATCTGGGATCCATCATCATACTTGGAAACTTTTGAGTTGTGGTCACCCTGAGCTTGCTGTTGATTAGCAGAGGGTGGGGGTGGGTGTTGGGAAGGAATGGAATAATATGTGCCAGCTTTCTCTCTTCCACCACCCCTCCTATACAGGAGTGCTTTTATATTGGAGTGGACTGGGAGGGAACTGGGCAAAGGCCCGATTGTGTCACTGTGCATGCATTTAAAAATCCCCCCCTTGCGTGCGAATAGTGTTATGAATCAGAAGGTGGACCCCTGTTCCGAGGTAGAGTCAGCGCTACCTAAAAGGAAACAATCCCCTTAGGTTTCTACCATCGAAGGGTGAGGCCGAATGCTGTAGCTGTTGAACGAAGACTTCACCCTGGAAGCTCGTGATCCCCCCAGGAGAAGCCCATAGGGACCCGGCCGCTGGGACTTAGGAGACTCCCCTGAAGACTGAAGAAAGGTCTGGATGCAGGCGCCTCCTTCGGGTCGTGGGTTCCAGACGGCTGGTGCCTCCAGCAGTTCATAGCAGTCTTGAAGAAGGAGTCACAGAGTAGTCCAGAGCCGGTCCGCGGGTTCGGTACACAAGGGTTGAAATCCAGTCCAGGGTCAAATCAGGAGAAGGGTCTGAAGCCAGTTCAGGAGAAATCAGGAGAAGGGTTCGAAGCCAGTCCAGGAGAAATCAGGAGAAGGGTCGCAAGCCGTACCAGGATCAAGCCACGGAAACACGAATGCCGGTCCAGAGGTCAGAAGCCAAGAGTCAATCCAACGGAGCAGGGAAGCAGAGCGGGACGAAGAACCAGGAACAAGAAGCTCAGGACTAAACCCAGCCAGGAACCTTGATACCAAGGCAAGGTCTGTGGATCAGACCTTGCCTTAAGTACAGGAAGTCAGGGGAGGAGTCTCAGGGGGAGCCATGACTATTTCCTGTCATGGCTCCTTTAAGAATACTCATCAGCCACGCGCGCGGCTCTAGTGGAGGCAGAGGGGGAGGAGCCGACCTGGCCGAGGAACCATGCGGTCGAGCCTGGCTGCGGCAGCGGCCGCAGGAGAAAACCAAAGAGGGCTGCCTGCAACTGCAGGAGCCCTTGACGACACCAGACGCCTCGGGTAATTATATTCACCGCGACCGCCGGCCCGACCCTGGTTGCAGCCCCCCGCGGCCCGCGGCCATGACACCCGGCCCCGGTCACGGGCGGCCGGCGGTGCTAACAAGTAGGCACCCGCACACCATTATAAAATTGGGGACAGATGTGCGTACAAGTAGTCTATTTTATAACATGCGTGCGTCAATGTGCGCATGTTATAAAATTGGAGCATCCATGTGCAAGTGCTAGGAACTGCGCGCACATGGACGCCCATGCAGCCCTTTAAAAATTTACCCCATAATGAGGTTCTTAGGAGTCATCAGTTGAGTGATATATTGATTTCCTGTGTATGAGATGGTCATTGAATGTAATTGATTTTGGGGGTTTTTTTAATTGCTTTGTAATTGTTTTTATTATTGCATATCTGTTTGTCATAAGTTTGGTCTATTTTGATTATGTATGTCTAGTTGTAAACCATCAAGATTTGTGGAATGATGGAATAGAACAATTTTAAATAAAATGAATAAATAAATAAAGAGAATCTGGGCATATGTACGACTTTCTGACATTAATCCAATGGGGTCTTTATGTGTTAGGCAGCATAAGTGTCCAGCCATAATCTGGAATTGTTTTCTGATACATCTGGTTGTATGGCTTTTGCTGTCTATTTTGAGGATGCTTAGGGGTGAATTTTAAAAGCCTGGCATGCTCCAAAACTGGGAATACACGAGTGTGTCCAGCCGGCGTGTGCTGAGCGGATATTAAAAACCGTCTGTATATACGTGTATCACCTGGTACACGCACAAGTGAAAAAGCCCAAGAAAGGCAGGGCATTGGTGTGGTCTGGACAAGGCAAGGGCGGATCATGGGCAATCCAGGATATTAACATGGAATGTGCATGTAAATATTTACATGGAGAGGCACACACCTGCTGCATAGCTTTACCACTGCTATGAATGGCGTGCAAATAAGAAAATAAAAAATTCTAGGCTAATCAGTGGGATTTTAAGGGTTGGAGCTAACAGGGGGAAAGGGAGACTATCAAACTAGGGGGATTGGGAAGTCCTATCCCTTAACTGGGTGAATTGGGAATAAACTGGGAAAACTTGGCACACATCCCTTATAAAATTCCTCCACTTATGTAGTATAAGCAGCATTTGAGCGCACATGCACGTCTATATAAAACTGTGTGCACACCTAAGTGCGTACATCCTATTTTAAACCATAGGCATGTATATTGACATATGTTCTAAAATGGTTGTGTCCTTTGGCGTGAGCTGGCATATACAAGTACATGTGTGCTTGCGCAGCTGATTCAAATTTACCATCTTGGTACACAGAGCCATTGATGAAGGCTTGGCTGGTGAATAGGATCACTCAAACAATGTCTGTTGAGATGTTTCCCATGGTACTGAAAAATATACAGGGAGGAACAAGCAAATAGGCAGTCTTCTGACTTGATCATATGGTGGTGGTGGTGAAAGCAATCTGTAGTTTTATTTATTTACTAACTTAATTTTAGTCTTGTGTAATTTCATGCACCATATCATGGTTAGTAGTGGTTGGGGATGGAAATCGAGGCGGACAGGTTAAGGTTACCACATGAGGTATATTACATGAATGAGGTGATAGTAAGCACACAGCACAGTGCCAACCACTGCCCACTGTCCTTTTAGCAAGCACCAGCAACAACAGGAGCTCTCTCATGCAATCAGAGTGAAAAGGTTGCTTAAGCAAAGCGTTATCTTAGTATTATCTCTTCTGCACCTGCCACAGCATGTGGCACATGCTCCTTTTTGACTGAAATCATCAATGAATTATATCCTCATTGCTGGATTTGTGAATGCTGCCTTTCAGAGCAACGGGTGTTGCATAATATTCTTTTACTGCATCCAATGAATCACATAGAACTGTGAAAAACAGCAAACTGGAATGGTTTTAAAATGATGGGACGTTTAGGAACAGGAGCTCAGAGTTTTACCAAAATGAATTCAAGATGCACTTAGAAAATATACTTTTTTTTTATCAAAATAAATGCCTTTTAGTTAAAAAAAAACCAGTACTAAACATTTTACAGAATCATGAACCATCTTTTCTGTAAATTCAGAAGATGATTAATTAAAAAAGGGCAGCAATTACTTGTTATCACCTCAAAGGAGAAATACATGGCCAGCTTCCTTGAATATGATTCTACATGCTCTGGAATTTTAACAGACACCATGAATTTACCTTTTTGCCAGTATAGCAAACATTAAAATGACTGCAGTATCCCTACATTCTCATGTTTCTGGTTGAAATCCAGCAGGAAGGTGCCCAAAATAAAACTGTACCCAATGTGCACCAAGAAGGGACCTGTTGAAGAATATGAAACTAGCAACAGATGCATCCACACTTTTTTTTTCTCCAGTGAAGAATAATTTATTTCTTATTATTCCAAATTGCACAAAGCCAGTAAGTGAACAGAAACATGGCACAAGTTTTCGGGCAGACTCTGCACAGTTCTGATGGAATTGAAAACAAAAGCTCATGGGGCACAGGGGGCAGAATAATTAGCTTTTGCCGCAGGGTATTGCATTCATATTTGCTTTCATTCTTGCAAAATAACATTCATCTTCCTCCTTAATGAGAAGCAACTTGTATTTCTTTCTCTAGCTGCAATGTATGTTGTAAATAAAGGCGCACTACATTATTATTCTTACTCTTTCATAATGACTCGGCTACAATCTTTATGGCTAGAACTATCCATAAGTTTAAAGCCTATCAAATGATAATGGATGAAGAAATCCCTTCCAGTGCAGGTGCCTGAGCCGGGGGAAAACGTGTCTAACCGTCGAGTTGATACACGCTATCTTTAGGTAGCAAATAGAACACCAGAAGATATGAAGGCAGACAAGCAGACCTGGACTTAGTAAATAAATAAACCATTCTAAAGGGAAACACAGGATATGGGAACTAAATTATTAATATCTTCAAAGTAAGTGAGATCACACTTAAAAAAAAAACCAACAACAGAGACAGCAAAAGAAGACTTTACTTATTTACAAATTTTAACCAATGATTTAGAACATTAATTACTCTCACAGATAGCTGCTGTTGCTTGAAATATAGTTATTAAATGTTGATAGCTATATTTCACAGCTGCAAGCAAAGACCCTGCAGGAAATGACAACGTTTCATCTCCAAGTCTTTTGTTAAATTGCATGGGATGTTGTGCTCACCGAGAGAAAGGTTTGGTTTTGTTTTGTTTTTTTACCCTAGCATTAACTTAACTCTAACCTGTATTAATAACACTGGTTCTTTGTTTCAGTTCAAGCGCCCTGCATAGCCCCCCCAACCGCTCCAAATTTGGAAGATCAGCTCAATGTACCTGGATATATCTCTCTCTACTACGTCACCATGTCCTGGGAGAAACTTATTTGAAGATGTATAGAAAATCCAGGTTTCGTACCATCGACAATGGCATAATCCCACAATGGAAATTTGTGGAAAAAAAAAATGACTGACAGCTTTGTGGAAGGGAAGTCCACCCCCAGCTTTTCTTTCACTGCAGACAGCGGGGCGTAGTGCGCCATACGCTGCTTTTTCTTCTGTGGACTGCAGAATACTAAAAGCGTTGGGATGTAATCGAAACCCTCTGGCTGCCTCTCACTGCAGCTATACTTAGGCAGGGACACAGACAGCCTGTATTAGTGAATAAACCTCCAGGAGAGGACTGCTCCCTGGGGGTTTTACGGTCATGTGATATACTGGTACAAGTTACATTTTCGAGATGCCTATGAACCTTTTATAGAAGCACTCGGGACGAAGATCTGTCACACACCTTGCTAAATAAATAGGAGCACACACATCCCTATCAAACAACTCGTTTGAAAGCAAGTGAAAGAGAAGCAGCTCTACCATGCAGAGACCCTGCCCTCAGCTGTATTCTCATGAACAATTGTAACCAAAAGGACTATTGATCAACTGACTGGCTTAAGGTCCCTTGTTCAATCTCAAGTTGGGTCTTCCTGGCATTGGCTAGGGAGGGGGAGGGGGAGGGGGGAGTGGTCCTCCCTCAAGCCTAGCACCTGCTGGCTGGATCAGGGGCCTATGATTGCAGGGGCACCAGAAGGAAGCCGGGACATGGCTTCTGGCTGAGGTCTGTCACCCTGATAACCAGACTAGGTATGGAGAGGCTGGGTGGGATCTAAATTAGAAGGGAAATCCCCAGGTATTTGTGAATGAAGGTGCCTGGAACCAGATCCTCAGCCCTGTTTCCAATCAAGCTGGAAGTACAAAGAAGTGTAAGGAAACAGCTGGGTCAAAACAACAACAACAACAAATTAAAGAGAATTGGATGGCCTTGGTAGAATGCTGGAACCACTGGATTTGCTAGAACAAGAGCTCATCTGCCCAATAGCAAAAATTAAGAGAAATCAAATAGGGATTTTTTTTTGACTGAATAAATTTGGGAACCAATTAGTTGTATTGAGCTACTAACTGAAAGTTATTACTGTCTGCTTCAAAAAATAAAAGCCACAATATTTAAAAACCTGGGGCCATTTTTTGGGACGTTTCTTCTTTTAATGACACCCTCAGCTCTCTCTTTTTTTGCTATCTCCTTTCTGGGAGTTTGCACATCCTTCTAGGAGGGGTTTGCTGGACAGCCAGATAGGCGCTATAGATCAGTCAAATATTCTCATGTAATATTAGACATTTACTCTCACTAGAGATTTTTTTTTTTTTACTGCAATACAATTGTTCCCAGTCTTTCCTCCATTTCATTATTTTCCACTAGTGTGCAGAGTGATTTTGTGTCTTTGCACATTTTTCAGGTCTGTGTACCTAGTCTTGTATAAAATACATCACACCATGCTCCTCATGATGAATTTATCAAGAAATCGTTTGAGTCAATAGAAGTAGCATCTTTCTGTTTCCATTATTGCTATTACATTATTTTGAATATTTGCCAAGTAAAGCTTCCTATCTATCCTTTTATTACTTCTTCTGTTTTTCTATGGCTTGACTGCTTTCTCTTGTATTTCTTGGCATTTTTCTTTTGTTTAATTTTCTCTTCCTTCTCTATTGCATTTCATCCACGTCTCCTATATTTTGCTGGAGTGCTTATAACCTTGTCACACTTTCAGCACTCTTCTCTCCTTTCTCCCTTCCCTAGCCATCTCCCTATAATTCTTTCTCTCTCTCTCTCTTTCTCCCTTCCCCTCCCCCTCCCTTTTTCTCTCAGGTTTCTTCCTCTTTCTCTGCTCTGCCCTAATGCAATACACTGACCCAGTGCTTCAAATTGATAAGCAGGGTGAATGCTGGGTGCCCTTTCAGGCATATGATTTAAAGGGAATGCAGATCTTTAGCTGGTGCATTTTGTGGGAGAACAATAGTACCTTACAATGTCTCAGAACAATGTGGGGGGGGGGGGGGGGGAAGCAGTGACCACAAAATAGTACCAGTATTTCATAATAATTGTTTAGTGCCTTCTGATCAAGAGCTATGGGGTCTATATTCAGTGGCATGTAGGAGGATAACTAAATGCTGACTTCTGAATATTTCAGCCACTTACCTAGCTAATGTTTAGCAGGTTAATGTACGGCATTGTGGGGCAGAGTTAAGTTAGCTGGATAAATAATCAGACTAACTCCAATATTCAGAGTTAGCAAATAACTTATCCATCTAACTCTGTTAGATGATTGTGCTGTAAAGTAATGCTAAAGTTAGCTAGCTAAAGTAATACTGCTAACTTTAAGACTGCCGGATATATTCAGTGGTGCAACTGTGCTGCTGAATATCCTGCCAAAATTAGCTGGTTAAGTATATCTGGATAACCTTGCAAGGTGGCCAGAGGCTGAAATTACCCCTTGTAATCACTAGCTGGCAGACACCATCAGTTAAGGACTTCATCTTCTCTTATATAGTTTTCTTATGGAGTGAATACTTACATACCCTATGGTATAGTTCAAGGAAGGAAGGAGGAAAGCGTTATGATCTGCAATCATGACAAGAGAACCTCAGGTGGCATTATTTTCTGCAGTCCGTGTATTATGCATTGAAATTTCATATGAGTCTGACGCTGTATGTTAGACCGTAGCACATGAAGGAAACTCATGTTTGGCTCTTCTGTCTGACAGGGCCAGAAGTATTTGTTTGTGTCATGGGCGCAGTACCAAACCCACTCCCTTACCACAAACCATGGAGTAATACATTCTGACACGCTGGGCTCAGATAGCCAGAGAATGTTGAGGACATTCATGGTTCCAATTGTTTCATATCAAAGTGTCTGACAGGAAGGGTTAGGAGCAATTCTAAGTAGACATTACAGGAGGTGAGTTTTCAAAAGATGCACATGGAAAAAAATAGCACGTGTGCCCGTAAAATGGCATACATGCGAGTATACGCTATTTTAGAAACTGGAATATGCGTGCGTATATCGGGGTCCGTGAGTAACTTTCCACAAACTGGAGCGGGCCAGGGGTAGGGCCAACATTTACATTGTATAAGTGATGCGCAGAAGCCTTTTACTTGCATGTATTTACTGCCGGTCAATATCAGGCGTAAATGGTCGTAAACATCTCAAAAGTGAAAAAAATGACTGGGTGGAGGGGTCTGTGTGAAATGGGGGGACTTCAGGCTGAAGAGCCAGGTGGGGCTTCACAAGCTACAGATGGATTGATTGGCTGAACTGGTAGACTAATTAAATAAAACTGGCAATTTCATTACTATGCACATTTTATAAAATCCCCTGATTTATGCATGGAAAAGCCAACTTAAGGGGGGTAAATGCATCTAAATAATGCGAGCAAATCTACTTACATATCCCTTTAAAATCTGAAGTACAAATACATGGGCATATCATTTCCACATACTTATCATTCCGATTATCCGGCTAAGTACTGCCTTTGCCTTGGCCATTACTTAGCCACATAAATCGAAAACCTATCCAGATAAATGCCACAACTTTTCTAGATAAGTCCAAACTTGTGCAGCTCATGGTTTTTTACATACACAGGAAATGTGTACACACATATGTACTCATGTTTTATAACCTGTGCATATCATTTGCGAGCAGATTATAAAATACAGTAGTAGATTACCGTGTGCCCATATAGATGTGTATATGGGCCCACATGAGCAGGAAAGTTATCCCCTCTGATTGTGCCTAAGGCATGCGTTTTCTCTAAGCTACTGAGCTGGTAAATTATTATGGGATGCACACTGTAGAAAATAAAAGCCACATGACAATAAGATGTGATTACTGGAGGGAGTTAACTCTGCTGTGTTGAGCAACATGAATACCAAGTGGACCAAAAAAGGATTGGAGCAATTAAAAGTAATGGAATAAGTGATCTTGCTCTGTTATTTTCAAAGGCACTCATTTATGTTGTGCAAAGACTTTTTCTATAAAAGCAGTGATTTGATAAGCAAAATGTAATAAGCAATTTTCACTTTATTTCTATTTTTAGGTGATTTTAGAGCTTCTGAAAAGGCTGATTGACAAGACAACTGAAGAATGAAATCCCCCATTCATCCACAAAAAAGATTCATCACAGGCTTCAGCCGTGAGGTCTTCTGCTAGGCTGCCCTGCCAATATGCCTTAACCCAACCCTGGCATGAGCACCGCCAAGAGGGAGGTGTATTTGAGCCCGAATGCCATCTCTCACCTCTCTGCCAAGGCTGCAAATAATGGTACCATTTAGTACAAAATTGTATTGGTGTCTTTCTTTTTTCTCTTTTTCACAACTTAAAGATGGACAGATCTGTATTTAAAGGGGTTTGACTGGCTAAGTTTAGACTTTGCTAGACAAACCCCCAAATTTTGAATTTCCCTACTCACCAAGTGGGTAGGTTTTAACCAGGTAAGTCATTTAAAAAAAAAAAAAAAAGGTGCTGTGGGAGAGTTGTGGGGTTGGGTTTAAGCCAGTTAAGCCTGGACATGGCGGAGAGTAGGACCAAATTTATCTGGGTGAACTTCCCTGGATAATTTTAACCCTAACTGGGCACATTCCGCCAATCACCTCAGCAAAAGGCAATGCACCACTCACCGCCCTGACTTCAATGTTGAAAATTTCACCTTTGACTACAAATATATGTGGGGAGATATGTGATGGCTCAGTGAAAAAGAAGATTTGTTGGCAGAGTTACAATGTAGTGCCACGGCGATGCCTTTTTGCATACATGGAGTTTCCATTGTATAAAGAGCACTATGGAAGGGAACGGGGAAAATTAGAAGGCAAGAGGTGCTGAAAGGTGAGGGAAGCAGGAGAAGAGCACAAAACAATGCGTGGGAGCATCATCTGAAAGAAAGTCTTATAGAAAGGAGAAGAAGAAAGTGACCGAGGAAGAAGGGATCGATGGAGATCTGTCCCGGGGCCAGTTCTATTCAATATTTTTGGCAGTGATATTGCTAAGAAGTTAACAGGAAAAATTTGTCTTTTTTTTTGGTAGTCTGTAACCCATTTTTCTGGAGCGGTGATCCCCTTAAGGCAGATATAACCTTCAGGGCTGCTCTGGCTAGCTGACTCCATTCCAACTCCTGATCCCTGGGGGAGGGGTGGTTCTTTTTACAGGGGGAGACTCTCGTCTATGGCCCAGACAGCGGTGTGTGATCCTGTGTGTGTTCAAAGCTGTGCCGACAACCCCTGGAGGGAGGTGTTGTGAATAAACAGGCAGGTCCAGGTACTGGGTTTAAATAATAATTTACAGATTAGTTAAGGCAAAATTAAAATGCATCTTGAATTGAGTGTACAGTTACATGCTGTTTCCATTACAGGTAGGGTGTCTCCATCTGGGTAGGTGTCCTTTCCTGCAGCAAACTGGTTGAGCTTCCCATGGCGGTGTAAATTATGCACTAAAGCTCTCCCAGTGGCTCACTCGGGATTCCTATGTCAGGGGTCCCCCTTCTAGCATAGCAAAAATCCTACCTGATGCTCCAGAGTCTTCCCGAACACCCAGCCCTACATCCTGGTCCCATGATGTTGTTGGAGATCCGGAAGGGGTCTCCAGGTTCTTATTTGATTCTTTTAGTTCTTCTGAAAGGTGACTCCTCAAATGAAAATGTCTGCTGGCAGGAGCCTGCTTATCCGGCCAAGCTCCCAGTGAGGAGGGATGGCCAAAAAATCCTCCTCACAGTAAAAGAGAGATACTGGTTCTACAAAACCTTCCTAGACTGGACTTCTGCTGTCACGGGTGCTTGCCACATTCATGGGGGGAATGGGCTCACTAGTCTTCAGCCTTTGCACTCTGAAGCCAGCCAGCGAGAAGACCTTCATCAGAGGAACCGAGTGCAATGCAGTCTCTGCTCTGGCAGAGTTCTCCCAGCCTTCACGCGCCTCACACAGCCAAGCTGTCACAGGTGCTTGCCACATTCAGAGAGTGAATGGGTTCACTGGTTTTCAGTCAAGGAGTGCAACTTTCATAAGGATTCAGGCCCAAAAGGTTTCCTTCCTGCAACTAAATAGCTAGAGTCCATTGGCAGGTTGTGCACAGTGAACCCCTCCCACCACCATCACCACCACGACACTGTCGAGGCAGGGAGGCCTCACCAGGGAGGGACAAAGATCTATTTATTTAACACTTTTTTATACCGACCTTCATAGTAATAACCATATCGGATCGGTTTACATTTAACAAGGGTATAACTGAAGCGCCAACTAAAGTAATTAAACAATAGAGGTGAATAAGGCAAAGTTACATTCAACAAGGAGTAAAGAACTTGGAAGCTTAAATAGCTGGAAAGAAGGTAAAGGCAGAAGACACATCCTGTGTCTGCTCTGATCTGACTCGAGCCACACCTTTAGTCACAAAATGGCTGATAATAAGGGGAATGAACAACCAATCCCGACTCTCCTAGGTGGGAGGAGATCAAGAGGGGTTGGATAGCTCAACATATTGCATCTCTGGAAATGGAACTAGGGCATATAGTGATGAACTGGGGATCCGGTCACACTGAGATCAGCAAGAGAGTGAGAACTCCTGAGGAAGTAGACAAAGGAATGATTCTAACAGTTCTAAATAATGATCATGTGCTTGGCAGGTTAAGGGATGTGCAAGAAAAATCTTTTTGGTTTGATTCATTTTTTTTTTCACTCTCAGCTGTTTTTTTGGCCAAATTTCATTTTGGGGCTTTTTTATATTCATTTTTTCTTTTTTTGGGGGGGGGGGGGGGAAGGAGGGTTATTTTGGTAAATAGTATGTGCTGTTTGCTGAAACAAATAACACAATTTTTATATTTTTTCAGAGGCACTATGAATTTTTTCAGGTAAAACACCAAAATACGAATAGGCTGTTTCAGTTTAGATTACCTTTTCATTTTATAATAATGCACATCCCTATTCAATTTAAAAAAAAAAGTGCAGAGTTATTCATTTGGGGTATAGAAATCCAAGGAAGCAGTATGTGATGTGAGGTGAGATACGGATGTAGACGAGCCTGTCCTCCACCACCCACATGTAACAGGGTGGTGCAGGACAGGAACTAGAGAAATTCTAGAGTGCAAAGGCAAAGGCTTAACCAACAGAAACAAGACTGGCAAGGTTGGCAAGGTGTATTCCCTTTGGAGTGCGATGCAGGCCAAATGCATTCTTTGTGGGTGCTGTTTTTATCCAGGCCCACAGGTTATTATATCAGATCAATGGACTTACATGCATGTCCTTCTTACTGATGGATTTATGCACAGAAAAGTAGACATACACATGTACCTGGAAGGCAAGAGGGATGGATGGACATAGTGTCCCCTGTTATTTTCCTTGTGTACTACATAAGGAATGCATGAACAAGAGGTGATAATGCTTCTGTACAGATCATTAGTAAGACCTCACTTGTAGTATTGAGTCCAATTCTAAAGACTCTACCTCCAAAAGGACATAGACATAGTAGAGGTGACCAGAGAAGGGCTCCCATAGTGGTGCCCAATGAGATGCAACTTAAACCCTTACAGATGAATTTTCAAAAGGTTGCACATGGGAAAATTTGCATATGCATGCATAATAGCATGTGCTTATACTAGGATTTCTCATGGGTGATGGGACTATTAAAGGCAAAATTTACTGTGATAATGACCCAGCAACCTTCATAGTGCACAAGGTTCCAGTATATATGTCTGGTAACCTGGAAGAGCTGCTGCTTCTTCGTGCTAGAGGCATAATCATCGGTTGCTTAGGTCTGGGTTTCTCTCATTTCGTTAAGCTAGTCAAAAAATGCTTTTTAGTAAGTGATACTTAGCTTAACTGTGGCTGAGAGCTGTGAAACAGCTTACTCTGTTGTCATTTGCCGCTTAGGTACCGCTGATTGGCGCGGTGATCTTGGCTGTGCTGAGGGCTCCTTACAGGTCCGCGAATGTAGTCGCTGTCTTTTTAAAGTTCTGATGTTAGTTCCCTCACAGGCAAGTAAAATGTCTTACACTGTCTGGACACCCGACGCTACAGAGTTTCGGAGTTGTTCCTTCCTCAGGGGCACAGTGTGCTGTAGATATGCGCGGCTGTATGCGGCTACCCAGTGGAAGTCGGCGCAAATTTTAAACATTGCGCCGTCTAACTAACATTGGAACTTTAAAAGACAGCGACTACATTCGCGGACCTGTAAGGAGCCCTCAGCACAGCCAAGATCACCGCGCCAATCAGCGGTACCTAAGCAGCAAATAGCAGCAGAGTAAGCTGTTTCACAGCTCTCAGCCACAGTTAAGCTAAGTATCACTTACTAAAAAGCATTTTTTGACTAGCTTAACGAAATGAGAGAAACCCAGACCTAAGCAACCGATGATTATGCCTCTAGCACGAAGAAGCAGCAGCTCTTCCAGGTTTCCAGACATATATACTGGAACCTTGTGCACTATGAAGGTTGCTGGGTCATTATCACAGTAAATTTTGCCTTTAATAGTCCCATCACCCGTGAGAAATCCTAGTATAAGTATATTATTTTTTTCTTTTCTCACACAAAGAGGTTCTCTTTTTGATATAATAGCATGTGCTTGCATACATGCTATCTTATAAATATCAAACATACGGACATTAAAAAAGGGGCATTCTGGGGTGAGGCCAACATACACGTGCATAAGTTGCTTTTTTAAGAGAGACTTATGCATGTAGATTTATGCAATTTTACACCTGCTAATTATCTTCCGTAAGAGATATCAAATGTTATTTATACTGTATTATTGATTGGGTGGGAGGCAGCGTAAACTGTAAGGAAGAAGTAAAAGAGAAGAGGCATTAAAGTTAACTTATCATTGTGAAATTAAGCTCAGCAATAGCAAATATGTGTCCTATGGGCCAGGACAATTGTCGGGTTTTCTAGAGCAGTGGACCCAATGTAGCAATTAATAGTCCAAAAAAACTCCAAACAAGGTCAGCTTGTAAAATAACTGCTTGAGACCACATTATTGGTTTTCTTCTAGGCTAAGAAGAATATATTTTTTCCCCTTAGTTATATTATTTCTCTTAGATCTTCTTACGATTGTGATCTAATATACATGGAAATTGATTTTATTTTACCCCTTTTCTTTTATATTCACACCAGCCGTTAAGCCCATAACAACGGGCTACATTTAAAAAAAAAAAATTTCGGTCCATTTCCTTCCCACTCCCCTCCCCCTCCCTCCCTCCCTCCTCTCTCCCTCACTCCCCTCTTCCTCCCTCCCCCCCTCCCCCCATTCTCCCTCCCCTCTTCCTCCCTCTCCCCCCTCCCCCTCTATTCTCCCTCCTCTCTCCCTCCCCTCTTCCTCCCCTCCCTCCCCCCTCCCCCCTTCCTTCCCCTCCCCCTCCTCCTCCTCCTCCCCCCTCACCTTCCCTTCACTCTCTCCTCCCCCCCTCCCCTTCCCCTCACTCTCTCCTCCCTCTCCTCAGTCACTCCCCCTCTCTCAATTCCCTCCCCTTTCAGATCATCCACAACCAGCAGATGGAAGATCTCCGGGGGGGGGGTCTCTCCCCCGCGCGCACGACGCCGCTACTGCTCCTCCCACTCCTGCTCCTCGCCGACGCCGCTCCTGCTTCTCACCGCCGCCGCTCCTGCGGCCCCAGCGCCATTTTTTTTTCGGGCACGCTCGGCTCTGACCGACGTGCTCGCCCGCGCATGCGCGGTAGAGCTGCTCTCTACTGCGCATTTGCGGGCCGACGGTCAGAGCCCATTTATAAGGTAGATGTTTCAATATTATGGTTTTTCTTCTTCAAGTACTATATATTCTTAACAAAGTAATTGTTAAAAATGTTAATATAGTAAAAAAAATAAAAAATAACTTTGATGCCAGATGAGCAAAACTGCTAGACTATGGGAATTCTGAACTCATATCAAAAGTTCCCTAAAGATCTTACATCCTGGGGATCTTCCACAAGAGAGTGGGGCTTACTCTGCCAACTTGCAGGTAAGTTACCACAATCTATTAGGGATGTGAATCGTTTTTCTAACGAATTGAAATATCGTATGATATTTCTAAATTCGTTAGAAATCGGTTAAAAGAAAGAAACGATCAATTTTACCCCCGATTTTTCTTAAAAATCGTTTTTTGGGTTAGTGCGCGCTAACTCATGTTAGCGCGCACTAACAAAAAACCGTTTATTTTTGTTACTTTTTGTTATTTTTTGCTATTTTTTTAGGTCGCGCTAACATGAGTTAGCGTGCACTAACCCGAAAAACGATTTTTCACTAAAAAAAAAAACAAAAACGGGGAAATGCGGGAAAATGATTTTTTCCCACGGCCAAACAATCCCGAAAGCTGAAATGATCGGGCACCCGATTCACATCCCTACAATCTATAACTTTAAGCAGCAAGAGAGTTTAGACTGGAGAATTATTCCTCTCCCGAGACAAACCTCTGCAGCTGTTCACTGTCTCAGAGATTCTTCATGTCAATCCTCACTCTTCTCCAAGCTAGAGGCAAACTCAATATCCCTCTAAAAGTATTCAGAACTCCTGGTTGGCATGTGATCATAAATTAAACACATCAACAGGGGCAATACCAGCTCGGATTTAAAGCACGGATTTAGGTATACATTTAGTAGGCGAGCACAGGGACATTGGGTAGGATAATGTCCAAAGCCATTTACATGGGTAAAAGGCACCTTACCTGTGTAAATCGGCTGTCTGGAAAAATGCCCTCCCTCAATGCAGCTAAAAGTACGCATGCTGTTCCGCAATGCACGCACTTTTAGCTGCATTAAAGGAGGCATTTCCATGATTGTGTTTAGGTCAGGCAAGAAAATACCAAACGTAGGGGCTCATTCACTAAAGCCATTTTAGGCCATTTATCGATGGCGGTCATTTTCCAAAATGACCGCCATCGGGCCTGGAAGTAAGGGCACACTCCAGGCTCCCACTAGACTACCAGAGATATCTTGATAAGTAAAGAGAGGTCCAGGAATTAGTGATCAGGGGTCCACTACACCACTAGGAATCTTGTTATGTGTAAGGGAAGGATCTGACTTGGGGGAGGTCCACTGAACCACCAAGGATTATTTAGTTTGTAAATGGAGAGATTTGGGGGAAAGCAGCTAGGGTGGGGAAGAGGGTCTCGGCCTCCTAGCCTCTAGGAGCTGACATTTTTGGAGAGAAGGGGAGGGAGTGGGACTTCTGCCAAGCATAAAACGGGTATTTTTTTTACATTTTCAACAATAGGCTGCCTCCAAGGACACCAGGAATATTCGCAACTTTCAAGGGGGGGGAGGGGCTTACTCAGGGTCATTGTCCCCTTTAAGAGATGGTGGCCCCACAGTCCCGGGGCCACCATCATGGTTTATTTGGGGGACTTTTGCTGCCACAGTAGTTTTAGTCATGGGAAAAAAAACGCAGGCCACAGTATTTTTCTGTGAAGAAAAATATGACGGGAGTCACAAAGTAATAGGGTCATGTACTGCGGCTGTGTGACTCCTCGGGGAAAAATGCTGCAGCTTAGTGAATGAGCCCCTGAGCCCCACAGAGTCCATTTTCAAATCTATCATGTGAATTTTCAAAACTTTTTGTGCATAAGTAGCCTCTACTCATGCATTCCGTATTTTATAAAAGTGGAAAATGCACACTTATTTTCACTTTTGCACACACATATACATGTGTAAAAAAGGGGCGATCTGGGGCGGGGCCAGCCTTTACACAAGTTGCTATTTTAATAGACCCATGCATACATTTGCCAACCCACCCGTGCATTTTTACACCTGCTAATTATCTGGCTAAATGATATTAAATGTGATTATTGTGTAGCACTGACTGGGTCAGAGGTCTGGGTGAACTGGGGGAGAGTTCAGGCTGAAGAACTGGGTGGTCTGTTTGGTAAACTGGTTCATTTCATTTATGCGTGAATGTTTTAAAATTGTCCGACTTACACGTGCATCTCGGGGACTTACACGAGCGAGTCCTACTTTACTTTCACGCGTAAAGTATACACTCATGTATTTTAAAAATAGGAAAAGAATGCACATGCAATGCATTGAGATAGATAATTTCGCGCATATGCTGCAGAGTAAAAATATGCCTATTTGATAATACACACGTATGTGATATGCTCGGGTTGAAAAAATGCTATGGCAAAACTAAGCGCGGCCATATACACGCACATACGCTATTGTGGATGGTTGTTTGAAAGTTATGCTCTTAAAGGAAGATTTGAAAAGTCGGAGATGTGCATGCCTGTAGCGCTTATTCGCACCAGGTTGATTTTATAAACTTCACACACATGCGTGCAAGTACCGATGTACAAATATCTAGGATCACGTAACAATGTGGTGGAACAGGAGCTGGTCAGGGATGCTCCAGAGTGGGGGACAGCATTTACGTGCATAAGTTGTGATTTTATACCCTGCGAATGCAGTGCGCATACGGCGCTTCCCTGCGCAGTCTGAATATATCAGTTTATAGCCAAATACGGATTTCATGAGAGCTCTGGTTAAACTGGGAGGGGAGTGCAGGGTAAAGAACCAGGGGATCTTGATGACCTAGAGATAAACTTGGCTAACTGTTGGATGAACTGGTTACATTTGTCATTTCCTTCACCTGCACATGTTATAAAATGACCTCACTTGTGCATGTAAAAGTCGACAATTCCTAAGGAAAATGCGCGATTAGCAGATGCGTGTGTAAATGCTTAAAATTAGGAGCACACACACACACTAGGTGTATTTTATAATGCGCGTGCGTAGTTGCACAGCTGATATAAGATTCCTGCGTATGTGGCCGTGTGCTCATATACGGGCACACACGCGCTCGTTTTAAAGTTACTGTCCCTGCGTGTTACTTTCAGTGAAAAGACTAGCTGCAAATGTCTGTGGGTATTTTGAACACGTGTACATTTGCTTTCAAAATTGGTGCAAAGTCCATGGGTAAAATCTGCAATTTGAAAATTGTGCCGATAATGTAGTATGAAATGATTTTAATAGCACACCCATTGTTCACAAATGGTGTGAAAAGATGTGGTTGCAGTCCAAAGGGGAGCATGCAAGGGAGAGAGCCAGGAAGAAATCTGGCTGCTGTTATACCAAAGGGCACTGTCATCAGACCATTCCTCTCTCTACCACCACCCTGTGGCCTGGGCACTGCAATGGCTGCACCGCACAGCCAGCTACTGCCTCAGAGCTCACAGACATGAGCTCTGCACTTAAACCAAAACAATTGATCAGCTCCAAAATGTTTTTGAGGTTAAGACTGCGGTCCTGCTTCAAGCCTCTGAATGCCAACAGTGGTCTTTGGCCACAATAGCAAATGTCAGTGACAGCAACAACCTTTCAAGTACATTTTAAAAGGAGCGCATGTGCTCCCATAAACATGTGTATTAGGAATGGGCACGCAAGCTAAAATACGCTCAGTTTTATATCATGCGTGCAAGTACATGCATATCATTAAAAATATCCCAACCGCACGTATGGATCCCATATGCACATACTTACAAGTGACCGGTGGAGGGGGGGAGAGAGAGAGGTGGAGGGGGGGGGGGCAGTGTTACATTGACCCTTGTAACACAGCCCCCCCACAAAACTCACCCTGAGCTGAATGTGCCCCTCTTACAGTGGAAGATATATAGAGTGTCAGATTGGCCCTTTAAAAGAGTGTCTCTCTCTCTCTCTCTCCCCCTCTCTCCCCCTCCCCCTCCCCAGGACACACATTGCTATGGGCAGCCTTGCAAAATTCAGGGGCTCTGCATGTAAGTCTTAGACCCACCCTGGAACACCACTTTTCTGTGTGCATGTGCTTCCCAGCTTCTTAAAATTTGCTTTTCTCACACGCAGCCCACGTAAGCGTGTATGGGGCCATTTTTGCATGAGCGACACTTTTAAAGTCTACCTTTTTGTCTTTTGGGAAGCTGCTGCTTGAAAATACATTTTCCTAGTGTAAAGAAAGGCCAGTTTATTTTTTTTTCAAGCATGTCTCCTCTATCTCAGGGCTGGATTAAAGTGGCGTGTACCCCACAGGCAATGGGGACGGGAAGTTATCCTCCCCTTCTTCCTTGTTGCAGGGAAGGGGACAATTCCTCCTCCTCAAATCTTCCTTTCAGGGTATTCCCCCATCACCTCCAAGTCACAACACCGCGTCTCTCCTCTAGTGGCGCCGGTTCCAGGTCAACAGCAGCAGCAACTGAAGCTTAAGAAAATTTAGTGTGGGGCCTCCTGCAGCCCTTTCTCATTCACTGGCCCGGTGGCACCTGGCCCCCTCTTCCTCTCCATATGAGGGACAGGATGCTGCAAGAGGCCTGGCGCTGAATTTTCATAATCTTCAGTTGCTGCTGCTGCTGACCTGGAGCTGGCGCCACTAAAGGAGACATGTAGTGCCATGAGGGAAGGATCGAATTTAGAAATGACAGTGGGAGCGAAGCTCCAGCGTCTATAAAATATTTGGCACTGGAGGCAGTTGCCTTTGCCTGTTACCAAATCTGGCCTCCTCTTTCTCCCCATCTCATTCATGTCTCCCCTGTCTTGTCTTTTTTCACATTGGAAGGGAGGGTGGGGGTGCAGAAAGGATGTTTGGGGTCATATCAGTCATGGGGAGGCTCTCTGCTTTTGTAACCAGCCAAGAGGGTGAACCTGGGCGCCTCACAAACATTGTTGTTCAGGGTGAAGTCTCTGAATGCCTACAGTTCTCGGTGGCCAGACTATCCACAGCAATGGTAAAATGATCTTGACGATCACGCCTGCAGTCTGTTTCCACACCAGTAAGCAACTTCTGCACCGTGTACACTGTGAGGTGTGGAACAGTATCTGAAGAGTCTGTGTGTGTCATTGTTTTGTCTGATATGAATAAGTGCAGTGCATGTGTTTAAGAATGTGGGCAAAAAACGTGTGTTAGCTGGGAATTGTTTTGGCAAAAAGAAGTGTGATCAAATGTATTCACCCCCAAAGTGCTATGGTACATTTGGACCGGGCCATCCTTTATCCACATCCTTCATTGTTCGGGCTCGCTCTTTGCATTGGGCTGAGCTCTCTCAATAGTATGCTTATTAGTAAGTTAACACCAATCCAAGGTTAATATTAAATAACGCTTAGTTAGCGAGCACTTGGAAAATAGTGTGGAGGGAAAGCATACCACATTATTTAGCAAATCTTGTTCCTTCATTTGCATGCACAGACACACAAATTATAGCATGCTGATGCTAACGTCTTCCCAGGCCCCTTTAACATACCGAGTAAAGCATTAATGTGGATGCCTAAAGATTATTGCATAGGTATTCTGTGTAATAGGACCAATCATCTATAAAGATCACCTCTAGGCTTTGTGTTGCAGGTTTCACTATACCTTTAGAAAGTGAACAAGAAACCCTAATGTTTAGGGGTCAAACAAATAAGTAATGCCTGTGATTCATATTTGTCATTTCCGTCTTGAGCCTCTGCTTTATCCATCATTCCCAACATTCATCTGATGTACCTTCACTGCTAGTACTTGCCTCGGGATTTTTAACATCTCAGAAACCAGACTGGATAATGTTTCAAAATCTTATCTGAATGACAAAACGTCAGCAAGGACCTTCCTCAGTGTGAAGAGTGAATTCAGACAGTAACCTTTACCCTTCTGGCCTCCAGGGATTGGTTGACTAACTCATACCTTGCTAGTTTGTTTGTTTTGCCAGTGATATAGTGAGATGCCTCAATTGACTTGAAGCTCCTTGATCTTTAACTTCCCCATCCCATAAACAAGATAAATGTTTCCAACCCACAAGCTGAAAATCAGTATATGATAAATTATTAGACCCCTAAGGTGATTAGCCATCATGAAAAGATGAAAATGTTGCATTCTGATTGGCCAGTTCTTCCTACCTGACTTTGAAAACAGTTCCTTTTCCTGCTGTAATGCAGTTCTTGTAGTAAAATTGGTCCTGGAGAAAACTGGGGTCCTTGTAGGTTGTGATATCTTTTAAAGGGCTTACATAAAACATGTTGTGAGCTTTCAAAATCACATAACTTCTTTCTTCAGATTTCACTATTCTATTGGTAAGAACCAAAAAGGTAGACAGGTGCCCCATCTTATTTTGCGCAAATCAATACACCCTTGGACAACTGAAAATGGATGACTATGGTCCCTCTTTTAGTTGTTTTACAAATCTCTGTCTATGGTATTTTATAGGGATGTGAATCGTTTTTTGACGATTTAAAATATCGTCCGATATATTTTAAATCGTCAAAAATCGTTAGAGGCGCGATACAATAGGAATTCCCCCGATTTATCGTCAAAAATCATAAATCGGGGGAGGGGGGAGGGGAGGGGGGAGGGGACGGGGGAGGGCGGGAAAACCGGCACACTAAAACAACCCTAAAACCCACCCCGACCCTTTAAAATAAATCCCCCACCCTCCCGAACCCCCCCAAAATGTTTTAAATTACCTGGGGTCCAGTGGGGGGGTCCCGGTATGATCTTCCACTCTCGGGCCACGGCTGCGTTAATAGAAATGGCGCCGGCGATACCTTTGCCCTGTCATATGGTTCCTGTCCCCCGACGTCACGAGCGCAGGAGATCGCTCCCGGACCCCCGCTGGACCCCCAGGGACTTTTGGCCAGCTTGGGGGGGCCTCCTGACCCCCACAAGACTTGCCAAAAGTCCAGCGGGGGTCCGGGAGCGACCTCCTGCACTCGGGCCGTATTGCAAAATGGCGCCGGCCGTATTGCAAAATGGTATGGCCGGCGCCATTTTGTTCCTGATTCCTTGACTTTAGTACCTCATTCCCTTCCTGCGCTGGTCCCACTCTTGCAGATGTAGGACAGGGTGGTCCGTGACCAGACCAGTGGTATTGGCTGTGTAGGGCGCCCTGAGGGACCGTGCTAATGTCTGAACCTTCCAAGTTCCTGAGTCTTCATCTTCTGTTCCTGAACCTCCATCTGCCCACGCCCTGAGTCCGGCCTGCTGCCTTTTGCCATCCCAGCAGCAGGTCTGAAAGGGCCGGGAACGGTCGGAGGACTGTTCATTACCAACATTCCATAGTTGGTTCCAGAGGCATGCAGGTCCGGCTGGGGGTCGGGCCATCTCTTGCCACCCACGCTGACACACGCTACACTTACCCTTGTGCGGTCCTGATCCACCTGGGATTGTGCCGGGGCCCAAGGGCACACTCCCTCTAAGGGGGACCACTCTCCCAGCGCTCCCCATAACAATATCACAGTCACCACAATACCACAATCAGACATTCCTAGAACATTGTAAATAATTGCTCTCTATGTTAAATTCCTTTTGACTTTCCTCCTCCCAGTTTCGAATTTCCCCTGTTTTATTGTAACTTCAGAGTTTTTTCTTTTCACTTGCCAAAGTTTGTTAATTTATTTTTTTTTGTTCACCCCCCCTGTTAAATGTAAACCAGCATGATGTGATGTTTATCTTGAATGCCGGTATAGAAAAGCGATAGATAGATAGATAGATAGATAAATAAATAAATAAAATAAATATCATACATAAAAACAATAATAAATGACAATAGCAAATAAAACTACAAAATTTCTTATGATGAATCTTGCAAATGCCAAAATACATTCCCATCAATCAATACTTTGCTGAATAGTGCCATTATGTACTATTCCAAGCTATGCTATGGAAGCTAACCTGAGTTTTCAAGTTTTCCAAGAATTTGACTACTTTTTCTTAGTGCCTTTCTAAACTGAAGGAAACAAAATTCTGTGTCCGGATGTTAGGAGAGTACTTAAATATCATTTGGGAAAGACGTTTTTGGTTGTTTTTGTTTTTTTCAAAACATGTGAGCAGCTGTTGGTTTTGCTTAGGGCCAGCCTCCAGGACTCCATTACCGGATGAATTAAGTATTATCTTTTTGAAGCCTACAAGAAAAAAAAAATAAACAAGACGACTCTTAAGCTTCATCCGAGCAGGTTCTATTAGAGCGGTGCCCATGTCTCAATTGAGTTCTTCAGGCCATGGTGAATCCATCTCATTAAGGTGCTGCTTGGATACATCCCAACAGACCCAATTTCTCTTTTATTCATTTTC
The DNA here is from genome assembly GCF_901001135.1 of Rhinatrema bivittatum. Lineage (NCBI taxonomy): Eukaryota > Metazoa > Chordata > Amphibia > Gymnophiona > Rhinatrematidae > Rhinatrema > Rhinatrema bivittatum. Next base: position 48,968,110 of record NC_042618.1, on the reverse strand, counting down.
TCAACTTTAGCTTATATTTTCTACTTACTTTATGCATCTATATTACTTGTTACATCCTCATAAATATGGGATGTGGATTTGATTGCTCACCTTTCCAAACGCTAGGTCAAGGTGAGTTACAATCCGTTACAGCAAGTATTTCCCTGCCCCCTTAGAGATTCCAATCTCAGATTATGCCTGAAGCAATGGTGGGTGACGTGACTTGCCAGAGGTCACAAGAAGCTTCAGTGGGGGAAGCAGAATTCGAACCCTGATTTCCCTGGTTCACAGGGAAGTGCAGAGGCACTTCCCTGTGAACCAGGGAAATCAGGGTTCGAATTTTGTTTTTTTTTTGGGGGGGGGGGGGGGGTTCATTTTGGTTTGTTTGCTGAACCAAAATAAACATGAAATAATAATAAAAGGAAACACCTCCCCTAACATCCACAGCCCCAGCCACCCCTTTACCCCCTTCTTCAGCACTGCTTAAAGGGTGAAAGGGGCAGGTGCGATACCCAGCTTATTTTACTACCTTATTACTTTATGGCCATAAAACTATATGGCACCAGCCAGTCCTGAGACTGTTACCGTTTTTAAAGAGGAACTATTCGTGTGAGAGCAACTGGGGATTGCTCCTGTCCCTTTCATTCTTCAAGAAGTGGTAGAGATACAGGGGACACCAGGTGGTACTTTTAAAAATATTTCTCAGTAAAGATTTTCCAAAACAAAGATTCTGAATTTTTTTTTAGTATTTTAGGCCAATTAGGGTATTTGTTTTATTTGAAACAAATCAAAGTGAAAAAGGGCATTTTCAGTTCAGACTACACATTTGTTTCAAATGTACGCACATCTCTTCTATTAGGCTACTCCTAGTGGTCAGAGCAGAAGAGCACTATTTTTGCAACATTAAGAGGTTGATATTCAGCACCATTTGTCAGGCTGAGTTCAGACTTAGCCTGAAAAATGGTGAGATTTAAAAATCCTGCCTTGCTGATCAGCTCTGAGTTAGCTGGATAAGGTTATCTGGATAAGATGGGGATGAGGTGGAGGCTCTCCAAAGTAGATAAATACCTGAAGAACTGTCGTAAAGTCAACAGGATAAACTTATCTGCTAACTCTAAGATAGCTGGTTATATTCAATAATGCACCTATCCCACCAAAATCCCTGCTAGCTGGATAGTGGGTGAAAATGGACCCCTAAAGTTTTATTCATATTTTATTGCATTTTATCCATTTTATTTATTTATTTAACATATTTCTATACCGGACTTCATGAATGGGATTCATATCAGGCCGGTTTACATGGAACTAGGGGATAAACCAGAGTAACCAAACAAGAAGGTCGAAAAAAGCAAAGTTACATATAACAAGGGGATGGAACTTGGGAGCTATAGTAGCCAGGAAGTAGACAGAGAGGAATAACTACATATAAATCAAATAGGTCAGGTTATGAGATTAGAAAACATTCAATTCCTTGAGCTGAGTCTGACGAGATATTTGAGTTAGGGGAAGGCTTAGAGGAAAAGCCACGTCTTAAGTTTTCTTCGAAAGGTAAGGAGGCAGGGTTCCAGTCTAAGGTCGGTCGGTTTTTTACTAATTTCAAATTAAGAAACTTGGGCGACATTAGGCCACACTAATTTTTTTTTAAATTTATATTTAGGTTTTTATATGGCAAATGCACTGGACACTTTACAAGCACTGTGCAATGGATCGGCATGTTAGCACAACAGCAATACATAATACATGAGTGTAGATAAGAGGCTACTAATTTGAAAAGGTGGGGTTTTAGCCTGGACCAGAAGACTTACCATAATAGCATCTTGGGTAGTACATGATAATTTATTCCAGTGACAGGTGCTCTCTGAGAGAAGGCTTTGATGCAAGATGAGGGCTGCCTAGTGCAAGCGGTACATAGAAGTGAACAAGACCGGGGAAGACGAGACTGTGGAGCAGAGTAAGAATGTGATGACTGAAGTTGTGGATTAGTGTTTTTGACTTCCCTTTCTGATGACATCACAGCTAAAGCATGACAGTGTGTTTACTTCACCCAAATTCCTGATGTTAGTGTGATACCAAGAAAGTGACTCTGCATGCCCAAAAGAAGTCCCCTTGTATTGTAATTATATTGTAATGAAGCTCGTAAAAGGCAACTGTCAAAAGAGAAACAGCCAGCTAGATCCCCCAGGATGAAAATTGCAGAGTTGCTAGGCGTCTATAGTTAGCTACTCTAAATGTAGGCATTTCCATGAATGTAATGTATTGAATTTTTAAATATATACTCAGTTTCTTTCACCTAGGTCTATCCTCAGTTTTAGCAGGAGCAAAGTATGTGGGTATGTTCGTAGCCACATAAATGTTAGCAAATTTCAAAGAGAGACTACTCGTGTATTTTGTTACTAGGTAGCTTAGTGAAACGTGGCCTTTCCTGCAATGTATTCCATACTTGAGAGAGGAATCCACCCTAAAAATATGCATGAAAAGGGCTTATTCAGCATTACCGAGAGACACAGGGCTTCCAAGCCACATTTTTAAACATAGCATTTGGATGAATCAATTAGGAATACTTAAAAGTTAAAGAGAACAGTATTTGATTTCCAAAAGGTGGCATCTATGATACTGGTTGTGCAATGAGGCACTTAAAAGGTAGGTCATCATCCCCCAGCCATAGGCCAGCTCACAATGAAGGAAGATTACAATTGTAATTCCTCTACCCTATCCTCCCTTCTCATGACCCTTCCCCTTCCCAGAACCAGCAGTCCCTTAGTCACCTGTTGTAATCCTACTGTTAAATTACTATTTCTTTCTTCCCTGACCTAACCGTTGTATGCTAATATACTGTAAGAAATTCCCCTCCCCATCATCTCTCACTAGATCCGTTTCCCCCTCCTACCACTGAAGTACCTCTGAACTCTCAGAAGATGTTGTCATTTTGATTTCGGTTCCGTCTAATTGCATGTACATTATTTAATTCTCTGTTAGCAGTTTGTATTTAACTCCCTGGGTCCCAGTTTGATGTAACCCCTAACCCCTGTTCTATGTAATGCTTTTATCCAATATTCTGTTTCATTGTAAACCGATGTGATATGTATTTTTTACATGAACGTCGGTGTAAAAAAGTTCAAAATAAATAAATAAACCCCATCAAAAATAAATGATTGGCTTGTTCTACCCTCTCAACAACCAAAAGGCTAATGCTTGCTCAGCTGTAAGTTTCCTTCTGTGGGATCTTGATTAAAAATGATAAATACCTCAAATATTTGGGAGAGATGCTGGATAGAATTCTCACTGTCAAGAATTGTATTGAAAATATATGTCATAAGACCAGGGCTACATTTATACAAAAATACACTGAGTAGCTACACTATCCAGAGTGTATTCTAGCATTAAATACTATACACCAATTTGGGCATTAATCAGCCATTGTTAAAAACAAAACAAAAAAAAACCCTAGATATCCAGATGTGTTATTTGAACTCTTAACAGGTACAGTAAAATGCATCCCTACAGAGTGGCTACCTGTCCTGGCTAACATCATGCCTACCAAACTTTGCTAAGACAACACAACATGAAAACAGCTCTAGATAATCTGAGAACACCCATAGTTTCCATTGCATCAAGACCTGCTCAGTCATTCTTGATACTATGTTATATTTTATAATCCAATCTAGGAGCATGCAAAACAACTAATAGCAAGTGGTCCCATCACTGAATGTTGGCAAGCACTGAGAAATTCTCCTGATGTTCCCAATAAAGACCTGTGAGTTTCCACCTACCAAGAAAGATTTGGTACTCCACAAATCAATTTAGAACTTTGGCTGGACGTTGTGCACATCATCTAAGTAATGGGCTATGAAACCAGGGTTCAAATCCCATTGCCACTCCTTGTGACCTTGGGCAAGTCACAAGGTCACAAGGAGTTGTGACCTCCGTTGCCTCAGGTGTACACTTAGGGGGCAGATTTTCAAAGGGGTACGCACGTAAGATTTTGCGCAGCCTTGTGCGCGCTGACCCGCGTATATCTATTAAAATCCGGCGTACTTTTGTTTGCGCAGGTGTAGTTTTTTTTAATCTGCCCCTTAGATTGTGAGCCCTTTGGGTGACAGAGAAATACCCATAGTACCTGAATGTAATCCACTTTGAAGTGCCAAATAACAGAATATAAAAAAATAGGCAAATAAATAAATAAATGGAAATTCAAAGGCTGTCCAAAGTATGACTGTGATTACCCAAACCAGATAATGGATCACATTACAAACAACTGCAGTCTATGCCCATTTGTAGATAGCCTCTGTAATTGATCTATAGAGTCTAGTCTAATGGCTTTCAAGATCTGACCTTGAGCGTCTCACTTGCTATATGCCAGAAGAAGTTTCAAAAGTTGCATGCAACAGGTCTGAAAAAATGGGTACATATCTATAACATCACCTTATTTATCAATGTCATTGTCCAGAATGAGTGAGGAGGAACATGTTAATTCAGGAGCTTAAAGCGTGCATGTGTAGCTTTCAAAGAGACAGATAGATAGAGCATTCTGCAATAGGTGGGCAAAGACAGATACAATAGGACTCAGATTCGGCTAGAACAGGGTCAAACCAGTCCTTGGGGCCCTCCAGCCAGTCAGGTTTTCAGGACATCTCTAATGAATATGCATGAGATTTGCATGCACTACCTCCTAAGTATGCAGATATTTTTCATGCACATTCATTAGGGATATCCTAAAAATCCAACTGGATGGTGGGAGCCTCAAGAGCCAATCTGAACCCCTCTGGGCTAGAAAACACTTGACCCACCCAGTTACTATAGTTAACATTAACATGCAATGATAAATATATTACAATTATTTGTAATGGAGTGGTGTGTTATGCACACATTCTTCACCATGGGCTGAATTTTCAAAAGGATTTATGTGCATAAATGGACTTTTGAAAATTGCTCAGCTATATTTTATTTTTGAGCGCCTAACTCCTTTGAAAATTCACTCCTAAAAGAAAATATGTTTGTAAGTCATTTCAGCAACTTGTTTAGCAGACATACAACCATTCATTTTGGTTCCATTCATCAGAAGAAACTGAATTGGTCGTCATTCTGACTGACCAATGCGTACAGGTACCTGAATGTAATCTGCTTTGAAATGGCTGAAATATAAATGGCAGAATATAAATATAAATATAATGGCAGAATATAAATCTAAAAATAAATAAAAATAAATAAATGTTTGCATCATCCTTTTCTAGGAAAGAATAGACAAGCAAAGCCAAGATGTGCAACCACATATCAACTACACAAACGGTTTGACTTTCCCTTTACTTACTTGTGACTCCTTATTGGCTGAGTTAGACCCTCAAGCTGTGCAGTGGCCCTTGTTGTTCCTGTTTTCATGACCTCTAGATTTCATGTTGAATCAGAAACTTGGAACAGAAACCAAGTTACATGGGTTAATGAGCACCTGGGCTGAATGTTGTTTGGAATGGGTGTCCTGGACTGCCATTGCTTGGCATCCAACTTAAAAAAAAAACAAACCAACATTTTCTAATTGGTTCATAAATAGGTGTTGACTGTAGAAGTTTGCCAGGTCATATCTGCTCCTTTTTACTGATTTTTTGCCATCTTCACAGCTTGTACTGCCTCTAGCTAGCTACATAGCAGATGAGAAATGAACAAGTCAACACAGGCTTTATCAAGTATATCTCTATATATTTTAGTAGTCTTTTGTTAGTTGCTCTGTGATGAACTGCACACCCTTTTTGCTGACAGGATTATTTATCATACAATCATATCTTAACTATATGCCACGTATAACATAACCAGTATAAGGCAGAACAAATTATGCATATCATGTTGAAAGCATATCTTAAACTGTATTTCAAATTAATTTGCACAGCTAGCTATAAATTTTACAACTAGAAACAGCATTCTGACTTCTAGTGAACTGAGGTGCAGACGGTAAAAGAAAGAGAACCATTTTTATACTTCCCACGGAGCTTGCAGCTTATTTACTTACGGCGTTTCCCTTTCAAAATACACTGCTTCACACAATGTAGCTGTTAACAGTACTCAGGTACTTTGTACTTGTATGGGAGCAGATCCACAGTACCAGTACATATGGATGCTTGAAAACTAAATCCGCGTTCCCGCTTTCATTATCCTGACTTATCTCCATGCCCTTTTTTTATGCAGATAAGGTACAAGTGCTGCCAACAGCGTGCATACTTCTATCTGCACTGGGGATTGAAGGGGCATTGCCCAAAATGTTTTTTTACACAGGTAAAAGGCATTGATTATTGCCCCCACTATGTTAATAATACTGAAATTGCTAGAAAAAAAAACCCCAGTTGCAATAACATAGATAATTTGATGTTGCTCACTTTAACAACTGAACTCCCTTTCTAAACAAGCTGCTTTCTGACCTGGAGAGCAGCTCACACTGGGCCTCATTCCAAAGAACCTTTTCCCATTCTGTGCCTATGGAAACATCTTTTTAAGACCCAACACGAGTTGGCAACCACTTGGTGCTGGCTATGGCTCAGAGGTTCTTTGATATGGAAGGACAAAGAGTAACATGCTCGTGTTTTTAGCTTCCATTAAAGCCTGCTTCAAGTTTTCATTTTAGGAAAAACGGTACTTCATTCTTTACACGTTTTTAGTCAAACGTATTTTTTACTGCAGCAGGATGCCAGTTTCAAAGCAGCTGTTTCACTGAAGCTCCGAGAATCCCTGGAGATGGCACAGTATCAGGTGCCAACCTGGACTGAAGGCAAACGTTTTATGGTCTGACAGAACAAGAGAAAAATGTGATACATAAAATATTCCAAGACTGAATGGCCTCTTTTGCATACCTCATTTCAGGTAGCTAAACAGATTGCTCGACATGGGAAAATATAGAATCTTATACTCGGCATTTCATAGGTTTGGAATAATAATGGCATGATTCACAGGTCCTTGCTCTGAGCAATCAGTTGTTAGTCAAACTTTTTTTTTTTTTAAACTCTTTGATCAATATTTGCTATCTAGGCAGTGAACTCTGTGAGTGGATGAGATATTTTTCTTAATTTGTAAGGTCTTTTAATCATAGGCAGGGCCATAGGTAGGATATGCAGATGGTGCAGGATATGCATAGGGCCCATCTTTGGGAGGTATACACTGATCCGTCAGAAATGGTAAGTGGTGGCAAAAGTGTTACTGTTGCCTGCTTGGACCAAAGGGAGAAGCACTTCCTGCCGCTTCTGCACAGAGCGCTAATTATCTACTCTAAGCTATTGCACTCATCGTAAGTAATGTGGTGCCGGGGGTTATCACCTTAATGCTCCCACCATCAAGTTGATTTTGTTATGATTTTACACAAGCAAAGAGATATTTAAAAAAAAAAAAAAAACATAGACGTAACTTTGACTAAGGGTTTGGAAAATGATATCAGGCTGCACGCTACAGACTTGTCCTTTGTGTCTGTTTAGTCACAGTAGCCAGTAGCAGGTCCTGCCTGTTGAGTTACTTGGTGCAGAGCAGCTGGCGTTAGGAAACGAGAGAGGCTTTACTTCTGCCGGTGTCATGTGGCACTGCTGCAGGTGGGAAAACAATGCTCTTTCCTTAAATGTCCTGGAATTGTTAAGCTGGCAGTTGCTCATATGACAAGACTGCACTGACTTCTGAGACACTTCTGATTTTAGATTAAATAAATTACAGTATCTAAGCAAAAAACCAAATGGATAAAAGATGGCTCCCCAAATTATATTTGAATATAATTTGAAACGAAGAGTAAGGATACAGACAGGTTTCTTCCTAGGAAGCAGCATGTGTCTCCATGAGGGCACAGCAATAAGGTCAATTTTTAAAGGGTTTAGGTGCTGAACTTTGGGAGTTAGGCCCTTAAATCAGCTCTTTTGAAAATTTAATAAGGCTGAGCATTTAAACTTAGGATCCTAGGGCCCCAAACTTCAGAGCCATTTAGCCTGCAAAATTCAGACTCAGCCAGGTAAATGGCACCGTTTGAATATCCGGCTACGGTAGGTGGCTGCCACTTAGCGGGCTAACGTTTTATCCAGTTAAAAAATTAGGCAGCTAAGTGAAAGGCAGTATGGGAGCGTTCCAGGGTAGAGCCACTTGTCTGGCTAACTCAACCGGATAGTCAGTGTTATCTAGCTTAGTAAGCTCTATCCAGTTGTCCTAAAGATAGCAGGATAAACTTATCCAGCTAAATTTGGTATCTGAGTATAGTCAGTAGTGTGGCCACACTGCTGAATATCTCAGACAAGTTAGCAAGATTAGTTTATCTGGCTAACCTATATGGTCATTTATCAAAATGCTATAAGGCGTTTTCGCGTGCGTTAAGGGCTTATCGCATGCAAAAAGCGCCGTTAACGCATATGAAAACGCCTTTAACGCATGTGATAGCACCATAACGTATGGTGCAATGCAAATCCGAAAAAGAGGAGGAGTTAGGGGCGGGAGTGGGCTGGGTTTACTGATTTGCAAAGCCCTGTTGCACGACTTTAACTACACCTTTTTCAGTAGCGTTAAGCCATGCAATAGGTTGCGTTAATGGACTCTCTACCTGGGTAACATCAAGCTAGGTTGAGAGAACATTGCACAAATCTCATCTTTGGGTGAGTTTCCTCACTCCGAGGGTCATCAAATCTTCACAAGAGAGCACTGTTTTGTTCGTACGTCTCACTTTGAATGTCAAAGTGGCCCCTAACCCCTACACTAATACCTAAACCTCACCTAGAGATATAAATACCTATCTGGTGTTAGGGCATTATGGCTAGGCTTGCTCTCTTTCTCCCCCCAATAGTAAACATGGTCTCCCCAGTGTTGTAGGAAATGCCACAATTCTGGCACTTATCTCAAAGTGCGAAAAAAGTGCTTTGCATAGGTATTAGCGTAAATTTCGATAAACTGCCTATTACCATAAAACACACTCCTTTTTCTATCGCATGCGATATTTAGTGCATTTTGATAAATCCAGGCCTTAGGTAGCTGGATAAGCTCCTGGTATCATTAGGTCCCTAAATTTAGGACTTATAAAGTGGGTGGCTATGGGGTAGAGTTAAGATTTTAGCACTAGGCACCTAATATATAGGTGCATTTTCAAAGGAGTTACGCACGTAAATGTAGTATACTATTATAGCAATTTTCAAAAGCCATTTACCCTTGTTAAGTGCACTTAACATAGATAAAACCTATTGACCATTCAATGACATATACTGTAGCAAATTTAAAAAACCCACTTAACATGAATAAACTGCTTTTACACATTTAAAACCCAGTTTTAAGCATGTAAATGCTTTTGAAAAGCAAGCCCTTAGGATCCTAAATCTAGAAAATGGATTGCAGGCCTAAATTCAGGCACCTAAGTTTTAAGTCTCTAAACGGAAGTGAATTTTTATCTGAAAATTAGGATTCTAAATTCAGCTGAAAATAGGTATCTAACTTATGAGTGTAAATTTAGTAGCTGAACTTTTTTTTGAATATTGGCCCTATGATATTAGAAGAAAAGAGAAGTATAATACAGAAACACCCCAATGGGCAGTGCCTGAGGTTCTATAGAAGAAAAACCTCTTCTCGGTTCTTTCTGCTCTCTTTTCTATAGTTGATCCAGGACTCCAAGTTGCAGCCTCTGGGTTTAAAAAAAAGTGAGTACTGGAGCAGCATTGAGGTGCTTCAGGAAGGCATCTCTCATTGAAGGGAAGTACTTTCCCTATATCTTTCTCTATGGGAAGTTATACTGATCAGTGAGTTTGAATGAAGTGGAGAGACATAAAGGAACAGAGCAGGTGCCAAAGTGTCTGCAACCGTAGAAGTTCTGCCACAAAGGAGAGTTGGCAGTAGGAGTTCCTTAGAGGCATTACTACTAGTGAAAATAAAAAGAGGAGACTTTATAAGAACGGAAAAAAAAGCCATCTTTGTCCAGGGCGCCATATTCTGTTCATTCAGACGTTTCAGGAGAGGAGGAGAGTTACAAGGAGAAATTAGGAATCAGAAGGGGAATCCCAAAAGTCTGGGAAAATTCCTTGGAGTTGTGTAGAAGGGTCTTTGGAGCCAAGGTAGGGACCTACGTGTTTGAGAATTGTGTATGTAACCATTTGGATTTATTTCATGGATGTCACCGGAAGGAACTGTGTATTTTGTCAGCTTATTTCTATTCAACAAGTTTCTCAGTAAACTCTTATTTACGGGAGAGGAAAATAGCACATATAGATTGTTTTTAAAAATCTATGGCGCGCATGTTATAAAATCGGGAGTCGACATGCACAAGGGGATGCACATTAGTGCAACTTGCGCACGCCGATACCTGCGGCCTTCCCAAGTTCCCTCCCAGTCCGCTCCAATTTAGGAGCGGCCTGGGAAGGAAATTCCCTACCCCCTAGCCTGACTACAAGGCTGTGCAAAATCGGCAGCCTGCGTGCGCCGAGCCGCGCAGCCATCCTCCGTTCCCTCCGAGGCCGCTCCTAAATCGGAGCGGCCTCGGAGGGAACTTTCCTTCCAGCCCCCCCACCTTCCCCTCCCTTCCCCTATCTAACCCACCCCCCAGCCCTAACTAATTCCCCCCCCTTTATTTTACAAGTTACACCTGCCCGAGACAAGCGTAACTTGCGCGCGCTGGCCGGCTGCAGGCGCGCCATGTTCCGGTATGGGGGCTGGTCCGGAGTCCACAGCCTCGCCCCCGCAACGCCCCCAATGACGCACCGGCCGCGACATGCCCCCGACTCGCCCTCCAGGAAAGCCCCGGGACTTACGCGTGTCCCGGGGCTTGCGTGCGCCGCCGAGCCTATGCAAGATAAGCTCGGCGCGCGCAGGAAGTGGAAGGGGCAGCTTTTCGGGGGTTACGCATGTAACTCTTTGAAAATCTGCCCCTTTATGTTCATGTTTGTCTCTGTCATTTTTATTATGGATATTTTTAATGTAATCTACTTAGAATGTTGTAGAATGCAGATAAAAATAAATAATTCCCTGGAGGCGGTCTGATGTCATTTCCATATGGCCTCATTACGTGAAGAAGCCAACTGTTTGGTCTTGGGGTTGGTCTTCCCTTTTCCTGCATATAATCTCATTCTCAGCCATGTCAGTATCATCTGTATCCTCCACCTCCATTGGAGGATAAGATGCTACCGACTAGAAGCAACAAATTCTCTTCAGCCACTAGCTGTTTAATATCCTGTGATTCAGGCAATCCAGAACACAATCCTTCTTCTGAATCAGTTTTTATAAATACTGCCTCCATCATCTAGAAGTGATAATAATGGAGAAGTACAGTCCTGGTTTTGGGTGCTGCACCACTTCTGCATCTGCCATTGCATCAAAGGCTAAATAGTGGATGAAACCAATAATCAGAAGAACTGTAAGGAATGGGAGTAGAAAGACAAAGTCTAAAGGGGCATGAAACCATTAAAAATAACTGGGTAAGGCCTGTGTGAAGGAGTATACAGGAGAAAACCTCAAAACACCTTAAAAGGACTGGATCCAGAGAACTAGCCCATTCCACCCTAAGCCTAAGATAGCAGGGAATCCTGTATATGTTACTGAAGCAGCGCAAGAGAAAACGCAGCCACCTGAAGGAAGTGCTAAACCTTTTATAGGCACTGTCTAATCAAAGCAGAACAAATCAAACCAGCATGCTCCCATTGTAGAACTAAAGAACACATTGGAAAGAACTATCCTTAATGGAAGAATGAAGAGTGGGAGCAAAAATGCAAAATTGTAACATGGTAGATGGGCCACATGAGGAATTTTGAGACTTTGTAATTTCAGTGGAGCTGAATGAGATCCCCACCCTGGCCCTAGTGAATTCAGGATCCAAAAGACATTCATAAGTAAGACTTAGCACAGAGAGGATGGATTAATTACAAGAGGAAGGTGACATTCGCCTCTGTGCATGGTGACCAGGAACAGTACCAAACTAGTCGGGTTGTGCTGATGACTCCAGTGGAGAAATCCATTATGGATGTGGGAATACTTCCCGAGTTCCCATATCTGGTGGCTATAGGGCACAATTGTCCCCAGTTTAAAAACCTGTGGGGTCAGCTTATGTATGATCGAGCCAAGCCAGATGGCTTATCAACAAGAAACTGATGGCACTATTGCAAAAAGAAACAGGGGTATTCCAGATACCAAGTAAATAAAGTAAAGGAAATTACTGGGACAAATTATGAACAGAAGGCACACTGTGAACCTTGATTGGTTTCCCAAATGGGATGGAGAAGGAAAGCCTTAGATGAGTTAAACAGCTTAGGGCTAGAAAGGAAGAGAGGAATGGGACTTTTCTTAGGAGTATACCCCTAGTAAGGGCAAGCTCTCAATTTAAGAAGTTTGAGCAAAGGGAGGGGGGGGGGTATGGTAAGGAGTATACAGGAGAAAACCCCCAAACACATTAAAGGTCCATATCCAGAAATATGGCCCAGCCCACCTTAAGCCTGACAGCAGGGATCCCTGGTCTGGGTGAAGGTCCCTGGGATTGTGTAAGCAGGAGCCCAGAGGAGAGAAAAAGTCTATAGAAAGAGAATATTGCTGAACTATAAATTGTAATACTACATTTGTGTTGTTGAACTGCAAAGAATAGCAGAGCTGTTTTTGTTTGTTTTCTTGTCACTAATAAAGACATTTATGCAAAATGTATGCCAGAATCCAGCCTGAATCTGTTCTCTGGCTACCTTAAGACTGCTCATGTTACCACAGCCTGTGTAAAGCATTGGACTGCCAGGGCAAGACCAAGAGTTGGCAAGTGGAGTGGGGGAAGTGGAATTTGAATAGAACCTTGAAAATATACAAAGCAGAGGAGGCAGAACCCTAAGGTAACAAGAGTGGCTTGTAGCAGCAGCAGTACTGGTGATTAAAATCATAAATGGCAGAAGGAGAGAAATATAGCAAGAAGAGTGGCAGCAAGGCCCCAAGCTGTACCATGAAGGCAGAAGCAGGAGGAAGAATGGCATCAAAACCCCCAAGGCAGTAAAGGAAAACCAAGAATGGCATGAATATCCCCAAAGGAACCATAAAGCAGTGAAATGGTACCCAAAATGACAGATTTTCTCCAAGGCACTATTAGAGAACCAGGAGCAAGTGGGGCAATAATACTGACAAGCTTAGACAGCAAGGAATAAAACCAGAAAAAAGGTGGGGTGGGAGAAGAAACTTGTATTTTTTTTTCTTTTTTCACATTTTTATTTGGGGACAAAACACCCCAATATAATCAAGAAAGAAACATGGTGAGATACTAGGCTGGGTTGGGCCCTGAAGTAAGTTAAGGAAAAAAAAAAGGTAGGAATTAGGGGTTGGGGAGCAGAGGGGAAGGGGAAGGGAGGTTAGGGTAGGGGGTAGGGAATTTCCCTCCCAGTCCGCTCTTTAATTGGGGCAGACTGGGTGGGAACTGGGGAAGGCCGGGATGCGTCGCCGTGCAAAATTTGCAGAACTGTACCCCCCTTGCACGCGCTGCACGCACCTGCGTGCATGGATTACAAAATCTGGCGCACATGTTATAAAATCAGCGCACACCTTTCAAAATCTACTCCCAATTGTACTTCATGCCAAGGAACATTGAATTTTCGTGTGATAGCTGGCCCAAATATCAGACATTCATTGTTTTTATGTCTTTCAAAATAGAAATGCTCATCTATAAAAACAACAAAAAATTGTATATAATATATATCACCCACAGACATATTAAACTGCCTATTGTTCAATAGGTTCATTAACAACTTACTAATTCGAAGTCAAACCAAAATATAGCTGATCAGATTCAATCATGACTTTAAACAAAACATCTCATGACAGTGATCTACAAAAACATAAAATAAATTTAATTCATTTTCCTAACATTCTATACAAAAATTCAAACACATCTAAAAACACAACAGGATATATGTCATCTTTTAATGATGCCAACTGATCGGACATAAAAGGACTTGATGTAGGTTAGTGCACAGGCTTGGCATTTCGAATGTGTGAAGCTGACATAATTTGAGATGAGTGCCCAATAAAGTTCTATCTTGGTGTTGCTGTCGGTTATTGTTTTCTGAGTACCGGTAAGTATTTGGAGGATTTGACCAATTATGTTTTTTTTAAGGGAACAATTTCTATGTAATTAAATTGTATTAAAAAAATTTTAATATTGGTTTTGTAATAAATGCTTAAAGTATGCATAAGGGTATTTGTTATTTTGTGACAACATGGGGCAGATTTTCAAAGGGTTATACACGTAACATACGCGTAAACCCCCGAAAAGCTGCCCCTACGTGTACAAGTTACGCCTGCACAGAGGCAGGCGTAAATTCTCAAATAAAGGTAGGGGGGGATTTAAGTAGGGCTGGGGGGTGGGTTAGATAGGGGAAGGGAGGGGAAGGTGGGGGAAGGTGGGGGGAGGTGGAAGGAAAGTTCCCTCCGAGGCCACTCCGATTTCAGAGCGGCCTCGGAGGGAACGGAGGCAGGCTGCGAGCCTCGGCGCGCGCAAGTTGCACAATTGTGCACACCCTTGCGCACACCGACCCTGCGCATATTTCTTCGCGCCGGGTTGCGCGAACATATCTACGCCCACGCGTAGATTGTAAAATTTGCCCCTATATGTAATACCTGGATTTACCTTCTTTTTTTGTATATTCTTGAAGCCACTCACTTTCTGGGCCCCTAAATTTAGGAGCCCAATGTAACTAGAAGCCAAAATGTACTCACTCTGCACTAGTAAATTTTCTAAAGGGCCAATTTAGGGGCCTATACTGTTTGAAAATGGGCATATAGGAGCCTAAACTCTTTGAAAATTGACCCCATAGAGCATAAGATATGCTTATGTGAAGAATCATTTTGGAGGAATATTTAACTTTGTGTTCATGAATTTGGGCTTTTCTACTATTTCAACTCTAGATTTTGTATTGTATTACTGTTGCTGATTAGTTTTTGCAAGTAAATTCTATTTCTGTTTGGAGCACAACCTTGGTATGGACTGTGTTTCGTTTTTGAAGGTAGCCTCTGCTCAGTTTGGCCTTGCGGGTGTTCCTGCCCTCATTCTATGGGACCCAGACAATTTTTCCCCCACCTTGGTTGAGTGAATCCAGTGCCCTCTAGGGCTGGGAAGGTGACCCCTGATGAAGGGGGAGGGGGGAGTAATTACACGAGTACTACAGTAACATATCCACATGGCTGTTAAGGTTATGGTCCATACTATATAATGACCGAAGATCATCTTTATTAGAGATGTGCTTCGTTTTTTTCTACCGGGTAGTTTTTTGACTCGGATACTTCGTGGTAAAATTCAGGTTTTCTCGTTTAGTTTTTTTGAAAAACGAAACGAGGAAACCCGAAACCGGGCCAAAAAACGAAGCTAAAAAAAAACCCAGCCCAAGCATTTAAAATCATTTTCATACATACATACAAACTCCCCCCACCATCCCGATCCCTCCCCAAGACTTACAAACATCCCTGGTGGTCCAGCGGGGTCCCGGGTGCCATTTGTTCCTCCGTGCCCATGTGCGCCATTGCCAGCCTTGCTCAAAATGGTGCCGAATAGCCTCTGAACTACCATGTCACAGGGGCTACCGGCGCCATTGGTCAGCCCCTGTCACATGGCCATCGGCGCCATCTTGTGCTCCTACCATGTGACAGGAGCTGACCAATGGCGCCGGTAGCCCCTGTGACATAGTAGTTCAGAGGCTATTCGGCACCATTTTGAGCAAGGCTGGCAATGGCGCACATGGGCACGGAGGAACAAATGGCACCCGGAACCCCGCTGGACCACCAGCGATGTTCTTAAGTCTTGGGGAGGGATCGGGATGGGGGGGGGGTTGTATTATAGTTAATCTAAATGTTTGGGATGGTTTGGGGTGGTTTTTAATTTTAAAAAAAAAAAGTGCCCCTCTCCCCATGCAAACCCGAAAAACGGAATTTTCCCGAAGTTCGGGGAAAATCCTTTTCGGGTTTCGGGGCCCCCGAACCACTACGAATTAGGCAATTTCGTTGTAATTGCTTAATTCTTGATAAACAACTGCACATCTCTAATCTTTATGGGTATTATTTAAGTTCCTTGTAGAATAAAAATACAATGGTGTTGCAGAGGTTAGAACTAGTTTGGCACATCTTCAAGCAGATTGCTCCCAATGTACTGGATGGGCAGCCGTGATGTTTTCTAAGTTTTTCATGGTGAAACCAAATGGCCTTGTATACCAGGGAACCAAACTTTCATTCCCTGATGAAGCAGACCTCAGCTCCAGCTAAACTTTCAGTTATTTTGAGATGGTTTCTAATTTCCATGTTTTTCATGCTTCAAAAATAGCCCTGTTAAATGTGTTACCGTTTATATTCCAGGACTGCTCCCAATCTGAACCTGCTATTTGCAGTGGAGAGGGAATAGCGAGACTGCAGTGGCAAGTCACAAAGACAATGCTGAGCTTTCCAGCACTGCGTTTTGTAGGGGGGTTCATTTGTTTTTCTACGAAACGAAAAATGCAATGAAATACTCATGTTTCGTTTTGCTTGGAAAGGAAATGAACCCCCCACCTCAAAATCTGGGCCTTTTTTGGGTTGACTTTCATTTGAGAACGTCAATGCCCCTCCCCCCCAAACACACACACACACACACACACACAACTAACAAATGTGAAATGTTGCTCCTGCTGCTTACCCCTGAGCCTTCACACACCATCCCTCACCCCCCCCCCCCCTCCGCTCCACCAACCACACCCGGACCACACTTACCCCTTCCATGGAGGGGTCTCCAATATAAAAAGGAGCAGGATCGATTCCCAGTGATTTCTGCCCGACCATCTCCCAGTTTGAAAATGAAACCAGCAGCACCAGTTTGTTTATGGTTGTTTGCTGTACAATCCCCAGTCACTCCTGCTCCTTTCTACATGGGAGACCTGCACTCAGGGGGTAAATACGGTCCTGGGGGGTAGGGGGCACTGGTTTTTTTTTTTCTTTTGATGGTTTTTCTTTTGTTTTGTTGTTTTTTTTTCAGTTCTACAAATTAATCAAACTAAAATCTGAATAAAAAATAAATCCCTGAAACAAAAAAAAAGAAAAAAAATATTTTTCTAGGCACAGCAGGTACACAATAGCATAGGTATTCCTGACAAGAAATATAACAGAAAATAAATATTACAAAATTAAATATATTAATAATAATAATAATATAGAGTCTCGTCAGTAAATACATCATCCAGAAACAAACCTGCTTCATCATATGCTCAATGGGGCGGATTTTAAAAGGGTTACGCACGTAACCCTTTTAAACCCTTCCTACTGCACCAAGCCCATTTTACATAGGCTCGGCGACGCGCGCAAGCCCCGGGACGTGCGTTCAGCTGGCGCGCAACCTACACCTGCCCGGAGGCAGGCACAACTTATAGGATAAAGGTAATGGGGGTTTAAGTATATATATATTTTTTTTAACTTTATCTTTATTAATGCTATTTTAGTTTTTTAAATAAATCTTAACTATCTTATTATTTTTATTGAAGTTTTTATTGTATTTATTTATTGAAGTTTTTATTGTATTTATTTCCGCTTTTTAAACTGTTTTTATACTATTTAATGATGTAAACCGTTAAGATAGAACCTTGTGTTCTGGGTAACGGCATATAAAAAACTGCACAAATAAATAAATAAAAATAGGTAGGGCTGGGGGGTGGGTTAGGTAGGTGAAGGGAGGTGAAGGTGGCGGGGCGGGAGGGAACGGAGGAAGGCTGCGCGGCTCGGCACACACAAATTGCATAATTGTGCACCCCCTTGCGCACGTCGACCCTGGATTTTATAACATGCACGCGGCTGCGCGTGCATGTTATAAAATCGGGCGTACATTTTAAAATCCAGCCCAATACCATTAAAACAATAGCATCCTTCATGTATATTTTACATTTTTTCCCTCTTACAAACATCACATTCATCCTCAATCATACACCACATCTCATCTCATACATACCAGTAAAAAATAATAACAACATTTTTGCTATTTCCATTTGTACATCAGTTATGCTTCCAACTGTGCTTCCTGAAGAAGCCATTGTAGAGTTTCTTGTAGCTCCTGTGGAATAATCTGAATAACTGCTTGCTATTTAGTCAACTTTTTTTTAAAATTTCACTTGAGAACAGCTCCATAACTCTTGTTGCTCTATTTGAAAGATTTCTGTGCTTCTGCACGGATCCATTTTAATAATATACATTTCTTTGTTCTTTGTGAATAATAATAAGTCATCTCAGCTGCTTGTACTGGAGTTTGTAATATGTCAGCCCAATATAAACTTTGGGTCATCAGCATAGCTTCTAAAAATTATACCACCCTGTGATATTATTTTTACCTTTTAATACCCTCCTATAAGCTTGAATAAAGGATTTTTCTGTTTTCATTGAATCTCAGAATAAGTATAAGATAATGTATAATGTCGAGCTTGTAAATATGCAAACCATTGATTTGGATGAAGACCACATTTTATTTTTAGATTCTCAAACAAATCCATCAAGATGTCTTTATTCATAAGATCTACACGACAAGCAAGGCCAGACATAGCCCATTGGCAAAAAACTCCTTCTCGAGCAATGCCGGATTATGACTTAAGTGTGATCAAAAAAGAAAATTCTCCTGAAATTTGTATTATATTAATGGAATAAGGCAATAAAAAAAATCCAATTCAAAACTATAAATTATATATCTTCCAGTTCCCAATACCCAATCTCCCATAAATTGTAATTGACAGGTGGCATTATACATGTTAATATCAGATATATTCACACCACCCAATTCCATCTTTCTAAACAATTTCTGTAACTGTACTCTCGGCTTCTTTTTCCTCCATAGAAAAGACGCTCTTCTTTTACAGAAAGTTCTGATATAATTTCTATCTAACCAACACAGTAACATCTGTAAAATAACACCATTTTATATAATGCACACCTATCCATCAATGTTAAAGTTTACTTAGGGAATAGACACTGCTAGAGATTGCAGAGGGATGGCATACATTGCATTCGTAATTCGTATTCTTCGGGGGGGCAGATACGTTGCATTCAGCAAGGGGGGGACCCCGATACGTTCATGCGTTCTTCTTATTCGTTACCTGGCTAAAATTGAATTAATTACAACCCCCCACCCTCCTGACCCCCCCAAGACATACCCAAACTCCCTGGTGGTCCAGCGGGGGGTCCGGGAGTCATCCCCTGCACTCATGCCGTTGGCTGCCGGTATTCAAAATGGTGCCGATAGCCTTTGACCTTACTATATCACAGGGGCTACCGGTGCCATTGGTCAGCCCCTGTCACATGGAAGGAGCACAAGATGGCGCCGGCCCCTGTGACATAGTAAGGTCAAAGGCTATCGGCGCCATTTTGAATACCGGCAGCCGACGGCGTGAGTCCAGAAGATGGCTCCCGGACCCCCCACTGGACCACCAGGGAGTTTTGGTAAGTCTTGGGGGGGTCAGAAGGGTGGGGGGGTTTGTTTAAATTCGCTCCTTTAGATGGCCGAGTAATTCGGTGAAGATTTGTTGTATTTGTGGGAATTGCGATACGTTTCGCTTCCCCACGAATACAACGAATATGGCCCTATACGTTGCGGATTACCAATACGTTGGAAACGAATGCACACCCCTAGCCACTGCTATTAATTGCATCAGTAGCATGGGATCTTCTTGGTGTTTGGGTAATTGCCAGGTTCTTGGGGCCTGGTTTGGCCTCTGTTGGAAATAGGATGCTGGGCTTGATGGACCCTTGGTCTGACCCAGCATGGCAATTTCTTATGTTCTTAAATATAGATGTTGCCAATTTTCCATTTGCACATACATTTTTTCCAATACAGGATTAATATTCCTTTCATATAATAATCTTCCATCTTTTGTGATAATTCCCAAAATATTTAATTTCTTTGGTTGCCTGTGAAAATGGGAGAGTGTCATCTATATCTTCAGTTTCCTGTGAGTTTACAACCATAATCTCAGATTTTTGATAGTCAATAGCCATACCAGCAAATGTTCCAAACCGTTGAAACATTTTAAGAATCGCTGGCATAGAATATTTACATTTCTTTAACTAACAGCAAAATGTCATCAGCAAACAAGTTTAATTTATTCTCTAATCTGCCTGCCTCAATCCCTTGAAACACAGTACATTGTTTTCATCTGATGGACAAAGGTTCAAATGATAAAACAAAGCAAAGAGGAGACAGAGACAGGGGGCAATGCTGCCTGGTTACCCTCTGTAAAACGAAAGGAGTTGCAGGCTCCCCATTAACTAGTATACATGCTGCAGGATGATCCTATAGTCTTGGTAGCCCTAGGGTTCTATGCACGATGCAAAAACTGAGCAGTACCATGCGTACAAAACAATTGAACAGTCACCTACTCAAATCCATATGATCATGTGCTTCCTGCATCATTGGCAGACATGAATATTTAGATCAATGAAGTACGTTGTTTCTGTTATTCTTGGCAGGTATTCTGTATCCTTTTCTAGGAAGATTTCCATGCTATCATAATAAAAACCAGTGCTCCTCCTCTCAGCTTTTGGCACTCAATGAACTACATCTCAGAAAGCCACAGTCTTATATTTTTCTGAATCTTAACTGTTAGGTATCAATTCCATATTATTATATCCTTTTCTATATAAACATCATTTCTGTGAATGTGTTTGTAAGTTAACACCTGATAAAAACCCATTTATTTCCTGGTTTGTAGCTCTTTGGCGGCATTATTTTTTTTTTTTAAGAAAAGAAGCCATTGCACTGTTCTTTAACAAGTAGATTTTAAAAGCCCTGCGCACGTGAATTACAAGGGTTACATGCGAGGCCGGGCCCTGCGCGCACCGTGTAAATTTTCGGAAGGATCCAGCCACGCATGTAACCCCCGAAGTGCTGGGCTTTTCAAAAGGGGCGGGGAGGAGCTGGGGTCAGGCCGGGACAGCGCCATGAGATGCTGACCTGGGGAAGCACGCGCCGGCCAGCTGCCGGCACGCGGGGTTTACTTCTGCTTCCGAGGAGCAGTAAGTATAAAAATAGAAAAATTGGGACTAGGTAGTGTTGCACTGGAGGTGGACCCTTGGCCTGGTACAGGATTGGTACGGCCCCCCGGTTGGACCCAGAGAGCGCCTGCCACCAGGAGGCGGCGCACAGGAGGAGACAGAGGCCAGCGGAGCTTCACCAATAGCATCCCGGGGTTCCCTCAGGTTGAGCCCTTGGTTACCCGGGCCACCTGGTCTTAGGTGGGCCTCACAGGATCTCCTAGAGAAGAAGCGCAGGGGAGTGCCCACCATGAACAAGGGTATGCAGTCGATGTTCAAAGGAGAATGTCCAAAGGTCACAGGAGGCCAGAACAGAGAGTCCGAGTGGATAGCGAGGATCAAGGCCAGAGTATCAGTCCAGAATGGTCAGCCGAAGCAGGGGTCAGTACCTTTAGTCAATCCGGAAGTAGTCAGGTCAGGCAGAGGTCTGTTCCAGGCAACGATCAGGAGTACTCAGAGAACAGGCAGAGGTCAGTACCGTGAGATCAGTCCGAAGGGTACAACCAGGAATGGAGAGACGAAGGAACAGGAGACGCTGGAACAGCAGACACAGGAGATGCTGGAACAGGAGACGCTGGAGCAGGAGACACTGGAAAGCAAACTAGGGTCACAGGAGTGTACGACCCGATTGCCAAGGCGAGGAAATGGTGTCTGATCACTTCCTTATGTACTCCTATCAATCAGGGCGCACTGCGGAGCTGGGACCCGCCCTTGGCCCTTTAAGAGGCCGAGCAGTCCATGAGCACGTGCCTAGGGGCGGGGCTGACACCACGGAGAATGCTGAGTCCCGCCTTGAGACCTGGTGAGTGGAGGAAGGCCCGGCGGTCTCCACTGCAGGACGCCGAGGCCGAGTCGAGCTGGCAGCAGCAGCAGCGGGGGAGAACGACCCGGGGCCCGTCGGAGCATGGACGAGGTTAGCACGCCCGGGCGCAGGCCGAGCGCGGACGGGACGCGCAACAGGTAGGGTTAGGGAAGTTCCCTCCCAGTCCACTCTTTCATTGGAGTGGATTGGGACGGAGCTAGGAAAAAGGGCAATCGCATCGCCGCATGTAGTTTGAAAATCCCCTCCCTCCATGCGTGCACGAGTCGTGGGCCACCCACACATGATCACGAACATCATATTTTATAACACGTGTGCGGTGACAGATGCATGTTATAAAATCACTGTGCCCATGAGCACGTGCCGGGAAGCTCGCGCACATGGACGCGCACTCATGGGTCTTAAAATCGACCCCCTAAGGGAGCAAGCTCTTGAGAAATTAGAGAGGTCCATATTCACATGAGGGTTTGTCCAGGTAACTCCTCAATTAGCTAGACAAAATCCTTTAATTGAACATTTCCCACCCTCACTTGGTAGAATGTTATTTGGATAAAGTTTTATCTGGGCACAATTTAGCCAGGTTAAAAGATACAGGGGAGAGGGGACTTAATTGTAGCCGGGAAGCACTGACATTGCGCATTTCCTGGGCTATGAGAAGTCTGGTGAGAAGCAACTGCAGCCTACAGATACTCGGATAAGTCAACCAGGTTACCTCAAGTGAGTGGCAGGCTTACCTCAGGTAAGTCCCACTGAATTTCTTGCCTAAAGTTACGTAAGTAAAAACGTATCCAGGCAGATTCCCACTCTTTCGGCTGATGAATATGGACCTCACACTTTTATTGCGGATCATTTTATAACTGTGCTGGAGGGAGTAATCTTTTACCCTCAGACTTTACTCCACATTTTCACATTGAACTTATGTGCACAGGTTTATTTGTTTATTTAAACATTTAGAAAATCACTGTCGCCACAGTTCTATGTGGCGTACGAATAAAAAAAAAAAAGAAAACATTCATACAATCATCTACAATCAAAACTAGTTTGCCTAGAAAATTCCCACATAAGTGCCACGGTACGTACACTGCAGAAAGTTACGCCAGCTCTATCGAGAGAGTAACTGGTACAGGTGAATTTAACACACATACTTTTTAAACTAATAAAGTAGGTGTGTCAGTCTCAGCTCTGCCCCCTGGATCACCCCTCCCCTCTGCACATAAAAGCATGCACAAAAGCAGGTTGCACGCATACTTTCACGTGCACTGGCTTCCAGGATACTTTATAACAGCCATTTATGAGCATAAAGCAAGATTTTATGCATGTCAAGAGCTTTGGAAATTCAATCTATTAAGGTCAAAGTCTATCCATGCGGCACCCAGAAAACTCACAGCAACAATTATTGGGCACAGCTGGAGATATTATGTTAGTATTTCATAAGCCAGCCACTAATAAGGCCAAATTGGTATTCTGAGAAAAAAAAAGTTATTTAGTTAATACAACATGACATACTTTATTTCTGCTCAAATACTGTAAAATTGCAAATTATAATTTGGTGAATGAACACATTTCCAGATAAAAGGCTTTATTTAGTTCCAGCAAGATGTCTGCTCTTATTTCTTCCTATGTTTCAAATGTTTCAAATGTTTTCCCGTGTCTACCACCAGGGAAGCCAGGGTTCAAATCCTGCTGACTCTCCTTGTGATCTTGGAAAAGTCACTTCAAAAGGATGTGAATTCATTTTGAACAACTGAGGCCATTTATGTTTTTTTCATTAGAGTATTTTTGTAATTATTGCATTAAAAAAAAACCAAACAAACAGGCCTCCAGTGAGACCAGATGCCATCAAGAAAATGATGCTGGTCACACTGGAGAAAGGCACCAATGTGACATCACTTTAGGGCTGACCCCAAGCAGATGGCATCATTTTTCAAGCACCAGCATGTAAGGAATATCTCAATTCTTGCTAACGAGACAAGCAGCTAAGATGGACTCTCTGATATCAGTAAAAATGGACCTTGGCCTGTTTGAGTATCTGCCGCCAAATGCAGAGATGAGAGAGACTTTGCAGTTGCTGGCCCTCCCAGCCTAGCTGGAGCTAATGAGGCCCAGGGAATCACAAGGACAATTAGGGCTGTGTGAATCTTCACAGCCAGAATACTAGGGGCCTCTTTTTATGGTTCTGGGGCCAATCTGAGAGCAGGACTTATCAATGCACTGTCAGATGTGAACAGCTGGCAGTCATCACGTTGACCGCTTGCTGAACCTGGAGAAGAAAGAAAGGACTGGGAAAAAGCATAAAATCAGCCGATTAAAAGCCTTAATTATGCATTCACCTGACTATGCATGAAGCTGCTGAATTATGCACAGGTAAGTTCTTAAAAGCAACGGGATGCAAGCACTCAGGATCATTGTCATTTGATCATTTCCCGTCCAAAGAGGAAGACAACCCATCCAAGTGCTGCTGCCTCCCTCCTGCTACAGGCATCAGAGATTGGAGATCTGAACAGCCTGTTGCTTCAGTGACAGAGGCTGTCCTCTCTTCTTTGGCACCGAGGACCTGAGAAGGGAGAAACCCAGAGCGTGTGTGTTGTTGGTGATGTGGGCTCACATCCCATTTAGTGGATTATGAAGTTAAGGCTTTTTAGCATTCGCATGTGCAATTTCAGGCAAGAGGGATGTGATGCTAGTATTAACTAATTGCAATCTGATAAGCAACGGATGTCAAGGAGGCTTTCATAACTATTGTGTTCTTATTTTTTGGGGTTCCCTAATTTTAAGTGCTGTCTCTGTATTAGTATCATTACAGTAGCCCCTGAATAAATAAGATTTTCTTCGGTCAAACAGTTTGATAAATTCTCTAAGCAGACGGACAGGAGATCACTTGCAAATAAAGGAGGTAAAAGGGGTGGTGGGACTAGGAAATCCTAACTCTTCTCCCTACAAGCACAAGGACAGGAGCTACTGGGCATTAATCTGGCCTCTCAACACTGGAGCTGGGAAGGGGGTAGGAGCGAGCTGGGGTGGGAGCTCCTCGGCCCCCGACCCTCATCAAGGACCCAGCCTTCGTGTAATGATCCTGGCTGCTGTGCGGCCTTCCTGCCTGCAGGCTCCCTCAATGGGCTGCAGTCTGAGCCTTGCCAACTTGCCTCAAAGGCACATGAGGCAGCCCTGCCTCAATTTAAAAGCCTGCCTCACTATCGAGTCTTTCTTGCTCTTTGCTGTGGCCATCCTTGCGCTTTGCTTTTCCTTTATTGTGTTGCCTGATAGAGGCTTTCTCTTCAGGGCCTGTGCAAGAACATTTGGTGTCCTAGGTGAACCTCTGGTCATGCACCCCTTCCCCCAACTTACCAGCACATCACTCCCTCCTATCGGCTCAGGCACTGCACCCCTCTGGGCCTTGTGCAGGCAGGATTTTGTTGCCCCCAAAATTTTGGTGTGCTAGGTGAGCATCTAGTGTTTCCCTAATGGAAGTGTCAGCTATGTTTCTTGTCTTGTATTGTTCCTGTTTGCAGAGTGGCCTGTTAGATGCCTTCTTGTCCTGTCTTTGTTTCTTTATGTTTGTTTCCCTAGCTCTGGTGAGCCTTCCAGTGGCCCTCCTGCCTGTTCCTTCTCCTGGTTTCCTGTGTGGCCTCTCAGTGGTCCTCTTGCCTGTTTTCTGTCCTTGTTTGTCTGATTCCTGTCTTGTCCTGCATTCTGTTTGCCATGCCCTGTTCCTGCCTAGCCCTGTCCCTATCCTCACCTTGTTCTTGCTTGTTCTGCCCTTGTTTTGCCTTGTTTCTTTCTTTGTCCCTCTGGTGTCTTGTCTGTCTGGTCCCTGTCTTGCCTTGCTCCCTGTTCCAATGTGGCCCTGCCTTTGCTCTGTGCTCATTTCCCCTCTTCCTGTCTCCTTGTCTTCCCTGGTTCCTGCCTGTCCTGCCATTCTTCCGCCTTGAACTGACCTCTTGCTCCTGACCTTCGATGCTGCTTTGTTGCTGCTTTCCCTGACCTTGGCCTGCTAACTCCAGAAAATCATAGCGGTTCACAGCATAGCATACATATTAAGAATTAAAGTCCTCATACTCCTGTCCCAAAGGCAACCCCACTGAAGCCCTATCAGCCACCAAAACCTGCAGGCTCAAGTCAAGTAGCCGGTCAGGCAGAAGACTCTGGAGTGCTCAGCTCTTGTGTCCTGGGCTGCTCCTGCCAGGGGATTATCTTTAACTGGCCTACATGGCCATGACACTTGGCCTGCTCTGGGCAGGCCATGGGGCTAGGCATTAGCACCAAGCACAGGCATTGAAACCAAGACTGGGCCCAGGCCAAGGCTAGGCCTCAGAACAGGGGCTAGGCTTCAGCACCAGATCTCAACACTGGAGTTGGGCCTTGATGCTGAGCCTTGTCTTGGCATAGGCCTTGGTGCCATCCCTAGGCCTCAGCACTGGGCATGGTCCAGGGCTATGCCTTAGTGCCAGACCCAACTTGGGCTAGGCCTCAGTACTGAGACTAGACTTCAGCACCACGCCCAGCCTAGGACTAGGCCTCGGCACCGGGTCAAGCCTGGAGTTAGGCCTTGGCACTAGGATTAAACCTTTCTCTTGGGTCTTGGTGCTCAGGACCAGCCAGGACCACCAGAGGTACTATTTTTTTTTTTTTTTTTTGCAGGGGGAGAAGGGGGGGTTAATATTTTTCTCGAATTTGAATTCAAATGTAAAATAAATAAATAAATAAAATAAAGAGAGTCAAATCAAACATTTTGGGGGTTGTACTTCCCTACCTTCCACCATTTCTAGGAGTGTGGTAACCTGCTGATCAAATACCCTGGGGCTTTGAGTCTCCAGGGATGCCTGTTCAAACCTAGATGACCTGATATTAGGTGGGTGATAGCCATTTGTGGGCTGGAGTAGAAACAGAGAGGAAACAAGACACTGGAAAGTACAGGGAGACTTTGCCTTCTGTTTGCTCCAAGCATCTTTATTTGGGCCACTATGGATAACTTTTAGAGAGTCTAAAAACACACCAAATAGAGGTTGAATATCTTAATTTATGACAGCAGATATTCAGGAGACTGATATTGGGCTGCTATTCGAAATCGCTGGGAATGAATTAGCCCCATAGCTCTGAGCCAAAGACCTATCCAGCCTTCCATAAAAGGCAAAGCTCATGCTTTTCTTGTACAAAGTCAGATGAATGGCGTTCTGATTTCCTCACATATTATCAGCAGCACACTTGTATATGTTAAAAGTGAATCGAGAGAACGTGTCAGCCTGAGTGTGCTTGAACTACAGAATGAACTTTAAACTTTTTTTTTGTGCAGGACCGTGGCTCCCTGGGTAATAAATCACAATGTGATTAAAATTCAAAATAAACAAAACGGCCCCCATGTCTGCTGTGAAAGTGTGTCTTGTGTTACATTTGACTGCAAGTCCTGTTAAATGGTCACTCCCCCCAGGGCAATATTTCCTAGTGCCAAGAAGTTGCACAGACCCGTCACCATGTTTCATCCCAGTTTCCAAAGAAAAGGTGGGTGAGTGCGGGTGTCTCTCTAATAACTTCTGTGTCTGGAGTCCCATCCACGGGTGCAAGAGGATTCTGACAGGGGCAGGTTTTTTGAGTATCAATGTTTATGTAGATGTGTCCCATAAAGTAGGTTCTATTAATTCTGCATAAGATTTGTCAGATCCAAAAGGGCTGGGATCTAAACCTCAATCAGCTCATGATCTCATTCATATGTACAGTATTTCTTAAAACCCTTATCAAATGAAGAATATATTTTGTCCGTGTTCATGATTTTATTGGATCATGATAGCTTTACTGAGTGCTAAAGAGCTACTGACTTATGCGAGCAATTTATCACGTAAGTCAGACAGCTCTCTCTTACTTTCTGAGGCATCTGTAGCTTTGTGGCGTTCAGCACTGTGCTTGTAACAAAAAAAAAAAAAGCACAAACCAACAAAACCACAATTTTATATATAAATCTACAAATTAGTTTGGACCCTTTCTGCAGACTTCTGCAACACCCAGTTAGTAGGGATGTGCAGCCCCAATTTTTTTCATTTCAATTAGATTTTTTGTTTCGGTGGGGTTTGGAGGGAGGGTCAATTTTTTTTTGTTTTTGTTTAATGATTTTTTTTTAGTTAAGTTTTTTGTCAAACTTAGAAAACATTAAACATGAAATCATGGGAAAAACTGAGCTAGCCTGGCCCGAGGCCTACCCTCCCTGTCAACCTCCCCCCCCCCCCCCCCGAGAAGGGGCTAAGAGGAGGCTGAGATGGGAGCACCCTTAACCTGCACTTTTAGACTGGCCCTGGGTGAGCTAGATATGGGCAGGCTGGATTCGGTTTTTGGCCCAGGGAAGCCAAGCCAGGGCTGCCAGAGGCCCGCTTTTCAAAATGACCAAGAATATGAAAATACCTGAAAGATTTCTGGGTGTTTTTGTAGGCGATTATTTTCGATTCATTCCATTTGGAACAAAGCAAAATGGGCTTCGTTTGTTGCATTTTTGGCATTCCTTTGAATTGAATGCAAATCCCTAGCAGTTCCTCTTTTCCCCAACCACCTCACACACAGCAAGCAAGCAACTGTCCCTATTTCAGTTTCCTGTCAGGCAATAGCAGCCGATTGAAATATCAGTTCTCCACCTTATAACCAGGAGCTCGACCATTAAAACCAGTCTCAGTCAGGGTCAGCCTAAGCTCTAGACAAACTAGGAGCTTTCCTAAAGCAACCATCCTTTGGGGGGTGGGGAGGACCAACCAAAAAATTGCCAGTGGAAGGCGCAGCAGAAAAGTGGGGCCGATTACAGCCTGCCCTGAGCTCACTCCGAGCCTGCATGGGAAGGGAAACTGATGATACAGGAGAAGAAGAAGAAGAAGAAGAAGACAGGCCGCAGCTGCAGCGGCTCTCCGCAAAGTCAGCCTCTTTCCTCTGTGGTCTTCTCCAGCCAGCAGGGGGGACTTAGCAAGCAACATTTCTTCTCTGCTGCTGCCTCTGCCGGCTTCCCTGTGGAGTTAGAACACACGGGGCTGGCAAGTCTCGCGAAACTACAGCAAAAAAAGACAGGGAAGTGGCCACCGGCAAGGAGACTGCAGCAGCAGCAGCAAGGCAGAAGTGCTGTTCTTACGTTTCTTTAGGTGTCTGGAGGCAATCCGGGGTGTGGGGGAGGGGAGCCACATGATGATCAGGGAGAAGTAGATAATTGTGCCGGGGGGGGGTGCAGGGGAAGATGATAGGACAGTAACTTTTAAACAAGCGAGTGCACGCCCATAGGTGCGCGGCCACATATGCAAGAATCTTATAAGGTCTGTGCAAGTGCGTGCGTAGGCTCCAAATATTAAGCATTTACGCAAGCACCTGCTATTCACGCATTTTCCTTAGGAACCGTCGGCTAATACACATGCAAGTGAGCTCATTTTATAACGTGCGTGCGTGAATGAAATGTCCAGTTTTACCAGTAGGTCCACCAGTTTGCCCACTCTATCCTTACATCATCAAAACCCTCCTGGTCCTTTAGCCTGCACCCCCCCCCCCCCCCCCCCCCCCCCCCAGTTTACCCAGACCCCTCACGCACTCCATATTTATTTATTTATTTTTTATTTTTATATACCGACATTCTTACATCCGATGTAAATCATACCGGTTTACATTAAACAGAATAGCAGGAAATAAATTTCCAAGTCTAATACAATGAACATTCATAATTAAAATTGTTAACAAGCGAAAAGGTAAAGAATTGGAATAAAGGTTAAATTACAGAAAAATATAAAAGATTTTTTTTATTATTTTTATTATTATATTTATTTTATTATATTTGGCTATAAATAGTTTTATTCTGACTTACACCTGATAAATAGCAGAAGTAAATATGCGCAGGTAAGAGCCGTATGCCCACCGAATTTGCAGGCTATATAATTGCAACTTACGCGCACATATGTTAGCTCGACCCCTCCCCTCCCCTCTAATCCGCCCCTTTTTTACGCAATCAAAGATATTCAGGGATTGGTACTTGCGCTTATATGTGAGGTTTATAAAATAGCCCCAGCGCAAATAAGTACAACTTGAGCACGCATCTCTTTTAAAATTCACCTTTAAGCCAAGAGGGTGCATAGGGAAGTGGAAGCGATTATGCCAGGAGGGTGGAGAAACGAAGAATGTGATGATGCCAGGGATGGGATGAAGGAATGGTGATTATGCTAGGGAGGTAGTGCTGGGACCATGGGGATCCCCCTGTCCCATTACCAATGTCTGATGTCTGAGAAGCAGCTCCTGAGCACATTGGAGTCAATTTTAAGACCCGCGCATGCGCGTCCATGTGTGTGCGGTTCCAAGTGTGCGCATATGGACACACCGATTTTATAATATGCGCGCTGGATTTTAAAATCCGCCCGCGCCTGTGCAGATGGCACGCGGGCAGGGGGGAATTTTCACAAAATACACGCAGCAATGCAATCGAACCTCCCCCAATTTCCTCCCAGTCCGCTCCAATTAAGGAGCGGACTGGGAGGGACCTTCCCTACCCCCCCTACTTAACATTCCTCCCTCTTCCCCTCTCCTCCCCACCCCCTAAAGCTAACCTAACTATCCACAAATTTTTTATTTTGGTACTTACTGCTCCTTTGGAGCAGAAGTAATCTCCGCATGCTGCTGGCGTGTGCTTCCCTGGGACTGCGTCGAATGGTGCTATCCCGCCCCCCCCCCCCCACCCTGCCCCTCCCCATCCAGACCCCATCCCCCGGCCCGTTCCTTTGGAGAGGCCCGGCACTCCGGCATGATTCAGGGTTTACGCACGTGGCTGGGCCCGTTGTAAAATGCGCGCAATGCGCGTAAGCCCAGCCACAGGCATAAATCCCGAAATTTACACACGTAGCCCATTTAAAATTTACTTGATAATACATTAAAAAATTATTTGGAAAGTAATGCTGCTCAGAGTTCCTTCAACCCTTTACAATCATCTTCCCTTCTCTTTACAATAGTGGGTGAAGTTCCTTCCTCCTTTTTCAACAAAATTGTCTAGGTTCGGGGGCAACAAAACCCAAAAAGAATTTTTCCGAAATATCTGAAAAATTCCTATTTCAGGTTAGAGCGCACTAGCACTAAAACGTTAGTGTACGTTAACTCCTGTTAGCACACGCTAACCCGAAAATCGGAGGCCCACGGAAAAAAACCCCACAAACCGCGGAAAAAACGAAGTTTCCCACATTTCAAAACTATGCACATCTCAAATATTTGACAGGCTTTGATAAAGCATGGGGGAGTTGAGTGACACCTTTGGCCATGGGGTAGCCAAGTTGGAATCTGCAGACCACAGCCTCCCAGAAACCAGCTATGTCAGTGCCAGCAGCTTGGTAATGGACAGTTACTGTACATCAAGGCCACAGGAACCTAGATGGCTGAGTATTTGGACAATGGCCTTACTGATTTTCAGGGG
Organism: Rhinatrema bivittatum; assembly: GCF_901001135.1. Lineage (NCBI taxonomy): Eukaryota > Metazoa > Chordata > Amphibia > Gymnophiona > Rhinatrematidae > Rhinatrema > Rhinatrema bivittatum. Next base: position 48,936,953 of record NC_042618.1, on the reverse strand, counting down.
GCGGAGCATATGTAAAGCAGGAACCAGTTTATCATGTGTGGCAAAACAGCTGCAGTGTTAGCACAGCTGCTAACTACAACCCTTTGATTTGCGTTACGGGCCATCATGGTCCACGATATTCCCAGCAGCCCATTTCAGTATATGAGAGAGAGAGAGAGAGAGAGAGAGAGAGAGAGAGAGAGAGAGAGAGAGAGAGAGAGAGAGAGAGAGAGAGAGAGAGAGAGAGAGAGAGAGAGAGAGAGAGAGAGAGAGAGAGAGACTCTTCCTATAATGCTTATGCCCTAGACAAGTATTTGTATCCCTATGGGAGGGCCACCTAGTAACTCGAGGTGGCAATTAGGTATGAGCGTCGGGGGTTGGGGGCCACTTTCGCATTCCACATGAGACGTACGGAAAGAACAGTGGTCTCTTGTGAAGATTTGATGGCCGTCGGAGTGAGGAAACTCACTCCAAGAGGAGATTTGGGCAACGTTCTCTCCACCTAGCTTGATGGACACTCTACCTGGGCAACAACAAGCTAGGTGGAGAGAACGTTGCCCAAATCTTCTCTTGGAGTGAGTTTCCTCACTCCGACGGCCATCAAATCTTCACAAGAGACCACTGTTCTTTCCGTACGTCTCATGTGGAATGCGAAAGTGGCCCCCAACCCCCGACTCTCATACCTAATTGCCACCTCGAGTTACTAGGTGGCCCTCCCATAGGGATACAAATACTTGTCTAGGGCATAAGCATTATGGACACCCCCCCTCATGCGTTACTGCTGTAATATTGGAAAATGAGGCCCTTTATTAGCTGTCTGAATCGTCGCATGGCTTGGAGAGGGGAGGAACTACTGGGTGTGAGAGCTAATATGTTCATCTGCCAAAGAATAAACAACAAAAACATATGGATAAAGAGCAATATTCTACACACGCTTCTGTGGCTGGGATATACTTACAGTGATGCGGATTCTTTTTCTGTCATCGTAGCACATCCTCCTTTTTCATGTAGAGCAGTGGTTCCCAATCAGGGGTCCTCAAGACCATCCCACAGGGGGTCTCCAGAAGGGATGCCAGAAAGTTTAGCTAGGGAGAAAATGAGCAGTCTGCTTTCACCTGTGATTAGTTGAGCTGCTGCCACAGGCCAGGAGCCTTTTATGGACCCGAACACTTCACCCCACACTGCTGCAAACCAGGAGGAGGAGGGACAAAGAGAGGCTGTTTACACTCATTAGAAGCCTCAAACTGCAGAGGGACCGATTGTTCAAGAATCATAAACCCCATTGCTGTACTTAGTGAGGATGTGGGCTGTCATAAACTTTGCAGCCTCTCTGGTGCATACTCGGGAAAGCAGAGGAAAGCTGGGTTATCACAACAGTGTGAAACAGGTCCTGCTACTGCCTTGTGGGAAGGAGGAATAAGACTTGAATGAGGGAAGAAAAGGAGGATAAGAAGCCAGACAGGAACCCATGACTGATCTAGTTAAGGGGAGTGAGACTGAATGGCAGACTATCAGGCGACAGAAGGAATCATGCTGGACAGAGGGAGGGATAGAGGACCACCATGGGCCAGGAGGGAAGAAGGGAAAGAGACCGCCAGGGATCAAGGAGGAGGGAGGATGAGGCAATAGCCAGGTGTGGATATGACAAACACAAAAGTTATTTAGGAGGATACACTGAGACATGGAGAGCTCATTAGCTTTCTTCCTGTTGAAAGCAGGCTCTTGTTTTGCTTTTTCTAAAATCTAAATTATGTATTTAAATTCTTTCTATACCGCCTATCTGAATGTCTAAGTGGTGGTTATCATTTTCTGTATGTGTTTGTAAGAAGCATAAAAGAAAATAATAACGTATAAAAGAAAAGCAGGCTAGAAAGGGGTCCATTTTCAGAGATGGTAAAGTTTCCAGACTTGATGCGGATAAAACACCTGTTTACCCACATAAAAAGGCCCCTTTTGAAAATTGCTACTCCCCGCCACTGAGGGTAAAAGTACCTGTGCTGTGAGCGGCATGCAAGCTTGTACCTGCGGGGGGGGGGAAAGGAGCAGGGCTAGGCTGGGGGAGGGAAAGTACATGCAGGGATTTAATTTTGAAATCCTTGTGCACACTTTCATGCATGGATTTTGCACTTACGTCAAAGCAGGTGCAAAGTGCACCGCTGCTAAAGTGCTGGCTTTCCCCCACCGGCCCCAGTTCTCACAAGGAAATCCCACAGGCCCTTTCCCTTTAAAAATTAGATTGCAGGTCCGCTGCTGATTTTCTATCAGATCCTATGAAATGGCCAATGTGGAACTTTTTGAACTTCAACCTTTCAATTATGAAGGCAATGTTTAAATAGTATTCAGTTTAGGTTCAATCTTTCATATTTGGTGGACTTGTCCTTTTACCAGAATTTTTTGGGGAAAGATATATAAGATAATATAGTATATTTTGGGTCTACAACTAACTCCTCAAATATTCAGATGGATGTATATTCTCAATTACTGATTCAACAGATATTAATTGCGGCTAGGTGTGAAATAGCCTACCATTGGAAAAATACCTTTGGCCTTCCAATGAAGGCGGTTACTAATTGTTCAGATCGCATCTATAGATCACCACCCACTATAAACACTCAATTTCCAAATCTGAGAAAGCGTGGGCTCCCTATTTTCAATAGAAAAGCTCTTTGTGAGATTTTATATGCCGTCTAAAGGGAGACTGGGAAGTTTTCTTCTCTATTAGCCTCGTATTTCTCTATTGTCTCTCTGCTCACTATTATTATTATTACTATTGTCTTTTTATATAATGATTTATTTATAGTGTATCCTTCTTTCAAGCTCAGGGTACTGTATTGTATTGTATTGCATTGAATTGACTGATTGTTTAGACTGGTTTCAGTAATGTAATGGGGGGAATGGGAGTGAGGGATTAAGGTTATCGGGTGTTAAGCGAGGAAGAAAACTTTTTTATTGTGCTATGCCATACTTATATCACAGAAATTTATGCCTTTAATATGTTATGTATTGCAGTATGTGATACACAATAAAACTTAAAAAAAAAAAAAAGAGTAGTAACTGCCGCTCCATGCAGGTTACCTCATGCTTATCAGTACCCTAGACCAGTGGTTCTCAACCTTTTTTCGGCCGGGACACACCTGACAGATGGTTCTTACATGCATGACACACTGAGCATGTGACTGTCATGGGGCTAAATGTAAATATACATTCTGCATCCTCAGGAACCCCCTCGACCCCCAAAAATGGGTGCAGAGCAGAACTAGGGCATTACCCGTACAACCCACCATACAAAAAAGATATTTTGGTTCTGATGACATCTCAGTAAAAGCAAAACAAACTCTCTTTACTGGCAGGCACAATACCCCTTCTTATGAAAATTCAGTCATTTACCACTATAAATATTAAACCAGGCCCTAAACACTAATACACCTCCTATTGGGAAAACAGAGCAAGCCAAGCTGCTATAGATCCCCACTCAGAAATAATTGTAAAACTATACTAATAAACGTTACAAAACAGCTGATGAACAGAATAACATCCAATAATTAAAAACTCATAAAATTTATTAAAAATTGTCCAAATATCAATAAAATATTTCAAAACAGCAGACACATCACATATAATTGAGCCTATAATTTGCAATGTTATTTATAATGTTTATCAGTTGTATCTCCCATCTCTGTACCTTGCTCTCCGTCAGGTATTGTTCCTATATTTTCTCTTTCTGTCCTGTTTTTCCCTCTCTATCTTCCTAGCTGCTCCCCTCCCCCTGTCCTGATATTTTGTATTTTCCTCCTTCAGTTATATTGTAAACCGGCATGATGTACCCACGAATGTCGGTATTAAAAAAGCTAATAAATAAATAGAATAATACCCAATAATTAAAATGGCAGTCAAGCAAGAAAAATAAACTTAAAAAGCCGCCTTTACTTACCCTCTCCAGCAACTCTCCTACTCCTATCCCTTGCAGGCCAATAGCACTCACTAGAACAGTGGTTCTCAACCTTTCTAATGCCGTGACCCCGCAATACAGTTCCTCATGTTGCGGTGACCCCTCGCCCCGCCCTCGCCCCGTGAGGGTGGGGTGAGGGCAGGGCTTTGGTCATATGGGGGCGGGGTTATGGATGGGGTTGGATTTTAGTGCACACTTATCATTTAATTATGACATTTATAATGTGAATGTAACTCAACTCACCATAGGTTCTCACATGCATGGCACACTGACCCATGATCGTCACGGGGCTAGATGTAAAAGTACAGTTTGTATCCACAGGAACCCCCCTGACCCACAATAATGGATGTAAAGCAGAATTATGACATTCCCCATACAACTCACCCTACAAAAAAGATATTCTGGTTCTAGTGACATCTCAGCAACAGCAACTCAAACTCCTTCTATTTCCAGGCTCAATAGCCCTACTTATGAAAAGACAGCAGTTTACCACCAATGCATGTCCTCTGAGAAAACACAACAAATAAGACCGATACAAATGCTTACATGCTAGCAAAATATCTCATCTCGGTAACAGACACAGAACCGACCTAACATACTCCCAGGATCTGTAGTAATGCACATAAACTAATCCGCACACAGTTACACCTGTATTATGGAATACACTCAAACAGGAGCAACCCTATCTATGAAAAGGCAACACTACAAATATTAAATCAGGTCCTAAAAACCAATACACCTCTTATTAGGAAAACAGAACTAGCAAGCAGCTATATATCCCCACACAGAAATAATTGTAAAACTATACTAATAAGCAGAATAAATGTTTCAAAACAGCTATGAACATCCAACAATTAAAAACTCATAAAAACTATTAAACATTCTCCAAACACCAATAAAATATTTCAAAAAAGCAGACATCACACAATTAAAATGGCAGTCAAGAAAAATAAACTTAAAAAGCCACCTTTACTTACCCCCTCCAGCAGCTCTCCTACTCCCCTTCCCTGCAGGCCGTGGCACTCACCAGAAGCAGCAGTAGAAGCTAAGCTCTATACTTATGGTCCTCTTCCTTAGTGCCCATGTCTCTCACACACACACACCATACCAGTCATGCCCCCATGACCAGTTTCTGTCTCTCACACACCAATCATCTCCCAAACAGTCTTTGGCACACACACACCAGTCACCTTCCTGAACAGTTTCTCTCATGCCATACACACACACACACACAGGCTTCCCACTCCCGTGTTCTACTTACATATACGGGCTTCTCACTCTCATAATCACTTTCTCACACACACACACACACACCAGTCACCTTCCTGAACAGTTTCTCTCATGCCATACACACACAGGCTTCCCACTCCCGTGTTCTACTTACATATATGGGCTTCTCACTCTCATAATCACTTTCTCTGTCTCTCTCTCTCTCACACACACACACACACACTCACCAGTCTCTCACTCCCATGCTTGTTCTCTCCACGTGCACAGGCTTCTCATTCCCTGAATCACATTCTCTCATATTCACACACACACACCAGTCTTTTTCTCTCACATGCACCATCACCTTACCAAGCAGTCTCTCTCTCTCATGCATGCACACTCACCCAGGTTTCTCACTCCCATGCTTTCTTTCACCCCCACAACACCAGGCTTCTTACGCCCATGCTTTCTCACATACCCAGACTTCTCACTTCCATGCTTTTTCTCTCTCTCACACACACACATCAGTCACCTCCCTGACTAATGTCTCACACTCTCACATACACATCAGTCATCTCCCTGAGCAATCACTTTCATTGTCTCTCACATACACACACACATCAGCTCTCTGACCAGTCAATCACACAGGCTGGCTGGCTGCTTCTCTCTCTTTCTCTCACTCACTTCCTTCCCCCCCCCCCCCCCCCGAGTACAAATGGGAGCTGCAGCAGCCTCCGCTGGCCAAGAAAGAAGAATCCCATCGGCCGCGGGAGGCTCATGCTGCTGTCTCCTTTCTCCATTACCGGCTGCTTCTATTGCTCGAGGACCGATGCTGCAGCCGCTGCTGCTACTTTTTCGCGCGGCGCAGCTCTCTCTCCTTCCCGCGCACCGCAATTCACTTCCTGTTCCGGGTCACGGGAGGGGGGGGGGGGCAGGCGCAGGAAGAAGAAAAGGCCCAGCCACGGGTGCACAGCTTCTTCTAGCGCCGCTGCCGTTCCCGCTGGGCTTGAACGTGCTGACAGCCCGGCGGCAACGGCAGCGGGAGAGATCGGGAGCGCGCGACACAAGGCGACCCCTGTGTTTTGGGCGTTCGACCCCTGCCGGGGTCGCGACCCATAGGTTGAGAACCGCTGCACTAGAAGCTGTAGTTGCTGCTGAAGCTCTGTTCTCACAGTCCTCTTCCTTAGGGCCCACAAGCAGTCTCTGTCGTACACATTCCAGTATCTCCCTAACTAGTATCACACACCAGTCACCTCCCTGACCAGTCTCTGTCTCTCACACACACATACCAGTCACCTCCCTGACCAGTCTGTCTCTCTCTCAAAGAAACACATCACCTCTAACCAGTCTCTCTCTCAATCACACACATGCTCTGTCACTTATATACAAGCTCTCAATCACACACACATGCTCTTGCTCCCATTCTACCACAACCCACAAAGCTGCCACTCAGGCACCCATTCTACCACACACACACAAAGCTGCCACAAGCACCCAGGCATCCATTGTACCACACACACAGCTGCCATTCACACACACACACAAAGCTGCCACTCATGCACCTATTTTGCCACACACACACAAGCTCTCACTCATGCACTCTTGCACCCATTCTATCACACACACGAAGCTGCTACTCACCACCCAGGCACCCATTCTACCACACACACGAAGCTGCTACTCACCACCCAGGCACCCATTCTACCACACACACACACAAAGCTGCCACTCACCACCCAGGCACCCATTCTACCACATACACACAAAGCTGCCACTCACGCACCCAGGCACCCATTCTACCACACACACATACAAAGCTGCCACTCACCACCCAGGCACCCATTCTACCACACACACACAAAGCTGCCACTCACGCACCCAAACATTCATTCTACCACACACACACAAAGCTGCCACAAGCACCCAGGCATCCATTGTACCACACACACAGCTGCCACTCACACACTCAGGCATCCTCTCTACCACACACACACACAAGCTCTCACTCATGCACTCTTGCACCCATTCTATCACATACACGAAGTTGCTACTCACCAGGCACCCATTCTACCACACACACACACACAAAGATGCCACTCACCACCCAGGCACCCATTCTACCACACACGAAGCTGCTACTCACCACCCAGGCACCCATTCTACCACACACACACACACAAAGCTGCCACTCACCACCCAGGCACCCATTCTACCACACACACACACAAAGCTGCCGTTCACGCACCCAGACACTCATTCTTCCACACACACACACACACACAAGCTCACATGGAGCCTCTTCTCATTGTTTGGCCCAAATAACCCTGGCCTCCGCTTATCAGCCGCCACTGGCCAGACCTCCGGCGATGTGCAGGGTCTCTCCACACTTCAGCCCCGCCGGCCTGGCCTCTGGCAGCGGGGCACAGGTCTCTCCATTCTTCGGCCCCGCCAGCCTGGCCTCCGGCGGTGGCGCGCAGCGTCTCGCCATTCTTCAGTTGGCCTCCAGCGGTGGTGCACAGTGTCTCTCCACTCTTCAGCTGCCGGCGGAGGCGCACAGGCCTCTCCATTCTTCGGCCCCGCCGGCCTGGCCTCCGGCGGTGGCGCGCGGCGTTTCTCCATTCTTCGGCCTGGCCTCCGGCGGTGCAGCACACATCTCTCCACTCTTCAGACCCACCCCTGGGGAGAAGGGAAGCACAAGTGGGGCAGTGGGATACCGGGAGCTGCGACACACCTGCCGGTGCTTGGCGACACACTGGTGTGTCGCAACACACCGGCTGAGAACCGCTGCCTTAGACAATAAAATTTGGGGCCCTTGTTGGTTGTTGTCTGAATCAAACTCCCCTTTCCCCCCCCACTGAAGTTGAGAATGATGTTGCAGTTGTGTCAAATGCATCAAGGCTTATTGGTTAAGGGTAGAAATCCCCCATGTCTTCTGTTAATGGTGGTAACCGCCATATCAAGCAGGTTACCCCCATGCACCCTTTTCTTCATTTCTGTTCTCTAGGATCTCCTAAGGCACCACCAGCCCTGCTTCTCAGTTTTGCCTAGCAGTTCTTTCACTGCCTGCTTCTGTTTGCGAAATGGATGTGGGGACTGAATGGCACAGAGAGGTGAGAGACTGCATCAGCAACAACAGGTCGACGTCTTGATAATTGATGTTACCACTCCCAAGTTTCAATATTGTGCAGCTTCAACCATTTTCCTGAGTGAAGATATCCAGTCAATTTTCAAACAACCATTTAGCGGCAAAGATAACTGGTTAATTTTAACCACATTTTCAGCAGAATCTAACTAGCCAGGTCATTAGCTGTAAATCTGGCTGAATCTAGCTAGTCAAAATTTCATGGGCTTGATTTATCCCAGCTGGATATGCAAATACAAGAGAGAGCGGGGACTTTATTTTAAACAGACCTGCAGGGCAAGGGAGAACAAGATGGGGATGGGAAGTGCAGGGAATTATTCTTTTAACCACATATTAGAAAATGCCATACTGGGTCAGACCAAGGGTCCATCAAGTCCAGCATCCTGTTTCCAACAGTGGCCAATCCAGGCCATAAGAACCTGGCAAGTACCCAAAAACTAGTCTATTCCATGTAACCATTGCTAATGGCAGTGGCTATTCTCTAAGTGAACTTAATAGCAGGTAATGGACTTCTCCTCCAAGAACTTATCCAATCCTTTTTTAAACACAGCTACACTAACTGCACTAACCACATCCTCTGGCAACAAATTCCAGAGTTTAATTGTGCGTTGAGTGAAAAAGAACTTTCTCCGATTAGTTTTAAATGTGCCCCATGGAGTGCCTTCATGGAGTGCCCCCTAGTCTTTCTATTATCCGAAAGAGTAAATAACCGATTCACATCTACCCGTTCTAGACCTCTCATGATTTTAAACACCTCTATCATATCCCCCCTCAGCTGTCTCTTCTCCAAGCTGAAAAGTCCTAACCTCTTTACTCCTTCCTCATAGGGGAGCTGTTCCATTCCCCTTATTTTGGTAGCCCTTCTCTGTACCTTCTCCATTGCAATTATATCTTTTTTGAGATGCGGCGACCATAATTGTACACAGTATTCAAGCTGCGGTCTCACCATGGAGCGATACAGAGGCATTATGATATTTTCCGTTTTATTCACCATTCCCTTTCTAATAATTCCCAACATTCTGTTTGCTTTTTTGAATGCCGCAGCACCCTGAACCGACGATTTCAATGTGTTATCCACTATGACACCTAGATCTCTTTCTTGGGTTGTAGCACCTAATATGGAACCCAACATTGTGTAATTATAGCATGGGTTATTTTTCCCTATATGCATCACCTTGTACTTATCCACATTAAATTTCATCTGCCATTTGGATGCTCAATTTTCCAGTCTCTCAAGGTCTTCCTGCAATTTATCACAATCTGCTTGTGATTTAACTACTCTGAACAATTTTGTGTCATCTGCAAATTTGATTATCTCACTCGTTGTATTTCTTTCCAGATCATATATAAATATATTGAAAAGTAAGGGTCCCAATACAGATCCCTGAGGCACTCCACTGTCCACTCCCTTCCACTGAGAAAATTGTCCATTTAATCCTACTCTCTGTTTCCTGTCTTTTAGCCAGTTTGCAGTCCATGAAAGGACATCGCCACCTATCCCATGACTTTTTACTTTTCCTAGAAGTCTCTCATGAGGAACTTTTTCAAACGCCTTCTGAAAGTCCAAGTATACTACATCTACCGGTTCACCTTTATCCACATGTTTATTAACTCCTTCAAAGAAGTGAAGCAGATTTGTGAGGCAAGACTTGCCTTGGGTAAAGCCATGCTGACTTTGTTCCATTAAACCATGCCTTTCTATATGTTCTGTTTATTTATTTATGTATTTATTTGTTGAGTTTTATATACCGTCATTCGGTAGAGCCATCATAACGGTTTACAAAAATATACATTTTTTTCTTAGCAGTTGTGTATCAGAAAAAACAATGTGAACGTTATACATTTTCTTAGCAGTTGTGCAACAATAAAAAACAATTTGAACAATATATATTCTGTGATTTTAATGTTTAGAACACTTTCCACTATTTTTCCTGGCACTGAAAGAAGGGGCATCGGGGGACAATGGGGTTATTTTGTATTGGGGTTCAGACGAATTTAGGGCTTCCATTTCAGCACCTGGATTTATCTAGACAAATTTAACTAGTTAGCACTACAAAAGCCTGTGGTGGGAATGACTCCAGCTAGACTCTTCCTTACCCAGCTACATTTGTGTGGTCTGTGAATTTGACTGGACAATTTTGGCAAGTTAGGGGGTCAGTTTTTTAAACCGGACAGATTTATTTTGCTAAAACCTGATTTTAGCTAGGTAAATCCTTTGACAGTCAACCCCCTGTGTGTCAGGTGTATTCTGTAATATTTTCTATGTGTGAAACTAAAGCAAAAAAAAAAAAAAGTGCTATTAATTCCAGAGTCAGTTCTTTTAAATGCTGGGCATAACATGACCTAATCCTCAGACAAAGGTTTTGGAGAGAACACCAAGGCCATATTTAAGAAATCAAGGAAAAGTAAAAAAAAAGAAAGTACAAAATATGCAGGAGATGCCTTGCTTGCACACTTCTGAAAATGCACGTATCTTGGTTCAAAACTTTCTAGTTTCCTGCAACATCTGGAAGGAAAAAAATTTGCACCAGAAAGACTGTGCAAGCAAAATATTGTGCAAAAAAGAACTGTGACATCTTTGTCTTTCGGGTTTAAATGTAAGGCTGACAAAAGTCTCAGCAGGGGTTTTGGGGTTTTTTTTCTGATGTTTCTGCTAATTAACTTTTTTCTTTTGGATTTTCTTTCTGTCCTAAAAGTTGCAAGAAGTTAAAACTATTCATAAAAGATGCGTTGTCTCATTGTTAGAGAAACAAACTGACCTTGCTTCTACTATTTTGCACAATGTTGCTTCTAGCCTTAACATTTATTTAGTGTATTTAGCTCACACCTTTTCATTGTAGCTCAAGGCGAGTTATATCCAGGTAGAGCAGGTATTTTCCCTCTCCCCAGAGGGCTCACAATCTATGGGCCTGATTCACTAAGGCTTTTCTCCCATTCTGTATCTATGGGAAAAACCCTTAGTGAATCAGGTACTACCTAAAGCAACGGAGGGTGAAGTGATTTGCCTAAGGTCACAGGGGGCAGCAGTGGGATTTGAACCCTGGCTTCCCTGGTTTCCAGCCCACTGCTCAGACCACTAAGCTGAGACGAGGTAGGCATGCCTAGGAAATTAAAGTGGGCCAAATGCTATCATGCCCTATTAACATTCATGGGAACATCATGGCACACATAAGCAGGTTTGGGTTTTTTTTTTTTTTTTTAGCAGTGATTTCATTAGGATTAAGAATTTAAAACATGATGGCTAGAGCTGTTTAGTCTCAGGTTTGTTAAATATTTAAGTTTAAAAAGAGCCCTCAGTACCATTTTAGACATCGCAGTCTGCCCTTTATCTATATTTCATCCCATTTCCTGGTCTTTCTAGGCTTTGATGACCAGAAACATGTGGGGGGGGGGGGGGTTTCTAGTTCAAACTACCGAACGTAAAACATTGCTGCACATAAATAAAAAGCAACTCTTCTTTCCTCTCTGCTATGATGAAAAACATAAATGATGTGAATTTTAAACAAACAGTTAGGTGTTTCCTTATTAGGCCATGCAGTTCCAGCTTCATATCTCCTTTGTAAAATGTGTGGGTTTTTACATAATATATTCAGTGCTTCTGCCTAACGTTCAGCTGCTCGGCGAGCAGACTATGTCAGTGTCCACACTGTGAATCTGTTATTATATTATATGGGTTTAAGTTTTATTGTCTAACCTGGACACTGCGATCCATTCTTTAACGCCAAAGCCCTGGTGCTGGCAAGGTCTTCCCTCATTTAATTTTCTCCTCCTCTTGGCTTATACGATTATCTGACGAAGAGGGGAAACCCAGCACTATCACTACAGAATCGTAGGAGGTAAGATCCAATTCTAAACCGCTCAGCAATTTGGATATGGATTTTAGATGTAATCACCAGCCTTTCCAAATCTGAGCTCAAGGCATGTAACATCCGGGTACAGATGGGTAAGGTCCCTGCCAGGAGGACCCCGCAATCCAAGTCCCATTAGATTTTTCAGAAACCAAAATCCGTGGAAGCTTTTGTACATCCCCAGCAGCGCGGCACCATGGTCGCTGCTGGAGAGGAAACAGGGGACAATGATCACAGGAACACACTATTGCGGCATGACAGATGAGCGAGAAGCTCAGACATGTAGGAATTTATTCTTGCTTACTGGCAATTGCAGTTTTATTTTTAAATTAAAAGTGAATAATTAACTGAAATATGAATTTTCACCTGTGGCTTCATTTGTGTACTTTGTTGATTTCAATTACTTATACCCAACTGGGAATTGATTAGATTCTGAATATCTCCTCATTCTTTACTCTGCAAGCCAAGTCTCAAAGCCTTTATAGATTAAAAAGCTCCAAAAAAAAAAAAAAGTGTGATGTACGTTATTACCATCAGCAATGAATGTTTTACATTTAAAGTTGTTCTATTTATCAACATATTAAACACAAGAGGTTTCTGATGTTTTTCCGCAATGAAAACTGTTGTTATTCAGATTACCAATAGGTAGCACTATACATAGTTTTGAAAAATAAATTTTGACATCAATACAGAAAGGGGGCAATCTTTGAACTGCCTACCTTGGTGCAACGTCTGCATGTATTTTTCACCCATGGACTTTGCACCAAATTTCAAAGGGAAAATGGGCTTGTACTTTCCCTTTGACTATAGTCATTGGTACAAAATATCTGTCGACTTTTGCACCTGCTTTTAGTGTGGGCAAACCTTTGCTGGAAAATAACAGGAATAGATTTGAAACTTCAATTTACGTGCATTGTTTTCAGAATCCACCCAAAACATACTTCTCCCCCCCCCCCCCCCCCCCCCCCCCACACACACAATCGTCCCCAAAACAAGCATCCCCCCAATCCTACTAAAAGTGTGCATGCTGTGGACCCTGCAAGGGTCCTTCAAGGGGGTTCTCTGTGAAGACAGACCAGTGGGTGGTAAGTGAAGAAGCAGACATGTAATAGCTGCATAATAAGAATGAACTGATTAGACTTGTGGAAATAGCCAAGGCTGCTGGAATGCTGAAATATGTCAAAGGTCAGCATTAAATTTTACTTCTGCCTTCTTTGCTCAACTTGTAATAACTCATATGATCTAAAAGAATTCATTTTTAATATAAATGAGATAAGAGTATGACCAGTTAGAATATGCTATGCAAATAAAAGAACTAACCCATTAGTGTACAGGTTTGGAGGAGATGGAATATAACATTTACTGCACAGCTTCTGAGCTCTGGGCTCTGCATGTAATTTACTCAGTGGCAGTGTCTCCAAATGGACCTCATTCGTTAGCTAGAGTATGTTAGGAGTGATCTCAGTCTCTCATATTTACTGCTGATGTCCTTCTTAGTAGTTGCATCATGCCAAAGACTGGCTCTTTCTGTTATGATTAGCCAGTCATGGGGCCATCCCATGCCCAGCCACATTCACCCCCACGTGCCACCAGGACCCATAATGCCGTCCTCGTGGCAGGAATGCCTCCACCATCCTCCCTCTGCAGTTCCTGCTAGGTGTGAGTACACAAGTCTCCAGCTAGGCACATGTGCATGAGTCTCCTGCTTAAAGGCACCATGGTGGGAAAACGCTGAGATGCTAGGAAATGACGTCAGAGTTGGCTGGGGATTTAACCCCAGCTGTGCTCCTATCTGAAGTCTCAGCAACAGATCCTCCTAGCTATGATAGTGCATGTTGCTTATGTTCCTGCTCACATTGCCTCATCCTTCCAGTCTGTCTTGTGCAGCCAAGACTTGCCTCACCTCACCTCTCCTGCCTGCCTCGTCTTGTCCAGTCTGTCCTGCCTCTTCTACTCCTGAACCTAGTCCCTGCCACCCTCTCATACTGATTCCTGGATCTGACCCTTGCCTGGACATTGACTACCCTTGCTTGCTGCCTGCCTCTGACCCTAGCCTGGCCCTGGACCTTCTGCCATGTCATATCCTGAGAGACCCCCACCTATGTCTTACCGGCCCCCGGAACCCAGGGGCTCAACTTGTGGGAAAAGGGGCTGGTAAAGGTGAAGCTCCTGACCACTCTCATTTCCAGGTACATCCGCCTATTGGTGTGGGCCTAGGTGGTTCTCTACATGGGCCGAGCCAACCACACCACAGCCGGTCCACTTCCATTACAGTCTGTTACAGGTTGCTGAGGCCATGGATCCAGTGGGTCTGACCTACTACAGGCTATTCCAGGTTAGGCTGAACATATCCAAAAACAGCAGGGGGTCCTAGACCAAGTGGCGGGCCTTCTCAAGAGACTCGCAACCCAAATGGACATACTGGTGCCAGTACCAGCTCCTCTTCCATTCATTCCACTCCTAATTGGGCCAGTATCCCTGCCGAAACCTGTTCCACAGCTGCTGCCACTATCCCACTACAATGGGGACCCAAAGGAATGCCAAGGCTTTCTAATCCTGTGCAGCATGCATTTCGAACTTTAGTCAGCCTTGTTTTCCACAGATCGAGCCAAGGTTATGTACATCTTGTCATTACTGGGCAGCACAGCACTAGCATGGGCCTAACCACTGTGAGAGTGAGAAGACTCTGTTCTTCAGGCCCTCCAAAAGTACATCTGCCAATTCTGACTTGTCTTCGAGGAACCAGGTGATGCTTCTTCTATAGTGGCAGAATTTCTTCATATCCAGCAGGACCTGAGTACCATAGAAGAATACACGATCCAATTCTGATGACAATTTTCTGGCAGGGTCTATACTCTATAATAGGGGCTGATGAGTAAAGATGGCCGGCGCCATCTTTAAAGATGGCGCCGGCCATCCAGTGCTCCTAGCATGTGACAGGGGCCGGCCAATGGCACGGATACCCTGTCACATGGTAAGGGCAAAGGGGCATCGGCGCCATTTTTTTTTTTAGAATAGCTGATGCCTGGGAACGGGAAATCTCTTCCCAAGGCCCCCCTGGATCTCTCTTCTCCCCGAGGCCCCCCTGGATCTCTCCCCGAGGCCCCCCTGGACCACCAGGTAATTTTAAAAGGTTTTGGGGGGGTCGGGAGGGTGGGGGTCAATTTAAAGGGTCGGGTGGGGGTTTTTTTTTTAGCGGCACGGGCCTCCCTAAAAAAAATTAGCGATGTGAATTGGAATCGGAAACAATTCACATATCTTAACGATCAGATTCCCCCCCCCCCCCCCCCCAGCCGAATCTGATCGTTAAGACGATCTGGCACACGAATCACATCTCTAACCAGGAATGTCCTTCGCGTGAGCATGTTTTAAAATCCGCTTACCTGATCGCGTTACAGCCAACAAGGTCCTAAGGAAGACACACAAAGTATATTTGCTCGAGTATCGGCTTAAAATTAGGGGCACACATATGTGCGGCAAGTGCATTTTAAATCATATGCACACAAGTGCATGCATGATTTAAAATTAAAGCATGTGTTTGCTCACACGCTCATATATGCATGTATGGGTGCCTATGTGCTTGTTTTAAAGTTACCATCCCTGCCTCTAAGTTCACCTACACAACTCATCTCTTTAATAGCAGTGACATAATTTTGTGTGGGTGAGTTTGTGTGCATACCAATCCACTGAGATGGGAATTTTCAAATTAAACTTACGTGCATGTATGGGTGCCTATGTGCTTGTTTTAAAGTTACCATCCCTGCCTCTAAATTCACCTGCACAACTCATCTCCTTGATAGCAGTGGCATAATTTTGTGTGGGTGAGTTTGTGTGCATACCAACCCACTGAGATGGGAATTTTCAAATTAAACTGATGTGCATAAGTCTGCTTTGAAAAAAATGTAGGATAAAGTTTGCAAGTAAAAGGTACATACAGACTTTACCCCCTACTCACATAGTTATAAAATTACTTCCCTGAGAACTATAATTAACCCAAATACATTTATGACATGTCAGGGACATTTTGTAGTACAAGTACTAAATAATTATTTACAGATTTTGGATGATGCACTATGATTGTCTGGTGTGTCTCATCCAAAAAAACAGAATGATTACTTTGTACATCTAATATTGACAGTTTAACGCCTACTCTCCTCTCTCTCTAGATCCTTGTTTAAGGCTAAACATGTTCATTCTGTGCTTTTCACCTATGCAACTGATGTATGAATATCATTTTACACTTTTAATTCATTTTTTTTGCATCTGCCCTGATATATTTGCTGATAATTTTAATTGGAAATACTGAGGAAACCCTAATGAGTTTTTCTAACACTGCAATTGCTGCAGTGGTTCAATGGCATCATTGTGCACTGCCCTGTGGAGGACCTGGGTTTGAATCGCATCTCAAGTTTTCCACTCCCTGAGCTGCTCAGTGCTAGGGATGATGCAGAGGCTTACATTCACAGCCCCTGGAGGTTGGGGGGTGTAGGAGAGGAGTTCCAGCATTGTGCAACAGAGACACCTAGTGGCCGGAAGGAACCCTGGTGCGTGGCCCCCACCCCAGCACTGTTATTGCAATAATGTACCTAGGTAAGTTAGGAAAGAATATAAAAGGGGGGAGGGGAGAGTCTCTGGGTAGCTGGGAACAAAGATTAATGGTGCCAGATCTAGTCCTAGTTCCAAATGAGCTAGAAGCCCAAATAAAGAAGTAGAAGAAAACTGGGTTTCCCCCCCCCCCCCCCCTTCTGACAAAACAATACTAAATCACCCAACCCCCCACTTCCAATAGTTTCTCTGTTCTTTTCTGTAAAATCTTCCGCTGCACAGTTTTGTTCTTTGCTATGCCATTTGAAATCTAAAAGTTATTTCATAAGTATAGACCTTCCATATGCCCCAGTGATGCAATGTTCACTACTTTGTTGCACCTGATTGGCACAGACTCCTCTGGTCTCCAATGTGAAGTGGCATGAGGGCAGCAGATTACACCAACTAGGACAGTCAACATTAGCTCCTTCTACCCGCAGAAACACAGCAGATTGCTGTGTGGCTTCCAGATCCTTTTCTGGCAACTCCAAAATATGACTTTCTTAAACTCAGAGACAGGGCTGTCTTCTTCTCTGTGAAAAATCCTATGAATGAGGGCTATTTTCTACTATACTGGGGAACTCTCAGCCCTTGACTTTAGATTATGAGTGTGCGTGGAAAAAAACTTTCATTTCATTTACCATTTTGTGTCATTTCATGAGTTATGCCATTTATTTTGTTTTCATTAACATCAACGTGGGAAGAAATGCATCCTCTTCTGGTCTCCAACATTGTGGTTTTCCATTCAAGTTTGATCAAACTTGCAGGCATGCATCAGCAGCAGAGGAAGGGGCACCCCCAAGACATCAAGAGGGAGGCAAAGTGGCACAAATCGTGGCATGAACCCCCAACAGTGCCACAAGAGATCAAAGTGGCTGAACAGTAGCACAAGCACTCCACTGCACCAGGTGCAAAGGAGCAAAGCAGCTGGAGAGTGGAACAAATACCTTGGGGCACCAATGAAGATGAAAAGGAGCACAAACAGTGGCATTGAAAAGACCAAGGCACCAAAAGAGAGACACAGAGTGCCAATAACAGTGGCATAAACACCCTAAGGCACCATGAGATGGCCAAAGCAACACAAACAGTAGGACAAAGACCTCAAGGCATCAATAGAAAGACAAAGTGACATCAACAATGGTATGAACATCCCAAGGCACCATGAGGGGGGCAAGGCAAAGTGGTCAAATAGTTGCATGAACACCTCAATGCGTATGAAAAAGGCAAAGCAGCACACACAGTGGCATGAAAAGCCCAAGACACCAAAAGAGGGGAAAAGGGCATCAACAATATTGGCATGAAAACCCCAACGCACTATAAAAGGGGTAGAACATTACAAACAGTGACACGAAGCTGGAAGAAACTCTGGAAAATGTTTGTAGTACGTCTGACATACAAATTTGACCTCAAACCTAGGTATAGATTAAAAGACTAATTATATCATCTAATAGCTAGATGATGGTTACCGTCCTATACCTGGGATGGTGAAGCCAGAGGAAACCTTTGGAGCAGGTCTGTAGTGGTCCTGATGTAGTTTTCCTATGGCATCAATGAGGGAAGGGGCTGGGGAGGGGTGAGCTGGTCAGGGTTGGAGATGAACTTCTCCTTTGTCGTGCCTTTGCTGATGCTGGATCTTGTAGTGGGGGGGTGAGGTCCTCAGCAGGCCAGTCTCCCCTGAAAGCATCAAGAGAGGAGTAGGATGGCACATATAGGGGCATCAACATGTCAAGGCACTAAGGGCCAAGTACACAAATGGTAGCATCAACATTACGAAGGCACTGATTGAAGACCAAGGGAGCAGGAGCTGAGGTTTAAACACCCTAATGCGCAGCAAGAGAAGGAAAGCAGCTCAAATAGTGGCTTGAATTCCCCTAGGCACTATGAGAGGAGCAAAGAGTGCATCAACAGTGGCAAGAACACCACAAGGCACCATGAAACATACAGACTAATGGTAGATTAAGTCCAATGGCCCACTGAATCTGCCCATCTGCACCTCTTGCACAGCTTTACAAATCCCTTTCTCTCCACCAGAGATCCTCTATGCTTGTCCCATGTTTCCTTGAATTATGAGACTGTCCATGTCTTCACCACCTCCACTGGGAGGCTGTTCTATAGGCAAATTCAAATTCATGCAATCAGTTCCAATTTTAGTAAATTAATCAAAAAAACTGACTGTGAGGTCACCTTGGGGCGGATGGTAGGATCTTTAATTGAGCTCTCTTTCTGGAGAAAGTTCATTTCTCCCTTGGCAATGGATCCCAGAAATAAACCAAAGAAGTCTGGGCTAATTCAGAACTTATTCCATCCCATGGGTACCTCTGTCAACTTTCTATATCTGCAGAGTAATGCTCTGTATAATAAGCTATAGCTAGGGACTGTGGGTGCAATGTGCTCATAGTCAACATTATTTGCTTTTAGACTCCTTCCCATTCACCATAAGAAATTTCCACTGTTAGGCTTATTATTTGACAACTAATTCAATTTTGACAAATGTAAATCAATGGTCTGTATCACCTTATGCCCCAGGTTTGAAATGTTTAGCTAAGTCATCCACTGGGTCTCTTCAGTGATGAGTGAGTCTAAGAATATCAACCATAGGGACATTTTCTTGTCGTTGCCCTGGAGCATTCTCAACATGTGCATAAATGCTGTAGGGCTTTCAGCTAGCGGCTGATAGTTGAGGTATTCCATTAGTGCGCAATAAAAGAGACTTCCATCAACAGCACTCACATTCCTAGGGATACATACTCAGTACCAATAGTATGTTATTGGCCAAACTCAAGCTGGCAAAACTGTGTGAATTCATTCATGTGACCAATCTAGCCTTAAGATCCTTAGTTTTCGGTTTTTATTTAATTTTCCTTGGAATATCAATGTTATAACAAAAAAAAAAATCAGGTGATAAATGACTGTTCTAATACACAGGAGAAAATTCAATGGAAAAGTGATTTTTCCCCTGAATGTTTTTGTTATAACATTGAAAACGAAGGATTCCATCTATCCGCCATTCAGTCACTCATCTGCAGCCTTAACTTTGCATGTCATGTGAAATCTATGAGGCATGCCTTTTTACACTGGTTGGTCAGCATCTGTTTATTTTGCGGGCTACATTCAAAACCCATTTAGACAGATGACATAATAGTTATCCACCTAAACGACTTACCTGGCTATAGAAAGCCTTTATCTGGCTAAATTCTAGCTGGCTAGTGAGTTAGGAGACTAGAATTTAGCCGGATATGTTAGGGACGGTTCAGGGGTGTAACTGGGAGGAGTTGAGCTAGCCGGCTATGTTAACTGCCTAATTCCTACATTCAGAGTTAGCCGGATGACTTAGGGCCTCATTTTCTAAAGTATCGCAGGCCTGCGATACTTTAGAAGATGAGGGGCGGGGGGCCAAAATGGAGGGCGGGCCTGCGCTAGCCGACAGCGATCGCACCGTCGTGGTGCCATCGCTGCCGGTTTCGCACCCAATAGCGCCACCATAGGAGGTGTAGCTATTGGGATCGAAATAGGCAGCGAAAAGGCACCTACCTTTTTGCTGTCCGCGGCGTCAGCGCAGAGTCGGCCCCGGTGATGCCCTGACTCGTCCTCTTCCGGGGCCGACTCCACCCCGACTCCGCCCCCATCCCGGTATCACACGCGATAAGGGACTTTTCGCGTGCGAAAGGTCCCTTATCGCGTGCGAGCGGCTTGGGAAATGAGGCCCTTAGGCAGCTAAGTCTAGTCGAGTCAAAAATCTGTCCTAAAATTTGCCGACTGTAGTTAGCCGGATAACTAATTAAGATAGCCGGCTACATTCAATAGTGTGGCTGCACCATTGAATATGCCTCCAAAGTCAGCCGGATATGTTTGCCATCCAGACTGAGTCTAAATATAGACCTCATCATGTCTGTTACTTGTAACTCGTTCAGAATGTTAGATAATGCAAGTACATTTTTTTTAATTGAATTAAATTTTATCTGTTATTCCCACCATCACATTTGAATCACGCAGCAGATAAGAAAAAAAAAATCTGATCGTATGGCATGTATTTCTCTGTAATAGCTGCCTGACTGACACCACCACCAGCCTTGAGCCTTGATCCTGACCTCTGATACATTGGAAGGGTAAAGCATAACAAACATTGGCGTGAAGAGCCCAAAACACTGTGGATCAGTGGCATGTAGAGCAGCATGGTTTGGTGCTCCTTAATAAAAGACCACCAAATAGAGTTCCTCCTCTTAAGGCACTAAAGAAACCTATATTTCCTCCCTACATACACATTCTTGTGTTTAAAAAAAACCCAACCAACAAACATTTATGGTTTAATTCCACCCTGGTCACTGGAAGGATCTTTGCTGTACATGCCTAAAGACGATTCACTTTACAGTTTGTGCTGATGCTCAAAGCATTGAGCAAGAGGCAGAGCAGCAGAAGGAGACTGGCATCGAAGCCCTTAAGGCACTGAGTGGGAGCCGAGGCAGCAGAAGCAGAGGCAACAACCCCCTTGCTATTTTCCTGCACCTTTCTATCAGATCTCACTGCAGGATGATGCAGCTGCCATCCTGGCATCCTAGCCCACGGTGGGATTTCCTGCTGAAAATGTTAAGCTCCTAAGTTTGACTGAAAATAGGCACCTAACTTAGGGCCTGATTTACTAAGGCTTTCCTCCCATTCTGTGTCTATGGGAAACATGCCTAGTAAATCAGGCCCTTAGATCCATAAATGTAGGTGTGATATGCGGTCTTAGCCAGGTAAGTTATCCGGCTAAGCTAGATGTGCCATACAGCAGGTCTAAACGTAGCCGGTTATAAATTATACAGCTAAGTGTGAAGGTATACGCGTATATTCAATGACATGGTCGTGCCGCTGAATATACCATGTAACTTCGCTGCATAAGTTATATCCAGCCAAGCTACTTAAAAGGCCAACTTTGAATATTGGCCTCCATATTTCTTTCATACTATTGCAGACAGTTCTGCACGTGGAATTCAGGAATTAGTTTGAGGTTATAACACACAATATCTTGTAAGTTATCAGCATATGACATCAGTTTCTTTTTGTAGTCAGATCCTTGTGGTTTGTTTTTTTTACTGTTGCTGCTTTGAGAAAGGAGTGTATAAAATACAAGATACATTTTACATTCAAAGTTAATTTTAGACGGACTTATAACCAAATTAGGCTTCTCTTATTTGTTCAAGCCACATCCGCAAGAGAAAGATGAAATTTACACAAAAGAACTTAGTTATGTTTCGAAGGAAGTGAACCGAATTTGAGCCCAAATTCTATTAAATCACTGCTCTTTCAAAGTAGAATACAAAAAGGTGCCATTTGGCATCTGCTATGTATTCTCTCTGAGCCATCATAAGTAGCTGACCCAAAGACATCATGTGGTGGCATGCTGTTTGGTATCAGAATTGTAGCTGGCTGATAGTTAGGGGGTGGCATATGGAAGATTTCACCCACATAATGCCTCTAAGTGCTTTAATGAGCCGGTGCAGGCAATCACAGGCACTGACAAAGCGCAAGTGACCACTAAGAAAATCACAGAAGGTAAGTATCTTGATCTTTCCTGGAGGAAAAGTCCTTAACACATTCTTAGCCAGGTAGACTAAAGATAGGTATTGCTATTCCTGGAAATGAGTAAGAGGATTAAGATCTGCTTTATGAGATCTGACGGGTATTTGTGATCTCGACTGGCCTCTGTCTGAGCTGAGCTCGATAGACAATGGTATGACCCAGCCTGGCAATTCTTATGTTCTTACAGACTCATAGTGGTATTTTAAAATCAGTAAAAAAAAAAATTAAAAAAAAAAGGACTGGTGCACCGGGAATGAACGAAGTAATCTTACTATAAGCTATCACATCTACTAGGTTTTAAAATAAATGTTTACGTTTAGTTACCGTCCCTTTGGACCCAAGATGCCTAACCTCTAAATTTCACCTAACCTAAATCTGCCTAACCTTTGTCACCAAAGCTATGACAGAAATTGTGAGAGGCACTGCGAAATAAAATTTTCAAATAAAACATTTTCAGAAGTCCTTCGCGTTTCAGATGATACTGCACCTAGAACCTTAACTTACAATTTGTTTGAAGTTTCAAAACCTCATGAAGCTAGTCTTGTTCTCCTTGGTTTTGCTGTATTACAGATACTGCTCTATCAAGGGATCCACTGGCAAGTCAACAAGCAAATCCTAACTAGAAGGCAGCTAAAATATGTGCGCATCCCAAACCTCAGATAACTATCTAGAGATTCAAAAGTAGAGTTAACTGGCAAATAACCCCTTAACATCAATATGAGCTTGCCATGTTTTCTACACAACTGCACATTTTATTTTTTTGTGGTGACTGATGCCAGTAGAACATGGTGACTGATGCCAGTAGAACAAAAGAAGAAAAAAGGGTTCACACTCACAAAGCGGGGAGTAGCTGGCTTGTTACGGCGGTTACTACCCCAAACCAAATGTGCCTGATACTTCACTTTCGATGCATATCCAGCATGGCTCTCTGCTTCAACAGCATGGGAGAAGAATAAACTGATACCTCAAGCATATCCAGCATAGCTCCCTGCTTCAACGGCAGAGGAGAAGATAAACAACCAATAAGGGCTGTATAACATAGTCTGAGTAAAACAAATAAGCATGGGTGTAGCTTGCTTATTGCGGCGGTTACTACCCCTACTACCCCTAACTTATCAGCTAGATATTCACTTGGATGCAGCTCCATCACTGCTTTCTACATTAATGGTGGGGGTGGAAAGGAAATAGAACCAAGAGCTAAGAGAAACAGATAACTATGAGAGGAAAAAGTGTGTGAAGCTTGCTGGGCAGACTGGATGGGCCATTTGGTCTTCTTCTGCCGTCATTTCTATGTTTCTATGTTTCTATAACATTACAATAAAATTGTGACAATTCAGTGCGATATACAGTACATTAACATTATAAAATGAAGGATATTCATCTACAGTTTGGGAAAGAGATATGGCTGATGCCCTGACAACAGAAGGTAGATGTGGCACCCTGAGCAGTCTTAGGATAGCTAGAAGACAGATTCAGACTGGACTCTGGCAAAATCTTTCATAAACTTCTTTATTAGTGACAAAAAACAAACAGGAAAATACAGTTCAACAAAGCAAATGTGTTACAACTTGCAATCCAGCAGTACTCTCTTTCACTAGGTTTCCTTCTCTCCCCTGGGCCTTCCCAGGGACCTCCCTCCGGACCAGGATTCCCTGCTCTCTTAAGCTTAAGGTGGACTGGGCCAGAGCTTTGAATCCGGTTCTTTGTGATGTTTTGGGGTTTTCTCCTGTATACTCCTTCACAGTAAAGGAGAGGGTTTATTTACCAAACATTTGCCACAAAAGCTGGAAGACAACTTGGGATTAAGACTTCACAAGTGTTTAGTTTCAAATTGGACACCTGCAAAGCTGAGAATTTTACATGAATAGCATCATATCGTAGGTTGTGTTTGATCTTACAATTTTGCACAAGTTTACTAGCATACACATTTTGGTTGAATACATGCATGGGCAACAAAGCGTAATGTTAAGAAAGTAAATCAAAGTAAGAGGAAAAAGAAACCAGTATGATTTCCCCAAGAGATGGCTGAAAAAAGTGAGAATTCTCTTAAGGTGGACTTAATTCATGTAAGAAATTGCATTATGCTGTCTATATTTACTGCTGAGTATATTATTTTGTGGAAACTTCAATGTATATGGAAATACTTATAAAAAATAATTTTAAAAAAGTGATGGCTAAAAGATTAGCATTCAGAAAGTACAAAGGATCTGAGAACAAGGAGCACAGGGAAGAATAACTGGTAAAGATAAAAGGAAGGAAGGTAGTCAGATGAAGGTGAGAGCAGAAAAGAGCGCTAAGATAAGATAAGGTGGCAAGACTTTTTTTTTTATCTGATACATCAGTGAAAGGAGGAAGTGCTGAGGTGGGATTGTAAAACAGGGGAGAAAAGGAGGACTGTATGGATCCCTCATGGTGAGAGGAAGCGAAGAGGAAGCAGGTCTCTGTGCATTCCTCTGGGTGGGAGGTGGAATGAGCCTAATTAATCTTCTCTGGTCTCATAATGTATGACAGTGGTAGGAACAGAGCTAGGGGGCTGGAGTATTGAAAACAATTCACACTTCACGCTGCTGGGGGGCAGGGAGGGGGGGGGGGGGAAGGTGATGAGGACAAATGAAAGAGCAGATAAAAAGGAAGCACAACTTAACAATTCTGCAGGCTTTGGGATAGCCAGGTTGGTACCAGTAGAGTACACTCTCCAGAAAACAACTGGATTGTTGTTAGCAGGTTGGTGATGGCCAGGTACTGTCCATCAAGACCCTGGGGACCTAAGAGGGCTGAATGTTTGGGCAACAGCCTCTCTGATTTTGATAGCTCTTTAGATTGTTATAAAGCTTGGTGGTAAGGTAAGTGAGGGGGCCTAAGTGTAGTATGGGATCTTAATACTTATCTACCCAGGTTGGTGGAGGACCAGTGGGAAAGAAAACAGAACCTGACTTGGATAAAGAGCGATATCTTACATGCAGTCAAGCTTCTACAGCTGGCAGCTGGCATAGATCCTTGCAGTGTGGTGCATGGGTAAATTGGATGGGCCAACTGGTCTTTTTTTTATGCCATCATCTACTATGCTTCTACATTTTGCTCTTGATTTATTCAGAACTCCCTATTTTTGCATGTTATCCAGTGCCAACATTTCAGTTCCAGTCCCTCACCTTTTGTGTATTTAATTAGAAGATATAATTATAATGCCAGCTTGGTTTCACCACACACAGAGGGAATGTTTCAGTATTTGGAAGTTCCCAAGGAGCAGTGTCACTTTTGATAGGATAGTTCATCTGCTAGGGAATGGTTCATTGTCAGAGAACTATAATGGGTGATTCCATGAGTCACTGGGGGGAGTTAGAGGGGTTCTGGAGTTTGGGGAGTCTGGGGAGAGGCGCCATGGCCCACTCCACTGGGGACACAGAGAATGTACCATGCCCAGGAAGAGGTGTAGAGAACTAGCAGTCTGTAGCCAAGATCTTCTGCCAGCAGCAGCTGCCGTTCCCCTCGGGTTGGGCCCTTGGGTGCAGGTGGCTGCCAGGACTTACTAGGCAGAAGCTGGAAGCTGGAAACAGAGCAGGACTCAGGAGTGTAGCTGAAGACAGGATTGAAGCAGAGGACCAGGAATGAAGCAGGAGTCAGGATCCAGCAAGTTATCAGGGACATGCAGGAAATCGGCAGGGCAACAGGATATCACAAAACTCATTGAAGACTGTTGTACCAGCACAGATGTGTCAGGCTAGGGCTCCTTATACAAAGCCTTCAATTTGGGACACACTTAATGTTAGTCCAATAAGAGAGCTTCTGGGCAGGGGGGGAGGGGTCTCCCTAATATTGTTTTGACTTCATAGTTTTTACAGGATTCCTGATGAGCTACAGTTCCAAATGGTTCCACTGCAAGATCCCCTGGCCTTGAACACTGAGGGTCACAAGTTTGATCCCTGCTGCCCCTGGCAGAATACTCTCCCCTCCAGTAGCTCCTCCTGAGACTCTCATGCTTGGCTTCTCAGTATTCTCGGTAGAATTAGGCTTCCAGTTCATTGGCATATACATTTTGGGCCAGTTTCCAACCACAGTCCTCCAGGTCGTACCCTTTCCACTCCACCTGATTCTGGGGTCTATTTTGGCAAGTATTCTGAAAATGTTCTAAGAGTCTGCAATAGAGGGACAAGCCTCTCTTTCAGAGAGAGAGAGACACACACATGACGCTTCCTTTCTCTCAGGCTCACTCAAAGACCCACACCCACAAATGCTCCCTCTCTCTCAGGTACACACACATATGCTCCCTCTTAGAGATGTGAATCGTTTCCGGTATCGTGTTCGTAGAACCGCGGGAAATCTTCATTTCCCGTGGTTCTGACCGCTTTTTTTTTTTCGGCTGTCCCGAGCCGAAAAAAAACAAACCCCACCCCGACCCTTTAAATCTAATTATTTAGAATCCCCCATCCTCCTGACCCCCCCAAAACTTTCCTAAAGTACCTGATGGTCCAGCGGGGGTCCCGGGAGCGATCTCCCACTCTCAGGCTGTCGGCTGCCAGTAAACAAAATGGCGCCAATGGCCCTTTGCCCTTACCATGTGACAGGGGCTATCGGTGCCATTGGCCGGCCCCTATCACATGGTAGGAGCAATGGATGGCCCGTGCCATTTTGTAGGATGGCGCCGGGCATGCTCCCTCTCTCTCAGGCACATATGTTGCAGCAAAATTGAACTTCTTACTCCTGGGTAGAAAAGGTGACCAAAATTCCTCCCAACAAAACAGGAACAAAGGTTTCCACAAATACAGACTGCTTCTTTCTCATGTGGCAAGAAAACTGCTGTCCTTCTCCAGAGTGTAGGATAGGAGCACAGATTCTTTCTCCTGCCCTCTTCCAGGCATGGGGAAATCCTCCCAAAGGCAGGCACAGGAATCCACAAAAACATTTCAAATAAGTCTCAAAACTGCTGTAATCCCTGACTGGGTACTTGGCTGCCTCTGTACCTGTCCTTCCTTACATCTGTCATGTCCATTCCCCTCCATTTTCCTCTACCATCACCAATTCTCCTATCATTCCTTTGCTCATCTTGCCTCCCTCAACAGCTCCTACCACCCATCCTTCCTTTCTTTTTGGCTCTTATTAGTGCCTCCTCCTCCTCCCCTCTCCTACTTTAGTTTCTCTCTTCCTCTGCACCTGCCTCCTACTAGATTCCTCCCCGACTCCTATTGCCCCTTCTCGGCTTGGTTCCAATCCCCCCTCCTCTCTTCTACCACATTCTCTGACTCCTATCAGTTCCTTTTCCCTCCTTGACGTCTATCAGCCCTTCCCCTGCATTCCCTCCTTGCTCTTAAGAGCCCTTCTCCATGCCTCTGTCACCTCTTGTCAAGGAATCTATTTGGCAAGGATTCAGATAAGGCAACTTTTTGCTTGGCTTCATCTTTTTTGCTGGCAGATCTTCCCAGGTCCATCACTGAAATTCATTACATTTTCCCCTAAAACACTGCAATTGATGCAAAATGTATAGCAGATGGTAGAATTTCACTGTATTCGTGTTTTAAAAAATTATCTACAGTGGATTTTTGGCATAACTGCAACATTAAGGGACATTAAATTCATTTTCGGTTTTTTTTTTTTTACTAGCCTCTCATTCTTCCCTGTTTATTTATTTGAACTTAATTAATAGCCTATCCAATGGCTCCCGACAATGTACAACACATTTAAACAAAGAATATAAACATAATTAATCAAAGAAATAACTTTGTATTAGGTTTCATATATAATTACAATAAATATTTCTTGAATACAAGGTATAGCAGTTTCATTAAACAAATATGAAGATTTATCGATGTATGCTTGAAAAGCACCTCGAAATGTTGATAGGTGGTCTATAAATTTGAAATAAATAAATCAAATTAAAAAAGATTTTATCTATATATACATACAAATTATATACACACACACTAATTGCCATCTCCAGTCCACAGCTTTAGGTGGCAATCCAAAACACAATATCCTCAGGAGAGGGAAATAAGGAAATTATTATATATAGGCAATAAAATACAGCACCAGAGCATACACTGTAGGCAAACAAAACTATTTCACATCTTCATTTATTTATTCGTAAACATTTGATATTCTGCTTTTTCCTAAAGGTAAGCACAGGGCAGATTTCATAAAAATTAAAAAGACATTAAGAACATAATTAATACATAGATATGACAGATTGCAATTAAGGTATCATGAGGTAATGCATATACATTACTTTCTCAGATTTGAAAGACTCAGCAGCATTCCCCACCTTGCCCTCCCTTCCCCTACCCAACCCACCCTCCAGCTCTACCTAAACCCCCCCCCCCCCTTATAGTTAACTTTTAAGTTAACTGTATAGGTATAGATTTAGTTCTACAACGCCAATGAAAGAACAGTGTTGGTTATGTGGCGCGTCCCGGCCGCGTTGGCACCGCGGCCGGGCCTGCTCACCTCGCACTTCCTTCGACCAGCTCCGGGCACCCCACCCTTGTGGCTGCAGCCAGTTCACGGCGTCCTCGGGCTCCCTGCTCACCATCCTTCTCGCAGGCCTCACTGCGGAGCTCCCGTCAGGGCTCCGCGTCGTGGGCGTCCTCGGCCATGCCCCTAGGCGCGCATGCGCGGCCGACATGCAGCCCTTTAAAGGGCCCGAGGCGGGAAAACCCGCGGGGGCGCCTCCCGATGACGTCACATAGACTCACTACTTAAGGCGAGGCCCTGTCCCCAGGACCTCGCCTTGGCAATCAGGTCGACACCGTTGGTGTGCTAGTTTGCCTTCGTGTTCCAGCGTCTCCGTGTTCTGTGTCTTCCGTTCCCAGTGGCTCCATGTGTTCCTGTATCCTTCTCAGGTAGTTCCTCTGTCTGCCTGACCATTCTCTTGCCTGCCACCTGGAACTGACCACTGCCTGCCTGACCATGCTCTTGACTGCCGCCTGGAACCGACCCCCGCTTGCCTTGACTATGCCCGGACTGATTCTGGTATTGACCCCTGCTTTGGCTGACCTCTCCTGGACTGATACTCTGGCTCTGACCCTTGTGCTTCACTCGGGCACTCTCTTCTGGCCTACTGTGACCACTGGACCAACCTGCTTGGAAATCAACCGCGGCTTCCGCTTGGCTAGACCCACAGGCACTGCCTGTCTCGCCCAGAGAACCTTCCTGAACTATTGTCTCCCTGAGGTCTCCGTAGCTTCCAGTTCAGGTCTGGTCCATCCACTCTGCATCAGCCACGCACCCTTGCTCGTGGCGGGCACACCCCTCCGCTATCTCTCTGGGAGACCACCAGAGGCCCACCTAAGTCCAGGCGGTCCGGGTACCCAAGGGTTCAACCTGCGGAAACCCCGGACTGTTATTGGTGAAGCTCCAGTTAGCCTTTGTCACCTTGTGTGCTCCGCCTCCTGGTGGCAGGCGCTCTCTGGGTCCGACCAGAGGGCCGTACCAATCCTGCACCAGGCCAAGAGTCCACCTCCAGCGCAACAGGTTATAGTTGCAGTAACATGAGGCCTGGCTCTGCAGAAGAATCAGACTTGGAAGGTGGCTGTATGGCACCACATGCTTCGTAGGAAATGAAGTTCTGAAAGTTGCATTTGTAATGGTCTTCTGAACATTTCCCATGTTGCACAGAAAACATTATGAGGCAGATATTAGGGCCACTTAGCCGGATAAGTTTCACCAGGTAAGCTTAACCAGATAACTTTAGCATAGCCGGCTATAAGCAGCAGCATACTCACACTGTTGAATATACAGACTAATAGAGTCATTTATCAAATTGCGTTAGGGCGTTATCGCGCGCACGTTAGGGCCCTAATGTCTGCGATAACACCGTAATGTATGCGATAAATATTGCATCGTGAAATGCGTATGCAAATTTAAAAATTTGTATTTGAGTGGGAGGAGTAAATGGAAATGAGGGTCGGTTAACGCAGTGTGTGATAAAGTAGCATACAGTTGGGGGGGGGGGGGGGGAGAGAGATCCTCTGTGGAGGCTCACCTATATTTGAACTTTTTATACCACTGTAAGAAGGGGGCATTAGGAACTTGGGGTGAGGTTTGTGGGGTGGGTTTTGGGGGGCAGTTTTGCATACACAGTCATACGTATAAACAGCACAGTTACCATCAGTGAAGATTTAGGGCCAGATTTTAAAAACTAGGCACGGGCGTAGATTTGTGCACGCAACCCAGCGCGCACAAATCTACGCCCGATTTTATAACATGCGCGCGCAGCCGCGCGCATGTTATAAAATCCAGGCTCGGCACGCGCAAGGGGGTGCACAATTGTGCAACTTGTGTGCGCTGAGCCGCGCAACCTTCCTCCATTCCCTCCAAGGCCGCTCCGGAGCGGCTTGGAGGGAACTTTCCTTCCGCCCCCCCCCCCCCACCTTGCCCTCCCTTCCCCTACCCAACCCGCCCTCCAGCTCTACCTAAACCCCCTCCCTTACAGTTAACTTATAAGTTGCGCCTGCCTCCAGGCAGGCATGATCCCGGGCACAGCAGCAAATGGCCGCTGTGCCTGGAGGCTCCAGCCCTGCCCCCACACCTCCCCGCCCCCTTTTTCAAGCCCTGGGACATACGTGCGTCCCGGAGCTTGCACGCGTCGCCAAGCCTATGCAAAATAGGTTCGGCACGCGCAGGAGGGTTTTAAAAGGGTTACGCGCTTATATTAAAATCCGCCCCTTAATGTGATTTGGAGAGATGAAAGGTGAAAGAAAAGTAGATTTGTACCATGTTCTCTCTTACCTAGATTGATGCACTCTCTAAGAGATAACAACAATACAGATAAAACAGAATGCAGCATGCTGTGGTTTCAGAGCTATGCTACTTCAAAATGCATTTTCAAAATTCCCCCCGTAGTACACTGGAAATGAGCACAAGATCAACAATCAACCCCCTCAGGCTTCCTCAAATCAACTTCTTAGAGTACTCGAGAAATGATGGACAGATCAGGAGAGGGCGAACAAAAGATGGTAAGAACAGTCCGATGCTGAAAGTGATAAAAGCAAAGCACATCTGGCCCAGGCCCACTGATATCAGTAGAACGGTAGCAGCTTCACAAGTGCAGATCATTCATCGCGAGCTACGCACCCTGGCAGGCAGAATCTGGACAGGAGCATTCCAAGTCTCTAGGAAATTGCTCTTAAAGGATGGGCCAGTTGCCATTTTTTCCATTAACATTAAATTATGGAAAGCATTCCTCCATATCCAAATAGAAGGAGCCTCATCGGACTTCCACGTGCGAGAATACTCTTTTTTTGCCCAACTAGACATGCCTTCCAAATAAGTAATCTAATACCCCTACCCTGGGTTTGAAATGACGCAGGGCCATCAAAAAGAACGCCTTCTGGGGCAAAAGAAATGTTCTGTTTGCTAATAAGTTTAAAAAACTCTGTTATAGAATGTAATTATAAAACCATCACAAAGCGCTCAAATGCTTAGCTGTGGCTCGTTCCTTAACACAAAAGAAACTAACAGTCTATGATACAAAATTCCATTTCTTAAATATTCACTTAGCAGTTACTCTACTTTCCTTTACCAAATGTCAGTTGAACCACTAGCAGTGCAACATACTAAAATATAACCTTAAATATCTTCAGGAGTTTGACAAATGACGGGGGGTTTTTTTGCCTTAAACTTCTTACCTCTCTCACTGTACAATGACTGAAACGTATTTTAATAAGCAGCTGTGAAATACTGTATTTGGAAATAGTTTTGTAGGCTCGAATTCCCAAAGAAACATATAATCAGAGGTAATTAACAGTAACGGTGGTAAACAACCACAGAAACATTCAACTGTGAGAAAATAAGATCTTCTCTGTAGAGCTGGTGAAGGGCTGGCAGAAGAACGATTCAGAAGTCTGTAATGAAACAGTCAGCGCAGAACTGACCTGGGATTTTGATCCTCTCAAGCATCTCCCCAAAACATTTAAAGAGGAAGTATCATTTAAAAAACAAACAAAATTATTTAACATAACTAGTTGTCAGCTAAACTAGAATGATCCTTTTTCTTTAAACATTTTGTATTTCCAGTTTCTTAGTATCGGAGCTGCAGAAATGCATTTGGTATCATTTTCTTCATCTCTGTGAAATCATCATCAGTAGGTTTGCTTTCGTTTACTTTTGCTACGGTTGCTTAAAGGGTTTGATATTAAAAAATTCTAGGTAGTCATCTTAAAGGACTTTGGCATCTAGATTAACATAAATGAAAATTTCCCCTTGCTGCCTAAATGTAGGTGCTTAAAAGGTGAGTGGGGAAACAAAGTTAGGTGCTCAGTGCTGATTTCCCTGCGTCAGGCACCTGAGTTCCCACATTTAGGTGAAGAAATATCAGGCCTAGATTTAAGCCCCTAGTTTTGACAATTTTTCCCTCAGTTTTAGGTGCAACCCCCTTTCCCATCCCCAGACCCTCTCAGAAATAGGCAAGGGGCTACTTTCAGAAGCTACAGAGGAGCTCTTGGAAAAGAAGCACCTTGAGGGTATTTGAGAACTTGTTTTCCAAGAGGGAGAGAAGAATTATCCTGTTTCTGAGGAGAATGTAGCCAGCTGAGAACATAAAAAGAGGACCCAGTTTTCTTACTGGGTAGTCTCAGTACCATGAGACTAAATGTATTTTTTGCACCGATGAACTGTATAACAATCTACATTTGTTTTTTCTATTTTGATACTGTCTAATTTTTACTTTTATTTTCAGTAAAAGTTGTGGACATAGTATTTTTTTTGAGAGAAGAGAGACTGTGAGTGCGATGGCTTTGCCATTCCCCTGATCTGTAGGTGCATTCAGATTTTTCCAACAGCCTCTGCAGCTTCTGAAGTTAGCCTCTTGCCTAATTCTAGGAGTGTCTGAAAAAAAAAAAAAGGGGGTTACACCTAAAACTGAGGGACCTAGGACAGGCAGCTTTGAAAACTGACCTCTAAGTACATACATCAAATATATGATGCTGTACATGCTGGAGGCAAGGTTGCCAACTCACCCCAGATCGATCAGTCTAATTCAATCTGAGTTTTGACCCATTACATACATGGACTTGTAGCTCAGATTATCCCATTGATCGTCTAAGAAAATCAAAACTACAAGTCCATGTAATGGGACAAAACCAGGACTGAACTAGTTTGTTTGCTGACATGGAGTGAGCTGGCAACTCTCTGGAGATAATAATCAAATTTATGTTGCTTTGGGAGATCCAAGATGGTGGATCTGCAGAGAGTCGTGTAAGGGCTGCTCTGTCGGATTGAGAAATTTCCTAAAAAGAAAATGCCTCACTCAGCCAGGAAGCGGAGGGCCAAGGAGTGTGAAGCCCTTACCGGTCCGATGGACTCCCATGAGATGCGGGATGCGACGAGATCAGGAGTGGGCTCGCTGCGGGGAAACTGGGAGAAAGTAGGAAACGGCTCCCCACAAGAGCTGCAAACAACTCTGTCCCCGATCGATCGGAGACCTCCGGTGAACCCTGCTGAGTTATACAATCTCAATATCTTAGATTCCCCGGAACAACAGGGTGAAAGATTGGAGCCTGGCTTGAGGCCCTCTGCAGAGAGGGAAGCCAGAGAAGAGCAGCGGTTTTTTGTGGAGCAAGGCGGGGTAGGAGACGCTTTGGGCAGCACAGCCACACCACTATCTGGAAGAGAAGTACAAACTTTTATTTTCCCTATTAAGAAAGAAATCTTAAAACCTGTTGTAATCTCGCTTGATATAATATGGGACGCAATACAAAATGTTAATGACAATCTCTTTCAGCAACTTAACCCTTTAGCGGCCTACATTAACCGGATGGATAACAGAATAGCAAAAGTGGAGAAAGAGACAACAGGGAATATAAATAAAGTAATATCTTTAGAGGGGAAATTAAAAGATTCTTTGGCTGTTCAACAAAAATTAATTAAGGAAAACTGTATGGAATAGTGGGAAAATCAAGTTAAAGGGAAAAACGTGAGGTTTATTACTGGTTACCCCACGAGACATGTGGACGAACTAATTGGTCCAAACACTGACGATTCCGGAACAAGCTTTCCCACCATTGCCAAGGATATATTATATTCCATCTTATAAGAAGAATTTAGACTTAAATAATAAGGGCTTTCAGATTCTATTGCCAACTACTCCTGAACCTGAACTCGATGTAACAAACATTCGAGAATCCACGCAGAAGGATCAAGTCAGGCCTGCCACGTTGATAGTTACTTTCCTGTTAGAAACAGAGAATGGTTACTTCGTAAAGTTCTCCAAAGTTGGGATGAGCCCTTTTTGGGGTTAAACGTGTCAGCTTTTCCTGATCTGGCAAGGTCCTCACAACTAAGGAGAAGGCAATTTTTACATCTGAGACCTCAAGTGTTAAGTTCGGGAGCATTGTTCTTTTTGAAATATCCCTGTAAATGTGTGATTAAGCATAGAAATAACACCTATATATTTTTGGTTCCAGAGCAGTTGGTAGACTTTTTGAAAGATAAAAATCCTATTATGAATGAACCATCTGTGCCAGCTGTGGAGTGAGTGCACAATGCCCTTAGCTTAGTACGATCATATTAAAGCTACCCACAGACAGATCCGTTCAAATTTCTTTTGATGTACTTTAAACTTCCCTCAGGTTGAGAGTATCTCCCCCTTCTAATTGAGGACTTTAAGCAGAATGTGATATGACATTATGTGTATGTTTCACTATATAGTGAATATTAGATTCTATAATGGTTGCTTTCTAATTCAAGTTCATTTTCTTGAATTGTAATGTAAAACAATTATAAATTAAAAAAATTAAAAAAAAATGTATGTTGCTTTGGGCTTTCAGATTACTCCTATAGCAAAACTCTTTTTGCTGGGCTGGTGAGGTTGGAATCAGTGCTAGATCTCATTCAAAAAAAAATAAATAAAAATGTCCTTGATGTTACTAGTGACTAGATTTAAGGTTGGAAATCTACTTCCAATATTGCTTATTGGCATAACCACTAGTTTGAGGTGGTCTGCATTGAAAAGTTAACAGTTAAGGGAAAACTTGAGATATATGTATGTATGTATGTATATATATATATATATATATATATATACACACACACATACATACACACACACACACTATATTGGGGAAGATTCTAATCATGCCATTCTCCAAGAGAATAATGTTCTCATGTAATTAATGTCTGAAGTCTAAGATGTACTGTGACAATCTCCCTCTGGTTTCTGATTGTCATGGCTTATGATGAGATGTGTATTTGAAACCTGTGTCTACCGCTATAGTGTATTGATTCTGTTTCCCTGTTCTCATTTAAAATAAAGTAAAAAAAAGAAACTAGAGGAAAGGACCCTGCTACCAGACTAAGTCAACATCACTGCTGAACTGAAAAGGGGCTGCAAAGATGCAAACACTAGGAGTCAGAGCAACACTCTGAACATTTTGACCAGAGGGAATGATGATATCATGAAATTTATGGAGATATTTCTGCCAAAGCAATTGCAAATTCAGATTATGAAGGACTTTGCAACTTAAAAGCACATAGAGTGCCTTCCCATAATACCAGCAAGACCAATGAGGATTTGTACCTGCAGATAGTCTCAACTACTGGAAATCTTGACCAAAAAAAGTCAAGGTTCAGGCACAAGTACTGTGGGAAAGAAATAAAACGTTGATAATCATGGATCAGAATAATGTCACAGCACAGAAAATACAGGGGATCTCTAAGGAAGTGATGAGAATTATAAAGCTAAATTAATTGGATGGATAGACAGACTGGCTGGGCCATACGGTCTTTTTCTGCAATCGTGTTTCTCTGTTTCTAAAAGGAATATATGTTTCTGGCAGAGCGAGAGCAACTAAGAAGTCTGAAGGCAAAGTTCAACTTGCTCTGTCCAGCAAGGATGAAAGTCACTGTGAATAATGGGGGCAATTTTCTGGAGCCCACCTAGGTGCAAGGTCCATGGATACTTTTGTAGCTACGTATCTTATAGCTGATTTTCACAAAAAAATACTTGGGTAGCTACAAGGTATGCAGCAACAGAACTATACACAGACCTTGCACCTCCTGTTTCTTCAGGTTTGGATTTGGATTTTAGGTTTAAATTACTGACCTTTTCCAAATCCAAGCTCAAGGGGAGATACAATCCAGGTCAGCTGTGCACTTTAAAATATACCTGTAGATTTGAAAAATCAAAATCAATGTTCGTATCTTCCTTTGCCTCTGTGATGGCCCATTTTTGCCATCTACCTACCAGATGAGACAAGGCAACTAGATCTATCCCCACCCCAATCTCCACTCCTTGATGAGCTAACTGGGTAACACTTCAGAATTCAAAATATTTACTTTATAACCAGATCATTTACCTGTAATCCAGTGGGATTTTAATCAATGCACGGGGCAGAGGAGTAGTACTTCAGTAATGCTTTGAATGTAAGTAAAATGGTTACACGGGTTAAATGCAGCCTAGCTCATCCAATGACACAGAAACTCGAGTCTCCTGCTAGTACATATCATGTTAAAAAATTTAGAAAGACGTCAGACTTCTAGAAACATAGAGGAATGAAAAACTAGAGTCCAGAGCAGTGTATACTGTAGTCCAATGCAAGCATCAACTCCATAAAAATGCACCAAGCACTGTATTCAGGAGACAATCAGACTAGCACTGGGATCACGACCCTGACAGAATTGTAAGGAATGAAGAAGTTATCATCACCTGTGACATTTCCATTCCAGCTGGTAAAATGGTTGGTGCAAAAAAAAATGTTTTGGTAAAGGAGAAAAACACAAGAATGGCACTGATAATAGAAGGGTCAGTACCAAGCGACTATTTTGTAAGATGTGTGGAGACAGAGAAGAAATTCTCAAGTACTGAATGAGGCAATCAGGGACCAGGAAAATGTGGCAGAAAGATACAGAAATAATCCCAACTATATCGGGCACTACCGGCCCGATTAAAAGGCCGACCTTGATATGTTGCATATACATGTTACACCCCATGAACTCCAGAAGGACGTTCTCTTTGG
This sequence comes from Rhinatrema bivittatum, assembly GCF_901001135.1. Taxonomy (NCBI): domain Eukaryota; kingdom Metazoa; phylum Chordata; class Amphibia; order Gymnophiona; family Rhinatrematidae; genus Rhinatrema; species Rhinatrema bivittatum. The sequence goes on along the minus strand of NC_042618.1, from coordinate 48,899,741 downwards.
CCCAATGCAAGTATTAATAAGACAAGAGCACTACCAGTACATTTGAAAGATTGAGAAAAGAAAAAGATATTTGGTTTGCCAGTCTCTGTTGTTTTATGTTTTGCTGAAATTAAGATGTGAGAAAGGTGCAACTGATCTCTGCTGCCTGAAATGTTTCCTAACAGGAAGGAACAGTGTTTACAGTGAAATTATCCTGTGTTCATGAGCACACGTTCACATTTGAGGTTGCAGGCAGTACTTGGTAACATGCCAGTGTGCAATTTGATGTTAGGCCTTTTCTTCTTTTTTCAGTAGTAATACATTTGGTTATGTAAAGCAAATCACTGATTTTTTAAAACGCCTCTTATTTTTATCAGAAAGTAAACATACAGGGCCAAATATTTGTATCCATTAGTGAATGCATTTTGGATAAGAAAGTGAGAATAGATTCTATGGTTAAATGAACGGTCTATGGGTAGTTTTATACCCATGCACGTGATAGACAGAGATGGAGCTCTTCTATGGTTCATTTCCCATACACCCTAATCTTACTGTCCTGTTTTGATGTGTTCAGTTCTGTTGTGGGCTGTTAGTTCAAATCTTGCTTCTTACAGAATGTTAGGAATTATTAGGAAAGGAATGGTTAATAAAATGGAAAATGTCATAATGCCTTTATATCGCTCCATGGTGAGACCGCACCTTGAATACAATTCTGGTCGCCGCATCTCAAAAAAGATATAGTTGCGATGGAGAAGGTACAGAGAAGGACAACCAAAATGATAAAGGAGATGGAACAGCTCCCCTATGAGGAAAAGGCTGAAGAGGTTAGGGCTGTTCAGCTTGGAGAAGAGACTGCCGATGGGGGTATGATGGAGGTCTTTAAAATCATGAGAGGTCTTGAACGAGTAGATGTAAATCGGTTATTTACACTTTCAGATAATAGAAGGACTAGGGGGCACTCCTAATTGGAGAAAATTCTTTTTCACTCAACACACAGTTAAGCTCTGTAATTTGTTGCCTGAGGATGTGGTTAGTGCAGTTAGTGAAGCTGGGTTTAAAAAAGGTTTGGATAAGTTCTTGGAGGAGAAGTCCATTACCTGCTATTAATCAAGTTGACTTAGGGAATAGCCTCTGCTATTAATTGCATCAGTAGCATGGGATCTTCTTGGTGTTTGGGTACTTGCCAGGTTTTTGTGGCCTGGTTTGGCCTCTGTTGGAAACAGGATGCTGGGCTTGATGGACCTTTGGTCTGACCCAGCATGGCAATTTCGTATGTTCTTACATTAATATTTCTTGTGACCTCTGCCAAATCAGGCTGTCTTGCACTGCCTTTGGGTATCCACTTAGTCTGTAAGCTTTTCAAAGCAGGGACTTCTTCTTTGGCGCTATGCAGATGCCAAATTAAAAATATAGTCAATAAACAGAGTGAGAGCAGTGCAGGGGTTGAATATTGAATGGTCTTTGTGAAGGAAAGGTCCTGCTTTGCCAGCTGAGGGGCCAATGCTGAACACAAATGGGCAAGACAGCTGTTATTCAATGATGGAGAAAAAAAGATTGCATAGATAGGAAAAGGCGTTTTGTTAAGTTTCCACACCTGCGCTCCTTCCTTGCAAGTAGTTTCTCTTGCTTTGTACCTTCATAAGCTATTATGAGTATTTTCTGGACTCTAGCAAGACATTATTTTACGTGTGTAGTGATGCTGTTTTTCCCCACTCTATCCTACACAGCCAGGCTGAATAATAACTCTTTGAAAAGCTATTTAAATAAAGCAGGGTTGGGACTGAAATGTGGGCTAGCTTTTTTGACTTCTTGGCCTTAGATTCTGCTGACATGATTCCTGGAGCATTTTCTGTGGGGGTCAATTAGTGGTGTAGCACACAGGGGCCAAAACATTCGTGTTGCCTCCCCTCCTTCCCATCACCACCACCATCTTCCTTGTAGAAATGCTTAAGTAGATATTTCAACCACCACCTTCTTCTCGCCTTCTACCTGGGTGTGGCTGAAAAAAAGAATATAAAAAGAGGCCCCTGGGTTCCCCTTACAGCCGAGCACTCGGGAGCTTTGACGCCCCCCAGCCCCCACCTCACTACGCCACTGGGTGTCAATATCCATCCTTTTGTTGCTTAAAACAAACTGCATTAAATCATTGGAAAAGTCCCATACTGAAGACAAATAGTAATGGAAACATGCCGGTTACGGCTAAATTTCAAGTTTTGCATTCAATTGGCAGAAGCATGTGCATCTGTAACCACAGGATTAAGCTGCCCAGGTTGGTCAATGCTGTGAGTTAAGGGAATCTTCTTTCGAAAGGGCGCAAAACGAATGAAGGCGTTCTGCTCTCATTTCAGCCTCTTGCATGCATAAAAGATCGATTTTACAAGCCTTATGCGCGCCAAAGCCGGAAGATACCTGTGTGTCTTGGGCCGGGGCACGTAATATGGATTTTAAAAAGCACACGAGTGCGCGTATCTCCTGCTACACCCACAAATCAAAAGGTTTAAGAAAGGGGTGAGGCGTGACGTGGTCTAGACGGGCATGAGAGGGACATGGGCATTCCGGGAAGTTACCTTGAAATGTGCGCATAAGTATTTACGTGCACAAGTGTGTGCCAGGGTCCCCTACTGCACAACTTTACTTCTATTATGGATGGTGTATAAGTATTAAAATTAAAACAATTAGGCGAGTTAAGGTCGAGGTTAAAAGGGAGTCTTTATAACAGGGGGAGGGGAGGAAATCTGATTCATTAACTGGGTAACCTGGGAGAGAACTGGGAAAAAGGGTCATTGCATCAGCACACGTTGTTTTTAAAATCCCCCCCACTTATGTGGTAAAGCCGGCATTTCGCATGCATCCATATAAAATTGTGCGCACGTGTATGCGCGTACAGCCGATTATATAACATGCGCATATACATGCGTGTTATAAAATGGATACATCCACTAGTGTGAGCCAGCATACATACGTACATGTACGCCCATGCAGCTGTTTGAAAGTTACCATTTTATTGTTTGATAAATGTGCAATTTTGCTAATGTTTGTGTCTCTCTGTCTTCACTAAATTGGATTCTTTGTAAACTGTAGTAAAATGTATGGCAGGAACATAACAGTATCCAGAAGATGGTGTATTATATGAGCATTCAAGATCATACAGGTTCCTTCTTCAGATGTGACTGGGATGAGAAGGGACCTCTATGGTTTTCAAGGTTCTTGCATTTTTGTCGGCCCAATGAAAGATATTGCTTCCTGCAGAGAAATCAGGTTAAACCCCAGGACCAAAACTTAGAACTCAGTTCCACAATAGGATATGTATGGAAGAAAATTAGATTCTTTTTTTGTTTTGGGAGAGAGAGGGGATGATTATTTTTGTTTCAGATCATTTAATATTAATTTTGCTGAACTGAAATAAATATTAAATTAAAAGAAAGAAAGAAAGAAAGAAAAAAAAACAGTTCTTCCTTAGGCCCCTGGGTCATGCCTTCTTCTTCTGTGGGTTCTCTGATTTGAAAGGGGCAAGAGCAATCCCCAGTTGATAATGCCCCACTGACTCCCCAGTTTGAAAATGGCACCAGCTGGGACCAAGGCTAGAACCATTTTGTTGTACGGCATATGGCCTTACAACAAAATGGTGCGGGTCTGAGTCCTAAGGCCAGCATTATTTTGTTTTGCAGCCAGTACCATAAAGCGAGCTGGGAAAGATTGGTCTGGGGAGGGGAGGGGGTGGGCTGGAGAGGCTTATGTGAAGGGGAGGCATGGAATATTTGTGATTGTTAGGTTTCTATTTTCCATTTGCTTTCTCAAATGAAAGTCAATGACTGAAAATGTTTTTTTAAGCAAAATGAAATAAGGGTGTTTTGTTGCATTTTTAATTTTGTTTAAAAACACCCCCTCAATCTACAACTTATCAAGTTGCTAAAATAAGTGCATAAATTGAACAATTACATAGAGATTTCTTTTGAAGAGACCCAATTTTTAAAAGTTTCAGTCTCTTGAAGGCTCTCGTACTGTGAATTTGCTCTTAGAAACATCTTTTATTATCTCCCTTTTTTGCCCAACCAGACAATGTTTCATACCCACCCCAAGAGTGGATGCCAGGACAGAAGGTGATGATTGAGGTCACCTTTATGAAAAGCTGGGTTTAATAAAATTCAGCTGTGGAATCGTTTATTATTATTATGCAAATGTAAACCCGCTACATATGTAATATATTTATTCCAACTACTAGCTTCTCTAGAATTTGGGAAATACAATTTTGGTTTTCTCCAGGAGAAAAATTCTTCTGATTTACGTTCATCCTTCTTTACAGCAATCCCTCCTATAATAATCAAAGTCAGCCTCCCCCCACCCCCCCCAACTAATCCTTGCACAGTAGTTTGTGTTAGTCTATAACACATTCTCATCATAATAAACACATTTTTTGGCTCCATTCCACTTGGAAAGAACAGAAACCAGTGTTTCTAGAAAATCATGATGTGCCATTATCATCAATTCGAGGGGGGGAGTAGGGAAAAATGATTGTGATAAGGATAAATATACACCTAATACTTAGACCATTACATGGGTGAGGCACCCAAAGAAGATACTTCTTGCCTTTTCATCTAAAAGCAGTTAAATATCCTCATCTCAGGAGCATGAGAAACAGATTACTTACTGCACCTTACAGGCCTAGGATAACTAAATATGTCTTTAAACTTTATATAAAAACAAAGGTTCAGGCTTCTGCATTTTGTTTTGTTTTGTTTAGGTCTGAGCACTAGTAACTTATCAGTGGAGATAAGAAATGTGATCCCGTTGAGCTCCCGAGGCCCTGCTATTTCCTAGCGGAAGGGGGAGCTCAATGGACTGGAAATGCTAAGCAAAGCTACCGGAGGAGGAGAAGATTTCAATCTTCCTCATGTCTGATTTTAACAGAATATTGCAGATACTTGCTTCAGTTGGGAAAAAGGCTTGCTCTCAGCGTTTTGTTCCCTCAAACAAAACTAGTTTCTCACCAGCCTTGACAATCGTTTCCCGGTTGGCTTGTTTTCACCCTGCAAAAAGTGCTATAATTGCTCAAGAAGCAGAGATTCAGCGTGTTTAGTAAGACTCACATTCTTTCCACCTTCCTAGATCCTTGCTTCATTTCAGTGGTTACTTTGAATCAAACATTATAGCGTTCCCAATTTAGTGATTCCTACTTGAAAGAACATGACAGTGCAAGGATTTGGTGGGGAAAAAAAAATCCTACGGCGTCAACTTTTCATCCCATCATCCTACCACCAGTCAGTAATTACAACAATTTCTCAGTCTGCGCTCCTGTCTCCAAACCCCTCGCCTTCAGCCAGCACACAGACCTCGAAGAACAAGAGCAGAATCCCTTCACCACACCCACTTTACCCCATCGGGTGACCCCGCCCCTTCGTTAATATTGATTGCGCCGCCTCTCTTCCCACTGGCTGGGGGGAGCTGTCACTCTTTCACCTACTTGTTGGGCGGTTTCACTGGACGAGCTAACAGACAGCGAACGGAGGTGGTAGGAGCTGCGTGTGGGCAATCCCCTCTGGAGGAGCGCTCCGGCCATTGACAGCCCATGCACTGCTTGCACCCGCGAGGCAGCAGCTCGCCGCGCGGAGCGGCGCTCGCAGGCTAGCGAAGGCGACAGCTGCAGCAGAGGAGCGCACTGTCGGTCCATGGCTCTTGGTTTCCTCCCTTTTTGTTTGTCGAAGCGCAGTTGAACGATCGGAGGCATGTCGGGTTTTGCGAGGCGCTGCGGTCCGTTTGCAGCGGTTGGCTTGGTGTTGTTAACTTTCTGGGTTCAGGTAAGATGGGAGCTGCAGAGTGGAGCGTGGTCGTTCTCTGGATGGGCTGGAGCCCGGCAGGCGCTCTCTAATCCCCCCCCCCCCGCCTAAGCTTCATTTTTATGCTCGCCCAGACTTTATTTGCAGAATGCATTTTCTTCTGTTGCCTATTCTGGCAGTAAACAAGCCAGGTTATGGCGATCTTTGCACTAGTAGAAACTGGTGCACAGTCTTGCGTTTCCCTTGTCTGGGTATTACTTGTATATAGAGTGCAACATTTCGGAGCGAATTTGGAAATAAAATAATGCCTTAATGTATATTTACTTTGAAAGTGACTTTCTAAAACCTACTATAATCAACTACTTAAATGCGAAGAACCTATTTATTATGAAACCTTTGAAATCCTAATTGACTCTTGCATTTAAAACAAATAAGTGTTTTTTGATAAGTTAGCGTTTGAGTCTTTATAATTTCAAAATATAAACGTATTCTGCCGGTGTTTTAGTGTATATTATTTTTTGTAAAAGAGAAAAATACAATCGGGTTGTAGATTTGTTTTTTCTATAACTGCTATAATTATCCTCCCCGTTTTAATAAAAGGCTTAATCGGCAATTAATAACAATGGTATTACAAAATGGTACTGACTGGGAGGGGGCTTGGCCTAAATTGTATAGTTTCAACCCTCGCCACTCGTATATTTTCCAAAGACGCGGTAGTGATGAGGTTGTCTCCTGATTTTTTATTTTTTTTATTTTTATTTTTAGGTCTCCCAGTCCTCGGGTTATTTCGAGCTACAGCTAACTTCTATGAAGAACGTAAATGGAGAATTGTTCAGTGGGGAATGTTGTGATGACATTAAGAACTCTCAGAACCTGGACTGCATACGGGATGAATGTGATACTTATTTCAAAGTCTGTTTAAAGGAGTACCAGGCCAAGATCACTCCAACTGGACAGTGTACCTATGGATCGGGATCTACCCCAGTTCTAGGTGGAAACACATTTTATTTAAACAACAAACATTCTCATCAGGCTAAAAATAACGAGCTTGGCAGGATTGCTTTACATTTCCAATTTGCGTGGCCGGTAAGTTGATTGACGTGCCTCTTAATATTTAGTCCGGGGCAGTAAATGAAAAGCGCTTCCCTGCTAACAATATGAAGTAATGCACTGCACACTAGATTTCGATGGTTGTGAATAAAAAAAACCAAAACGGGAATATGCATTATGAGCAAAATTCTGCAACTGGATTTCCGGTCGGTTAACGTCTAGTTTCATTGTACGGTGGTTTTGTATTTTGTAAAATCATTCTAATTTTTATTGGCTTGCTAAAACTAGTAGGGGCTGTTGTAGCCTTTGGAGTTATGGAAATAAGATCTCAAGGCCCTGGAACCGAAACTGGATTTGTAGTTCACGTGAGCCTGCATAGCTAGCCAGCTTCGGTGAGTTCATGTAACGTTGGCTCACAGACAGCAAATTTTCTAAACTGTGGCTAGTACACTATCATTTACTGTACAATCCGCTGCAGGGTCATATGGATTCGGGATTTTAAGTATTACGGTCATTTCTGGTCATCAAAGTTTTTTTTTCTTTGTAACTGTGATTCATAACTGCATATTGATACTTGATCTAACAATCGGCAATAACAGCAAATCTTGCTGTTTAAAAATAAAAATAAATGTAATTTGGAAAGCATCTGTGGGTGTGTCAGCTACAGGGTCTTGAGAGAGATCGTTTGTTACATGTGTCGGCAGTTCGTCCAACGCAGAACAGGGCTTTTTTTTTGGGGGGGGGCTGGGGGAGAGCGGGAAAGATGCTGGAGGTGTGAGCGTGTGTGGCTTCTGCCTTTTTTTTTTTTTTTTTTTTTTGCAGCGCATGCTATGCCGGAGTCGCTTTCAGGTTGGCACGCGCTCCGTGCCCTCTGTGGAGGCGCTCAGATCCACTTGCGTGCAACGGTGGAGGAAAGGGGCGCCAGGGGCGGGTGCGCGGGCGTGTGGAAAAAGCCCGCCCCGCGTATACCGGAGCGCGTGCTGCCCCGGGTTACATCATTGTTCGGGGCGAGTGTGCTGCGGCCGGGGGGGCGGCGGCGGGTTGCCAGGGAGGAGGAGGCGGGCCCCTGCTGCTTGCTGGCTGGGAGTTCACCGCTGTTGTAGTAGAGGTCGCTGCCGCTGGGTGGCACCGGAAGACCTGGCTGGCGCGAGGACTTGCTGGGAGAAGGGGGGATGTGTGTGTGTGTGTGTGTGTGTGTGTGGAGAGGAGCGCGCGCTGACGTTCTTCCTAGAGTATGGTGAGGCAGCACCGTTGGGATGACAGGACAGATAAGCTTTGAGCGAAGTTAAACTTCATAGTCATCCAAACGTAAAAATCTGTCAAACTTTTTTTAAGTCTCTTGCTAAAAAGCTCCGCGGTCATTGTTGGGGGGCCGCTGTTATTACTGCGGATCCCTTTTCTTCCTCTGTTCCCGCCTTCACACCCCCCCTCCCTCCCCTCCCGGCTTCGGAACTCTTGAGCTGGTGCGGGAAACTTTGAAGCGGGTACTAGGGGACAACCGACAAAACGTTATTCCTAAATGTTATAAGGCAGAGCCCTCTCATCAAGCTTACTGGAGTAGTTTAAAAATTGCTAGACAATTACAAATGCGTTGGGGCTCGTATGCCTGCAATCTGTTTAGGGAGCGGTGAAAGAGTTGCTGAATTTTTTTTTTGACAGTTTTAACTGTTTGCATCTATAAAACCGTGAGAAAGGGGGTCGTGGGCTCGGACTCTGGGGGGGTTACCGTCTGGGTACAGTAGGTTCACTATATACGTAATGACAACAGTAAAATGGGTCAAGGAGAAGGCAATACAGAGGCTTGAAACATTTGCTGAAGGGGTGGAAAACTCACAGCCAAATTAACTCATTTAAAATGTTTTACCACATTTTTATTGATAATCTTTCATTTTGTTAGAAATAAAATAAACATTCTTCATGTGTTGACAACCTGAGGAGAACTGGTTCCTTTGTAAAGTGGGTTTCCACTCCAGCAAAAGTTTCAAGCCTCTGCCTTGTCGCTTTTTTTTTTTTTTTAATGGAAACAGGATCCTTGGTTATGAGGTTTAGGTATGTTAGTACTGGCTAGCTGCATATGAAGTTAAAACTCATTAAACCTGATAGGTTTTACTAGCCGGTGGGTTGGAGTATGCCTAAGAATGAGTGACTTAAAAATACTAAGGCCCCCACTGAGACAGGTGGATAAGCTTGGCTATAGATAGCCACTGTTAATTTTCATTAGCATTTCATATTTTATTTTTCCTTCTTTCAGGGAAATCTAAAACTATAGAGATTAATTTTAGTACTCCAGTTTAACATTTGGCAAGCTTAAAGCATTTGTTCTGCTTCCGCTTTCTTTCCAAATGTAGAGCATTAAGGCATTCATGTTCCACTAATCAATGGCCTTCCCCGCTCTTGAATTTCCTGTCTTAGAAATTTGAGGGGTTAAGACAGGCAAGAAATGGTAATGAATAGGGCTCAGTACATAGTTATGTTTTTCCCATAAAATAAATTGTGCCCTTGGCATCTATTCTTTGTATTGGCATTTGATATTCTGCTTTTTATCATGAACTCAAAGCGGATTACAATAAATTTTGAAGTAGGTTATAATAGTGTTAGATCAACAAACAATATTGTATTATATATACAGTGTTATCAACTAGCAAAGTAATGGGAAAAAATGATATTGCATTATTTTTCTTAGGTTCTCAGGCATGTCTTTTTGATTCCAAAGACATGGTGCTGGAATGGTGGATGTTTTTGTTACTTTCATGACACTAAACTGATAAGTAATGAAAACTGTTCATATTTTTCTCTTTTGAATGAGGTTAGAATCTAAGACAAGTTCTGTTGCTGTTTCTTTAAATTGTCTTAATGCTGTATATGCACAGTTTGCATCACAAAAGGAGAATCTATCAGTATATTTGCACCTTTAAACAGTTCTCTATGGAAGTAGAGAGATCATATTGTATGGAGCAAGCTCTTTATTCTGAATAGGATTATAAAGGACTTAGACCATCTTAAGGCATATTATAGTAATCTAGGGGTACCCAAACTTTAAGAAAAGGGCTTCATGTGACATTTGAAATTACCAGGAGGGGAGGGGATCCTCTATGGAGTTTTGATGAGCAGTGGATATTGGAAGGAAGGGTTCTCCATCTTTAGAGACTTGCCCTTTCAGTGATTTTGGTGATATGACATGCTGGTGAAGAGAGGAGGTAAGGGGGCAAGGTTCCCATAGAAGTATGACAGATAAGGTGTTAAACATATATTTCTGATAAGTTGGCAATCCTACCATCTTAAACTCCCCCTCCCCTTCTCAGGGAGATGGCTGAATATCTGGGTGGTGGTTATAGTGCACTCTCACTTGCACACCTCCAGGATTGAAGACTTAAGTGTTGCCATGCATAGACTAACTTTTTTTTTTTTTTTTTTTTTTAATCTTGCCCATGCAAGTTAATTTGGCTGTTGTCAGGGCAAATTTGACTGGCTAGAAAATGTTGCTTTGTGGGCTGGATGTGGATTGCAAACTAGTTTAGGGACTCCTATGGTAATCTCCATAAAATGAAACCTGGCAGTAAATGGCTCTCATATTTGAAATATTGTCAAACATCTCTAAACTTCAAGCGGTCTTTAAACTACAAAAACATTTAATGATTTAGTATCTGTTAACAACAGTTGTACCTCAAGCATCTGTCCTTTTAGCAGCACTTTTTTTAATATGTATTAGTCCGTTAGACCTGCTAGTAGTTTGCATAAGTCTGCATGATCGCCTATATGATGATGATGATGATGATTTTTTTTCCCTGAATTCATTCTCAATTCAGAATGCATTTTGTTTAGTGTTCATCTGTTTGTCAGCTATTACATTTATTGTGTGTTAACCATTGCTTAACACTCAATATTGCAAAAATAGAAGAATGTCACAGTTCCAAATCTCAATATTCCTACAAATTTACAGTTTGAGAACTATATTATTCCTGTTAAGTAAGAAACCTGGGAGGCATTCTTGATCCAGAATTACTTTTTCAAAATAACACAATAGATCATTCATAGTTCATACTATAAATTGTTTGCTCTGGAAATTAAAACCTTATTTAAATTCTGTTGATTACCGGACTGTAATGCAGACACTTATAAATAGCTTGGATTATGGTAATTTTGTTTGTGATTACATGGTTCAGTTATCAAATCATTACAAATGGTACAGAATTCACCAGTACAACTTCACTAGTTTTGGCTCGAATAGATCACATAACTGCAGTTGTGAAGGATCTTCACTGGTTATCTGTCTAGTTTTTAAGATAACATTTTTCTCGTTTTACTCCTTAAGGCTTTAAATAATAATATTCTATCCTGTATTAGTTCTTTACTTTTGCATTTATAAACCTGTAAGAAACTTGAGATCTGGATTGTGTTTAGATGTTTCAACAGTGCAAGCCATAAGATTAAATGACTCAAGATATCATTTATTAGCTGTAGCTGGGCCATTGATGTGGAATGATCTTTCAGAGCTGCTCAGGAAAGAGCCATGTGTAAAGAATTTTAAGAAATAGTTTAAAATGCAGATTTTTTTTTTTAAGGAAGCTTTTGGGTAAATGCTCTGGCAATGTTTTGTTTGTTTTGACTAGCAGGTTTGTACTATTCAGGGAGCAAGCATTTGTCCATATTTTGTTTGGGTTCACTTTTTTATAAATTGGATGTTCTAAGTGTTTTTTTTTTTTTTTTTGCTTGTTTGTTGCTTATAAACTTCCAAAACCTTTGGGTTATGCAGCATAGAAATACTTTTTAAGTAAATGGTGTGAAGGAATTCATATAAGTATACATTTGGGGAAAAAGACAGTTTAGTACATAGGCATCAAAATTAGAAAAATAAAGATTATTCTCCCATTTTTATAGTATTACAAGACACTTGCAGAACTATAAAATTATGTCTCTGTGGGGAAAAATATTCACATTTAGTGGAGGTAGTGTTTGCAAATTTATTTATACTTTATTAAATCTTTGTCAAATTACATGACACAAAATAATAAGAAACAAAAAAACCTCTTCAGATGCAATCCTTCCAAGTAATCTAATCATGTTCACGTTACAAGGGAAGCAAACCTATCACAAGAAAAGACAAACTAAAAAGGCAATTATCAACCTCCCCATTAATTACATCACTGAGACTTATCAGTGATAAGTTTGCAAATGTGTTGCATCCAACACATTTCATTGATATGTTATCAAACATTTGCAGGGAAATTTTAGGAAAAAAGTTGCCCCTAAAGCGAGTACTTGTTTCAGTTGCAAAAAGGACTGCCTCTTTTTTTTTTTTTTTTTTTTTTTTCTTTTTTAAATCTCCCTAGAAACATCAGGAAAGATATGAACTTTTTTTTTTTATCACAAAAAGGTACTTCCTTGTATTTAAAATACTGATGAAATAAAAGTTCTCTAAAAAAAAAAAAAAACAAAAAAACCAAAACCCTGTTAAATACATTTCTAAGGAAAAAGAAACCACCAGGGTGGCTCTAGATGCAAGAGTCATCCTGCAGAAACTGGGAAAAAATCAGGGCTAGATAAGGGAGCCAAAATATCTGATGCTCCCTCACTATTCCCCAGAACTCTTAAAATTAGGTACATTAATAGATAAAGTACTTCAATTTATGCCTGATAACATTTTCATTTTAACATCTTTTAAAGAGCTCATTTCCAGAACACAATCTAGATTTAGGAAAAGTCAACATTTTTAAATATCATATGATTTTCCAGCAGCTGAAACTGATAATTTGAATTTACACTGTCTTTAACTATAGTTGGCCATGCATTTTGTACTAAGGATACTGAGGTATAACAAGATGTTATAGTCCTTTGATTAAAAGATGATTGAGATTCAAGGGTTTCCATTCTAGCATCTAAATTTGCTAGTTTAGCAACTGTTCCCTCTGAAAAAGTGAGGCGATTATTCACAGATTTTACTAAAGAGTTATTGGTTCTCTTGACAATCCTCCAAATTTCCTTTAAGGTGATATCTGGTTCTCCAGCCAGTGAATTTCCAAGCTCTGTATGTCCAGAAGAATAAGGGACCACAGGGTCAGGAAATACTACCACTAATCCCTGAGGATTAGTTAAGGATGATTTGGTAACAAAGTAGCTTCCAATAGTGGTGTAATCACATTCTCAGGTACGACTGATTCAAGCTCAGATGATGATAAAGATGGTTCAAAGCTTCCTGCTGATATTGTGCCCTCCAGATGTTGATTTATAGAGGGCATCGGCAGCGGAGTTAGAGGTACCGGACTCAAGGAGGTATTCTCACTCGCATTATCTGGATTCATTTGCAATTGTGGGTGAGGTCTTCTAATGTGAAAATCCATGGGTCCTCTTGCCAAAGCTAGAGTCGCAGGAGTTAAAGGGAAGGATTTCCCCTTCCTCTTCTTTTTTTTTTTTTTTTCTCTCATTTTGGCATAAAGTCAAAGAGAAAATGTATAAGGGGCGCGCAGCTTAGGCATGCCGGTGGCAGCTGTGCGCTGCTGCGCACTGGCTCTTATCCAACTGCACCCTCCGGGAACGGGCTGTTCTCCACATTGCCTGCAGCACGACATCCTTGCAGAACCTCCAATTACCTGATAGATGGTAAATGGTAAGCTTCCCTAGTGTTTGCAAATTTCTTGTGGACTGGAGTTGGCCACCCCTGTTCCAGTGGAAAGGCAGGCACTCATGTGGCCAGGCCAGTCTAGTAGACTATATGGTCCTTGTATTGATCTGACTGGTTGATTACAATGAGGGACTATCCAAAGAGGCCAAATATTTAGATAAGAGTAGTGTTGGTGGCTGTCAAATTATTATTATTATAGGACTTTGTGAGGGGTGGACGGCTGGTATGATCTAAAAGGGGTGATCTTTAATACTCAGCCAGGAAGGGTAGAAATACAAAGTGTGTGTGGAGGTGTTTGTTTTTGCATCTTCATTCAGTCTTGGATTAGATAACATCCTACAGGTTGTCAGGTTCTATGGCTGCTGTTGGGATATATCCTTAGTGTGGGCAGACTGAATGGGCCAATTAATAGCAAGTGTTATGTTTTGTGTTACTTGTACTTCATGTTGTGTTGCTTATCCTTGAGCAAATAATTGACATTTCACAGAGCACTGAAGTAGATTTATTCAAAATTGGGAGATTTTTTTTACCTTGCTGACTGTGTCTTAAGGCAGTACATTGTTTCATTCTGGATGAGATTTTGCTGGATAGTTCAAATTTATTTGAAGAGCTGGCAATATAATAGTTTCACAACTATTTTGTAATCAATTGGAGACTCAAAAATACACCCTTGCTTACAAGTTGCTTAACCTGTAGTCATTCTTACATTGCTAGATGAAATGCTTATCAAATGACAGGATTTCTTAGTTGCAATATTTGATAAACTACATAAGATTTGGGGGGATTGTGTAAGAGAGGATTTCCAAACCTGTCCTGGCAACCACATGCAGCTGGCTGAATTTTCCAGGGTATGCACAGTTAATATGCATATGAAATTAGCAAAGTATTCAGATCCCCCTGACAATGCAGTGGTATTCACTTCCAGTCCTTGAGGGCCGCAAATGGGTTGGGCTTTCTGGATACTCTTAATGCATATTTGAGATTTGTATACTACTGACATAGGTTACATGCAAATCTTATGCATGTTCATTGGGGGGGAAATTCTGAAAACCTGACCTATTTGTGGCCTTTGTGGTCTTTCGGTGACTACTGCTGAATTATGGGTCCCCAGAACAAATTTGTTCCTCTGGCTTAGAAGTTCCATATGCCTTTGTGCGAGGATGAGAAAATGAATTTTTTGTGGGTGAGTGAAATGGAGGATGGAAGCTGTTTTGTATTTAGGTGAAGCGTCTTAGTGCTGCATGTGTGCAGGTGAGAGAATGAATGTGAGTGAGACTCGTTTTATTGGCATATGTCTTCCTTTTCAAGAACTGGCACTGTTGGCCTCATGGAGCTGTCAATAAGATTAATGGTAGCTTCCCGATGGACTGCAGCTGGAATAGGTGCATATGGCTTAGGGAGGAGAATGGGATAATTAAAAAAAAAATGGAGTTGGGAACTTTATAAGAGCATTTTTAATTTAATTTTTTGGATGTGTGGGGAGAAGCCCATCCTCCAAAGGTGCATGCAGCGAGTAGCTCTATATGGTATTCAGATACTGTTTTTGCCTCTGGTGGTGGAGACTAAAATAGTTTCTGAATTCAAGAAAGTATGGGATAAATAAAGGGAATCTCTGAGGGAGTGAATGGGAATTGTGAGGGGCTAGGTAAATGGAACAGATGGTCCATATAGACTTCTTCTGCAGTCATTTCTAAGTTGTAAAATTTTTGGGGTGCCCTCTTCCACACTGCCTATGGGTGCCTAAGTTTTAAATCCTTACCTGGGAGTTGGGCCTGCATTTGTGGCATTGGCAGCAAGTGGAGATAATCAGACTGATAGCTATTTCTGGTTTGTGTATCTATGACATCTTATGGTGATAGGTGCAAAATCAGGGCTGTCACAGGAAAATCCTGGAGTCTGCTGCTAATGTGGCAAAGTCAAGGAAGGGACTGGTGGCATGTCTGGCTGTTTCAGTAACAACTATTCTAGCGCATCTATAATACTGAGCCAGACTGAATGTGTTAACATTGCATCCTTCCAAACAATTAGCGACTCCAGGGGAGGGGGTGTCACTGTTACACTCCTATAATAGACAAAGTCATGTTTTCATTTTATAGGATAAACTGTTAAAGAAGGTATCTTGAAAACTGCATGAATGATCTTGTACTGTATTCTACAGTGCTATTGCTATAAATATTCTATCCTGAATGTCGTTAGACTATGCCAATCACTGCAAAACCTAACAGGAGTAACAGTCAACTGCATATAAACAGTTGTAGGATTTGTTTGTGTAGCATGCCAAGGAAACCTTAAGAGTTTACTTAGTAGATATTTAACAGAGCTGACCTATGCTAACTTTTTTATTTTTTTTTTTTTTATGCAACAGTACTCTTGGTTTATTTGTGGGAAACTTTATCCAACAGTCTTCAACTGCATTACTAACTATCAGGTCGATCCAGTAAGGCCGCGGTAAAAACAGTGAGGTAGTGTCAGGCGCACCCTTCCTCCCCGCACGCACAGTTCTCTTCACTAACTCCCCAATACTCTCCTCTAATCGCATGCAAATGCATGCCGCGGCTGTGAAGCGTTAGGGAAGGGTTATGCCCGCGCAACCCATTTTACTGTATAGGCGCTGTAACAGCGCCTATACAGTAACCTGGGTGCGCTGGTACCTGTCATTTCAAATGACATTTGAAATGACAGGCACCAGGAAGTGTAAAAAAGTTTAAAAAGTGTAAAAAACAAAAAACCTGTGTGTTATATAAAAAAATAAAACAATTTTAAATACCTGTCGGAGGGCCGTGGGTCCCGGTGGGCGGCGGGCAGCCATCAGCGGCATCCGGTAGTCCCTTCTCCCTTCCTCCCTCCCTCCCCTGCCTGGATGAGCGCCAAAATCGCACGGGCGGGTCGGCAGCGGGGGGAGCGGCAGCAGGATCCGGGAGCGGCGGGTAGGCGGCAGCGGGGTCCGGGGGTGGCAGCGAGATCCGGGGAGCCAGCAGTGGCAGCATGTTCGATCGGGCAGGCAGCTAGGTGGCAAAGTAAAGATGGCCGCCTGCACGGGAAAATCGTGCAATTGGCCACTGAAGACGTGACGTCACGACGTTTGGCGTCACGGGGTGTGACGTCACGTCTTCAGTGGCCAATTGCACGATTTTTCCGTGCAGGCGGCCATCTTTACTTTGCCACCTAGCTGCCTACCCAATCGAACATGCTGCCGCTGCTGGCTCCCCGGATCTCGCTGCCACCCCCGGACCCCGCTGCCGCTGCCCCCCCGGACCCCGCTGCCGCCTACCCGCTGCTCCCGGATCCTGCTGCCGCCCCCCCCCCCCCGCTGCCGACCCGCCCGTGCGATTTTGGCGCTCATCCAGGCAGGGGAGGGAGGGAGGAAGGGAGAAGGGACTACCGGATGCCGCTGATGGCTGCCCGCCGCCCACCGGGACCCACGGCCCTCCGACAGGTATTTAAAATTGTTTTATTTTTTTATATAACACACAGGTTTTTTGTTTTTTACACTTTTTAAACTTACCATAGCAGGCCCGAGCCTTGCTACTTTTTCGTTTGGTTTTTTTTGCCCTGGTCCCGTCCGGTCTCCTGCAGCCCCGTCCGGTCCGGACGGGGCTGCAGGAGACCGGACGGGACCAGGGCGGGTAAGCAATGTTTTTACCCTACACTACACTACACTAACTCCTACTAGGGGGAGGCGGTAAACTAGCAGGTTAAGGCCGCGGCAGAACAGCGGGTTACGGAGGAGATAATATCAGCGCCCGTTACAGTATCGCAGGGGAATAGCTAATTCCTTCATTATACAGCTTTTTCGTTCATTACATGCCGGGTGCGGAAAGGGTTATGCGTCTGTTTTCAGAAGCGATACGGATGCGTGAAACTGGAGACTGTATCGCCGAATTGCCTTGTGCGCCCGAATTGTGCGCTACGAGCACGTTACAGACGGGCAATCCTCGAGCGGACGATACTGGATCGACCTGTTAAATAGAAAAGGAATAATAGCATTATGTGGCATGCCATCAGCAGTTTAACAATGCTTACTGATATTTGGTGTATGTATTTTCCTTCTCATTTGAAATGTCTTGACCATTGCAGTCACAGTAAAAATGAATTCAATTCATGTGTTAAAAAAAAAAAAGTCGGGTCAACAAATCCATTTAACTCTTTATTCATGTGTGTGTCTAATTTTAGAAGTACTTTACTTTTCTATTGATGAGCAGGCTGAATTAGTCATGCTATTTGGGTGATGTCGTCAGCGCTCACAGACACTTCCTTAAAGATAAAGTTTTTGTATTGCTGCGCCTGCATGGCACTTCCCCTATGTAGTGCGTCACCGGTCTTTTCATTTTTTTCCACGTTCAGGCATGGACATATTTTCTGCTTTCATCTTTTTCTACGTTCACATTTTCACGCTTGTGATCCCCAAAACAGCACTTCTCAGTGCTAAGTTGTCCTTGAAGAAACACGGGTTTAAGTATTATCATGTCTGTCACTGACAATCACAACTACTGCTGTGTCTGACTCGACCCAGATCATCCTCTCTACATCCTTGAGGAAGATGTTCTCAATCTCGTCCAGTGGCCTCCTGCGGTATAAGAACATAAGAAAATGTCATACTGGGTCAGACCAAGGGTCCATCAAGCCCAGCATCCTGTTTCCAACAGAGGCCAATCCAGGCCATAAGAACCTGGCAAGTACCCAAAAACTAAGTCTATTCCATGTTACCATTGCTAATGGCAGTGGCTATTCTCTAAGTGAACTTAATAGCAGGTAATGGACTTCTCCTCCAAGAACTTATCCAATCCTTTTTTAAACACAGCTATACTAACTGCACTAACCACATCCTCTGGCGGCAAATTCCAGAGTTTAATTGTGCGTTGAGTAAAAAATAACTTTCTCCGATTAGTTTTAAATGTGCCCCATGCTAACTTCATGAAGGGCCCCCTAGTCTTTCTACTATCCGAAAGAGTAAATAACCGATTCACATCTACCTGTTCTAGACCTCTCATGATTTTAAACACCTCTATCATCCCCCCTCAGTCGTCTCTTCTCCAAGCTGAAAAGTCCTAACCTCTTTAGTCTTTCCTCATAGGGGAGTTGTTCCATTCCCCTTATCATTTTGTGTGTACTAATTGCTCACAACAGCCATGGATCAGATCTCCTCCATTATCAGGAACCTATTTTCAACTTTTACCCTCTGAGGTCTCGCCTCAGAATTCCCCAGGTCCGATTGGGGATGGAATTCTAGACCACATTCCTCACCCTCCGGGGGGGGTGGGTGTGGTACCACCATCACCAGCTCTGGATGAGGAACAGTATGTTCGACCACAGTCACTTCAGTCGGTTCCTTCGGTCTCGCTGAGGACCCGCTCCCCTGACAGCTCAATGGATATTCCTTCTGATTCCCCAGAAGAGCCTCTGGACCACTCTTCTCCTCCAGAGGACCATACCTACTCATGGTTCATGGAGAAGCTAGGTAACCTGTTGGGACTGGAAGTCTGCAAGTTGTCTGAACCTCGAGAGGAGGTATTTGGCATCCTAAAAATCCTTGGTGTCAGCCGAGCCATTGGCTCTACCGTCTCGTAAGGTGCTGGATACAGTGCTGTCTAAAATGTGGGAGTTCCCTCATTTCATTCTACCTGTTTCAAGAAAGGTGAATTTAAAGTTTAGGTTGCATAAGTCTGCCACTTACAAACGTCCAGCTCCCTCATGCATCAGTAGTAGTGGTGGAGTCTGCAGTGAAGCGGGCGAAAAAATGTAGGCTACATGTATCAACTCCTCCACTGAAAGAGCACAAGCTTCTCAATGACTTCGCTAAAAAGACCTTCCAGAGTGCGATGTTGACTTCCTGGATATGCAAAAAATCACAAAAGGTATCGCCAAATCTATTTTGAAAACAGTACTTCACCTTTCACCACACTAGTATTATAGAAACATTTTTATTGGAAAAGATTTTTGTAGAAAGACGGGACCACATCAGCAAGCCTTTGACGAAGTACTCAGTACCTTACTGAGCCGTCCAGTCTTTCAATCATTTGCGGCCCGTCAGAAAAGATGTATTATAAATGGTGCACCGTCCGGTGCTCTTCAATAAAGATGTTAATGCAATTTTGTTTAAATGTGCCCTTTCAGTGAATCTTATGGTAATTATAAAGATGACTCTTATGATTACAAATGCAGATGACTCGACATTGGCCGTGTTTCGCAGCCCTACGGCTGCTTCATCAGGAGTCAATGATGTCACAAAAAGAGTCTGTTCCCATCAGGATGCAAAGTCTCTAGACATTCCTTTCACTTTAATGCCGGGCTAGAGGGCTAGTGTGGTGGAAGGTGAAGTACTGTTTTCAAAATAGATTTGGCGATACCTTTTGTGGTTGTGTTTTTTTGCTTTTTGAGCGAATAGGTTCGCAATACTGCTCTTTGCGACTTCCTGGATACAACAGCACCAATTTTATATGGTCCAGAACCTGTACGAGTTACAATTATTAAAGCCCTTTTTACTTTCAGAAATGGGCCACCAACTTGCTCCTCAGCCATTTTACGACATGCAGGAGGGTCTATAGCATTTACTCAGGGTGGTGAATAAGTCCTTTTGAGATGTCTTCCTAGACTTCCACCACAGCTATCGCTGCTCGATGTATAGCCTGGCTCCATTCTAGTTCCATCAGGAAGGACATCCATGACAAGTTGGCCAGTCTACCCTGCATGGGGGATAACCTGTTCAGTGAAAAACTCAAGGACCCAGTAGCTCAGTTAAAGCAACAGAACATGGCAGTTCAAGCCCTGTCTGGTGCTTCAGATTCTCATACAACAACGAGACTTTCTACAAACAATATCGCAAACCTTGTTACTACTACTGGAAACCATACAAGAGCTCCTGCTCTTCAGATCTCAAACAGTTCCAGCCATTCCAGTAGCTGCATTCTCCAACTCAGCCAAGGGGATGACAGAGGGACAGAAAACACAAAAATCCTCCCAGCAGTCTCTTCAAAAGCCTCCACAATCTTGAAAACAGCCCAGCCACTGTCTCCCTTTCCGGTAGGGATCAAGATACAACTTTTTTCCTCAGAGTGGAGCTGCATTACTGCGGATCAGTGGGTCCTTTGAATCGTCCATGAGTGTTATCTGAATTTCCTTTCCCAACTTTCCCTTCCTTGTCATACCAGCCAGTTAAAGGATGCTTCTCAATAACCTCATCTGGAACAGGAGAACCAGACCTTTCTCCAACAACGGGCCGTCCAACTGGTGCCTAAGCACCAAATCAACTCGGGGTACTACTCCCAATACTTCCTCATTCCGAAGTACTCAAGGGGTCTCCAACTTATTCTGAATTTGTGCTCCCTAAACAAATACCTTCAGAAGGAGAAATTCAAGATGACGTCTCTCAAATTAGTCCTACCATTCATACAAGAGAACGACTGGATGTGTTCATTGGATCTCAAAGATGTCTACACCCTTCCTGCTGGTGGTGGTTCTGCTTCCAGGTGGATTCCAAGAACTAACAGCATAGAACATAAAAAATTGCCATGCTGGGTCAGACTAAGGGTTTATCAAGCCTAGCATCCTGTTTCCAACAGAGGCCAAACCAGGCCACAAGAACCTGACAAGTACCCAAACACTAAAGATCCGATGCTACTGATGCCAGTAATAGCAGAGACCATTCCCTAAGTCAACTTGATTAATAGCAGTTAATGGACTTCTCCTCCAAGAACTTATACAAACCTCTTTTAAACCCAACTGCACTAACATCCTCTGGCAACAAATTCCAGAGCTTAATTGTGCATTGAGCGAGAGAATTTTCTCCAATTAGTCTTAAATGTACTACTTGCTAACTTCATGGAGTGCCCCCTAGTCCTATTATTCGAGAATGTAAATAACCGATTCACATCTACTAGTTCAAGACCTCTATCGCACCCCCCCTCAGCCATCTCTTCTCCAAGTTGAACAGCCCTAACCTCTTCAACCTTTCCTCATAGGGGAGCTGTTCATCCCTTTTATCGTTTTGGTTGCCCTTCTCTGTACCTTTTCCATCACAACTGTATCTTTTTTGAGATGCGGTGCCCAGAATTGTACACAGTATTCAAGGTGCAGTCTCACCATTGCGGTTCTACCTTTTTGGCCTTTCCTCTGCTCCCAGAATATTCACCAAATGTCTGGGTGTGGCAGTGGCTCATCTAAGGTGTTGGGGATCAGACTGTTTCCTTATCTGGACAATTGGCTGATAGTTTCCATGGACCAAATATTCCTACATCAGCATCTAGAAATTAGTCTCTTGTCTAGAGACTCTAGGGTTCCTCATCTGGGTCACATAGTGGCAGCAATCCATGTAGTATCTCACACTTACCTGCACATGTGGCACATCCAGTGGGGCTTGAAATCAGTGGACCCAGTATCAACCAATGTCCACCATAGTAACCTTGTTAGACTCCATGTGGAAGGAAATTCGTTCGTGGTTAGATCTGGAAGTCCTAACTATAGGGGCTCCTCTTCGAGACCCAGCCCACATCATTGTCCTCACCACAGATGCTTCCATGCACGATTAGGGAGTGCATCTCCTTCATTACAAGACTCAAGGTCAATGGTCACAGGATGAACTATCTTACCAGATCTCCTGGAACTCAGTCATGAGATGCTCTAATGGCCTTTACTCATCTGCTGAGGTCATGTCCTCATGATTCATACAGACAAACAGGTAGACACGTTTTACATGATCAAGCAGGGCGGGTTGGGATCCTAGGTTCTTTGCAGAGAGGAGATTTGGATTTAGGAGTGGGCCCTCAACTCAATCTTGAGCCACATACTTACCAGGAATAGCAAACATGTTAGCTGACCATCTCAGCAGAATATTTTGTCCCCAGAAATGTTTGCTCAACCAGAGCAAACATTTGTTTGCTCCGGTTGAGCAAGCAGAAATGCCCCATTGTAGAAATACTTGCTCTGCTAGTATTTCTACAATGGGGTTGCCCTTGGATAGATCTTTTCGCCACAGAGCGAAATCGAAAAGTACCTCCGTTCTGCTCCGTTCATCCAAGCCAACTTGGAAGGACACAAGATGCCTTCCTGATGTCATGATCGCGAGGTCTCCTATACACATTTCTCACAATTCCTCTCAAAAGATGATCAGAGTCAAAGCTCGCATGGTACTCATAGCACCTGCGTGGCCGAGGTAACCCTGATTTACTTATCTGGTACAAGACTCCAAAAGCAATCCATTAAATTTTGGTCAAGACCCAGATCTCTTGACTCGGGAGTGGGGCTCCCTTCTTTATTGTCTATACTCCTCCCTCCACCTGACGGCCTGGCTGTTGAATGCAAGATCTTGCATGGCTTAACTCTTTCGGCAAATATTCAGCAAATTATCAGTGGCAAGGAAGCCATCCACCAGACGTAACTACTCCTTCAAATGGAAAAGGTATGCCAGATGGTGTCAGGATCACAGTGTTAGCCCCTTTTTCCTTGACATCCGGAGAAATCCTTAATTACTTGCTTCATCTCTCCAAGTCTGGTTTGACGACATCAGTCAGTCCATCTAAGTGCTATAGTGGCTTATCAGGAAAGGGATAACTCCTCAGTAGCTTCTCACAGTTTAGTATCTTGTTTCATGAGAGGTCTCTTTAATCTTTCATCATCCAGTACCCTGGGATTTGAACATGGTCTTATCAGTTCTAATGAAGACTCCCTTCCAACCACTACAATATGTGCATTTGAAATATTTCACTTGGAAAGTGGATTTTCTCACAGCAATAACCTCAGCCCGAAGAGTGCATGAACTACAGGCCTTAGTTCGCTTCTCTCCCTACTTAAAATTTTATTACGTCAAGATAGTATTCAGGACTTATCCAAATTCCTACCTAAAGCAGTTTCAGCCTTTGAAATCAATCAGGATATATCACTATCCATTTTCTTTCCTAAACCACATAAAAACAAAAGGGAGTCTCTGCTCCATTTGGACTGTAAGAGAGCACTAGCGTACTATAAACAAAGGACTCAACCTCATTGGCAATCCTCGCAATTATTCGTCTCATTCAGTCCTAGCGCACTCGGAGTAGCAGTCTCCAAAAGGACAATATCAAACTGGATTACAGATTGTATTCAGTTCTGTCATAAGTCAGCACATGTGCCTCTTTAGAGTTCTATTTCTGCTCATCAGGTGTGAGCCACAGCATCCTCCATTGCACATCTACGAAATGCACCCATAGAGGATATCTGTAGACTTGCTACTTGGTAATCAGTTCACACCTTTACCGCGCACTACTGCCTAGACCAGCTGACAGCCTCAGATAGTGGCTTGGGACAAGCAGTGTTGACAAGTGTGCTTAACCAGAAAAACATGTCCACTGGGGAGTAGGGTGAAAATAAAAATTCAGTAGTCAATCAGAACAATGAGGTTTGTCACTTCTGTTCCATACACTTTTATATATTTTTTTTTTTTTACCTCTAGCTTGGGACTCCCAAATAGCATGGCTAATTCAGGCTGCTTATTGATGGAAAAAAGCAAGTTCGCTTACTGTAAATGGTGTTTCCATAGATAGCAAGATGATTTAGCCATGTGTACCCTCCCTCCTCCCTGGACATGCTTTATCTGTTTCTCTCTAACCAGGGTGCTGCCTTCTAGCTTTATTACTAATTGAAGAGACCAGTGACACTCTGTGTGGGAAGTGCCGCACAAGCGCAGCATGGCTAATTCATCCTGCTATCTACAGAAAACAGTTTGATAAGCAAACTTACCTTTACTAGAGATTTTTAGAATGTCCAAAATTGTGGATCAAAATGTCGTCTTTGCTTTGTGCTAAAAATCACATATTCCTTGATCATACAGTGATTCTTTAATGCATGCTTAGATTTTGAACATAGAAAAATATATTGCAGTTAAACGTTTGTTTTATAGTAGTTAAAATGAGTAAAGAATATAGTGTGAAACCCCAGAGTTCTGAAAGAACTACAAAATTTCAGACCTATTTAAGTTAATTTGTAATCTATCATCCATTGTACTGAAGATTGGAAGATGGCCAATGTAATCTTGATACTTAAAAAGGGCTCCAAGGGTGATTTGGGAAACTATAGACCAGTCATCCTGACTTCGGTGCCAGGAAAAGAATAAAATATTTAGATAGACATGGTTTAATGGGACATAGCCAGCATGGATTTACCCAAGGGAAGTCTTGCCTTACAAATCTCCAACATTTTTTTTGAAGGGATGAATAAACAATGTGGTGTATTTGGATTTTCAGAAGGCGTTCAATAAAGTCCCGCATGCGAGGCTTCTAAGAAAACTAAAAAGTCATGGGATAGGAGGCGATGTCAGTTTGTGGATTTCAAGCTGGTTAAAAATCAGGAATCAGAGAGTAGGATTAAATGGTCAGTTTTCACAGTGGAGTGCCTCAGGTATCTGTACTTGACACCTGGAAAGGGGTATGACAAGGTGATCAAATTTGCGGATGACACAAAATTATGCAGAGTAGTTAAATATCAAGTGGATTGTGATAAATTGCAGGAGGACCTTGTGACACTGGAAGATTGGGCTTCCAAATGGTAGATGAAATTTAACGTGGACAAGTGCAAAGCGATGCATGTAGAGAAAAATAACCCTTGCTGTAGTTGCACAATGTTAGTTAGTTTCTATCTTAAGAGTTACCACCCAGGAAAGAGATCTAGGCGTCATAGTGAATAATACATTGAAATCGTCGGCTCAGTGTGCTGTGGCGATCAAAAAAGCAAACAATGTAGGAATTAAGATAGGATTGGTAAATAAAACGATGGATGTCATAATGTCTCTATCGCTCCATGGTGAGACCGCATTTTAAATACTGTGGGCAATTCTGGTCGCTACTTCTCAAAAGATATAGTTGCACTAGAGAGAGTACAGAGAAGGGCGACCAAAATAAGTTGCGTGGAACGGCTGCCCTATGAGGTAAGGCTAAGGAAGTTACGGCGGTTCAGTTTGGAGAAGAGATGGCTGAGGGGGGATATGATAGAGGTCATCAAAATCATGAAAGGACTTGAACAAATTAATGTAAATCGGTTATTTACTCTCAGATAATAGGACTAGGTGCCATTCCATGAAGTTAGTAAGTAGCTCATTTAAAACAAATCAAATTTTTTCACTCAGCGCATAGTTAAGCTCTGGAATTCATTGCCAGAGGATCTGGTTACAGCAGTTAATGGGGTTTAAAGTTTTGGATTAGTTCCTAGAGGAAAAATCCATAAACTATTAAGCAATAGTAGCTTGAGATTTATTTAATGTTTGGGTATTTGCCAGATACTTGTGACGGATTGGCCACTGTTGGAAACAGGATTCTGGGCTTGATGGACCCATGTTCTGACCCAGTATGGCAATTTCTTATATACGTGGAGGAGAGAGATTTACTGGAGCTTCATGCTTTTGTGAACCATGTTCAGTGGGTTGCAAAATGGAATAGAAAACCACTGCAATTTCTTGTGACTAGTAAGAAGAACTTAAAAACATGCCGTACTGGGTCAGACCAAGGG
Source organism: Rhinatrema bivittatum (assembly GCF_901001135.1). NCBI lineage: Eukaryota > Metazoa > Chordata > Amphibia > Gymnophiona > Rhinatrematidae > Rhinatrema > Rhinatrema bivittatum. The sequence continues at coordinate 48,873,848 of NC_042618.1, read as the reverse complement.
TCCCTCAGCATCCTGTTTCCAACAGTGGCCAATCCAGGCCATAAGAACCTGAAACTAAGTCTATTCCATGTTACCGTTGCTAATAATAGCAGTGGCTATTCTCTAAGTCAACTTAATTAATAGCAGGTAATGGATTTCTCCTCCAAGAACTTATCCAATCCTTTTTTAAACATAGCTACACTAACTGCACTAACCACATCTTCTGGCAACAAATTCCAGAGTTTAATTGTGCGTTGAGTGAAAAAGAACTTTCTCTTTCTCCGATTAGTTTTAAATGTGCCACATGCTAACTTCAAGGACTGCCCCCTAGTCTTTCTATTATCCAAAAGAGTAAATACCTGATTCACATTAACCTGTTCTAGACCTGTGTTAGGGCCACAATTTTGCCTTTAAAGAAATTCTGGGGGGATGTCACATACTTTACTCTGGGATTATGGTGATTGTGCATTATGACTAAAGGTTGTTGAGGGAGCACCTGCAGAGGGGAGTTCCTTTAATCAATATAAAGAGGTGTTTGGCGCAGGAAATGTGCCTTTTTTGAGGCTTGGTCTTTTGGAATGAGGCTAGAAGCCTTGGTGGGTGATCCATCTCTCCTTCCCTGCAGCCAAATGGCCAGTGTCCTGAAAGGCTGTAGCTCCAGGCTTCCACTGCTAAACTCCTGAGCAATGCCTCTGAGCCATCCTGGAGGACTCGCGGACTACCAAACTGTTTTAGATTAAAGTCCTTGTCAGGAAAGAACTCTGTGAGCTTTGTGAATACCAAATACACATTTTCCTCACTAAAAAATAACAATTTTGGCACTGTATTTCAATGAAGAATGTGTTTTTGTTGCTATTGTCCTACTAATGCTGTAATATATTGTACCTCTGAACTCTGAAAAATCTTTGACCTTTTTATCAGTTTAAAAAAAACATTTTTTAATTCTTGACTACTGGTAGCTGTTGATTTTTTGAAAATTGTTTGAAGATCTCTTTGAGTAAGACCCTCCTTTATCCCAAGGTGTGGGTTCATGAGAGGCATCTATCATGAGTGGAATTTGAAGACCTTGGATTTATTAGGCAGTCAGAGGGAGGTCACAGAGGGGAAAGAAGAGCTCTTATGTGACTTTCTATGTGCCACATAGTAAATAGAGCCATAATCTCTGGCCGGTTTCACTACACAGTTTCCTTGACTAGATTAGTTTTTGAACCCATGGATTGGTTCTTAGCAGAAGTAGGCATCGGGAATGTTCTCATTTTATGTGCATCCCAATAGGGGGTTACACTTTCCAAGAAAGTCATATGGTGTTCCATGACTCTCAAAATCTTTGAAAACAGATATACCATCACTAATTTTTTGGTGTTTGAATAATGTGTTGAATGCTCTTATGAAGCCTTTATTTGATCCTATGTGATCAACTTTTTCTCTTTTACTGATTGTTAAGATAGTATTATATTTGACTGCGGTTTGAGCTAGAAAACAATTGGATTGACTGCTGTATTCACTGTTGCCTTCTCTCCACTTTTCTTTCCATGCAAAATGTTAAAACTTGGAACATTTATTTGTTCCTAATGCTTGTTTTTCACAGTAGCCAAGAATTTTTTTTTTGTCCACTCTGTCCACCAGAGTCCAAGAAACCTAAAGAGCTTTTTTTTTTTTTTAATTTCAAGCCAACATTTAAGTATTGCCTCAAATTATGGAAGCTTTTCAGGTAATCGTGAAGAATTTTCTTGTGTGGTGCTGGTCTGGATGGATTACATGTAAAATATGAGCTTGCATGTTGGAGTTTCCAAGAAAGCAGAGTTATACAGGAATGCCTCCGGGTTTCCTTCCAAGTACACTTAAACTTGTAGTCTCTGCTGTGTTTGAGGAGAAGCCTTGTGCAGCCATGAATTGATGCAAATCAGGACTGCAAGGTTCTTGAAGTAGGAATTGAATGGACAAATATACATTTAGCTGAAGTGGCATTTGGGAGATTAGTTCTCAAAGCTGTTTATCTTGCACTAAGAACATAAAGAATGCCATAGTGGGTCAGACAGTGGTCCATTAACCCCCAATATTCTCTCACTGAAAGCAATCTATTCTGGTTCCTTGGAAGAAATAGCAAGGATTTTGTAATGGGGAGATTATTTCCTGTTTACTGTTGGCAGTAAGAGGTGGCATTCCTCCAAGTCTATCTGGCTAACAGTTCACTGACATGCTGTCCAGAAAGATGTCCAAACTTTTTTTTTTTTTAAGACCCAGATATGCTACTGTACTCGACTGCATTCTCCAGAAACAAATTCCATAGCTTAATTCTGCATTAACGAAAAAATAAATTAGCATGAATGTTCGTCTCTTTTTTTTGTTTTTTATTTTTGTTTGTTTTACATTTGCTATTGCTTTCATGAAGTAGCTTCTTTGTTTTCCTAATGGGGAACTATCCTTTACCTTTTCAGATACTATTTCATATCATTCTTAATTTTATAAACTTGTCATTTGTCTTCTGTCTCCTCTTCCCCAAGCTGACAAGTTGTAGTCTTTTTAACTTTCTTCATAAGGGAGACATTCCATTCTCTTATTTTTGTTACTCCCCTTTTTCTACTCCTATTTATTTATTTTTTAAAATAAAGCAACCCAGCTGCACACAATATTTTAGTTGCACCACGCATTTACACAGGTGTTATGACATTCTCTCTTCCTTCTCAAATACTGTACATCCGAGAGTTTTAAGGGAACTTGGAAGTTCCGGCAGCTCCACTGGTTGACCTTTTCAATGTTTCCTTAGAACCAGGAGTTAGTTCTGGAGAACTGTGGAGACAGGCGGGTGCAGTTACTCTTCACAAAAGTGTAAGTAAGGGGGAACAACAGGCCAATTAGTCTGGAATCTGTCGAGTAAATTAATTGAATCAGTCTGTGTAGCTACTATGATCCAATATATTATAAGATCCAAGGAAGCATGGCTTTACCAGAGGTGGGTTTTGTCAGACAAATTTGATCAATTTTCTTTGAGTGACCAGACTTGGGTTAAAGAAGACCGGTAGATGAGTATACTTGGATTTTAGTAAAACCTTTTGACATGGTTCCACATAGGCGACTTATAATTAAGTTGAGCAACAGTAGTGGGCCCTAAAGTGACTTGGTTAGAAACTAGTTGCATGGGATGCAACAAAAATAGTGGTAAATGGATTTCAGCCCAAAGAAGGGGTGTTAACTAGTGATGTGCCACAGGGATTGATCCTTAGACTGGTTCTTTTCAACATATATTTGTGCATGATATTGGGGGAAAGGTGTCTCTGTTGCCTTTTTTTTTTGACAGGGTAGGGGGGACGACATGATACTAAAATCTACAACAGGATAGACTGCCAGGAAGATGTGGAAAACAGGACGGATCTTATGAAGCTTGATGAATGGTGTAGAGCAGGGATGGCGAACTCCAGTCCTCGAGTGCCACAAACAGGCCAGGTTTTCAGGATATCCACCATGAACACACATGAGAAAGATTTGCATCCAGTGGAGGTAGTGCATGCAGATCTTTCTCATGCATATTCATTGTGGATATCCTGAAAACCTGGCCTGTTTGCGGCCCTCGGACTGGGGTTTGCCATCCCTTGTGTAGAGCATGGGTGGCCAATTCTGGTCCTCAAGAGCCATAAACAGGCCAGAATTTTAGGATATCCACAGTGAATATGCCTGAAAGATTTGTATGCACTGCCTCCATTGTATGCAAACCTATTTCATGCATATTCATTGTGGATATCTTGAAACCATGGCCTGTTTGTGGCTCTGACTAAAGCTGACCACCCCTGCTCTAGAGTCTGGCAGCTAAGATTGCAAAATCTCAAGGGAGATGTATAGTCTAAGGGGTAAAATTCTATGTACGAAAGAATGGGATCTGGGATGATCACATTCAATCTCAAGTTGGCCAAATAGATGGATAAAGTGATGAGAGGCTAGAAAGATGCTTGTTTGCCTAGGGAGAGAAGAATAGTCAGCAGAATAAAAGGTGACATTGCCCTTATATAAGACCCTGATGAGACCTCCTTTGGAATACTGTGTACAGTTTTGGAGACCACACTGTCAAAGATGATAAAGGATGGAATTTGTCCAAAGAGTGGCTACTAAAATGGTCGGTGTGCTTAATTGTAAAGCACATGGGGACAGACTTGGTCTAAACATGTATACCCATAGGAAAAGCAAGTGCAGGAGATATGATAGACCTAATACCTCAGAGGTATCAATACACAGGAGGTGGATATATTTTTCAACAGCAAGGAGACTGGAATGAAGAATCATGGGATGTGTTACTACAGAGTAATCTAAGGAATTTCCTTATAGAATAGGTAGTGGATGCATGGAACAGCCTCCCATTGTCAATGGTGAAGACAAGCAGGGCTGATGCTAATAATTTTGCTGCCATGTGGAAACAATTACTGTGCTGCCTCCAACCCCCTGTTCTATTTTTTTTTTTTAAATATTTAAAATTGCGGTGTTTTTTCCAATAACCAATACACAATAGAAATTCAGTCTGGTGCTCTTTCTGGGCCCCCCTTCCCTGCCGGTAAGTCAAACTTTCAAAAACTGACACATTCTTTTTAACCTATCTTACCCCATCCATGAGTCCAAAACACCTATATGGGACAGGAGTGATTCCCAGGTGCTCCTGCCCTACTTGCTGGAATGTAAAAATGGCACCAGCTGGACCTGTACAACGTTATGGTTACAGAAGCACAATCACGTACATAAGAACATAAGAAAATGCCATACTGGGTCAGACCAAGGGTCCATCAAGCCCAGCATCCAGTTTCCAACAGTGGCCAGTCGGAAGACAATGCAGAAATACACACTTGGAGTTCTTATGGTACTAGGCTTATTGTAAGGTGTTGGGTGTAGGTTTGGCCCTCAGCAAATAAGAAAACTGAAATATAATGATATAGGAAACTTCCCATAAGAAAACAGTACCAACTGCCATACTCATAGTACTACCCATGAAAAGGCAACACTGCCGATACTACACCGGGCCCTAAAACAGCAATAAATCTCTTATTGGGAAAACAGAATAAGCCAGGCTGTAATAGATCCCTACAGAAAAACTACAAGCTAGTAGAATACCTAATCTGTCACACCCTCACCAAATACAGAATAGACCATAAAGTATAAATAGAAATACCACAGGCAAAAACTGAACTGGAAACAACAAACCAGACTCTGTGAACAGCACAACAATGGAAAAACAAATACCACCATTCCTCATAAAATACCAAACAAAATCAAGAAATCTAAAACATAAGATATGCCATACTGGGTCAGACCAAGGGTCTATCAAGCCCAGTATCCTGTTTCCAACAGTGGCCAATCCAAGTCACAAGTACCCAGATATTAGATAAATCACAAGTTACTATTGCTTATTACCATAATGGTTTATGGTTTTATCCTCTAGGAACTTATCCAACCCTTTTTTTAAACCCATTTACACTAATTGCTGTAACCACATCCTCTGGCAATGAATTCCAGAGCTTAACTATGCACTGAGTGAAATTTTTCTTCGATTTGTTTTAAATGAACTACTCGCTAACTTCTTGGCATGCCCCCTGGTCCTATTATTTGAGAGAGTAAATAACCGATTTACATTAACTTGTTCAAGTCCTTTCATGATTTTGTAAACCTCTATCATCTCCCCACTCGGTTGTATCTTCTCCAAACTGAGCAGCCCTAACTTCTTTAGCCTTTCCTCATATGGCAGCCGTTCCATGCCCCTTATTGTTTTGGTCGCCGCCCTCTGCACTTTCTCCAGTGCACCTATATCCATAATAGTAAAACCATATTAAAAGAGAATATTTCCAAATAGCTGAAGAATATATCATTCAAGCATTAAGAACTTGTATATCAATTTAACTTTTCCAGATAGCAAAGTATTTCAAAATAGCATGCACATCAAATACCCAATAATTTAAACAAATAAGGATGGAAAAATATCCTGCGCTCTGTACCTGTGAACATCTTGATTTCCAGTCACCCTGAGCTTGTCATGAAGTAAATGGGTGGGGGAAGTTGCACAAACTTTCTCCACTCCTCTTACATGCCACCTGCTGCCATCTCTGCCTCGTGCAAATGCACATCCTGTTACGCTGGACCTAGAGACAAGGACCATATCTGATATACCATACTGGGTCAGACCAAGAGTCCATCAAACCCAGTATCCTGTCTCCAATTGTGGCCAATTCAAATCCCAAGTACCTGGGAAGTACCCAAACATGAAATCCCATGCTACTAATGCTGGCAACAATCAGTGGTTATTCCCTATTGATTAATAGCAGTTTATGGATTTCTCTAGGAACTTATCCAACTTTTTTTTTTTTTTTTAATTTTAAACCCGGCTACACTAACTACCTTAACCACATCCCCTGGCAACGAATTCCAGAGCTTAATTGTGCATTGAGTGAAAATTTTCAGATTTTTTAAAAATGTGCTACTTGATAATGTCATGGAGTGCCCCCTCGTCCTTGTATTATCTGAAAGGGTAAATAACTGTATCACATTTACCTGTTCAATTCCTATCATGATTTTGTAGACTTCTATCATATTCCCTTTCCCTCCCCTCAGCCGTCTCTTCTTCAAACTGAACAGCCTTAACCTCTTTAGCCTCCCTTCATAGGGGAGCTGTTCCATGCCCATTTATCATTTTGGTCACCCTTCTTTGTACTTTCTCCAGTGCAACTATATCATTTTTGAGATGCGGCTACCAGAATTGCACACAGTTTTGAAGGTGCGGTCTAACCATTGAGCGATGGAGAGGCATTATGACATTCTCCTTTTTATTTACCATGCCCTTCCTATTCAATTCTGCAGTGTACTTCTTTTCTTTTTTAACTAGCTTGAATAATTTTGTGTATGCAAATTTGATCACTTTTTTCCAGACCAAGAATGAAAAAACTAAACTTCAATGCAAGAACAGATCCCTGTGGGATGTGTTGCTCCACAGTCTATGTGTATGTAGGTCATTGTATTATACTGCTTTCTCTTCACCTGTGCCAGTATTGGTCACGCAGGTCTTTAGACTACATGTAATTTTTATGACCTATGGGACCAATTTCCTGTCACCCTGCTGGATGCCCTCCCCCCCCCACCGCCTCACCGCCATCTGTACTTCCTAGTTTAAATGTGTGCTTTTTCCTATTGGTCCTCTCTGAACTCATGAGCTCTGAAAGATGCCCCTGCTTCTCTCAGCCAAGGGAAACATTATCTTAGACAAGGGGCTAAGTTATCAAACTTTTTGCCTTGACCCACTTCTCTGTACCCTGATAGTAGCATTAGCTCTCTATGATCTAGTCCTTGCGCTACATAAAATGTATTGTTAGATAAGTAGTTAAAACTCTGCATTTGAGTTTATGCAAGGAGAACAACTTAATATTCAAAATGTTTATTTTGCAGAATGCTGGTAACTTCACTATGGACCTCTCGCAGTTGGAGACAATCATATTAGTCATATTTCCTATCTTAAATTAAATTAATAGGTAGAGTTTACAATTATGATATTGTATAAATATTTTTCCATTAGAGTAATTGGATATTGGATTATTTCTTTCTTTTTGAGGTTATTTCTCACCTGTATTTATTTTATTTATATCCAAAGTTTGTAAACTACCTAAAGTAATGTCTTTAAATTGTAACTTGAAAATGATAGATAAAGAATGAAAAAAAAAAATTTCCTATCTTTTTAACTAATTATGTTTTTTACATTTTTTTTTTATTTAAATTTATGAATAGACTTGCTTTTAGAACATGTTTATCTGTATATCACTTAATGCTTTGGTAGATGATTCACAAATCTCAATAAAGATAGTTACTGGTCCACGACATGTTGTATAACTTTAATAGATGGGGAAATATAAACTTGCTCTGTCCTAAGAAAATAGATCCCTAAGGGTCAGGCACATGCCCCTGACCTTTCAGACTCTCTGCACCTAGATGGGGAAAGCTGCCTCTTAAGGCCAAGGTGAGAAATCTGAGAATAGTCTGACTTCCACTAGACGGTGAGAGTTTGTGTCTGGACTGGCAGCTGAGATTTGTCAGAAGGCTGAAATACTTCATTCAGCCTTCTGACTAGAGTTAGGCAAGCAGTTGCCCTGATGGGGGTTGACTATTGTGATTTATATCTATTTAGTTCTTCAGAGGCCTTTGATCAGGGTTCTCCAGCTCATTCAGAATGCTTGCATTATTACAGGATATAGATGGTGAAAGAATCACCTTGGCATTAAAGCCTTCATTCCTGTACGTACCCGGATCAGTCCAGACAGTGGGTTGAGCCTCCTTTCCAGCAGATGCCCTATATCAGGACAGAGCCTATCCTCTCACCCTTCAGTATTCGTCTGTCTCCAGCAGGTGCAGCATCTCCCCTTCGGTTCTCTGCTGTAGGCTAGTCGGCCTCTTCTTTCTCTCTTTAGGCTCAAGCAAGTACTTCTTTTGCTTCTTGTTTAAAAAAAAAAAAAAAAAAAGGATCTCTGAAGGAAATTTCTGCCTTCTTTAGTGCTTTTCTGTTTTTTGTGTGGGAGACGTCAGTCTCCCAGCTCTTGCCCGGCTCAGGGGGGCTTGTCCCCTTTTGCAGGAGGGGGTTCCCTGCATAGTCCTGAGTCCGTGGACGCTTCCAGGTGTGGGGACTGACGCTCTCTGGGCCTCGTTCCCCGTCTGGCTGCCGAGAGGGTTTTGAACCCGCTGCTGCGCTCAGTTAAAAAAAAAAAAAAAAAGTTAAAAGGTGTTAAACTTTCAATATGTTGCAGGTACTCGCCTACCTCTAACTTATTTGCAGCAGTTGACCAGCTTTTTTATTTTTTTCTGGTCAGAGTAGGGCTAGAACCGGCAGTCAGAGAAGCAGAAGGCAGCAGGTTTCCCGCCTGCTCTCTCCTGCTGTGCAGGCTGTCGATCAAGCTTTTTTTTTTTTTTTCAACTTTTTTTTCTTCAGCCGAGGTTTAGCTATGTCCCGGCTGACAGCCTGTCTTTCTTGCGGGCTGTCCTCTTCGCGTTTTTCGCGTCAGGGCCTCTGCACTGCTTGCCTGCTGGGTGGGGAAGGTCCCTCCTCGGCAGGACAAGCAAATTTAGCCCGGGGCTCCACTCCTCCCGGCATGGCTAGGCCTTTCCCGGGTTGGCAGAGCCCAGGAATGGCCGCCATCTTGGATTTTTCATTGGGGCCGATTTCAGTGCTCCCTGGGGCTGGGGGGCCGGATTTTTTTGATTTAACCCCCGATTTGGCCCCCGCGGGTCCCCAGGAGGGGGGGTCCTGACCTTCCCTCGCCCCACCCTGGCAAATCCAGGGTCCCTTTTTCCGCGGATTTCGTCCTCCTCATGCACAAATCTTATCTAGCTAGCCTGCATGAGCTGGATGAAAGCCCCCCCCCCCCCCCCCACAAAAAATCCCTCGTTCAGTGCCGTTGACCACTGGACTGGCCACGGAGCCTCAGGGACCAGTTTGGGTGCGGGTGGTCCCAGGGGTGCCCCCCCCCCCCCCCGGTGTCTCCCGGGTCCTCGGACCCCGCTGCTTCCTCGGATTCGGCGGATGCCCCTCCCCCCCCCTAGAGGGGGATGACCCCAGAGCCCTTCGTCTTTTTCGAAAGGAGGAGTTAGAGCCTCTCCTCCCTTCTTGTTTTGGAGGAGCTGGGTCTGGAAAGTCCCTCCGTGGGTAATCTCATGGCCTCGCTCCCTAAGGATATGAACCCGGTTTTGGGAGGGCTCCGGCCTCGGCCTTTCCCTTCCACCCCATGCTTAAGCTCCTTATCCTGCGGGAATGGGAGGCTCCTGAGGGTGCGCTCTGGATGGGGGCATGCGATGGATAAGCTCTGTCCCCCTCCCGGAAGAGGGCTTGGAGCTGTTGTGATATCCATCGGTGGATTCTTATGTTTCTGCAGTGGCCAAGCAACCAATTACTCCTCTGTAGTGCAAGATTGATAGTTGTATTAACCAATCACATCACATATGAGGCGAATCAAATTTAATACCAAAAACTAGCAGGATCATAAAAAAAAAAAAAAGTTTGAGTACTGTGAAAGTAGGGACCAATTGACTTTATTTAAACCAGAAGGGCTTAGTTTTCCAACTACAAATCCACTTCTGCTCACAATGCAATAATTACTACTTTGGGTACTCGCTCTTTGGTTTATCTAATACTGCAAAACACAAATCCTCAAGCATGCTGTAGTCATACAATACAGTAACAGGGCAGGGAGTATTAAACCACACTTGAAGATATCAAGATAGAGTACAAAAAAGCATAGTAATGTCTTAAACTCCATACAGCAAATAGAATATCTTTTGGATCTTTAAATGTATACAGCTTTTATCAAAAACTCCTGTTGCTAAGTATTTAAAGTTTTGAAAATGTGTTTCACTCATAGGCTGCATCAGGAGGGATGAACATCACAGTTTAAATTCAGAAATCTTAATGCAGCAATTACTGCATAATCATATAATGCTCCATAAGTGGCGCTTCCAACCACCCATGTCTGATTTATTTGTAGTGTTCCACTAAACAGATCCGTAGTGCTCTTGAAGTTTTCCAATATACAGCCGTCCATTGGGGCACCATAATGGATATACTATACTACAGAGCCACATGAAGTATGAAGTGGCAAGTTGTAATCTCCAAGGTAGTGACCTCTGTTAATCGAAATAGTATGGGCGTTATCTGAATTGCCATGGGATGTAGAGGTGCAGTGTACCAGCATATCTGGTATGACATCACTTTAAAGCAAAAATGGGAGGAAATTAGAATGCAGGATATCAAACTATTAAAAAAAAACCAAAAAACAAAAGTTACACATTCTAATGACTTACTCTCCACCGGATAAAGATGGGTTTGTGTGTTTTTTTTCTTTTTTTGGTTTGTAAAAGGTAGAGCACAAAACCATTCAGATTTGACACCTTTAAAGGTGAATTTTAAAAGCCCCATGTGTGCCAAAGCCGGGAGATATGTGCCCAAGACGCACTTATCTGTGTTGATTTTAAGAAGCCCCAGAGTATGTGTGTATTTCCCAAAATGCAAAAGGGGCGAGGCATGGTCTGGGCGGGATGTGGGTATTCCGGGAAGGTCACTTGAAATGTGCGTGTCGGGGTCCCCTATCTGTTAACTCTGCCATCCATAGCAGGAGTGAAGGCAGTGGGGTTTGAAGGGTCAGGGCTAATAGGGTAAAAGGGAGGAAGGTTAATTTTGGGGTTAGGAAATCCGGAGCCTTTATGTGGGCCAAGTGGGAATGGACTGGGGCAATTGATAATTGCATCGGCATGCATTTCTAAAAAAAATCTCCCCACTTACATGGTAGAGTTGGCATTTGCACCAACAACCACGCATTCATACAAAATTGCATGCATATGTACATGCATACAACTGATTTTATATCCTATGTGCGTATGCCATTAAATGGCTATATCCATTCATGCGAGACGCTGCATGTATGCCCGCGGGGTTGTTTAAAAGTTATCGTCACTGGTTGTAAAAGATCCCTATTTGCTCATCTAGCTTTTTTCCCCTTCATGATCTTATAAGGGTAACTACATTCAAAGAAATGAGTACGTCTGATGCCTGTTTTCATAATCTGTGGAGGATGAACATAAATTTTTAGAGTTTCAAGAACTGTCCCATAGGTATATTCCCACATAGCTATAAGGCTGACAGTTGACAAAATGCAACTATATTAAGTTTGCTTCCTAAAAATGGAAAATTGGAACCAAACAGTATTTTTTTTATTTATTTAGCATTTGTTTATATACTGAGGTACAGCTGACAATGCCTTCACTCCGGTTTACATTACAACGAACCAGTTACATTTAAATTCATAACATTAAAACAGATAGAAACAGAGTATTAACTTAGTAAAACTTAAGTACATTGAACAATAGATAAGAATGTATGCAGTTCTTGAAGTTGACGGTTGAAGCCGTTAAAGAGGAAGGTTTCTGCAAGTCGGGCGAGAGTCAGAAGGATTGTTGGAATAAAAAGGGGGCGAGAGGTGGATATGAAAAAGGATTTATGCTCTGTTATCATTGGGTGAACAGTCATTGTAAGACTGTGAGAGTAGCCATTCTTTAAGTTCCTTTTTAAAGGATTTAAGATTTTCTTGTGAATTGAGGTGTAGAGGTAAAGAGTTCCATAATTTTGGGCCGACTATAGAAATGGCTCTATTTCTGGTGGAGGAAAGTTTGGCTTGTGGTAATGAAGGGACATCCAGCTGAATTTTATATGTAGATCTTGTTGTACGTGATGGTTTATGCAGATGTATAATATTGTCCAGGGCAGTGAAGTCTGCTTTGTGAATTGTCTTATGTAGAATTGTGATGACTTTGTACTCTATTCTTTTTTTTAACAGGGAGCCACTGTAGGTTGTGGAGTACTGGGGATATATGGTCGGATTTTCTTTTACCAGTCAGGACTCTGGCAGCTGCATTTTGGAGTAACTGCAGTGGTCTTAAGGTTGCATTGGGAAGGCCAATTAGAAGGGAGTTGCAGTAGTCAATACTGGAGAAGATGAGGGTTTGAAGAACGGTTCTGAAATCCTGGGGGTGAAGCAGCGGTTTAAGGTGTTTGAGTATTTAAATTTTGAAGAAGCCTTCTTTTGTTTTTGCTGCGATGTGTTTTTTAAGATTTAGCTCATTATCTAGCCAGAAACCCAGATCTTTAACGTTGTCTTTGAGTTGAATTTGAATGTTGTCAAATTGGAAGGGAGGAGTGTATGTTATACCAGAGTTTTTCCTTGTGATTAGTATACATTCTGTTTTGCTCATATTTAAGCATAATTTTAGGTTGTTTAGTAGTTTTCGTATTGCTTCAAGGTGTGAGGCTGCTTTTGACATTGAATCTTCTAAAGACGAAGTAATGGGAATGAGAAGTTGTATGTCATCAGCATACATGGAGAAAATGATGTTAAGGCTAGTTAAGAGATGGCATAAAGGAAGAAGGTAGATATTAAAGAGAATGGGTGATAAAGCTGACCCTTGAGGAACTCCCGTATCCAGAGGGATGGCCTCAGATGAAAAGCTGTTGTAGGAAACTTTGAAAAATCTGTTTTTAAGGAAAGAGGAAAACCAGTTAAGGGTTTTTCCAGCGAGACCAATGGATTCCAGACTAAAAATAAGCCTTTTGTGGTCCACTGTGTCAAAGGCTGCTGACAAATCGAGGAGGATCAGAAGGTGATCTAGTTTGTTATCGAGGCCTCTTAATAATGTGTCAAAGATTGAGTAGAAGGGTTTCTGTACTGAGGTTTTTTCTAAAGCCGTGTTGTGTGGGAAATAGAATATTATGGTCATCAAGGTGTTCGTTTAGTTGTTTCAGAACCGCCTTTTCTGTCAATTTGGCAAAGAGGGGAAGGTTTGAAATTGGTCGGTAGTTGTTTAAATCTTCTGGGTTGAGGTTTTTTTTCTTAAGTAGTGGTGTGATAGTAGCGATTTTTAGTTTGGTAGGAAGCTCACCCTCAATAAGAGATTTGTTGATGATTGCTGCTATAGTTGGGGCTATGGGATGAGCGATTTCCTTTAGCGCTCGGGTTGGGATGGTGTCCATATCATGACGTGCAGGGTTTATTTTTTTCAGCATTTTCTCAGTTTCCAAGTTGGAGATGGGATTGAATTCAAGCCAAGGACTTAAGTTTAATGAAGGATGCTTTTCTATGATTGATGGGGTGTTGAAGGTGTCAGTAATTTTTGAGATTTTGTTCTTGAAGAAGATAGCTAAGTCTTGGCTTAAATTTTTTGTTGTGGTGGTATTGTGATTGTTGTTTTCGGCGATGAGGTTGTTTACTATGTTGAACAATGATTTAGATTTGTTGGCTGACAGTAGTGCAATAGAGATCGACAAATGGAACTGTGCACAGATATAAGTAAATTGTGAATGTTCATTACACTCATTTAACAAAGTCATTAAAGTCTGTAGAGAAATGTCTGTAGCCCATAAAATAAAAACACAATCATTAAAATGTTTCCATAATCAGACTTGCTTAAAAGGTGAACTAGATAACCTTAGGTATTCAAACTCTCCATATACAGATTTGCCATTTCAGGAGCCATTGTGGCCCCCATTGCAGACCATTTTCCTTGTTGAAAGAAACATCTGTCAAAGACTTTTTTTTTTTTTTTTTTTTTTTTTAAGTAAAAATAGCAAGTTTGATCTAAAAAGAGATGAGTACCCTGTGTGGCACATTACCGGTATCTACTACATTCGTGATAATTGCTAAAGCACCTTCTTGTGGGATGTCATATAGACTTAGATTATATCTATGGTTACCAAAACACAAACTTCAAATAAGTTGGGTAAAGCTGTAAGGTGAGTAATATCTACAGAGTTATGAACATGAGAAGGTAAGCCTAAGGGTATTTATACCTTGTTTATCAGTGAAAACTGAAAGGTTTCAAAAGGGAACACTTTGCAAAAATCTGGCTTCCTTGTGGATTCTGAATAGATTACTGGAGCCTACGGAGTAATCAACCTGTTTAACCCCAGCCCCCAAAAACAAAAAATGTAGATCCTTTCTCTTAACCCCTGTTTGGCAAATTGTATCAAAGCATGTCTGTTCTTTGCTTGCTGTCAAAGGTTCAGTCATTTACCCATAGGGAAATAAAATGTTCTGACAGTTGTCTCTTAATTTCATAGACATGAGGGATTATTCATAATGTAATTTCACTGCCTTGATTTTAGAATGTGGGTTGTGTTATAGAATAACTTCACTGATTGTCTAGAAATACCAGATATAGCGTTATAAATTGTGCAAATGTGTGTATTTAGGTCCATGGGACCATAAAGTAGTCCTTTTTTTGTAGAGGCATTATGAACCACTGAAGGTTCAAACATCTGGCTGGATAAAGATACAAAAAAGTGACTTTACTCAAAGGACTAATACATTTCTGGAGACTTATTTCAGTCCGAAACTTATCAGAATAATTGGGAACAAAAGACTTGTTCAGAATTGAAAGTTGGGCTGTAGCCAACTCCTTGTCCAAAAGATTAATTACAGATTTGTTTTAGACCTTCAACCAGATTTCAGTCTCTATTTGTGCCACATTGTGGAAGCTGGCTATTGGGAGAGGAGGACCTAGGGCCTCTGGCTTTGTAGTGCTTCTTCCATAGGACGAAAAGGTCTGCCGCAGCATCCATGACTGGGTGCCATAGGCCCTAAAATATCCTGATCTGTAGAACTCCATGTTGCATCCTCTGAAGAATTATCTAATGAATTAGCAAAATTCACTTACCCTTTGCGGTGCCATTCACGATTAGCATTCAGCCAGGTACAGATGTTACCCCTTTTATAATTGTGTTCTCTGAGAATTTTTTTTTTCACTGAACATATTCTGTTTAAACTCAACTAGTTTTTGTTAAAAATCCTCTGCAGAATTTTTCAATGGAAAAATGACACATTTTGCTTTTCACTTATAATACATGATTAAATAAAGATGCATTGGTGTTTATATGACTGCTATGTTGATTTAGCAGCCATTGATTAAATCGCACCAAGTTTGGTACCATATTACATAGTTTCATTGGTTCTCACAATTGTGCTGTAGTCTTTAGGTATTACATGTTCTATTTTTTTTTTGTTGTTGCTGGTTTTAGTCTAACCTATGTTGTGGTTTTTTTTGAAAGCAAATATCTTAGGATCAGTGGAACAAGTCTTCATAAATACATTTTCTTCAAGTCTTTCCTCATGGAATAATTCTGCACAACAGCATTCTCCTCCTGCATAGATTCCACGCTCCCCCTCCAAACACACAGAATTTGACATGGTGATCAAGAGGTGTAAACGGCATCAGTCTGAGCAGGTTGTAGGAAGAATCTGTAATGGAGCTTGGGAAGATTGGATCTCAAAGGGAAGGAGAAAATGAGATGTGGTGTTGTGGTTGGCTCTTAGGTTCTGCTGGGGGAATTCTGCATTTTAAGGGGGTTTTCCCTTGTATTGCATTTTAAATTACTCCTCAGTGATTATATAGTATTGGCCTTCCTTTAGGAAAGGCGCTATATTTCCTTTTAATTAACATGAGCAGTTAGGGATTGATTTTAAGACCCGTGTGCACATGGTTCCCGGTGCACACACATGGATGCACCAATTTTATAACAAGCGTGCATATTATAAAATACAGCTCCCGCTTGCACATGCACGCCGGAGTTTCATGTCTGTGCGGGCAGGTGGCTAGCTGTGCACATGGGGGGGGGGGGGGGGGGGAGAATTTTACAAAATATGCATGGCAATGCAATCAGGCCTCCCCCAGTTCCCTCCCAGTTAGCTCCAATTAAGGAGTGGATTGGGAGGGAACTCTCCTACCTTTAATTCTATCCTTCCTTCCCTCCCTCTTTCCCTCTCCTTCCTAGCACCAAATTATTTATTTTGATAGTTTACTGCTCCAGAGGAGCAGGAATAATCTGTGTGCTGGCAATCTGCCGTCATGTGCTTTCCCAGGACAGTGGGTAATGGCGCTGTCTCGGCCTGCCCTGCCCCGACTCTTTTGCAAGGCCCGACACTTGTGCACGTAACGTGACCGAGCCTGTTGTAAAATGCGTACAGTGCGAGCAAGGCCCAGCCACGCGCGTAACCCCCGTATTTCTTGCGTGTGACCCTTTTAAAATTGGGCCGTTTGGTTCCACTTTAACCAGAATGGAATCCATAAGCTCCTCCTTCCCCAAAATGTTCATTTATTTAGACATTTTATATACTGTCTGTCCATATATGGATCACAATGGTTTACAAAGTCACATTCATAGTTAAAGCTCAACAAGTAAACAATTTGTGATTGAGGTGTTCATAGGCATTAATATTAAGGGAAATTTCTGGTTCATATTAATAGATCTGGTACTTAAGGCAAAGGGCAAAGAGTGTTTAATATAAATCAAAATGATAGTTTTCACATCTTATTCTGTGGGTTGTTCTCAGAATCTTATATGCTCTTGTTTTGATTTATTCTTCATGAATAAATTCAATGAAAAAATTGAATGGCTAACTTCATCGCTTCATTTCCACATCCCTTCAAGAATTACTAGATCAACCGGAACAGGGATGTTGTCAATTCCTTCCCCTAAAATTGTGCATCTAAATAATGTAAGAGAAAGAACTATCTCTATTGCTGGACCCCAACTATGGAACTCTATCCCACAGGAATTATGATTAGAAGCAGACATCAAATTATTTAAAAAGGGCATTAAAACTTGGCTTTTTAAACAAGCCTTCCAAGAGCTGTTAATGAGTTCAAACTAATGATTTTATACCAATGTAATGTATATATTTTTTATTTTATTTTCTCACAGGACAAGCAGGATGGTAGTCCTCACATATGGGTGACATCATCAGGATGGAGCCCAATCACGGAAAACTTCTGTCAAAGTTTCCAGAACTTTGACTGGCCTCTACTGGGCATGCCCAGCATGGCACTAACTCTGCAGGCAGCAGGGGTCCCCCTTCAGTCTTCTTTTTTCCGCGCAGCAGTAGCCTCACAGTTTAGGAGTTCTGAAGAGATTCCTGACAGGAATTTTCCTCACGGAGTTAATTAAATTTAGATTGCCCCACAGGGATCCCTCCTCTAACTTTTCTCAGGCTGCGGTACTCTGGTAAGTTTTTTTCACCGTTTTTCGTTGATTACCGTCTAGTTTGGCCCTCGTGGCCTGCTGGCCGTCGACTGTACCGTGGCTCAATTTTTCTATGGCCATGGCGTCGGGGTTTCGTTGGTGCCCGGACTGTACTCGCACCAAGTCTATCACAGACCCTCATGGAGTCTGTGTAATGTATTTAGGCCGTGAGCATGATGACCTGACTTGCACCAAATGTGCCCTCATGACACCAAAAGGTCGCAAAGCTAGAATGGAGAAGGTGGGACTCCTTTTCCGTGCTCACACCCTGACACCGTCCATCGCACCGTCGAAGTCTCACCAGCATCGACAACCGTCCGGTGACCGCCCGCCATAGACTCCCATTTCTCCCCCTCGTAGGGAGAAACATTGCCATCGGCATCGTAAGTCTCGGACCGTCGAGGGAGTGAAATCATCGACCTCGCCACTGTCAGAGCCACCATCGAAGAAGCCCCATCCAGGAACGGCACAGACCATTCCTGCGACCGGGACATCGAGGCCACCCTCACCTGATCGAGGTTTGGGAGTCGCGATTCCGCCTAGAAAGGTGGTCCCTCCGACTGTGCCTCAGCCTCCCTCTTCCGTCACGGAGCCGGGGCTGCTTGCCCCAGGTATCCGGGAAGAACTGGATCGGCTGGTCCAGGAGGCCATCGACAAGGCAATGCAACGACTCCAGGTTCCTCAGACACCGGCACCGAGAGTGGAACCGGTCACAGACCCGATTCCAGCAGCGCTGGCACCACTGCTATCCCGGATGGAGGCGCTCATGACCGCCCTTCCACCGGTAATTCCGGGGTCTCTGGCTCCGGTACGCTCCCCGATGACAGCTTCATCAGGAGGAGAAACACCGTTCCGCATTCCTCCTTCGGGGGTATTGCCTCAGCCATTGATGGTATGTCGTCCCTCGCCATCGATTCATTCATTGGGGGCGTTACGCACATCGGCGCCATCGATGCCTTTGCCGGCACAGATACCCCCCCCCCCGGGTGTCCACAGTGCCCCTGGTGATTCCTTCAATTTTCTCGGAGCCTCAGCCGGGCCCTTCGGGTATCCAACCCCCTTCTCGTCCTACAGTTCAGCCTGCTGATCCTTATGACACCTGGGGTGATGATACTTCCACAGACACCGATGACTTACCTTCACCTCCTTCTCCTACTGAAAGTAGAAAGTGTTCTGCTCCAGAGGACCTTTCTTTCATTAATTTTGTGAAGGAAATGTCGGAATTGGTACCTTTTCAGCTTCAGACGGAGCAGGATGATAGGCACCAGATGATGGAGCTTCTCCAGTTCCTGGATGCCCCTAAAGTGATCACTTCTATTCCCATTCATCAAGTTCTTCTTGACCTCAAAAAGAACTGGGAAAACCATGGATCCATTGCCCCAGTACACAGGCTGACAGTACCAATCTAGTACAGTCAGCCCCTGGCTTTCAAAAATCTCAGCTCGACCACCACTCAGTTGTGGTAGAATCGGCTCAAAAGAAAGCAAAAAGGACGAAGCCTCACTCTACCCCTCCTGTTAAGGAACACAAGTTCCTAGACAATATTGGTCGACGAGTGTTCCAAGGAGCCATGCTCATCTCCAGAATTGCTTCTTACCAGCTGTACATGACCCAGTACAACAGGGTCATTTTCAAGCAAATACAGGACTTTTTTCTGAAACCCTGCCTGACCAATTCCAACAACAGCTTCAAATCCTTGTCAACAAAGGGTTTGAGGCAGGAAAGCATGAGATAAGAACAGCTTACGATATCTTAGACACCTCCATTAGAGTGTCTGCAACTGCCATTTCGGCAAGACGCTGGGCCTGGCTCAAGTCTTCTGACCTGTGCCCAGAAGTACAAGACAGGCTCTCTGACCTGCCCTGTATAGGAGATAATCTGTTCGGTGAACAAATTCAGCAAATAGTGGCTGAATTAAAGGACCATCATGAGACCCTCAAACAGCTCTCATCGACACCTTCTGACTTCCCCTCTAGACAGCCCTTCAAGAAGGACTCTAAGAAGTTAATGTTAATGTTACTGTTATTTCTCGTCTATCCTATTTAATTATTTACCCTCCTCCCAGTTTCTAATTCCCTGTTAAAATGTAACTTCCATACTTTACCAGTTTTGATGTAAACCGGCATGATGTCCACAACTAATGCCGGTATATAAAAATGTTTAAATAAAATAAATAAATAAATAAGTCATTCTTCCGCCCAAGGAAGTACTATCCTTCACCACCAAGGTCCCGAATTACGAGGCCTTACCAAAAACCTCAGCCTCGCCAGCCCCAGAAACACAAGCAGCTGCCCCGCCAGGGCCTGCTTCAGGTTTTTGACTTTCCCTTGGAGAGCAGCAGCCTGAGCATACCAGTGGGAGGTCGATTGTGCCACTTTCACGGCATGTGGCAATCAATCACAACCGACCAATGGGTGCTAACAATCATTGCTCAGGGTTGCCACCTAAACTTCCTTGCTCTTCCACTGGACTCACCACCTCTACAAGCTTGGAGAATAACCAACCACTCTGTCCTTCTGGAGCAGGAGGTTTCCCTTCTTCTCCAGTTAAGAGCAATAGAACCCGTCCCACTTTCGCAACAAGGCCTAGGGTTCGATTCCCGGTACTTTTTGATCCCCAAAAAATCCGGGGGGCTTCTGGACCTACGTGCCCTCAAGTACCTCCAGCGGAAAAAGTTCAAGATGGGCTTGCTTCTACCTCTTCTACAAAGAGGAGACTGGCTCTGCTCTCTGGACCTCCAGGACGCATACACCCATATTGCGATATATCCAGCTCATCGCAAGTACCTCAGGTTTTTAGTAGGTGCAAAGCACTATCAATAGAGTGCTTCCATTCGGCCTAGCATAGGGACCCCGAGTCCTTACCAAATGTCTCGTACTTGTCGCAGCTTTTCTCAGGAAAGAAGGTGTTCACGACTACCTCTATTTAGACAACTGGTTAATCAGGTCCCCAACCCAGCAAGCCGCTCGATTGTGATTCCCTTGGGAATGGACCTGCATCTGATCACTCAAAACAACGGATGCCTACGCCATCCCAATCTTTGGGCCTTGTCCCTGACGGCATGGATGTTGAAAGGTTAATCATTCAACCACTTAACCTTTCTGAATCAGTTTCTCGTGTCCTGATTGCTTCGCGAAAACCTTCCACAAGAAAATCTTATTCCTATAAATGGAAAAGGTACACATCATGGTGCACTTCGCAGTCCCTTGATCCCTTTTCCTGTCCAGTCCCAAGGTTTTTGGACTTTCTCTAGCATTTGTCAGTCAGGTTTAAAGACCTCTTCAATCAGAATGCATGTCATTGCGGTAGCCGCCTTCCATAAAGGTGTAGGGGATGTTCCTGTATCAGTGCAACCCCTCGTAACGCGCTTTTTAAAGGGCTTGCTCCATATCAAGCCACCTTTACGTCCTCTGGCCCCTTCTTGGGACCTTAATCTAGTTCTTGGTCGGCTCATTAAACCACCATTCGAGCTTCTTCACTCCTGTGACCTAAAATATCTCACATGGAAAGTGATTTTCCTTTTGGCTATCACTTCAGCTCACAGGGTTAGTGAGTTAGAGGCCCTAGTTACCTATCCGCCTTACACTAAACTCCTGCAGGACCGGGCGGTACTCCGCACTCACCCTAAATTTTTACCCAAGGTAGTTTCGGAGTTTCACATTAATCAATCCATCATACTACCTACCTTCTTTCCCAGGCCCCATTCCAATCCAGGGGAACAGGCTCTGCATACCCTTGACTGTAAACGGGCTCTAGCATTCTACCTAGACCGTACAGTTGCCCACAGGAAGAGTACTCAGTTATTCGTTTCTTTCCATCCCAATAAATTAGGGCAACCTGTGGATAAGCAGACTCTCTCCTCCTGGTTGACAGACTGCATATCTCTTTGCTCTCAAGACCGTGTTAAAGCACACTCTGTGAGGGCCATGGCTACTTCAGTAGCACACCTACGATCGGTGCCGCTTCCTGACATTTGCAGGGCTGCCACCTGGAGTTCTCTCCACACTTTCGCAGCCCACTATTACTTGGACAAAGCCGGAAGACAAGATTCCATCTTCGGCCAGTCTGTCCTGTGTAACTTATTTCCAACGTGACGTACCTACACCCTTCCGCCTGCCCGGTGGGGTTCAGGATGCCCTCTACCAAATTCTACCCCAGTTGTTGTGCCTGTTGCATGCCGTTGGGTACATTTGGTGCATATTCGGACATCCTCAGCTCGGTACTCACCCATATGTGAGGACTAACATCCTGCTTGTCCTGTGAGAAAGCAAATATTGCTTACCTGTAACAGGTGTTCTCACAGGACAGCAGGATGTTAGTCCTCACGAAACCCGCCCGCCGCTCCGCGGTGTTGGGTTCGTAACGTTTTGTTTTATTTTTCGGCACTGCCTGTAGCTTTCAAATAAGACTAAAGGGGGGACCCCTGCTGGCTGCAGGGTTAGTGCCATGCTGGGTATGCCCAGTAGGGGCCAGTCAAAGTTCTGGAAACTTTGACAGAAGTTTTCCATGATTGGGCTTCATCCTGATGTTGCCCATATGTGAGGACTAACATCCTGCTGTCCTGTGAGAACACCTGTTACAGATAAGCAACATTTGCTATCTGAGAAATCCCTTTTGTGCTGTCCCTCAAGCTGTTGAATAGTACAAACTGGTGTATCTTGCCTATGAAGTTTGATGTTTATGATAACTAGCACTGCCTTACAGAATTGTTCTCATCTGGGTGAGGTATCTGCTTAAACTAGTCAATGGCTTTCTTAATTTTCTCTCCAAAATCAGCATGCTACAAGAGAGGTAAAGCCTAGCACCCCCACTCCCAAATACACACAGACTTGGAGTCAAGCAAGGGATGTAGCATGGTGATCTGAAAGACAGCACGGCTGAATCTTGCAGTCCCTGACTTTGCCAGGACCCACTTGCTGCAAAGAAAATCAGGCTATAAATCTTATGCTGGGGTAAATAGTAAGTGTAATCCTGGCCACTAGAATTGTGCTCCCTCCAAACATCCCTTGGACCAAAGGATTGCACCGCAATACATAGCTCTATGATCTGACCCATTTGGAGCTGCACTGGACCTATCCACTATGTTATGTAAGCAGGCATTTATCACTGCCCAGAATCAAAAAGTTCATGTCATACCTAGTCAGTAGGGTGAAGAAATCCTTATAGGAAGCAGCCTGTTGATCACTGGGCCCATACACATTGGCTGAAGTCAGTTTTACCATGATAAATCTGCCCTATGGGTCTAAGAAGGATCTAGTGACCACCAGTGGCGGGGCCTTGTGAAATAGAATGCACACTCCCCGACTTTTGGAATTGTAAGACTTATAAACATTTTGCCTCACCCCTTCTGCTCAGCTTCGCATGTTCTGTACAAGTCAGGTGCATCTCCTACAGAATCACTATGTGTACATATAAGCTTTGTAAAATTGTAAGATCTTAGACCTCTTAACTGGTGTGGATCTTCCTCATATACTTAAGGAAACCATATTCAGTTTAGCCCCAACTATGGATAATTGAAATGAGGTGTGTATCCAGCATAGCTAAACGACTGCTGCTTAAAATCCTTTGAGAATAATAATAAAATAGACTATTGCCCATGACCATTGTACGCCAATGGAAAGAATGTCCTCTTTGCCTCGTGTCCTGGTATTTTTGAGAAAACAAACACAAAAACCAAAACCTGAAGAACCTAACTCTTATGTAGCACCCCATCCCCTTCTCCCTAATCCAATAAAGCCCTGTTAGGAAACCCTTTAAAAAAACAAAAAACCAAAACTATCCTCTCCCTTCTTGTGTGTTCATTTATTTGAAAAAGATGTTATACTACCAAAAGGAGGAAGGAGAGTCATAGCAGTTTTCATGTAGATAAGCAGCTGAATTAGCCATGCTGTCTGGGTACGTCTTCCATTCCACTAGGTGGCGGAGCTATCTAAGTATAGCAAAGTCTTTCAGCCGGGTGCTCCCTCGTATATCCTCTCTGATTCACCTCAAGCTCCTCAGTCAGTTTTTTTTCCGCGTGGCAGTTGGCACACGGAGCTCTGCTCTCTTGTGAGAGAAACTTCTGTGTAGTAAAACAAAAACAGGAAAGAAACCAGTGAAAATCAGTAGAACGTCTTGAATTTAACAGAGAAGAGTGCCACGTCCTGGTTTCAAATTTTGCTCTTGTGGCAAAATTGTTTGCCACCGATGGCCACAAATCCTGTTACTTGTGTCTGGGTCCCTCCCATGACCAAGTAAATTGTGAGGACTGCGGATGTATGTCCCCACACGCTCAGTGTCAGTGGGCAGCCAGGATACAGGATCTTCAAGCCAGTACTTCAAGTTCCTATGCTCCATCTGAGGCCTCAGTAAGGTCTTCACCAGGCCCGAAGAGAAGAAAAAGGTCTCCCTCATCGAGGAGAGCCTCCTCAGTAGACCCCCCCCAGGGTCAGAACACCCACCACTGCTTACCAGTGGAAAATCAGGGCACGGTGCTGGGGATGCGTCGGTGGGATTACCGACGCATGCGGCGCATCGACGGTCAGCAGTTAGATGTGCTGACGCGACTCAGAAATTACAAAGTGTCTATTTACCTGAGGAAGTTCGGCGCAAGGACGCCTCTGCATCGAAGCTTCGTCAATCTGGCATACTGGCTAAACCGCCGATGCATTGATGCACAGACATTGCTGCATAGATACCTCCTTTAAAAGGTGCATTGTCGACTCAAACCGGTGCACTGCTGACACAAATACCACAGAAACAACACAAACACCATTCGGGCCATAAGAAGCCAAGAGACATATCTCCTCTGCCAATTGTGGACCCTGAACCAGAATTTTCGCCTCCTCCTTTCGCCTACATCTTCTATTTCACCTGGAACATTCTCATCTGATTCCATTGGTACATTAAGTCCTGGTCAACCTCAACTGGATCCAGGTCATGATTCAGGGGATGTAATCCCATCTACTCTTGAGCCAACACCAGCTCAGTCTACTTCAGTTCTAGCTACTCAAGCCATGACCCAAATTACCAATATTCTATCTCAGTTTCTACAATCAGTAGAAAAATCGGCCAACTTGCCAACAATTCCAGTGGTTCCTACCGTACTGGGTCCAGCACTCCAGGTCCATCTAGTACCACATTCATCCCCAATCGAATACGACTGATTCTTCTGCAGATGCTTCCATGGGTTACCCGTCCGACCCTGCAGAGATACCTCCAGAACAATCTTCACCCCCAGAAGATTTATCTTATTCTCAATTCATCGAGAAGGTTGGTCAATTTTTAAATGTTGAAACCAGGAAACTACCTGACCCATGTCAGGAAATGATGAGCATTATTTAAGATTTTGGATGCCCCCACAGAGCCAATAGCCTTACCACAGCACTCTGTTCTAACGCAGTTAATAGAGAAATCCTGGGAGACTCCACTGTCCACAACACCAACATCCAGGAAGATTGATATGAAATATAAAATGAAGGCTTTTCCCGTTCATGCTTCCACTCATCTTCTGCATAACTCTATCGTCGTTGAGTCAGTGATGCAGAAGGCACGAAAATCTTATATTCATGCAAATACACCACCACATAAAGACCATAAGATGTTGGATGAGTTTGCAAGGAAATCCTTTAATTCAGTAATGTTAAACACGCGTATTCAGAATCACCAATTCTATATTACTCAGTACCTGTTTGACAATTTATAGGCACTTAAGTCAGATCTACAGCAGAAATTTCCAGATATGGCTTTACCTCCTCAATACCACAGCATGGAAGAAGGCTTAAGGCACTTGCTCAGGACAGTTTATGAAGGGTTTGATATCGCATCAAGAGGTTCAGAAACACTCTGGCTGCACGACGTCTCACATGGCTTCGTTCCAGTGCCATACGAGAGGATGTCCGTGGCAAAATAGCAAATTTGCCATGTCGTCCAGACAACCTTTTCAGAGATAAATTCACTGAAACAGTATCAAAGATTAAGGAACAGAAGACTACTGTCCTCTCCTTAACTTCACCACATCAGCCATCCACTTCGCGATGACCATATTTTACCTCTGCTTCATACAGAAGACCACCCCCCCCCCCCTTTAGGTCATTTAGACTGTTTTCATATAACAAACCTCAGCCGTACCAACCTCCTCGACAACATGCGGACCCTCAACCTGCCAAAACTCAGACCGGTTTTTAAGGATTATGCTGCCACTGTCCCACCACTCCCCAGTAGGGGGCAGATTGTCAAGCTTTCGTCCCGCCTGGAATCATATCAGATCAGTGGGTGTTATCGATCATAGCCCAATCTCCTATGCACGCTCTTGCCTAGACAGTCTAGGCCTTCTCATAAATTACGTAAAGTCAAATATGCAGCCCACTCAAACCTTACAATTCATAGGAGCCGTCATCGATATGATGAGGAACAAAGCTTTCCTTCCCCATCAGAGAGCAGTGACTCTCTCTACTCTTGCTACCGATCTCCTTCAAACTTTGACATCAGCTCGCCATATCCTAACCCTTCTCGGCCACATGGCAGCATCCATATATGTAGTCCCTCACACTCGACTCCACATGTGTCGCCTGAAACATCAATGGAGTCAATTCCTCCACCCATTGTCTACACCCATTACCATGGCGAACAGTATGAAAACGGACCTTCGGTGGTGGATTTCTCCGTCAATACTGCAGACAAGGGCGCCATTGAGACCGTTACATCATCATTTAATACTAACCACAGATTCCTCTCCCAAAGGTTGGTGAGCTCATCTCGACCAATTGACAACTTAGGGTTTATGGTCGTCATACGAAAGGACTCAGCACATCAACCTACTAGAGCTCAAAGCGGTCAAACGCCCTTCGAGCTTTCGAAGAATCCCTTCGAGGGAAGATAGTGATGATTCACACGGACAACCAAGTCACGATGTTTTACATAAAGGAGGAGGGTCTGGTTCCTGGAACCTCTGCATGGAAACAGTCCAACTACTGGAGTGGGCTCATGCTTGAAGAGATATCGTTCGTTCAACTTATCTTCCTGGAATTCAAAACTCCAGAGCAGACCAACTTAGCAGGATATTTTATCCTCACGAATGGCAGTTGGAAAAGAAAATAGCTCAGCGCCTATTCACGATTTGGGGTCATCCCTCAATTGATCTTTTTGCAAAAGAAAGCAACATACAACTGGAAAATTTCTGTTCAATTTACCCGAGCTCATGAAGACTCGCATCTGATGCTTTTCTTGTAACTTGGTCTCACAACCTACTGTATGCGTTTCCCGTACCATACAGAGATGCATAGAGGACAAAGCCGATCTAATCTTAATAGTGCCAGCTTGGCCCAGACAACCATGGTACAGCTACCTAGTTCGTCTATTGATACGCAACCCCATTCCCCTGGGAAACAGCCCTCAGCTTCTAATCCAGGACAACGGATCTCTCCTGCATCTTCATTCCTCCCTGCACCTCTCAGTCTGGAAGTTGAACGGGTCACATACCAGCACCTAGATATTTCTCCTGCTCTTCAGGACATATAGGCATTCTCAAGAAAACCTTAAACTCGACTCAATTACAAAAGGAAGTGGTTC
Organism: Rhinatrema bivittatum; assembly: GCF_901001135.1. NCBI lineage: Eukaryota > Metazoa > Chordata > Amphibia > Gymnophiona > Rhinatrematidae > Rhinatrema > Rhinatrema bivittatum. The sequence continues at coordinate 48,846,754 of NC_042618.1, read as the reverse complement.
CGCTATGCTTCTTGGTGTTCAACAATGGAAACAGACCCGTTCACTTGCCCACCTGAATAACTTCTCTCATACCTCCATTTACTCTATAAAGAAGGTCTAGCAACTTCCTCACTCAGAGTTCATTTAAGTGCTATTGCAGCTTACCATACTTAATGGAGAACCCATTTCGTGTCACGCTTTAGTATCCAGATTCATGAAAGGAGTACTACGTCTATGCCCTCCATTGCAAAAACCAGCAGTACCATGGGACATTAACATAAGTCATCGAACAGCTAATGCTCCCCCCCACCCCCCCCCTTTGAGCCATTAGATACTTGTCACCTTCGATACCTCTCATGGAAAGTTCTCTTCCTGGTTGCTTTAACTTCAGCAAGAAGAGTAAGTGAACTGCAAGCACTAGTCCACTATCCACCTTATCTGCAATTTCACCATGACAAAGTGACTCTGCACTCACCCAAAATTCCTTCCAAAGGCTATTTCCAGTTTTCACATTAACCAGACCATAAATAGGTAAGGTTTTCATCCAAAATCTCATGCAAATGACAATGATAGAAAACTTCACACTTTGGACTGTAAATGTGCCCTAGCCTACTACAAGCAGTGCACTACTTCACCTAACAGACCTTCACAACTTTCTTTCAACCCGAACACACAAGGACGTCCAATGACTAAACTAACGCTTTCCACATGGATTTCAAACTGTATTCAATTTTGCTACCAGCAACGGTCACAAACTCTTTTTTCCGATCTAACAGCGCACCAAGTTCATGCGCTGGCAGCCTCAATGGCCCATCTCCATGAAGTTCCCATCATAGATATTTGCAAAGCTGCAACATGGTCATCGCTGCACACTTTCACATCTCATTACTGTTTGGACAAACAAACTGTGGATGATGCAGTAATGGGTAGGACTATCCTACAGAAGAGCACATATTCATCGCATATACAGCCTTCATAGGAACAGTCTGCCTAAAAAAACTTTGTATTGAGCGAATTACCAATCAAACTACATGACAGCTCAATACTTCAGCTGGGGACTCCCAGACAGCATGGCTAATTCAGCTGCTTATCTATGTGAAAAGAGCAAGTTTGCTTACTGTAAATGGTGTTTTCCATAGATAGCAGATGAATTAGCCATGCTGACCCACCCGCCTCCCCGAACAGTTCCAGCATCACCTGCACTTGCTTTAATACTGACTGAGGAACCTGAGGTGAATCAGAGAAGATTTAAGAGGAAGCACCCGGCTGAAAGACTTTGCTATACTTGGAGCTCCGCCACCTAGTGGCACAGAATACGTACCCAGACAGCAAGGCTAATTAATCTGCTATCTATGGAAAACACCGTTTACGGTAAGCAAACTTGCTCTTTCACTCACACTAGCAAAGAAAACTATTCTTGTTAAGTAGCATAACTGGGAGCTTCCTGTCTTTTTAATGATTGGAAGATGAAATGAAACAATTTGCATTAGAATTAGTATGGTGGCGAATTGTGGGGCAATCAAGCATTATTATATCTTAGACTATTTTTGTCTATGGGACGCAATGTCTAATATGAACTGAGGGTTGTTACTATTTATACCAAGATTTGCTTTTTAAATAGTAACAAATTCATACATGGTTATCAGAAGTGGGAGGATGTGTATGGAGAGAATGAGATGGATGATGTACAAGCGTGTAATGGAGAATTGGGAATACAGGGGTTAGGGGAATGTAAAAGGAAAATTGGTGATAGGATATGGCTACACATGGTTGAAATTATCACGTTATGCTTTATGTTGTAAACTCATATGTAACATGTTTGTTCTCAATTGCTAATAAAAACTTTTAAAAAAAAATCATATATATGAGGTGGATATCAAAATTTTATTACAATGAGACTGCAGGGTGACCTATGAATATAACTTGGGAGTGTGCATGACATTTATCAGACATGACTGACAAGCACATGTTAATATATGATGGCCACATTAGCAAACTTTTTTTTTTTAATGTGAAACTATGAACCTCCTTTTGGTAGTACGGTATATCATTTTTTAAATACATGAAAATACAAGATTTTGTTCTGTTTTATCATGCCACAATCCTCTCCACATATGCACAGATTTGCCAAACATTTTTTGTATTTTGTGACAATCCATGAACATGTAATCAAAACTTCCACTGAGGTGATTACATTTCAAGCATTTATCAGACTTCCAGAACTGCATTTGAACACTTTTAGTTCTAGTTAGATAATATCAATGTAGTGTCTTATGCTGGATCTCTTAGAGGAGATAGCAATTAAATATCCAAAAAGGCTTGCATGATATCCATCTCTAAATTTGATCCCAGATCATCATTCCACTTATTCACTAGCTTAATTTGCCATATGGTGCAGTTCTGATTGTTTAACAGTAATATCCAGATTCGGACCTTATTAAATTTGTGGATGGTCTACAAAAAATGTCTGCTCATCCTCCAAAAAGGAAATACCCACATTCTCATGGTTGACTTGAAGGCTGTAATATCTTATCTGTAAATATGCAAAAAAAAACCCCATTAGCGATTAATTCATATTGATCACGTAGTTCTTGAAATGAGTATAAACTCCCCACATCAGTTTCCCCCCAGCTGTCGAAGACCAAGTCCCTTCTGCTTCCAAGATTGCATCTTGGAGGCCATGCCGAGGCTCACTCGGTTAGAGCTATGGCAGCGACGGTGGCCCACTTGCAAGCAGTTCCTATGGAGGAGATCCGCAGAGCTGTGACATGGAGTTCTCACTATGCATTTACATTGCATTATTGGTTTTGGATAGGGATGGCTGATGCGACAGCAGGTTTGGCCAATCTGTCCTTTGGAACTTGTTTCATGTGAGAACCCAACTCTGTTTCCACCTGGGGCCCATTGATTTTGTTCAGGCTGCCCCTCCTTCCCAATTACCAACAAAACTGGTCTTGTGCCTGTTGGCATCTGGTTGGTATGTTGTTGGTCCTATTTTTTTGTTGGGGGACCCTTGTAGATAGGGATTCACCCATGTGTGAGGACTGCCATCCTGCTTTTGTCCTCTGAGAAAGAGTTGCTTATTTTTAACAGGTGTACTCGGAGGACAGCAGGATGCCATTCCTCACATAATCCGCCTACCACCCCCACAGAGTTGAGTTTTCACTATGTGGGTTTATTCTCCTTTAATATACAATTCAAGAGAATAAAATATAAGACTGAAAGGGACCCCGTGTGAATGCGAGGTATAATGCATGCCCGAGGTATGCTCAATGAGGCTCAGTCATTCTAGAAATTTTGATGTAAGTTTTTTGTCATGTTCCATCTGATGTCACCCATGTGTGAGGATGATATCCTGCTGTCCTTGGAGAACACCTGTTATAAGTAAGCAACTCTGCTCTCTGTACAAAGCAGGATGACTTAGCAATGAGATGCCCACTTTCTCCCTGGACAGCATACTCTCCTTGATCTTTGGGACAGACTGAGGAGACTAAGGCAATGCCTGCATAGGAACTCCCTCTCATGCTTGTAGCTCAGAAGCTTTACTAGCATGGAGAGTTTCGTTTAGTGCCACCTGATGAAGTTACCCACAGATTATGGCAAATTGATCCTGCTATCTACGGAAAACACAGCAAACTTTTTTTTTTTTTTAATTTTTTTCCATATACAACAAAAGCTGATTGAGAGAGCCAAGATTTTATAGAGCTCAAACACAGAGAAACGTTCCTGATCCCTGCCATGAGGATTGTTTTTAGGGCTGAAAAAACCCCAAAACAAAACAAAAAACCCTAAAGTGGAAGGCAAAGTGCATAATGGAACCAGATAAATATATAAAAACTACGGACAAAGCTGAGCCTTGGGGGGGGTCCCCAGTAGTCATGGAATGCCAATTTTTAATGAGTAGAAAAATGGAAACATTGCTGAATTCTATCTGATAAATAAAATATAAACCAATTAAAATTGGTTCTGGAAATCCCAATCTGAAACAGAGGGGTGGCATAATTCAGTGTGTCAGAAACAACCATACAATCAAGAAGGCTGAGAACATAATTCTTACCAAGGTCCCAGGCTCTTCTAATATTACAATTTCAGTATTTAAAATTTCTTAAAACCAAATTGGTAAAGGTCTAAAATCCCATGTTTATCAATAAAATCACTCAACTGAGATAAAACAATACTTTCAACGATTTTAGCTCTAAAAGGAAGGGAAGAAATTGGTCTGTAATTTTGCAAATACCGATAGATCAGAGAGCAATGGTTTAACAGCTACCTTTTTTTTTTTTTTTTTAACTTGAAGCATAACAACTTCTGTTAAAGGTTAACAGTTTTTAGCAATGCATTCACTAAATTCTTGATGTGAAGCTTTAGTGAGTGCAGGAGAGAGAGGATTTAGGGGACAAAAAGAGGGATCCAATTTAGAAATAATGGAGATAGCTTTTTCCAAGGACACAGAGGAAAAACTGTTCCATAATGGAGCAGCATCAAAACACGAAGTCCAGCTAAAACTGGAGAAATCAACAATAGTAAAGCTTCTATAGGCATCTAGACTTTTTTTTTCTTAAAAAAAAAATATGCAAACTTCACAACACAAAGGGTATTTGACAATGGTTGAAGAAGAAGCAGAAGAAACTGAAGACATTTAACAATATTAAAAAGTTCAGGAGGATTACCACCAGCCTTTGCTATTTTAGCATTATCAGTGAGTTGTCTGCTGCTCTAAAGTGGCCTTGTACAAAGCAGATTTATTATCAACAGTCCCTTTCCTTCAGGAAAGCTCTGTTCTATGAAGCTTTTGCCTAGCTAAATGCAGATCAGAAGTAAACAAAGTGACAGAACTTTTAGGAGTAATAGTTGGACTTAACAGAAGCTAGAGAATCATAGAGAAATCAGTAGCCAAATTAAATGATTCAAACTCTGAGATGGTAACAGGATTAAAATCAGATAATCTAGGTTTAAAGTTTTTTACAAAAAGGCTCAGGATCTACATTTTTACACTTAACTAATAACAGGATCCAATTTCTTGAAACTATGCTGAAGATCTGTCTTAAACAATAAAAGGTTGATTTTAAAAGCCCTCTGCGTGCCACAGCTGGGAGATAAGTGCGTGTCTTGGGCCAGCGTGAGCTGCGTGGAATTTAAAAAGCTCCAGAATACACACATCTCCCAGTACACATACAAATCAAAGTTAAGGGGTGGGGCATGGGTGTGGTCTAGCGGTCCTGATCTGTAACATGTAGTCTGTGCATAAGTATTTACATGCACAAGTGTGCAGGGGTCCCCTACTGTGTAACTCCTGTTATGGCTGGCGTGTAAGTTTTCTGTGGGGTTTTTTTTTTCTGTTTTTTTTTTTTTTTTAATAAAAAAAAATTAGGGCTCATCATTGGAGTTTGAAGGATCAGGGCTAATAGGGTAGAAAGGAGGTTATTTAGCTAGGAGGCGAACTGGGAATGAACAGGGGGAAATAGATATTTGCATCGACACGCATGCCTAGGAAAATCCTCCCACTTACGTGATAGAAGCGACATTTGTGTGCATATGCGCATATCCATATAAAATTACTTGTACATGTAAGTGTGTACTGCTGATTTCCATAACATGCATATATATGGTATAAAATGGCCTCATCCATTTGCGCGAGTCAGCATACATGTGCACATGTACGCCCTCCCGCGTGCCTGTTCTAAAAGTTATTGAGAGTGATCAGCCCAGAAAACTTTCAGTGCTGGTGTCTGCCATTGACAAAAAAACTCAGGATTTGCAAAAATTAAATCTAATAAATGACTGTATTTGTATGTCCAGTACATCAATCTGAACTAACCAGCCAAAGGTCAACGTGAACTAAAAAAACAAATATACAAATATTGAATAATGACTTAACATCCATGTGTAAATTTTAAAATAACCAAGAACAAATTTGGATTTTAAACGAACTGACAAATCAGTTAAAAATTCAATGACTGGGGACATATTGTGGGACATAAATCTGGTAGGACAATAAAACAAACACATATTAGAAAGAAGATGACAAAATCTCACAAGGAGGTTCAAGAGGACAAGCTAAATGTTTAAAACTCAAAAATAGTTTGGAAATCACAAGAAGTCCATCACCTCTTCTGTTAGGATGAGAGAGAGCAACATAATTGGGAAGGTAACACAGATTAAGAATTGTAATGTTTGTATCCAGTAACCAAGGCTTAGTGATACAAAGAATATCAAGCTTATGATCACGTATTAAGTAAAAAATGATGGAAACTTTTGTAAGAAACAATGAGCATTAATCAGAAACATAGCAAGGTCAAATGACCCTGATTGCACCTTGAAGTGCTGTAACAGATTAGAGAAATAAGATGGTACTTACAATATAGACTAGTGGCTAGGGTTAAAATGGCTGTGGAAAATCACTGCTGCTTTAGATTCTTAAAAACTACAGTGGTCTCTGGCTGAATGTTAAAAACAATCAACATTTTCCCCAATTTCAACATTATTCCACAAACAGGGTATCTATTGGAGGGTGGCAAGAAGACCACTGCTGAAGAAAAGCTGTATGATATACCACATATCGTTTGCAAAGAAACAGGGGACACTGAATGCGTGTGGAAAGTTTTTGTGGTCTGAGGTCAAAGCGGTCTGTATATTAAGTGATGTGTGGTGTAAAATATAGCACTTCACCCTGCTAACATCATCCCTGCAGTAAAGCATGATGGTGGCATCATGTTATAGGGTTACTTTGTGTCAATGGTGATGGGAAGGCTTGTGAAGAGTGAGGGAAAGATGGATGGTACAAAGTATAGGCAAATCCTGGAAGAAAGCCTGTTCAGTCTGCCATAGACCTGGGACTGGGGAGATTTACCTTTATAGTAGGGCAGTGATCCTAAGTACAAAACAAAAGCATCAATGGGGTGGCTCAGCAAGAAAAATCCTAGACATCTATCCAATAGAAAATCTGTGGCAACACATGAAGACTGCAGTCCAAGGACTATTTCCAACCAACTTGAAAGAGCTTGAGCTCTTCTGACAAGAAGAATGGGCAAAAACTGCACTATCCTTATGTGCAAAGTTGGTAGACACCTTATCCTAAATGACTTATGGCTGCTGTTGCTGCAGAGAAGCTTCCAGTAAGTATTGAATCATGGGGTGTAAAGACTTGTGTAATGAAGACTTTTTTTTTTTTTTCTTTTTGTAGTATTTTCACTCACAATGAGTATGTGTTGTGTAGATCAGTGAAAACTACTTCTAAAAAAATAGACATCAAAACATATTAGCAGAATATGAGAAGTGTAAAAGGGTGTGAAATTCTATAAGGCGCTGTACATATGGTCTCCTGATGCAGCAGCAGACTTGAAATCCATTCTCTGGGCTCCCTTTAAGGGTTAGAGCCTATCTTCATCTCCTCTAGTACCCAATCTTAATATTTAGGACTGTGGTGGTTTTAAATAAGTGGAGTTCTAACCCACCAAAAATAGTCACCCTTTTGGTAAAGTTATTATTGCCCCTTTTTCATTTGTTGGAGATGACTCTTAGGCAGTCTTATCTTTGTGATTTACTCTTTCATTGGAGAAAGCAAACTCACTCCTGGAGTGTTTTAGCCTTTAGAATTTGAGACATTACACAGGGATGCAGAAGCCAAGGAACTAATGTGTATGCACAGAATTTCTAATTTCCTAAAAAGTTCCCGTCTACAACAATGTCACCCTATCTGACTGCTTATACTCCTGTCTTTTGAGAATGTCTGTTACAGACAAACAGCTATTCTTTCTTTGTATTTCATACTGTTGTGTTCCGCGGCCGTGGCACCCCACGATGCAGCCCCCTACCTGATTTGCGGCGTTCCTTCGCCGCGGGAGCCCCGGGGGAGGGCTCCGACTCGGGCTGCCGCGCCCGCGCGGCCTCCGGCACTGCCCGTTGCAGGGGAAACCGTCCTGCGTCCCCTCAGCGACGTCTCCCCTCCGCGGGGGAAATCCAAAATGGTCGCCACCATTCTTAGGCGCGAGGCTACGCCCCCTCCACAGAATTAAAGGGACCCAATCCCTTTAAATGACTTCACCTGTTCTCTATCGGGCAGGGGAAGTATAAAAGGCAGCTTCCTCTGCACATCCAGTGACTTGGCAACGTCCTCCAACGCTGTCTAGTCTGCTTGCTTCGATGAGTTCCCTGTGCTTGGACTCTGGTCCTTGTTTTGTCTTGGTGTTCCGGGTTCCTGACTTAGGATTGGCAAGCGGTGATTCTCCAGTACACGACTTCGGACTGGTGAGCGTCGACCCTCTGGCACTCGACCTAGGACTCCTTCAAGACTACTGTCTCCAAGGGCCCACCTAAGTCCCAGCGGCCGGGGTCCCTGCGGGCTTCCAGGGCGAAGCTCCAGTCAGCCTTTGCACAGACACCTGACCTCTAAAAGGTCCGCCTAAGTCCCAGCGGACTGGGTCCCTATGGGCTCCTCCGGGGGGACCACAGACTTTCAGGGGTGAAGACACAGCTCCTCTTCTCATCTCTTCATCAGTCTCCGCTGCCGCCTCAGTCTCCAGTGCCAAGGGTCAGCTCGTCCCATTTTCTGCTCTGCCTTGCCACCTGACGGGAGAACCTTTGGACTGCCCTCCTAAGGAATTTCATCCTCCCGCCGGCCCAAGGGTCCACAACTCGAGCTTAACACATACCACTTGTCCTAGATTCTGCCAATAGGATTGTACTAAAAGCGATCCTAGATACATTGTCTGAGAATACATTTAACTGATATCTTATAAGGCAATATTTTAACTTTGCCAAATAGCTAACTGTACCTCCAGTAGATATGGATTGGATAACAATAATATAAAAGGATAAAGTCAAAATATAGCTATAATTTCTGGGGGAAAACAAAAACATGTGATACCCTGAGACAATTACTCAAAAAAAAACCAAAAAAAAAACAACCTATATGAATCCATTATCAGGGGTTTCAAACCTTTTGGGGAATGTGGACCCCTTTTCAACCTCAAATTTTGCAGACCTCCATATGCTTCACTTTAATTTTCACATGTAGTTAAATGTCATTCTGCATAATGAATAATTTATAAATATGTACTCCACAGTGTGTAAAACTTAATATTACAGAATTGCTTCTGTCATAGTAAAAACATAGTAACAGTAAATAATAAGCAGAAAAGACCTATGTGGTTCATCCAGTCTGTCAGCAAGTTTTTTGGGGTAGTTAGTACCTGCTGCTTTGCACAAGTTCCTGCCATGCAGAAATGTTACACCTAAGTTTACACACTTACCTCTTTTCTTCATGTCAATCCTTGATCCACTAAGGATTCTCTGTATTTAGCCCACACTCTTTTGAATTTCATTACCATTCTTGTTTACGCCACCTCTTCTGGGAGGCCATTCAATGCATTTACCACCCTTTCTGTGAAGAAATATTTCCTGATACTATTCCTGAGTCTACAATCTTGGCATTTCATATCCTGACCCCTAGTTCTACAGCTGTCTCATCAGAAAAGGTTTGATTCTTAATTATTGTTAAAGCAAACTTAAATAATTTGGAGGAGCAAGGTCACCTGACAGGACACAATCACCTTGGTGTTTTAGGAGGTGATCCTGTAGCTAGGGCCTATCTTCTTGTATAGAGGATGTGTCTTCATGACCATGTGCCTGTAGAGGGAAGGGTTAGGATTACCATTATAGTGGGTGATTTATTTATTAGAAATATGGTTGGTGGGTGTGAGGATCGCTTGGTAACTTGCTTGTCTGGTGTGAAGATAGCGGACTTCACACTCCAACCAGATAAGATTTTAGAGAGTGCTGGGGAGAAGCATATTGTCATGGTACATGTAGATACTAATGACCTAGGAAAATGCAGGAGGCAGGTTCTAGATTCTATAAAATTAGGCTCTTAGGAAGGAAACAAAAATCCAGAACTTCCAGGGTTACATTCTCAAAAATGCCTCCCGTTCCATGCGCAGGACCTCGGAGGTAGACTGAGCTCCAGAGTCTCAATGCATAGATAAGATGATAGTGCAGAGAAGAGGGTTTTAGGTGTGCTAGGAACTGAGATTCATTCTGGGGAAGGGGGAGCCTATTCTGGTGGGATGGGCTTCACCTTAACCAAAGTGGAACTATGATGCTGGCACTAACCTTTTAAAAAGAGAGAGATGCTTTTAAGTTAGAGATGATGGGATTTGGGGGGGGGGGGGGGGGGGGAGCCAACAGTTGCTCAGAAGCACATGATTTGGAGTGATGTATCTCTGAAGGATACTAACAAAACAGGGATGGTTGCTTCCTGATAGAGGTTGCAATAAATGCTAAAATTGTCCATGTGCCTTTAATTAAAGAGTATGTAGAGCAGAAAGATTCCAAAGTACCTCTAAACTGATAAGCAGGATGTTAATTCTAACAAAATACATACTTTCAAATGTCTACATAAATGCTAGAAATCTAAAAAATAAGATGGGAGAACTAGAATGCCTAGCACTGAATGAAAAGGTAGATATAATTGGCATCTGAGACCTGATGGAAGGTGATTAACTAACTAGTGGGACATTATAATACCAGAGCAGAAATTATATTGCAATTATAGGATGGATCAAATTAGTGGAGGGCTGGTGTTATATGTTAGAGGGCATAAAGTAAAACTGATAAAAAAAAAATTTCTACAGGAAACAAAATGCACTGTAGAATCTTTATGGATAGAAATTCCATGTGAGAAGGAGAATAGAATAACAGTGGGGTATACTACCAGAATGAACAGACATGATGAAATGCTAACAGAAATTAGGGAAGCTAACAAAGGCCTGGATTTATCAAAATGCACTAAATATCGCATGCGATAGGAAAAGGAGTGTGTTTTATGGTAATAGGCAGTTTATCGAAATTTGCGCTAATACCTATGCGAAGCACTATCTTAGTGCAAATTGCGATAACTTTTTCACACTTTGCGATAAGTGCCAGAATTGTTGTATTTCCTACATACAATCACTGGGGGGGGAACCATGTTTAGTAGGTTTAAGCTCCTGGAGAGCCAGCCTAGCTATCAGGGCCCTCCTACCACCGCGAGGGTGGGGAGAGAGAGAGAGCGAGCGCCTAGCCATAATGCCCTCACACTAGATAGGTATTTATATCTCTATGGGAGGCCCACCTAGTAGGTTTAGTTATTAGTATAGGGGTTAGGGATCACTTTGACATTCAAAGTGAGACGTACAAACAGAACAGTGCTCTCTTGCGAAGATTTAATGACCTTAGGACGTTCCTCACTGTTAAACACTGTAACTTTGTAAACCGTTGTGAAGGCGAAACCGAACGAAGGTATATAAAACTCGATAGATAAATATAGCACTCTGATAGAATGACCCCCAAAAATAGCAACGCAGTAATAGATTTCAATTGCCTCTAGTACTGACTGAGTAAATGTTACATCAGGACATGCTAAGGAGGTAAAGTTTTCTAGATGATGAAATAAATGACTGCTTCCTGGAGCAGCTAGTACAGGAACTGACTTAACTCTTAGTAGAACACATTAATTGGTGAGAAAATAGTGTTAGGACTATTTGGCAATAGTGATCATAATGGGGTAGATTTTTTTTAAAAAGTACGCTGGATTTTATAAGATACGCGCGTATCTTATAAAATCCTGGATCGGCGCGCGCAAGGCTGCCAATTTTGGGCAGCCGGCGTGCGCCGAGCTGCGCAGCCTGCCTCCATTCCCTCCAAGGCCGCTCCGAAATAGGAGCGGCCTCGGAGGGAACTTTCTTTTGCCCTCCCCTCACCTTCCCCTCCCTTCCACTACGTAACCCACCCCCCCCCCCCCCGGCCCTATCTAACCCCTCCTACCTTTATCCATGGATTTACGCCTCCCGGAGGGAGACGTAAATCCACGCGCGCCAGCGGGCTGCTGGTGCGCCGAGACCCGACCCGGGGGCGGTTCCGGAGGGTGTGGCCACGCCCCCGGAATGCCCCGGGCCAAAACCACGCCCCCGGGCCCGCCTCCAAAATGCCACGTCCTGCCCCCAAAACGCCGCGTCGTTTGGCCCCGCCCCGACATGCCCCCTTAAAATAACACCGGGACTTGCGTGCGCCGGCGGCCTATGCAAAATAGGCGTGCCGGCGCGCGAGGGCCCTGCTCGCGTAAATCCGAGCGGATTTACGCGAGCAGGGCTTTTAAAATCCGCCCGAATATGAACAAATTTGACTTTATAACTGGAGGGAGGAGGCCAAGGAAATCTACCTCAATAGCATTTAATTTTCAAAAGGGAGATTATAATAAAATGTGAAAAATGGTTAAGAAAATATCTGAAAGAAGCAGCTGCAAAGGTCCATGCCTAATGTACTCTTGTCATTATTTAAAAACACCATCTTGGAAGCCCAGACCGGATATATTCCACACATTAAACAAGATTGTAGGAAGGTCGAATGATTGCTGGCGAAAGATCCTAAAGAATATCTTCAAAAAATGGAAAAGGGATCTAAATGAAGAAAACAGGAAACAGCATAAGCAAGGGCAAGTTAGATGCAAATCATTGATGAGTAAGGTAAAGACAGAACTTGATAAGGTTGCTGTGGAAGCAAAAACTCATAATATAAACTTAAGGTACATTCGAAGCAAAAAGTCTGCAAGGGAGTTATTTGGACCATTAGGGCAGTAAAGGAAGACAAGGCCATAGCAGAGAGATTGAATGAATGCTTTGCTTTGGTCTCTACTGAGGAAGATGTAAGGCAGATGCCCATGCCCGAAGTGATATTTAAAGGTGAAGATTTAGAGGAACTGAAACAAATCTCAGTGAACCTGGAAGCTGTACGAGGGCAAATTGACAAACTAAAGAGTAACAAATTTACCTGGAACAGATGGTATGCGTCCCAGACTGCTGAAAGAACTGAAAAAATGAAATTGCAGACCTACTGTTTGTAATCTGTAAACTGTCATTAAAGTTATCTACAGTACCTGAAGACTGGAGGGTGGTCACTGTAATTGCTAGTTTTTAAAAAAGGGTCAAGGGGTGATCAGGAAACTACAGAGCAGTGAACTTGACGTATACCAGGAAAAATGAATGAAAGTATTCTAAAGAACAAAATTACTGAACATACAGATAGACATAGTTTAATGGGATAAAGTCAACAGGAATTTAGCCAAGGGAAGGCTTGCCTCACCAATATGCTACATGTAATTGAAGGCGTGAATAAACATGGATAAAAGTAAGCCAGTTGATATAGTGTAGCTGGATTTTCAGAAAGCATTTGACAAAGTCCCTCGTGAGAGACTTCATAAGAAATTAAAAAGTTATGGGATAAGAAGCAATGTCCTATTTTGGATTGCGAACTGGTTAAAAGATAGAAAAAAGAGTAGGGCTAAATGGTCAATTTTCCTGAGTGCCATATCTCCTGTCATCTCTTTCTTTGCAGCTTCTTCCCTCCTGTCCAGGGACAGGCTTAGGATTTTGCCACCCCAGTCTGTTTTGGTGCTTTCCCAATTCCTGTAAGGGGCTATTAAAGGGAGGGAGAAGGGATATTCTCTGCTGAATGAGATTAAGCAGATCTGGAAGGCAGCAAATCTTAGCCAGCCTGCTGACCCCTAAATGAGTGCCGTCCTAGTCACAGGCATAATGGGTGCCTATCCACAAATTCAGGGCTGTTCCTGTCCTCTTCCCTCTCCCCCAGTGGCAATACTTCTCCCTCTGAGCAGCTTTTTCCCCCCACACTGTCAGGCCAGCAGTACAGCCAGAGCACATATAGTAGTTGCCAGAAATTAGGGATATGCATTTGTTTTCAAAAAATGCAGAAAAACATAATGAATGAGGCCATATTTGGTTCCTATAAATGATATAAACAGAAAACAGGCCTCCAAATATACACACGTTTTCATGTGTATTTTTTCTGTTAAAAAAAACGAAAAAATGGGCCTCTGGGATCAGGCCTAGGCCTGATGTTAGATCCTGATTGTCGAGGCCCAGGTCCTGTTGCCAAAGCCTGAGCTTGGGCCTAGGACAAGGCATTGGGGCCCAGCCCAAGGAAGAGTCCTGATTGCTGAAGCACAGGCTATATGACACAAAATGGCCCCAATCACACTGGAGGAAGGCACTGCAGCAAAATCACTGTGGTGCGTCCACTGGGCAGAAGATGTCATTTGTAGTTGTTGGTTTTAAAAAAGACATTGGAAGGCTTATTGCTACTTCTGGTCGAGTGGAGCAGCAGCTGTTGAAGGTGCTAGTAGCAACATGGGTTCTTTCTCTTGGTGCCAGTCAGCCACACTCTTCCCTTCTCTCCGTGCTGGACCCACCACCTTGAGGCTGGAATCGTCCTCTTCAGTGTGGAATCAGGCAGTGGCATAGGCAGGAGCAGCCTTAGAGAAGAGCTCCTCAGAAATGAGGTCAGCCTGCTCTTTTTCGCAACAGTTGCACTTTGGTTGCCTCTCTTCTGGCAGACCTACTGTGATTCCCATGGACTCCAAGGAGTCCTTGGACCCCAGGTTGGGAACCACTGCATTCTGTTATCCAGGGATACACTTTTTTACAAATCATGTGAATTATAATTCCAACAGGAATTTAATCCAGTATTTTAGCGCACTCTCTACCATTTGTAGAAACACAAAATAGTAGATAGTCACACATTGAACATACTGGTTTCTCATTTAACACTAGAGCTGACTATAGTTTTAATATTGACTGTCTTTATGGCATTTAAAACACTGTGTATAGAAGGTCTGAATGAATGCTTGCAACATCTGTAATACTTGAACCTATTTTGCCAGCTGTTGATGCTGTAAGTTGATGGTTTTAGAGGGCAATTTTGAGTCTCCCCATCTTGCTTGCAGGCACATGGGTACTTTGTGCCCATGGGCCTGCAACCTAATTTTTTTTTTTTTTTTTTTTGAAGGGAAATGCCCTGTGGGATTTTCTTTGAAAATCCTGTGGCTGGGCCAATCTCACAGATTAAACATGTGGATTTCAAGATAAAAATCCCAGTGTGTGCTTTACTTGGCCTTCCCTAATACCACCTCTGGCACCAGCATACATACTCTTGCCAATATGAAGTTAAGAGGGCATTTTCAAAGATGGTGGCTTTTACATGCTCAATCATATTCCAGATAATATTTTAAAAACCTGTTTTTCTTCTTGATTCTCTTTTCTGCCAAGTGTACTTATGTTTTCATGGGCTTTTGGGCTCTTCTGCATGTTTGCATCTTTGTGTTCACAAGAGAATCCTTGGCAATGGAGTACATTTGGAAAATACATTGGGTGTCAGCCTCACTGTTGGGACAATAAAACAAATCAATATCTCAACATGAAAAGGAACATGGTGAGCAAAGTTCAAAGATCTGTGGCAAGATTTCTTCCTTGCTCTCCTCTGCTATTCCTGTTCCTCCATGGCCTCTCTGGCTGCTTAATCTCTGTGCCTCTCTTCTTTTACCCACCCTGTCCACCTTCACCTATATTTTAATTGATTTATATTCTTCCTTTCAGACACTTCAAAGTGGATTACATTCAGGTGCTGTAGCTATTTCCCTGTCCCCAGAGGGCTCACAATCTAGCCCCTAGATTCATCAAAATGCTTTGATATTGCAGGTCTAACACTCGCGATAAGGAAAAGGGGCATGTTTATAGTAATTTTAGAGTTACCATGCCACGTGGTGGTAAAGTGCTTCGCTAAACCACCACCAACACTTTACCTTGACCTATTAGCTGCCCCCTCCTATAGGCATATAAATAGGTGCATACTGTGAAGGCCTCCCCAGAGGCTGTCTTTCTTTCTCTTTGTCTCTTGCTCGCTCTTTCTCTCTCGCTCTGTCTTGCTCTCGTGTGCTCTCCAACAAGTTATTGCAAATTGTGTTACAGCTATTTCTCACAGGACAAGCAAGATGGTAGTCCTCACATATGGGTGACATATTCAGGATGGAGCCCAATCACAGAATACTTTTGTCAAAGTTTCTAAAACTTTGACTGGCACCTACTTGGCATGCCCAGCAATGTACTGACCCTGCATCCAGCAGGGGTCCCCCTTCAGTCTTCTTTTTTTCTGCGCAGCAGTAGCCACACGGGTTAAGGAACTCTCTGAGATTCCTGACAGGAATTTTCCTCACGGAACTTCTTTCAAATTTTTCCAAAATATTCTACCCCATAGGGGTCCCCCTATTAATATCTATACTCCGCAGTCGAAAGGTAAGCTTTTATCCTTGTTGTGGTCGATTCCCATCGAGTTATCCCTTCGGGGCCTACTGGCCATCAACCGCACCGCGGCTACATTTTTGTCAGAGCCATGGCATTGGGGTTTCGTTGGTGTCCCGACTGTACTCGGACAGTGTCCATCACTGACCCGCATGGGGTCTGTTATGTGCTTGGGGTCCGACCACGATGTCCTAACTTGCACCAAATGTGCCCAAATGACACCGAAGGGCTATAAGGCCAGTTTAGAGAAAATGGACTTTCTCTTTCAGTTAAAAACCCCGACTCCATAGATAGCTTCGACGTAGTCCAAGCCGGTGTCATCGACCTCTTGCCAGCACCGGGATACTGCTGCTGAGAGGACTACCATCCTGTTTGTCCTGTGAGAAAGCAGAGTTGCTTACCTGTAACAGGTGTTCTCACAGGACAGCAGGATATTAGTCCTCACGAAACCCACCTGCCACCCCGCGGAGTTGGGTTCATTTACGTTTTCTTTATTTTTCGCATATACATTTTGCTATGTAACGAGACTGAAGGGGGTACCCCTGCTGGATGCAGGGTCAGTGCATTGCTGGGCATGCCCAGTAGGTGCCAGTAAATGTTCTAGAAACTTTGACAAAAGTATTCCGTGATTGGGCTCCATCCTGATGTCACCCATATGTGAGGACTAGCATCCTGCTGTCCTGTGAGAACACCTGTTACAGGTAAACAACTCTGCTTTCAGTCATATTGCACAGCTTGTTGCCAGGAAAAAAAGGTGTAGTTCTGGAGATAAAACCATGCAATATTGCCCCTCTGTTTCATAAGTCCCGCCCAAACTCCTTCCTAGCCTCACCCCTTCCCAAAATTTGCATTTGTGCTGTGCTGTAAGCTTGTACCTGAGGCAATGGAGGGTAAAGTGGCTTGCCCAAGGTCACAAGGAGCAGCAGCAGGATTTGAATCCTGGCTTCCCTGGTTTGTAGCCCACTGCCCTAACTACTAGGCATCTTCACGTACATTTTTATTTATTTAGTGTTTTTATTATACCGGCATTCATGACAGGTGTCACATCATGCCGATTTACATTTAACCAGGGTATGAAAAACAAAGAGAAATACAAAAAATGCAAAATTTTGGCTTGCTTTGCATGTTCCTGCTGTCCTGAATAGAGAAGAAATGGTTCTGGTGCCAGAGTTAACTTACAGCTGGTGCAGCCTGTTAACTTTGAGCATGCATGGTATTTCAAAGGCTCAATTAACATCAAATTTCAGACAGATGTAACATTTTAGGCCTTAGCATGGCACACAATTTTCTGTATGTCAGCTAAAACCTATTTCTGATTATTTTATCTATGCATGTACATGTTAATTTTAGTGCATACATGCTTGTCTGCATTGTATGCAGGTCTGTCTTATTTATATTCATTGTAGATATCCTGAAAACAGGTCTGTTTGTGGCTCTCGAGGATCGGCATTGGTGACACCTGCTTTATTGCATAGGCCCTAATATGACATGAACACTTGGGGTTTATTCAAAAAAGACTTCTTCTCATTATGTGCTAATGGAAAAAATCTTTATTGCATAAGGCCCATTTGTCTAAGTGGCATGCTTTAAAGAGCAAAATTCTATATTTCACTGCTTTAACTATTAGGTACTGATTTCACTTGTATACATAGTGAATGGTTAGTTGTGTTAATAGTAAAATATGCTCCTCCTGGTTACTTAGATTTCATATTCCTATTTAATTCCCTATAAACATTGGGCTTAGCAATTCTTTTGGCAATTTCACATCTTGATTTACCTCTTTACCATGAGGCTTTGAGGGAAGGGAGAGGGTGTAAAAGGGCCCACACCAAAACAAAGTAGATTAATGGCAGCGGGAGCCAGGCTGGGCCCTGGCTGTTTGTTGCATGGTTGTGGTCCTGTTAAGCTTTCTCTGCTTCAACATGTTTACACACTTGTTATATGACTTCCGCTTAGCATGGCATGCAAATCAAATTTAAAATTGTTTAGGCTGTTTAAAAAAAAAAAAAAAAAAAAAAAAAAAAAAAGTGCCTACATAACTCTCCATATTTACAGCATAGTATTGAATTCTGTGTAGCCGAAATAGGCATTGTAGCATTTGTTTTTGGCCTATATTTAGTTAAATTGAGCAAAAGGAGTATGTAACTTTTTTTTTTTTCCTTTTCATGTTTAGAATTAGACAAAACTAAATTGTCATGAGCTTGGATGTTATCCATGCTGAAAACTGTTCTGTTGGTTACTAATAGCAGGTAGAACCTTCCATTAGATGAAAAGGGCACGCATTATTTCAAAGCTAAATGACAGTCTGTCATACTTGATTAGAAGCTTGAAGGTGGTTGCTAAGAGACTGTAGAAGTTTTTCGGTAACCAATTATATAGATCTTGGAAATGCATAGAATTCCAGCACCTGTGAAAGTTTCACCTGGGATAAGATATGTAACTTTTACACAAACAAAGGTTATTTGATCTATAGGCAGCCTGTTTTTACATTGTGTAACGTGTTTTTGATTTTGTTAACTAATCTTTGATGGAGAGTCTTGGTAAAAGCTGTATACATGGTACATGTTTACCTTCAGTTTCCATCTTGGAGCTAGTACTGCAGTTATTTTACCTTTTTTTATATTTTATTTTTTTTAAATAGACCCAATTCATTATTTCTGCTCATTACAAATGAGCCATATATACACTTTCCTCTCTTCTGCTTTATTATGATCTATTCTAACCTATGAGCCGCTGTAGCAGTTTTGGGTCTTTGCTATCAGTTATTTTCAATCCCTGTTTAAAGTTATTATATTACCTGCATAACAAAACTCTGAAACAAAATATGTTCCAATGCCTGCTGTATTGGGCTTGTAACAGGCAAATATTACAGGAGCATATCGAAAAACTGTTTACATAATTGCAGAAAATTGCCTTAGGATAGCTGGCTCAAGGTGAAGGTATATGTAATAAGATAAAACTCATGGAATAGCTAGATTCAGTAAATAAGGAGACTTAATATATTTTTCTATCTAGACAGCTGGAGTGCAAGTGGGCTCCTTTTTTTTTTTTTTTTTTTTTTTTTAGCAGATACAGCCCACTGAAATTTGTGGTCGATTGACCGGCAGAATGTTTTATACTTGGTAAACATAGAAATGTTAGCTCTAGCAAAAAAAAAAAAAAGAAAATAATTACCTGCATATTCAGTGAAAGCATGCAGTAAATTTGTTCTGTATAGGAGGCCAGATTAAGGATTTTTTTTTAATATGAGAATTTTCCTGGGAATTAACATGAAGAGAAAAAAGTGTGAACTACTGAGCCATTCCAAATAGATACCATCCTTCTAAATAAAATCCTGATAGGTGCTACCACATTTATTTAGAAGCTTTTTTAATTGAGCCATTGATATATACATTCTGAACACAGCTACTCCATAGTGGTTAAGATTGTCTACTTTTTTTGTTTTTGTTCTGTGGCAGCTTGCAGTTGTAAGGATGTCATATGACAATGAAACTTCATGTTACTGTAATCTGAGTGACCTTGTGATATTGTGCCAAGGGAGATCTTTTGACATGGGTGCTGTTAATCAACTTTGAACTAGATTGATATCTAACATTTTAATGAAATTTTCCTTCTAGAAAACATTGAAAACTAGTTGGTTAAAAGTGGAATGATATTTTTGTCTGTTTTTTTTTTCTGAGCATAATTGAGAATTCTGAATTCTGCAGCTAGCATTGCAGTACACAGATCTACTCCTCTTGTTAGACTTTTCATCACTTATAAGGGTTATAATTCCCTACTGATGTCAATTTTACTATGGATATCTCTGAATGTGTTTGAATCGGGGTGGGGGTGTTATAAAGTGCCCCTCTAGAGTGGTACATATATATAGTGTCAGACTGACTCTATATAGAGGCAGAGTTGTGCTTGCTCTTGCTCATTCTCGTTCTCTCCCTCCCTCCTCCTGAGCATGCAAGATGTGCATATAAAGACTGTAGAAGTACGTATGGCAACAGTATTTTAAATGCCACGTGCGAACTTTATAAAATGAGGCGTATTTTTGCTTGCACGTTTATGGACGCACACATGTTCCTTTTAAAATTTAGCTGCAAGAGCATAGTTATTGAAATGAGCAAGGAAAACTTGAAAACCAAAAACTTAAGGGGTAGATTTTCAAACGTGTGCACATGCATCCATGTGCATGTGCTTTTTCTAACATGCGCGCCAGATTTTATAATCCGTGTGCGGGGGAGGGGAGAGACATTTTTGCAATTTCCATGCGTTAATGCATTCCGACCTTCCACCCTACCTAACCTTCCTTCCCCCACTCCGTAAACCCAGCTTATTTTTTGTTTTTGTTTTATTACTTACTTCAGGGCCTGAAGGCAGCAGAGTCTTTGAGACAGTGATCAATGGTGCTGTCCCAGTCAGCCCACCCCTTCGAAGCATTTACGTGTTTAAGCAGAGATGAATTAGCTATGACGTGTGTGTGACATGATTTGGCACTGTAAAAATTTTACTGAGCATGCACAGTGGTTCTAGCACATGTGCTGTCTTGTAAGCCCCTTGGTCCGATTTTTTTTTTTCCAGGTTTCCTCACACACATGATTCTCCCTCTTGTCATTCTGTTGTATTTTCACCTGCCTTGTTGCAGTTAGAAATTATATTCTTGCCTCGCTGCCTCAACATCAGAAAAAGACTAAAGACGTGGCTCTTTCACCAAGCCTTCCCAGATCCACCGGATAATCACTAGTTTGAGCCTCACTTCTTACAAGGACCTTGACACACTTCCTCCTGAACAATGGACACTGGCATTTCCTGGTTAAAGCATATGCTCTAACCCGTTAAATTATTCGTATCATGTTATATTTATTCTACCTGCCTCTATCTTCCTTCCAGCTTGTCTTTAAGCCTCCAAGTTTTCCATACCTTGTTGATTGTAACTTTGACTTATTCCTTTTCCTTTGTTATCTATTATTTACCAGAATTGTTACCTCAGTTTTACCCTTTGTTAAAATGTAAACCGATCCGATATGGTTATCTACTATGAAGGTCGGTATAGAAAACTGCTAAATAAATAAATAAACATACCCTCAACTGCATTTTCAACTGCTACCCAAGAAAGGAAAACTTTAGATATAGTTGTGATGTCCAATATGAGGCCTAAGGAGCCAGCCATCAGCTTCAAGATCTGCCTTTGTGAGCACCTAATGTCTGTCATGGATATGTACAAAATTTGTTACAAGTACTTGAGCCCCGACTATGATATATGGCTAATTATTAGAATTGTAGTTGCATATCTCCCATGGTTCAACAGTATCAGGCCTGGAAGATATGGGATCTCTGAAGAGCACTTAAGGATAAGTGCTTGAGTCTGGACATCAGAGCCTATTGACATCCTCTGGCTCATGCTCAGGGACATTTGTTTTTATTTTTCCTGAGAATTTCAATATGGTGGTGATTTAAAAAAAAAAAAAAAAGTGGAAAAAATAACAGGAAAAAAATCAGTGGAAAATGTTTTTCCAATGATTTTTTTTTTAATTACATTGTAATCCCCAGGAAAAATATAAAAAAAACTGAAAACGAAGGTCCCCTACTCATGCTGTATCAAGTTGAGCAAGAGCTCCTTGCATTGTTGCTCTGTAGCTAAGCCCCCTCCCCCCTCACCACCACCACTATGGCACCAGGTTCCAGTCTGCCTCTGGTCTGGGCAAGGTGCAGAAACACCCAATGCTGGAAAAAGCATGGAAGAATGCCTAAGCAGGGTCAGTCTCCCAGGCAGAGCTCGTTGGCGCCCAGGAAAATAGTGGTACAGCCTAGTTAGCCGCAGGGTCATCGCTAGTGCCAAGGTCTGCCAGAGCCATGTCAACACAGATGCCTTCATTCATGGCTAGGAAAGTCCCTTGATGTAAATACATCTGTTTTTACCCTGACCTTAACATATTCAGGACACCATTGCTGGCTTCGGCACAGAGCACACTCTTAAGGCGCTGTCAGCATGGAGACGAGATGGTACAAATTCCTTCCATGATACCACTGGTGTTTGAGAGAGAAGCTAGATCAAAATACCCCATTATGGACATGAAACCTCTATGCAGAGCACATTGGGGCTGAGTCGTCGTTCCCCCCCCCCCCCCCCAGTAGAGACAAATTATATCCACCTATATGGGTTTCAGAAGAGGATACTCCAACTCCAGCCCAGAGAGCACAACAGCTGGTGGACCAGTGCACTGAGCTGAATTTCTTTACCTCCTTGACTCTGGAAGAAGGAAGTACCTTGGAACCTCTCTTGTCCAAAATGGGATATATATTCCTGCAGACTGGGGCCTTGCTAAGTTCCATGCCAGTTTGTTGTCCATTTTAAGAGTTGTTGGCCATAGGAGTCCACCCTCAAGATTTGAGCCAGCTTTTCCTATGGCTGAAGAGTCCTGTCCTGAGTCAAAGAATGGGGAAGGAACTTCAGCTAGGGGCTTATTTCCTCCAAAGTGACTAGTCTGTCTTGGTAGCTGCTTCATTGGGGTCATGGGTCAGTGTTCCCTCCCCTGTTGGGATTTGAGGAAGTCTCTCTGGGAATTCTGTTGGACCCCTTACCAGATTTGCTACAACACTCCACTCCTGAGGATCTCTGCTTTTCCAGACTTCTGGATAAATTAGCAAATGCTATAGACATCAGAAAGGAGGTGGATCTGAGAATGGAGGTTTTTGTCCTTTTACAGATCCTACAGTTTCCAGTGGAGTTGGCAGAGATTCCTGTGCACAGGCTACTGGATGTGGCAGAAACCTACTACTTGCTTTTCAGTCGTCAGAAACCTTGACCTGAAATAGAGTGCAACCAGCCCCTGGTTTTGGTGTGATTCAGTTTCCTTAACTCTCCACTATGGGAATCCACACAAGAAGACTGAGGAGATTTCTAATACCCCTCCGGGGAAAGACCCCAAAACTCCTGGCACCCTTTGAAAAGTCTTCTAGAGTTCCATGCTTAGTGCTTATAGTGGCATAGCAGTACATGTGCACTACTTGCATGTATGTGTTAAGAAGCTGAAGGGTTTAATAGAATCATTAGACACAGAACATGCTGCAGTTCATAAAGCAATGGAAGAGTCAGTCTATGAAACATTCAACACCACAGCCAGAACTTCAATGGCAGGTGTTGGAGCTTTCAGGCTGGCTTGTTAAGAGCCAATGGTTTGCAGGAAGATGTACATGAACAGCTTGAGGATATTCCTTATGCTGGAGCCCAGCATAAACCCCATGGACTGTATTTGTTTCCCTTTAAGAAGTCTTAAGAGAACAGGATATAGAGCATGCTTAGTTGGCTGCTGTTGCTTTAAAGCAGCCATGCTTAAGGGTAATAAACATGTTAGTTAATTGGAGAAACTGCATGTGGAGCAGGGATCTCTGTTCTGCATAGACCCTGTAGAAGGCAGCAAACCTATTCTACCAACAGGATAACTGTAAGCCAAAGACCAGTGAAATCTGAGTGGGATGCGGGACTCGAGTTGTAGAAACTTTTCTTTCAAATATCATAATGGCCTCCTAAAAGCAGTGGAGCCAGATTACTCCTAATGATTTACTTCAAGAACTGGACCCTA
Organism: Rhinatrema bivittatum; assembly: GCF_901001135.1. Classification (NCBI taxonomy): domain Eukaryota; kingdom Metazoa; phylum Chordata; class Amphibia; order Gymnophiona; family Rhinatrematidae; genus Rhinatrema; species Rhinatrema bivittatum. The sequence continues at coordinate 48,823,077 of NC_042618.1, read as the reverse complement.
TCATGGAAGAAAGTTGCAAGTCTTAAATCTTGAGGAAAGGGCTGGGAAATTTGGGAAAACTTTTGCCTGTTTAAAAAAAAAAAAATCAGATAATTGTAGAAAAATTATTTTGCATTCATTAAATGAGTACTTTAATATTTTCTTTATTTGCTAAAGAAAACTGTTTTTCAAAGTGTAATTTTATGTTTTCTCCCAGGACAAGCAGGATGGTAGTCCTCACATATGGGTGACATCGTTAGGCGGAGGCCTAATATGGAACACTGAGCATGCCATGATCCCTGTGTCCACAGGGGTCTCCCTTCAGTCTCTCTTTTTTTTTTTTTTTTTCCTGCGCTGCAGTTGCCTCGCATTTAGGAGTTCTGTGAGATTTTTTTCTCACAAACTTTTCCTCACGGAAAAACTTGAAGTTTTACTTCAAAAATAATTTCCCTACACAGGTCTCCCTTCGCATGCATTTTCGATGCTCGGTGAGTACTATTCTGTGTTCTCTGGTCTGTTCCTGTCGGTTCCCCCGAGTTACCAACTGTTTAGGGCCCTTTTTTTTTCTCTCTCTCCCTATCTCTATCACACTCGGTCCGTCCCACGATGCCCGCGGGTGTCCTTGCTGCGATCTTCCACCGGGTCCATCAGGGTGTCCACGGTTCCCATTGATGCCGTGGAGGCCGCCATCAATCCCATCGTGGCTACCTTCGATGCAGTCTGTCGCAGTCAATGCTGTCAGGGCCGCCATCGGGGCCACCATAGACGTCGTTGGTGCCCTCGACTAATGAAAACGCTCCATAGTTCGGGACCTCAACCAGAGCCCCCGTGTAATCCTTAGGCGAAAAACAACGCCAGGAGCAATAGAGGCACGGTGACTGTCCATCACTAATGCCATCCAGGACAGCGGTGGCACCTTCCTTGGTGCTGGAGAATGACCGTGCCGAGCACTGAGGGAAACATAGTCACCTGCACAGACAGGGTTCCGTGTTCGGTGCCGGCACAGATACTGCATTGGCATCGATGTCCATCGAGCCAGTTGAGAAGCGGGCCTGGGTACAAGAGTCTTCATGCTTCTCTGCACTCGAGGCACAGAGGCATTCCCCACTGAAGCCGGTGCCGGGTACTGAGCCACAACAGATTCATGTGGAAGTGCCAGTATCGCCTAGCCTGCCTCCCCCTGTAGCTACTTTACCTATACCAACTCCAGGGAGTTGCTGGACGTCCTAGTCTGCCAGCCTGTCCTTGATGCCTTCCGGAATCTACAAGCTTAATAGATGCCGACACCAACAAAGGAGCCATCGATATTCGCACCATTCCGGCACCGCCTCACTGCCCTCATCAGTTCCCTACTAATGACAGCCTAAGTCATTGATAACGACTCGTCCTTCTGAGCCTCCACGGGCTCCTATACCTATCCTGGGATCCTTGAAGGGCGATGGGGAATTTAATCCCGCTTCGGCACCGATCCCATCGAGACCTAAACCCAACCTCCTCTCAGAGCCTTCTCCACCAGAAGAGTGGAGACTATCCTGCCAAATGACTTCCCTTTTGACCTGGTCACTAAAGAGGACCAGAAGTTTTCGGGAGGGTCTAGGTCGTAAAATCTTCTGGGGATCCATGTTGGTGTCACATATTGCTGTTTACCAGCTATGTTTGACACAACACCAAGGGAGCCTCACTGCCATCAACATGAAGTTAGAACATGTGATTGCTTCGAAATGTCCTCCCGTTGCCAGCAACAGGACTTAGTGTTAGATGGTGATCCTGGCTTATGGCCCCTGATTTACGGCCCGACGTCCAAGATAAACTAGCTGATCTGCCATGCACCACAGATCATGTCTTCGTGCATAAGGTCCAGCAGACTGTGGCTCAGTTGCAAGACCACCGTGAGACCCTGCACCAGCTCTCTATGTTTCTTGAAAATACTCCCTCCTTGGCTAGAAAACCAGCGAAGAGGGATGCTAGAAGGAACTTTTACCGCTCACACGAGTATTATCCAGCTCCCGCGCGAGACCAACCAGTCCACTTCAAAAAGCACGTACATGTCAACAACTGATATCAAGATCACACCAGCTCCACCAGTGGGGCAGGCTTCTAGATTTTGAAACCTTGCCAGAGAACAGAACAGTCCATCCTATGAGGACCAGGGCTTGGTCCTCATAGGATGGACTGTTCTGTTTCCCGGACACAGCAAGGCAGAGGATTTTAATCCCGCTATTTCCTACTTCCTAGGAAAACAGGTGGACCTCAGAAATCTCAACAAATTTCTTCAGAAAGAAAAGTTCAAAATGGTGTCTCTCGGCACCATGCTTCCCTTACTATAACAAGGAGGTTGACTCACTTCTCATGACCTTCAGTACGCTTCTTAGTGAGTCGAGCATTTTCAATACCAAGCTCTGCCATTCGAACTAGCTTAGACACCTCGTGTATTACACCAACTGCCTAGCAGTGATTGCCGCTTATCTACGAAAAACAGCATTCACCTGTTTCCTTACCTGGACAACTGCCTAATAAAGAGTCAATCCAAACAAGGAGCTCTAATTTCTCTAAGACTCACTATAAATCTACTAAATTTGCTGGGATTTCTGATCAACTACCACAAATCCCATATGGATCAGTTTCTTCTCCTTGCCTCCTTTGGAGCAGATCTGGGCACTACAGTCCAAAAGGCCTTCCTGCCCAACAACCATGCAGACATCCTATCAAACTGTCCACATCTCTGTGCACATGCAGCATAGCCTCAGCCCATCAATTCTTCCCATTGCTGGGCGACATGGCTTCCATGGTCTGTCACTCCTATGGCCAGACTATCCATGGGAAAAACTCGGTGCACTTTAAAGTCAGTGACTGTAAATCGTTTAACCGCTTTCGTCCCTGATCCATGTCACCGATCCAGTAACAGATTCCTCAGGTGACCTTGGCCACGGTCGCATCCAATTTGGGTTGAGGAGCTCGTATTAACCTCCAAACCCAAGATATGTATGTTATGATCGGTGAAGTGGACCCTTAGTCCAACGATGACTGATTAGGCCACCGTCGGTAGGCGAGGCCGGTCCTCGGAGTTGCAGGAAGAAACAATGAAGATCTGGATGCAGGCGCCCCCTGCAGGTCGTGTAATCCAGATGCTGGCGCCTCCAGCAGGTCGAGGAGCAAACCCCGAGGAACACTTAAGGAAGTTCAGTCCAATATTCGAGAGCCAGAGGTGTCCACAGCCAGGCCAAGGGTCGAAAGCCAGAAGGGTTCACAGCCAGTCCAGGTGTCAAGAGCCAGAGGTATCCGCAGCCAGTCCAAGGGTCGAAAGCCAGAAGGGTTCACAGCCAGTCCAGGTGTCAAGAGCCAGAGGTATCCGCAGCCAGTCCAAGGGTCGAAAGCCAGAAGGGTTAACAGCCAGTCCAGGGGTCAAGAGCCAGAGAAGGTACGTTGCCAAGCCAGGGATCGAGGAACCAGAAGTAACGTTAGCCGGACCAGGAATCAGCGCAGACAGACGAACAGGAATCAGGAACCAAGCAACTCAGGAGCCAAGAAGTCAAGGCAAGGTCTGAGGGCACAGACCTTGCTTAAATAGTCCCAGCCAATCAGGAAGCCGCAGGAAGACGCTGACTCACATCCTGTGAGTATTCCTTAAAGGCAGAGCCAGAGCCGCCCGCGCGGCCCTAGCAGCAGGTCAGGGGGCGGAGCCAAGCCGCGCGGAGAAGACGCCGCGGCCATGTTGGGGAAGCTGCTGCTGACGAGCCTCGTCAGCGTCGACGCTCCGTTCGGCCCCTGGGGACAGCGGTAGGTCCCGGTCGTGGCAAGCCGCGGCCGGTATTCATAACAATGTAGACTCCGCTCGATGAACAGTCTTATATCAACTTCCTAGAGTTTCGAGCCATACATTATGCCCTTTATGCCTTCAAACACTACCTCTCTCACACAAAACTGTGTGGATACAGACAACATAGTGGCAATGTGGTACTCAAACAAGCAGGGACGCACAGGGTCTTATCGGCTCTGCCAGGAAACTGCACAGATCTGGGCCTGGACCCTTGCACACTCCATGCATTTCTGGGCCATTTATCTAACAGGCATACCGAACGTATTAGCAGACCATCTCAATCTATGTCTCCATCCCCACGAGCGGTCTCTGAATCCATGTGTAGTGAGCAAAATCTTGTAGGGCTGAGGTCAACAACCATCGACCTCTTTGCGTCCGAATTGAACCACAAAGTGGACAGATTCTGCTCCCTACACAGGCAACGAAACGCGTTAACCATGGATGCCTTTGCTCGCCCCTGGAACAAAGGCCTCCTATATAAGTCTCCTCTGATACTGCTCAAAGCCAAAAAACTCTCATGAAGCTACAGCAGGACAGGGGTTTAATGATTCTCAAACCCCCGTACTGACCTTGACAAGTATGCTTCCCCATACTTCTCGACCTGTCAATCCAGGAACCAATTCGCCTGTCCACGGCTCAATCTCATAACACACAACGATGGCAATTTATACTGTCTGAACCTTCAAATCTTTTTCACTAATGTTTTTCAGGTACTTGTAGCTTCATGAAATCCTTCCACACATAAATCTTACCATTCAAAATGGACAGGATTTACCAAATGGTGTACACAAAAAGGTATTGGCCCCTTTTGCTGCCCCACTTCATCTCTATTAGGCTATAATAGGATACCTTTCGGATTCTGGTCTCCAGACATCATCTGCACAGGTACACCTCAGTGCCACTTCAGCCTTTGCATTCCTATGACATTAAAAATTCTAACATGGAAAATTCTTTTCCTCGTAGCCATTACATCTGCTCAAAGGGTCAGTGAGTTACAAGCCCTTGTTGCATACTCACCTTACACTAGGTTCCTCAGTGACCGAGTGATCTTCCATACTCACCCTAAATTTCATCCTAAGGTGGACACAGTCTCTCCCCTTACTCAGTCTATAGTCTGCCAACTCTTTTCCCAAGGCCTCACTCACCAGGGCGAGAAGTTTTTTGCACACCTTGGTCTGTACGCGTGCACTTGCATTCTATCTAGACCGCATTGCAGTCCCTAGGAAATCCACCCAACTTTTTTTTTTTGTTTGTTTCTTTTGACAAAAACAAGCTGGGAGTTGCAGTGGGCAAACAAACTCTCTCCAACTGCTAGCAGACAGTATCTAATTCTGCTATGAAAAAGCAGGCCTTCCTCTCCAGGAGTGAGTGAAGGCACATTTTGTAATGGCCATGGCAATGTCGGTAGCACACCATCATTTAGTACCAATTGTAGACATCTGCTAGGCTGCGACATGGAGCTCTCTTCACGCATTCACAGACCACTACTGCTTAGATAAGGACGGCCGTCAAGACTCTGCCTTTGGACAATCTATCTTGAAAACTTTTTTTTCCAGTATAATGTCCAACTCCTTCCACAACCACCTGCTGTGATTTCATGCTGCCTCTTCATTGCCAATAGCACCCCAATTATTGTGCCTGTTGCACGAGTTGTCTGCTATTGGCATATTGTAATATTTTTATTTATTTATTTATGTTCTTTTCTATACCGAAATATAGCTGGGAGCCTTCATTCCGGTTTACAGTGTAACAACTTCATTACATAGAACAGATATAAATTATAAATATAATATAATACAAATAGTAATACATATAACATATAACATCTCAGTAAAGAGCGGAGAATAACATGTTAGAAAGATACCAATTAGGTTTAAATTTTGCAAAGACTTATTGTACAGAAGTATTAGGGTTCAAGATGGGGTTGAATTGTTAAATATAGATATAGATTATATCATTCTGTGTATGATTGTCTAAACAACCATGTTTTTAGTTCTTTTTTGAAATTTTTGGGATCTTTGATGGAACTTAGGTATCCTGGGATAGAGTTCCATTCTTTTGGACCGGCAATAGAGAAGGCTCTTTGTCTAGTAGAAGATAGTTTTGCAGATGAGAGAGGAGGAATGAATAGTTGTAGTTTGTTCGAAGATCTTGAATAATGGGGTGATTTATGGATTGTAATCATGTTGTCCAGGGATGAATTGTTGACTTTGTGAATTTCATTGTGTAGGATGGTTAAGGATTTGTATTTAATTCTTTGTGAGATAGGTAGCCAATGAAGGTTTTTTAGGGTTGGGGAGATGTGATCAAACTTCTTTTTTCCGGTGAGAACGCGTGCTGCAGCATTTTGAAGTAATTGCAGTGGTTTTAGTGAGGATTTAGGTAGACCTAGGAGAATTGCGTTGCAATAATCTAGACTATTTATTATTATTATTATTATTATTATTATTATATGAGTCAGCCTGTAGCTTGCTAATCACCCATATGTGAAGATTACTATCCTGCTTGTCCTGGGAGAAAGCAGAGTTGCTTACCTGTAATAGGTGTTCTCCCAGGACAGCAGGATGTCCTCACGAAACTCACCCGCCACCCCGCGGAGTTGTCCGCTTACGTTTTTATTTTTCGCTCGCACTATTTTGCTACAAACGAGACTGAAGGGAGACTCCTGTGGACACAGGGATCATGGTATGCTGGGCATTCTCAGTGTGCCGGTCAGTTTTTCTAGAAACTTTGACAAAATTGTTCCGTAATAGGGCTCTGCCTTATGATGTCACCCATATGAGAGGACTACATCCTGCTGTCCTGGGAGAATACCTGTTACAGGTAAGCAATTCTGCTATATCATTGTTTCAAACAAATAACTATCTTTCTCACTCTCTGGCTTTTTTCTGAGAAAGTAAGGGGTTATCGAAGGAAAGTTGAAAACAATCCCGACCTTGATTTTAACTGAGTACATTACCTGAGTCCTAATTTTGAAAAGCAGACACATACAAGTCTGCTGTGAAGATTTAGCCCTATGTACATGGTTATAAAATTACCCTCTGTGTACAGGAAATGTCCTGACCCGAAAACATGAAAGACAGTTTCTGACTTCCAGTTTGAAAGAGTTCTGCTTTACAATCCTGTTGTTCCTTTAGGTCTAGGGGGGCAAATTAGCCTCCTGACTTCTGTAAACTGTAAAATAGTTGAAAGTATATGCTTCCGTGCATGCTAATAGCCTAATTTTAATTCTCTGGCGCTTGCCAATACTAGGAGATATGTGCATGGCTGGGCTGTGCGTGCGCCGAGCACATTTTCAAAGTGAGCCGATCATGCGCGGCTCTCCCGGTCCGTGTTGAAGAGCCAGGTTTGTAAAAAGGGGCTGGCTGGGGGAGGGGGCAGGGCTGGCCGGGACAGAGGGAGGGAGGTTCTGGAAGCCAAATTTAGGCTGTTAGGTAGAAAGCTTAAATCCAGAACCTCCAGGGTAGCATTCTCTGAAATGCTCCTTGTTCATGCGCAGGTCCCCAGAGGCAGGCAGAGCAAAGGGGAAAGCAGACAGTCGCTCAGCAGCGCATGGTTCGGAGGAAGGTATCTTCAAAGGATACTAATGATGCATTAGAATTAGGGCATCCCGACAGTGAGGTTCCAATAATCAGAAAAGTAGTCCAAGTGCCTGTAACTAAAAACTCACCTGAGCTAAAAAATTAAAAAGCAGAATGAAAATACAAACAAAAAACAAACTTTGAAATGTTTGTATGCTAATGCCAGAAGTCTAAGTAGTAAGATGGGAGAATTAGAATGTATAGCAGTGAATGATGACATAGACTTTATTGGCATCTCAGAGACATGGTGGAAGGAGGACAACCAATGGGACAGTGCTATACCGGGGTACAAATTATATCGCAATGACAGAGGAGCACCCGGGAGGCGGTGTGGTGCTTTGTCCGGGATGGCATAGAGTCCAACAGGATAAACATCCTGCATGAGACTAAATGCACAAATGAATCTTCATGGATAGAAATCCCTTGTGTTTCAGGGAAGACTATAGTGATAGGAGTATATTACCATCCACCTGGTCAAGATGATGAGACTGACAGTGAAATGCTAAGAGAAATTAGGGAAGCTAACCAAATTGGTAGTGCGGTAATAATGGGAGATTTCAATTACCCCAATATTGACTGGGTAAATGTATCATCGGAACATGCTAGAGAGATAATGTTCCTGGATGGAATAGATGACATTTTTATGGAGCAATTGGTTGAGGGAGCAATTTTAGATCTAATTCAGTGGATTTGGTGAGAGAGGTAATGGTGGTGGGGCCGCTTGGCAATAGTGATCAAATTTGAATTAATGACTGGAAGGGGGGACAGTAAGCAAATCCACAGCTCTCGTACTACTTTCAAAAGGGAAACTTTGATAAAATGAGAAATTGTTAGAAAAAAACTAAAAGGAGCAGCTACAAAGGTAAAAAGTATGCAAGAGGCGTGGTCATTGTTAAAAAAACCCAACAAAACCAAACCATCCTAGAAGCACAGTCCAGATGTATTCCACACATTAAGAAAGGTGGAAAGAAGGCAAAACAATTACCATCCTTGTTAAAAGGGGAGATGAAAAGCTATTTTAGCCAAAATATCTTCATTCAAAAATTGGAAGAAAGATCCAACAGGAGAAAATAGGATAATGCATAAGCGCTGGCAAGTTAATTGTAAGATATTGATAAGACAGGCTAAGAGAGAATTTGAAAAGAAGTTGGCCATAGAGGCAAAAACTCACAGTAAAATCTTTTTTAAATATATCCAAAGCAGATAGCCTGTGAGGAAGTCAGTTGAACTGTTAGATGATCGAGGGGTTAAAGGGGCACTTAGAGAAGATAAGGCCATCGCGGAAAGATTAAATTATTTCTTTGCTTCGATGTTTACTGAAGAAGATGTTGGGGAGATACCTGTATCAGAGAACGTTTTCATGAGTAATGATTCAGATTGACTGAACCAAATCACGGTGAACCTAGAAGATGGGGGAAGGCCTGATTGATAAACTGAAGAGTAGTAAATCATCTGGACCGGATGGTATACACCCCAGAGTTCTGAACAAACTAAAAAATGAAATTTCAGACCTATTAGTAAAAACTTGTAACCTATCATTAAAATCATCCATTATACCTGAAGACTGGAGGATAGCTAATGTAACCCCAATATTTAAAAAGGGCTCCCGGGGCGATCCGGGAAACTACAGACCAGTTAGCCTGACTTCAGTGCCAGGAAAAATAAAGGAAAGTGTTCTAAATATCAAAATCACAGAACATGTATAGAAAGATATGGTTTAATGGAACAAAGTCAGCATGGTCTTGCCTCACAAATCTGCTTCACTTTTTTGAAGGAGTTAAACATGTGGATAAAGGTGAACCGGTAGATGTAGTGTACTTGGATTTTCAGAAGGCGTTTTCCTAGAAACCTCTCATGAGGAACTTTGTCAAAGTAAAAAGTCATGGGATAGGTGGCGATGTCCTTTCATGGATTACAAACTGGCTAAAAGACAGGAAACAGAGTAGGATTAAATGGACAATTTTCTCAGTGGAAGGGAGTGGGCAGTGGAATGCCTCAGGGATCTGTATTGGGATCCTTACTTTTCAATATATTTATAAATGATCTGGAAAGAAATACGACGAGTGAGGTAATCAAATTTGCAGATGATACAAAATTGTTCAGAGTAGTTAAATCACAAGCAGATTGTGATAAATTGCAGGAAGACCTTCTGAGACTGCAAAATTGGGCATCCGAATGGCAGATTAAATTTAATGTGGATAAGTGCAAGGTGATGCATATTGGGAAAATAACCCATGCTATAGTTACACAGTTAGGTTCCTTATTTATTTATTTTATTTAACTTCTTTTAATATACCGATGCTCAAGACTATGTCTTATCGTACCGGTTTACAGTGGAACTAGGGGAAACCAATTAACAATAAAGAAGGTAAAGTTACATTAAACAGGGAGCATAAACTTGGGTGGCAGCATATTAGGTGCTGCCACCCAAGAAAGATCTAGGCATCATAGTGGATAACACATCGAAATCGGTTCAGTGTGCTGCAGCAGTCAAAAAAGCAAGCAGAATTGGGAATTATTAGAAAGGGAATGGTGAATAAAACGAAAAATGTCATAATGTCTCTGTATTGCTCCATGGTGAGACCGCACCTTGAATACTGTGTACAATTCTGGTCGCCGCATCTCAAAAAAGATATAGTTGCGATGGAGAAGGTTCAGAGAAGGGCAACCAAAATGATAAGGGGAATGGAACAGCTCCCCTATGAGGAAAGACTAAAGAGGTTAGGACTTTTTAGCTTGGAGAAGAGATGGCTGAGGGGGGATATGATAGAGGTGTTTAAAATCACGAGAGGTCTAGAATGGGTAGATGTGAATCTGTTATTTACTCTTTCAGATAATAGACTAGGGGGCACTCCATGAAGTTAGCATGTGGCACATTTAAAACTAATCGGAGAAAGTTCTTTTTCACTCAGTGCACAATTAAACTCTGGAATTTGTTGCCAGAGGATGTGGTTGGTGCAGTTACTATAGCTGTGTTTTTAAAAAAGGATTGGATATGTTCTTGGAGGAGAAGTCCATTACCTGCTATTAATTAAGTTGACTTAGAAAATAGCCACTTACTAGCAATGGCAACATGGAATAGACAGTTTTTGAGTACTTGCCAGGTTCTTATGGCCTGGATTGGCCACTGTTGGAAACAGGTTGCTGGGCTTGATGGACCCTTGGTCTGACCCAGTATGGCATGTTCTTATGGTAGCCAGTTGGTGCGTGGCATTTACTTCTGCTCGGGAGAGCAGGTAAGTTACCCTATTTTTTAAAAAATTTTTTTTAAATTTTGGAGTTGAGGTTTAGGGGTTGGGGCGGGGAGGTAGGGGGGGTTAAGGAAGTTCTCTCCCCATCCATTCCGCTCTTTTATTGGAGTGGACTATAAGGGAACTGGGGAAGGCCCAATCACGTTGTTGCGAGCTTCTAAATAAAATCCCCCACTTGCGCGCGCAAGTCAGCAAATGCTTGCGCAGATATAAAATTGGGCATGCAAGCGCGCAAGTATCAGATTTTATAACATGCACGTGGTGCATCCATGTGTGCGCACCGGGAACCGCACGCCTCTTTTAAGATTGACTCTTGTCTGTTTGATTATTCAGCATTACAAGCTTGTCTTTTGTGGGACCTCATGGGGTACATAATCTGAAAAACACAATATCGGAAGGTATTTGAATTCTATAGTGCAGGGCTTGATGAAGCCTAGGTGCCAGACACCATGGTGACCAGCAAATTCCACTTCTGGGCCCTATGTGCATATATAAGGCACATAGTGCCCAAAAGTGATTGCTGTGTCTGCGAGGTTATGCCAAACAAAGAGGAGGCATGTTGCCAGGAAAGCCCAGGGTGAAGAGTGGGCAGTGATGGGCTAATAAGGTACTGGTGTGCAGACATCCAGCCAGAACAGGTCTAAGAGAAACAGGGAGCAATTTGGATGACGAAAAGTGTAAGGAAGTGATGACCTGTGCTGTAGCTACACGACGTTAGGTTCCATATTAGGAGCTACCTCACAGGAAAGAGATCTAGGCGTCATAGTGGATAATACTTTGAAATCGTTGGCTCGGTGTGCTGTTGCAGTCAAAAAAGCAAACAATTTTAGGAAATATTAGTAAGGGAATGGTGAATAAAACTGAGGATGTCATAATGCCTCTGTATCACTCTGTGGTGAAACTGCACTTTGAATACTGTGTACAATTCTGGTTGCTACGTCTCAAGAAAGATAAAGTTGCGATGGAGAAGGTACAGAGAAGGGTGACCAGAATGATAAAGAGAATGGAACAGCTCCCCTATGAAGAAAGACTAAAGAGGTTAGGGCTGTTCAGCTTGGAGAAGAAACGGCTGAGGTGGGATATGATAGAGGTCTTTAAAGTCATGAGAGGTCTAGAACGGGTAAATGTGACTTGGTTATTTTCTCTTTCGGATAATAGCCTAGGGGCGCTCCATGAAGTTAGCATGTAGAACATTTAAAACTGAGAGAATTCTTTTTCACTCAATGCACAGTTAAACTCTGGAATTTGTTGCCACTGTCCATTTGAAATATGGGGCACATACAAAGAATCTTTAGTGGTGGGAAAGATGAGGATAAAACCTGACAAATGCAATCTGTGGTATTAAAGTAGAAGGGGATAATGGGCAGATGAGATGGGTTTTATAGTTTTCTTACCATCAAGCTTAGTTAGTCTTACTACAAAGGGTTCATGAAATACAATATATTTGCATCTGTTGCATGCTGTTGTGTACATGCACATTTCAGTGGAAAAATTCATTGTTTCCATGGCTGTCCTGATGCATGCAAGTGAACTTTTCAAAACAGTATTTATCCCAGGACAAGCAGGATGATAGTTCTCACATATGGGTGACATCACTGGACGGAGCCCTATCACGGAAAACTTTCTGTCAAAGTTTCTAGAAACTTTTTTTTTGTATGTAAACATTTTTATTATGGCAAGTAGGAATAAGAAGACAGAACAAAACTCCAGCAACATACAATGGAGTAATCAAAAGTACAGGTGCCATAATTTTATACAAAGTATATAACCCCTCAAACCCTTCCCACCCTAACCCTGCAACTGATGCCTGTCATCACAAGATAATATCAGAGAAGAAGAAAGTGGAGAAAACTTAAGAAAACCACAAGAGAGAACACAAGAAATGGGATGTGCTATAGAGAGAGAGGAAAAAGAAAAAAAAAATGCATAAGTACAAAAATACATACATGGCATAGGAAGAATAAGTACGTCAGCTCTACATATGTAGAAAAGAGTGAAGAAAACACAGTAATAATTGACAAGTTGTGTTATACTGAACCGCATCCAAAACAATCACTGAGAAATGAGGAAGTTAGCTAGCTGGGTGTCATTGGTCAGCCAGCCACTGCTTGTATGGTGCCCAAATTTTTTGAAAGGGACCCAAGCGGTCGTGATGGACTGCAGTGAGATGACCTAATTGGTAATATGTATGTAACTTGTGCTGTATCTGAGAGAGACTGGGGACAGATCCCTTCTTCCAATGGGAGGCAAGTTCTACCCTGGCCGCAATAAAAACTTGTTGCCCAAATCGCTGTGCTTCTTTGCTGAGCCCCTCCATAGTTAATGTAAGTAAGATATGCCATGGCTCAGCCGGTAGAACAGTCTTAAGGATTTGGGAAATCCAGGCAATGAGGGAAGGCCAAAAATGGGACAATTTCGGGCACTGCCACCAAATATAAGTACCCACCTCCCCACAATTCCTCCAACAGTACTCGGAAACAGTGAGAAAATCTATGGAGTACAGTAGGGACAAAATGCCATCTATATAACATTTTATAACAGTTTTCCTGTAAACTAGTTGAGATGGAACATTTATGGGCAGTTAGAAATATTAAGTCCCAGTCACTATCATCAAGCGCATGGGAGAAATCATTGGTCCACTCTAATCGTTGTCGGAAGGGGCTATCCCATTTACCATTAAGAAGGGCATAGATTTTGGATATCAAACCTTGCAATTGGGAAGCGTGCAAACAATAGTTTTCGAATAAAGAGCCAGTAAGTCGCAGAGTGCCAGCTCTTTTAGCACGTGCTACAAAATGGTATACCTTGGCGTATAACAAAAAATCTACCTCCGCCAGTTTGAAATGGGAACCAATGGCCTCACGAGACATAACGCCCTGACACTGAATATGGTCTAAGCGAGTGATACCTGCTGCCTTCCAAGTGGAAGTGGCCACCGTATTCGTGTCAGGCGAGAATAATGCATTAGTAAAAAGATGGGTCAGGAGGGTATAAGATTCCCCTCCCACTAAGGTGGGCTTCCATTGACGCCATACTCTTAACGTAGTAGCCAAAACATTGGACGTAGGTTGCCAGGGCAAGGCAGAAAGTGGCATAGCTCCCACTAGCGCTTGTTCTAAGAACACCCACCTGGGAGCACCAGCTGCCATATGAAGGACCACTAAAGCCCGTAACTGCCGCACAATGATACCAGGCAAGATTTGGGACACTCAGACCTCCCCTGTTTTTCGGAAGATACATTATGTGTCTAGCGACCCGCGGGGGCCTTTTACGCCAGATAAAACCACAAATCAACCTCTGCCATTTCTTAATGAGGATGGACGAAAGGAAGATGGGGATGGTTGTGAAAAAATACAACAGTCTGGGTAGGACATTCATTTTGACAATGGTGATACGGCCGAGCCATGAGTATGTACCTTGGTTCCATCTGGATAAGTCCGTTGTGATGGATTGTATAAGAGGAGCATAATTCAGAGAGTATAACTGAGTGGCATGTGGCCCTATGCGGACCCCCAGATACTTTAATGCCTTTGCCGCCCATTTAAAAGGGTAGTTCTGAGTGAGGGAGGACACCTCAGACAATGGGAGAGTCAGATTAAGTATTTCTGACTTATCATAGTTCACCTTAAGACATGAGACTGAGGTGAAGGCAGCCAATTCTAACATAACTCCTTGTAAGGAAGAGGATGGGTCAGTTAAGGTGAACATGATATCATCAGCAAATAAGGATATCTTAAAATGATGTGAACCTTGCTTAATACCTGTGATTGTGCTAGAGGATCTAACTCTTGTGGTGAAGGGTTCAAGAAATAAGGCAAAAAGGAGAGGTGATAGGGGACACCCCTGTCTAGTACCCTGGCCAATAGGGAAAGGTTCCCCACCATTAACTTTAACTCGGGCGTGTGGATGTTTGTAAAGTTTTTTAAGCCAATTAATAAAATGAACTCCAAAAGCCATACGTTGTAAGGTATGAAAAAGAAAAGACCAATGAACCAGGTCGAATGCCTTTTCAGCATCTAATGAGAGCAAGACAGCTGGTGTATGTGCTATGTGCTAGGTCAATTATATCTACTATTCTGCGCACATTGTCAGCAGCTAATCGCCCAGGTACAAAACCAACTTGATCAGAATGTACCAAGCCTGGTAGCACTCCGTTTAATCGTGCTGCCAAAACTCTCGCTAAAATCTTCTGATCTAAATTTATCAACGAAATGGGTCTATATGATCCACATTTAGTGGGATCACGACCTGGTTTAGCTATGACCGATATACCCGCTGTATTAGCGTGTTTAGTAATGGAGCCTGATCCACGTAAGGAATTAAACATAGCCGTAAGCCGGCCCACTAAAGTGGTATCCAGGGTACGGTAATATGCACTAGTGAACCCATCTAATCCCGGAGCCTTTCCCAATTTTAAATTTTTTACTGCCTCCGTGACTTCCATTTGCTCAATGGGTCTATCTAGAAACTCCTGTTGGTCCTTTGAGAGAGCTGGAATAATCACTGAGTCCAAATATCGGACTATATTGGAGTCCTTGATGGAGTCATCTTTGGCATAAAGTGTAGCATAGAAGTCAGTGAAAGACTGACGAATATTTGAGGATGTGGTTTCTAGTGTCCCCTGGGTGTTTTGAACTTTAGCTACGATTGTTTGAGCTCGCTGGATTTTAACATCTGGGCACGAATGTGCGAGTGGGCCGCGACTCGTGTGGGGGCGGGCATTTGATAAAGTATGTGTGGCGACTCAATCTGTCCTTTTGTCCAGTTCCCTTCCAGACCACACCAATTAAGGAGGGAACTTTCCTGTACCCCTACCTACCCTGCTTCCTTTTTCCCCTCTCCTCCCCGACCCCTAAACTAACCTTACTATTTTTTTTTTTTTTTATTGATACTTCTGCTCCAGGGAAGCAGTTAAGTAACTTCCGTGCATTGGCCAGTTGGCTGCTGGCGTGTGCTTCCCCGGGACAAGGCCTAATGACCGCTGGCTCCTGCCCAGATTAAATCCCCTAGCCCACCCCTTTTAGCAGGCCCGGCACTTCTATGCGTATCGGGGTTATGCGCGTGGCTGGGCCCGTTCTAAAATGCGTGTAACCTCCAATATTCGGGCCTTAGTGAAATTCAATCAGTGGTGAGATCTTTTTATAGTATCCCTGGAGCAATATAGAATGTCCTGTGTTAGGAGATTTTAGTATTGCCACCTCAAAGGAGGGCTTAATCTTTACTTTGTAAGGTACTAGTTTGAGTTCTTTTTTTTTAATAACTATTAAGCAGCCCCCACCTTTTCGTTTAGGTCTAGGAAAATGAAATATATCATAGTTAGGATGAGAAATTTGGCTTAAGACCGCGTAATCTTTATCATTCAGCCAGTTTTCAGTTATGCAAAAAATAGTGGGGTGTAGATCCTCTAGCAGGTCATTAATCAGGGGGATTATTTTTATTTTTTTTGACAGACAAAGTAAACATTAAGCAGGAAGATAAAGCTGCAGGATTGTTACTTTTCATAGGGAAGATCAGATTTGTGTTCTTTGCTTCATTCTTGGGACACTCCTTAGTTCTCCATAAAGACTCTGTCCTAGCATAAACAGCTGCAGATGGAGAATACCCAGCAGAAGATGCTGGATATTCTCCAGTATGTGGAGTCTTCTAAAGAGATCATGGCAGTCCTGAGTATATAGAAAGCTATCTCAGTGGAAGATGTGGAGTTGTCAATTGTTGCCCAGGCTAGGATTCTTGGTGTTCCTATAGACTCTAATCTTACATTTCAGGAGCAGATTACATCTGATTAGGTTTCTTTAAACTGCAGGTTGTCCTTGGTCTAAAACCATTACTAGGTCACTCTGATTTTTGCTCAGTGATGCAACCCTTAATTCTTCCTTTTAACTGATTATTGTAACTGTTTACAACTGTTTACATAGAGCTTCTAGTATCTTTCCTGAACATTCCAGTTCCTAAAAAGTTCAGCTGCTCAGCTTATCTCTGAGAAATGAATGGGACCACATTAGTCTTTATTTTATTCAAACTCCTTCGGTTGCCAGTACCAAGGAATGTTAAGTATAAAATTGCAATATTGGTCTATAATTTACAGAGGTCGGATTCATTTCCATAGGGTATATTCAGTGCTGTGGTTCTGTGATCCAACATAGGCCCTTCGGTCATCCCAAGGAGGTTTGCTTGATTTTCCCTCATCTAAGGTGATGTGCCTGACTGAGAAGAGAGTGAGCCTTTTCAGTAGCTGCCCTGATTTTCTGGAATTTGTTGCCAGAGAACTTGCGGGTAACAGTATGTTCTAAAAAAGGGGTTCCCATCTGGAAGGTATTAATGAACAGGAATCAAATATTTTCCAATGGAAAGGAAGCTGTAGGACTAGAGGTCATAATATGAAGCTCCAAGGGCATAGACTAAGGATCAGGAACAATGTGAAGAAGTACTTTTTCACAGAAAGGGTGGTGAATGCCTGGAATACCCTCCCTGAAGACATGGTGAGGACAAGGAGTGTAGCAGAATTCAAAAAGGCATGGGCGAAAGACAGAGGATCCAGAGTGGCTGAAGGAAAGAAATGAACAGATGACATAAATTTAGTGTAACAGTTTTGCACAGGGAAAACCTGCACAGAGTGGCAGTTAAAACTCTAAATACTTTGCTGGGTAGACTGGATGGACATTTTTGATCTTTTGCAGAGGGATAAGCAGGATGGCATTCCTCACATGTAGGTGATGTCATTCTATGGATCCTAGCAAGAAATTTTGATTTCAAAGATTTTAGAAGTTGTGTTTTTTTTTTTTTTAAAGCATGTGACAGTTGCCACCTCCCAAGCAGGGCCCCTCCAGTCTCATTTTTTCCACTAAGCCTGAAACTTTCTGGAGCTGAGAAGCTGTTCTTGCAGGGCCTTGCAGGTTTTCTTTTCTTTTTTTTTGTTTGTTGCCTCATGGGACCTGCTGTCTTCAGGGTCCCTGTATGATCTGACTAGGCCTGTAGCCTGGGGACTTGCCTGAATTCCAGTCCAGGCAAGAGCTCCATGAAATTCTTACCACTGGGCATTGGATGCCCAAACAAAGGATTCCAAGATCAACTCTCCCCCCTACTCTATACTGTGCAGGAGCATTTCTGTTTGGAAGAGAGCTCATCCTCATGTTGCTGGGAACTGCATTAGTGTCCATGGGCTCAATTCATCTTCTTCCCTCCTGCCTGCCAGCATACTCTGCCAGGATAGTCTCCAAAGAGGGAGAGGGTGAGCATGGGCAATTAGCACTGCTGAGAAACAAGTGGTACCATGCCCAGACATTGGTTTCCAGTGCACAACCAAGTGCCAGAGCTTACCAGTAGTAGACACTGGTCACAGAGCCCAGCAGCACTTGGTTCCTTCCACCGCATCATGAAGTATAGCTACACATTCAGCCGCAAATGGCACTCTGTCCTTGTGGCTGATTTTGTTCTAAAGTAGTCAGACCCCTGCTCAAGAAGCCCTCTCTCGATCCCAAAGACCCAACCAATTACCGACCCATCTCCAATCTGCCTTTCATCTCCAAAATCATGGAGAAGGTAGTTAACACACAGCTCATGGATTTCCTTGAGGACAGCAACACACTCCACCCTGCTCAGTTTGGCTTTCGTAAAAATCCGAGTACAGAAACCCTCCTTCTATCCCTCACAGACCTCCTCCTCATCGGCCTCGACCAAGACCAAAACTTCCTTATTGCATTCCTGGACATCACCGCGGCATTAGACACGATAAGCCATGACCTTCTCATTGCCCACCTAACTGACATCACCATCGCAGGCACTGCACTCCTATGGTTCAGATCCTATCTAACCAACAGATGCTTCTCTGTAAAATTGGGCACCTCAGAATCCTCACGCTTCACTCTCCCCCAAGGAGTACCCCAAGGCTCCTCCCTCTCCTCCACTCTATTTAACATATACCTCCTCCCCCTCTGTCATCATCTAACAGATCTTGGACTCAAATTCTACATCTATGCAGATGATGTCCAACTCATCATCCCTGTCCATGAGTCATTAGCTTCCACCCTAAGCTTTTGGGAAAAATGCCTTACTTCTATTAACACCCTACTCACATCCATGCAATTTGCACTCAACTCTGCTAAAACTGAGCTCCTCCTCATCCATAACCACCAAACCTTCAAGCTAGACACACCAACAGACCCTCTGACCACTTCTCTCCTCTCACAACCCTCTGTACGGAAAATAGGTGTCTTAATCGACCCACACCTGAGCGTCAAAAACCACATCACCTCCGTTATAAAGGGAGGTTTTTACAAACTCACGGTCTTGAAAAAGCTCAAATCCCTCCTCCATACCCACGACCTCAAAACCGTTATCCAAGCCACCTTATCCTCTAAATTAGATTACTGCAACTCCTTGTACCTTGGCCTTCCTTCCTCCTCAATCAGACCTCTCCAAATACGTCAAAATGCCACAGCAAGGCTGATTAGTAACACACGCAAATCAGACCATATCTCCCCCATCCTTAAAAACCTACACTGGCTTCCTATTTCCTCCCGTATCCTGTTCAAAACCCTCACCATTATACACAAAGCTATCTACAACCACAACTCTGCATGGCTCAATGAACCCCTCCAACCCGCACATTCCTCCCGCCCCACTAGGACAATTAAAAAATGTACACTGCTAGTTCCCTCTCTTAAAAAAAGCCCGCCTCTCAGCTACAAGGAACCGTGCCTTCTCAATTGCCGGCCCCACGCATTGGAATGATCTACCTCCCAATCTTCGTATGGAACCCTGCTCCTCTAAATTTAGAAAATTGCTAAAGACCTGGCTTTTCTATCAAACATTCCCGGACTAACTCTTATGACCTCCCTGTACCCCTGTATTCTGTAACCCTTGAATATCTTGTACCCTTACAACTTTCACCCTTGACCCCCTCTACCCCGTAACTCTTGTATATTTTGTATATTTGCATTTTAGTTAACTTGTTACCGCTCCTTTCGCCTCTCTCCTTCTCTTTAGTTTTGGGGTCCCCCTCTTCGACCCCCCCCGCTCCCAGTTCTCCCCTCCCCCTGTTATTTGTATTTTCCACCTTTTTGTTATTTTGTAAACTGATATGATGTGTATTTTAATGTTGGTATAAAAAAGCCATTAAATAAATAGTATCTTTTACCCTAATCTTGGATTTGGAAGCTTGTGTAAAAGACTCCATACTCAAGGTAGGGTTGCTTAAAGACTTCCACTTTCCTCTTTCAGTGGAGGGTAGGGAATCTAAATCTTAAGGTTCATTGGCTGACAGTGGTCTTTGTCCAGAAGTTAATTCTATTTCATATACTTCACTGTATTTTGTCTTCAAAAGATTACCTGGAGACAGTTCTGTTATATGTAAACCAATGTGAAATTCTGAATAGAATGTCGGTATAGAAAAACAAATAAATAAATAAAATATAACAGGAGGCAGTTCTATTGAAGAATGAGTCTATCTTTAGCAATAGGGAATGAAGTCCTATGCCAAGTGGGCAAGGAGTCTGTTATAAGAAATTCATGCTGGGTCAGAGGGGCCATCAAGCAAAGCATCCTGTTTCCAGGATGGCCAAACCAAGAATCAAGTACCTGGCAAAATACCCAACAGTAAATAAATCCCATACTACTAATGCCAGCAATAAGCAGTTGCTTTTCCCTAAGTCAGTTTGTTTAATAGCAGTTTATTGACTTCTTGTCCAAAGCTTTTTTTTTTTTTACCCAGTTACGCTAATTACCGTAACCAAATCCTCCGGCAATGAATTCCAGAGCTTAATTGTGAGTTGAGTGAATTTTCTCAGATTTGTTTTAAATGTGCTACTTACTAACTTCACGGTGTGCCCCTAGTTCTTGTATTATCTGAAAAAGGTATCAATTCACATTTACCCATTTAGTCCTCTCATGATTTTATAGACATCTATCATATTCCCATTCAGCTATTTTATCTCCACCTGAACAGTCCTAACCTCTTTAGCCTTTCCTCATAGGGGAGCCTTTTCCATTCCCTATATCATTTTGGTTGCCCTTCTCTGAACCTTTTCCAGTTCAATTATAACTTTGAAATGCAGTGACCAGAATTGCACACAAGGTGCAGTCTCGCCATGGAGCAAAAGAGGCATTATAACATTCTCAGTTTTATTTGCCATTCCTTTCCTAATACTTCCTAATGTTCTGTTTGCTTTTTTGACCACCGCAGCATACTGAGCCAATGATTTTAATGTATTATCCACTATGCCACATAGATCTTTTTCCTGGGTGGTAACTCCCAGTATGAAACCTAACTTCATTTAGTGTTACTTTTCCCTATATGCATCACTTTGCATTTGTCCACATTAAATTTCTTTTGCCATTTGGATTCCCAGTCTTCAAATCTTGTAAGGCCCTCCTGCAATTTATCACAATCTGCTTGATAGAGTGAACCTGAGTCTGGAACCCTCACTGATCTCTGATTGGGGGAAGGGAAGACTGTATAAGTGAGGAGTCCAGATTCTATAGCAACAAAATCTTATGGCATTAATGTTTTCATCTCTTAACAGAGAGGTTCCTTAGACTTTGGCCTCAAGTTAATTTTATTCTAGACCAGAGTCTTGGGTTTTTATTCAGTCTTATTCAAATCACATATGTATACTGATATAAAACTAAACCCTTTTGGTTCAGACATATTCAGTGGAAGCTACCTGAGTGAAAGTTCATCAGGGAGTTAGTAAGGTTGGAGAGTTGCCAAACATTTCTTTACAAAGTCCATCAATAAAACCAAGATAAAGGTTGATGTGAATATGGCTCTTTTAATGGACTCCAGACATATAAATTGAAAATGTTATCGCATTATAGATTTTATAAGCAAAAGATTCACTAAAAAGTCTTAAATTGTATTGCACCTTTTTAAGAGACCTGTGATTAAAAGTCTGAACTGCAAGACATTTAAGTAGTGGATATAAGATTTCAACACCATGTTACCACTATTAAGTGAGTTTTGGCAAAATTGTTATTTTTATGATGGTCTCATAAAGATGATTTTTTGTAGTTTTCCTTATCTTGGTGGTTTTCTTGATGGACTCTTTTATTTATTTATTTATTTATTTATTTATTTTTAAACATTTCTTTACAGCTTATGGGCTGCTGTTTTATCCTTGCAACCTCAGAGTCTGACTACCATTATATAGTTTACTCAGGCATCCAGAGGAGGCCATGGTGTGAGAAGAAAAGGTCTTTATGTCTGGCATAAGGAAAGGTCCACAAAACTTTTCTCTGCTTTGCCAGAAACCTGTTTAAAATGCCTTCTGCATTAATGGGTTAACTAATGTGATTCACTTTCACTTGGATGAAATTGGTTATCCTACTGTGTGGTACACAAATCGGTCAAAGGGATGGCCTTATAATGGGTGGGCGTTAGTTGAAGCTCACCTAAGCCTTCTACAGAGTTTTTTGAGATCTCGGTATGGTGGTTAGAGGCTCTTTCATGCCTCCATACTCTTATGCACATCTTGTCCCTGACTGTCTGCCATAAGTCTTTAAAGTTAATCGCCTTTTTTTTTTTTTTGATACAAGAAATCTGTCTGGAGGGTTCCACAACCCCAGATAGTCTCCTTAGGTTTCTTCTCAGCACCAAAAACTTGTAATGCCTATGGGCAAAAGTACCATTTCTCTTGATTAGTGAATTGTGCTTTTGTATTGTCCAGGAGGACCTGAGTCTAGTAGGGAACATCAGAACTCCCTGTGCTGGAGCTGTGACTGAATTTGTTTTGAAGCAGCAAAGTGGGATTTTTGCCATGCATTCATGAAACTATATTTTAAAACTGTCCTACGGGAGTCTCTTTTGGGTGTAGAACCCAACTCCATTCCCTCCTAGAGCCTGTTATTAGTCAGACTGCCTCAAAAAAAAAAAAAAAAAAAGGGGGGGGGAGGGAGGGAAACAGATTATCTGCTATTTACTGTATTACTATGTTTGCAGTGTTATATCATTTCCTTTAAGTATCATGATTAAAAGGCTTTGTCTGGATAATTTTAACTTATCTTTACAAAACACAAGATTTAATTTTCTATCTACTTCCCAGCTAAATTTTTGTTGGGTAACTCATTACCTGGAAAACAATTAATTTGCATAAAAAAGCAGTGATTGAGGGGTTCTGGAGGCATGGTTAAATTTTAGCTAGTGAGCATGGATATTCATACTTAGCCAGGGAAGCCTGGGAAAAATAGCTACTCTGGAGTTACCTGGATATAGTCAGATAACTTATCCAGATAATTGCTGCTGAATATCTGGGTAAAATTATCAGAGTAACTTTTCCTAGTCACCAGCCTGCTGAATACCTACTGTCCTTATTTTAGTACAGTGATGGTGAACTCAGTCCTTGAGTATCACAAACAGATATACTTTCAGAAGTCCCATAGTGAGAATTCACACAAGATTTGCATATTTTAACTTTTTGGAGGGCTGGAATTTGCCATCATTAATCTAGTGGATGGGCAGAGCAGCATCTTGGACTTAGAAACATGACAGCAAAAAGACCGTATGACTGATCCACCCAATTTTAGCTTTGTAATTCCCATCACTCCCTTAGAGATCCCATGCATTTATCCCATGCTTTCTTAAATTCAGATACTGTTTTTTTGTTTCAGCCACCTTCACCGGGAGGATGTTCCACCCTCTCTGTAAAGAAATATTTCCTAAGATTACTCCTGAGTTTACTCCCTTTCACTCTCCTCCCATGACCCCTTGTTGTAGAGCCTCTTTTCTGTTCAAGGAGGCTCACCTCTTGTGCATGGCAACCTTTGAGGTATTTAAATGACTATATCTCCCCATCTTGCCTATCCTTTAAGGTGTACATATTTAGATCTTTGAGTCTATCCCCACATGCTTTAGAATGAAGACCACTAATGATTTTAGTAGCTACCCTCTGGACTATCCTGTTTATTTACATGGTTTTGTATTTGTTCAGTTTCTATGTTATATTGTAAAGCGCAATGCTGAATTATTGTTTTAATGTAAACCGAGGTGATGTTACTTACGTACCCCGGTATATAAAAAAAATCTGCAAATAAATAAATAAATATTCTTTTGAACGTGTGGTCTCCAGAATTGTACACTGTTCCACATGAGGTCTCACATAGGGGCAATATCACCTCCCTTTTTTCTGCTGACCATTCCTTTTTCTATGCAGCCAAGCATATTTCTGGCTTTTGCTGTCTTTATCCATGTGTGTGGCCAACTTAAAATCATCAGATACAGACACCCCCCAGATCCTGTTCATGCCTAGAAAAATTCCACCTCCAATACTGTACCTCTCCCTTGGTTTTTGCATCCCAAATGCATTACTCTGCATTATTTATTTTTTTAGCATTAAATTAGTCAGACCTTAGACTATTCCTCAAGCTTTGCTAGATCGCACCTTATAATCCGCACTTTCCTGGCTGTCCATCTTGTTGCAGTGGCTTGCAAGCTATACTTCCCTATTTTAGGGATAACCCTGTTTGCGGACAGGGGAGTCTTGGTTCAAGCAACAATTCCATTTACTGGATCGCATGTTTCCTTGGGGGAAGAATATGCTATCATGGCTGAGGTATTAATGCCTAAGCCTGGTTCAGGGCAATCTGTTCAGAGATCACCCTTGCCCTGCCCTGGTACCCTTAGAGTTTCCAGGCCGGTGAAGAAATCCTGTTCAACAGGGTTTTGTACTTGAGGCACCCTGGCTTCCTGTCTTGGTGGAGAGTGTCTGGATTTCTTCCCTGTGGAATTTGCTCTGTTTCAATTGTTCCAAGCAGGCTGAGGGCTCTATCTTGGTGGGTAATGCCCCACTGGAATCTGCAGTGATTTATTCACTTGGGATTGAGTTATACAACCTAACAACTTGTGCTTACCCCAGCAGTCCAGTGGTTTGCCTCCTTGTGTTCTTCACTCCTTCCGATTTCCAGTTGAAACCTCTGTTTGGGGTGGGGTGGGGGAATGCTAAGGCCTTTGTGGTATATCTTGGTGTATACCTGCAGGGGAAGATACACCACTTTTTCCCTATATTTTTGCCAATACTGCCTTTAGCTTTTTTTTCAATTCACTAGGTAGCCTAAAGTGTCATCTTGCTCACCTGATCTATCCTGTAAATGGGATGGATAGCCCTGCCCTTGACAGGGTGCAGTGTGGGTGAGCTTTCAGGCCTAATGTATCTCCCTGCTCAGGGGGTTTGGGCTAGTGGTCCCATTCAGGGATTGCCTTTCTTCCTCTCAAACCTTTGAAGCTGTCCTGCTGGTCAGCTATCTCTGTGCTTTGGCCCGTAGTGTCTGTCGCAGACCCTGCCATTGTTGCTGATTTATTTTTCCAAGGGTTGCTTGGGTTTTTTGCCCATTATGCCTATTAGCCAAACATGGACACACTTCTGCAGAGAGATTCTGTCCTTCAGATGTCAGTGGACTGCAGTTTCTTTTCGGGGAGTTCTTGAACCCCAGTTGGTTTTTCAGTTGTCTTGTATCTCCAAAGAAAACTGTGAGGTCTTCATCCAAGAGTCCTTCTCTTGTTTTACTACTCTAGAGGTTCTAGACCTACTGTCAGGTTTTACTGATCCGAAACCCTGCTTGTAATATTTTCAGTGTATGTTTCTTGTTGGCACTTGCATCACTCCCCTGCCTTAGGCGTTTCTGCCTCACATCAATGTTTTATGTCTGTGTTTTCTGTAGTTTTCTCTTTGTAGAACCCAACTCTTTTCCTGCCTAGACCCCTTTCTGGGTTGGCTGCCTCACAGGCAAAAGCGAGAGAGGTGGTCCTTTTCAGCATGGTGTGGTTTCCCGCTCGGATAGCCTATAGCTTGGGATTCACCCATGTGTGAGGACTACCATCCTGCATCCTCAGAGAAAGTAGAGTTGCTTACCAGTAACAAGTGTTCTTCGAGGACAGTAGGATGTTAATCTTCACAAAACCCACTCCCCTCCCCTGGGAGTTGGTTTCTTCATGCATTAGCTATATTATGGACTGAGGGACTGCCTAGGGGGCAGGGTGATGACTATAGATGCACATGCTTAGCAGGGCATGTTTGAAAGTTCTAGATTCTTTGATAAAAGTTCCGTGCTGGGCTCCATCTGATGATGTCACCCATTTGTGAGGACTAATATGCTTTGTCCTTGGAGAACACCTGTTATAGGTAAGCAACTCTGCTTTCTCCTGGGTAGTTCATCCTTAGTTTCTCCACCTCCTATATACAGTTACCAAATCATTCCAGATCATCAGGTATAGATTGTCTGCTGATTTGCCTTATTGCATTTATGTAGTTCTCATTCTTCCCTTTAAAAAAAAAAATAAATAAAAAAGCACATGGAAATTGGAAGCCCATGCAGGCAGTGGGGCAAAACTAAGATCTGGCTTAGCCAATTCCTAGTCGGGTACCATATGGCAATTCTGCTGTCTCTTAATTTTGTTTTCCCTCCCCCTTGTCCTAACACTGTTTAATTCTCCCTCCATCTCTACCATTGCTTTCCAGAATTTGAAATTGAGGGAGTCCTGAATGTATGAGCTCACATGCAGCCCTTTTCACTTTTTTTTTTTAATACCAGCAGTAGGTCTGATAGTGGAATAAAATAGGAAAGGATTCTCTATAGACAATTCACTGTTTTTTGCCTTACCCAGTTGCCATCTACTGACTGGATGACTGTTGTCTTGAAATGTGAGATTTTCGGAGCAATACACTCTTCTTTCCTACGCATGGCACTAGCAGAAGGACAAAAGCTACACAGCAGCTAATGCTCTGCCAGCCTAGTGGTATGTTAGAATGATCACAATTTTTTTTTTCAATGCAGTAATGTGTACTTTTTTTTTATTCTGGTGATATACTGTTCATTTTATTGGTCTTTGTCAAGCAAACAAGTCTTTGTTGAGCTCATCAGTTGGTAGCAATCAGACTAGCAGAAATCCCAAAGGTCTACCCAAAAAAAAAAGCTTTCTTAAGGTTTCGAGTCTTAAAAAGTTAGTCACTGCAGAAAAAATGTAGTCATTTTCTTTGTATGGTCTAGTTTTAGAATGTCTGCAGGGGATTTCTGCTTTCTCTGTGGAGACAGTTGCTAATACCAGTATTTTTACAGCCAAAAACCCAAATATCTTAGTCTAGAGCCAGCACTGACAATGAAATGGTAGGTAATAGGACAGATGTGGTCACTGATAGAAAAAGGGAACTTTGTTTCAATTAAATTTGGTGATTTTTTTTGCCAAGGATCAACACATGCTTAAGCGATATGCACCTGCAAGGAGGTGAGAAGGAAGTCATACATCTCCTAAGAGCACTTTCTTCTCTGACCAGGAGTATGTAACCATACTGCCAGAAGCAACAATTTTTCCATATAATGTTGCTGAATCTTTAGGTTTAGACACTTCTCAGAGGACAAGCAGGATGACAGCCCTCACATATGAGTAACATCAGATTCTAGAAGCTTTCCGTATGCTCTACCAAGCATGTGCATCTGCAGTCACCCCCCTGCTTCACAGTCAGGACCTCAGTGTCTTTTCTTCTGCAGAGCTTGTATGACAAACCTCTTTGTTCTCTCTGTTACTGCAGTGAAAGTTTTTGGAGCTGCAGAAGCAGTTCTTTCTATCAGGGCTCTTTGGAGCTTTTGCTTTCTTTCGCCCCCCCCCCCCCTTTGATAGTTTTTTGTTTTGTTTTTTTTTAAACACTTCTGTCAGCCACATGGTGTGCTGGTCTTGTACCAGCATAGCCCGTTCAGAGTTTTTTTTTGTTTTGTTTTTAATTTTTAAGAAAAACATACTACCTAGTAGCTTATTAATGTATTCCTCCTTTTGTCTCTCTTGCTTAATGGGACTGGTGGTTTGCAACGTTCCAGTGTGGTCGGGCTAGGCCTCTAGTCCAGGGGGTTATGCGCATGGCCGGGCCTTGTGCATGCCATGCGCATGGCCCGGCCACACGCTTAACCCCCATTACACATGGAAGTGCCGTGCCCAGAGAAAGGGGCGGGGCTGGAGGCGGCCGGTACAGCAGCCATTTGCTGCTCCACTGGCGCCTGCAAGTTGCTATTGCTTCTGAAGAGGAACAAGAGGTAAAATAAAAAACTTGGGGTTAGATAGGATAGGGATGGGCGTGGGGAGGAAGGTCAGGTGGGTTGAAAAGTTCCCTCCCAGTCCGCTCCTTAATGGGAGCGGACTGGGAGAGGCCCGATCTTGTCGCCACATGTACTTTTACAAAATTAGGGCCCCCTGTGCGCGCCACCTGCACCTTGTGTGCAGCCCATGGATTTTATAACATGCAAACACGTTATAAAATTGACGTGTCCATGTGTATGTGCCGGGAAGCACGCACACATTTTAAAATCTACCTCGGTGTCTATAAGTGAGAGAGCATGAGTGTCTGTGTGATTGAGAGCCTGTGTGGGTGAGAGGTTGTGTGTGTGATTGAGAGAGGAGAAAGTTGCAAGCAAACTCTTTCTCCCCTCCTCTTCCTGCTATTTAACAACAATCTCAGGGCAGCTGGTAAGTCAACATTCCCAGGTATGGAGAGCAGAACATTTTTTTTATCCTTATTTTTAATTATTGGTGCTTTGTGTCTGCTGTTTGAAATATTTTATTAGTGTCTGGAAATTTTTTTCACGAGTTTTTAATTATTGGATATTTCATCAGCTTTTTTGAAATATGTTCTTTTTATTAGTATGGCTTTACTGCTATTGATTTTATACTTCTTGATTTGTTTTGACACCTGGCGATGTTTCTGTTTTTCCATTGTTGTACTGCATACTGAGACTCTGGCTTGTGGTTTCCAGTTTAGTTTTTGTCTGAATGTTTCTATTAATACTTTATGGTCTCTTTATTCTTTGCTAGGTGAGGGTCTGTCCGTGTGATTTTGTGAGGGCTCTATAGCAGCCTGGTTTATTCTATTTTCCCAATAGGAGGAATATAGGTGTTTCAAGGCCCTGAGTAATATTTTCAGTGTTGCCTTTCTCAGGAAAGGTGGCTACATTTTGAGTGGTGGAAATTGGTGGTGATCTGGTATGGGAGGTTGAACTATTTATGTAGTTTCTGTTCATAGAGAGTACTTATCTTTCCCTTCGTTATTCTGAACATTAAAAGTAATACTGGGCCTTTTTTTTTTTTTTTTTTTTTAATTTCTATCGTGGATTGTAATGAGTAGATGTCGCATACATATGAGCATGGTCACTCAGGTGTATCACAATGGGAAAAAGGTTGAGAACCACTGCATTACAAGGCACTAGAAATTCTTGACTTCCCTATCAAAAATCTCACAAAAAACTATTTTAACATAGGGTTTTTTTTTTGTTTTTTTTTTACATTCTAAACAGAAAAGGATAGTTTTTATATAGACATATGGGGAACAGCCCTTCTCTCGTGGATGGATTTATTTATTTAAAATTTGTAAACAGCCTATCAAAATTCCTTAGCAGTTTTCATATTAACATTCATAAAACCAATAAAACTTAAAACATTGGCTCAAAACATAGACAAAAAAATAACACTTAACACACACAAACATAAAACACATCCCTGACAAATCATTTATAGTTGACATTCTGTCATAATATAGTAAAACTGGTTTAGGTCAATAGGACAAATAAAAATTATGAAACTGAAACATTGTGACCACAAAGTTTCTTGATAGTTAAAAGCCTGTTGAAAGAAGAAGCTGTTGACTATTTTAATACATTTTAATAAAGAGCTGTCCTTTATATCATGTGGCAATGAGTTCCGTAATTCAGGGTCTTGTATATTCACGAGATTCGTCGAAACGTACAGCCCTGTATGCTGGAACACTGAGGAGATTTTGTGATTCCTTTCTTAGAGGCCTTGAAAGTCAAATACAGTTTAAAGTGCATTAAAACTGGATGGAGCAAGGCCATATAGACCTTTAAAAACTTGACTAAGAATTTTAAACTTAATCCTCCAAGTAATTGGCAGCCAGTGATATTTATTTATTTATTTATTTTTAATTTTTATATACCGATGTTCCTGTAAAGAATACATATCGCACCGGTTTACAAGGAACTGAACAGTCGCCTCCAGGGCGGAAATACATTAAAACAGTCGCCTCAAGGCAGAATACATTCCATCAAACATGTTGTAGGATTGGAAGGCCAGAGGCTATTTGAGTAGCCAAATTCTGAACATATTGTAAAGCTCGAATAGTTGTTTGGGAAGGCCAAGATACAAGCATTACGATAATCTAGTGAAGACATAACTAGTGAGTGCATTTTAGTCTTCAAATCATTCTCATTAAGATAGTCTGAGCAACATATGTTAACTTGTAAAAGGCACTTTCAGCTACCTTGTTAACTTGTGGTTTGAGAGACAATTTGGAGTCCATGATGGCTCCTAAGTTGTGAGCCTGACTCCTATATGGAGGAAATGTTGAGCACATTGGGGCCGATGCAATACAGTGCGCTCAGCCGAGCGCACTGTTTAACCTGCATCCGACGCGGAGTGAATGAGTTAGCACTCATCACATGCAATACATGTGAATGAGGCTATTACTCATTCACTCCAAATGCAAAAAGATAAATGTGTGTCTCAGACACACATTTATCGCTCAGATATTAACGCCTGCCTGGAGTGGGCATTAATAGCTGAGAGCATTGAAAAGAAGTACAGAAAAGCAGAAAAAACTGCTTTTCCGTACTTCTTTTTTAAAGTAAAAAAAAAAAAAATGATAACTCAGCGGTCTGCCGAGTTATTTTGTTGTTTGTAATGTTTTTTATTGTTTTATAGCCCATATAGAGCAATGCCACATTACAATAATAACCACTGCAACAGGATTCTAACAGAATAACAAAGCAACAGACAGTCGAACTTAACAATGTGCAGTCAGAGAAACAGGATAGTAGCCGTGGTACAGTCCCGGACATATATGTTTCACCCATCTCCCATCCCCCCATCCCACCCTAACCCACCTTAACCCAGCACCAAAGTCCTGGTATATATGGTATGTATGGTTGGGAACTAGCTTGATCTTCAGAATATGTCACAGCGGATATGTACAGGGAGGCGATTACAAGGAAAGATGTCGACCTAGTCGTTCTCCAATTCAGTCATTCACTGTAATCGGCGTGGATTTCAAAAATGGCTTCCAGATAGTTATAAGCATCTGTTGCTTCCTAGGAGACTCTAGCGGGGTAGATTTCTTCTCCGAAAGGTAAAGATCCAACATGGCGTTTACCCATTCCTTCACTGTTGGCAGGGAGGAAGAGATCCAATGACGTAGGATGACCCGTAGAGCCATCAGACGACTTTTGTGTAAGAGTTGGGCAGAAATACCAGGCGTACGCTTCTGAGATGTAGCAAGTCCCAAAATACAAAAGGACACCTCCCATGCCACAGGAGTGCTAGATGAGTTAGTAATATAGTGGAGTATTGAAGACCAAAAGTGTTGAATAGGAGAACACTCCCATAGACAATGTAATAATGAGGCATGAGAATGATGGCATTTAGGACAAGCATGAGACGTAGAGATCCCCGCCAGAAAAGCTTTTCTTGGCCAAATAATGAGAGCATGGAGGACCCGGAAGTGCAGTTCTCTCATATATGCACTGTGTGCCACTACCTTGTTGATATGCCAGCTGCGCCGAATCGCTGATCCAGGTATAGTCTGGCCCAACACAGAGGACCAGTGGGAAGCCACAACAGCATGCAGTCCATATTTCGCAGTGTCATGTAAGAAGTTGTAGAAGGTTGAGATGGAAATCAGCTGTTTCGAGCATAAATGAAGAAATCTTTGAAAAGGTCCATTTGTGAGGGTTGTAGAAGTCGTGGGAATCACAGTCTTAACATAACTACGGATTTGCATGTAACATAAGTAGTCAGAGGCTTGGAAATGCAAGTGTTGGCAACAATAAGGAAAGGAATAAACAGTATTAGTTTGCAAATTAATAAAATGATTCAGTGTTAACAAACTAGCAGGATCTAGGGAGTGTTGTAGATGCAAACTGTCCTGCCCTGCCGGAAAATTGGGATTTCCCATCAGAGGGAGACAGTAGGAAACACGCCAGGGCAATTTCAAATGTCGTCTTAGAAAGCGCCAACAGCTTCTGAAAGATTTAAGTAATACATTGCCACTAACAGAGGCAGGAACTACATGGCCAGGTGCATGTAGCAAATACGCCAAATTCAGGGGTTGCATTAATTCCCTCTCCAAGGATACTATCATTGAATTACCACCATAACCCAGCCATTCTCGTAACATTGACATTAGGCATGCAAGATTATAAAAACGGACGTTTGCTACTCCCAAGCCTCCATCCACTTTAGGAACCATCAACTTGGAATATTGCACCCTTGCTCGTTTAGCATTCCAATAAAACTTACTAAATATTTTCTGTAGCATTTTAACATCCGTTGCAGACAAAAACACAGGGAGCATTTGTAAAATATACAACAACTTAGGTATCAAAATCATTTGAACCAGAGCTATTCTGCCAGAGATAGAAAGAGGAAACACATTCCAACTCTCTACCTTTGCCCGGAATGTCTGTATAAGAGGAGTGATATTGTATGAATACCACTTCTGAGGGTTGCTGTGAATTTTAATGCCAAGGTATTTAATGGTGTCTGTGGCACAAAGTAAAGGAAAATCTATCCATTGTAATTTAAGATCACCATTAATATCCATTGCTTCCGATTTAGTAAGGTTTAATTTTAAGCCAGAGAAGGAGCCAAAAGTATGAATGAGATCTAATAAGATGGGTAGGGAGGATTTGGCATTGGAAATAATCATCAGCATGTCATCAGCGAAAAGCATCATTTTCTGTTCAAATTTCCCTGTAAACACCCCAGGAATGTCATTGGAGAGTTTAATTTTATGTATAAGGGGTTCCAAGGAAAGGATATACAAGAGGGGCGACAGGGGGCAACCCTGCCGAGTGCCTCTGCCCAGAGAAAACAGAGAGGAAGTTGAGTTATTGAGGCATATAATCGCCTTAGGATCTTTGTACAAAATCCGGATGGCCGCTAGAAAAGGGCCAGAGAAACCAAAATGCTGTAGGGCCGAGAATAGATAAGACCATGCTACCCTATCGAACGCTTTTTCAGCGTCGAAACTTACCAGTAAAGGATCTGGTATACCTTGCATACGGCAACTTTCCAGGGCTACCATCAGCCATCTAATGTTAGAGATTGGCCGGCGCCCATATACAAAGCCTGTTTGTTCTAAGGATATTAAATCAGGTAGCACAAACTTTAATCTATTGGCGAGGATTTTCGCATAAATTTTTACATCCTGGTTAAGGAGAGATATGGGCCTATATGATCCAGGGTCTGTTGGGTCCCGACCCGGCTTGGGAAGTATCGTAATGGCTGCTAGTTTCATTGTATCTGGTAGAGTTTCATGAGATATCATATGGTTGAAGAGTGCCGTAAGAGAGGGCACAATATGAGATGACAAAGATTTGTAAAACAACGAAGTTATGCCATCTGATCCTGGTGACTTATGAAGTCTGAGATCAGCAATTACTTTCGTGACTTCAAGGGTTGTAATAGGATGATTTAACAGCTCCCTTTGTTTGGTAGTGATTTGGGGTAGAGACAAATTCTCAAGGAAAGCATGCTGGTTGCTGAGATGCGGCTCTTCAGCCGCGTACAGAGAGGTGTAAAACTCTTGGAAGATTTGGCCAATTTCAGATGTAGTCACCGATTGAGTACCATCTGATCGTTTAATGGAAGTGATATATTTAGAGGACTATTTGGCTTTGGTTAGGCGGGCCAGAAGCCGGCCAGGTTTATTGCCATGTAGAAATAGCCTATGCTTAAAAGCAAACATGTTTCCTGTCGCTTTCTGGTGGATAATATCATTAAGGACTTTTTGAGTTGTCCGAAACCTGTCCCGCCACACGTCAGTGTTATGAGTATTCCACTGTTTCTTATAGTATGCCAACTTAGATTCTAGGTTTAAAATTTGCTTATTTTGCGTACGTTTATATTGTATAACATACTGCAATATATCACCACGGATAACCGCTTTGGCAGTCTCCCAAAAAAGGGGCGGCTGATCTTTATGAAGATGATTAAATTCCTCATATTGCAACCATTTCCCTTCCAAAAATGTCGCAAACTTTTTGTCAGTGGCGAGCCATTCAGGCATTCGCCATTGAAAAAGGGAAGGCACAGTGGTGTGTGTGAACCCACAACCATTGAGAAAAGTGACTCAGATCAAAATATAATCAATTCTAGTCTTAGTGGCGTGAGCTCTAGCGTAGTGCGTATAGTCTCTTTCTGTAGGATGAAGGGCCCTCCAGCTATCCACCAGGTTCAGGGTAGAGCATAAGAACGAGAGTCCTTTTTCAGGGCCCAAAGCAGAGACAGGGCTAGAAGAACTCCTGTCCATCACAGGATCCATCAAACAGTTAAAGTCTCCCGCTACTAGCATGGAGTGAGGCCCAAATTCAGATAACTTAGTTATTAAAGTGGTGTAGAAGGAATGATTGTATTTGTTAGGGCCATACACTGAAGCCAGCGTGACTGATTTACCAAAAAGGTTACCTTGGACAATAATAATACGCCCCTCGTCGTCCTTCCATTGAGAGGTAACATGAAAAGGTATAGCTTTGTGTATTAGTATAGCCACACCATTCCTTTTGTGTGTACCGGAAGAAAAAAAGATTTGATTAAAACCTTTCTTATTAAGTTTCAAATGTTCAGCATCCAGCATATGCGTTTCCTGCAGGAAAAGTATATCCCCTTTAGATTTGTGACAGTGCGCCATAACTTTTTCCCGTTTAATGGGCGAGCCCATCCCCGCTACATTCCAAGTCATATAGTTAACTTTAGGACTCAGAGTGCCTTAATTCGTGACAGTGACCGGGAGCTAGTACAATAACACTAGGGTAGCCTGCCAAAGGAAAGAGCATGAAGCAGCGGGACAGCAGCCTGTGCCCTAACCAGAGGAGCCCACATAACAGTGCCAAGAAGCGAACATACATGCAGCTCGGTGCACTTCTCAACAGAATATTCCACCCCTGATGGACAAGTATGAGAAAGATAGCTAGCATAAAGTACACATAACTGAAACAGAAAACCAGAGCATAAAAGAAAAAGCAAGTCCCAATCCAATTCTTAAGGTGCAATCCCACCCCCCTTCCCCTTACTCCCATCCCAAATTCTAATGCTCCCCCCTTTATCCAACCAAATCCCTGAATGCTCTCCATGTCGAGTGCAGGAGCCATAATGTGAGTGTTCAGGTGGCAGGCCCATGTATTGGACCCGATCAAAATAACTTCCATTGAACATTGCCCAGTTCATCATGTGTGTTCTGTAGAGGAGTGACTGACCAAAGGTAAATAGAGCACAAACCTTCCCTCGAACGACTATTGTCGTGAGAATAAGTTTATTTGATAGCTTCCATCGTGGGAGGCCTCTGTTGCCGATTTCACTCCGGGTCTGTTGGAAGGATTTCCTGCACGTACTTTTGAGCAGCAGGTAAAGCATCAAAAACCTGAGTTTGGCCGTTAAACCAAACGCGGAGCTTCGCTGGATATTGTAGGGTAAATCTGATCTGCTTTTCCACCAGCCTCGTGCAGAGCGGACTGAACTCTTTGCGTTTTGGCCGCCAGCCGGGCAGAAAAATCTTGAAAGATACGTACTGAGTCATTCTGAAATTTCAGCGCCTGGATCTTGCGCGAGGCTTGCCAGATCTTTTGCTTGTCGGCATAGTTCAGAATTCTTGCAATGACAACACGAGGGCGTGTGTGTTGAGGGGAGCGAGCGCCCAGCCTGTGTGCTCTCTCGATTTGCAACGAAGCAAGGTCTGAGGAATTGAGGGCCTCTGGAATCCATTTAGTTAAGTAAGCAGCCAATTCGTTGTCCAGAATTGACTCCGGGATGCCAATAAAACGCAGGTTATTGCGCCGTGAGCGGTTTTCAAGCTCATCAATTTTGTCTTCGTGGCTTTGAATGAGTTGTTCTAGCTTATGTAGTTTGCCCTCGGTCGCCAACGCTTCGTCCTCCGCCACGGACATCTGAAGCTCCAAGGTATCAATGCGTGGGGGTATTTCAAGAAAAGCCGCTTGTAAGGTGGTTAATTGCTCAGAGATTTTATCCAGCTTTGTCGAAAGAGCTTCTGTAACTGCGGTGGTCACTGCCGCGGATAACGTTGTTAGCGCAGCATCCTCCATTGCGCCAGAGCCCCCTTTGTCCGTGCTGGTGGCCATTTTGTCTTCGGCTTTTCTTTGTCCTTTTTGGCCACCTTAGCCGGCATGGTAGTTGGCGATCTGTGCATATAGCGGTCGATATTCATATGCCCAAGCCTTAGAGCCGATCAGAGATCCCAAATAGAGACGGATGACGCTGATGTGGAAAGATTCACTGGCCTGCCACCTAGAGCCGAGCTAGTTGCGACCAGCCCAGATCACCACATCACGTGACTCCGTCTGCCGAGTTATTAAGGCAGACACCAGTAAACTCTGCGTTGGTTTTCATAACCGGCCGTCTGCCAGTAATGAAAATGGCCGCCAATAAACTCTGCAGCTGGCAGACAGGCAGGTTATGAAAACCGAGGCTGAGTTTACCGGCATCGGTCTTGATAACCGGCAGCTGCGATGGGTCTCATTAGCAAGGTCGCGCTTAGCGCCTCCTTCCTAGCGTGACCCCCTAATTTACATATTGCATGGCGCCCCCTTGCGGGCGTCATGCGTGCATGATGAAAAGTCAGTGCCCGCTTTCCGCGAAGATTATTGCATCTGCCCCATTGACAAGTTACTTGTGTATTAAATAGTATGTTTTTACCACTTTGGGATTTACACATTTTGCATTCAAATCAAGGAATTAATTACACACTGAATGTAGCATTTATTTCAAAAGAATTGTTTGTAGTAATGTGTTACAATTAAAGATAATTTATTTTATACTTTAACAGGTATTAAAAATGAATTGGGCATTCTTTATTGCTAATGATATAAATAAGCACATAGATGTGTAAACAGATTCAGTAATAGATTTTTAGAGCACTTGTGACAAAATGTAAGACAACATGAACACAAACTCTTATTTTCAAGCTTAAAGTTGCAATATTACTATGCTGATTTTTGTTTTAGGCTAGTAAAAGCAATTAAATTTTGACTTTAAGGCAGCTAAACCTAGGGTCAGTTAATCCAAAGATTAATACTGCATCTGAAAGTAAGGTATTCATAATACAGCTTTGTTTTGCAGGCACTTGCTCTTAGGGTGTAATATAGCTTTGGGATTCATGAATCAAATATGACTTAAGTCACTGACAATCTGTATATGTCTTATCGCATTAAAGTTTCTATTGTGATGTCATTTTTTAAATAGCTTTTTCTTTTTTCAGTATGATATACATGCAGGTGTTCTGAGATTGGAGCAGTAATTAAAGCACATTATTACATGGCTAGCTCAATTCCCTCTTGATTCTTGAACCTGCTTGAAATTATAATGATGCACAGCTTGAAACACCCGGAGGAGACAGTAATATTCATGCCACATGGAGCTTGAGGGGGAAGGGAAGAACAATGTTATTGCCAGTATTAATTACATCAGTAGAGCAGCTAGGAAACATTAACATGGAGGAATAACAAAAAAAAATATGATATTTGTAAATGATTAAACAGATTTTTAAGATGCAGAGTAGTTATGCATTCTGTTAGTCTCTTATCTACATGAGCTTTTGTTGGTATTCTACAAGAACATACAGGACTAACCTGACTTTATTAGTGTATACCTGTTCTGGTTACTGAAAATAGGTGACCTAAGTTCTTAATGGGATTTTCTCTCAATTTATGCCTACGGGATAAATCCCAAGGTCACATTTCAAACCTTTAAGTGGGCACACTTTTTTTGCAAATGCAGAAGGATGTTATGTGCGGGGAAAAAAAAATCTGAATGGGCCAGTGAATTGCATATGTGATTTCTAAGTTTAGAATAGGCAAAAGGATTGTGGTGTACAATATGGCATATCTAAAATGTTGCAAACAACAAAGAGCAATCTTGCTGTCCTGTATTTCAATAACCAACATTAAAGGCATTGCTACTAATGATAAATGTCCCATCAAAGAGTAAAAGATGTATTTGAAAAATATTTAAGTATGGGTATGTGCTGCATCAGAAAGCCAGGCAACGTGTTCTATGCACTGAAGAACCGTCCGGTCTACTAATCATTTGCAGCACATACCAAATTTTAGAACGCTGGAGCGCTTAATGATGATTTTTAAACACACATTTTTTAGCCAATGTCCCGACTTGGAGTGATTAAACCACAAACAGGAAATATTCAAGACCCCACAGCGGCTGGTGTTTCGCTATAGGGCATAGCTTCCTCAGGGGTATTTGAAGAATTTAAATATCTCTCTTGAAGATGGACGCAAGGTCTCGCAAAAGATATCCAAACCGCCGCGGGACATTTATCATTAGGAGCGGTGCCTTTTTTAACGTTGGATATCTAAAACGTTTACATTTGCAAGTTTTTTTTCAGCAAGGATTTTTTTGTACTTAGGGAGGGAATGAAGAGACTAATCTTTTGTAAAGTGTTTTACATTAACTTGTAATAAGGCACTTGGTGCCATTTTTGAAAAATACTGACAACAGACCACTCTTAAATGATAGCTTTATAATTTCATCTGGAAATGGATTTTAAGCAAGCTAGTGCAGCTAAAAGCTTGGCAAGTCCCAGCCAGCTATCAATAATAGCCAAAGCTGACCCGGGCTTAGACTGCGTGTGTACCCTTCTGTTTTTCATACAGTGCCAAAAGGACAGTGCTGGAGGGAAGGAGGAAGTGGACATACAAGACTGGAAGCTAGAGCTAATTATGTCTGTTATTAGCCAACCTTTGCATTAGTTTGCTTAAAAATCTGTTTTCACCTGAGTAAAAATGTAACTGCTGTTTAAGATTTTAACTCAGATATACTGAACAATTGAGTGAAACTATAAATTACTCCTGGGGGAATTCTGCGCATAAAAAATATAAATTCTGTGCACAAAAATTTAAAATTCTGCAAACTTTATATTGGTCAAAATAACACAATTTACATGACAGTGCTTAAGTAATTACATTTTAAATTAATACAGAAAAGTTATTACTTAAAGATGCAGAATTGTAAATATTTTGAGCAGAATTTCCCCAGAAATTCACTTTGTGTCCCTTCCACTCTCTCTCCCTACTCCCCTGGCCACTTTGCCCTCTCAGGCCCCAACTCCTCCACATGCCAGTATCTCTCCCCTCCATCTCTAGGCTCAACCCCTTCCACTCTATCTCCACTCCCAGAGTTTGACCCTGTTCTCAGTACTTCCCCTTACACAGGCATCCTCTGTCCCTCCCTCTCTCACACACATTCTCCCTTTCTCTGGTGCACATATACACACCCCCATACAGGTCCCCTCACTCTCTCGTGCACACACACATCCCCTCATACAGGGTCCCTCTGTCTTGCATGCACACTCTCACAAGCTCCCTTTCTCTCTCACGCATACACCCTCACACAGGCTACTTATGTGTCTCTCTCACACAGTCCTTCACACAGGCTCTTTCTCACACATACACAATCCCTTCACAGGCCAGCACCCTTACATACACAAGATCCCTTTTTCATACACACAAGCTCCCAATCTCTCACACATACTCCTTCACAATCTCCTCATAAAGGCTCCCTCTCTCTCTCTCTGGCATCCACACTCAAACACCCTTCTGCTCTCTCCCCCCCCTTCCCCTGCTTACCCTCCCTGGTCTCTCTCACCCCCTCCTGATCACCACCCTCTCTCTGTCTCACCCCTCCCCCCTGCTTTCTTTCTCTCCCCCTCCCCCTCCTCACACACACATCTCTCTACATACATTCATGCTTACCAGGGCCTTTATCTATGTCGCGAATGGAGTGTGTCCCGAGGCATACGGGGGCCTTCATGTTCACCACGAATGGCGCGCTCTGTTTGCAGCATGCTAGGGCCTTAATCTTCGCTGCAAATGGTGCGCTCTGTTCGCGGCATGCCGGAGTCTCCTCTGCCATTTTCTGCGCAGAATTTGCACAGAATTCCCCCCTGCGCAGAATTTGGCAAGGAGGGAATTCCTCCAGGACTAATATATGCATGTTTAATATATATGTTACTATATAAACATACAGAATTGGAGATTTTGGTTTTGTGAAAGGGCACTGTTTATTCACAGAGCCAAGCTTCTAATTTAGCCTTTAATGAAACAAATAGCTGTCCATTACAACTGGTTATTCAGTGTAACAAATGTTTAATCTGCCTTAACAAAATGAAATCTTTTTCTTGTTTGGGTCACCTTTCTTTATGGTGGCTCTAG
Organism: Rhinatrema bivittatum; assembly: GCF_901001135.1. NCBI lineage: Eukaryota > Metazoa > Chordata > Amphibia > Gymnophiona > Rhinatrematidae > Rhinatrema > Rhinatrema bivittatum. The sequence continues at coordinate 48,783,235 of NC_042618.1, read as the reverse complement.
TCTCCAAGTCTAGACATGTCCCTTTTTTTTTTTTTTAAAACATGTCTTGGTTGACTGACCATCTGGTATTGCACAGTTACTTCTGTGAAGGAGAATAATGGTTACTTGAATTATTTTTGCACTGTGAGAATATTTCATCTGATTTTCAAATGTGACAGGACATATGTTGACTTTAAATGTTTTTTCAGACAAATCTCCAATAGCTACATACCTTCAAGTTCTTTCTTCAAACTACCTGAAATGTATATTTTGATATAGAATAAATTATCTTGGTTTGTTACTCATCCAAATGAGATCATTTTATAGAATCCCATGGAACTCATATTCTGACTTCCATTTTTTTTTTTTGTATAAGATGTAGTATTCTGACATCCTGTACATATGTCTGCCTTAGTTCTATATTTCAAGGCAAATGTTTGCTGTCACTGAAGATATTCCAATGTTAGCTATGGGTAAAATCAACACTATGAATATTCCTGTATGCAAAACAAAATTAGTAGTCCATTTTCTGGGGCGGTAGGAAACGAAAGCAGATTTCTGGTGGGAGTTGGAAATAGGCTTAGCAATTTATTATGTTTAAAAAAAAATCCAAAAAACAAACCATCATGAATTGCCAGACTTGCAAGATGAGCATGGTTTAATGATCTTGTGTGGGATATTAATCTTCATTTTTTCCTATGGCATTTGTAAAATGTATTTTACATATCAAATTTATACACTTATAAAACTTGCAGATCACTTTATGCAATTTTTTCATAAAAATAGCATATGTTTATTCTACTAACAGCTAAGCAGGAGAAATGCCATGCCTTTTGCCTCTACATAATGTTTTATGTAGGCAGTTTTCATGTTTCCTTTTTGCACTGGCATAATTCGTCTCCTTGCTTCCTTTAGCTTCCTTTTAGCAAAATGAAATATGCTACTTCATTGAGTCATTTCCACGGAGCATTAGTCCATGCCACCTTTTCTGCCACCTGCTTTGTAACGTTAAAGGTTAACTGCCTTTTGCTGTCGCTGAAGAGAAGGGGACTAGTCGTGTCCCCTTCTCTTCGTGTGAGAGAGAAGGGGACTAGTTTAGCAGAACTATCCAAACAAATTAAATGTTCCATTTTTCAAAACTTAGCTTTCAGTATGAAAGTCAGAGGACATTGGAGGAATCATTCTGCTTATATGGAGCACCTTTTTTTTATTTTACTAGTGTAGAGATCCTTTAGGATCTCCACTAGATGGCCCTAGTAACAGACCTAGGGTACAGTGTAGGAGTGGAGCAAACCACTTGCTTCAGCACTCCTTCATTTTGGCTGCAGGGGCAGGCTACTTCAGAGATCTGTGTGGCATTTTGAGTAGGAGCTAATCTTTCTGGCCTCTCCTCCCCCTTCCCCTTTCCTGGGTGCTATCAAATACCTTTCCATTCCACAATCGGACTGGTAGGGTAGTCTCAAGTATTTATTTTTTGAAGTATTCTTGTGAATAAGTAGACCTGACTCAGGCAGGAAAGTTCTTGTATTAGGAAGGACAGAAGACCTGCTGATGCCATCTCGCACCCTGTGGTGACTTGTCACAAAGCACCAGTTTTGTATTTTGTCGAGATCTTTACCTTTTGGTTTGGGAGGAAGTTTTAGCTGCTCCCTTCCTTTCCAAGAGTTGAGCAAAGAATAGCAAATTCCTTCCCATACTTGCTGACTAGACCTTTTAGTCTAAAAGATCTAAATTCTATCATCTTGAGAGGAGAATGATGAGTAAGATATCTGGATACCATTTATCATCTGGACAGGAACATCATGAGTACAAAGTTGTCATCTGGAGACTTCCACTGGAGTCTGTGCCCAGGGAGTAAAGGAGGATTTTGGTTTTAGAGGATTTCAGCTATGTTTAGATTTTAGGTTTCTCTGAGGACAAGCAGAATGGTAGTCCTTGCACATGGGTAGGGTTGCCAACTTTTCCATTAACCAGGACTGGACACTTGAGGACCGGGGGGTGGGGTGGGGGAATGGTACCCCTTCATTTGCATACATTTTAGATCCTACCAGTGAACTGCCTAAACAATGTATCTATGTATCTGCAGAACCACTGGGAGCTGAAGGCTGTGCTGTGCACCTCTTCCTCTCCCTATGCTGTCCAATCACAGCATGGGAAAGAGGCAAGGATACAGCACAGCGGTTCTCTGATGGGCTCCGATCTGCCTTTCTCTTCCTCTAAGAAGCTGTTGGGTAAAGGAGGATCCACCTGCAAAACCAGACATTTAGTGTCCGGTTGGTACTTCTGACTGGACACTGTACAGAATGCCTGAAAACCTGGCTGCCTGGTCCAAAACTAGACAGTTGGCAACCCTACACATGGATGACATCATGTGATGGACACCAGCATGGAACTTTAATCTCAAAGAATTCTAGAGCTTTCAAACATGCCCTACTGAGCATGTGCAGCTATAATTATCACTCTGCCCCTTAGGCTGAGTCCCTCAGTCTTTTTTTTTTCCACGGAACCGCGTAGTCGTGGGAGCCTTGTGGTCATGTTATTCAGCTATGCTCTCTCCTCACAGTTTAGTTGTGATTTTTTCTGGAGCTGCAGCTGTTTTTTCTTTTCCTTACTGTAGTTTTTGTTTTTACTTTTTCTCTACTATTCAACTTTCTGCCAGCCTCATGATGGGTCTTGATCGCTGTGCAGCTTGGCAGAGTCTATTTCTGATTCTTAAATGTATTTATTAATTTTTATATACCGGTGTTCGATTTTACATATCACATTGGTTTACATTTAAACATAATTTGCAGTTATAATGCTGCATCTGCAGTTTAGTTTGAGTGCTCTCCTTGTGCTATCTGTTTTTGGTGCCTTGGTCTGGTGCAGAAAGGACTGACAGAATGCAGTCTGTGTTCCGTGTAGGCCACTGAACCTGGGGACTCGCCCAAATTCTACCCAGGCAGGAGATTCATGTCACTTCACTGATCGATTGGCATCAATGGAGGCACGGACATTGAAGGTATCGAGGATCGCACTGTTTCTGTGGCGGGGAAAGCTCATCCTCCCCACATTCAAAGGAACTAGTCTCCACCGGCAGGAGCCCTGGACTACAGGAGGGAATACAGTCTCCCCTCCTGCTTACCAGTAATGGCAGTGCAGTCTCCTCGTGAGAGAGGGTGAGCAGGAGCTTGCATAAGTAGCATTGCTGTTGCACCTTTGGTGTCATGCCTGGTATCTGTTTCCTGTGCACATCTCTGAACCAGTGCACTGATGATCTAACATGTCTGTCAGGACTGTTTTGGGGACCGGGATTGCCATTGAGCACCATGGTCATCCTTGAAGCCATCGAGGTGCAGGGACGCCCTCAATGCAATTGACTCCATAAGGACCATCTGCCGTGGACACTGTTGAGTGCCGTGCACGCTGTTGATTCATGGTTCAGCGCCATAGGCACCAGTGGGCTCCATGGAAGCCATCATGTGCCATGGGCTCTTGATGCACTGAAGGAATGTTATCAACCCAAGTGTCCTTGACCACTATGGGCATCGATGCACCGGGATAGTGGCACAGTCTGGTGTCATGGTCTGTACTGCATCAGGAACCAGCTGGCTATCGAGCACCATGGTCATCCTCAAAACCATTGGAGCTGCCCTCGACCGAATGCATGGGGGCTATTGGGCATGTCTGCCAGCGATGCTGTTCGTGGCTGCTCTTGACAATGTTGAGCACAATCGCACTTGAGCATCATTGAGCGCCTAGTTGCCCTTGAGGCCATAGTCTGCCTGGGCATGGAAGCCCCGAGAGCCCTCAAGCGCCATGGAAGCCCTCTGCCAATAGAGGCTTTGGACAGGTGGCATGGTGCTGTAGAGCGCTGGGGTTGCTTTTGACCCCGGGGCCCCCTGGAGCGCTGAGGCATCCAGGATGCACCATAGCCCAAGGCTATTGAGTGTTGGAGGCACTGATGAGCCCCCTTGCTGGTGTCCAGAAGGGCATTGGGGGGGCATCGAAATGTGCCATTAATGGCATATGAGTATCGGGTGCCCTAAGCACGGGCATGCTGTCTTGGCTGGCTTCAGCCATGGGCATGGCCATCAATGCTGTCAAGCCTGAAGCATCGACACCCTCAGGCACATAGCTGAGCTGAGGGGAACTGTGGATGACACTGGCTGTCATCAGTTCTTTTGGCCACAGCCAGCGTGTCTATTCCATGGGGCATCCAGTGGCACGTCTATGCCATAGGATCCCTGACTTGGGGCACCATGGGCGTCATGGCTTCTGCTGGACCATCGACACCTTCAGGCACTAATCTCCATTGGTGCTGCCAACTCAGGCGTTTTTGGCGAGCCATTTGCACTGTTGGGCACGGTGTACATCATGAGTGCCACCAGGCTGTCACTCTCAGCAGTCACCTGGGGCAGTATCAATAACATTGCATGCCTTCGTGCATGCCAAGCACCTGTGGTGCAGTTAAGTGCTGTCAGAGCCCTGGGCATGGTAGCATTGGTTCTGTTGATGCGATCCATTGCTAGTGAGTGCCGAGGGTGCTATTGGTGTTGGGAGTGCCTTAGTCACTGTGGGTACTGGTGGACGCAGTTGGAGACTGCGGGGCACCACTGCAGACCACCATGGGTACTTTCAATTGCCTGGGCTTCCTTCCGCCATTATCCGGTGGAAAGGGAGGTAAGCCATTCATGACCCCAGTGCAAAGGCTGCAATTAGCCTCTTGGAGCATTGTCAAGTACTGTGGGTACTATGGGGACAACTCTGCCTACTACTAGGTTTGGTCATAGACAAAACCCCAGTGGCACACTGTATCTGCTGACTCTATCAAGAGTTGGTGTAACAATGGAGTGCTTCATACATGATCAGGAACGATGGGGGTAGTCTGTTCTTCCAAGCACCTTAGGCGCTGGCAGGTGGTATTTTCTCGGCTTGTACCGTGCAGAAATAGCGGAACAGCCATCATTGCATCAAGGTATCAGCTTATCTGTTTCACACCTTTGGGTGTAATGGGACACTAGCAAGGAAGCTACTATCACACATTTTTGGATTTCTTTTTTGCAGTGCATAGCTGCCAACTCTAGCAAGTGGTGTTTGGTCCCTGCTAAGTCATGAAATTCTACACATTGGTGCAGCGATGGGATGTGTGAGTACACTGCCATACTCAAGTTGGGCACCGCTACATGAGTACTGGTCATCGCACTTTAAAAACGGAGGGCTCCAGTAACTCTCTAGTGTAGCTGTATGGATATTTCCTCATGGTGAGCACACCATTTTGTGCGCCTCTGACATAAATCTGCATTCCTGGTCGAACCATTAGGTGCATGGATACCAGGAGGGTAGTGTTGGGAACATTTCCCTCCCACAGAAGAGGGGTGTATTTTTCAATCCCTCCCCTATTAACTTACATAGAATCCCTTTGGGGGGGGGGGAGGGGGGGCGGAGCCTCTTGGACTCCATCCCTTGCAGGCTGTTGCCAGGCTATAGCCTTGATTATTTTGAATAAGGGTGCCTCCTTGCAGGCCAGGACCTACAGGTGTTGAGGGGACAGCAGTGGCCATTGTTAGACTCATCTCGCTGGTCCATGGATTACTGTGGTGTCCTTCCCCTTGACTGGGTGACTACCTCTGGCTGATTTGATCGCTTATGAACCTCAGCGACCGTAACAGACTCTCCCCAGGAGAGTAGGAAGGGTGTCCAGAATTGGGAGGCCCTGATTCCCATTGCTTTCCTGTCCTTTCAGATAGGGGAGATAAGACTAAATTTCCAGAGGCGACCGTTATGGGTTCCCCCAGACTTCCAGGTTATCTTCCTCCCACAAGGGGTGGCCCTCGTTCCCTGAAAATGGTATTTCTTCACCTCTGACGAGGGGTTGCTCTCTGTTCCCTACAGGATCCGAGAGCAAGTAGGGTGTTAGCACTCATTCTGTGGCTCAGCAGGTCTATTTCGGGAGGGAGTTATTCAGGATTTGGCCTCTGTTGTACCCGGGGTCTCCCCTTCTGGGCCACTCCCTGGTGAAGATTAGGGGTTTTCCCATGTGGGAATCACCCTTTAATTACCTGCATAGTGTGCTCTGCAGGTAATTAGTGTTTGCAGATGACTTTTCTTGCCAGTCTCTTGCATGTAGGACCCTACCTCCAGTGGGGAAGGTTCTGGTCTGGTTACATTTCAGTTGGCAGGTGTGCCTTTCAACCTTTTGCCATAGCTATGGCTGCATTAGTTGGGGGGATGAGGGAAGATGCAACGGAGATGCTACATTTTTGTTGTGATGGCTTGCAAGCTATACTTCCCCCTTTTAGGGTAACCCCGTCTGTGGGCACGGAAGTTCTGGTTCAAAGCAGACGTTGTCCAATCTCCTGGACTGGATGATTCCTTGGGGAAAGCATGTGTAATCCTGGCCTTGGGTATTGATACCTATGCCAGGTTGTTGGGCAGTCTGTTCTGAGATCAGACCGACCTTGCCCTGGTACCCTTCGGCTCACCAGATCGATAAAGGAATCCTGTTTCTATTGGGGATTGAAATTGCGGTATCCCTGCTTTTTGTCCCCCTGGTGGATGTCTTTCCCAGGAGAATGGCTCTCAGTTTTGGCTTTTCCTGTCATGGGGGGGGGGTGGTGTAAACTCCCTACTGTAATCTGCAGTGAGTTGGTTAAGAAAAGCTGCTAGGCTGTATTCATTCTGGCAACCCCAGGGTCTGCCTCGTTGTTTTTCACTCCTGACTTCTGGTCAGAATGTCGGGAGGGGAGAAAAGCTAGAGCTTTCATGGTATATTTTAGTATAATACCTGCAGGGATCGGTACACCACTTTTCCTTGTCCTTTTTCCAGATTCTGGTCAGTACTGCCTTTAGCTTTTCATACTTCACTTGGCTGACCAAAGTTCCTTTCTGCTCACCGGAGCTATCCTGTGAACTGGATGGATAGGCCTACCCTTGACAAGGTGAGTGTGGGTGAGCTTTAGTCCTAGCATAACTCCCTACTCAGGAGTTTTTAGGCTAGAAATTCTGTTCAGGAATTGCTTTGTATCCTCACACTCTTGACATCTATTCTGGATGGTCAGATCTGTCTGGTAAGGTCAGCCACAGACTTAGCTGCTGTTGCTGCTTCTTCTCCCAAGTGTTGCTTGGGTTCTGCCCATTATGCCTATTGGCCAGTCATTGGGCATGCTTCTGCAAAGGCATTCTGTCCTTCAGATTTCAGTGGCCTGCAGTTTATTTCTGGAGGGATTTCTGACCCCAGTGGGTTTTTTTTATCTTGTGACACTGAAGGAAACTACAGTTTTCATCCAAGAGTTCTCCTCTTGGTTGATTCTGTAGGCCTTTTCCTGTATCCAGAAGGAACTTAGACCTACCTTGATGTCAGGGTTCACTGATCCAAACCCTCGCTGTAATAGTGCTGTGAGGCAAAATATGCTTCTCGCTGAACTTGGCATCTCTCCCAGCTTTAGGCTACACATCGGGGTATTTCTGTCTCAGTCTATTCTGTGGTTTTCTTTTGTAGAATCCAACTCTTTTCCCACCTAGACTCGTTCATTGGTTGGCTGCCTCACAGGCAAATGGGAGAAAGGTGATAAATTCAGCACTATGGGGTTCCCCACTTTGTCCTGCTCGGATAGTCTATAGCTAGGGGTTCGTCCATGTGTGAGGACTGCCATCCTGTTTGTCCTCTGAGAAAGTCTTGCTTACCTGTAACAGGTGTTTTGCGAGGACAGCAGAATGTTAGTCCTCATGAAACCCACCAGCCTCCCTTGGTAGCTGGTTTCTTCATGTATTAGCTATATTATGGACTGAGGGACTCTGCCTAGAGGACAGGGTGATGACTACAGCTGCACATGTTCAGTAGAGCATGCTTGAAAGTTATAGAATTCTTTGAGATCACAGTTCCGTGGTGGGCTCTATTTGATGTCACCCATATGTGAGGACTAACATTCTACTGTCCTCGGAGAACACCTGTTACAGGTAAGCAGCTCTGCCTTGGGTAGCCAGTGCTCTTTCTGGTTTTGTTCTGAACCTGATCCTGGACTTTCACTAGACATGTTGCTTTTGTGATTGATGCTCCTCCCTGCCTCTGTAAAATGTTGGCTTCTCCCTGAAAGGGAGATTAATAGTTCAGGATCTTTTGCTAAGTTTAAACCTTAAAGCATAAAACTGATTGTTGGAAATGGGGAGGGGGGAAATAAAAGTGGGCAAGAGGGGTAGTTGCTACACCCTAATTAAAAATGAATGTCTCTTCTCTTGAGACTTTTTTTTTTTTTTTTTTTTTTTTTTTAAGCTATGTAGCTGGACATATTTTTGAGGTTTTTCTTTATAATCTATTTAACTTTGAACCCTAGAAAACATTCATATTTGTCATAGTTACACAAATTATAGTATGCATAGTTGAAATAAGTTAAAAATCTGTTCAAGGAGATAGTTTTCATTTAGTCTGACATGTTTCCACATACCAGTCTGAGTGTCAGATTATAATCTTGTCATTTTAGTACTGTGAAAAAAATTTCCTCAAATATTATCAAGACTTTGAAACATGTTTTGAGATATTTTAAGTAGTAACAAAAAAAATTTTATTCAAGAGCTATCTGTACAGACAAATCTGTTATAAGAATTTTTGTTTAATGTGTACAAGCACAGTTGTAACATCTTTATTTAGTACTTTTATCAAAGGAATTTTCAGTTAAGCTAAGAAGGGTATTGATTTGTTTTGAGTGTATGACTTGTGAAATAGCCAGTGTATAAATTTGGATGGATAGGATTAGTTTCCCTGGACAGGAAGTGATAGTAAGAAGTCCCATCTTCTGTTAGGTTTGTTCATTGACCTGTGAAACTTGGTTAGAATAATATGTTCTTTGACGTGCAAGGGGGCCTGGAGTAAGACCACCAGAAAGACACCACAGAATATCATTTTCTTCTAGGGCTTGCCAGGAATAAGTAATGTTATTTGATACTGGTGGGATCCAGCTTCACTGGAGACTACTGGCTGTCAGAAAGTAGAACAGGAGCAATGGCAAGGAAATCTCTACCAAAAGTAATGACAGTTTAACCTTGGAGGAGAAAATCTAGCTGTTTTTCTTTTAGAACATGTTCTTTGAAGAAATGTACTAGGTGCAATATCTTTTTGTAGGACCTATTTTGATTTAGTGAAATTTTAAATTGTCCAATTACATCCCATTCCAGATATCATATTAAATTCTAAATATTTAGCCAAAGTTTTGCCATTAAGATATTTTCCTATTAGATTTCTTAGCAGTCCTGACCAGGCCTGGATTTATGTATAGGCTTATTAGGCCTGTGCCTACGGAAACAATTTTGGGGTTGGTATTATTCCTGCTCCTGTTGCCCTTCTGGATTCTCAGAACTTGCTCCTGTCATCCTATGCTCTACCCCCCGCCCCCAGAAAATCCACTCGAGAGAGGGCTCCTTAGACTGCAGTGAGCATGTGCAGAGATTCAGTGCTTGTAGACTCTTCCCCTCCAGGCTTCTATGCAAGGGGCAGGGCCTATGAGCATGATAGACTTAGCCCTGTATGTGTTCACTGCATTTGGAGGTTACATTGCTGTAGTGGAGCTCCTAAGATATGGGGGCAGCAGGAGGAGGGAAAGGTTCTAATACCCTGGAGGGAAGGCAGCAACAGTTCCTAGAGATGGCATTTGGTGAAATCCCATCACTAGTTATGATCTGTGTAGCAGACCCTTTCCATGATTCACCATATGGTCAATACAAAACTTTGTAATCTGAGCAGTGACACAGAGACAAATAGCAGCAACCTTATCCACTGAGGCTTCTTACAGGATTACAACCCTAGAGGGCCCCAATACAGGGGAAGACTGGATTGTGCCAAATATATCTCTAAAAGAGAAAATTGCAGAATTTGAAACGAACCATTCTACATATTGTGTTCGCTGCTATTTGGTCAATTGTAATTTGAATGAGCAACTTGTAACTTGATAGCACTTCCTCTCCTTTGTCCTTCCTTCTGCAACAGTCCTTTCCACCCATTTTTCTGCTAGCCTTGAGCAGGAAAGAGCTATAACGGTACTTCCTATGGACTGCTGCATCTGAGGAGGCTGGGTAAGAAAAAGTACTACAGCAGCTTTGAAGGCTGCCGAAAGCCCTTGCCAGAACTGGCCATGAAGGAAAGCATCTAGCATATTGACATATACTTGGTGGGAGCCCATAGGTGTTACCTTGAGGTCGGGATTTGGAAACTACAAAATGTTTCAAGTAAGGCCATAGAAACTTGGAATTCTTTTTTTAGGTAGGGGTGGGCATTTGGTGTTTTATGTAAAAGGTGATGGCAGTAAAGGACTATCTAACCCAGTCTTCCCAGCTGTTCCCTCTAGCTATTCCCAGCTAATCCCTCTAGCTGTAGGATATCTCCTTATCGAAGACAGTTATTGTTTTTCCTCCATTGTACTCCATTCTTGGATAGCTAAGCATGCAAGATCCCTCTGTAATCCAAACAGCAACCAACTCAAGCACAGCTATTACCCAAACATCTGGCCACCTAAGTCCCCATGGGCTTTCAGGATGATGATCTGTTATAACCTGCCACCCTGAGCCAGTTAACAGTATGTAGCCTGTCAGACAATTGGCTACTTGAATGACTGAATTCCTGCTAGGATTTCTAGTGCTAGTTGTACTTGCAACTTGCCAGACACAGCTGCTATTTCATTTTTCTGCTGTCTCCATTTTCTTGTTAAACACATGTAGAAGTTTGCAGGTACTTTTTGTACCTGTGGTCCCTGTTGGTCCCATATTTTCAAAAAGGAACCTCTGGAGGTTTCTCTTTTTGAAAATTAGCTTGCAGGTCCTACCCTGGACCTGTAAGTTCTGGCAATTTCAAAATTGCTCCCAAAGTGCATATTTTAGTTTTGAAACTTAGCTGCCAAGTATATTTATTAGATTTCTTCTCATCCCATTCAATCTGACATTTATTTGCTTTTTATTCTGCATTTTGACACTTCAAAGCGGATTATGTTTTGGTACTGTAGACATTTCTATATCCTCAAAAGGCTTACAATTTAAGTATTCCCCTGAGGCAATGGAGGGTGAAGTGACTTGCTCAAGGTCACAAGGAGCAACAGTGGGATTTGAATCCTGGCTTCCCTGGTTTGCAGCCCACTGCACTAACCACTAGGCTGCTCCACAATTTTCATTATGTTTTAGATTTTGGCCTCATCCACAAAAAGGCAAACTTTTTCTTCCCTTTAATATCTTCACAATATCTCTCGCAAAGATATTGAACAGTTCTGAAGCACTATCCTCTCCATTTTATTCAGCGTGAACTCTATACACCACCATGTTGTGTCTTCCTTAACCAGCTTCTAATCCAGGCTACCTACCTTAGGTCCCACCCTGAACTGCTCAGTTTGTGCCTCCTATGCAGGATGGTAACAAAAGCTTTGCTAGTCTAGGGTACAATCTGAGACTAGCATCTTACAGTGGAAACTCGTATTTTAGCAGTGGTTAAGATCTTTATGTATCTACGCTAGATTTTTCAACTGCATAATGACTTCAAGAAATGCAACCTAGCTACTGTTGTATAATCACTAATCACCTACTACATTGACTACGGTAATGCTCTATTTCCTAGTATTGCACAATACAATCAAATGCCTCCCACTGACCGTGTTATGCCAATTCTGCATCAGCTATTTTGGATCCTGCTTGATAGGATAAAATTTAAAATTTCTACTTTGTCCACAAATGTGTGAATATCTTTCTCAACGTCTGTTTTCTTACACCCCCACAAGGAAGCTTCTATCCTCAAAATGGACTCTTGTCCTCCCGTCCACTGGCTTTAGCTGGACTAACTTGTATGAGACTCACACATTCAGCTGCTCTGCCCCTGAAATATGGAATAAGTATCCCTAATGCTGTGTCTGGAAACTTGTTATCCCACTCTCCTGAAAAAAGTCAGTTTGGCTGTTCAGCCAGCCTTTCCCCTAGACTCCACTCTTTACCTTTCTCTAATGAGAAAACCGATCATTTAGTCCTACTCTCTGCCTCCTATCTTTTAACTAGTTTACAATCCACAATAGGACATTTCCTCCTATCTCATGACTTTGTAAAATGTTCTCAGGAGTCTCTCATGGGGCACTTTGTCAAACGCCTTCTCAACATAAAAATAAACTACATCTACCAGTTCACCTTTATCCACATGGTTTTTAACCCCTTCAAAAACATGCAACAGATTGGTGAGGCAAGACTTCCCTTGTGTAAATCCATGCTGGCTGTGTCCCTTTAACCCATGTCTTTGATTATGTTCTGTGATTGTGTTCTTTAGAATGTTTCCGTGATTTTTTTCTGTCATTGAAGTCAGATTGACAGGTCTATCTATAGTTTCCTGAATCACCCCTGGAACCCTTTTTTTAAAGATCGAGGTTGCATTGGCCACTATCCAGTCTTCAGGCATAGCAGATGATCTGAACTATAGGTTACAAATTAACTAGTAATAGATCTGCAGTTTTATTTTTGAGTTCTTTCAGAATTTTGGGGTGTATACCATCTGGTCTAGCTTCCACAGTGATTTGTATCAGTTACTTTGAATCATTACCATTGAAAATAGTTTCTGGCACAGGTATCTCCCCTAGATCCTCTTCAGTAAACACCAAAGCAAAGAATTAATTCAGTTTTTCTGGGATTGCCTTATCTTCACTAAGTGCCCCTTTAACCCCTCGGTCATCTAACTGTCCAACAGATTCCCTGATATGCTTCTGCTTCAGATATATTTAAAAACTTTTTTTTGAGTTTTTGCTTCTAAGGCCAGCTTCTTTTCAAATTCTCTTCTAGCCCTCCTAATCAGTGTTCTATATCTAACTTGCCAGTGCTTATGCTTTTTCCTATTTTTCTCAGATGGAACATTTTTTTTCCTTTTTTGAAAGAAGTTGTTTTGACTAAAATAGCCTTTTACCTAATCTGTTAACCATGCTGGCAATTATTGGCCTTTCTTCCACTTTTTTTTAATGCTTGGAATACATCTGGACTGGGCTTCTAAGATTTTTTTTTTAAACAATCTGTTGTAAGTTTGACATGTTTGTGGACCCTTGGTTGCTGCATTGATAACTCCTCCCACGGGGAGGAGCCCCGTGGGGAAAATACAGCAATAGTAATGACCACAGAGTAGAAGCTTTATTATACAGCAGTTGGCAATGCCCGAGGAGCGGGCTGTGTTCCTCAGCCAGTGGAGTATGTCTCAGATGAATAAGTTCAGTCCAGGCACTGTGTTGTATCACGTGCAGAGTAGGTCTCACCAGAAGCTGGGAAGAGAGGGGTCCAGTAGTGGTCTGCGGAGTGGAGTACACAGAGAATCTATTCTGTGGTGAGACAAGGCAGAGAGACTGAAGAGCGAAAGTACTCACGAAGGCTGGTAGCTGTAGGAGGGGTGACCTCCGCAGCGCGAAGGTAGAACTGAGGAAAGGCTCAGAGCGTCGGAGCCCAGATGTCCTCTGTAGAAGCAGGTCGACCCAAGAAGTAAATAGACACGAGCAAGGCCCCGGGGAGCGAGTACCTAGGTCCTGATGAAGCTGGGCAACCTGGAGAGTAGACAGGAGCGAAGCAAGACCCCCGAGGAGCGGGTACCTTGAGCATCCTTGCCGGAACAGTGTAACCCCGGAAGGTGAGTAGGAGCGAATAAGGCCCCAGAGGAGCGGGTACCTAGAACGCCCTAGAGTAGCCAGCATAACCCCGGAGAGTTGTAGGAGCGAGAACTCAGAATGGAACGCCTGAGTGAAGTCTAAATTAGCTGGAGCAGAATCCTTGCTAAATCATAGCTGGATTGGATATTGGAGGCTAAGTACCCGGAGGTAGTGATGTCATGCGGCGGCGACGCCCCCAAGGTTCCTGCCATGACGTATTCAAAAGAGAGATGCGTGTGCCCTAAGTGATCTCGGTGTAAGAATGGCGAACGCAATCGCCCATGCTGGTCCAGGGACGCCGGAGATGTCGGCGAGCAGAGGCGGAGGCAGCTATCTTTCCCAGAGGAGAGGAAAGAGAAAAGAGGTGACACAGAGGGCGCAGCTGTCTGCGACCGGGCGCAACACAATGATCACGCCTGATGTAACATTTCTAGCTGCATTTTATTTTAATTTTTTTTTTTTTCATATTTTATCAGTCTCCCTTTTGAAAGCTTAATGTTAGTTTTAGATTCCTTTAATGTTCTTCCAGTCATCAAGTCAAATTTGATTGCACTATCATTACTGTTGCTGAGTTACCGCACCACAGTTACCTCTTGCACCAAATCCTCCATGCCACTAAGAATTAAGTCTAATATGGCTCTGCCTCTCGTTGGTTCCTGGACCAACTGCTCCATGTAGCAGTTTGTAGATGAAATAAACTATACCTTCCTAGCATGTCCTGATGTTACATTTACCCAGTCAGTATTGGGGTGATTGAAATCTTCCATTATTCCTATGCTGCCAAATTTGTTAGCTTCCCTAATATCTATTAGCTTTTCATCATTTGTGTATTCATTTTGGCCAGATGGACAGTAGTATGCATCTACCACTATATGCATCCCCATCAGACATGGAATTTCCACTCATAAGGATTCTACTATGCATTTAAGGGTGAATTTTAAAAGCGTCGTGCGTCAAAAGCGGGAAATGCACAAGCATGTAGGGCTTACATGTGCCTGCCATAAATTAAAAGCTACCTACCTACATAAATAAATAAATCTGCATGCAGCAGGAGATTCATGCACATCTCACTAAAAATCAAAAGTGGGTATGGTGTGGGCAGGGCAGAAGTGTTCCGGCATGGGTCCAAGAGATGTGCATGTGCCTGGGTGCATGCCCAGGCCTAGTGCTGCATAATGTTACTTCTGTGGAAAAGGTGCAAGTATTAAAAATAATAAAAAAAAAAAAAAAAAGCCATTGCTAAGGGGTTTAAAGTAGTGGTCCCCAACCCTGTCCTGGGGGCCCACTAGCCAGTCGGGTTTTCAGGATATCCACAATGAATATGCATGAGAAAATTTGCATATTATGGAGGCAGTGCATGCAAACTTTCTCTCATTTATTATTTATTTATTTGTTTTTCTATGCCGACATTCGATTCAGAATTTCACATCGGTTTACATGTAACAAAAGTGTCTCCAGTTAATCTTTTGAAGACAAAATACAGTGTAACAGTTTAACAAAGTAAATATAAGTAATTATAAGATCAATAATAGGTTAAAATTACAAAAAACTTATTTAACAGCAAAAATATAGTGATTTGATAAGTTTCTAATGGAGGAAGGAGATTGTAGAGAGGAATAAAAAAAAGGGGGGAGGGAGGGAATGATAGAGATTAATTTTCTGAGGGGAATGCTTTAAAAAAAAAAAAAAAAAAGCCAGTTTAAAGTTCTTCCTAAAGGATGAAGTAGAACGGTCAGTTCTAAGTGAGGTTGGGAGAGAGTTCCAAATATGAGGACCTATTATTGATGCAGCCCGAACTCTTGTGGATACGCTGTGAACTTCTTTACTGGAAGGAGTTATAGAAACATAGAAATGACGGCAGAAGAAGACCAATCGGCCCATCCAGTCTGCCCAGCAAGCTTCATACTTCTTTCCTTTCATACTTATCTGTTTCTCTTGGCTCTTAGCAACCCTTGGTTCTATTTCCCTTTCACCCCCACCATTAATGCAGAGAGCAGTGATGGAGCTGCATCCAAGTGAAATATCAAGCTTGATTAGTTAGGGGTAGTAACCGCCGCAACAAGCAAGCTACACCCATACTTATTTGTTTACCCAGACTATGTTATTCAGCCCTTATTGGTTGTTTTTCTTCCCTGCCGTTGAAGCAGAGAGCTATGCTGGATATGCGTGAAGTATCAGTTTTTCTTCTCCTTTGCCGTTGAAGGAAGTTGTAGGCAAATCAGTGTCCGATGAACGGAGGTTTCTTGTAGAGATGCACGGGTAAAGAGGTTTTTGTAACCAAGTGGTATAGTCATATAATGCTTTATGGATCAGCATGATGATCTTATATTGAGATCTGAATGACATGTGAAGCCAGTGTAGTTGTTAGAGTACAGGCGTGATATGGTCCAATTTTTTTGCGGTTTGTTAGAGATCTTGCCGCTGCATTCTGGAGGAGCTGAAGGGGTCTGATGGTGGTAGCAGGCAGGCCAATTAGGAAGGAATTGCAATAGTCTATTTTGGAGAAGAGGAGGGATTGTAAAACTGTCCGGTAGTCTGGGGGGTGTAGCAGAGGTTTGAGTTTCCTAAGAATTTGCAGTCTATAAAAGCCTTCTTTGATTCGTGTGTTAATATGAATTGTAAAATTAAGTTCTTTATCCAGGGTGATTCCAAGGTCTCTGACTGATGTGGACAATTTATATTTAGTCGGGATTGTATGATCCGTGGTGGACGTTGATACTTTGGACAGAAGTAGAAATTCTGTTTTATTTTGATTGAGAGAGAGTGCCATTTGAGAGAGGATATTTATACCAGTAAGATATAATTCTCATTGAGTAAATGTATTATTGATGTTATCTTTGATTGAAAGTAAGATCTGAACATCATCTGCGTATAGGAAGTATGACAGGCCTATTTTATTAAGGTAGCGGCATAATGGGAGCTTATAAATATTGAAGAGTGTTGGTGATAGTGAAGAGCCTTGAGGGACTCCTTGTGGTAGGGGTATAAGATCAGAAGTTTTATTTCTGTATGTTACTTTGAAGGATCTATTAGAGAGGAATGATTGGAACCACTGAAGTATGGTATCATTGATACCAATTTCTCTTAGTCTGTGGAGAAGGATCTTATGGTTATATCTTGTGGATATCCTGAAAACCCGACTGGCTGATGGTCCCCCAGGACAGGGTTGGGGACCACTGGTTTTAAAGGGTCTGGAGTAATGGGGGAGTTGCAGTTTGGAGGACATAGCTCTATGCTGGACAAACTGGTGGATAAACTGGTGAAACTAGTCTTGGTGTGAACACACACCAGTTATAAAATTCCCTGACTTATGAGGCCAAAACACAATGGGCCAGATTTTCTAACCTATGCACG
The DNA here is from genome assembly GCF_901001135.1 of Rhinatrema bivittatum. Classification (NCBI taxonomy): domain Eukaryota; kingdom Metazoa; phylum Chordata; class Amphibia; order Gymnophiona; family Rhinatrematidae; genus Rhinatrema; species Rhinatrema bivittatum. The sequence goes on along the minus strand of NC_042618.1, from coordinate 48,766,289 downwards.
GGCGTAGATTTGTGTGCGCAACCCGGCACGCAAAAATCTACGCCCGATTTTATAACATGTGCGTGCATGTTATAAAATCCGGGGACGGCACGTGCAAGGGGGTGCACACTTGTGCACCTTGCGTGCGCCGAGCTCTAGGGGAGCCCCGATGGCTTTCCCCGTTCCCTCCGAGGCCGCTCCGATTTCGGAGCGGCCTCGGAGGGAACTTTCCTTTCGCCACCCAGCCCTACCTAAATCCCCCCCCCCCCCCCCCCCCACCTTTATTTAAGTTGTGCCTGCCTCCGGGCAGGCGTAGGCCTAGCAGGCTGTGGGTGGAGGCCTCTGGACTGCCTCGCCCCTTTTTTCAAGCCCCGAGACATACGCATGTCCTGGGGCTTGTGTGTGTCACCGAGCCTATGTAAAATAACCCGCTCCTGCGTGCGCAGAGCCTTTCAGGGTTACGCACGTAATATACGCGCATAACCCTTTGAAAATCCGCCCCAATTTGCGCAATTAGGCACACCTACTTGCAAAACTAGGTGCATACATGCACGTGCCAAGGCTATTTTATAATGCATGTGTGTATGTTATAAAATTGTCATGGTAATGTGTGCCCAAACACCCGTTGGAAGTTATCGTCCCTGTTTTTCTTGTATATCTTTATCCTATTGGACTCTATGCCATCTCTAACTTAGTGCTACTCCCACCAGATTGATCCACCCTGACATTGTGATATAATTTGTACCGTCTTACAGCATTGAGGTAGCAGCAGCATCAGCCAGAAAACATTCTTCCTCCAAATATTTGCTAGTACATCACTGCACAAAAATTCTTCTCTACTTCAAATAAATACTTAATACTCATCCTTGCATGGAATTTCTATCGTAGTCCCTTCTGATGTGGTGAAAGCAGTTAGCATAGATGAGTTTAAAAAGCATCTGGACAAGTTCCCACTATTAGCTGTGTATTCTTGGAAGCCACTGCTTATCCAAGTTATGAGCAGGAAAGATTGGACCTATTCTTTGGGATCCTGCCAGTACTTGGGACCTGGATTGACCACATTTGGAGACAAGATGCTGGGCTTGATGGACTTTTGCCTGATCCAGTATAGAATTTCTTATATTCTTATATTAGTGTGTATGTATATATAGATATATAAAATAGGGACACATCAGAACCAAAAAAGTTGTCCTTAAGACATGTACTTAAGACATTTTTCATTGTTTTTTGGGGTGTTTGTTTCACTATTGTCTGTCTCATGAGTATCGCAGTTTATGATGGATCTATGTGAAAAATTTGTGGAGAGATTTTTTTTTTTATAAATTTGTGCATTATTGGGATAATCATGTAACTGTCTAAATTGATGTAAAGTTTTGTGGGTACTTTTTACCTGCCCACCTTGAAAATTATACCTGCAAAACTACCCCTAGACACACCTGATAAATTATGCATGCTGATGTGTGCAGTTTTTTTTTAAGGAAAAATAAAAGCATACTTTTGAAAAATTAAAAATATACCCATAAGTGCAAATCCCAACCTTGCTTCTGGGAATACCTCTGCCAACTGGAGATAAAATTATACATGCACAGGACATGTATAACATTGCTTGTATATAGGGTAAGCAATTTAAAAATGGCCCATTTCCATGAGTAAAACTGCCTGTGGAAATGACTCTGAGGGTAATTTTCTAATAACCTGAGTAAATTTTCCTAAGCTACACCATTTTTCAAGGCAAACTTATGCATGTGAGTTAGCTTTGAAAATTATCCCAGGAAAACTACTCACATAGTTTTACCTGCTGCTTTGTGTGAGAAACATTTTGGGAGAATTTTGCATGCTTTTCAAAATTGAAGTGTGTGTGAATAAATGCAAACCTCACTGAGACTCACCCCCAGAACACTTCTCCTCAATGCACTTAAAATTATACACATACGGGGTCTATGGATGTAACTTTACAAGCATATTGGCTGGGCAATTTTCTGTGGTTAAAGCACTGTTTTAGCCACTGATGTCCTTTTTGAAAATTTATTTTAAAACATTTGCCTAACATCAAACAAAGCTTGAAGCAAAGAACATACCAAGAATACATTATTATAAATACAAACAAAATACAAATACAAAAATAATTTAAATATAAATCATCAGAACTGTAATTAAGAAGAGTAAAATATATATCAAATTACAACTAAAATATTCTGACTTGATTATCAAGAAAATGATCATTCCACTTGGGATTCTCTTCTTTACAGATATAGATGACTTTCAACCCCCAACACTCACATAAACAAGACCAACTTAATTCCATTTAAACAAATGTGTAAAAAAACTCTCCAGGAATAATGTAGCCTGGTATATACCTGACCTAACAAATCACCCACAGATCACCACTTGTGCTATAAATCTTGGTGGTAATAGCATATCCCGTTGATAGCAGGGCTGAATTGGACCGTTCCCATGACAGCATGGGTATCAGGGCCCGGGAGGTGGAGCTTGTTAAGCAGAGGTCAGAGTTTTGTTTCCTCTGCGGCTGCACGTGTGTTCCTGCGCAGGAACTAACATTCTCCTCAGTCTTTCTTTCCGCACGCGGGATCGCACGCGGAGCTCATCTCCTCATGATGTCAAAGAAACAGGGATGTCCTGGTTTTAAACCCTGCCCATGCGGTAGGATCATGTCCGTAACAGACGGACATGATCTCTGCTATCGCTGCCTCGGGCCACAGCACATCCAGGCCGGCTGTGAGAAATGTGGCCGGATGTCTCCGAGGGCCCAGAAGATACAGGACCTCCAACGGGCGGTAGGTGGCTCATATGACCCCCCCCCCCTCCCCGAATCCCATTCCTCGCCGGGGCCACCCAAAATATCTGCCCCAGTGGCGAGGCGAGCGTCCTCTTTATTCTCACAGGACAAGCAGGATGGTAGTCCTCACATATGGATGACATCATCAGGATGGAGCCCAATCACGGAAAACTTCTATCAAAGTTTCTAGAACTTTGACTGGCCCCTACTGGGCATGCCCAGCATGGCACTAACCCTGCAGCCAGCAGGGGTCCCCCTTCATTCTTCTTTTTTCCGCACAGCAGTAGCTTTGCGGTTTAGGAACTCTGAAGAGATTCATGACAGGAATTTTCCTCACGGAATTAATTAAACTTAAATTGCCCCACAGGGGTCCCTCCTCTAACTTTTCCCAGGCCACGGTACTCTGGTAACTTTTTTTGACAGTCTTCCGTTGATTACCGTCTAGTTTGGCCCTCGCGGCCTACTGTCCGTCGTCCGTACCGCGGCTCGATTTTTTTTCTGTGGCCATGGCGTCTGGGTTCCATCGGTGCCCGGACTGTACTCACGCCATGTCTATCACAGACCCTCATGGAGTCTGCGTAATGTGTTTAGGCCGTGAGCATGATGTCCTGACTTGCACCAAATGTGCCCTCATGACACCAAAAGGTCGCAAAGCCAGAATGGAGAAGATAGAACTTCTCTTTCGTGCTCAGACCCCGACGCCATCCATCGCATCGACGTCATCAGAACCGGCACCGTCAACGACACGCCAGCATCGTCCACCGTCCGGTGACCGTCCGCCATCGATGTCTTCACGGCCATCGACGCCCGCTACTCCCCCTCAGGATCGAGGGGATCACAGGGAGAAACATTGACATCGTAGGACTCGGCCATCGAGGGAGCGAAATCGTTGACCTCGCCACCGTCCGAGCCACCATCGAAGAAGCCCTGTCCAGGAAAGGCACCGACCATTCCTGCGACCGGGTCAGCGAGGCCACCCTCACCCGATCGGGGTTTGGGAGTCGTGATTCCGCCTGTAAAGGTGGTCCCTCCGACTGTGCCTCTGCCTCCCTCTTCTGTTCCGGAGCTGGGGCTGCTTGCTCCAGGTCTCCGAGAAGAACTGGACCGGCTGGTTCAGGAGGCCATCGACAATGCGATGCAACGGCTTCAGGTTCCTCCGACACCGGCACTGAGGGTGGAACCTGTCACCGACCCGATTGCAGCAGCGCTGGCACCGCTGCTATCCCGGATAGAAGCGCTCATGTCCGCCCTTCCACCGGTGGTTCCTGGGTCTCCGATGGCTCTGGTGCCCTCCCCGTTGACAACTTCATCGGGAGGAGAAACACCGTTCCACATTCCTCCATCGGAAGTTCTGCCTCAGCCATCGATGCCAATTCGTCCCTCGCCACCGATTCATCCATCTGTGCTGATACGTCCATCTGCGCAGTCGATGCCGGCACCGATGCCTTCTGTGCCATCTTCGGTGCCCCCGATGATTCCTCCGATTTTCTCGGGGCTTTGACCAGGGCCTTCAGGTATCCAACCCCCTTCTCGTCCTACAGGTCAGTCTGCTGATCCTTATGACACCTGGGGTGATGATTCTTCCACAGGCACCGATGACTTACCTTCACCTCCTTTTCCTACTGAAAGTAGAAAGCGTTCTCCTCCAGAGGACCTTTCTTTCATTAATTTTGTGAAGGAAATGTCTGAGTTGGTCCCTTTTCAGCTTCAGACGGAACAGGAGGATAGGCACCAGATGATGGAGTTACTCCAATTCCTGGATGCCCCCAAAGTGGTCACTTCTATTCCCATTCATCAAGTTCTTCTTGACCTCCTCAAAAAGAACTGGGAGAACCCTGGATCCATTGCTCCAGTACACAGAAAGGCTGACACTACCTATTTAGTGCAGTCAGCCCCTGGCTTTCAAAAATCTCAGCTCGACCACCACTCAATTGTGGTGTAATCTGCTCAAAAGAAAGCAAAAAGGTCGAAGCCTCACTCATCTACCCCACCTGTTATGGAACAGAAGTTCCTAGACAATATTGGTTGACGAGTGTTCCAAGGGGCCATGCTCATCTCCCGAATTGTGGCTTACCAACTTTATATGACCCAATATAATGGGTCATCTTCAAGCAGATACAGGACTTCTCTGAAACCCTGCCTGAACAATTCCAAGACCAGCTTCAAACCCTTGTAAACAAGGGTTTTGAGGCAGGAAAACATGAGATTAGGACATCTTATATCTTAGACACCTCAACTAGAGTGTCTGCAGCTGCTATTTCAGCAAGACGATGGGCCTGGCTCAAATCTTCTGACCTTCGCCCAGAAGTACAAGACAGGCTATCTGACCTACCATGTGTAGGAGATAGTCTGTTCGGTGAACAGATCCAGCGAATGGTGGCTGAATTAAAGGACCATCATGAGACCCTTAAACAGCTTTCATCAATACCTTCTGACTTCTTCTTAAGACAGCCCTTCAGGAAGGACTCTAAGAAGTCGTTCTACTGTCCGAGGAAGGCCTATCCTCCACCAGCAAGGTCCCGAACTACGAGACCTTATCAAAAGCCTCGCCAAGCCCGAAAGCAAAAATCACAAGCAGCTCCTCAGCCGGGGCCTGCTTCAGGTTTTTGACTTCCACTTGGAGAGCAGCCGCCTTATTCCTCTGCCAAGCATACCAGTAGGAGGTCGATTATGCCACTTTCACAACATGTGGCAATCAATCACAACCGACCAATGGGTGCTAGCAATCATTGCTCAGGGTTACCACCTGAACTTTCTCGCTCTGCCACCAGACTCACCACCTCTGTGGACGTGGGAGACATCCGACCACTCTATCCTTCTGGATCAGGAGGTTTCCCCCCTCCTCCAGTTAAAAGCAATAGAACCGGTCCCACTCTCGCAACAAGGCCTAGGGTTCTATTCCCGGTACTTTCTGATCCCCCAAAAATCCGGGGGAGTTCGTCCAATTCTGGTCCTACGTGCTCTCAACAAGTACCTCCAGCGGGAAAAGTTCAAGATGGTAACCTTGGGGTCGTTTCTACCTCTTCTACAAAGAGGAGACTGGCTCTGCTCTCTGGACCTCCAGGACGCATACACACACATTGCGATAACTCCTACTCATCGCAAATACCTCAGGCTTTTAGTAGGCCCCAAGCACTATCAATACAGAGTGCTTCTGTTCGGCCTAGCGTCTGCACCACGAGTCTTTACCGAATGCCTCGTGGTTGTCGCAGCTTTCCTCAGGAAAGAAAGTGTTCATGTCTACCCCTATCTGGACGACTGGTTAATCAGGGCTCCAACGCAGCAAGCCGCTCGGTCATCCCTCGATTTCACCTTACACACTCTAATTTCGCTAGGATTTCTCGTCAATTACAGAAAATCCTATTTAATCCCACCTCAAACCTTGTCGTTCATTGGGGCAGACTTGGACACCTTGCAGGCAAAAGCCTTTCTACCTCAACAACGAGCGCTAACACTTGTCTCTCGCTCACCAGTTGCAGTCTCAACATACAGCAAAGGCTCGCCAATTCCTCGTCCTTCTGGGACACATGGCGTCCTCAGTCCATGTCACACCAATGGCCCGCTTGGCCATGAGACTCATGCATTGGACTCTGAGGTCACAATGGATTCAAGCTGTTCAGCCTCTGTCGACCATTGTCCAGATCACTGACTCACTCCGTCTGTCTCTCGCCTTGTGGAAAGATCAAAACAATCTCCTCCAGGGTCTGCCCTTTCAAGTGCCAGATCCTCAACTCATTCTCACCACTGACTCTTCCAACCTCAGATGGGGAGCCCACGTGGACACAGACACAAGGTTCTTGGTCTCTAGGGGAAGCCAAACATCAAATAAACTTCCTAGAACTTCGAGCAATGCAATATGCTCTCAGGGCTTTTCAGGAATGCCTATCAAATCACGTCATCCTGATTCAGATGGACAACCAGATGGCCATGTGGTACGTCAATAAGCAGGGAGGCACAGACTCCTTCCTTCTGTGTTAGGAAGCTGCGCAGATTTGGGCGGAAGCGCTCTCCCACTCAATGTACCTCAGGGCCACCTACTTTCCGGGAGTGGACAATGTCTTGGCGGACACACTGAGTCACGTCTTCCAACCACATGAGTGGTCACTCAACCCCTCGGTAGCGACCTCAATCTTCCGACAATAGGGATACCCCCAGACAGACCTCTTTGCGTCCCCTCAGAACCACAAAGTCGACAATTTCTGCTCCCTCATTCGGAGCGAGCGCTCTCAGCCCAGAGATGCATTCTCCCTCTCGTGGGCAACCGGTCTGCTCTATGCATTCCCTCCACTTCCTCTTCTCTCGAAGACTCTTGTGAAGCTACGTCAGGACAAGGGAACCATGACCCTGATAGCAACTCACTGGCCCCGCCAAGTGTGGTTTCCCATTCTTCAGGATCTCGCCATCAGCAGGCACATTCCCTTGGGAACAGATCACGCAAAACGGATGCCTTCGGCATCCCAATCTTCAGGCCTTGTCTCTGATGGCATGGATGTTGAAAGGTTAATCCTTCAACCACTTAACCTTTCAGATTCGGTTTCTCGTGTCCTGATTGCTTAACGGAAGCCTTCCACAAGAAAATCTTATTCCTATAAATGGAAAAGGTACACATCATGGTGCACCTCGCAGTACCTTGATCCCTTTTCCTGTCAAATCCCAAGGTTTTTGGACTATCTCTGGCATTTGCCAGAATCAGGTCTAAAAAACCTCTTCCATCAGAATGCATGTCAGTGCAGTAGCTGCCTTCCATAAAGGTGTCGGGGATGTTCTTATAATCGGTAAAACCCCTAGTAACACGCTTTTTGAAGGGCTTGCTCCATATCAAGCCACCTTTACGTCCTCCGGCCCCTTCTTGGGACCTTAATCTGGTTCTCGGTTGGCTCATGAAACCACCATTCGAGCCTCTTCACACCTGTGACCTAAAATATCTCACATGGAAAGTGATTTTCCTTTTGGCTATCACTTCAACTTGCAGGGTTAGTGAGTTACAGGCCCTAGTTACGTATCCGCCTTACACTAAACTCCTGCAGGACCGGGCGGTACTCTGCACTCACCCTAAGTTTTTTGTTTTTTTTTAACCTAAGGTAGTTTTGGAGTTTCACATTAATCAATCCATCATACTACCTACCTTTTTTCCCAGGCCCCATTCCAATCCAGGGGAACAGGCTCTGCATACCCTTGACTGTAAACGGGCTCTAGCGTTCTACCTAGACCATACAGCTGCCCACAGGAAGGAGCACTCAGTTGTTCGTCTCTTTCCATCCCAACAAATTAGGGCAATCTGTGGGTAAGCAGACTCTCTCCTCCTGGTTGGCGGACTGCATATCTTTTTGCTATCAGCAAGCAGGCATTCCTTTTCAAGACCGTGTTAATGCACACTCTGTGAGGGCCATGGCGACTTCAGTAGCACACCTACGATCGGTGCCGCTTCCTGACATTTGCAGGGCTGCCACCTGGAGTTCTTGCCATACTTTCGCAGCCCACTATTGCTTGGACAAAGCCGGAAGACCAGATTCCATCTTCGGTCAGTCTCTCCTGCGTAACTTATTTTCAACGTGATGTACCTACACCCTTCCGCCTGCCTGGTGGGGTTCAGGATGCCCTCTACCAAATTCCACCCCAGTTGTTGTGCCTGTTGCACACCGTTGGGTACATTTGGTGCATGTTCGGACATACTCAGCTCGGTTCTCACCCATATGAGAGGACTACAATCCTGCTTGTCCTGTGAGAAAGCAAATGTTGCTTACCTGTAATAGGTGTTCTCACAGGACAGCAGGATGTTAGTCCTCACGAAACCCGCCCACCGCCCCGCGATGTTGGGTTCGTAATGTTTTGTTTTATTTTTCGGCACTGCCTGTAGCTATCAAATAAGACTGAAGGGGGAGCCCTGCCTGCTGCAGGGTTAGTGCCATGCTGGGCATGCCCAATAGGGGCCAGTCAAAGTTCTAGAAACTTTGATAGAAGTTTTCCATGATTGGGCTCTATCCTAATGATGTCACCCATATGTGAGGACTAACATCCTGCTGTCCTGTGAGAACACCTGTTACAGGTAAGCAACATTTGCTGATTCCAAACTCTCCAGGCCTGGATAGTCTTCGGAAAGAGGAAGGGATCTGGTTTTGGCATCGCACCCGATTGTAAGCGGCTCCCAGGGTCCTGACCCGCTAATGCAGGTGGACGGCGCCGGGAACATTCGCCGCATCGCTCGACGCAGACGCAAGCTTCAGCGAAGCGGATGCATATACCGGCGCCTTCGGCTCCGCAGTCGACGCCACGGACACATAAGTCAACGCATAAGTGTAAGAAACAGCATTCTTTCAGACACTCAACGTCTCTGGACTCAACACCACAATGAAAAAGACACATAACGTACCGCCCAGAGGAACACGACCCCTCTAGAAGACATAGGGACCGTAAACAATTTGAAACGAAAATTCAAATGTCGGATAGAGAATATTTAGAGTATACTTCATCACCTCATGCCAGGACCTCAAGACATTCCACTACCTCGGGGAGCGATGTTGTCAGTATTTCATCTTCCAGACCATATTCTTCCGTGTCTTCACTTTCCTCTATACAGAGTCACGTACGTCCAAGGCATGAACATACCAATTCCCCATCGGGAAATGACAAGCCACGGGATAAGGAGGATAAAGTTCTAGGATTCAATACATTACCAGTAAGGCCTGATTCACATGACACCCCAGCCCCTCCAGCTGTGGTCCCTCAGCAGAGGATGTCTCCAATGGGGGAAACAGGCATTCTCTCACTTATCTGAGGCTCTATCAGACTTCTTTGACTCTCTTCAATCTTCCTTTCAGTTACCAGATGCTTCCTCACCTAGTTCTCCTGAGACACATGGTCAGGAAGAGAATCCTTTACAACCAGACCCTACGCCAACATCGTTGGTACATGTCATGCCTGTTCCCAAACATCCATCACTGGGAGCTTCTCCATAGTCTCACTCAACAGTTTCTTCCTCAACAGGTTACCCTTCAGATCCCCCGGATCAACCGCAGTATCCTTATTCTCCTCCTGAGGATCTATCGCAGGGGTCAGGAACCTTTTTGGCTGAGAGAGCCATAAACGCCACATATTTTAAAATGTAATTCCATGAGAGCCATACAATATGTTTAAAACTAATACAAGTAAATGTGTGCATTTTATGTAAGATCACACTTTTAAAGTACAATAAGTCTCTGAAAATATTACACCAGGCCTTAAGACACCAATACATCTCCTATTAGGAAAACGGACCAAGTCAGGCTGCTATAGAGTCCTACACAGAAACTACACGCCAGCAGAAAACCTCACCTGAATCACGTGCTGTCCCTCACCTAACATAGAATAAAGAGACCAAAACGCATAACAAGAAGCATGCAGACAAAACTGAATTGGAAACTGCAACAAGCCAGAGTCTCTGTATGCAGTGTAACAAAGGAAAAAAGAAACATCACCCATCCTTATAAAACAAATCAAGAAATATAAAATCATCAGCAGTAAAACTGTACTAACAAAAAGAACATATTTCGAAACAGCTGATGAGTGGAATATCCAATAATTAAAAACTCATATAAAACATTTCCAGATACCAACAAAATATTTCAAAATAGCAGACACAAAGATCCAGTAATGAAAATAATAAGGATACAAAAATTTTTTTGCTCTGCATACCTGGGAACGTTTGATATCCAGGTGTCCTGAGATTGTTCTGAATTAGCAGGAGGTGGGGTGGTTTGCTTGGAACTTTCTCCTCTCTGTCACATACCAGCGCTCTCTCTCACACTGGCTCTCAATGACACACCTATACACACATGCTCTCAGTCACTCACATATACAAATGTTTTTTCTCTCTCACTTATATAGGCTCTTAATTACACATTTACACACATGCTGTCTATCTTTTCACGCTTACACACACACAGGCTTTCAATCACATAAATACATGCTGTCTTTTTCTCTCACACACAGACTCTCATTCACATGCTTACAAACATGTCCTCTCTTTCTCTCATTTACACACAGGCTCTCAATCACATACTCACATGCTCCCTCACCTAAATCAGCTCTCAATCACACACAGACACACATGGTCTCTCTCTCTCATTTAAACACAGGCTCTCAATCACATACTCACATGCTCCATCACCTAAACCAGCTGTCAATCAGACACAGACACACATGATCTCTCTCTTACTTATACACACAGGCTCTTAATCATACATACACATGATCTCTCTCACACACAAAGGATCTCAATCATACACACATACTCTTTCAAACAAACAGGTTTTCAATTACAAACTTACACATACAGGTTCCCAATGGTAAACTTACATTCATGCTCTCTCTCTCACAGGCAGGATCTCAATCACAGACATACTCTCTTTCACATATACAGGCTCTCAATCATTCACATACATGCAATCTCTCACTCACACACACAGGATCTCAAACACACATGCTTGCTCGCTCATTCACTCTCTCTCTCCCCCCGGGAACTCGCGGCAGCAGCAGCCACCTCCCAACGCTAACCTCCTTCATTTTCAGCCCTCGCGGAGGCGAAGGCGGAGTCCCATCGGCCGCCGTTGAAGATTTTCATTTTCCTCCGAGCCGCGCTGCAGTCTTCTTCCCGCGCAGGCACCCGATGCTCTCCACTTCCTCTTCCGGGCCGCGGGAAGAAGAGAGCACGCCGGTGCTCTCTTCTTCCCGCGGCCCGGAAGAGGAAGTGGAGAGCATCGGGTGCCTGCGCGGGAAGACCCACGCAGGCACCCGATGACTCCAGCGCTGGCACCCCGGCTGACACCCGATGACTCCCGCGCAGGCACCCGGATGACTCCAGTCGGCGTGCTCTCTTCTCCTCCCCCCCGCGGCCCGGAAGAGGAAGTGGTGAGCATCGGGTGCCTGCGCGGAAGAAGAGACCACGCTAGTGTGGTCTCTTCTTCCCGCGCAGGCACCCGATGCTCTCCACTTCCTCTTCCGGGCCGCGAGGGGGGGGGGGGAGGAGAAGAGAGCACGCCGGTGCCGCTGACTCCAGCTGTCCTGCCGCGTTCCGCCCGGGCTGACAGCATTTTAAGCCCGGGCGACGGAGGACCGGGGAGCAGCTGGGTCAGCGGGGAACCGCGAAGTATGGCGACACGTGTCTGCGAGCCAGATGCAGCCCTCAAAAGAGCCATATCTGGCTCGCGAGCCATGGGTTCCCGACCCCTGATCTATCGTATCCTAAGTTTTTGGATAAACTTGGCACCATACTCCATTTAGAAGTTCAAAAGCTACCTGACCCAAGATAGGAAACAATTGGGGGTACATTTTAAAAAACAGCGCATGCACGTGCTTTTGTTCGCGCACCAGGCACAAACAAAAGTACGCTGGATTTTATAAGATACGCGCGTATCTTATAAAATCCGGGGTCGGCGCGTGCAAGGGGGAGCACATTTGTGTACCTTGCGTGCGCCGAGCCCTGCGCGCGCTGCCCGTTCCCTCTGAGGCTGCTCCGAAATCAGAGCGGCCTCGGAGGGAACTTTCCTTCCACCCCCTCCCCCAGCCCTATCTAACCCCCCCTTGCCGTTATTGTAAAAGTTACGCCTGCCTCTGGCAGGTGTAACTTGCGCGCGCCAGCGGGCTGCTGGCACGCCATCTCCTGACCCCGGGGGCAGTTCCGGAGGCCTCGGCCGCGCCCCTGGAATGCCCCGGGCCGGCACCACGCCCCGGGGCTTGCGCGCACTGCCGAGCCTATGCAAAATAGGCTTGGCGCGCGCAGGGGTGTTTTTAAAAGGGTTACGCGTGTACCTTATGCACGTGTAACCCTTTTAAAATCTACCCCTTGGTCTCCTAAAAATCTTTGAGACTCCAGGGGGAGCCAGCATCACTACCCCCACAGGAGGTACTAGACACGGTACTTAGGAAGTCATGGGAAACTCCACATACTCTTGTCTGCAGTTTCGCGGAAGACCGATCTGAAATTCCGATTGCCAAAAGCATCTTATTATAAAGTGCCGCAACTTCCACATTCGTCTGTCATGGTGGAATCTGCTATGCAACGCTCGGAGATCAAAGTCTCTCACCTCTTATCCTCTGGGAGAAGATAATCATACCCTAGATGATTTTGGCCGGAAAAGTTATCAGAATTCTATGCTAGCGGCATGAATACACACCCACCAATTCTACATAATTCAATATATGTACGAATGTATTTAGGCGACAAAAGGTCTGCTTTCTTCCACAGCACAACCAATTCCACAGCCTCTCCAAGACATGGAAGAATGCTCCAGACACCTCCTGCAGATCGTTTACAAAGGCTTTGAAACCTCTTAGAGGGCTTCTGCTACGGGGCTGTCAGCTCTACGGTTAGCCTGGCTCAGAGCTAGTGCTATTAGGGAAGACCTTCACGACAAGCTTGCGAATTTGCCCTGTACAGTCGACAACCTCTTTGGCGAACGATTCCAAACTACTGTCACCCAACTGAAGGAGCAGGCTGTAGCGGTACATTCATTAACGACTCTGTTGCCATTTACCTCTTCACGCCAATACTTTGGCAGCAATCGCCGCCAATCTTTTGCTAGACGGCCATATCGTTCTTTTCAACCTTATCGGCAACCTTCAAACCCTCAGTATCAAAGAGAACAAACGCCTCAACAACCATCACAGAATAGAAGAGGGAAACCCAAGGGCCCAACGACAGCAGGCACAGCAACCGGCGGCCCCGATAAAAATCCACGCAGTCTTTTTGAACCCTCAGCCACCACTACTACAGCAAGCATCCCTGGGCAGACTTCAGCAATGCCTACCAGTGTGGGAAGCGATCACTTCAGACCAGTGGGTTCTAGATATAGTAAAACAAGAGCACCAACTCCATTTTACAACAAAACCCCTCCTCCCTCATTTACAACATCAGTCAATACGAAAGAATCATCTTCAACTTGGTCAAGAGGTCTCCATGCTTCTACAACAACAAGCAATCCGAGTTGTACCACACACAACCCTGAACACAGGGTTTTACTCCCCATATTTCCTCATTCAAAGAAATCGGGAGGACTTTGTCCAATCCTGGATCTCCGGGACTTGAACAAATATCTAGTCAAGGAGAAGGTCAAAATGGTGTACCTAAAGTACATTCTTCCTCTGCTACAACCAAACGATTGGATGTGCTCAATAGACTTGAAGGATGCCTATACACATATTCCCATCCACCCGTCCTCGTGGCAGTACCTCTGCTTTCAATACAAGCAGCAACATTACCAATACAAAGTTCTCCCCTTTGGACTCTTGGCGGCATCCAGAGTCTTTACCAAGTGTATGGTAGTATTGGTGGCTTACTTACGTCAGAAAGGGATGACAATTTTTCCATATCTGGACGACTGGCTCATAGTAGCATCGAGCCCACAGATATTGGTACAGCACCTTCAACAGTTGATAGTGTCTGAACGCTCTGGGTCTAATAATCAATTATCACAAATCAGACTTGAAACCCACTCAAATTCTTCAATTCATTGGTACTCTACTAGACACGATATGTCACAGAGCATTCCTAATGGAAGACAGAAAACTCGAAATGTGTCGCCTCCTCCAAATTCTTCTCCACACACAAAAACCGACGGCACGTCAAATACTAACTGTGTTGGGTCATATGGCGGCAGCCATTTTCACTGTTCCCAATACCAGACTTCACATGAGTCTTCTACAATGGGGGTTGAAGCGACAATGGAATCAATACTCGCAACCATTGCACAACCACCTAATACTCACTTCGGAAATGGCAAAGGACATCAGTTGGTTGCTCAAGAAATCCACCCTTTCCAAGGGAGCATTTTTCAACCCACCTCCTCACAATGCAGTCCTAACCACAGTTGCATCTTGCAAAGGATGGGGAGCCCATCTAGACCTCCTGGAAACTCAAGGTCTATGGTCCCCTTCCGAACAACATTTACAAATCAATCTATTGGAACTTCGGGCGATCCGAAACGCCCTCCAAGCATTCAAGTCCCATCTGCGGGGTCATAGAGTGATGGTATACACGGACAACCAAGTGACGATGTTTTATATAAACAAACAAGGAGGGTCTGGTTCGTGGTCCTTTTGCCAGGAAGCCCTGCTGATCTTCCAATTAGCACATCAACATTCCATTCATCTGCAAGCAATGTACTTACCCGGAATTGCAAATTCTAGAGCGGACAGATTAAGTCGGGTATTTTATCCTCACGAATGGACTCCAAACACAGATGTAGTTCATTCTTTTTCGACAATGGGGGACTCTGACAATCGATCTCTTTGCAACAGAGGGGAACGCTCAACTTCCTCGTTTCTGCTCACTGTGGCCAACTCCCAACAGAATAGCACAAGATGCATTCCTGATTCCTTGGCACGAAAACCTGATGTATGCTTTCCCTCCAATTCCGCTCATCACAAGAACTATTCAGAAGTGTATAACGGACCGGGCACAATTAATCCTCATAGCACCTGTGTGGCCCAGACAACCATGGTACAGTTATCTACTTCGCCTTTTCATAACAGACCCGATTCGTCTGCTGAATCGGCCAGATCTCCTAATCCAACAAGGCACGCTTCTTCACCCATTTTACGCCTCTTCACTTGATGGCATGGAGATTGAGTGGCTCCTGCTAAACGAGCAAGGCATTTCTGCAACAGCCCAGCAGGTATTGTTGGAATCTAGGAAACAGTCAACTAGGCGCAATTATGAGTTCAAGTGGAAACGCTATACCAATTGGTGCATCTCATAAAATTCCCCACTTGGACTGTTCCCTGGAGCTACCCCTGGACTATCTTTATACCTTATATGCTTCGAGTCTCGCAATCTCCTCGATTAGAGTTCATCTGAGTGCAATTGCAGCTTACCATAGGCCGTACCAAAATCAGCCTATCTTCACTCACCCATTGGTGTCTCGTTTTATCAAAGGACTCACGCACCTTTATCCACCAATTGCTAAACCGCCAGTGCCGTGTAACCTAAACGTAGTATTAGAACAACTTATGTTACCACCATTTGAGCCCATGGACTCTGCCCACATAAAATACTTAACTTGGAAAGTAGTATTCTTAACAGCAGTTACTTCCGCAAGACGAGTCAGTGAATTGCAAGCCTTAGTTCACTACCTTCCCTATCTACAGTTTTTCCACCAAAAAGCAGTTCTTCGAACTCACCCAACTTTCCTTCCAAAAGTACTATCACCCTTTCATTTAATCAAACCGTAGAATTACCGACATTCTTTCCCAAGCCTCATTCCAGTGACAGGGAAAGTATACTACATACGTTGGACTGCAAAAGGGCATTAGCGTATTACAAGCAAAGAACACAATCTGCTCAATGTGCTTCTCAACTTTTTGTTTCCTTTAACCCTAATGCACCAGGTCTACCGGTGACCAAACGAACAATATCCAGCTGGATAGCGCAATGTATAACTTTTTGTTATGATAAACAAGGTCAAACTCTACCGAAGTTTCCAAACACTCATCAAGTTAGAGCTATGGCAACATCCATAGCACATCTTCGCCACGTTTCACCAATGGACATCTGTAAAGCGGCTATGTGGTCATCTCTTCATACCTTCACTTCTCATTATTGTTTAGACCAACAATCAATGGCTGATGCAAAAGTCTGTCAAGCTGTACTGCAGTCCTTCTCAGTGTAAAAAAAAAAAAAAAAGGAAGAAAGAGGACATGCAACTATGCAGTGCAACAGAGGGCCGACTACCACTTCCAAGATCATGCTCAAAAAGACTCAAATACGACAGCGTGATAGGGAGCTTTGGACTCCCATGACAGTATGGCTAATTCAGCCCTGCTATCAACGGGGAAAAAGCAAGTTTGCTTACCGTAAACGGTGTTTCCATAGATAGCAGGATGAATTATCCATGCTGACCCGCCCTTCTCCCTGTTAGTCGACCATTTCTCTTATATGCATATGCCTACGCTTAATTACAGACTGAGGAGAATCTGTTACTTCCTGCGCGGAAACACACGCGCAGCCGCAGAGGAAACAAAACTCTGACCTCTGCTTAACAAGCGCCGCCTCCCAGGCCCTGATGGACAGTTCCCATGACAGCATGGCTAATTCATCCTGCTATCTACAGAAACACAGTTTACGGTAAGCAAACTTGCTTTAATACAATGAGGATGTTTCTCATGAATAGGGACTGGAGCATTTGTCAGGATAGAAAGGATACTACATATGAGGGAACATAGTAAAATCCCATTAAAAACTTGTTACTCTTTTCCAAAAGGCGAAAACTGGGATAGAAGATTTGGCTTTAAAAAAAAAAAAAAGTCATACCTTTAACAAACTCCTACACCAAAGTAACTTTTTAAAATAAAATTAACAACTCTTGGGAGTTTATTCCAGAGAGAGGGACCAATACATAAAAAGTAATTTAAAATGTTTTAATGTCCCTCCCAATCCAGGGCATGTAGATCTAGAGGAGTTTCGGTAAAAGAACATAGAATTTGAAAACCTGGCTTTTCGGAATTGCGTTTGGAGGGACTGACTGAGAATTATTTTAACTAAGTACCATTTTAAGTATTTATATAACATGAAGCAGCCAGTTTTTTTTTTTTTGTTTTTTTTTTTTTTACAACTGAGTGAGAGATATCAAAGCACTTAAATACCATGTATTTTAAATTATTTTACATTGTTTTATTATGAATGCATTTTATTGTTTTATTTAATTTAATCTATTTTTAAGGAGTACGTGCATATTATCTGGTTATTTTTATTTGTTTTATTTACATTTTATGCTTGGAAACCGTTGTGATGGCCAGTCTGAACAACGGTATATAAGAATTTTATAAATAAAATAAATAAAACATCAAGAAAAAACACTTTAAACACACAAGCAAAATCATAAAGTTTTATAAACTGACAAAAAAAAAAAGGCCATAAACAAACTACCTATTTTGTCAAAAGCTTGCACAAAATATGATTTAAGTAGCTTCCTAAACTTGTAATCTCCAAAGGGATTGAATTCCAGAACAGAGGTCCCATGACTGAAAAGGTGTGGTGGTGGATATTCATCAAATGAACATCCTTAACTGAGAGAACAAGAAGAGGATTATCACCAGATCACGATCAAATGGAAATATAAGGTATCGGGAGTTCTTTCAAAAAAACAAGGACCTTCTTCTCTAAGTGCTTTAGATAAAAGCATGGCTACCTTAAGGTTAACATAAAAAAAAGAAAGAGCTTAATGTGTTTTCCATCCAAGAAAACTACGGTACTTCCAAAAAGGAAAACCTCAAAAACAACCTCTTCATCTCTTATCAACACTCAAAATGTTTGCTATAATAGATATTATCAGTTTTGTATATATCGCATCAGCAAGCCTTGCGACGTGCCTACCCGATATTCTAAAGGAGGCCGTCCGGTCTTTTAATCATCTGCGGTTAGGGTCTTTAAATATGCACACGTATTTGTGCTGGAATTTAAAAATATAGACTCACATTAAACCAATCGCGGTGCAGTTAATAATGTATGTGGTTTGAATAAATTCAAGTTTATCAATTTTTTCAATTTTTCAATTTTTTTAAACTCTCTGCAATCCCAATATATTCCACTCAAAAAATATGGCATCTACCCATAGGCAAAAAGAGCTGTATATCAGCATACATGTATTATTTCATACCAAGGAAGCAAGAACAGCCTCCAAAGGCTAAATATAAAGATTAAATAATATCTGAGTGAGAGAGCTGAATCCTGTGGAACATGCACAGATGGTTCTCCAACATGAACAGCTATCACCAGATCTCACGAGCTGCTTATGTTTAAAGATTGAAACCACTACAAAACCATCTCGCCTACACGAATGAAGCACAAATGATTCAGAAATTAAGTGGAGGAAACATCAAAGTATCAACAGCACAACTCCCTCTGAGTCTAGCTCCTGCAATAGCGAATCCAACAGAGACCAATAAAGGTTGTGCTGTGCCCATGACAGAAGCCACATTGAAACGTGTCCAAAATTTCATGATCTTCCAAAAGAAAAGCAGTTAATTGCTTTAATGCATGTTTTTCCTTCCCCGGTGAAAGGGGATTTAAAAAGTAGGTGATTACTTGCTGGCTCAGTTACTGTACCAAAGAGTACTTTTTCAAACAGCTTTCATGAGAGGATCTGTAAAAATGATCTCGGTAAAGGATAAGTTAACACTTTCAGGATTTTAATAATGTAGACTATAAATCCTGTGCAACCACAAAATACTGTAATTGTGTGAACCTTCCAAATGAATTTCTTTAACTGATAGGACAATTAACAAACCTTCCTTCTGGAAGCAAAGTACCATCAGAACTGGAAAAGTATAGAGAAGGGTGATCAAAATGATAGGGAAACCATTATATTTCCTTTATTAGGAGATGCTTAAAAGAAAGAGCTCTTCAGACCACAGATAAGGCAGTTGAAGAGAGATCTGATAAGTCTGTAAAATCATGATTAGAATGAGAAAATGCAAATCTTTTTTTTTTTGTTTATTTTTTCAAAAAATAGACTAGGGGACATTCCATAAAGTTGCTAAGTAGCATGTTTAAAACAAATTGTAATATTTTCACTCTATGCACAATTAAGCTTTGGAATTCATTGCTTGAGGATGTGGTCAAAGCAGTTAGCATAGCTGGGTTAAAAAAAATATTTGTACAAGTTTCTGGAGGAAAAGTCCATAAACTGTTATTAACCAAGCAGACTTGGGAAAGCCACTGCTTACCCCGGGCATTAAAATTATGGATCAATCTACTGTTTGGGCTCCTGGCAGGTATTTGTGACCTGGATTGGCCACAGTTGGAAACAGGATGCTGGGCTTGGTGGACTCTTGATCTGACCAATATGGCAGTTCTTATGAACCATTCACCTTCTTTACAAAAATGTCTACAAGGCTATTGTAGTCCATATTCCTTCTGGGCTGCTTATGTGTACCACCCTGAGTCCAGTAATCTCTTACTAATCTCTTTTGGCTTCCCTCCTAGGAGCTGTAGAGCTCCCCTCTCAACTCTGAGCAGAAGGAACCAGAATTGCCCAAGGACACTTTCCCGCTCGGAACACCACGAGTCCATATTCAGCTGCTGTGTGGCTTGGCTAGCTTGCCGGGTAAGTTTATCCAGCTAACTTTGACAGGTCTATGGGCTGACCAGAGTTAGCCAGATACATTATCTGGCTAAATCTGAATATTGAAGTTAGCCAAATAACATTTGTCTAACTCAATGCCTCCCTGTTATGCCCATTCTCTCCCACCACTTAGCCAGATAAATAAGTATTTATTCGGCTAAGTAGTGACCTCTGACTGCAGCTGAATATTTAAAATCTATCACTTAGCCAGATAAGTCAGAACTTGCCTGGCTAAGTGGCGCTGAATATCAGGACCCACATCACAACACCCACTTAAAGGATTACATCAAACCCCTCAAACTATTACCGTTCTGGCTCAACATAGTAACTCACCAGAGGTTAAGTGACATTCCTGAACATAAGAATGTAAGATGTGCCATACTAAGTCAAAGGGTCCATCAAGCCCAGCATCTTGTTCCCAACAGTGGCCAATCCAAGTCACAAGTACCTGGCAAATATCCAAATATTCTGTTCTCTGTAAACCGACGAGATGTTCCCAACGTTTGTCGGTATATAAAAGCTATTAAATAAATAAATAAATAGATCTCAAGCTACTATTCCTTATTGATTATTAATAGTTTATGGAATTTTCCTCTAGGAACATATCCAAACCTTTTTTTTTTAAATGCAGTTACACTAACTGCTGTAACCACATCCTCTGCCAATGAATTCCAGAACTTAACTGTTGAATAAATTTTCTTTGATTTTGTGTTAAATGAGTTACTTGCTAACTTCATGGAGTGCACCCTAGGCCTTCTATTATCTGAGAGAGTAAATAACTGATTTACATTAACCTGTTCAAGTCCTTTCATGATTTTGTAGATCTGTCATATCTCCCCTCAGTCATCTCTTCTCCAAACTGAATAGCCCTAACCTCTTTAGCTTTTCCTCATAGGGGAGCTGTTCCATGCCCCTTATCATTTTGGTCGCCCTTCTCTACGCTTTCTCCAGTGCAACTATCTTTTTTGAGATATTGCGACCAGAATTGCACACAGTATTCAAGGTGTGGTCTCACCATTTACTATGGAACTCTGGTACTGCCATAAGTGGTACAACATCTACCCTTCATAGTAACATAGTAAATGATGGCATATAAAGACCAAGATAGTCCATCTAGTACTCCTGGGGAATTCTGCACACACAAACTTAAAATTCTGCAAAATTCTGCATACTTTATATTGTCATCTATATTGTGTAATTTTGACCAGTCTTTAAGTAATTTAAAATGTAATACAGAAAGTTATTACTTCAAGATGCAGAGTTTTTTAAAAATGTTGAGCTGAATTTCCCTACAAGTTCACTGTAAGAATGTCTCTTCCAATCTCTCTCCCTACTCCCCTGGCCAGTCTCCATTCACTTTGCCTTCTTAGGCCCTAACTCTTCTACCTGCCACTCTCTCTCCCCTCCCCTTCTAGGCTTAATTCCTTCCTCTCTATCTCCACTCCCAGAGTTTGACCCTCTCTCAATACTGCCTCACACACAGGCTCCCTATTCTCTCATGCACACACCCTCATACAGGCTCCCTACTCTCTCTTGCACGCATAGCCCCTCATAAAGGCTTCCATTCTGTTCTTAGTTCTGTGGAATCGTTCTTATATCCAAAGAGCTATTCAAGATCCAAATGATTTCCGTATTGTCTCACAATCTTATTCTTACAAGCATTGACTACTGCAATACCCTTTATCTCGGCCTTCCAGACAATGCTGTCAGCCCTTTACAATTAATACAAAACACAGCTGCACGCATTTTGAAAGGCACCTCTCTCAAAGAACATATATCTCCATTATTCTCACTACATTAGCTTTCAGTTAAATTCAGAACAGAATATAAAATTTTGTCTATCATTCACAATCTAATTCACAATGACTCTTTAACCTGGCTATGCATTCTACTTTGAATTTATCAACCCAGCAAACAGCTCTGCTCATTACACAAGTCTTCTGGAGATACCATCTATCCAGCTAGCTAGACTAGATATCACCAGACGTGCCATTTCGTTTGCCAGTCCCTCGCTTTGGAACGCCCTCCCAGACCATCTAAGACAAATATCATCATGCACAGACTTTAAAAAAAAAACATTTTAAAACATTCCTTTTCACTTTGGCCTTTAATTCCCTCCCGATGCCTTAATAAGTTATATCCTAACTACTGCTCACAAATCACTATTTCTGGAGCTCCTCCCTTTTTCTAATTTCTCTTCCTCCTTATCCCTTACATTTTAGTTTGCCTTTTGTTACTTGTTTTATTGTTTGCTTTTATGTGAATTTTATGTATATTTATTTGTAAACTGTTTTGCCCGACTTTTTTAGTTGTAAAAGCAGTATATAAACTCCTTTTAAATAAGATTCTTCAGTGGACTGGCCAGAATATTTGAGTTCCTTAATATCCTACAATGTATTCCATCTAGTTTCTTGGTTTTGTCCACTTTCAGTTTTTCTAATTCACATGCGATTTTTCATCAATGCTTCTCAACCTATGTGCCCCAGCAAAGTTCTTTCTGTGGAGCAGTTGTTTGCTGTTCTCTGCAGGCTGCATGGGAGTTAAGGGAGTGAAGGTTTTAGTCTGGAGTAGTAGCTAGAAGACTTGGGACTAAAAGGCTGGGCTTTGGAAGCTTCTCGGTCACTTTCTGGGAATTTCTTTTGAAGGCACACGATGCTTAGTTTGAAAAGCTGCTTAAGAAGACTGCCAAAAAAAATAAAGGTAGACCTACTACATTATAATTCTGGACTTAGGTAGTTGCCACAATTAACAGCTTTCAGGGCAGACTGGATGGTCTTCATTTGGATAAGTTCTTGGAGGAGAAGTCCATTAATGGCTTTTAATCAAGTTTACTTAGGGAATAGCCACTGCTATTAATTGCATCAGTAGCATGGGATCAGTAGCATGGGATCAGTAGCATGGGAATCTTCCAGGTTCTTGTGGCCTGGTTTGGCCTCTGTTGGAAACAGGATGCTGGGCTTGATGGACCCTTGGTCTGACCCAGCATGGCAATTTCTTATGTTCTTATGCTTTTGTTTACTGTGTGTTATTAGCATTAGGAATTAATAGACTAGGAATAAATGGGAACCCTTCTTCCTCCACCCCCCCCCCCCACCAGCCCAGTTTCTAATGATCATATTAGAAAAGTAAGCCACATGATTTTGTTTAAAAAAAAATTAGTGAAGATGAGATATTTAGTCCACTTTAACACATTTACTGCAGTAAATAATAAATGTTTATATTAGAAACTGGCAGCAGGCAAAACTTCAAGGCCTATCCAGTTTGCCTGTTTTCACTGCTATTATAATATTGAAGAAAACTATCTCTTGATCTTTCCTCATCAGTCTCTAACAGTCTTTGTACTTGTCTGCTATGTGTTAAAAAATCTATGATCAATCTCCCACTTCTCCTTCCATAAGGGGCTATTGATGCAAACACCACCACTTTTTATGAATTAACAAGTAGCACTGTCTCATTCTCTTGCTCTAGCTCCCTCCTTCATCTTTCCCTATCCTCACCAAGAATATACCTTATGGGATCCCCAACCCATAATGTGCCCCCCAACTGGATTTTCATGGGTGTTGTGAACCCCTCATCTGCGTGTGTCCGCTCTCCTAAGTTCTTTCTCCTTGATTTCTGTTTAAAATGTGACCAAGTAGAAAATCAGGCACAGTAAGGGTTTAATTCTTATTGTGAGAAGACCAGGAAGGCCTCAGTAGCTGGTATGTATATTTGTGGTTTGCAGGGTAAGTCTTTCCTGTACATACCGAGATCAGTCCAGACCAATGGGTTATGGAGTCAGAGAGCAAAGCTTCGAGGCACAGGTATCCCAAGTGTGCCACCTGCAGCTCATCAGTATTTCTCGGACTCCAGCAGATGATAGTCATGTATACCTGCAGCTCTGTATGAGATGGATTTTTTCTTGCTCCCTGAGGTGCTAGGTTCAGTGTCTGGGCCATCCCTCAGGTAGAGCCGAGCGAAGGGGGGGTTGGTTACTTCTGGCAGTGCTAGACCGTGTGGTTCCGGGTCCCCTGATAGCCAGAGGATAGGCGCCCTCAGCGACCTGAAGGCTCCCCCTCAGTGTCTGCGGTACAGGGAAGTAGCCCCTTTGGGATTTTTTTCTATTATTCTTAGCTTAGGCTTTATTTTTTTCTGTTACTAGAAGTTAAAGTTTTTGTGTAAAAACAAAACAAAACAAAAAAAAACCAAAAACCAACCCCCTAAAAAAGTTCCAAGTTCCCTGTTCACAGCGGCTCCCGGGGTAAATCAGTCTGCCCGGTGGTGTAGAGCCAGGCAGACCCCTGAAGAGGAGGGGAGAGTGTTTTAGCCCTGGTAAGAACCTCCGAGGACTATTTTAGGCTCCCTGCCTCATTTTTACCGCTGGCTCCGGAGCTATTTTTACTGCGGTGGCCATTTTGTTTTTCTTTTTCAACCTCCCACGCGGCTCCCCAGCGTTCCTGGCGCCAATTTTCATGGCGTTTTTGGCGAGTCACCAGGGCTGGGTGGCAGCACCTGTTTTCTTCCGGGGGGAGAGTTATATGCCCCTTTTTGGAGGGACATAGCAGAAACTCCTCTGGTGGAACCCTGTAAGGCTTGCGGGGTATGGTCAGCTTATTTAGACCCCCTGTCACTGTGCACAAACTGTGTACTGGGTGGGGAAGGGGCCTCAGACAAGAGGACCAAACCTGAAAAGTCTGCATGCAGGTCAGGCTTGGCGGCTGGGTCTAACGGAAGGAGACCCCACTGCACACCCCGTGGAAAAGGTCTCCCAGGACGACCCTCCCCCCACTGCCCCCACTGTGCGGACTCAGAGACTGGAGGAATCGAGAGACATGAACACTGATTCTAGCAGTGACAAAATGGGACCGGCGGGATTTTCACCAGAATTTGCTCTGCTCATGCACGAAGCATTTCTGGCCCGGAAGCTCGTGAAGCACAGAGCCCATGATGGGAGCATGGGAGTTCCCAAGTGTTCCCATCTGCGAACTGACGGTCGTCCATTCCGGGCAACTTTGGCTCGGGAGGACCTAGCGGGTGCAGTCGACCAGCAGGGGAGCGACTCCACTCTGCCCCCAAGGGACACTGTTGCAGATCAGGGTGAGGTCCCTCCAGACGTAGATACGGGCGACGACAATCAGGATCGGTAGAACCTTGTGCGGAAGGGGACAACCCCTGCGTAGTCTGGCTGTTTGAGGGAGGAATTGCACCCCCTCATTCCCCAGGTTCTTGAGGATTGGGGGTGAGATCCCTCGCTGGAAGATTCTAACAGCGAGGGAGTGAACCCAGTCCTGGATGGTGGCTTGCCTGGAGGCTGCGGTAGCATATGTGGCGGATGCCTTATATGACTTGGTGCGTTTGGTGGCCCGGACTATGGTCTCCTCGGTGGCAGCTCGGTGACTCCTATGGCTCTGCAATTGGGCAGCGGATACTTTCTCCAAGTCACAACTGTGCAGTCTGCCTTTTCGAGGGAAGTTGCTGTTTGGAGAGGGTTTGGATCAACTGATGAAATCTCTGGGGGGATTCTAAGGGCAATAAACTTCCAGAAGATAGAAAGCCCTACAGGAAATCATTCGGCCCTTGATCCCGTTTTCGGGATTTCTGAAAAAGCCGGTCTGGGCGGAGTGTTCCACCCTCTGGTTCTAGACAGACCTTTTCCCATACACAGTCCTTTCGTGGCTCCATTCATCCTGCCAGAGGTGGTTTCGGTCAGGGAACCGGAACTGGGAAGCCTGCCCAATGAAATTAGGCCTGCTCACTCCTCGGATGGGATGATCGGGGGCAGGTTGTCCCAATTTTACGAGGAGTGGGCCAGAATCACCTCCAATCACTGGGTGTTGGAGGTGGTAAAAGAAGGTTACGCCTTAGATTTTTCTTGGCCTCTCATGTCGGCCGTTGTGGAATCGCGATGTATTTCCCGCAACAAGCGAGTCATGGTAGAAGACACTCATCAAAGATTGCTGGCCCTGAAGGCGATTGTCCCAGTGCCATCCGAGGAACCGGGGAGGGGATGGTACGCCATTTATTTCGTGGTTCCCAAAATGGAGGGCACTTTCTGACCTATCCTGGACCTACAGAAGGTGAATTGCTGCTTGAAGGTGCCCTGTTTTCGAATGGAAACACTTCGAACAGTCATCGCAGCAGTTCGAAATGGAGAGTTCCTCGCCTCCTTGGATCTCACCAAGGCTTATCTACACATCCCGATTCGCATTGCTCACCAGAGATTCCTACGATTCACGATTTCGGGTCAGCATTTTCAGTTCCGGGTGCTGCCGTTCGGACTGGCGATGGCCCCGTGCACCTTTACCAAAGTCGTGGTGGCGGCGACCCTCCGGAATGGTCCATCCTTACCTCGACAATTGGCTGATTCGAGCCAAGTCTGAAGAGGAAGGCGAGCGGATGGTTCTTCGTGTGATCCATTGTCTCCAGTGCCTAGGCTGGGTAATCAACGAAGGGAAAAGTCATCTGACTCAGTCACAGTGTCTGGAGCTTTTGGGAGCTCGTTTCAACACCCTCCAGGAATAGGGTGTTTCTCACGAATGACAGAATATAGAAATTGCAGCAACAAGTGCATCTCTTGTTACAGCTTCCAATCCCCAGAGTGTGAGATTTATCTACAAGTTCTGGGGTTCATAGTTTCGACGTTGGAATTGGTGCCTTGGGCCTTCGCTCACCTGAGACCGTTGCAGAGAGATCTACTGTTGCGGTGGAACCCAGTGTCTGAGCAATACCAGTTGCCTCTGCCTTTGTCGCAGCGAATCAGTCCAGCTTGCAATGGTGACTGTTAGAAGGCAACTTACAGAAGGGGATGCCCCTCGAAGTCCCGGATTGGGTGGTCGTAATAAAGGATGCGAGCCTTCAAGGCTGGGTAGCAGTGTGCCTCTGTCATGCAGCGCATGGAACCTGGTCCTTAACTGAATGGTCATGGTCTATCAATCGCCTAGAGATAAGGGCAGTCCGCAAAGCGCTGTTGGCATTGCAGTCCCTGGTGCAGGGGAGAATGTTTCGAGTCTTCTCGGACAGCGCCACCATGGTGGCGTATCTGTCGCCAGGGAAGAACCAGAAGTCCGGCTGTGGCACAGAAAGCACACCTCCTATTCACTTGGGCCGAGCTTCATCTAGAAAGCATCGCAGCCTCATGTGGCAGGTGTGGACAACGTGCAGATGGCCTTCCTCAGTTGTCAACAGCTGGATCCCGGGAGTGGGAACTATCCCAGGAGGGTTGGAATCACATTTGTGCCCGATGGTGAGTTCCCCAACTGGACCTCATGGTGACCCTTGTCAATGCCAAGATGGACCGATTCTTCAGACACCCTAGTCTGCAAGTGGCCAACTGGAATCCTCCTGTATGCCTTTCCTCCATGGTCCCTGATCAGGCGTGTTCTCTGGCACATAGAGGGCCATCCCGGTTCAGTAATTCTGGTGGCACCGGAATGGCTGCGGCCGTGGTTTGCGGACCTTGTACGGTTGGCGACAGACGGCCCTCTACACCTAGCTCATTTGCCGAAACTCCTGCGACAAGGACCCATTTTTTCAGATCGGGAGGATCACGTCTCTCTCGCAGCCTGGTGTTTGAGAGGCGGCGGTTACGGATGAAAGGTTATTTGGGACAGGTGACTTCCACCCTGCTTCATTCCAGGCGGCCCTCGACATCTATGGCATACGCTCGAGTGTGGAAGGTGTTTGAAGTCTGCTGTGACCAGAGGGTGTAGTGCCATTGTCGGTGACCATTCCTCAAGTTTTCGGGTTTTTGCAGCAGGAATTATCTAAAGGTTTGGCTTATAGTTCCCTGCGTGTTCAGGTTTTGGCCCTGGGATGTCTCCTAGGGCGGGTAGGTGGCAGGCCTCTAGCCAGCCACTCGGACATTGTCAGTTTCCTGAAAGAGAGGTGAAGCACCTTCGTTGTTCTCTTCATAAGTTATGCCCGGAGTGGAATCTCAATCTGGTGTTGAGGGTGCTTCATGATCCCCCTTTTGAGCCTCTGGGACACGCTTCCTTAAAGGACCTCACCTTGAAGACTGTGTTCTTGGTGGCCATCTGTTCCGTGAGGCGTATTTCAGAATTGCAGGCTCTTTCCTGTAGGGATCCCTTCCTTTGCGTCTTGGCTGATAGGGTGTACCTGCGCACAGTCCCTTCCTTTTTGCCGAAAGTGGTGTCCGCCTTTCATGTTAATCAGTCCGTGGAGTTACCTGGATTCCCTGATTGGGCTCGTGATCCCGCTATGGGAAGAGATCTTCATCTGTTAGATGTCCACCCGGTTCTCCTTCGGTATTTGAAGGTCACTAACTCTTTTCGAAAATTGGATTACCTTTTTGTGCTCTTTGGAAGTCCGAAGAAGGGTGAAAAGGCATCTAAGGCATCCTTGGCTCGCTGGCTGAAG
This sequence comes from Rhinatrema bivittatum, assembly GCF_901001135.1. NCBI lineage: Eukaryota > Metazoa > Chordata > Amphibia > Gymnophiona > Rhinatrematidae > Rhinatrema > Rhinatrema bivittatum. The sequence goes on along the minus strand of NC_042618.1, from coordinate 48,738,062 downwards.
GAAACAATTTGCTTGTCCTACATCGGGAAGGGTCTAACCGTCCCGACTGGTTTGAAAGCTCACTTGACAAGAGAGCAAGCAGCTTCATGGGTGGATTGTCGTCGCCTGAGGAGATTTGTAGAGCCGCAGTCTGGTCTTCCCTGCATACCTTCACAAGGCATTATCGTCTGGATGTTAGGGATCCGGACCAACCGCTTTTTGGGAAGAGCGTCTTGTGAGCGGGTCTTTTGAGCTCCTGCCCGGTGTAATGTGGCTTTGGTACATCCCACTGGTCTGGACTGATCTGAGTATATGCAGGAAAGGAAAACTAGTTCTTACCCAAGCAAAGTAAAATTAGTAGGTATCGATAAATACTGATGAGCTGCAGGTAGCACACTTGGGATACCAGTGCCTTGAAGCTTTGCTCTCTGACTCCATCTGCTGGTGGGAGTGCATAACCCACTGGTCTGGACTGATCTGTGGTATTACAGGAACGAAAATTAGCAGGTAAGAACCAATTTTGCTTTACAAACCATACACCGAGTACTGTATGCAGGGGTTCTCAGTATAGTCCTCAAGATACACCTAGCCAGTCAGGTTTTCGTGGTATCTATATTGAACATGCATGAGAGAGATTTGTATAACTGCCTCCACTGCATGCAGATGTCTCTTATGCACATTAATTATGGATATCCTCAAAATCTGGCTAGGGCAGGGATGAAAACCACTGAATAAGAAGTATGCTTGTGATTCTACACATTTCAACTACTTTTAGAATGTTCTAAGGGAAAGCATTATAAACCTAGTGATATGAACTTTTCCAAGGGGTTAGTCTACCCCGGATGTCTTCCTTGCATCCTTCCCGCAAATAAGTGACCTTTGACAGCTCATCTGACTCCTCTAGTAACTAATTATGCTCTGTTAGTCATATCTCTACTTCAGTTACGTCATCCGTTTCCTCTGGCTTTTTTAGACTTCTTCGAGAACTACAGATCCCCATAGAACAAAAGAAATTTCCATGCTGGGTCAGACCAAGGGTCCATCAAGCCCAGCATCCTGTCTCCAGCAGAGGCCAAACCAGGCTACAAGAACCTGGCAATTACCCAAACACTAAGAAGATCCCATGCTACTGATGCAATTAATAGCAGTTGTCCCTGGTTCAAGTACACAACTTTTGGCAATAATCAATGGGGCTTCTTTGCCGAATTCTTCGGATTCCCTAGTATATAATTGTCTTCTCACTTGCTAACTTCACTAGATGTTCAAGTTCTTCAGAAGGGTTTATCTTTTATCTCATTAGTGGATTATGACTCATTCACAACACAAGTACATTTAGAACTTTTATTTATTTATTTTGAGTATTGCAATTAAAACTTTTTTTTCTACGCAGCCATCCTCTGATGACCAGTTCATTTGCAATAAATCTCGCTGAGTTCCCCCTGGCCCCCCCTGACATCCTTCAGTTGACTTTTTGAACATCTAGTGCTACATGCTCTCCCTTCTGTGGGGTTAGATTCCAGCACCCAGTTTCACAATTTGACCAGACAGGAACGCCAAGCTATTAAGGACCTCAGCGCTGATTTTACAATTGTGATTAAGCCTGCAGATAAGTAGGGCTTAGATTGTCCTATTGGATCTCTGGGACTGTTTCTGAAATCTAATGTCAGCTGATGCTTTATACTACAAGCCTTTGCCGACTGACTAGATTCCTGCACTCTCTGAACAGATATCTCACTTAATTCAAACCGGCTTGAAACGTCATTATCTCCACACTCGTGAAGCTGATTTCTCTCCGGAAAAATTCCATATCACCCCCATTTTTTTTACATACTTCTCAAAATTCTAAAACCTTGGTCAATCCTCTGTTTATCCTGTTGTAGCTGGCATCAGTTCTTTGCTTGAGCCGCTGCCTATTTTTGTGGACAAGTTTCTCCAACCTTTTGTGCCCATTTGCCTTTCTTATGTCTGGTACTCCGGCCACCTTCTCATCCTGCTACAAGAGTTATCTGTTCCTCCATCTTGCTTTCTAGTGACACTGGATATCAAATCTTTGTACTTAAATAATCCCTCAAGACACTGCTGTCTCTATTATTTGATCCGCACTTAACCACTGATCTTACTGATTTTTTTTTTGTTTCCCTCACTCAGATTGCCCTTAAACAAAACTTTTTTTTTGCTTCCAAGGACTATTTTACTGGTGAATTAGATGCACAGCACTGGGGGCCACCATGGCCCCTGACATGTGCCTCTATGTAGCACATTTTGAGTTGACCTGGCTTTATTGTTCCCTGTTTTTGCCCTATTTCCTACGAATGTTGGTATAAAAAAAACAATCAATAATTAAATAAATATCATCTATGGCTGATACACAGATGATATTTTTCTTGTTTGGTTTTCAACTCTTGATTGGCTTAACACCCATGACACCAATCTTCAATTTCAAAATCATCCCTCCCAAGTCTTTTTTTTTTTTTTTTTTTTTATGTCTTAGTTTCTTTGAGTAACTAGATTTTTTTTTTCTCCCTCCATTTATTTATTGCAAGCCCACTGATTGCAACACCCTTCTTGAATACACTAATCACCATTCTTGTGTGCTTCGAGACACTATCCCGGTCGACCAGTTTTTTGATTGTGGTGCTTTTGTTCATCTGACGCTGATATTTCTCACCCACGTCCACATCATGCTGTCATGATTCTGCTCATGGGGCTTCTCCAGTAAGATTCTGAAGTGAGCCCTTGAGCGTATTTTGCTGATTGTGATCTTTTATTGTCTCCTCAATCATATACTCTTCCTGATAGAATTGTCTGTGTCCTCCCCTTTTCTGTGAGGATCAGCCAGGGTTGTTCCATCAGAAGCTTTTGGGATGTCCTATGGTTTATGGCTGTTTTTTATATACCGCCGTATTAGCCATTGCCCAAATACAATAAATACATTTAGTAATAAAAGATAACAGCTAAAAACTTAAAAGCACAATAATAAAAATTAGCTGTTAAAAGGTAAAGATTAAGATTAGAAAACAAAACCTATCCTCAGGGAGCTAAAAATCAATAAGTAGTAACAAAACGAGATAAAAAAAAAAAAAGGGAACAATACATAATTAAAGACAATTGGTGAGGCCTCACCTGGAGTACTGTGTTCAGTTCTGGAGACTGTATCTACAAAGAGACAGAGACAAGATGAAAGCGGTACAGAGAAGGGCGACCAGGAAGGTGGAGGGTCTTCATCAGATGTCATATGAGGAGAGATTGAAGAATCTAAATATGTACCCCCTGGAGGAAAGGAGGAGCAGGGGTGATATGATTCAGACCTTCAGATACTTGAAAAACTTTAACGATCCAAAGACGACGACAAACCTTTTCCGTCAGAAAAAAATCAGCAGAACCAGAGGTCACGAGCTGAGGCTCCAGGGAGGAAGACTAAGAACCAATGTCAGGAAGTATTTCTTCTCGGAGAGAGTGGTGGATGCCTGGAATGCCCTTCCGGAGGAAGTGGTGAAGTCCAAAACTGTGAAGGATTTCAAAGGGGCGTGGGATAAACATTGTGGATCCATCAGGTCTAGAGGACGTATATAAAGAGGAGGCAGCAAAACACTGCATGGAGTGGCAGTAGCCACAGAGGCATTCATGGAGCGGGATGCCAGTGGTTGGTGTTCCACCTTCACGGAGCGGAAGGATGGAGGGCTGCCATCTCCAAATTAAAAAAACAAAAAAAAAACCAAAAACAGGGGTGGGTAAGAGTATGTAAAATTAACGGAGAGTTCATAGGCTATAGGTATTACCAATTATTAGGCTTATTCAATATTTGTTGATAGTTAATGTGGCTTTCAATGCATACTTCACTTTCAATGCATATGCAGCATAGCTCTCTGCTTCAACGGCAGGGGAGAAGAAAAACTGATACTTCACGCATATCCAGCATAGCTCTCTGCTTCAACGGCAGGGGAGAAGAAAAACAACCAATAAGGGCTGAATAACATAGTCTGGGTAAACAAATAAGTATGGGTGTAGCTTGCTTGTTGCGGCGGTTACTACCCCTAACTAATCAAGCTTGATATTTCACTTGGATGCAGCTCCATCACTGCTCTCTGCATTAATGGTGGGGGTGAAAGGGAAATAGAACCAGGGGTTGCTAAGAGCCAAGAGAAACAGATAAGTATGAAAGGAAAGAAGTATGAAGCTTGCTGGGCAGACTGGATGGGCCGATTGGTCTTCTGCTGCCGTCATTTCTATGTTTCTATAATTCAATAACTACCTGCTGCTCAACATCTGTATGCAAGAATTTAGGCCTGTATCCCATTTTCTATGTATGCACATCTAAAAAACCAAGGTCAGTCTTAAATTTCTTTTTGTCTGTTAATCTCAGTTCAGTTGGTAAATTGTTCCAAAGTTTGCACGTGCTATGTTCAGGGCCAGAGAGAGCAGGAATTAGACCCGTGCCAGCTAAGAAAAGTAGGCCCCTATCTATGTAAGGTTCTGATGTGATACTGAATAAGAGAAATCTTTTTCTAAATTTCCCAAATAATTTTTATTTAAGAAGTCTTTATGAGCTTTTTTGTTAGCAAATTCTTCAATTAGAAATAGATATATTTAGCTTTTTTAAAAATTTTGCATAACAAAAGTAGACCCCTTCAACATTGTAGACCCTAGCCAAATGGCCATGCTGGTACCCCCTCTCTCCTGGAGTGGCTGTGTTGTGCAAATCTTCCTGCTGTGCCTTACTTTATAGGAAGATTTTGAGACTGGCTGGTCTTTCTGAACTCTGGGACCCCATTCCAATAAGCAAAACTATGCCAGGTTCTCACCCATGTGGTCGTTGAGCTCATGCCCCTTTTCTTGCTCCACCTCAATATTTACTCATCACACCACAAGCAGTCTCTTCCCTTTGAAACACTTCAGATTGCAGTTTCATCGGTACAGTATATGTTCTGTGCCCGTTCCATAAGAACATAAGAAGTTGCCATACTGGGTCAGATCAAGGGTCCATCAAACCCAGCATCCTGTTTCCAGCAGTGGCCAATCCATACTACAAGTACCTAGCAAGTACCCAAAAACTAAGTATATCCCACGCTACTGATGCTAGTAATAGCAGTGGCTATTTTCTAAGTCAACTTGATTAATAGCAGGAAATGGACTTCTCCTCCAAGAACTTATCCAAACCTTTTTTAAACCCAGCTACACTAACTGCACTAACCACATCCTCTGGCAACAAATTCCAGAGCTTAATTGTGCGTTGAGTGTGAGAATTTTTTCCAATTAGTCTTAAATGTGCTACTTGCTAACTTCATGGAATGCCCCCTAGTCCTTCTATTGTTTCAAAGTAAATAACTGATTCACATCTACTCATTCAAGACCTCTCATGATCTTAAAGACCTCTATCATATCCCCCCTCAGCTGAATCTTCTCCAAGCTGAACAGCCCTAACCTCTTCAGTGTTTCCTCATGGGGGAGATGTTCCATTCCCTTTATCATTTTGGTTGCCCTTCTCTGGACCTTCTCCATAGCAACTATATCTTTTTTGAGATGCGGTGACCAGAACTGTACACAGAATTCAAGGTGCGGTCTCACCATGGAGCGATACAGAGGCATTGACATTTTCCGTTTTATTAACCATTCCCTTCCTAATAATTCCTAACATTCTGTTTGCTTTTTTGACTGCTGCAGCACACTGAGCCAGTGATTTTAAAGTATTATCCACTATGATGCCTAGATCTTTTTCCTGGATGGTAGCTCCTGATATGGAACCTAACATCGTTTAACTACAGCAAGAGTTGGAAAAGAGAATTTCAGTGATTATGGATAATTTATGCACTATCTATGCCAGGCTTCAACTGTTGTCTTTTAACGCTGGGTGTGTTAAGTGATCCATTAACAATGATAATGACTCTGAGCATTTAGTTTGTTGGCTGCACTGAGGTTTTAGGCAGTGATGGAGGCCTAGGAAGCTGAGTTTATTTTTCTCCTATCCTCTGTCATGGGAAGAACCAACCTGATAGGCCCATTGGTGCTGATAGTTTTTTGGTCAGTGCTCCTTCACTCCTCAGTATATAGCACTCTTGAGTGTAGGAATCCTGGTACATCAAGCATTTTTGTGATAGGAATTCTGAAGAGGGGTACTCTTTTGATATCTTTGGAGCTCTCTCTGTAACAGGGAGCCATTTCTTTCTAACTTCTTCAAAGGATAGCTAAAAACATAACTTTTATTTTATTTGCAAGTACTATGAGAACCCCTGATACCTTTACTTGATATGCTGAAGTGCCTTAAGAACCTTGAAACAAAGGGTGGCAGGACTCATTGACTCAATCTAGGAGATAATTAAGAGGATGTGAAAAATTCCACACATTGTACTGCTGCTGAGAAATATTGCATCCAGACAGTTACAGCATTTGACAAGCCCAGCTGCCATTCGTGGTAATTTTTTAATCTGCCCTCAAAATCACTTACTATCAATACCCATGCCTTGATGTCCCTGGGTTGTGAGCCTAAAACTTTGGACTTTACTGGAAGGTGAAATTTATCAGAATGTTATGCTACAGTTCCACATATGGCTTCTTACCAATTCCTCATGGTTGAGTGTTTACATATGTTTGGAAGATTCTGCAAAATTCAATAACTGCCTCACTTATTAATAGAAACTAAAATTTACACCCTCACAAAAAGGCAAAAAGTATGAAACATTTGAATTTGAGCAACCTATGTTGCATTTCAGACTGTATCAAGATCTTCTGTAATAAACATCAACACTTTGTTGGCAACTATGACTATCTTTCATGAAGATACGTATGCCAGACTTGCTAATGTGCGCTGTAGCGATGACCATCTTTTCAGAGAAAAGGTCAAAATAGAGATGATGCATCGAGTTACATCTACTCTAAGTCCACTTCAGCACACAGAAGACAGCAGAATGGCTTCCTGAAGAAGTAGTCTTTTATTTTCCTCAGATATTAGGCTTCCTCATCCCAGACAGGGTTCAAGACCAGGACAGTCACTGGACAAAGTGAAAGCAACCCTTTGCCCTGGGAACCAGTGTCCCCATTCCCTTTTGGGCTCATGGGCTTGCAGACTCAACCTGACTAAACCACATAGCTTTCACCCTTTGTGACAGTCCTGCTCAAAATCCCAGACCACCTTGGCAAAATCAGGATTTTGGTTTTTAACTGGGTTCAGCAAAATTAGCCAGTCTTCAGTTTCCATTCTAGAAGACCTCTCATAGGGGAATTGAGCTGAAAGGCTGGAATTTGCAAACCATTGACCTGTTGCAACTTTGACTGGGTCCTATGGAACCGTAAGGGACAGTTGCAGATTGCATCTATTGATTAGCCTATGTATGTATGGCACTAAAGAAAGATATAGCAAATAGGCATCTCAGAAAATTGGTGAAAGGAGGATAACCAATGAGACACTGATACCAGCTTAGAAATTATATTGACATACTAGGGCATATAAAATTGGTGGAGGGGTGATACTATGTTAAGAATGGCATAAATCAAGCAGGATAAAATTTTTTTGCAGGAGACAAACTTCAGTCTGGAATCTTTGTAGATGGAAATTCCAAGGATAAAAGGGAAGAGTATAGTAGTGGAGATATTACCACTTGCCTGGCCAGGGTGAGGAAAAAGCTCTAAAATGCTAACTGAGATTAAATTGACTAATAATATGTTACATATTTTACTAATGGGAGACTTTAATTTCCTGAGTATTGATTGGGTAAATTTCACATCGGGGCATGCAAAGAAAGTAAAGCTCCTAATGCTATCAATGACTGCTTCATGCAGCAATTGGTCATGGAACCGATGAAAGGGGGAACTATATTTTATATTAGATATAGTTCTCAGTAGAACACAGGACCTGGTATAAGAGAGAGGTAGTGGAGATGCTTGGCAACAATGACCATAATGTAATAATGTAAATTTGACATTAATCATTGGAGGGTGAATACTAAGGAAAACTACTGCAGTAGCATTTAATTATAAAAAGGGAGATTATGATAAAATGAAGAAATTTGTTAGAAAAAAAATGAAAGGCACAATCCACAAGTTTAAAAACCTGCAGGCGCTATGGACACTGTTTAAAAAAAAAAATTACTACCCTTGTGGTCCAGACAAAATGTATTCCATGCATTAAAAAATGTCAAACAAAAACCAAACAACTGCAAACAGTTTAGTAGTGAGGTAGAAGAGGCAATTAAAGCCAAAAAGGTATCATTCAGAAAATGGAATGCAGACCCAAATGAGGAAAATAGAGAATAGCATAAGCACTGGTAAATTAGATATAAAAAGGTAATTAAGCAGGCTAAGTGTGCATTTGAAAAGAGGCTTGCCATAGAGGTAAAAACAAGTAGTTCTTCAAATAGATTTGAAGCAAAAACCTTGTGAGAGAGTCAGTTGGTATGCTAGATCAGTGATTCTCAACCTTTTTCCCATTGTGACACACCTGATAGACCATGCTCACATCTGTGACACACTGCTCATTACAATTCATGGCAGAAATAAAAAAATAAAAAAATAAAGGCCCAGTATTTTTGTTATGAATGACACAAGGGAAAGATAATTTCCTAGCGTGTAGCCAGATGGACTCAGGACCAATGGGTATTGTGCTCTCCTGATAGCAGATGGGAGACTGAGTCAGATTTCAAAGCTGATGTCAGCCTACATATACCCGTGCAAATTGCTTAGCTCCTCAGTATTTCTCTGTCTCCATAGCGGATGCAGACACTATCCCAAATGAGAATAGTATAACATTTACAAGAGAGAAAATTTACCTTCAAGAAGAGAGTCCCGTTTCTCCTGTGGTGAAACCTAACGGTCCCTCCCTCAGTTGAGACTTTCCTGAGGTGATTTCGATATCTGTCAGAGGTGAGCCTTCGTCTGCCAGCTGATTCCCTACATTGACTTAGCCCCCAGGGTGGCTGAAAGGCAGCGGGTGCAGATTTGAGTGCGGCAGTGAAGGTATTCCCCTCTCCCCCTGCAGCTGGAGACCGGCACGTGACTGGTAAGCGCCGAGACAGGTAAGGTAGAAACCTTTACTTCTAAGTCTCCAGTCTCCAAGGCTCAAACAGCCATACCGTCCTTCCTCCGAGGTTTAAATCGGGTTGAGCAGCCCTCCTTGGGGCAGGCCCCGATCCGGTGCGAGGGTCCACACACATGGAGACCCTCCAAGGGGGGGGGGGGGGGGTCGCCATCTTGTCTTCGGGGTCGTCTGCGCCATTTTTCCCCTCTGACTGATGGTACGCATGGGCCAGTCCGGAGGCCCGAAGCGCCTAACTTAAGCACTTAACTACGGTTGAGTGCACAGCAACACGCACAACTGGGCACAAAACCTCACACTTCCTTTCCCCCAGGCAAGGAGCAAAAATTTCTAGATGCCATTGGTCGCCGTGTCTTCCAGAGCTCAGTGCTCATCTCCAGAATTGCCTCTTATCAGCTCTATATGACCCAATACAACAGGGTCTTATTTAAGCAGATACAAGAATTGACAGTCTCCCTGCCTCAACAGTTCCAAGATCAACTTCAACCCTAGTGAACAAAGGCTTTGAGGCAGGCAAGCATGAGATAAGATCACCTTATGATATCATTGACACTGCTACCAGGGTATCTACAACTGCTATTTCGGCAAGAAGATGGGCCTGGCTCAAGTCTTCGGACCTTCGCCCTGAAGTACAGGACAGATTATCCGACTTGCCCCTGTGTAGGAGTCAATCTGTTTGGCGAGCAGATTCAACGGACTGTGGCGGAACTCAAAGACCATCATGAGACCCTGAGACAGCTCTCTCTGATGCCTTCTGAGTATGCCTCCAAGCAGCCATTCAGGAAGGATACTAAAAAATGTCATTCTTCCATCCAAAGAAGTCCTATCCACCACAGTCTAGGACTCGTTCTACGAGACATTTCCAAAAGGGCCAGTCTCGTCAGATACGAAAACAAAAGCCGCAAGCAGCTCCTCAGCCGGGCCCTGCTTCTGCTTTTTGACTCCTGCTTAGAGAGCAGCAACCAGCTTCCACTGCCTCACATACCAGTGGGAGGTCAATTGTGCCTTTTCCACAACAAGTGGCACACAATCATCTCAGACTAGTGGGTCCTCGCCATAATCTCTCAGGGTTATCACCTGAACTTTCTCTCCATCCCACCGGACTCCCCACCTCGGCTGACTTGGGGAACATCCGACCACTCACCACTTCTGGAACAGGAGGTCTCCCTCCTTCTCCAGTCCAGAGCAATAGAACCAGTGCCCTATTCCCAACAAGACCTAGGATTCTATTCCCGGTACTTTCTAATCCCCCAAAAATCGGGAGGCATTCATCCAACTCTGGACCTACGTGCCCTCAAGTACCTCCATCGAGAAAAGTTCAAGATGGTAACCTTGGGTTCCCTCCTTCCTCTTCTGCAAAAAAGAGACTGGCTCTGCTCTCTAGACCTTCAGGACACATACACTCATATTGCGATAATGCCATCTCATCGTAAATACCTGAGATTTCTGGTAGGCCCCAAGCACTATCAGTACAGAGTGCTTCCATACGGCCTCGCGTCTGCACCACGAGTCTTCACAAAATGTCTCGTAGTAGTTCTAGCCTTCCTCAGGACTCAAGGTGTTCACGTCTACCCCTATCTAGATGATTGGTTGATCAGGGCTCCTACTCAGCACACTGCTCAGTCGTCCCTACATTTTACCTTACACACCCTGATTTCGCTAGGGTTTCTCGTCAACTACGCAAAAGCCTGCTTAGTCCCATCTCAAACCTTATCATTCATAGGGGCAGACTTGGACATTTTGCAGGCAAAAGCTTTTCTACCTCGACAACGAGGTAGAAAAGCTTTTGCCTGCCACCAGCTGCACACCAGCTGCAGTCTCAGCGCTACACGACTGCAAGCTGCTTTCTCATCCAATGGGACACATGGCGTCCTCAGTTCAGGTAACCCCAATGGCCCGCCTAGCATTGAGTCATGCAGTGGACTCTAAGGTCACGATGGACTTAATGCATTCAGCCCCTGTCGACCATTGTCCATGACACCAACTCACTCCATCAGTCTCTCTCCTCGTGGAAAAATCAGATCAATCTTTTCCAAGGCTTGCCCTTCCAGGCTCCAGACCCTCAAATAATTCTCACCACCGATGCTTCCAATGTCAGCTGGGGAGCCCATGTGGCCAATCTGCAGACACAAGGAAATTGGTCTCCAGAGGAAGCCAAACACCAAATCAATTTCCTGGAGCTTCGAGCAATCAGATATGCTCTCAGGGTATTTCAGGATCGCCTCTCCAACCAAGTCATCCTTATTCAGACGGACAACCAGGTGGCTATGTGGTACATCAACAAACAGGGAAGGACGGGCTCCTACCTACTGTGCCATGAAGCTGTGCAGATATGGGCGGAGGCTCTCTCCCATTCAATGTACCGCAGGGCAACCAACTTGCCGGGAGTGGACAATGTGTTGGCAGACAAGCTAAGTCGCGCCTTTCATCTGCACGAGTGGTCTTTCAACCCCTTAGTGGCGGACTTGATCTTCCAACAATGGGGTCACCCTCACATAGATCTTTGCAACATGTCAAAACCGCAAAGTAGAGAACTTTTGCGCTCGCTCGCAATCAACACTCACAACCAAGAGATGCGTTCTCAGTCTCGTGGGCGACAGGTCTCCTATATGCATTCCCTCCACTTCCACTTCTCTCAAAGACTCTCGTGAAGTTACGGCAGGACAAGGGAACCATGATCCTGATAGCACGTCACTGGTCTCGCCAAATGTGGTTTCCAGTACTTCAGTATCTCTCCATTCGCAGGCACATTCCCTTGGGAAAGGACCCGCTTCTGATTACGCAAAATGACAGGTGCCTGCGCCATCCCGATCTTCAAGCCTTGTCCTTGACGGCATGGATGTTGAAAGGTTAATCCTTCAGCCACTTAACCTTTCTGAGCCAGTTTCCTGTGTTCTGATTGCTTCACGGAAGCCTTCCACAACAAAATCTTATTCTTACAAATGGAACAGGTTTCAATAACTGTGCTCTTCTCAATCCCTTGACCCCTTCACCTGTCCAATCATGAAGTTTCTGGACTGTCTTTGGCACTTATCGGAGTTAGGTCTAAAAACTTCCTCCATCAGAATGCATGTTAGTGCAGTGGCCACCTTCCATAAAGGTGCTGGGGATGTTCCCATATTGGTATTACCTCTTGTAACACGTTTTCTGAAGGGCTTGCTTCACCTCAAGCCTCCTCTGCATCCTCCGGCCCCTTCTTGGGACCTTAATCTGGTTTTAGGGAGGCTCATGAAACCACCATTCAAGCCTCTCCAATCCTGTGAACTTCGTTTTCTCACATGGAAATTGATTTTCCTTTTGGCGATCACTTCGGCTTGCAGAGTTAATGAGTTACAGGCCCTAGGTACGTATCTGCCTTAAACTAAACTTCTGCAGGACCGGGCGGTACTCTGCACTCGCCCTAAGTTCTTGCCTAAGGTAGTATCAGAGTTTCATCTCAATCAATCCATTATACAGCCTACCTTTTTTCCCAGGCCCCATTCCAATCCAGGAGAGCAGGCTCTGCATACCCTTGACTGTAAACAGGCTCTAGCATTCTACCTAGACCGTACAGCTGCCCACAGGAAAAGCACTCAATTGTTTGTCTCTTTCCATTCCATCAAATTGGGGCAGGCTGTGGGTAAGCAGACTCTCTCCTCCTGGTTAGCAGACTGCGTATCCTTTTGCTATCAGCAAGCAGGCATTCCACTTCAAGACAGTGTTAAAGCACACTCTGTGAGGGCCATGGCGACTTCATTAGCACACCTACGCTCTGTGCTGCTTCCTGACATTTGCAGGGCTGCCACCTGGCGTTCTCTCCATACCTTTACAGCCCACTATTGTTTGGACAAGGCTGGAAGACAAGATTCCATCTTCGGCCAATCTGTCCTGCGTAACCTATTTACAATTTGACGTACCAACACCCTTCCGCCTGCCTGTTGGGGCTCAGGATGCCCTCAACCAAATTCTACCCCAGTTGTTGTGCCTGTTGCACGTCTTTGGGTACATTTGGTGCATACTCTGACATCCTCAGCTCGGTACTCCCATATGTGAGGACTACCATCCTGATTGTCCTGTGAGAAAGCAAATGTTGCTTACCTGTAACAGGTGTTCTCACAGGACAGCAGGATGTTAGTCCTCACGAAACCTGCTCGCCACCCCACGATGTTGGGTTCGTTTCGTTTCTTATTTTATTTTTCGGCACTTACTGTAGCTTTTTAAACAAGACTGAAGGGGGACCCCTGCTGGTTGCAGGGTTAGTGCCATGCTGGGCATGCCCAGTAGGGGGCCAGTCAAAGTTCTAGAAACTTTGACAAAAGTGTTCAGTGATTGGGCTCCATCCTGTGATGTCACCGTTATGTGAGGACTAACATCCTGCTGTCCTATGAGAACAACTGTTACAGGTAAGCAACATGTGCTATTTTTGTTATACTCCCCCCTGATGCAGCCTTGTACGAGAGGCTAACCAAATGCCTGGATTGGGTGGTATGTGAGTCAGCATTATATCATCAGGGTGAAGAGTGCTGCCATGTAAGCAGGAAAAGTTGCTGCCATAGTATGTTTGTGGATTTGTCACTGGATCTGCTGGTGATATGAAGTCAGCATTACAATATAGGAGCCAAGAAAGCAACTGCACAAGCAGGAAAATTTTCCGCTATGTGGTGATGTGGACTTTTTGAACCAACAATCAGAATAATCGTGTTGGAATAAATGTGTATGGGGTCTTCGATATTATTGTGATAATACCACAATAGGAAGATAATTGATATTGTAGTAGAGCGAGAATAAAGTTTGTCTATTTTGTGTTTAAATACATGGGTGTTTTTTATTTTTATTTTTTTATTTTTATATACCGACATTCGATCTCAATTGAGATATCACACCGGTTTACATTCAGGTACTGTATTTCTCAATCCCCAGAGGGCTTACAATCTAAGTTTTTGTACCTGAGGCAATGGAGGGTAAAGTGACTTGCCCAAGGTCACAAGGAGCTACAGCAGGACTCAAACCCTGGTCTCCTGGTTCACAGTCCACTGCTCTAACCACTAGGCTATTTGATGGATTATGTTAACCAAACAAAAAAAAAATGGTGGTTGGGATAAGTTTTACATATATTGAGACGGGAAGATTTGTTTTGATGTATTAATGGTTCAAGGTTTTTTTTTGTGTGTTTGCAAATGTTTTTTATATTTTGTTTTGATTTTTGATTCAGAAATTAATTTCTATTACTTTGTCCTTGGATTGGTTTTCTAAAAGTTATGTATCTTTTTATTTATTTATTTATTTATTTTTTTAACAATGAAACTTGTGTATAAAAATTTTTAAATTGCTAAGGAGACCAAGATGGCCGCTGTGTAGTGAGCACAGCAGCTCCTGGCTATTGCTGTTACTTCTCTGGTTACTTCCTTCTTTTTCCTTGGAAAGTACTTTTAAAACATGCCTCATACTAAGAGGAAAGCCAGAGTTAAAGATTCAGCTTAGATTCCAGTTTCCGAATTGAGACAGCCGCGGATAGAGGCTTTTTTTGCGAGGACTCCGCCAATACAGCCTGGAGGTGAGATTGCTGGGGTAATCAGCAAGGAGCAGTTACCGAGCCCCCTGACCTATGAGACATCTTTAAGCCCAGGAGCACCAACGACACCCGAACCACCGACGGGGTTGAGAGAGGAGGAAATTTTACCTGAGATTTTGAGAGAAAAATCTACCCCAATGAATCTTGGCATCCAGAGAAGAGCTGAGGGATTACTCGGTTCTTTGGTGAACCCGGGAGTACTGGGTTCCAGGAGCCAAGGTGAGGCACAACAACACCAGGACCAGCCTGGAGAGGGCCCAGAGGAGGTAGGAACGGAGAACGATAAAATAAGAGTTTTGTTTACTACCCCATTCATTGCACCACAAAAAATAACAATAAAAGAAATTTGGAATATGTTGATGATTATGCATAAATCCATAAATAATTTGACTACGACAGTACAAGAGGCCATCGGTAAAACCCAGATTTTGGAGACAAAAATGGAAAATATGGAAACAGCGGTAAAAGCAATGGAGGGAAAAATAGAAGATGTGGAGAAAATCCAAATCTTAAAAAATCTGAAAAAATACACACGGATAAATTGGAGATAATTGAAAATCAAATGAGAAGGGCAAATCTTAGGATTTTAAATTTCTCTAAGATGAAGATGATATCGGCAAATGATTAATTCAAGAGTTACCTTCTGAATATATTAAAGTATCCAGATCAGGCACTTATTTGCCCCAACCTTCTTCTAAAGATATGATTTCACAACAAGAAAATCAACTAGATATAAACATGGATTTGTCTGATCTGTTGGAGAAATCCTTTGAGATGGATATAAAAAGAAGAGCTACCTTGTTAGTTCAATTTACATTTGCCATGGAGAGAGACAATGGGCCAGATTTTAAAAGCCCTACGCGCGCCGAGCCTATTTTGCATAGGCCCTGGGACGCGTGTATGTTCCGGGGGTTTGTGAAAGGGGCGGGGGTGGGACCGAGGCCTCCAGCACAGCGACTGTGCCAGGATATTGCGCGCAGGCACTCGGCCAGCTCACGCAACCTACGCCTGCCCAGAGGACGTTAATTAGACACATTCCTACTCCCATAGCAACCAAAAACTTAACTAGGTACTATTTAAAATTGAGATGAAGGCAGCAGTCCAGCAGCAAGAGGGAGGCTTCCCAGCCTTTTGCATCGAGTGTCACATGTATGAATTTTTACCTACCGGTGAGAAGTTGTACATGTGCATGCGATGCAGAGAGCTCCTGGCTCTCAGAGAACGAGTCCGATCTCTGGAGGCTAGAGTGGCAGACCTGGAGGAGCTGAGGCAGACAGAGGTATATAGATGATACCTTCAGGGACATAGTAGCCAAGTTCCAACTTCAGGCTGGCAGCCCTGGTGCTGCCTTGGAGGAAGAAGGTCTCATGATTGGAGAGCATCAACCTGGTGTAGCAGGAAAGGATCCTATAGCAAGGACCTGCTCTCCAGATGATGCACTATCCTTTCGTACCGAGGATATCTTCCCAAGGCCTACTGCCCAGGAGGGAAGGGTTAGGTCGGCCGTCATAGGTGATTCCATTATTAGGAATGTAGACAGCTGGGTGGCTGGTGAGGATCGCCTGGTAACATGCCTATCTGGTGCGAAGGTGGCAGACCTCACGTGTCACCTAGATAGGATTTTAGATAGTGCTGGGGAGGAGCCGGCTGTCGTGGTACATGTGGGCACCAACCACATAGGAAAATGTGGGAGGGAGGTTCTGGAAGCCAAATTTAGACTCTTAGGTAGAAAACTTAAATCCAGAACCTCCAGGGTAGCATTCTCTGATATACTCCCTGTTCCACGCGCAGGTCACCAGAGGCAGGCAGAGCTCCGGAGTCTCAATGCATGGATGAGATGATGGTGCAAGGAAGAGGGATTCAGTTTTGTTAGGAACTGGGGAACCTTTTGGGGAAGGGGGAGTTTCTTCCAAAGGGATGGGCTCCACCTTAACCAGGGTGGAACCAGACTGCTGGCGCTAACCTTTAAAAAGGAGATAGAGCAGCTTTTAAACTAGAACAAAGGGGAAAGCAGACAGTCGCTCAGCAGCGCATGGTTCGGAGAGAGGTATCTTCAAAGGATACTAATGATGCATTAGAATTAGGGCATCCCGACAGTGAGGTTCCAATAAGAAAAGTAGTCCAAGTGCCTGTAACTAAAAACTCACCTGAGCTAAAAAAAATTCTAACTTATCCCTATCAATTAAAAAGCAGAATGAAAATACAAACAAAAAACAAACTTTGAAATGTTTGTATGCTAATGCCAGAAGTCTAAGAAGTAAGATGGGAGAATTAGAATGTATAGCAGTGAATGATGACATAGACTTAATTGGTGTCTCAGAGACATGGTGGAAGGAGGATAACCAATGGGACAGTGCTATACCGGGGTACAAATTATATCACAATGACAGAGAGGAGCCCCCGGGAGGAGGTGTGGCGCTTTGTCAGGGATGGCATAGAGTCCAACAGGATAAACATTCTGCATGAGACTAAATGCACAATTGAATCTTTATGGATAGAAATCTCTTGTGTGTCGGGGAAGACTATAGTGATAGGGGTATACTACCGTCCACCTGGTCAAGATGGTGAGATGGACAGTGAAATGCTAAGAGAAATTAGGGAAGCTAACCAAATTGGTAGTGCAGTAATAATGGGAGACTTCAATTACTAGGAAACACTGGTGCAGGACAAATCTTACTACCACCAACAGTTTCAGTAAATACTATTTTATTCCAAACGTATTCAGTGTATCAGAAATGTTATATTGGCAACTCCGTAGTTCATAGCAGTAAGTTATAGCAGTCCCCCGACACGGTCCCGTGTTTCGCTATGGCTGCATCGGGAGGGACCAAAGTACAATTATAATCTGCAATACAAGGCAAATGTAAGTAAATAAATAATGGAACAAATGGCTACTAAAACATTACTACTTACAGTTCACATACCTTTGACAACAGTAACCGGAGCGCAAGCGCCCTCACAGGTGACAGTCATTTAAAGAGGGAGAAAGGCGCGAAAAACGGATGATCTCGCGAGAACTGTCTAACCCAATTACCAATAGGCGGATCCATTCACTCAGTCAGTCAAAAAGGTACCATTCGATATCTTTATTAAGTCCTTTAGGGGAAACAGTGTCGAGCGTAAAAATCCATCTGTTCCCTCCGACCTAAAAAATGAAATTTCAGACCTATTAGTAAAAATGTGTAACCTATCATTAAAATCATCCATTGTATCTGAAGACTGGAGGATAGCTAATGTAACCCCCATATTTAAAAAGGGCTTCAGGGGAGATCTGGGAAATTAGACCGGTTAGCCTGACGTCAGTGCCAAGAAAAATAGTGGAAAGTGTTCTAAACAACAAAATCACAGAACATATAGAGAGACATGGTTTAATGGAATAAAGTCAGCATGGCTTTACCCAAGGCAAGTCTTGCCTCACAAATCTGCTTCACTTTTTTGAAGGAGTTAATAAACATATGGATAAAGGTGAACCGGTAGATGTAGTATACTTGGATTTTCAGAAGGCATTTGACAAAGTTCCTCATGAGAGGCTTCTAGGAAAAGTAAAAAATCATGGGATAGGTGGCGATGTGCTTCCATGGATTACAAACTGGCTAAAAGACAGGAAACAGAGTAGGATTAAATGGACAATTTTCTCAGTGGAAGGGAGTGGGCAGTGGAGTGCCTCAGGGATCTGTACTGGGACCCTTAATTTTCAATATATTTATAAATGATTTGGAAAGAAATACGACGAGTGAGGTAATCAAATTTGCAGATGATACAAAATTGTTCAGAGTAGTTAAATCACAAGCAGATTGTGATAAATTGCAGGAAGACCTTGTGAGGTTGGAAAATTGGGCATTTAAATGGCAGATGAAATTTAATGTGGACAAGTGCAAGGTGATGCATATAGGGAAAAATAACCCATGCTATAGTTACACTATGTTGGTTCCATATTAGGTGCTACTACCCAAGAAAGAGATCTAGGCATCATAGTGGATAACACATTGAAATGATCGGTTCAGTGTGCTGTGGCAGTCAAAAAAGCAAACAATGTTGGAAATGATTAGAAAGGGAATGGTGGCTAAAATGGAGAATGTCATAATGCCTCTGTATCGCTCCATGGTGAGACCGCACCTTGAATATTGTGAACAATTCTGGTTGCCGCATCTCAAAAAAGATATAATTGCGATGGAGAAGGTACAGAGAATGGCTACCAAAAAGATAAAGAGAATGGAACAGCTCCCCTATGAGGAAAGACTAGAGAGGTTAGGGCTGTTCAGCTTGGAGAAGAGATGACTGAGGGGGGATTTGATAGAGGTGTTTAAAATCATGAGAGGTCTAGAATGGGTAGATGTGAATCATTTTTTTACTCTTTCGGATAATAGAAAGACTAGGGGGCACTCCATGAAGTTAGCATGTGGCACATTTAAAACTAATCGGAGAAAGTTCTTTTTCACTCAACGCACAATTAAACTCTGGAATTTGTTGCCAGAGGATGTGGTTAGTGCAGTTAGTATAGCTGTGTTTAAAAAAAAGGATTGGATAAGTTCTTGGACTAGAAGTCCATTACCTGCTATTAATTAAGTTGAGTTAGATAATAACCACCGCTATTACTAGCAACGGTAACATGGAATAGACTTAGTTTTTGGGTACTTGCCAGGTTCTTATGGCCTGGATTGGCCACAGTTGGAAACAGGATGCTGGGCTTCATGCACCCTTGGTCTGACCCAGTATGGCATGTTCTTATGTAACTTATGAAATAAAGGTATGGGGGGGCGGGTTGGGTAGGGGAGGGGAAGGTGGGGGGGGGGGGGGGCGCGGAAGGAGAGTTCCCTCGCATGCCACTCCGATTTCGGAACAGCCTCAGAACGGGGAAAGCCATCTGGGCTCTCCTAGGGCTCGGCGCGTGCAAGGTTCACTAGTGTGCACCCCCTTGTGCGTGCCAACCCCCATATTTTATAATGTGCGTGCCAGGTAGCGAGCAGATTTAAAAATCTGGTGTAGTGTTCTTAGATCCTTGTTCCGATTTAAAAATTGAACTTCTATTGTCACCCGATTAGAATATATCCGGACATTGCAAGTAATACCCAACTTAGAAGAAGAAAGTTCATTGCAATGAGGGGGGAGGTAATTGCTAGAGGGGCAAAATTCATACTACGATTTCTTTGTAGATGTATGATTATGTATAAAGATTCTAAGTATGCATTTAATGACCCAGATCAATTATGCTCTTATTTTGATTCTCATTCCTAGGAACCACCACTGTGGGTTGGTACAGTTAAGTAGTTCAGAGTGAACTAGACAGCATTTGTATTGATGTTTATTTTCCTTTTGTATAACTGCTTCCTTACACATCTTGGTTTCCCCATATTTCCTAGAATGAATGGAAAATAGTTACAGAACATCTGTTTTCTTTAAGCTATTTTGCTAAGATCTGTATTTCAGTTCTGAAAATATTCTATTTCTTTTAATGTTTAAAATTCAATAAAATTAAAAAAAAAGTTTAATTGCTATATTAAAAACTGCATTTTTTGTAAGTTTATTTAAATTGTGTACATGTCCCTGGTTTAGTGGCTTTTTTCTTTTTTTTTTTTAAATCAACAGTTTCTCTTCAATGTTTTACCCGGCCTCTCAATCCTGTTCCAACTATTCTGTGTACCAATCATGTGTAAATTCCATTACGGTGCTAACTTCCACTGTTAGGTTTTGCCACACCTTGCCGTCTTCTGTGGTTGTTACAAGCCTCATACTTAATCCTTCATGCAGGCTTCCTGTTTTCCCATTAACCTTTGTAATAATCCAAACAGCCATCAAAAATAGTGTGGCTGTTATACAAATCTTAAGGCTTCTCTGTGTGCAGGCTACCCCAGTTTCTTGGAAGTCTAATGCAGCCACAGTACCACCCAGTGCCTTTTGGCTTTTATTTTCCCCTTTTTTGACTCTTTATCAAGCGCTGTAAGACTGAGCAAACATTCAGAACCCCTTTCTCATTTCTTCTGTTCATATCCCACATGTCCTGAGTATTTTTAAATTCTGTCGTGGCTTTGTTTGCTACTTCCTTTGCTAATAATCTATTGCAGGAGTCTTCCATCTTCTTAGTAAAGTGTGTTCTCATGTTTCCTCTAACTTTTCTCTGTAAATTCACATCTTGACCCCATTGTCCTTGAGTTTTCTATGCAAAACTTCATCTACCCATGTTTTTATTGAAGCTTGTTAAATATTTGAATGTTTTTCATATGTATACATAAGTGTATTTGTCCTAAGGTCACAATGTATATATTTTTAGTAAAGCAGTGCAGTTTGGCCATTGACAAGATAATCTAGTGTCTAGACCTGTGAAGTTGCTTGTACAAAAAGAAGAAATAACATTTCAGGGGTCAATTTTCAAAGGGTTTAGGTGTAACGTCTAGAAACAGGCATCTAAATTGGTACCTTTTTGAAAACTAAGTAGACCAGAGTATAAATTTAGATGCACTGGGTTCCTAAATTTTAGGCACCTAAAAAGTGGGTGTAGTCATCAGTAAGTGTAAGTTACTGAGCAGTAAGTGTTAGGTGCCTAGCTTGAAAAATGCTCAGTAACTAACTTAAGCAACTGAATGTAGACAAATAAAAAGTAGGCCTCTATTCTAGGATACCAAAGTTAAAGAATTTTCAGCCTAACTTTAGGCATCTAGAACTGAGTCTAGGGCACTCAATCTCTTAATTTTATTGATAGATTTTCTAGTAGTTAAAGCAGTAGTTGAGTGCCTTCACATGGAACACCTTGTAATACTACTGGTTAATTATGTGGTAAGAATGTGCTGTCATTTTGTTTTGTTTAATGCATGCATACTTTATTAGTATACACTAAATCAAATGTACACATACTAAATTGATTCAGTCAGAATGTGTTTCTCCACTAAAACGTTCAGGTCTAATTTTAAAAAACATTTACTTGCTTAAAACTGGGTTTTACATGTGTAAATTCACTTTACCTGTGTAAGTGGGCTTATGAAAATTGCTACAATATATGCCACTGAATTATCCATAAGTTATACAACTGTAAGTACACTTTATTGGGTGAATTTAAAACGCCTGGTGCGTGTCAAAGTTAGGAGATGCACAGAAGTTGGGTCAGCTCGCACAGTGCAAATTTAAGACAGTCTGCATGTATCTCCCAGTATGTGCACAAATAAGTTGAAAAGAGGGACAGGGTGTGGTATGGGTGGTGCATGGGCAGGACATGGGCTTACCAGGATTTTAATATAAAATGTGTGTGTAAGTTTTTATGTGCCCAAGTGTGAGGAAGGTCCCCTACTGCTATGAATGGCGTGTAAGAAATAAAAATAAATTTAAAAAGGCTAGTCAGTGGGGTTTTAAGAGTTGGTGCTAACAGCATAAAGGGAGGCTATTTAACTAGGGACATTAGGGAGTCTCATCCATTACCTGGGGAAAATGGTAACTGCATCGATGTGCATACCTTATAAAATTCCCCCCACTTTCACGGTAGAGGCAGCATTTGCATGCACATGCACACATCCAGCCTATTTTATAACATGCGTGCATATACACGTGTATATTATGGAATGGCTGTGTCCTTTGGTGCGAGACAGCATACACGCATTCATGTGCACCTGCGCGGCTGTTTAAAAGTTACTGTCTATGCGCATAAATGGCTTTTTAAAAATATCTATGATAGTATGCTACATTTACACATGTAATTCCTTTTAAAATTACCTCTTATGTGCATACTAATATAAAATGGAAAAAACAAAACAAATTTTTCTGTTGCACATCACAAATTATAGGGCATGCTTTTTTTAAAGCAATATTTTTAAAGCAATATTTTTCTATGAGCTTTAATTTTGCATGTATATTTATTTTCAGAGATCATTCACACTAATTTTAGAAGCTTGGGACTGGGATAATGAAACAAAATCAGGTGAGTGCGAATTATTAAACTTCTAACACATGGCTTATTTCAGCATTGAGTGAATAGACAGTTTGTGGTGGAACACAGATTCATGAATTTGTGAGGGTAAATTCTATCTACTAATCATTTTTGAATATGTTCTTTTATTTAAAAACGAGAGGTAATAAAAAAAAAAAAAAAATTCACACTGATCAAATTACCACTTGTTTTTTCAATAGGTGTACATAGAGAGGTGTCTGCCATTTATATTTTCTGAATATGTTCATTGTCATTTAATTTAAAACAGCCGTAGACAAAATTCTGGGAATAGTGTAACCAGATTAGTTAAGATATAGTCATGTATGTTTTTAGTGTTTACCATTAGTATTGGAATCAACTTTGTTTAGAACTTGGGATAGTCGAGGTTTTGCATTTCAAGAATATATTGAGAGCTACAGTAGAAAAAAATAGTGCCCCCCAACTAACATCTAGGAGACTGAATTTTAGTGTGTAGGATCTGAAACAGCATGATTTTATCAGATGAACATGTCAAATCTGATCAATTTCTTTGATTAGTTGATTAAATAATTTATATTGGGATAAGCACTAGATGTAATATACTTGGATTTCAGTAAACCTTATGAAACTGTCCTACAATCTAGTAACTTAGCAAATGACCAAAATTGATGCTGGCTTGGGTGATAGATGAAGTGATTGGGTTAGAAATGAACTGATAGGCAATAGAGCAATAGTAAATAGCCATTAGAAATAAATGCAGATGATCTCTGACTAGAGGATAGATACAAAGAAAAGGGTTAAACTATTAATTTTGGATTATAACATTTCTAAATGGAGTTAACATGCATAGAGCAGCAGTTACTACTGAGAACTTGCTATGTAGATGGTATCTGCTATCATTTGCTAGGCATGTACATTTGTTGCTCCATTTATTTGATTCATTTCAGTATATGTGTGTATCTGACATGCATACTATTCGTTTCTGCATGCACTCTAATCCATTTGTCAGATGCTCTTGTATCGCCAAAACAAATCAAATGAATGGAGCAACAAATGCACATGCCTATAATTTACTATGTTGTTCTCTTACTATGTCACTCTAAGGAAACAAGTCATCAGTGAAGAGCATGAAGATCAGTCTTTAAGCTGGTTCTGATCAATCTTTTTGTATTTGATTTTGCAGAGGGGTTAGTAAGAAGGGTTGGTTTGGGTTATTTTTGCAGTCTTTAAGATTTGGAATAGTTGGACACTCCTTATGAAGCAGATCAGAAAACAAGTTATGGCTTGCTAAGCAATCGTGTCTGGCTGCAGTGCTTTCCTTTCCCCGGTCTAAACATAGCTGACAGCTTGAGGAGGGAGAACCAGGCCAAAGCCATCGCAGTAAGAGGGAGGTGCCTAGCACAGGTAAAGGAACACAGCTGCAGCCTATTGAGAGAAAGGACTCTGGAATGAGAGGAGACCAGGAAAAGAAACTAGAAGACTGAGGAGGAAAAAAAATTGAGGCAGAAATACAAAAATAGGGGTAAAAATTAAATGTAAATATTAGATTGTGAATTTTTTCTTTATGTGAATTTATTGGATGTACTTTTTAAAATAGGTTTTTGAAATACTAGATGTAAAACTGACTTTATAAAACAATATGACATGACTATAGATCAAGTAGAATGCTATGGTGTATAGCGAGTTATGACTGTTAGAAAAAATGGAGGTGGTGATATCCTCTGTACAGGTCATTGGTGTGATCTCTTCTGAAGGTATTAGTTCTGGGGGCCATGCCTCTAAAAGGGATTTTTTTTTTAATTAATTTATTTCTCATTTTCAATTGTTACAAACATATCAATATTTGCATAGAAATACATGTACTGGGTTTCATTATTTTAAATCAGAAAATATTCCTCAAGAAATACAATAAGCATAAATCTTTAATGAGAAAAAAAACCAAAAAACCCAATTCATTAGTATTAAAAATACCTGAGGGCTAATTGCACAATAAGAAAACCAATAGGGAGTGTATATCACTTAAATTACTTTAAACAGGGCCCTTCTCATAATCCCTGCTATATTTCCATTTATACTAACTCGGGATAGGGGAAGAAGAAGATGGTAATTTCCTTGATTCTATAAACCCTTTTAATTGTTCTGGTGTAAAGAAGATAAATGTCATTTTGTTTTTTCATTACACATTTGCATGGAAATCTTAAAGTAAAGGTATAACCTAAGGCAAACCAATTGCCTCTTGGCGTAGTGCCAAAAAGGCTTTCCTTCTTAATTGTGTTGGATATGCCAAGTCTGGGAATATCTTTATTTGTTTATCCATAAAATTGACAGGATATTTTTGAAAGTAATTCTTCATAATTAAATTAATATCTTTAAGTGAGAAAAAACTTACCAAAAGGGTTCCCCATTCAATAATCTGAGCGCTAGACTCCAGAAAATTGGTGAGGTCTCCCTGAAATGGTAAGTCAGACCTATTATTTGCATTTCTATTTTTTGGCAAAAAGTAGCAATTTACTATATTTATAGTTTCCCCAGAAACAGCACCAAGTATTTCAAATAGAAACTTTTTTAAAGTGACTAGGGGTAATTCCCCAATCACTTGAGGAAAATTTAAAAATCTTAGATTATATTTCTTGGCGCTGTTTTCTAGAGATTCTACTTCTTAGAAGAGTAGAATCTCTAAAAGGGATTTAAACAAAGTAAGAGGCAGCTCAGAGAAGCTGCCATTTCTACACCAAAAGCTCTATTAAATGACTCAAGGATCCTAAGATTAGGGGATAATAGGAAGTGGTGAAGACGAGAACTGTGAAAGACTTCAAAGGGGCGTGGGATAAACACTGTGGATCCATAAAGTCTAGAGGACGTGAATGAAGAGTGGGTGGCTCGCGGGAATGAAGACTACTACCTGGAGATAATACCCTTATTCAATAAACATACACACGGTTAATGCGACTCCAACATTGCTCCAAGCTTCAACGGCAAGAGGAAATGTGGAAAAAGATTTCACAAAAAGCAGGGAGTAGCTTGCTTGTTACGGCGGTTACTACCCCAAACCAAATAGGCCTGATACTTCACTTTCAATGCATATCCAGCATAGCTCTCTGCTTCAACGGCAGGGGAGAAAGTCTGATACTACGTGCATATCCAGCATAGCTCTCTGCTTCAACGGTAGGGGAGAAAGTCTGATACTAAGTGCATATCCAGCATAGCTCTCTGCTTCAATGGCAGGGGGAATGAAGAAAAGTGGATCTATATACAGACAACAACCAACAAGGACTGAATCACATAGTCTGAGTAAACAAATAAGCATGGGTGTAGCTTGCTTATTGCGGCGGTTACTACCCCTAACTAATTAAGCTAGATATTTCACTTAGATGCAGCTCCAACACTGTTCTTTGCATTAATGGTGGGGGTGGAAGGGAAATGGAACCAAAGGGTTACTAAGAGCCAAGAGTAACAGATAAGTGCGAAACTTGCTGGGCAGACTGGATGGGCCGTTTGGTCGTCTTCTGCTGTCATTTCTATGTTTCTGTGTTTCTATATAATATAGTAAATATTCAACTACCTCGTTATAATAAACAAGCAAATATTTTTCCGTAAAAAAAATCTTTAGAACAAGAAGCCATGATGAGGGTGAGCAGTGGTAGACTTGGGAGTAATAGAAAATTATTTCTTTAGTGAAAGGGTGGTAATGTGTGGAACAGCTTCTCAGGGGCAGTGGTAGAGACAAAACAGTAAAAATTTAAGATGACATGGGATAAGCATAGAGTATTAATACTTGTTAAGGGGAAAGCTAGAGCCTATGACTTTGCAACACAAAGGAAATTGGGCAGATTAGATAATCCTAATGGTCCTTATCTGCCATATTCTGCATTTCTAGTAGAGGCATTGACCAAACTTGTACCTGGGATTCTTCCCACACAGAAAAATCAAAAGTATAGCTATGAACTATGAATTTTTTAAAAGTGATCTTTCAAGAAGTTCTAATGCCCTGAGGAGGCAGTGTGAATTAGGCAATAGAAATGTACAGTTTCCTAATTAATGACTTACAGCAATACAAGCAAAAGACTATGGCCTTGGCTAAGAGCATTGGCATATAATGTTTGGTATAAGACCTGCAGGGAATATAGGCTGAAAACAGGATGGCACTGGACTTGGAGTTAGAGACAGAAGAAATACCCAAACTTACAGAAATGAAAAAATGGCATTCTAATATGTATAGGAGGTAGGGCTTGTTAGGAGAGTATGTGCTGGCTCAGTCTTATTCCTATATTCTGCTGTGATATGGTCTTGGACTGGCCTTTTTCATGTGGGAGGCCATTGCCCCCCCTTTAAACTCTGCCTGTTACAGATTAACCTCTGAAGATAAGGAATTGGTATATGCACAGAAACTTGGGTATTAAGGAGTAGTTGGTTACTTAGATAAGGAAATACTCAGAAATAGCTGAACACACCATTCCAGCTTGTACTAGGACTTTTGTCTCAAAACTTGCTTGAAGTTCCTTCCATATAAGGATCTGTAGTCTGTTTGGAATATTGTTGCTTTTGCTCCAGTCAGGTAATAGAAAGTGGACATCACATTTATAAAAGGAACCAATTGGAGATTCAAGAAGAAATACAGAAACTTTGTTCTATCATGGTTTTCCCGTCGATAGCAGGGCTGAATTAGCCATGCTGTCATGGGATCTGTCAATCAGGTCCAGGAGGCGGAGCTTGTCAAAGCAAAGATTAGAGTTTTGCTCTCTGCGGCTGTGCGTGTGTTCCCGCACAGGAAAGTAACGGAATCTCCTCAGTCTGTTCTTTCCGCGCGTGGGATCGCACGCGGAGCTGTTCTTCTCCTCAGCGTTAATAAATTAAAAATGTCAAAATCAGGGTTTAAACCCTGTAATTGCGGCAAGGTAATGTCTGTCACGGATGGCCATGACCGATGTTCCCGATGCCTGGGGCCAGATCACAATCGTGAGGATTGTGAATTTTGTTCAAGGATGTCTCCGAGAGCCCTGAAACAACGGGCCTACAGGCTTCAGGAACTTTTTGTCTCACT
This sequence comes from Rhinatrema bivittatum, assembly GCF_901001135.1. Classification (NCBI taxonomy): domain Eukaryota; kingdom Metazoa; phylum Chordata; class Amphibia; order Gymnophiona; family Rhinatrematidae; genus Rhinatrema; species Rhinatrema bivittatum. The sequence goes on along the minus strand of NC_042618.1, from coordinate 48,710,575 downwards.
GGAGCCATCGCAGGCTCATTCGTCACCTGGCCCCGCTATCTTACAGGCTCCCTCAAAAAAGAGGGCATCATCGTGGGATCCTCAGTCCTCCAATCTTGGAGGTAAGGACTTGGAGAGCCGGCAAAGGCCATCGGATTTTAAACAAGCCATAGAGCTAGAACCACCGACATAAGAGACATTGGCGACAAAAATCTCGGTGCCTAAAACTTCTGTGCCTAACGTGCCTTCTGCGCATAAATCAACGACGGCACATAACACTTCCGCACCTGAAAAAGTATCGGCGCAAAAGACTACTGCGCATGTGGCGCCGAAGGACCCTGCGAGCATGGCGCCGACGGCATCTGCGCCGATAGCTCTTGTGCGCATGGAATCAAAAAGATATGCGCACAAGTCTAGATCTGCGCACAACTCCAAATCGGTGAACAAAACACAGGAACACCCATGTCATGGGCTAAAACGATGATGTGGACACTCAGAGGTCTTACTCCACCTCTCCATCGATAACCCCACCTCGTTCGGGTACTTCCCTTTCTTCGAGAGCTACTTCCACAGAGTTTACAATAAAACGTAGAAAGTGATCAGTCTTCACGTAGAAGTCATACAGACTCGTCATCACACTATTATCACAAGCACTCACGGCACTCCCCACCACAAAAAATCAGCAAAGAGGAGTGCAACATGGGAAGTAAGCCCTTCGACTTCTAAATCTCATGTACCAACTTCAAATCCCTTCTCCCACAGAGGTAATACAAGTTGCTTCCTCTAATGCTTCTACAGCTTCAGAGGATTCGATGGACATAATTTGTGAAAAGAAACAGAAAGACCATAAAGTATCTAGTACTTTACCTCAAACCACTCTAATGCAACCTAAAGCATGTGAGTCACAAGAACCAGATGACCGTACAATAATGCCCCCTCGTACAAAAGAGGCATTTTATCAATTGTCCCAATCTTTAGCAGGATTTTATGAAACACTTCAGTCATCATTCAAAATGTATAATCTTGCCTCTGTCAGTTCTCCAGAGCATAACACACAGACTCCTAGAGAACCGTTGGTGGAGCCTCCAGCATCTCCCATAGTCAACTGGCCAACTTCACAGAATTATAAACAGGATACATCTTTTGATTCTCCTTCACCGCAAACATCCCCATCATTTACGGGATTCCCATTGGATCCGCAGGAACAACCTCAGGAGCCATATTCCCCTCCGGAAGACCTTACAAACCTAAAGTTTCTGGAAAAATTGGGTACAATATTGCATCTAGAGGTCCAAAAAGAGACAGACCCTAGATCAGAAACCCTTGGTCTCCTAAAGATTTTCGATACTCCAGGAGAATCAACATCTCTTCCACCACAAGAACTCCTGCATTCTGTCTTACAGAAATCCTGGGAAGCACCTTACGCAATCTCAGCGGTTTCCAGGAAGACGGACATAAAATTCCGTATGAGTAAAACATCACCATACTCTATTCCACAATTACCTCATGCTTCAATTGTGGTAGAGTCGGCGATGCAAAGATTTAAGAAAACGAAGTCACATTCCTCATACTCACCAGGCAAAGACAACAAATAGTTGGATGAGTTTGGAAGAAAAATATACTGTAACTCAATGTTGAATGCCTGAATTATGCACCATCAATTCTACATGGTACAATACCTATATGAGTGCATACAAGCTATAAAAAAGGTATGTTGTCTTCGACTGCGGATCAGATACCTCCGCCTCTACATGACATGGAAGAGTGTTTTCGACACCTTTTGAGGTCAATCTATGAAACATCTTCCAGGGCATCTGCAACAGCCATTGCAGCCCGAAGACTAGCATGGTTACGCTCAAGCTCGATACGTGAAGATTTACACGAGAAACTAACAAATCTCCCATGTACAGGAGATAACCTGTTCGGAGAACGATTCCAGGACACAGTAGGTAAACTGAAGGAGGAAGCTCTAGCAGTACAATCATTAACATCACAACCTCACTATTCGATCACACGTTGTTATATGGGATCTACTCGTCGGCAATCATATGCCAGGAGACCTTACAGGTCTTACCAGTCCTTTCGAACACAGACAATACCCTTCTTACCAGCGTCCTGCTCCACATCAGAATACCTCCAACCAACATAGAGGTAAAGCACGTAACCAGCGACAGCAGGCACAACAGCCGACTACTGCAGTAAAATCGACTCCATCTTTTTAGTTACCCAGCCACCATCACAGCATCAAGCACCACCCGGCAAGATTCATTCTTGCCTGGCAGCCTGGGAGAGGATAACATCCGATCAATGGGTTTTGGAGATAGTACGGCACGGTTACCAACTCCAGTTTGTCACAAAACCCATATTACCTCATCTTTCCACTCTCAAGATTAACAACTTCCAACCACAACTGGGGGAGGAAATTGCTTTGCTTCGCAAACAACAAGCAATTCGACAAATTTCCCCGGGGACCCAATCAGTAGGATTTTATTCCCCATACTTCCTCATACCCAAGAAGTTGGGTAGCCTTCGTCCCATTCTAGACCTAAGGGAATTAAACACATTTCTCACCAAAGAGAAATTCAAAATGGTATCGTTGAAATCAATCCTTCCTCTGATTCAAACCAGCGATTGGATGTGTTCCATCGATCTGAAGGATGCTTACACACACATTCCAATCCATCCATCCTCATGGTGTTACCTATGCTTTCGCTACATGCATCAACACTACCAGTACAAAGTTCTCCCTTTTGGACTATCGGCTGCACCCAGGGTTTTCACCAAATGCATGGTTGTGGTGGTGGCTCATCTCAGACAACAAAATATAACCATTTTTCCATATCTAGACGATTGGCTCATAATCGCCCCAGCTCCAAACATCTTACTCGATCACCTCCATCGGGTGATACAATGCTTGCAGGAATTAGGATTGGTGATCAATTTTCAGAAATCACACCTACAACAGACACAGCAGCTACAATTCATAGGAGCATGCCTGGACACCACTTGCAACCGGGCATACCTACCAAAAGACAGAATATCACTCTTCCTTCACCTTCTACATGGATTGAGCCATACTCTGAGACCTTCGGCGAGCAAGTTTTAGTAGTCCTAGGCCACATGGCGGTGGCTATTTTCATGGTTCCCAACACCAGGCTACACATGAGACGCCTGCAATGGGGCTTGAAACGTCAATGGAAACAACACTCGCAACCATTGACACAGAAGTTATCGTTGACCTCCGAGATGAGAGGGCACATAACATGGTGGCTCCTAGACTCCACCCTGTCCAAGGGAGCATTGTTCAGTTCCCCTCCTCACAATGCAGTCTTAACCACAGATGCGTCTCGCAAGGGCTGGGGTGCACACCTCGAGATTTACGAAACACAAGGGTTATGGACAATCTCGGAACAGAACCTGCAAATAATTTTATTGGAACTCAGAGCGATTCGGAATGCATTACAAGTGTTCCAAGACCACCTGAAGGGCCGCAGGGTCATGATCTACACGGACAATCAAGTGGTAATGTTTTACATCAACAAACAAGGAGGGTCCGGTTCATGGTCCCTTTGCAAGGAGACCCTGACAATCTTCGAACACGCTCACAGAAATTGCATATATCTGCAAGCAACTTACCTACCAGGGGTGGCAAATACAAGAGTGGACAGGCTAAGTCACATCTTTCATCCTCACAAATGGGCACTCAATGCAGAAATAGCCCAACACATAATCATGCAGTGGGGGACACCTTCGATAGATCTCTTTGCAACGGAGATCAATGTTCAAGTCCCTAAATTCTGCTCGATAAGACCAAGCCAATTCAGGATCGCTCATGATGCCTTCCTCATTCCGTGGACGACAGGCCTCCTATATACGCCTTTCCTCCCATACCACTCATAACAAGGACAATTCAAATGTGCATAGCAGACAAAGCTCAACTGATACACATCGCCCCGGCTTAGCCGAGGCAACCATGATACAGTTTCCTTCTCCAACTATCCATCATGGATCCAATTCGGTTACCGAATCGCCAAGATCTTCTCTGCCAAGATCAAGGGACGCTTCTACACCCTCTACACTCATCTCTCCACTTGACAGCATGGAGATTGAGAGGCTCCTTTTAACAGAACACAGAGTTTCCACTTCGGCACAATTCATTTTGTTAGAATCCAGGAAATTTTCAGCGAGGAAAAATTATAGCTATAAATGGAAACGTTACTCTACCTGGTGCACTTCCAAAGGTATGCCACCATTGGACTGCTCACCTGAATTGCTCATTGATTATCTTCATACACTATATGTAGCTGGCCTAGCAACATCATCCATCAGAGTTCATCTCAGCGCCATAGGGGCATATCATAGACCAGTTAACAATATTCCTATATCCAATCACCCCTTACTATCTCGTTTCATCAAGGGTTAACTCACCTTCGTCCTCTGATCTCTAAGCCTCCATTTCCATGGAACCTCAACATAGTTCTGGAATAGCTCATGCTTTTCCCGTTTGAACCCATGGATTCGGCACATATTAAATACCTCACATGGAAAGTTGTATTCCTGGTTACAGCAACATCGGCAAGAAGAGTTAGTGAATTACAGGCCTTGGTCCATTATTCTCCATATTTGCAATTTCATCACCAAAAGGTAGTTCTCCGAACTCACCCATCCTTCCTACCAAAATTGGTTTCTCAATTCCATCTCAATCAGACCATAGACTTACCCACCTTTTTCCCTAAACCTCTTGCAAATGATAGGGAAAAACTACTGCACACAATAGATTGCAAAAGAACCATAGCATACTACAAAGAGAGGACAAACTCTGACTCCTGTGTTTCTCAACTCTTTGTCTCCTTTGACCCAAAAGCACCTGGATTACCAGTGGCTAAACGCACCATCTCCAGCTGGATAGCACAGTGCATCAAATTCTGTTACGACAAACAGAAACTACAACTACATTCAGAGCCTAAAGCTCACCAAGTCAGAGCAGTAGCAGCCTCATTGGTACACCTAAAGAATGTGCAACCCATAGACATTTGCAAGGCAGCTACATGGTCATCGCTTCATACCTTCACATCACACTACTGCCTTGATCAAAAGGCAGCCACTGATGCGAAGATAGGGCAAGCAATCCTGCAATCTCTATCCTCCTGTCCACGGTGACTGCCACACTGTCAAAGATCACGTACAAATATATATGTCATAAACAACGTGATCGGGAGCTTGGGACTTCCATGACAGCATGGCTAATTCAGGCCTGCTATCGATGGGGAAAAAGCAAGTTTGCTTACCGTGAACGCTGTTTCCGTAGATAGCAGGATGAATTAGCCATGCTGACCCACCCTCCTCCCTGGCAGTCACCTAGTCTTAGACTACACTACAGCTTAATCACAGACTGAGGAGATTCCGTTACTTTCCTGCACGGGAACACACGCGCAGCCGCAGAGAGCAAAACTCTAATCTCTGCTTTGACAAGCTCCGCCTCCCGGACCTGATTGACAGATCCCATGACAACATGGCTAATTCATCCTGCTATCTCTTCTCATCCGCTTGTGGGGTGGTTTATGAGGGGCTTATTACAACTAAAACCCCCCATTCACCCTCCAGCAGTTTCTTGGGATTTCAACATCGTACTGTCGCAACTCATGAAATCTGTTTGAACCATTGTGATTTTGTGACCTGAAGTACTTATCCTGGAAAGTCATCATCTTGGTCATGGTTATATCAGCTCGCAGGGTCAGCGAATTGCAAGCTCTGGTGTTGTTACCCCCCTTATACAAAATTTTGTCCGACAAGGTGGTCCTCCGTACACACTGGAAGTTCCTTCCCAAGGTGGTTTCAGAGTTCAGTCTCAACCAGTCCAACATATTGCCTTCCTTTTTCCCAAAGCCTCACACTCACCAGGGTGAGCGGGCTCTGCACACACTAGAGTGCAAGAGTGCTGGCTTTTTACTTGGAGCAGACGATGCCTCACTACCTCTCCACTCAACTCTGTCTCCTTCGACAGACATAGGTTAGGGATTGCTGTCTCCAATCAGACTTTATCCCATTGGCTGGCAGACTGCATTGCCTTCTGCTACGCACAGGCAGGCTTACAGCTTGACGATGACGTCAAGGCTCACTCCGTATGAGCCATGTCAGTCTCTGTGGCTCACTTGCATGCAGTCCCTATTCACGGGATTTGCAGAGCGGCAACCTGGAGTTTCTGCCACACATTCGCCTCACATTATTGCTTGTACAAGGATGGATGGCAAGACAGTCGCTTCGGACAGTCTGTCCTCTGTAATCTTTTCCAGCCATGGAATTGTACCAGTGGGCCTGCAAGCAAATTTTGAAAGGGAAAACTCTCTACAGAATTTCCCTCTGAAAATTCTGGGCCAGCCAATCCTGTGGGCTCCTGCACCTGCGTTATAACTTAGTTTCCCAGGTAAAATTGTTTGAAAATTTCCCTCTTTATGGCTAGTCGTCATATACTATTATTGAAATTAATTGTCATAGAAATAGGACATTCTGTAAAAAGTTGGTTTATCATATGGCAAGATACATTATTCTAATTACTGTAGCAGTGTATTCCATATATACTCTATACTCCATGTTATTTATTTATTTATTTAAAATAATTTATATACCGGAGGTTCCTGTATAATATACATATCACCCCGGTTCACAAAGAACAGTAACTATCGCTACAAATAGCGGTTTACATAGAACAGAATAAAAGAAGTTTTACATTGAACAAAAACTAAGTAACAAGTTTTTACATTGAAGTCAGCATGTGTAAATTTCTGATTAACAAAGGAAGAAAAAAAATAGATCTGAATAACTCGTTGTGGGCTTGAAAAGACTTTTCTTCGTGTTCTTGGCTCTAGGGGAAAGCTTGTTTGAAAAGCCAAGTCTTAAGTTTCCCTTTAAATGTAGAGTGGCATGGTTCCAAACGAAGGTCTGGAGGGAGCGAGTTCCAAAGTGAAGGGCCCGCTGTGGATAATGCACGTTTCCTCAGAACGGATTTCGCAGGTTGTGTGATTAGTCTGTTCTGATAGGCGCTTCTGGTTGGTTTCACAGATGTGTGTAATTGAATTTGGAATGTTAGGTTGAGAGGTGCGATGTTGTGTAAGGCCTTATGTATCATCATTAGAGACTTGAACTGGATCCTGTAGTTAATTGGAAGCCAGTGGAGATGGTGGAGAATTGGGGTGATATGATCTCTCTTTTTGGCATTTGATAGAATTCTTGCAGAGGCGTTTAGGACCATCTGAAGTGGTTTGATGGTGCATGCTGGAAGGCCTAGGAGGAGAGAGTTACAGTAATCCAGCTTTGGGAGTATGATGGCTTGTAAAACCACATCATTAACAAACCACATCATTAACAAACATCATCAACTGCTCTCTAGCCCAAGGATCCTTCCCAGATGATCTCAAAATGGCCTCAATCTCACCACTCCTAAAGAAACCCAACCTTGACCCGAAGGACCCCAACAACTTCCGACCCATTGCTAACCTCCCATTCATCGCCAAGATCATGGAAAAACTAGTCAACTCTCAACTGTCAAACTACATCGAAGACAATAATCTCTTCTTTGCCCCACAACACGGATTCCGAAAAAACCGAGGCACAGAATCTCTCCTTATCTCTTTGACAGACCATCTCCTACTGGGCCTCGACAAAGGAAACTCATTCCTTTTGATCTTGCTAGACCTATCCGCAGCGTTCGACACGGTCAACCACGCTATCCTCCTAAACCAGTTGTCATCCATAGGAATCAGAGGCACCGTCCTTTCCTGGTTTAAAACCTTTCTCAACAATAGAGGTTACAAAGTCAAACTCCAAAACAAGGAATCCTCAAGATTTGACTCTACCATAGGAGTCCCACAAGGTTCTTCATTATCTCCGACTCTATTCAATATTTACCTTCTTCCTCTATGCCAACTTCTCACCGACCTCAATCTAAAGTTTTTTCTATACGCAGACGATATCCAAATCATCATCCCCATCAAAGACACATACTCTAATACTCTTGACTACTGGGAATCATGCCACCAAAAAATCAAACTACTCAACAGTCTACACCTCATCTTAAATTCCTCCAAGACTGAGATCCTTCTTATCTCACCTGAAAACAACACCAACAACAGTACTCTTCCCACCAATCTCCCTACCACACAAACTAGAGACCTAGGAGTGTTAATAGATAACCGGCTAAACTTCAAAGCACACATCAACAAAACAACCAAAGACTGTTTCTATAAACTCCAGGTCCTGAAAAGGATAAGACCTCTTTTCCACGCTCAAGACTTCAGAACGATCATCCAAGCAGTCATATTTTCGAAACTGGACTACTGCAACTCCCTATTGCTAGGTCTACCTTCATTATACTCCAAACCACTACAGATGGTTCAAAATTCAGCTGCCCGTATTCTGACAGGCGCAAGGAAAAGAGACCACATTTCACCCATCCTGAAAGAGCTTCATTGGTTACCCGTATACTTCCGCATCATGTATAAAGCCTTAACTATCACCTATAAAACTATACATCAACTCACCACTCTCGATCTCCAATTCCCTCTCCAAGTACATAATTCCACTAGACCTACCAGAGATGCATATAGAGGTTCCCTCCTGGTTCCCCCAGCGAAAACGACCAAACACATTACCGTAAGAGATCGTGCCACCTCCACAGCTGGCCCTCTACTGTGGAATTCCATTCCTACAGACCTCAGACAGGAGCCTTGCCTCCCAAATTTTAGGAAAAAACTTAAGACTTGGTTATTCAAGCAAGCCTTTCCGGACACAACTCAATGACACAATCCAATAACTCCTAAATCACCTTGCCGTTTGTTTATAACATTTATCTATTTTGTATACTACATTTAAATTGTATATTGTTTAACCATTTTCTATCCTCTTTTCTATTTTTCCTACTCCAAGTTTGGCCACCTTGTTAAATGTAACTGTACCTTCTGTCACCACAGTTCTAGTTCTTTGTTCTTAAGTTCTATGTATTTTATTGCACCCCCATTCTATGTAAACCAGCAAGATATGTTTTCATGATTGCCGGTATATAAAAACTCTAAATAAATAAATAAAATAAATGTATCATCATTAGAGACTTGAACTGGATCCTGTAGTTAATTGGAAGCCAGTGGAGATGGTGGAGAATTGGGGTGATATGATCTCTCTTTTTGGCATTTGATAGAATTCTTGCAGAGGCGTTTAGGACCATCTGAAGTGGTTTGATGGTGCATGCTGGAAGGCCTAGGAGGAGAGAGTTACAGTAATCCAGCTTTGGGAGTATGATGGCTTGTAAAACCATGCGGAAGTCTCTGTATAGGAGGAGAGGTTTGAGTTTCTTTAATGTTTGAAGTTTAAAGAAACATTCTTTTGTTGTGTTGTTGACGAATTTGTTGAGACTGAGTCTGTTGTCTATGATGACTCCCAGGTCTCTAACTTGTTGCGTGGTGGAGAGCCCTGCGGTGACCGGATGTTGATTAGTGTTAGAATGTGAGGAAGGGGTATAGTTTTCAGGAGTTATAATGAGGATTTCTATATTTTTAGTTTGCTGTATTGTAATTATATATATATATATATATATATATATATATATATATATATATATATGATGCTTATTCAAATTTTGGAACACTGAAAGCATTTAAAAATACAATATGCCAATTTCTGCTGCTTGCACTATAGTGAAATTGGCAAGCAACCAGTATTGCTTTCCATATTCAATCATTAATAATGCACAGTATTGATTTTTCCATGTACAGCATTAGTCATCATGTCTTGTGTTGTAGTATGCATGATTACAGTTTTTTTATTGGTTTCAGTAAAATGGAAAGAGATGGTAGGAACCTAATTGTATGACAGGAAAACACAAGAGCTGTATTGTTTACCAGGCAGGAAGAGCTTTGAGATGCTAGCCCTTTTGTTTTGGATACTGTTAGAATTTGGAGCTCTACCCAGTGCATTGTTTATCTGAACTTGCACTAGCTTGATTTTGATTATCCCTTGGCCTGAAATGCCTTTTTCTTCACAGCAAGTAATAAACATACTTAGATCTGTCTACTGTATATGTACCCATATATGCCTCCTCCAGCTCTGTGCGTGGGATTATGGGTTTTAAGGCTCTCTTCTTTTGATAAGCAGGCTGAATTGGCCATTACATGTGGGTGACGTCATCCAACAACACCGAACAAACTTCTCTCCAAGCTAGGAGAGCTTTGAACTCACTGAACATGGGCTGGAGTTCCTATATGAATCTTCTCAGTCATTTTTTTGTCTGAGCACAACCCAGATGTGAACTCTCTCTTCAGTATTATTTTCTGTATAAATTCTTAAAACCTTTTTCAGTTTGATATATTTTCTTCATTTTCTTAAGTTGCCTCATTAGCTCTGTAGCCCCACAACAGTACTTTCTATGTGCCACCAAAAAAAATGTATAGAACAAAAACCACATATAACAGGACTAATCATATATAAGCCAAAATCTTTTTCTTTTTCGAGACCCTCCTATGAAGTTTGGATGGTATAGAATTCACTTGAACTTCGTTAGTGAACCCTTATCTTATTCACTTAGACCATCGAAGTGACTAAAACTCAATTTGCTTGTAATCATTGGTCTCATATATATATATATATATATATATATATATATATATATATATATATATACTTTTTTTAAATAAATGTTAAGTCTTTAATAAAAAAAAATTTTTTTTTATGTAGACACCTATTTTTAGAATTCTTTAAAATACGCCCATATTAGAAGCTTTTCTGAAGTGTAAAGCTGAAGACGAAGAGCCCAGTAGCCCAACACAATTCATGTTTCGAAAAAATCTTCCTTCATCAGGGGCTGCTAATCTGGCAAAAATTGTAGCAACACATGTCTGTATCATGTTCGAAAATCTTTGAAAATTTGTCGATCAGTAGAGAACGCATCTATGGTGTCCTGGAACTGATTACAAGCAAATCCAGTTTTAGTCACTTCAGTGATATAAGTGAATAAGATAATGATTCACTAACTAAATTTAAGTGATTTCTATATCATCCTGACTTCATATGAGGGTCTCAAAAAAGAAAAAATGTTGGCTTATGTATTTGTCTTGTTACATGTGGTTTTTGTTCTATAGATATATATTTTCTTCCACAGTTATCCGTTTTTTACGGAAAAAAAAAAGAAAATGTCAAACCACAAGTGTGGCCACCTTGGCCAACATGTTCGGACAGAAGAAGAAATCAACTACAGTGAGCAATTTCAAAAGTTGTATTTGTAGAAAGATTGTCACTGGCCCATGGGTATGAATTATTACCTATGCCTTGTTCCAGAACATGACCAGAACTGCTATACCTGTGGATGGATGTTCACATCAAGAAGCTATATAAATTTGTCCAGAGTCACAGGAAGTCCTAGTCCCACAGTACAGCTTGGTCCGCCTCCCTGGGAAAAGAATTGAGCAGGAGCTCCTCAAAAATTCCCACCAACACATCTACTTCAGACTTCAATTTATCACACTGCTTTACCAATACAGCTCTATACAGCTCATTTTAGATCTGAGGGAGAAAGGATCATAAAGTTGCTCCTGCCACTGCCAATAACCAGGGCACTCACCCCATCTAAATTAGACTTCATCTGGAGTCTGCAGAACCAGTGACCTCTATAGTGCTGCTTATTTCCAACAGGCTGTCCATTCTCATGCAGGAGCTTATCCTGAGCTCAGAAGAGGATATCCCACCACCTACACCAGGCTAGAGGACACATCAGTCTTGTGACCAAATTGCAAGCTTGCATCTAGATGCATCAAGCCGTGACATTTTATGGCGGGAGGGCTCCTGCTATCGCGGGGGGATGGAGTGTGTCTGTCACTGTGATAGTGGGCCACTCCCCAAAAAACATCACGGCTGTATGGTGCAACATTTTGTCTTGTGTCAAAACACCGTGGCAGTGACCCTTTAGGCACAACGTTGGCCACAATCTCACGGGACTGCCATTGTCTTAGGGACTGACTACTTAAAAAAAAATCCCTAAAAAAACCTACGCAAAAAGACAGTTGAGCAAGGGTCAAGGTTGGGGCCCCCTCGAGTGGTGGCCCCCAACACCCAGAATTTAAAAAATAAAAAAATAGCAAAGTCCTTGTGTAACGATAGCCTCCTCCAACCCTGTTTTCAATAAATGAAAAGTTCCTTTCACCCCAGTGGTGAAACAAAATCATTGGGGGGTATAGTGACTCCCCCTCCCCCCACAAAATCCCCCAAATGTACCAAAAAATCATTGGTCTTCAGTGGCACCCGTAAACCTTAAAAAGTGAAAAAGGATCCCACAATTGGATTTCTCTAATTTGAGACCCATCGTCTGTCATCTTTAGCAAAAACTTTGGATTCATCTGTCTTATTCCAACTAAAAGACTACTTAACTGAGCATAACATATTAAATCCAAACCAACATGGATTTAGAAAGGGGCACTCTACAGAGACTCTTCTTCTCTCTTCTTGATACCTTCCTTAGAGGATTCGACACTTACTCTGAATATATTGTGATTTTTTTTTTAGACATCTCAGCGGCATTTGATACGCTGGACCATAAAATCTTGGTATCTGTTCTTCAACACATAGGAATTCAATCTTCAGTATTGAGTTGGTTTGAAAGCTTTCTTACTAACTGATCTTGTCAAATTAATATCAGCAATCATTTTTCCCAAGTGTATTCTCAATCAACAGGTGTACCACAAGCTTCTTCGTTATCGCCTATATTATTCAATATTTACCTCTTACCGTTGTCACATCTTATCTTCTTTAAATGTGCAATACAAGATCTATGCAGATTTCCAACTGTTTGTCCCCTATAAATCATCCTGGTCGGAGACCTTTTCTCTGATCCAACTATACATTAATAGCACTGAACAATAGATGGCCCATAACCGCTTAAAACTGAATAAGAAAAAAACAGAAATTCTATTTCTTAGTTTTATAACTAATTCGTGTAATGCTTCCCCTGCTAACATAACCTTGGGTAAGGAGACCATCCAAATAACTAAAATTGTTCAAAACTTGGGAGTTTGGATTGATTCAAATCTATCACTATTCCAGCACATATCTAAAACAGTGAAAAATTCATTCTTTAAACTACATGTTCTAAAGCGTTTGAGGCCTTTATTATTCTTTCACAACTTTAGAATGGTATTACAAGCTTTGATTTTTTTCAGGGATAGACTATTGTAATGGTCTACCAGAATCAACGATTAGACCTCTCCAACTAATCCAAAATTCAGCAGCTAGACTTCTTACAGCTACTCCCATCAAACAGCACATTTCCCCTATTCTACAAAAATTACATTGGTTACCTGTTAAATTTAGAATACGGTATAAAATTATTACAATTATTCATTCTCTGTTAGAATCTATGTTGTTTTTTTGGCTATCCTCCACACTTCGAGTTTATAAACCTTCAAGGGAACTTAGATCAGATGGGAAAAATTTACTAGAGGTTCCCTCGGTAAAAATGGCTGCTCTAAATGTAACTAGGCAAAGAGCCTTCTCAGTAGCCGGTCCGATTCTATGGAATGCTTTGCCGGACTCCTTAAGACAAATTTATAATAGAAAGGAGTTCAAGAAAGCACTAAAAACATCTTTTTAAGGAAGCTTTTGGGAATTTTGAGGTTCTTAACAGCAGCCAACCTTAAAGAGACTAAAACTGCCCTATTTCCACTTAATTATTAGGCAGTTTAATTCTTAATTTCTCTGATAGTGTAGATGCTTGCTTCTTTTTTTTTTGTTTTTAACATAATAGTTAATGCCTGTTGAGCTTTATATTAGTTTAATTTTATTGATCAAATGATAATTTGATCAATAATGATTTGATCAATAATGATTTGATCAATAATGATTGATAATTTGATCAAACCATCCAGCGCTCAGTTACGAAACCAATCATGGCGATCTCATCCATCCCCATCATCCACAACTTCAAGAGACCATCAGTAAAAAAACAAGCCTTACCACACTCTTTACAAAAAAGACTCATCCCTATTGTCATCTCACCTTTAAACCAACTACTGGGACTGTCACTTTTCACCTTATCACTGCTGAACGCACAGTCTTTGACTAAGAAAACTCACCTGCTTCATGACTATCTGCTGGAAGCAAACACAGACATATTTGCAATCACTGAAACCTGGTTAAAACCAGAAGACATCGCTACAATCAACCAACTCCCTACTCACTCGTACAACATATTCTCAATCCCCAGACTCAAAAAACGAGGAGGAGGTCTTCTTCTGGCAGCAAAAAAAACACTAGGAATATCACTACAAACTTCAATATCTTCACATTCTCTAGAATTTGCCGTATTTAAATCCTCTCACCTTCAAATCGGGCTTACATACGCCACCCCAGGATACCTCGAAACCGATCCATCACCTTTGATCGAAAATATAGTAAAACACATCAACGCCGACACACCAGCGATACTATTGGGGGACTTCAACCTCCATGTGGATGTATCTCCCCATTCTCACAGCTGTGAAACTCTCCTAAGCACACTAAACTGCATGGGTTTCAAACAAATAATTAAGGAACCCACCCACAAAGCTGGTCATACGTTGGACCTCATTTTCATTAACCAGGAACTTACTCTTTCCTCTCACCCTACATGCCTTCCAGTTCCCTGGTCGGACCATAAGATGATCAACACAACACTAAAGATAAACCTACCTACACTCCCAGAAAAGCAGAATAACACAATCCAATTCAAAAAAATGTGCAGCCAGGAAATTCTCAGCAACAGCCTATTGGATGAACTTAACCAACTGGACCTTACTAACGCGGACTCAGCCATTTTGTCCTGGAACAACATTACCAAAAAAGTGGCCGATACTACATGCCCAACTATTACCAAAGCTCCTCAAGCAAACAAGGACAACAGAAAACCTTGGTACACACCAAAACTAAAATCCTTAAAACAGGATCTCAGAAAAAAAGAACACTGGCGGAAAAACCCAACATACACCAACATCACAGCATTCAAAACCATGATGCACCATTACAGAATATCCATCCTCCAAGCAAAAAGAGACTTTTACTCACAAAAAATCCACCACTTCATTTTCGACCCTAGAGCGCTTTTTTCTCTGGTCTCATCCCTCACTAAACCCCTACCAACATCCATACCAGATGATAAAGCAGCAAGCAAAGCAGAAGAACTGGCAACCTACTTCAAAAACAAGATACCAAATCTACTAACTCATTCCATTAATAATAACAATAATAATTACACTACGCCAGTAATACCTCGAGCTTCAGTCTCATCACAAAAGGCTAGCCTTAAGGAGTTCGAACCGACCTCATCCTTAGAGATCGAAAATATCCTAAAAAAGCTCAAACCTTCTTCGCACCCTCAGGATACCATACCCACCAATCTCCTCATCTCTTGTGCTAAAATCATATCCAAGCCCATCGCACAAATCATAAATTGCTCCTTCTCTCACGGGATTGTACCTGACCCACTAAAAATGGCAATCATAAAACCACTCATAAAAAAACCTAATCTTTCTCCTGAAAACCCAGCCAATTTTCGCCCAATAGCTAATCTACCATTCATCGCAAAAATCTTGGAACGAGTTGCAAACAAACAACTAACAGAATACCTAAACGACCACAAAATTCTTTCCCCATCGCAGTTCGGTTTCCGCCAATCTCGAAGCACCGAAACCCTCCTAATCTCATTAACGGACTCTATATTACTTAAACTTGAAAACAGACAACCGTGTCTTCTCATCCTCCTAGATCTAACAGCAGCTTTTGACACGGTCAATCACAACACATTAATAGATCGCCTGGCAGAAATTGGCATCAGAGATGAGGCCCTCAACTGGTTCAAATCGTTCCTACAGAACAGACAGTATAAGGTCAAGATCAACAAGGAAGAATCTCAACCAGTCACCTGCAACTTAGGAGTCCCACAAGGATCATCACTCTCTCCAACCTTATTCAATATTTACCTTCTGCCACTCTGCCAGCTCCTCATCAACCTGAATCTCGTCCACTACTTATATGCAGACGATGTTCAGATACTGATTCCAATTACTGAATCTCTCCAAAAAACACTGGACTTCTGGAACTCTTGCCAACAAGCCATCAACAACTTACTCACTAACCTCAACTTGATCCTTAATCAAAACAAAACAGAATACCTCCTCATTTCCCAAAACGGAACCTACACACTTCCAAGTACCATCATGTCAACTCAACTAACAATAACCCCACAAGTCAGAAATCTAGGAGTTATACTTGATAACCAAATGAATTATAGATCACTCATAAATAACATCGTAAAGGATGGATTCTTCAAATTACAAGTCTTAAAAAGACTGAGACCACTCCTACATTTCAAAGACTTCCGATTAGTGCTACAAGCAATCATTCTCACGAAAATAGATTACTGCAACTCACTTCTACTGGGTCTCCCTGCCAACGCCATAAAACCGCTACAGATGCTGCAGAACGCTGCAGCGAGGATCTTAACCAAGTCCAACAAAAGAGACCACATCTCACCCATCTTAAAAAGCCTACACTGGCTTCCCGTCAAATTCAGAATACTATTCAAAGTGCTCTCACTAACCCACAAGGCAATACACAACCTGGCACCACTTGAGCTCACATTCCCTCTCCAACTCCACACATCTTCCAGACCAGTGAGACAAGCCTACAAAAACAACCTTCAAATTCCACCGATGAAGTCAGCATTAAGTAAAAGAGCTTTCTCCACAGCTGGGCCTAAACTCTGGAACTCTCTCCCATCAGAGCTCAGATCACTGCAATGCTCCACTACATTTAAAAAAAGACTCAAGACTTGGTTATTCAACCAAGCTTTCCCATAACATCAACCTGCGAAATATCCCTGCCAATATCCCCTCAGTGGTAACACGCTAGAGAACTATATAGATCTTCTCTAGAAATCACATGATCTTTGGCAGACTATTATCTTTGGCAGTCTATCATTAAAACCCAGCCTCTAGCCTATATTAGGCACCGCTCATGTTAATTATGTTATTACCCCCATATATCTTAATCCAAGTTAATTCGACCTGTTCATTGTAAGACATTTACTTGTCATTGTTGTTATTGTTTAAAATGTAAACCGAATTGATCAATAATTTTGTTATTGGAAAGTTGGTATAGAAAAATGCTAAATAAATAAATAAATAATTGTACTTTTATTCTAACTTTATTTTATTTATTTTTGTTATATATATGCTATTTAATTTGAATTTTATTTTTAGTATTGTAATCCGCTTTGATCAATTTGTAATTGGTAAAACGGTATATAAATGTCGTAAATAAGTAAATAAATTGCGCCTGGGGCACCATTTTGAGAAAAAGCACTAACCTGTTACTGCACAGCGCAATTGCAAATTTTTAGAAAGGGCAGGATTGAGGTAGGGTTCAGGCAGGATTAATTAAAATGAGGGGAATATCATGCCATGCAATAGTATATGTTATGCTGTCACACAGTTTTAATGCCTAAAATAACTACACCTTTTTTTTCCTGGCATTGAGCCGTTAAGCTGTGCAGTATGCCTGAAATGGCCATAATTTGCGTTAAAGATTGCAAATTGCATTTTGGCCTTTTCTGGACATGGGGGGGGGAGAGAGTGGAGAGAGAGAGAGCCTCTGGGGAGGCCTTCACAAGATTCAACTATTTATATCTCTGTAGGAGGGCCAGCTAATAGCTCAAGCTATAAATAGTTGAATCTTGTGAAGGCCTCCCCAGAGGTTCTGTCTCTCTCGCTCCTTCGCGGGGTGCGAAAACTTTACCGCGCCCCATGAAGTTAGCATGTGGCACATTTAAAACTAATCGGAGAAAGTTCTTTTTCACTCAACGTACAATTAAACTCTGGAATTTGTTGCCAGAAGATGTGGTTAGTGCAGTTAGTATAGCTGTGTTTAAAAAAGGATTGGATAAGTTATTGGAGAAGTCCATTACCTGCTGTTAATTAAGTTGACTTAGATAATAACCACCGCTATTACTAGTAATGCAACATGGAATAGACTTAGTTTTTGGGTACTTGCCAGGTTCTTATGGCCTGGATTGGCCACTGTTGGAAACAGGATGCTGGGCTTTATGGACTCTTGGTCTGACCCAGTATGGCATGTTCTTATGTTCTTACCAATGTGAATAATGTGCAGTGCAGTAATTCTAAAATTACCTTACATGTAATAGCTAATTCAGCCTGCTTATTGATGGATAAAGCAAGTATTCTTACCGTAAACTGTGTATTCCATGGATATCAGGATGAATTAGCCATAGAATACACACCCACCTCCCTGGAGTGTTGACTACATAGCTAGATTAGCTTTGGTGTAGATTGAAGAGGCTTAGGAACTCCCACACATGCTCAGTAGAGCTCAAAGCTCTTCTAGCTTGGAGAGATGAGACCATTTAGTCCTGCTGGATGATGTCATCTACATGTAATGGTTAATTCATCCTTCTATGGAAAACACTCTTTGCAGTAAGCAAACTTGTGTTAGAAGCTGCTTGCCACACTTCTCTGTTCCCATTTTATTGCTTTCCAATTACATTTTTAAATCATTTTCTGATGGTTGGTTTGGTAAAAGAATTGGAATACAAGTGTCCTAAAAATGCAGTGCATGCACTTCTGTTGTTAAACTTTGCAGTATCCATGACCTCACCAATTAAAATTGGTTAAGGTAGGGGACGATGGAATAAGACATTGGTGAAATCTGTGCTAGTTGTCGGTGCATATGTTTTCAGCATGCACAACAAAAGCAGGCTCCTCTGCGGGATGTAATAATGGGCCCGTATGCAAATGAGATGCATGGAGAAAATCTGCACAAAAGTTAAACCCGCATAAAAATGCACACCCAAAGACCTATGTAGTATATACCATGCAGAAACGCACACTGGGCCCTGCATTAATGTGTTGACCCAGAAATGATTCTCAGAGCAAAAGCCTTGCATTTTTATAAAACACTGAAGAAATTAGTGGTCTGGGAATGTCTAACCCTTTCATTATTCCATCACTCATGAGGCAGCTGTACTGGCGGATGCCAGCAGGCACTAGAATGCAGCAGAGATGTCAACAGCTGGCCCTCAAATATTACTCCTGGGGGAATTCTGCACACAAAAACTTAAAATTCTGCAAACTTTCTATATTGGTCAAAATAACACAATTTACATGACTGTCTTTAAGTAATTACATTTTTAATTAATACAGAAAATAGTTATTACTTAAAGATGCAGAATAGAATTTCCCTAGAAATTCACTGTAAGAGTGTCCCTTCCACTTGCTTTCCCTACTCCCCTGGCCATTTTGCCCTCTCAGGCCCCAACGTCTCCACCTGCCAGTATCTCTCCCCTCCACCTCTAGGCTCAAACCCTTCCACTCTATCTCCAGTCCCAGAGTTTGACCTTGTTCTCAGTACTTCCCCTCACACAGGCTCCCTCTATCCCTCCCTCTCACACGCATGCTCCCTCTCTCTAGTACACATACACACACACCCTCATAAAGGCTCCCTCACTCTCTCTCTCGCGCGCACACACACACACACACACACACACACATCCCCTCATACAGGGCCCTATCTCTTGCATACACACCCACACAAGCTCTCTCTCTCTCACACATACATCCTCACACAGGCTACCTATGTCTTTCTCACACATACACAATCCCTTCACACAGGCTAGCACCCTCACATACACAAGATCCCTTTTTCATACACACGAGCTCCCAATCTCTCTCACACACACTCCTTCACAATCTCCTCATATAGGCTCCCTCTCTCTGAAACCCACACTCAAGCATCCCCCCCTGCTCTCTTACCTCCCATGTTCTCTCTCACCTCCCCTCTCTCACACCTCTCTCACTGCTCTCATCCTCCCCTTTCTCACACCTCTCTCACTGCTCTCATCCTCCCCTTTCTCACACTCCTCTCCCTCTACTCACACACACACACACACACACACACACACACACACACACACACACACACACACACACATTCTCTCTCACTGGGTCCTTTATCTTTGCTGCGAGCGGAGCACACTCCATTCGCGGCACACAGGCACCTTCCATTTTCACTATGAACGGCACGCCCAGGCCTTCATCTTCGCTGCGAGTGGAGTGTGTCCCGCAGCACACATGGGCCTTCGTCTTCACGTGCTCCATTCACGGCATGCTGGGGTCTTCTCTGCTATTTTCTGTGCAAAATTTGGCAATTCTGCAAAATGGGGGAATTCTGCATAAATCCTGCGCTCCTCTAGGACTAAAATATTCCAAACATACTTGAAAAGTGAAGGTAATCCATGATTACCCCAGAGTAAACCGGTTTCCAGACACGCGCTTTAACTTAAGTCCTACCCTGACCCAGGTGCTAAATAGTCCGCATTAAAAACCTGCCTAGCTGATGCGCGGCTCCCTGCATAGCCCATGAATAGTTAATTGCCTCATTTGCATGTACTTGCGCTAAACCAGCTGTGTGTTTTAAAGCAGGTTTATGCGCATGCTTATCCTGCGCTGAACACTTTATTACATACCCCCATAAGTCTACCACAAGAAAAATGCATGCAAAACCCTGCACAAGTATGCACAAAAACCTGCAGCAGCTTTAGTGCTGCTTATTATATCGGCCCCTCTTTGCTGTAAGCAAGCTTGTTTTAGAAGCTGCTTTCCACATTCTTCTAATTCCATTATATTGCCCTCCAATTACATTTTTAAATAATTTTCTGATGGCTTGGTAAAAATTGGAATACAAGAGTGGCCGAAAAATGCAGTGCATACACTTCTGTTTCTATACTTCGCAGTGTCTGACCTCCCCCATTAAAATTGGTTAGAGCTCTGAATAAATATTTTCACTGCTTGTACATTTTAGACATGAAGTAATATTAAGCATGATATAATATTAAACATGGGACTGAAGAGTTCATTGGATTAACACAAGGAGAGAAAACTGTTCACCTTTTTCAGGTCATAGGTTCAAATGATCCTGTTCATAACTGGGAGTTATTACCATCTGCTAGTTCTCAGTTGACAAGCAGGCATGAATTGGCCATTATACATGGGTGACATCTGCTGGCTCTGATGCGAACTCAGCTGTCAGAGCTCAGTAAACACTGAGCTTATATGGGTGCTCCCCCCTGTGTACGCACTGCCTCATAAACATCTCTGTCTTTATTCATTCGAGCTATTGCATGCATGTCTGTCTCTTTTTAAGTGTTTTCAACTTTTGGCCACGTGCCTTGTTGGTGCCTTACCTCCAACTGCTACAGCTGTGCTCAGATGTCCTCCTAGGGTACAGCAGTACCGTGGCTGAAAGAATGGCAGGTGCCAGCAGGTCACACCCCTAAACTTCATCACAGGACTGAGCAGCTCCTCATCTAGGAGTTAAGGCATTGTTGGACTGTTAAAGCAGGAATCCTCTCTATATTATTCTGTATGCATAGGAAAACTCTCCCCTCCCTTTCCTCATTGGATGAGCATGGCATGGAAACAATTTGCAGCATCAGATGAGGCACAAAATATAATGCCCAGTGACATAAGGGATCTCCTTTGGTTTCTTTCCCCTTAGAATCTAAAAGTTGGTGCAATCATTGCAGAGCTCTAACAGAGCGAGCCCCTCTGATGCAGAGGTGAGTAATGGCCTCATTTATGCTGGTCCTTTCATCCTTTATGGTGTGGAAGATTCATATAGCAATGAATCATTTGTTTTACCCATGGCCAACCAAAGCACAGTCCATGTCCTCAGCCTGGAGCTTGCACTTTGAAGCCCATACATCCTCTGTGTGGCATGCCAAGGCGAGTATCCATTGAATTGGAATGGAGCACTTTACACTTAAACAAAGGAGTCCTGCCACTGAGGTTAGGGAACGGTGAGAAGCGTAGCCAGTTTAGTCCATGGGCACTGTTCAAAGGGAAGGATCAGCACATCCAGCAAGGAGCATGTCTGAGCCAATCACTGCCGCATGGATGCCATTAGTGAGAATGAATTGATCTGGATTTCTGAAAAGGATGTCTCTCTCCAACTTCATCTCAGAGGATTCACCAGTCCATGGAGACTCAGCTGTCAGTCAGTGAAGAGTTTGTCTCTCTTGGAGACCAGAGAGGAAAACTGGATCTTTTCCTTTCCAAGATAAAAACATTTTTCTAACTTAGTGGGGCTACCAAGGGCCCGCACAGTTGCATACCTGTCCACAAGGGCTTCCACAGTTGGGCGTAAGTCTCCTCAGTCAGGAATATCCATTCTGAGTTCTTACCAGATTTTTTTTTCCCCCTCAGAAACCGCAGAAGTCTCCTCAGTTGCACTTATCCTTTTTTGGGGTTGTGACTTATGTTACTTTGTGGTCAGAGGAGGAAAATTCTATGGGGATTTCTTCAGATCCCGTATCTGACTGGCCTCAGTATACTTCTTCTCTGGAAGACCTCTACTATTCAAGTTCTTGGATAATCTGGCAAAGATACTGTTCATCATTGTTGGGAAAGAAAATTAACCAAGAACAGATACCTTCAAGCTTATTTAGTATTTATTTTAAAAGATTTACATTCCGCTAGTGTCCACAGTTAACAAGGCAGTTTACAGTAAGAATGCACAGTATTAAAAACATTAAAAACAAATACAAATGAATAAAATGAAAATAAAAATGCTATACAATTGAAACACATCACCAGCCAGAACTATATAATTAACTCAAAATATAATCTTCCGAATACAGAGATGTTATACAAATATGTAATGGAGGAAAACACAGGCTATGCAAAAACACTAATTATATAGTGCCTGTGTCCTACCATCCAACCTTATATACAGTGCATTCAGAAAGTATTCATACCCTTTACTTTTTCCACATTGTTACATTACAGCCTTATAATAAATTGGATAGTATGCATTTTCCCTCCTCAGTCTGCATACAATACCCCATAATGACAAAGCAAAATCAGATTTGTAGAAATTTGGGCAAATTAGTGTTTTGGTTCTTTTTTTTTTAAACCTTAATTATCCCAGGACAAGCAGGATGATAGTCCTCACATATGGGTGACGTCAGTGGACGGAGTCCTAACACGGAAAACTTTGTCAAAGTTTCTAAAAAGCTTTGACTGGCACACTGAGTGCACTGAGCATGCCCAGCATGCCATGATCCCTGCGTCCACAGGGATCTCCCTTCAGGCTCTCTTTTTTTTGCCTCGCTGCAGTTAGCATCGCTTCAGGAGCTCTGTGAGAAATCTCTCAACTTTTCCTCATGGAAACACTTAAAATTTTACTTCACAAATAATTTTTCCCTACATGGATCTCCCTTTGGGTACATTTAATCAACGCTCGGTGAGTACTATGCCCTGTTTTTCGGTCTGTTCCTGTCACTTCAATAACGGTTTTCCCGGCCTACCAACCGAATTGCGGCCTTCCCTCTCCCTATGTTTTCATCCTTAGTTAGCCCCACAAAGCCTGGGAGTGTCCTCCTGCGACCCTCCACTGGGTTATTAGGGCTAGTAGGATAGGGACATCCACGGTTACCGTTGCCGCCAGGGCTGCTGTCTAATCCATGCCTCCATCGATTCCCTCGGTACCTTTGTGCGGTCGATACCCTATCGATACTGTCTGAACCTCCATCCATGCCATCCTGCCTCTATCGATGCCATCGATTGCCCCCCCCCCCCCTTTGGTCCATCGATCCCCGCATCGATTCTTTCAGTGCCATCGATGCTCACATCCATGGCATTGATTTCTCCTTGAACTCCATCAACGCCCATGTCGACGCCTCCGTCAATGTTTTCGACGATACCCTCGAGGCCGCTTTTAATGCCGCCATCGATACAGTCAATACTGACATAACACTTACACGCAGTGCCCTCGACTAAACACAGTGCTCCATACTTCGGGTTCTTAACTAAAGCCCCGTATCATCCTACGGCACTACATAGTGCCAGGAGCAGTTTAGGCATGCTGACAGTCCGTCACCACTCGCCATCCAAGACTGCCAGGGCATCCACCTCGGCGCTGGGGAAAGACCGGGCCGAGCACCATGGCAATTATCATCACCGGCATGGTGACCGTCCGCCACCGATGCAATCCAGAACATCAGTGCTATCCTACTCTGTGCTGGCGAATGACCGGGCCGAGCTCCGAGGGATTCCACACTGGCATCAGGATACATTGAGCCAGTTACGAAGCGGGCCCCGGGTTCATGAGTAATGTGCTCCTCTGCACCCGAGGCGCCGAGGCGTTCCCCCACCGACACCGGTGCGGGGTTCTGAGCCACCACAAAATAATGTGGAAGCACCAGACACACCTAGCCTGTCTCCTCTGTACCTGTACTACCATACCAGATTACAGAGTTAAGTCGGACATTTACTCCTTCAGGCTGTCCTCGATGCCTTCTGAAATCCACGGAGCCATCGATCTTCACCGGCTAGTCCTTCTCCGATCCACCACGAAGGATGGTAAGTACTCTAATCCTGCTTCAGCAACAAATCCCATCGAGACCTGGTCGCTAAATCGAGCCACATAGTACGACCTAGAACCTTTCGAAACCATCTTCCAAGAACTGTATTAGTGACACACATCGCTACTACTAGCTATGTTGACACAATACCAAGAGAACCTCTCTACCAATAACCTGGCATTGCATCGAGACATCCTCCTGTTGTCAGCAACGGAACTCTGTACTCGATAATACTTTGTCTTCTGGTTCCTAATTAAGGCCAGAAGTCCCAGATGCATTAGCTGATCTGCTGACACAAGATCCAGCAAACACTGCCTCAATTGCAAGTCCACCTTGAGACCTGGCGACAGCTCTCGACGTTTTCTTGCACAGCAGACAGATGCGGGTAAGACTTTTACCACTCACGCCCCCATGGGAGATTAGCTGATATCCAGATTACATCAGCCCCGCCAGTTGGACACCTCCTGGTCTCTCAACTTGCTGGATATCAGAGCAGCCACCCCACTTAGTACCAAGATTCAGGGTACAGTCCCCTGGATGCTACAAAGCGCGGGGTGGGTGGGGGAGTTTTTAATCTCACTATTCTTTCTTTCAACAGAAAGTAGATGCTCTCCGCCCATCTTGGACCTCAGAAATGTCAACTTTTTTCAGAAGGGACAGGTAAAATGGTGTCTCTCGTCACCATGCTTCCCTTACTGCAGTAAGTGGGTTGCCTCTCTCCTCTAGTCTTTCTATGTGCTTCACAGTGAGTCAACAATATTACAATCCCAAGTTCTGCCGGTAGCTCAAGCTTTGGCAACTTGGGTATTTCATCAAATCACTATCAGTGACTGCTGTTTCTCTATGGAGTAAAACATCATTCACGCTTTTCCTTGCATGGACAACTGCCTAACAGTCAATCCAAGCAAGGATCTCTATCTTCTCCATGACTCACTATAAATCTATTACCTGGGATTGCTGTTTAACTACCATAAATGCCATATAGAACAGTTCTGGACGCTATAGTTGCAACGAACTTCCTGTCCAACAACCGTGCAGACATTCAGCAAATTCCTACATATCTCTGCGCGCATGCAACATAACCTCAGCCCCTCAATTCTTTCATTGCTGGGCCATGGGATTTTTTCACTATCCACTTTACTCGTATGTCCAGATTCGCTATGAGTAAGATTCAGTGGAATTTTCAGTTATCAGTGGATCTAAGCTGTTCAACTGTTTTCGTCCCTGATCCATATTACCGATCTAGAACCAAATCCTCTGCTAGTCATGCTCATGGTCGCTTTAACTTAGGGTTGATGAGTTCGAATCCTCATCTTCCCAACCCAATATGTGTCTATTCTGCTCCATACAGAGTTTCACATCAACTTCCTGGAGCTTCGAGCCATGAGTTATGCCTTTATGCTTTACAATACTGCCTCTGCAACAAACCTTTGTGCATACAGTCAGTCGTCAGCATAGTGACAATGTGGTATTTCCAACACACAAGCACACACAACCTCTTAGCTGCTCTGCTAGGAAGCTGCGCAGCTCTAGCCTTTGGCCCTTGCACACTCCATGCATCCCCGGGCCATTTATCTAACAGACTTACTGAACGCCCTAGCGGACCTTTTCCATAGATGTTTCCATTCTCTCGAATGGTCTCTGACTACATGTGTAACGAGAAAAATCTTCTAGCGCTGAGGTCAACCGACCTTGCCCTCTGTGTCCGAATCGAACCATACGGTGGACAAATTCTACTCTCTACACATGTCTCGGAATGTGTTCCCATGGACGCCTTTGCTGCAACAAAGGCCTCTTATATGTGTCTCTTTCGATGACTCTCATAGCCTGTACTCTTATTATGCTGCACCGGGACGGGGTTCACTGTTCTAAGACCCACATCCTGGCCGAGACTAGTATGCTTTCCCATACTTCTCAATCTATCACACCAGTAACCAATTCGCCTTCTCTCAGGTCAGTCTCATATTATGGACTCACTGATGTTCTCAGGTACTGGTAGCGTCACAACAACCTTCCACACATAACTCTTACCATTCGAAATGGCATGATTTACCACATGGTGCATACAAAAGGGTATTAGCCCTTTTTTCTACACCACTCCTTTTCTCTTACTCCCTCGGATTCTGCTCCTCAGACATCCTTCACATGGGTACACCTCTGTTCCAATTTGGCATACCACTTGGGAGTGGGGATGCCCGATTAATGGTTTAATTCCTTCTGAGTCACCTTACTATGGATTATCCACGGATTAAGCCACCTCTTTTTACTGGTTACGGAATGGGGCCTACATTTAGTGTTACAAGACTCATACGTTCCCCGTTCGAGCCTTTACGTTCCTGTCGCTTATCAGTCTAACATGGGAACTTCTTTCCCTCATAGTCATCACTTCTTCTGTCAACAGGGTCAGTGAGTTACACACCTTGTTGCATACTCACCCGACCCTGCGTTCCTCCGTGACTAAGTGGTCCTACGTACTCACTCTCATATTCTTCTTAAGGTAGACACAGCCTCTCACCTTACTCAGAATATACTCTGCCCGCTTTTTCCCAACGCCTCTCGCTCACCAGGGCGAGAGTTTTCCACTCCTTGGATTGTAAGAGTGCACTTGCATTATATCTAGACCGCTCTACACTCCATAGGAATTACATCTAACTCTTTCCTTCTTTGACAAAAGACAAGCTGCGTGTTCCAGTGGGCAAACAGACTCTCTCCAACTGACTAGCAGACTGTATCGAATTCTGCTATGATGCACCAGGCCTTCCTCTCTAGGGGTGAGTGCAGGCACATTCTATAACGGCCATGACAACATCAGTACCACACTATCGTTCCGTGCCAATTGCTGACATCTGCTAGGCTGCGACATGGAGCTATCTTCACACATTCGCAGCCCCCTACTACTTATCAATGAAAGTCTGTCAAGACTCTACCTTTGGCCAACCTGTCTTGAAAAGCTTTCTTCCACTATGATCCCCAACTCCTTCCACAACCACCTACTTCCAAACCTCTTGCTTAATGCTTGCACGGAATGTTCACTCAGTTCCAAACGTACTTACCCGCCCTTTTCCTATTGTACATACTGCCATTTAATGAATGTACATAATGTCCTTTAGCATTTAATGATTGTACATAATATCCAATTATTAATTCTAACTCTACCCCTACCTTATTTCCCTCCCCCCCCCCACCCCCTCTCCCCAGTTTTTATCATCAGTTTCACTGTAAAGCCATATTGGCTGCTTTATTGTTTTATGGAAACCGATGTGATGTTGCTAACGAACGTCTGTATATAAAAATCGTTAAATAAACCACCTGCTGTGATGTTAGGCTGCCTCATCATTGCCTGTTCCGCTCGCCCCGATCGAGCTCCCTCGCCGATCGCCGGCCTAATTCGCCTGCCGCCCAGCCGATCGCCGGCCTAACCCGACTGCCGTCCAGCCGCTGTCCTTACCTGCAAGGCCGCGAACCTCCTCCCACAGCCGACGACCATCAGGGCCACGAGCCCTCGCCTCCAGCCGGCCTCGATCCGGGCCGTAGGCCCTCGCACGAACCGCCGACCACAGACCAAGCTCCGCCCACGAACCCGGCGCTGCGGTGACGTCAGAGGCGCGACCAGCGGGGTATTTAAACCGCCGCTCTCCCCGACTTACTCCTCTTCTTCCATCGGCGCCTCAAAGGTGATCCAGCGGTGAACTTGGCCTGCGCAATCGGCGCTGGAGCCCGTCGGGGTAAGGCCTCCTGTTCCGCTCGCCCCGATCGAGCTCCCTCGCCGATCGCCGGCCTAATTTCGCCTGCCGCCCAGCCGATCGCCGGCCTAACCCGACTGCCGTCCAGCCGCTGTCCTTACCTGCAAGGCCGCGAACCTCCTCCCACAGCCGACGACCATCAGGGCCACGAGCCCTCGCCTCCAGCCGGCCTCGATCCGGGCCGTAGGCCCTCGCACGAACCGCTGACCACAGACCAAGCTCCGCCCACGAACCCGGCGCTGCGGTGACGTCAGAGGCGCGACCTGCGGGGTATTTAAATCACCCCTCTCCCTGGCGTCGCGCGCCGAGTGTCGCGCGCACGAAGGAGCGCAACAAAGGGGCCTGCCCCTTTGTTTTGCCCCTTCGGTTCGCCCCGCATCCAGCAAGGCATCTAAGGCCAAGAACACCCCGTCAAAATCCGACGCTTGTCATGTGGAGACAAGAACTAACACCAAGAGAACACTTTCACTAAGGACAGGCCATGAACAGCTCACTAAGGTCTGCCCCCCATGCTAAATGCTTCCTTTTCGTGCTCCTCACATCAAGCGCATCAAACGTAAGTGTGTCCTGCACTTTTCACTCCTCTCAATCAATGGACATAACAGTATCTGCAATTCATAAACTATGTTATTTAAATGCCTACCTACCATGTTCAATTGCTTTTAGTTTGTTATTTTTGCTTTAAGCCATTCACCTGGTTCACTCTTATCAATTGCTTTCAGCTGTTAAATTTACATCTCACATACTCCTGCTACACCACAATAATTTGTTTAAGTTGCCTTAATCTGTTCTTTTGCAGTACGCTGCATGCATCTGCAGTAACCTGCTACAATTGCTGTAAAACTGTTTAAAATTGCATTCTGTTTAATTGCATTCTGTGCCAACACTTCAAAATTTGTCCTCCTCTCCACCTGTCCTCACTCCCCCCCCAAAAAAAATGTTTCCCTACTATACCTATCATACACCATCCCAACCGGCGAATCCTACGCCAAGTACACCCTCACCTCCTAACCCAACAAAAATCCCTAATCCCCATCATGATTTCCCCCATCACACAACTCCTAGGCCTAGCCACGCTCGCCATCTCCCTCTTCAATGCACAATCCATTCTTAAAAAAGCCCCCATACTCCAAGATTTGCTCACTGACACCAACCCTGATATCTGTGCGATCACAGAATCCTGGTTAAAAAAGTCTGACCATGTTTTTATCAACCAACTCCCCACACAGTCATACGACATTTTCTCAATCCCAAGGCCTAAAAAAAGAGGAGGAGGCTTACTCCTAGCTACCAAGAAACACCTCAACCTTAAGCTACAAACCATCTCCCCCCCACCAAGACTTGAAATTGGCCTACTTAAATCGAAATCCCTGCAGATATGCCTTATCTACGCCCCTCCTGGAATACTCGAACAGGACCCATCCCCCCTCATCGAATACATCACTGAAAACATAAAACCAGATATACCCGCAGTAATTCTCGGAGACTTCAATCTCCATATAGACACCCTCCCCGCAACGCCTGCCTGTGAAACCCTACTCGTCACCTTAAACGCCCTGGGTTTCAGACAACTAATCTCCAAGCCTACACACAAAGCTGGTCACACACTCGACCTCCTTTTCGTAAATACAGACATCATAGTACCACACGCACCCACCACCACCCCCATCCCCTGGTCCGACCACTTTCTCATCAATGCCCACCTTACTATCAACACCAACACACCGATCTCAAATCCACTAAAAAAGAAAACGATCTCCTTCCGTAAACCATGTCCTTCTGAGCAACTCTCCCTAGCATTCAACAATATTAGTGAATATCTCGACCTTACCAATCCAGATACTGCCCTACAGTCCTGGGATAAGTCCATCTCCGACATCGCTAATGCCCTCTGCCCCACCATCCACAAAACCATAACACCGACACGCACTGAAAAAAAACCATGGTACACAAATGAATTAAGAACACTAAAGCAAGAGCTCCGATCCAAGGAACGCACCTGGCGTAAACAACCCACACCCTCCCTCAATATGGCTTACAAGCATACATTGCATACATACCGGCAAGCTATTCTCCTCGCCAAACGTGATTATTATGCAGCCAAAATCCATAACTACACTTTCAACCCCAACGCCTTATTCTCCTTCGTTTCAGATCTCACAAAATCCCCCTTTCCCTCCCCCCAAGATGAAAACAGCTTAGAGAAATGTGAGAAGCTTGCTGACTATTTTAAAAATAAAATCTCCAAAATCTTAACTCGGCTCCCATCCAACCCTGCCCCAACAGACCCACTACCTTTCCACAATGGAGGTACCCTCAGCTCCCTTGACCTCACCTCCTTGAAGGAAATTGAATCCATACTAAAAAAGATGCGACCAGCCACCCACACCGCAGACACCATCCCATCAAAAATCCTCCTTACCATTCCTACCGCCATTGCAAAACCAATAGCAGACATTATAAATTGCTCCATCACCACCGGCAAAGTCCCCGACCCCCTTAAGCTTGCTATTGTAAAGCCTCTACTAAAAAAAACCCACCCTTGACCACAATGATCCTGCAAACTACAGACCCATATCGAATCTACCTTTTATCTCCAAAATCATGGAGAAGGTGGTCAACACCCAACTCACAGAATTCCTAGAAGAAAACAATATTTTACACCCCGCCCAATATGGCTTCCGCCAAGACCGAAGCACCGAAAAAACTCCTACTCGCCATAACAGATACCATCCTTAAGGGCATGGACCACAGCCAATCCTACATCCTTGCCCTCCTAGATATCTCAGCCGCATTTGATACTGTGAACCATCAAATCCTAGTATCACGCTTATCCGAGATAGGCATATCAAACACAGCCCTATCGTGGTTCTCCTCATACCTAGATCATAGAATGTACTTAGTCAAACTCGATGACTTCGAATCCGCTCACATTCCCCTCACGCAGGGCGTCCCACAAGGCTCCTCCCTATCATCCACCCTCTTCAATATTTACTTACTCCCACTCTGCCACTTACTCTCTAAACTAGGACTGAAATTTTTCCTATACGCAGATGACGTACAAATTTTAATTCCCATTCGAAAATCCCTCAACGAAACCCTGCAGTACTGGGAAACTTGTCTGACCTCCATCAACTCACTCCTCTCCAATCTCCACCTTGCACTCAACACCTCCAAAACTGAAATCCTTATCCTAACAAATCAATCTTCCGACTGGATCCACCATATGATCCAAAACGCCTCACAAGCTCAATCACTCCACATAGCGTCAGAGACTTAGGAGTTTACCTAGACAACCAACTAAATTTGAAATCCCACATTAAATCACTGCTAAAAGGAGGCTTCTTTAAACTCCAAACCCTCAAAAAATTGAAGCCCCTCCTTCACGCCCATGATTTCCGCACCGTCATGCAAACCACCATGTTATCCAAACTCGATTATTGCAACGCCCTTTTCCTAGGCCTCCCAGCCTCTACTACTAAACCTCTTCAAATCCTCCAAAATGCCATGGCACGTATCCTAACAAACACAAGAAAATCCGATCATATCACTCCCATACTACAAAATCTCCACTGGCTCCCCATTGCATTCCGTTCCCAATACAAAACACTCACCATCCTACATAACACCCTATACAAAAACAGCTCCCCCTGGCTTGAAGATATGCCTCAATTCCGGCAATCGAACCACCCCACCAGAAACGCCCTCGCCGGCACCCTCCAAACCCCCTCACTCAAAATTGGGCACCTCACCGCCACCAGGGAAAGAGCCTTCTCTATCGCGGGCCCCTCCCTCTGGAACTCCCTCCCGGCCAAACTCCGACTAGAACCATCCCTGAGCCACTTCAAAAAAGGAATAAAAACATGGCTGTTTAAACAGGCCTACCCCAACTCCTCTCAACCCTAGGCCTCCCATGCATGCAGGAACCTGCATTCTATATACAGCCCTTCCCACCTTTCCCACCCTGGTAACCCTTCCAGCACACCCCATGCTCCCCCTAACTCCCCCCCCCCCCCCCCGCCTTTTAGCCTCTTCAGCCTCCCCCCCCCGCCTTCTTTACCATATCATTCCCTCCCTTACCTCTACCTCCCCTTTCGCATATATTCTCCCCCCCTTTCCCTCTCCCCTCCCCCCTCCCCCCAACGTTGTAAATAAGTTCACATATGTAATATGTAATTTTAAACCCATATCTTTCCAATTAAGTTATCCATGCTTGCTTTCTCTTTTCTCTCGTACTTCGCTTTTTACCTTGTTCTTTTTATCCAATTATTATCCAATTTCTCCCAGTTAAACCCCCTTGTTCAATGTAATTTCCTTTCTCAGTTAATTGTGAACCGACATGATGTGTCCTACGAATGCCGGTATATAAAAATGTTAAATAAAAATAATAATAATAATAATAAATAATAGCACCCCGATTATTGTGCCTCCGCACGAGTTGTCTGCTATTGGCCTGTTGTAATACGAGTCAGCCTGTAGCTTGCTAATCACACATATGTGAGGACTATCATCCTGCTATCCTGGGATAACACCTATTACAGGTAAGCAATTTTGCTATATCATATTTATATAAGTATTCAGACCCTTTACTCAGTGCTTTGTTGAGTTACCTTTTGCAGCGATTACAACCTCATGTCTACCTGGATTTGGGGATTTTCTCCCATTCTGCTCTGCAAATTATCTCAAGCTCTGTCAGACTGGATGAGGAGAGTCCATGCACAGCTATTTTCAGATCTCTCCAGAGATGTTCGATCTGGTTCAAGTCTGGGCTCTGGCTGGGCCACTCAAGAATATTCACAGATTTGTCCCAAAGCTACTGACAGTTTTATCTGGCTAACGTTAAGACATATCTGGCTAACTTTAAGCTAGTTGGATATATTCAGCGGCATGGTTGCACCGCTGAATATACCTGCTAGTTGGCCAGATACGTTTATCCGGCTAACTAACAGAGCCGCACAGCAGCTGAAAATGTACCTCATAGATTATTGGAATGCCTTTTATCAAGGATTGCCAGTTACAGCATTAAAACAAGTACACTTGATCCAAAATACAGCTGCTTGGCTGATATTAGGTTTGACAAACATAGATCCTCTTTCTCTTGCACTTTATAGTCCTTGTTGGTTGCAAATTGCTCTAAAGATAAAATTTAAGGTGATTTGTTGTGTGTAAATGTTTTTGTAACCCTGCCTAGGGTCACTGGAAAGGAACTGGAGGTATAGAGTTGTTCTTCCTGCAAAGGAAGTTCATGGAGAATACAAAGAGCTATGTGCAAACATTGCTGTGCAGGATGCAAATTTTTCTTTTCTTTCTTTGGAGGATGGGATGGATAGGAGTATAAATAGTGATTCAGCATGAGAGGCTCAGGAGGAGTTAAATGAAATATGAAGGCAGAAGATTTAATGGAGAGTCTGGGGATTTCGAACTTGGGATTCCACTTATGTAGTAGATGAGTGGAAAATGAGTGTAGTAAGTGATGGATTCTAGCTACTTGCAGCCTCCCAGGTGTGAGATGGTAGTATAATTAGGAATACTTTTGGTAAAGATAACAGACAGCCATCCAGAGGGCCTAAAGAGAAGGGGTTTTATCCTTGTTGGGGAAGTCCAAAGTGAAGTAAGAGAGGAGTTAGTTATGTGGAGTTACTCTGAAACACTTGGGGTTAAAGACTGGAGCCTTAAAATAATTTCTATAAAGTTCTTGGAGGAGAAGTCCATTAACTGCTATTAATCAAGTTTACTTAGGGAATAGCCACTGCTATTAATTTCATCAGTAGCTTGGGATCTTCTTGGTGTTTGGGTAATTACCAGGCTCTTGTGGCCTGGTTTGGCCTCTGTTGGAAACAGGATGCCGGGCTTGATGGGACCCTTGGTCTGACCCAGCATGGCAATTCTTATGTTCTGGAAGGAATTCTGCAATTCGTATGGGGTAGACTTTATAAAGTGCGCGCACAAGTTTCCTGGTGTGCACGTATGGATGGCGTGACATGTTATAAAATAGGTGGGCTGTGCGCGCATGCATGCTGGATTTTATAATCTGTGCATGCGTTGGGGGGGGGACTTTAGCAATTTCTGCTTGTCTACGCATTCCGGCCTTCCCCTGTTCCATCCCAGTCCGCTCCAATTAAGGGAGTGGACTGTTTAAAATCCGGGCTATATTGAACTGTTCTGCCGTTGTAAATGACTGTATTTTTTGGCTCTTTTTTTTTTGTCTGCCTCTTCCTCTTTATTTTGGACTGTATCCTGAATTTGATTGTGGCTTTTGAATTGGGACATTATTTTGGATTCTTTAATACATTTTGTTTCTTTGAGTATTGCTTGCTGATCATTTTTATAGAAGCTTGTCATATTTCAGTGAATTATGTATCTGTAAAAGAGTCATAATAGTAACCTATTAATGATAAAGTATGGTGTAATGAGCTCGGGTTAAATGTTAACTGTTTTAAAGTGTGTCTGAATGTTTTTCTTAATTATTTTAAGTTGTATTTTATTTTGTTTTTATGTTTAATAATTTGATGATAAATGTTTTAATTGTAACTCACCTAGAATTGTGGTAGGCAGGCTAGAAAAAATTTAAATAAACTACATAATAAGGCGTGGACCTTTGCTTTGTGTAAATATCCTCTTAGGCTTCTCAGATTTTTTTCTAGTCTGCAACTGAACTCTGGTGGACTTTACCCCATTCTGGGGCTGCACAAGTGTTCCTCGTCACCACTGCAGCTGCCAAAGGTGACCCCAGTGAAAGGAAGGGATATATTTACATTATAAGGACCTGGAATGTTTATCTTTATTAGTTCCATATGTTCCTAGGAGGAGGCTTAGGTTCTAGGATCAGGGCTTACTAAAGATTCCATCACCACCTGAAGTAGTGACAAATCCTTTTTTCCTTTTTTTTTCTGTTGTGTGGCATTACTTCTGTAGAATAGATGCCATTTGCTTTTGTGATTAGAAAGGCAATTCAAAGTTTTTCAAAAGTTGCTCAAGTCATATTAACTGAAGCTTTTGTATATAGTTGAGTGGATGGCTTGTTGAAGATTATATGTAGAATTGGAGAAGTGACTAAAGGCTGGGAAGGTTTTTTTTTTAATTGGAATAAGGATTATTAGGTGGAATAGCAATGAGGGTATTTAATAATGGATGTGAATTGGGTTGGGAATAACAATGTTTAATAAAGAATTGTTTTGAGGGGTTGGGGATTGAGGGTGGAAGGGCTGTTGGATAGCTGGCATAGGGTGGGGATGTCTTTAATGAGATTGTAATCTATGCGACTAACTCTTTAATGTAAGATGTATAAACACTTTTTAAATAAAATTATATAGCACTTAAAGATGTAGCCACAATAGGCATCTCAGACCTGGTGGAAGGAGGATAGACAATGGGACTCAGATACCAAGACACAAATACCGAAATAGGTGAGGTCAAATTGGTGGAGAGGGTAACACTATGTTATGGATTGCATAGTTGAACAGAATAAAAGTCCTGCAGGAAATAAAATGCATGGTAGAATTTCTATCCATAGATATTCCTGTTATGGGGAAAAATATAGCTGTGAGAGTATACCACCATCTGCTTGGTCAGTTTGAAGAGACAGAGAAAAGTTATCAGAAATTAGGAAAGCTTACAAATTAGGCAGGACAATAATGGGAGATTTCAATTACCCCAGCATTGATTGGGTAAATGCCTCATCAGGATACACTAGGGGGTGAGATTTCTCGGTGCTA
Source organism: Rhinatrema bivittatum (assembly GCF_901001135.1). Taxonomy (NCBI): domain Eukaryota; kingdom Metazoa; phylum Chordata; class Amphibia; order Gymnophiona; family Rhinatrematidae; genus Rhinatrema; species Rhinatrema bivittatum. The sequence continues at coordinate 48,674,693 of NC_042618.1, read as the reverse complement.
TAACTGATGAGAGGGGGGACATACTGTAGATCATCCTCACTGTGATAGTCTTGTGCAAGAAAGAACTATGATGAAGCTAAATGGCAATAAACCAACACAATCACATTTTACATAATCACTGAAGGGAGGACATTAAAGGAAAGCTATTGTGGTGGCATTTAAAGTTAAACAGAGACTATGATAAAATGAGGAGATTTAGAAACACCTAAAAAGGGCAGTTGCAAAGGTTAAGTTTGCATGCAGTGTGGTCATGGATTAAAAACTATAGAAAACCCAGACTAGTTGATTTCCGAGCATGAAAAATATTAGAAGACTATACAGTATGTTAAGTAGTGCTATAGAAATGTTTAGTAATAGCATGGTTAAATAGTGAGGTCAATGAGGCTATTAAAGCCAAAAGGGCATCTTTCAAATACTGGCAAGTGGATCCAAATCAAGAAAATAGGAAAGAACATATACATTGTCAAGCTAGATATAAAGCATTCCAGAGTGCTGAAAGAACTGAAAAATGAAATTGCAGACCACCCAGTGGTAATTTGTAAACTATCATTAAAATAGTCCATGGTACCTGAAGACTGGAGGGCTGCTAATTTAATGCCTAGTTTTTAAAAAAAGGAATCCAGGGTGATCCAGGAAACTACAGGCTAGTGAGTCTGACATCTGTGCCAGGCAAAATGGTAGAAACTATCCTAAAGAACAAAATTACTCAGCATAAAGATAGTTTCATGGGACAAAAGCAACATGGATTTAGCCAAGGGAAGTCTTACCTCACAAATCTATATTTTTTTGAGGGCATAAATAAACATGTGCTAAAGGTGAGCCAATTCATATGGTGTATCTGGATTTCCAGGAAATGATTGATAAAGTTCCTCATGAGGGCCGCCTTAGGAAATTAAAAAGTCATGGGATAGGGGGCAGTGTCCTATTGTAGATTAGGAACTGGTTAAAACAGAGAGTAAGGCTAAATAGTAAACTTTCTCAATGGAGAAAGGTGGCGTGCCCCTGGGATCTGTTCAGGGATTACTTACTGCTTTTTAACATTTATAAAGGACCTGGAAAAGGGAACAGTGAGTGAGGTGATCAGATTTGCCAATGGCACAAAATTATTCAAAGTTGTTAAATCACAAGAGAATTGGTGAAAAATTGCAAGAGGACCTTGCAATACCTGGAGACTGTGCATGCAAATGGCAAATTAAATTTTATGTGGACTTAATGCACTTTTAGAAGAGTAACCCAAATTATAGCTATATAATGCCAAGGTTCCATTAGGAGTCACCACTCAGGAAAAGGATCTAGGTGTTGTCATTGATAATACATTTAAATCTTCTGCTCAATATGCAGCAGCACTTAAGAAAACAAATAGAATGCTAGGAATTATTAGGAAAGGAATACAGAATACCACAATGCCTCTGTATCACTCTATAATGAGACCTCATCTTGAGTATTGTCTGCAGTTCTGGTCACCACATTTCAAAAAAGATATAGTAGAATTAGAAAAGGTGCAGAGAAGGGTAGCCAAAATGATAAAGGGGATGGGGTTATTTCCCTATGAGGAAAAGCTAAAGAGGTTAAGACTCTTCAGCTTGAAGAAGAGATGGCTGAGGAGAGATGTTAGAGGTCTTAAAAATGAGTGGAGTGTAACAAATAAACATGAATCAGTTTGTTCTTTTTCAAAAAGTATAAAAACTAGGGGACACATGATGAAGTTATCAGGCTGTATATTTAAAAACCAGGAAGAGAAAATCATTTTTTACTCCATGTATAATTAAACTTTGGAATGTATTGCCAGAAAATGTGGGTAAAAGTTGTCAAAGTAGCTGAGTTTTAAAACGGTTTGGACAGATTCCTGGCAGAAAAGTCTATAACAAAAACACAAAAAAAGGGGGGATCAAAAAACTATTTCAGTTAATACAAATGCTTACCCATGGGCTAATCAAACTTAAAGAGGTACGGTTAATGTAAATAATTATTAAAATCGCATCAGCAAGCCAGACAGCGTGTCTCTTACATTGAAGGAGACCGCCCGGTCTTCTCAATCATTTGCGGTTTTAAACAGAGTCTTTGTTAAAGAAGAGAAACTTATACAGTTCTTCTATTAGATGCTCTTCTTTAAACACATCATGAAAACCCAGTATTTAAACATTTGGTCTGAACACACTGAGTGATTTGGTCAAGTTATTTCGACATGCTTAAAGCATTATCAATATTTCATCAGGCTGCTGAAAAATGGAACTTTGAAAAGGCTCGATTAGAGCGCAATGAACATTTCTCACAAGGTCAGATTGCTGAACAGAAAATTTTAAAGGCTCAACCACGGCTGAAGTTTTGCTTGAAAAGCTTCATCAGGAGCCCATCTTGTCAGTATTTAAGCCAGACAACAATCGTCTCCAATGGCTATGCAGTGCAACCAACCTTACAAGAAAAAGAATATGAGTAAAGTATGTATAACCACTTAGCTTTCTTGGTAGTTGCGAAAGTTGAATCCTTACTCGGACCAGCAATGTCTCCTGTTTACTTCCAACGCCGAGCAGAGACCGATAGTAAACACAACCTCTGTTTAAATCAGGCGGGCTGTGAGATCACATGAACCAATAGGAACGCATCACTGTGAGGGTGACGTCATCTCGCGATGATTTAGGCGAAAATCAAAGGATCACCTGTAAATCTAGACTCGCGTTTAGTCCAAGGAGGGGTGTACTGTATGCAAACGATGTATCCAACATTGTTCAGATCGAAGTAATAGGAGATTAAGATCTCCACCACGCCAGCCAGGGTGAATATGCTCGAGAATACATACACGTAAATCAGTGAACGTATGTGAAAAATCATTACAATGATTTACCAAAGGAGCAGTAATACGATTGTTATCGAGGCAAGAATGATGCTCTATCAGTCTGGTGCGGCGGGAACATTTAGTTTTGCCCGCATAGAATTTGTCACAGGGGCATTTGATAATATAAACAACCCCTGTGGTCGTACAAGACGTTAATGACTGCAAAGGACACATTCGTCATGACCGGACAAACTGAGCAGTTGCCACATGCAGTATGTGCTCCAGCTGTACTGGATGCAATGCGTGGAGTAGAATCTGTAAATACTAGTTGGTCCCTTAAATTTGCGTTGGAAGTATATGTACAACTAGGCAGCTATATGTAAACAACTAGGCAGTATATGTAAACAACTAGGCAGCTGGGCAAACTCTTCATATGATTGTACAATGTGCCAATTCTGGAAGATTAAATCCCGCATAGTGGAAGCCATAGGTGAAAAAGGACAGACAAAAGTTGTAGTATCTGTATTGTCTGCTCAAGGTAAAAATAACCAGTCATGGTGCACATTTTTTGCTCGCATGTACGCTCGTTTAATGCACCGGGCTGGATAGCCATGATCCGAAAATCTTTTTCTCAAAGACTTTGCCTGATGTTTGTATTCTTGCATAGATGAACACAATCTGCAGATTCTAAAAAACTGACTCGTAGGGAGGTTCTCTTTCAGATGCTGCGGGTGTGCACTCGTGAAGTGCAGCAAGGTATTACTGCTGACAGGTTTTCGATACAAAGTGGTCGTGAAACCATCAGTTTCTTTAACAACCAAAATATCAAGAAAAGTAATCTGGCGGGATTGAAAATTGGCAGTGAATTTCCAAGAGTTATTACGTGAATTGATCCAAAAAAAAAAAGGACATCAAATTCCTGTTTAGTGCCTTGCCATAAAATAAAGATGTCATCAATGTATCGATACCAGGATTTAATGTGCTGAGTAAACGGATGTGGACAATTAATCCAAGTGTGCTCGAAGTGTCCCATATACAAATTGGCCAAATCTGGGGCCATGGTAGCCCCCATTGCAGTCCCACTAATTTGTTGGAAAAAACGCTCAAATGCAAAAAAATTCTTTTTGAGTGCAAACGTTAACAAAGAAGTTAAAAAGTAGGATGGAATGCGGTGTGGACGAGGTCGTTTTTCAAAGAATCCATTAGCAATGTCAATGGCTTCATCCTGAGGGATGCAGGTATACAAGGATTCGACATCTAAAGTCACCAAAAACAGTTGTTCAGTGTCGCAATGTATATTTTCTAAAATGGTGATCATCTACTGTGAATCTTTAACATAAGATGGTAGCATAGAGACAAAAGGAGCCAAGAAAAAATCCACAAATTGTGACAAGGGCTCTAAGAGAGATCCTCTGCTCGATACTATAGGCCTTCCAGGTGGATTTGAAATATCCTTGTGTATCTTAGGCAAAATGTAAAACAATGGGTACCATAGGTTGTCGTCTGATCAAAAACGATGTTTCTTTTTCAGTGAGAAAACCCTCTTGGTTAGCTCTCAAAACAACCTGTTCGATTTCACTTTGAATCTCAGCAGTAGGGTCACAGCTAAGAGGAAGGTAAAATCGGGTATCTTGTAATTGTCGTTCAATCTCTCTAACATACTGGAAACAATCCATTATGACAATTTTACCACCTTTATCAGCTGGCTTAATAATCACATTCACATTGTCCTGCAGTTCTTTAATCGCTGTAATTTCAACTTTGGTTAAATTAGAAAATTGATGACTTGTGGTGAACTGACTTCGAAGTTGACGAAGTACCACCTGGTGAAAGGTGCTGATCACTGGGTCTGGACCACCCGGAGGGCACCATGTAGATTTGTTCTTAAAAATAGAAATATCCAATGTTGGAGGTTGGTCCACAAAAACATGTTTAAGATGCAATTTCCTCACAAATTTGAACAAGGCTACTTCAAGATCAGAAATATTCGCCTTGGGAGTGGGAATAAATGTAAGACCTTTTTCAAGTACACAGACGTGGTTACTATGTAATCTAAATCCGGATAAATTCAAAATCAAAGATCCCGGTTGGTCTGAGAGCGGGTGGTCTGTGTATTGTACGGGCGTTCGGTCCATGACTTGTTTCCTGATCGCATTCTGTATGGTCATCTGCCACCTCGACCACAAGACTCTAAAAAAACGATTCTCGATTTGTGTCATGTTGTACAGATGTAACTTCTGGTCTAGTGGAGAGTTCATCTCCTGAGGAGTCCTCACTGTTATAGTCTAACGTAACCTTACAATTATTTGTTATGGGAGTCTCAGTTTAGTGGATCCTTGGGCCGACCTGCAGGAGACTGGGAAAAGATGGTCACTGTCTCTAGTATATGGCAGGCCGGGAGGCAGATGTTCAGGCAGGACGTAGAGGTGCTCTTCACCCTGGAAGATGGTACTCCCCCGGGAGGAGCCCGTAGGAGCCCAACCGCTGGGACTTAGGTGGCTTCACCCCTGGAAGCCGATGCCCCCTCCCCCCCCCCCCCCCGCCCCAGGAGGAGCCTGTAGGGGCCCGGCCGCTGGGACTTAGGCGGTAGTGGATGAGGACTGGAGACTGGAACCAGACTAGGATAGTAGTTCAGTACTGTAACAAGGCTTGGGTTCTGGAACCAAGCAGGAACTGTTACAAGACTCGGGTACTGGAACCAGGCAGGAACTGTAGCAGGCAAGCAGGAACCAAGCAGGTACTGTAGCAGGCAAGCAGGAACGGAGCGAATAGCGAGGCAGGTCGCTCCGGGGCACAGCGCAACAGGGAATCTGGTAGGTAAGCCCGTTGCAAGACAAAGACTGGGTGGCCGCGGCCGGCATATCAAGGCCGTGGCGTCTGACGTCAGGAATTGGGCGGAGTCACCACTGGCAGGAAATGGCCTAGAAAAGTGCCCAAGTGGCGCGCGCCTAGAGACAGGGCGTCCATGGAAGGCTTCCCGGCGGCGCGGCCCTCGCAGGGATGCCGCCGAACAGGCCAGGAACTAGGCCAACGAAAGCGGGAACAGGTCCAGGAACAAGGAGGTAAGGGTCTGGTGGCGGTGCTCGCGGCCAGAACCTCAAAAGTACCTCCCCTCTTACGCCCCTTCTTAGCCGGTCCGGGTTTACTCGTGTGGTCCAGATGGAACTGCCGTAATAAGTCTTTCTCAAGGATGTTACGGGCCGGTTCCCAAGAATTATCCTCGGGTCCGCAACCCTCCCAGGCAAACAGGTACTCCCATCGGCGTTGATGAAACCGGACACTTGATACGTGACCTCGTCCAGTACTGAAGGGTCCGATGGTTCAGGAGCCCGGGAGTGGTATCTGGATAAAACAAGAGGCCTCAGCAATGACACATGGCACACGTCATGTATGCGCATGAAGGAGGGTAGGCATAGTCGGTACGAGACTGCTCCCACTCGTTTGGCGACTCGGAAATGCCCACAGAATCTTGGAGCTAGTCTTCAAGACGGAATACGTAGCTGTAGATTTTTGGTACGAAGCCAGACATGGTCTCCTGGGAGGAAGATAGGTGCTGGATGATGATGGCTATCCGCCCATTTCTTGGCGGACTGGGCGGCTTTACGGATCTTTCCCTGGATAGATGTCCACAAGGAAAGAAGCTGGCGGGCTGATAGTTGCACTGCTGGGAGTGCACTAGGTTCAGGTGAAGGCAAGGGCGGTCGAAGTTGCTTCCCATAGACGACCAGGAAAGGCGAACTTCCAATAGCAGCATGCGTGTGATTATTATACGAGAACTCCGCCCATGGGAGTAGCTTGGCCCAATTAACTTGGCGTTCGTTCACGAAGGAACGGAGAAAAGTCTTCAAGGTTCGGTTAGTTCGTTCCGTTTGCCCATTACTTTGAGGATGAAACGCAGACGAAAGACTAAGTTGCACATTGAAGTGTTTGCAAAGTGCCTTCCAATAACGAGCAGTAAACTGTGGTCCTCGATCGGAGACTATATCCTGCGGGAGACCGTGAAGTCTAAAGATATGCTGGGTGAAAAGGTTAGCTAGGTCAGGTGCAGAAGGCAACTTTGGCAGGGGGACAAAGTGCGCCATCTTGGAGAATCGGTCTACGGTTACCCAAATGACCGAATTACCTTCTGAGACTGGGAGGTCCACGACGAAGTCGGTGGAGATGTGTGTCCAAGGCTCCACCGGGAGGGGCAATGGTTACAACAGGCCCCTGGGTTTCCCGATGAATGGCTTTTGCACGGCGCAAGTCGGACACGAGCTCACAAACGCTTGGACATCCTGTCTCACAGTCGGCCACCAGTAGAATCTGTTCAGGAAGTCTAAGGTCCCTTTACAGCCAGCATGGCCCCCCGTGAGGGAGTCATGGGCCCAAGTGAGAACTGCTCTCCGGGAGCAACGTGGAACGAAGGTCTTCCCTTGGGAGGACACCAAGGTTGTTGCCAGACTGACTTTCACAGGATCCAAAATAAACTGAGGTGTGTCAGGGGTCTCTTCAACCTCAGAAGAGCGCGAGAGCGCATCGGCTCATACATTCTTAGAGCCGGGTTGATAGCGTAAGGTGAAGTCGAACCGGTCAAAAAACAGCGACCACCGGGCTTGCCTTGGGTTTAAGCGTTGGGCTAGGTTTTTGTGATTGGTGTAAATCGTAACCGGATGGTTGGCTTCTTCCAACCATTGTCTCCATTCCTCCAGGGCAAGTTTCATGGCTAGCAACTCTTTATCTCCAACACAGTAGTTGCTCTCTGCCGGGTAGCAATTGTCCAGAATCTGCGTACTGGCTCAGCACGGCCCCCAAGGCCACATTGGAGGCATCAACTTCCGCCACAAAGGGCCGGCTGGGATCTGGATGACGAAGGCAGGTGTCTAACAAGAAGGCTTCCTTAAGGGCCTCAAAAGCTTGGCAGGCGGGAACAGGCTAATCCACCGCGTTGGCCCCCTTTCGGGTGAGAGCAGTCAACGTGGCCATGATGCGGGAGTAGTTAGGAATAAAGTGACGGGAGAAATTGGAAAAGCCGAGGAAGCGTTGCAACGCTTTAAGGCCCTTAGGTCGGGGCCAATTCTTAATTGCTGCCAGTTTCTCAGGATCCATTTGAAAGCCTGTTCCAGAGACTATGTAGCCCAGGAACGGCAGGGACGTCTTCTCAAAGCTGCATTTTTCCAATTTCGCGTTCAGACCATGCTCTCTAAGTATTTGGAGCACTTGAAGGAAATGCTGACGGTGTGAAGTCAGGTCCTGGGAGTAGATTAACACATCGTCTAGGTGAACGATTACGCAGGTGTTCAGAAGGTCCCGCAATACTTCATTCATAAGGTGCTGGAACATCACCGGGGCATTACATAAGCCAGTGATGGCTAACCTATGACACGCGTGTCAGAGGTGAGACGCCGAGCCGTTTTGGCTGACACGCGCAGCGTTTCGAGGACTATCAGGAATTTTTTTTTTTTTATCGGCTGCGCCGAGCCTTTAAATGTGTTTTTTAGTTTCCCCCTACCCTCCACCAATGCCCCCGGGCGCAGGGAGGCTCATGCGTCGCAGCGATGAGGCTCAAGACAACGCGCTGATGCTCCTCCTTCCTGCCTGTGCGGCCCCGGAAGTAAACGTTGCCGGAGCCGCGTGGGCAGGAAGGAGGAAGCGAATCAGCGCGTGCAGAAGAGGAGGAGCCGCCGCGGGTCGCTGCGAATCCCAAGTCGCAGCGGCCCAAGAAGAGGAAGAGGCCCGGTAGCAGGGCTGCTGCGGCCCGAGAAGATCAGGGCCGCTGCAGAGCCCATCCTGCGGCGACCCGCGAAGAGGAGGCCCAGAGGTGAGAGAGAGGCTGAGGGCCCGTAGAGTGCGTGTATGAGGTGAGTTGAGAGAGAGGACCTGAATGTTTGCAGAGACAGCATGTGAGAGCCTGTGTGTGTGTGTGTGTGTGTGTGTGTGTGTGTGTGTGTGAGAGAGAGAGAGCATGTGCCAGTGAGAGCCTGTGTGTATGAATGATTGTATGAGAGAGCATGTGCCAGTGAGAGCCTGTGTATATGAATGATTGTATGAGAGCATGTGCCAGTGAGAGCCTGTGTGTATGAATGATTGTATGAGAGAGAGCATGTGCCAGTGAGAGCCTGTGTATATGAATGATTGTATGAGAGAGCATGTGCCAGTGAGAGCCTGTGTGTATGAATGATTGTATGAGAGAGAGCATGTGCCAGTGAGAGCCTGTGTATATGAATGATTGTATGAGAGAGCATGTGCCAGTGAGAACCTGTGTGTATGAATGATTGTATGAGAGAGAGCATGTGCCAGTGAGAGCCTGTGTATATGAATGATTGTATGAGAGAGCATGTGCCAGTGAGAGCCTGTGTATATGAATGATTGTATGAGAGAGCATGTGCCAGTGAGAGCCTGTGTGTATGAATGATTGTATGAGAGAGCATGTGCCAGTGAGAGCCTGTGTATATGAATGATTGTATGAGAGAGCATGTGCCAGTGAGAGCCTGTGTGTATGAATGATTGTATGAGAGAGAGCATGTGCCAGTGAGAGCCTGTGTATATGAATGATTGTGTGAGAGCATGTGCCAGTGAGAACCTGTGTGTATGAATGATTGTATGAGAGAGCATGTGCCAGTGAGAGCCTGTGTATATGAATGATTGTATGAGAGAGCATGTGCCAGTGAGAGCCTGTGTATATGAATGATTGTATGAGAGAGCATGTGCCAGTGAGAACCTGTGTGTATGAATGATTGTATGAGAGAGAGCATGTGCCAGTGAGAGCCTGTGTATATGAATGATTGTATGAGAGAGAGCATGTGCCAGTGAGAGCCTGTGTGTGTGAGAAAGAGAAATGCATGAGAGAATGAGAACCTGACTGTGTGTTTGAGGGAAGAAGATGGAGAAAAAAGAAACAGAAAAAAAGACAATATAAAAGGAATTGGCAAAAAAATAAGAAAGGGAAGGTGAAAAAAAAGCCTGTGACCAACCAATTAGAAAACCAAGATCAGACAGCAAAGGCAAAAAAAAAAAAAAATGTACTTTTTAGTGATTGGCACATGTACTCTTTGGGAATGTGCAAGAATAGCACTTTCTCAACGGATCTCACAATGTACGAGATCAGCATGGAGAAAGTGGAAGCCCACGGGGCCTGCACAGAGGAGGCAGCAGAATGGACTTCAGTGTCAGTAGCAGCAATCGGCACCTCCGCAATAGCCACGCGGCATCAGTGACAGTGGTAGCAGAGGAATGAGAGAGGTTCTGAGGTTGCTGGCAAAAGAAAGAGAGGTGGGGTCTACCTTTAGTGTGTGAATGTGTATGAATGGGACTCTGCCTGGGGGTCTGTGTGTGTGTGAATGCATGGGTGCCTGCCTGGGGGTCTGTGTGTGTGAGAATGAATGTGTGCATGCCTGGGAGATGGGGAGGGAGTGTTGTGAACATGAATGGGAGCCAATAAAAGAAACCGACTGACAGATGAAGTTTGTAACGCTTGCTTGGACTTGAAGTGTACGAAATACCAACCTTCAATTGAAGATTTAGCCAATGAAATTCAGCAACAAAAAAGTCACTAAGCAGGTAAGGTAAAGAATTATTTGTTTTTGCTTTATTAATAAATACAGTATATATATAACTTTGTTGATTAGAGCTACAAATATCACAAAATTATGGATTTTTCTAGAAGTGACACACCACCCGAGTTATGCTCGGTTTTTTTATGAATTTTGACACACTGAGCTCAAAAGGAACTAGGCCACGAAAGCGGAAACAGGTCCAGGAACACGGAGCTAAGGGTCTGGTCGCGGCGCTCGCGGCCAGAACCGCAACAGTTTAATCTAATTTTGTCTTCGCACATCCAAGGATATACAAACCCTTTCATATAATCCTGTTCATCTCTAATGAATTTTTCAAGTTTTAATTGTTTAAGATCTGAATGAAATTTTTCCATTGAATCATTTAATTTTTCCATTTGGTCTTGTAAAGCGTTGATGTCAACTGTGGCGGAGATCTCAGCTTTTACAGACGTGATCTCTTCCTGTAATGTTAGATCCTTCTTCTGTGCAATTTTAATAATTAAGATCATAAGATCTAAGCTGCATTTATTTAAAATGGCATTCCAATCATCAAGAAACTCCGGGTCTTCTTTGTAAAGATGATGTTCTTTAATCATCCTGAGACCTTTTGGGATCTGTTGACACCGACAATATTCTAAGAGTGTATCAGCATGTAATGTCGTTCTAATGGACCGAATCATCAGCTTTTGTAAAGCACCCTATTGGTCTATAAACCATTATTGAGGTGGAGTTGTAGACATCCACTGTTTATCCCTGGGAGATAAGCAGCTTTGAATTTATATACCCTTTGGAATCCTGCCAGGTACTTGTGAATTGGATTGGCCACTGTTGGAAACAGGATACCAGGCTTGATACCGGTCTGACCCAGTTTGGCATATCTTATGTTCATTTATAGGGCAGGCCAAAATACTTTGAAAATAAACTTGCCAGAGTTAAAAATGCAAACTAAAAACTTTTCAGAGTATATTTGAAGCAAGATGTGAGTGAGTGAGTTGGACTGCTTGATGGCCAAAGGGTAAAAGGGCACTCAAAGAAGACACTGCCATAGCAGAAACATTTTATTATTTGCTTTTGATCTTGACTGAGGGGAGGGCTTGGGGAGTTACCTATGCCAGAAACATTCTTTGAGGATAACTATTCAGAGGGACTGAAGCAAATCATGGTGAACTGGGAAGATGGCATAGAAGAAATTAACACTCTAAAAAGTAACAAATCACCAGAACAGAATGGTACACATCCCAGAGTTCTGAAATAACTAAAAAAAAAAGAAAAGAAAAAAAGAAATTGCAGCCTTGTTACTTGTAATCTTTAACTTCTTAATTCAATCAGCCCAGCCTACCTGAGGATTGGAGGTGGGCATTAAAAAGCCCATTTTTAAAAAGGGTTCCAGGCATGATTGGGATCCTATTGATTGGTGAGTGATGTTGATGCCAAGCAAAATAGTAGAAGTTATTCTGAAGAATGAAATTACTGGCTGTCTAGACAGATGAAGATTAATGGGGCAGAGTCAACGTGAATTTAGCCAAGGAAATTCCTGTCTTACAAATCAGCTAGCAATTTTTTTTTTTTAGGTTAATAACGTGTGCACAAAGGTGATTTGGTTGATATAGTGTATCTGGATTTTCCATAGGTGTTAGTTCCCCATGAGATACTCCCCAGGAAATTAGTTATTGGATAGGAGGCTATGCCCTTTTGTGGATTAGAAACTGGCTAAAAGGGGAAACAGTATTGTATTTGATTTATATTCCACTTTTTCAAGCACTTCAAAGCAGGTCACTTTCAGTTATGGTTGATATTTCCCTATCTCCAGAGGGCTTAGAATATAACAGGGTCATTCATCAAGCCACTTCAAGGCTCTAATGCACAATATATGCAATATTTTGCATGTCGCTGGCCAGATACCCTCCCTTATTAAAATGACCTTCTTTGCATGCAATTTGCATGCATGAATAATGCAAATTCATGCAAAGAAGGTTATGAACAAGTATTAGGCCTATTTTTTGGGATTCTATGACCTGGCTAGGCAACTGTTGGAAAGAGGATGCTGGGCTTGATAGACCTGTGGTCTTAAGCAGTATGGCATTTATGTTTTTAGCATACTTTTTATGCATTTTCATTATTTCCCATTTAATGGTTTTGGTACAGAGTGCTAAACCAAAAGTTTAAAAATGAGCTAAATTTTAGTTTTCATGCAAATGCATGGTAAAATAACATGCATATGGTATTAATACCAATGCAGCAAAGCACACCTCAGATTAGTACACTATTGTACTTCTTTTTTTTCTTAAACTCCTGAGTTGAAGTATTTTTTTTTCCCCTAGTTTACTTTTATGGGAAGCAAATGGAAGTTTAAAACATCAATGTTCTCTCCCCCCCCCCCCCCCCAACCACATACAGACATGGAATCTTCAAATTGAGGAGTCTTAGACTTTGGATTCCCCAACTTAAGGACCCCTGTACCTGGGTCTGCTTAGTCAAGGGCCTCCTGGATCTGAAAGCCGTGAGTTGGAATAAAATAGGTTAGTTAGCTGCCCACTAAAGCACTCCCTGTTGCCACATCCTATCCTTCCCTCCCCTGTCTTCAACCTTCACACCCCAATGAGCCCCTCAACCCACAAACACAGCACCATTAAACTTCCATAATCACTAAATCCCTACTTTTCGGTTTGGGAGAGCCATTTTAAAAATACCCTTAACAGCAGTTTTGTTTAATCTTGGCTGAGACTAAGTACAGCTAATGAGTTAATGAATTTTAAAAACATAAGAAATTGCCATACTGGATCAGACCAAGGGTCCGTCATGCCCAGCATCCTATTTCCAACAGTGGCCAATCCAGGTTACAAGCACCAAACACTAAGTAGATTCCATGCTACTAATGCCGGTAATAGCCATGGCTATTCCCTAAGTCAACTTGATTAATAGCAGTTAATGGACTTTTCCTCTAGGAACTTGTCCAAAGCTTCTTTTTTTTTTTTTAAACCCAGCTGCACTAACTGCTGTAATCACATCCTATGGCAACAAATTCCAGAGACTATTTGCACGTTGAGTGAAAAATAATTTTCTCCAATTGTTTTAAATGTGTTACTAGCTAACTTAATAGAGTGCACCCTAGTTCTTTTATTATCCAAAAGACTAAATAACAGATTCACATTTACCCATTCTTGACCTCATGATTTTTATAGACTTCTATCATATCCCCCCTCAGCCATCTCTTCTCCATGCTGAACAGCCCTAACATTTTTAGCCTTTCCTCCTAGGAGAGCTGTTCCATCTCCTTTATCATTTTGGTCGTCCTTCTCTGTACCTTTTCCAGCGCAATTATCTTTTTTGAGATGCAGCAACCAGAATTTCACACACTACTCAAGGTGTGGGTCTCACCATGGAGTGATACAGAGGCACTATGACATTTTTTGTTTTATTCTCCATTCCCTTCCTAATAATTCCTAACATTGGGGGTCATTTATCAAAATGCTATAAGGTATTTTCGCATGCGTTAAGGGCTTATCGCATGCTATATAACAATATCGTATGGTGTGATGCAAGTCTGAAAAAGAGGAGTTAGGGGTGGGAGTGGGCTGGGTTTACTGTTTTGTGAAGCCCTATTGCATGGCTTTAATGCTAATTTTAGCTACACCTTTTTCAGTAGTGTTAAGCCATGTGATAGCTTGTGTTAAGGCTTTCTTGCATTTTGTGATGCTTTTTCCAATGCCTGTTGTAGTACTTGAGAGAGAGACTAGCCATAATGCCCTAACCCTAGATAGGTATTTATATCTCTATGGGAGGCCCACCTAGTAACTCGAGGTGAGGTTTAGGTATTAGTGTAGGGGTTAGGGGCCACTTTGACATTCAAAGTGAGACGTACGAACAGAACAGTGCTCTCTTGTGAAGATTTGATGACCCTCGGGAGTGAGGAAACTCACCCAAAGATGAGATTTGTGCAATGTTCTCTCAACCTAGCTTGATGTTAGTCCATCAAGGGACTCATTTGTCCTATCCCTTTCCAGATCATTTATAAATATATTGAAAAGTAGCAGTCCAAGAATAAATCACTGAGGCATTCCACTGTTTACCTTTTTCCACTGAGAAAATTGACTATTTAATTCTGTTTCCTGTCTTTTAACCAGTTTGCAATCCATGAAAGCACATCTCTTGTCGCATGACTTTTTAGTTTTCTGAGAAGTCTCTCATGAGGAACTTTGTCAGACGCCTTCTGAAAATCCAAATACACTACATCTACTGGTTCACCTTTATCCACATATTTATTAACCCCATCAAAAAATTGTAGCAGACTTGTGAGGCAAGACTTTCCTTGGGTAAATCCATGCTGGCTGTGTTCAATTAAACCATGTCTTTCTATATGGGGGTGGCTCGCGGGAATGAAGGCTACTACCTGGAGATAATACCCTTATTCAATATACATACACAGGGTTAATGCGACTCCAAATTTGCTCTAAGCTTCAACGGTAAGAGGAAATGTGGAAAAAAAAAAGGATTTGCATTCACAAAAAAGCGGGGTGTAGCTTGCTTGTTACGGCGGTTACTTCCCCCAAACCAAATAAGCCTGATACTTTACTTTCAACTCATAGCCAGCATAGCTCTCTGCTTCAACGGCAGGGGAGAAAGTCTGATACTTCACTTTCAATGCATAGCCAGCATAGCTCTCTGCTTCAACGGCAGAGACAATGTAGAAAAGAGGATCTATATATAGACAACCAACAAGGACTGAATTACATAGTCGAGTAAACAAAAGCATGGGTGTAGCTTGCTTATTGAGGCGGTTACTACCCCTAACTAAGCTACATATTCAATTAGATGCAGTTCCAACACTGCTCTCTACATTAATGGTGGGGTGGAAGGGAAATAGAACTAAAAGGTACTAAGAGCCAAGCTTAACAAGTAAGAGGAAAACAAAAAGTGCATAGCTTGCTGGGCAGACTGGATGGGCCATTTGGTTGTCTTCTGCCGTCATTTCTATGTTTCTATATGCTCTGTGATTTTGATCATAAGAATATAAGAAATTGCCATGCTGGGTCAGACCAAGGGTCCATCAAGCCCAGCATCCTGTTTCCAACAGAGGCCAAACCAGGTCACAAGAACCTGGCAAGTACTCAGACACCAAGAAGATCCCATGCTACTGATGCTATTAGCTAAGTAAACTTGATTAACAGCAGTTAATGGACTTCTCCTACAAGAACGTATCCAAACCTTTTTTGAACCCAGCTACTCTAACCTCACTAACCACGTCCTCTGGCAACAAATTCCAGAGCTTAATTGTGCGTTGAGTGAAAGAATTTTCTCAGATTAGTCTTAAATGTGCCACTTGCTAATTTCATGGAATGCCCCCTGGTCCTTCTATTATCTGAAAGTGTAAATAACAGATTCACATCTACTCGTTCAAGACCACTCATGTTTTGTTTTGTTTTTTAATTCTTTATTTATCGTTTCACATACTTACAACAAATAAATTAAAAATTAGAATATCAGGATTGAGTTTTGGTAATAACTTCAAGAAACAATTTCATATGATAATACATTATCTCACCTTCCTTTCATAAATTTATAAACATAAGGAAAATTAGAAGTGATATTCTGGTATAATTGAACGATACAAATTTAAGAAACAAGCATTATCTAGATCTTTTTCTATACATTCTTAAACCGGTCATTAATTTCCAAGAAGATTTTTAAGGTCTATTGGATCAAAAAATAGGTAGAACCATTCAGTCTTATACTACATTTACATGGGTACAACAGTTTAAAACTGCCTCCTTTTTCTAATATTTTCTCCCTATATTGAAGAAAGTTTTTCCTACGAACTTGTGTAATTTTAGTAAGGTCAGGAAAAATCCAGACCTTCTGACCATAGAAGGTATTTGTTCTGTTCCGAAAAAAGGACCTCATAATATTATCTTTGTCCGTTGAAAATGCTAGTTGAACCATTAATGTTCCCCTTGTTTTAATATCTAATTCATCTTGAGATTTCTGGAGTAAATCTGACACATCTATAGATCAACTTATATTCTCTATTCCTTCATCCCTTAATTTATTTTGTTCTTGTCCTACCTCAATTCTTTTGTCCCCTAAATAGAATGTCCTTACAATAACTGGTAGACATTTCTCAGGTATCTTTAATATTTGTAATAAATAATTCCTGAACAACTCTGTAGGATTAATTTTCTTAATGATTGGAAAATTATTAACTCTGATATTAAGTGATCTCACCGTATTCTCCAACTTTTCCAATCTCTTACTCACATTTTCACCCTCCATAATCTGTTCAGTTTGAATTTTTTCTACCTGAGTAACTTTCTTATCAATTTTTTCTACTACCAGTTTTTGCTTTTCTAACTCAGCTGTATTAACTACCGAGGAGTTAGAAGTTCTCAACACTACCTCAGTCAATTTATTTATAGATGAATCTAATTTCACCAAACAATTCCAAAGACTTTCCATAGTTATATTGCTAGGTTTAGACAATAAAGTATTAAATTTTATAACCACTTCTATATTTTCTTGACTATCTTTTAATAAGTCATTAATTCTTGGTGTACTTGATTCAATAGGAAGCTCAATTGGACTTGATAATAAATTCAAACTCACATTCTCATACTCTCTTTTCCATGTAAGTTATTAGACTGACCTCCATTTTTACCATGTACTTCCAAAGAACTCAATATATCTTCTTGATTAACACCTGGTTTTTCTTGGGTCAGCTGACCC
The DNA here is from genome assembly GCF_901001135.1 of Rhinatrema bivittatum. Lineage (NCBI taxonomy): Eukaryota > Metazoa > Chordata > Amphibia > Gymnophiona > Rhinatrematidae > Rhinatrema > Rhinatrema bivittatum. Next base: position 48,657,665 of record NC_042618.1, on the reverse strand, counting down.
ACTCTCCCAGGTGGTGATGGTGGAGCCGGTGCCCCAGGGCTTAAGGATAGTTCATTGACCAAAGGAGAAGTATCTCGTTCAAATGCCTCTCCTAAAGCGGTCTCCCTACTGGGGATCCTTGAGAATCTAGCCATTCCAATACTGTTTTTTGTTTCGTTTCTACTAATGCCACCTCACTGGGAGGCCTTAATTTAGCCTTCCTTTTTGTGTGTGGCATTCCCAGGAAATATATACACTAGAACCAGTATTGGGATTTATAATGCTTTAAACAGGAAAATATTATAAACCTCTATCACTTCTAAGGAAGCCAGAAGGAGAACAAATATAACAAATGATTAAATTTCACCTTGAGTCCCAGTTGTATAACTAAGTCCCAGCGAAGGCCCGGCAAAGCCCTGCTTAGCTGCATGCCCCTTAAACGCGCGCGGCTTTAGCCGCGCGCCGCAGTAAAAAGGAATTTAAATGTCCGAGACCGGGTCTCGCCTCCTCCAGGAAACGCCCCCCTCAGACAGGCAACCAATGCGGTGAATGGTGGAGAAAACCGTTGGGGCAAGCCACCGCTTACCCCCGGGAACCGCTGCTAGGCAATACAACACGCTGCTTCTCTCCTCCCGGCTCAGGGCTGAAGACAGCAAGCAGGAACTTAAAGGCAATGGGCTTAGCAGGGTGGGTTATTGAGTGGGAAGTAGAAACTGGGGGGGGGGGGGGGTTTGGGTTTGAATTAGTGGTTTGGATGGCAATATTTCCCACAGCCACACACAACTTTTATCCATTTGGTGCAGGAAGACCAGCAGAACCACAATGGAACTCATCCCACTGCAGCTGAAGTAGAAGAAACCATTAGGGGTCATAGTGGAACTCATCCCATTGCAGCTTGAAACAGAAAAGAGGCCTGCAGCGGCCGGGGAATCCCATCTTGCTCAACAGCCCAAATAGAGGAGGCACTGTGGCTGCTGGGGGATATCATCCTGTCTGCGTCCAATATACAGCGGCAACCAAGAGATCGCATCTTGCCCGGCAGCCCAACTAAAGGAGGCCCTGTGGTCGCAGGGGAAAATGGCCTGCCTGCCTGCTAGAGAGGAACTACTGTTTTTTGTGTGTGTGTGTGTGTGTGTGTGTGAGCATGGGTACTGAGAGCAAATGCATGTGTGCCTGAAAAGGAGCACATGCATGATTGTATATATTAGCATGTGTGAGTTTGAGAGAGGAAAGTGTGTGTGTGTTTGTGTATGAGAGAAGGAGAGAGTTTATGCACCTCATTTCCCCTCCAACTAATCCACGGCAATCTTATGGTGACCGAAAGTCAAAAGTTCCCACGCACGGAGCGTGAGCATTCTTTTATTATTCTTTTTGACTTAATTAATCAGGTATTATTTGAAGCACTGCTGTTTTGAAATATTTTATTGATACTTAGAAAATTTTTTAAAATTTGTACAGACGTTTTTAATTGGATGTTCTGTTCATCAGCTGTTTTGAAATATATATTTTTCAGTAGTATACTTTTACAATTCTGATTGCTTTATATTTCTTGGTTATATTGATTTGAAGAATCATGATATTTCTTCTTTTCCGTTGTTGCACTGAATACAGAGTCTCGCTTGTGTTTCCAGTTCAGTTTTTGCATGCGTGAGAGAGACAGAGGAAGCATTTTGTGTGTGTTTGTGTGTGCATGCACACATGCACCCCAGTCTACAACAATTTCAGGATGACAGATATGTAGACGGAAGGATTTTTAAAATGCTTATTAATTTTAATTATTGGGTGGTGGTTGTGTATGCTGTTCTGAAATATTTTATCACTATTTAGGAAATTGTAAAATTATATAATTGTAAAATTATATATATATACATATATTCATATTCATTCCACGTCAACTCTTCTAACAGACCAACCAGATCTACCTATAAAGGAACCCTTCATATTCCCTCTCCCAAAACCACACAACGGTCCTCCACCAGAGACAGAGCACTCTCAATAGCAGGACCCATCAACTGGAACTCTATGCCACCCGACCTACGCATGGAACCATGCACTCACAAATATATAAGGGTGGGGGATGAGGGTGCCAAATATTTTAGGTCCTCCACTGGTGTGAAAGCCTGTGTGTATGCATATAAGATCCTGTGTGAAATGCATGTATGAATGTCTGAGAGTCTGAGAGCTTGTGTGCCTGTCTATCATGTCCTCTGTGCAATACATGTATGTCTGTGTGAAAGCTTGTGTGTATGTCTATATGAGAACCTGTGTGTATGTCTGTGTGTGACAGAGAATGTGTATCAGTGCTCCTTCCAAGAAGTGACTAGGTGAGTGCAAATGTTTTTTGTGGGAACAGCAATTTTTTTAAACCAACAATTTTTGAGCGCCAGTTCTAGCATTACATGTTTCTTTGTGCTATACACAGAAACGAATGTAAGCAACCATGTAAAACCTGTGAGCGATGCTCTGAAATGTATGAGCAGTCACTCATGCACTCATCTTAGAGGGAACTATGATGTGTATGTATGAGAGAGGGAGTATGAGAGAGAGTGAATGTGTTAGTGTGTGTGTGTGTGAGAGAGAGACAGAAGATAGTTTGTGCGGCTCTACCTCCCCTGATCTATGACAATCTCAGGGTGACTAGAAATCAAAAGATCCCAGGTATGGAGAGCAGGAGATTTTTTTTAAATCATTATTAGTTGTAATTATTTGGTATAATTTGATTCTGTTTTGAAATTTTATTATTTTGGGGAAATAGAACATTTTTTAATTATTGGATGTTTTATTCATCAGATGTTTTCAATTATTTAATTGATGTTTGAGAAATACAAATTATTGGATGTTCAGTAGCTGTTTTGACCTTTTTTATCAATATGGTTTTAATATTATGAATTAAGTTTTGTATCTCAATTTTATTGCTTGATGTATGGTGAGGAACAATATTTATTTTTCTATTGTTGCACTGCATAATACAGTTGGGTTTGTTGGCACATTTCTATTTATACTTAATTGACTTTCTGTTCTGTATTTGGTGAGGGGTCTGAGTGTATTTTAAAGGTCCAGCTCTTGTATAACTTTAATTCTTGCTGTGAAAATAATGGTATTTATCACTGACTTTGACATTATGATCATCTCTTTTTTTCTATTTTAAATAGAAGTTTGCCCTTTTTTTAATTTCATTTCATTCAGAAAATGGTTTTGAATGTTCTTGCAGAAAATATGTTAACATTTTATTGTTGTAACTGCTATTAATAGATTAGGCTATTATTTTAAGGGATGGACTTAGTCAGTGTTTCCTTTAAGATTGGGTTGCTCTGAACATAATTCTTAGGCCTTCAGCATCAAAGAAAGTAGTGCTGACAGGGTAATGTAACAAAAAATGTTTGCAGGCAGCAACCCAATCCTTAGAGGGAACATTGTTTGGTAGGTCATTGGGGTGTGTTCAAGAATGGGGGCATTAATGGGGTGCATTAGTGAGTGGTAGGTTCTGGACTAAGGACTCTTGGACCTGGGGATTTCAGATTCAGGATTCTTGGGCCCCAGAGGTCCCAGTTCTCTCTCTTGTTTGCAGAGACATGGTTTTGGATACACTCGTTTTTGGATGTCCCAAGTCTAGAATTCCCTTTTTTAGCCTCAGTAGTTAACCTTACTATTTTTTTTTAATGCAGAAGAAAGTTTAGCTGCTTCAGGGTTTTTGTTTTTTTGTCACCTTTATTTATGAATTTAGCACACATTTTGTCTGTCGTGTGTTGTACATCTCATAGTATCACAGTGAAAAATAAAGACCAAGTGGTCCATCCAGTCTGCCTAGCAAGTTGCTTTTGGTAGTAACTGCCACTCTGTGCAGGGTTCCCCCATGCCTTCTGTTAAGGGTAGTAATTGCTGCTCTGTGCAAGTACCCTCATGCAAAAGTATTACACCTAAAGTTAACATAGATTACCCCATTTTTCATTTCCATCCTCTAGCCTGTAGAGATCTGCATCTTATTAATACAGTAGTTTAAAATATTTTATGCTGATTACTCCAATTTTACATTGTCCCCTTTGTGCATAATATATGCCTATCTATTAGATGATGACAGCCAAATAACATGCATTAACTTGTGTCCCCTTGTCTATTATGTAAATAAATGAAACATTTCATATTTAAGTGCTGCATATGGCATCCCATGCTAAAATTCAACAGATTGTGGGGGTGGGACGATAGGATATATTTTCATAAAGATGTAATTTGCATATCCGATTAAATGGGCAAGAAGAGCGGAACAGCTGACACAGTGGCTAATTGCCTCACAACAAACTATTAATAATTAAACTAGATTGCACTGCATCAAATGAATTTAACATTGCCTTCAGAGCTTATTTAACAGTTTTACTTCTAAAATTAAGTGAGATGAGCAGAGCTTTGGGTTTTAAATTCTCTAATTTAGATGGCTTCGAGCTATATATATTTGGAAGTTGTGTGTAAATGTACGGTGAGGGAAGTATTTGCTTGTGAGCAAGTGATAGTGTAGCACGAGCTTGCATTGAAATATGAGCAGCAGAAAATGTCTTATGGTGACATGATTTATCTCATAAAAAGTAAATTAAACTAACAAGTTAAAGAATAGTTACCATCTTAACTGAATGCATGCACAAGATATTCCATTTCATTATGATGGATGAGTGATTAAGAATTGATACACTAAAACTTGATGTTTTTTGAAAAGGCCATTTAGCAGACCACTCTGAAAAGATGTAGACGTGCACATGTAAATGAAGGTACATTATATACCAATGAGGCTTTAGTGGGTATTGATAAATATGATGGTATGTTCTTCATGAGCAGTTTAGCACTCTCACTTCCTAAGGTCTAAAATTTTAACACCTGGTCTGAAACAGTTGTTAACTCTTAAAATAAAATACAGCTAGAAACTTTCACGGAACATTTATGTAGACAAGCAAATGTAAACTCAGAGCAAAAGTTCACCATTGACATTTGTTTTTGAAATGTACACTGCATAATGTATATGGCAAGTTGTAGTGATTTGGAATTTTTGGGATGGGTCTTTATTTGCAAACAAATGCCTTGATTGTAATGAAGTGTTCAATAAAGCAGAACGGAATTCGTCAATCATACAGGCAAGCAAAAAACATGGAACAAGACAGTTTGCCCTGGAAAGTGAATTTTTTATTAATAACAATTTTTTATTAATAGCATATTAAAGGGATAACTGCCTAACTCTGGCTGCGTTTCACCTGATCGGCTGCATCAGGGGCTTTAAAAACATCAAACATGATTAGATTTATATGTTTTTCATTTCAATATTGTTGCCCTATTCTATAAAATAACAAAAGCCGTATATTTGATTCCTTTTTTTTAGTAAATACTGCCATTTTGATATAAAAGTAAATTTTAAAAACCATTAAGTCTCTATCTGGAAAACTGAGGTAACCATTATTTTGTTGTTTATATATTCTATTTAAGTTTCTGTGTCAAATAAGAGTTTTTCATGTATTCATATTTTCTGTCCTTATTAATTATGGAGTAGATTTTACAAAGGCCCGGCGATGCGTGTAAAGCCCCGGGACGCGTCTTAAGTCCCAGGGCTTTGGGAAAGGGGCGTGGCGGTCTGGGGGTGGGGTCAGAGCCTCCGGCGCAGCGGCCATTTGCCGCTGTGTCAGAGGATTGTGTGCCGGTGTGCGCAACCTGTGCATCCCCTAGGCAGACACAGCAGGTAAAATAATTTTTTGGGGGGGGATTAAAACAGGGATAGGGGGCGGGTTGGTTAGGGGAAAGGAGGTTAGGGTAGGGGGTTGGGAAGTTCCCTCCCAGGCCGCTCCGAAATTGAAGCGACCTGGGAGGGAACTGGGGAAGGCCACGGGCGTTGGCGCGCACAGGGTGCCCAGTTGAGCACCCTGTGCGCATGCTGACCCCCGATTTTATAACATGCGCACACCTGTGCGCGCATGTTATAAAATTGGGTGTCCATGTGTGCGCGCACATGGATGCCTGCGCACAACTTTATAAAATCAACTCCTATGTGTTGAATATATTACCTCCTATTTATTTGTAGTATTTTTAATATATAATTAAGATGTCTAATTTTGTTTTTCAATGTTGCATTCCATTTTCCCCTTTAATATGATCTAATTGTTATTAATAAAAAAAAAATTCTCTTTCCAAGGCAAATGGTCGTGTTCCGGTTTTTTTTTTTTTTTTTTTTTGCTTGTACTGAAGTATTGCACTTCATATGTTCTATATCTTGCATGGTCTGAGATGATAGTCTGCAAGGCAGGCATAGCACTGGAGATGAGACTGTAACAGTTGAGCTCTAAGTCCTTTGCAAGAGGTATGAAATGGGAACTAGGAGGGATGCCTAGGAATCTGCCTTTTCCTACCCAATGCTGGAGACTCCTCTCCACCCTATTTTACCTTGGCCCTCTGAGATGGCTACTGCTGCATGGATGGAGCCGATGAAACAGAAGGGGTGAAAATAGCTTCAGCAGGTGGGGCTCTGTGGTGGTGTCAGTCTACTGTATACTTGCTTTGCTGGTGTGTGGTTAGTCTATGTAAAGTCAATGGAGAAACTCAAAGAGGAAGGATGCTCAAATGCCAGTGTTCTGACTTTGGTCTGGTAGATTTTCCTCCCTGGCATCAATGTATTTGATGTGGCAGGGTTGACCAAGGCATCTTCCAGTACTGGTCATACTCCTTGGCAGACCATTTTGAGGTGCATGTTTTTGGTGTTTTACTCTCCTGTAAGTATCTTCTTTCAGCTCCTCTTCTATGGTTCAGATGCTGTCCTGCTTTATGCCCTCAGCACTGACAGGTACTGCACATTCCAGACTTACTTTTAGATGTTTACATTAAAGGGTCTGAGAAATGAAGCAAAAGACTACATATGCTCAATTTAGCACATACATGCTATTGAGCTCATAGCATCTGTGAGCTAAAAGAAGCTATGGTTTTAGTGCGTATGCTACTAGTGTGCTTGCACTATTATGATTTTTTTTGTTTTGTTTTTAGTGCATTAGACCTTAGTATTCTTTCTCTCTTATAATGTACTAGTCTAATTATTAAATTTGTGATTTCAAAGATTAAGGGAAATGTTAATTTGTCTGATTGTGTGGTGATTCAGCTGTGTGGATTTTAAAAGGCCCACAGCCACGGGCATATCTCCCAGTATGGAGATGATAAAGATTTGACAAAAAGGGGCGGGCTGCGACTGCACCCATGAAGTTACTAACATGCTCTAGTGCTCGCTGGGATCCCTCAACTGCGTAACTTGATTCTGCTGTGGACAGCGTGTAAGTAGTGGGGGAAGGAAAAAAAAAAAGGGTAGTTAGTGAGGTTTTAGGTGTCAGAGCTTGAGGGGTAAAAGGGAGACAATTTAGGGGGTTTAGGAAGTCCACTCCTTTTCTGGGGGAAACTGGGAAATAGGCCTATTGCAGTGCGTACCTACTAAAATTCCCCCCTTAAGCGCTCAAGACGGGATTCACGTGCACATGCACGCGTTGATATATCATTTGCATGGCTAGCCGATTTTATAACATGAGTGCATAAACACATGCATGTTGTAATATTAGCGCGTCCATGTGCACGCGCCGGCAAACGTTCGCACATTTGTACCCGCGCACAGCTTTTTATCTACTTTTTATTGTTTTTGGTTGTGTGACTTATCTATATTGACTAGATTGTAAATTCTAAAGACAAGGAACAGTTTTGTCTCCGTACAGCACTACATTCATCTCATATGTGCTACAAATGATCATGTAATTGTTAACCTGCAGTCTTTAAATGGCATCATGATTGCTTTTTAGACTTTTGGCTAAAATCTGAGCCATGAGCTAAAGATGGCCCCTTTTTGGTAGAGATTAAACCTGCACAATATCGGGAGCTAATGCCATGCTACTTGTTATCAATGAGGAGATGAAACGATATGTAATCCTCCAGGATTCAATTTCCTGTTAACAGGCTTTTTTTTTTTTTTTAAGTAATGCATTTCTTTCTTTTAAGCTGAAGTTATGTTTAAAAGTATTGAGGGAAAGGATTTACAACAGTGTTAAACTCTACTGTATTCTGTTATCCTAGAAAATCCCTGTTATCAACGCAAAATGTAAGTCGTAACTTGTAAATGTAATGCTGAATAGGAATAACTGGTGCCTTAAGCAGAGATTTGTTGCTGTCTATGAATGGTTGTGGTGTATTTGATTTGCCTTGAACAAAAGCTATTTGTTGATTAACTGAAATTTCTTAGTACTTTATATGTAGCCTTAAAAATATTTTCATTGTACTGTGCAAAGCATAGAAAATTATAGTTTAGTCTGTTTTCAGTGTCCTAATGGTGTGTTTTCCCCTTTTTATTTAGATGATAAACTGTTAATTGACAGAGTCATGCATGCTGGAGTGATCAGCCCTGAAGATCAGTGGACGCCCATGCAACTGAATGGACATGTGGCCCATTTTGAATTCAAAATAAGAGTGAAATGTGATGAAAATTACTATGGCACCATGTGCAATAAGTTTTGCAGACCCCTAAATAACTTTATTGGTCATTATACTTGTGACCAGTATGGAAACAAAGCCTGTATGGAGGGTTGGATGGGAGAAGAATGTAAACAAGGTAATATTTTAAACCTTTTGGCTTTAGGATAAGATGTATATTTAGGAAAATGTTCCCACCATAGTTTCTAAAACTAAGTTGTACTTCACTGTAATATGCATACCTAATTTCAGGAACAAGCAAGTTTTTCAGGCCTTCTGAAAAACTTGCTTCTGTAATACTGCAGATTTTTTTTTTAATATTTATGAAACACCATCTGTGTACATAAGACTGCAAAGGACTATTTGCATGGTTATAATGTCATTGTCCCAGATTTTCCAATCTGTTTGATCACAAGGAGCTCAAATGATGCAATTAAACTACTCTCCTGGTTTGCAGTTCGTTGCCCGCAATGCTACCTTGCCAATCCTATTACTACTACCTCTGTTAGTACCATTATTACTCTAATTAGAGATCAGAATAGGTTTTTAGAACTTACAAGCAAAATACATCTCTTGTATTTTAATATATGCAAATTGTCAGAGCATTGAATGAACAGGCAATCAGTACTTGTGCTGCCACCAAAATGTATTCATTATACTGCCTACTGCTCTTCCCACCAACAATGGGGCTGATGCAATACAGTGCACTCAGCCGAGCGCACTGTATAACCTGCACTCAGACGTGGGTTAAATAGGCGCTAATCCACCCCGTAATGCAATAGGGTGATTAGCGCCTATTTAATGTGTGTCCGACGCGGAGTGAATGCGATAGCGCTCATCACATGTGAATGAGGCTATTACTCATTCACTCCACATTAAAAAAAAAAAAAAAGTGTGCATCTCGGATGCACATTTAGCTCTCAGATATTAACGCCTGCTTGGAGCGCATGTAAAAGAAGTACAGAAAAGCAGGAAAAAACTGCTTTTCTGTACTTACATAAAAAAAACAAACCCCAAAAAAACCTTGGCAGACCGCAGAGTTATGAAGACCAATGCAGGTAAACTCGTTTTTCGAAACCGGCAGCTGTGGTGGGGTTGCGTTAGCAAGGAAGCGCTAAGGTCACGCAAGTAACCCTAGCACCTCCTTGCTAGCGCGACCCCCTAATTTGTTTATAGCATGGCGCCTCCCTTGCAGGCGCCATGCACATGTTTAAAAAAAACGGGTGCTGAAAAGTCATCGCCCGCTTTCCGCGTTTAATATTGCATCGGCCCCAGTAAGTTTGTTACCAGTTTTCAGCTGTCCCAAAATATTCTCAGGTTTTTCTCTGGTGATTTTGTTGCACATAATTAGATGTTCATTGGAACAGATGTGATAGCTCAGGGTTTTTAACCTCTTCTTGAAACAGAATTCATTTCCTTGTGTATAAAATGTTTTTGGCTTCTGACCTTTTATGTATAGATTGTTTTATATCCTTGCTCGGCTTATGATAGTCAATTCATTGTGTATTTATTGTGTGGATAAATGAAGAAATCCTGTTGAGTCTCTGCCAATCTGTACTATCTGTACAGCTCCACCTTCTGATTTGGCAGGTAAAAGCCATTTTGAAAGTTCCTATGATGCTTCCTTCCTTCAAGATTCCCATTACTGCTGCTTCTTTTTCCTCAGTATTCACATTGGTCTGCTGTCAGAAGCTGCATCCTTGTGCTGCAGACCTCTGTTCCACATGTTTCGCCAGTATTTCCCATGCTGCTTCAGTCTTTTTTTTTTTTTCCTTCTTTTTTTGAAGAGCTGCAGAATGTCTGACAGAGGTGACTATGTCTAAGTTGAAAAGGGTTGAAGGACTGCAGTCCAAAGCCTGACCACAATCACGTTGTGGTTCTGGATACCATGCATGAGCATACTTGAATAGTGGAAGGTCTGTTGCTGAGGGTGAAATAAAATGGAAGCTAGTTGGATTGTTTCTGATTACTCTCCTGAGGGATAGAGACTGTTGGAGGCATAATGGAAGATTTTGTTCTATAATAGTCAACATTTGATATATTAAGAGAGTTCTTTCTTCCTTTCTAATAGACAAATCATTTATCCAAAGGAGGACTAGACATTATCCTTGCTCAGGTTGTGGGGAACAGGTATATCCAATTAGTGCAAGACCAATATGTCTGGCCTGTGACAGGATCAATTTAAAGCAAGAAGAGCTCCTAGATGTCAGAGGGCAAGAGGAGTGGGCCATAGATAAGATCTCAGGAAGGAGGTGAGATCAGGGATGGAAATGCCTTGTATCCCTCTAGTATAGAGTGACTTTTGGGAGCATTTCAGTGAAAACCCTGATCTTTCAAAAAAGCTCAGACTTTGGATTGATTCAGTGGCAGTGCTGGGTTCAGTTCCCAGCTCCTGTCTTCTGCTCCCCAGGTCAGTTGGTACTGGAGATGCTGTGGAAGCAGCACATCTTTTTTTTGGAGGGAGGAAGTCATTGTAAAATGGTGACACATAGTAGCTGGATTTAGGGCCTATGACTGCAGGGTTTCAAAATGACTCACTTCAATTACTGGACTAAAATAAATTGAAAGAGGGTACGAAATAGAAGAAAATCCCCTCTGTAGTTGCAAATGATGGTTATGGCTCTAGATCCCAGCCCTAGTTCCAACTAAGTTGGAAGCCCAAAGGAACAAGAAGAAAATGGGTCAAAAACCAAATTCCAACTATAAAAGCTCCTTCTCACATAAGAGGATGACTAGATCCGCTTCTACTGCTTGTTCTCCCAAGTTCTTGCAACCTTGGACTATCTCAAGAGAGGATTTTCAGTATCCACAGAGTATCTGCCCTCCAACTCCTAAGAGGCAGTGGCTAGAAGGTATTGGTTCTTTTCAGAATCTGAGATTGAGCTCTTAATGAGACAGATGGTGTTGATCTTGGTGTTATAGGTAAAGGAGACTGAGATGAAGAAGTAGGCCTAACTCATTCTGGGTAGTCCTTCCTGTTCACCCTAGAGAGGGAGATTGTAGTAAAGGGGGTGGGTTTATGAGATTGTATGGGAGCCTTTCCAAAGTGTTTCTAAGCTGCTATTGAAAGGCTATATAGCATTTTTAGTGAAGTGATTTTTGAGTGCTTTTTATTTTCCTTGATGCAGACATTTTCATGTTGAAATACAGCCGATGTCAGGTATTTGTGGCTTACTTTTTGTTGTCATTTGAGCAGTGTCAGATCATCGGACTGGTTTGAAATTTGCTGTCTGTTTTGACTTCTCTGTCTGAAGAATTTTTTAGTTATAAGAATTTAAAAGTATACTTCATTAAGTTTGAATCACTAAAGGCAATATCTAATGAATCAAATGAAATACTAACATAACAAGAACTGCCATGCTGGGTTCAAACCAAGGGTCCATCAAGCCCAGTATCCTGTTTTCAACAGTGGCTAATCCAGGTCACAAGTATCTGGCAAGATCCCAAGTATTTGAGAGATCCCATGATGCTAATGCCCAGGGTAAGCAGTAGCTTTCCAAGACTGCCTGGCTAATAAGTTTATGGACTTTTCCTCCAGGTACTTGTCCAAACCTTTAAACCCAACTATGCAAAAAAAATTTCTCTGATTTGTTTTAAATTTTCTGCTTATAACTTCATGTAGTATCCCCTAGTCTATTGTTTAATGTATTTTATTTGGAGATTTTGAAACCTTTCCAAAAATCTGAAGTTTTTTTGTTTTAGGGCAGACAAAAAGTAAGTAGTCTTCTAAGATGTACATCGCTAGATGTATAAAAAATTGCATCTTTCATGGCTCACAAGGCAGACTTTTTTTTTCGTCACAAATTTTGTGAGAGCTCACTCAGTGTGAACTGTGGCAGTGTCTCGGGCACAGTATGGATACATCCGTGGCACAGATTTTTATAAGGCTGCAACATGTAAGTCGTCATATACCTTTTCTGAACTTTACCATACTGACAAGTGTGCACTTGTGGATGTGACATTGAGCAAGAGAGTTCAACAAACAATATGTAACCCATCTGAGTAGGGCAGTTCTGAAGTAAGTCCCTACCTGGTACACATTGGCAGAGATGTAACAGAAGAGTTTATTTTATCTAATTCTTTCTGTTAGTTTCTTGCCAGTCTGGACCAGACTTATCCTAGTAAGGGAAAGCATGAGAGTGTTTAGGCTTGGTTTCAATGTAATGTGGGTTTATCCTTATATTGTAACTTGTCTGTTTTATTCTTCAATGCATATAAATATTGCTGGTTCAGCACTCGAACTGAGGGGAGAGCAGCAGCAGAAAAGACCCTGGGAGGGTGGCAGCATCACAGGAATTTATTTCTAAGAAGTCTGGTATATTGTGCTGAGCCAGCAGGTAGTGATGTACAGTATATGGATCTGATTGGTAAGAGGCTAACAAAGAAAATTAGCAGGTAAGAGATTCTTCTTCTCTGCCTTAGGTATAGAAAAAAATTATTATTTTGGGGATTACATTTGTTAGCAATGTACTAAATTAACTTGGCTGATATAATCAGAATGAGTTAGGCTACTCAAATCATTTTTGGCACTTTCTAACATTTCTTCTAGATAAGTTTAATTTGAGGTGAATAAAATTACAGTTTTTCAAAGCTTTCATTAATTGTATACCCTTCGGCAATGTTAAATTCAGATATCAGATGTGATGCTTTCACTGAATAATGTTGGATCCTTTTTTTTTTTTTTTTTTTTTTTTTTACAGCTGTTTGTAAGCAAGGTTGTGATTTACTCCATGGGGGCTGCAGTGAACCTGGGGAGTGCAAGTAAGTATATTTTGTATGGGTATCAATTTGTGAGGAGAAGATAAAATTGGTGTATAGCACTGGCATATGTAAGCTTAATTTCATGAATTTTATTATTTATTTATTTCAAGTATTTATCTTTAACCTACATCAAAAATGATGTTAGGCGAAATACAACATATAAAATCACTTTAAAATAATACATAGAAATCTATTAAAAAAACAAACCAAAAACCAAATTAAAAAAATAAAACAAGCAGTACACTTAAACATTCCTAATTACAATGCTGCAAATGCATCATGAAAAAATAAGTATTTAAGATATTGTCAAAAAATCTTAATGTCGTCAGTCGCAATTCCTGCAAATTCCTGCAAATTTGGACCATGAATAGAAAAAGCAAGATTCCTAGAGCTGACAAGATGAGCAGATTTCACAGGGGGTACAGTAAGCAGGTTTTTCTGACTAGATCGTGTGTCTACCTGGAATATGACACTTTAAATATTCAGGTCCTTTAAGCTTCAGCACCTTAAATAGATCAACTAGAACTTTAAATCTGAAAGCAAAGCAAAGGATATCCCCTTTTATTTTTAGGGCTTTTTTGATTAATTGCTTCCTCCTGCCTTTTTAGGCTTCCACATTAATTGGAATCTGCACCTACTAGGATGCTAAGGTGCTGTGAACCTTTTATTTACATCTGCCTAAGGTACCTCATTTTTTAAACTTTATCAAGCCTTATCCAGCCATAATATTTCCAACCCCAGCTTGCCCCAGGAGTAGAAGCTAGTCTCAGAAATTGAACTCTGGCCTCCCATATGGCAGTATGCTATAGTGCCCCTGAGCCATTGAACTGGCCCTGAAATCTTTCATTCTCTTTATGCATAGTGATCTTTCAGCTATTCATTGATAAAAGGTGGCAGCCAGATCAGTTAATGTTTTGATATTGGATTGACCCCTTGCAGAATTCCATGGAAGCACTAGCTGACAGTCTCCACTCTCCTTAGACTCACAATTCAACTTAATGATCTCCAAACTGCTCAGTCCAAAATCGCTGATGATGTAGCTATAGAATAAGAGCTGAGTTCATGTCTTCTCTGGGACGTTAGCCAGACCGGAATTCCGTTTTAAGAGGCTGTTGCGAGATCCCACTGTTGTATCTCTGTAAGCTGTGTACATCAATAAAATATTAATTTAAAAAAAAATCCTAATGATCTGATCATTTTTTTACAAATTTTCTAACCTTATGGTAATTTTAATTTTTTTAAATATGCATGCAAAAAAGTCATACTTGTTAATGAAAGTCTGATATCATTTGCTACTGAGTGATTTAGAAGATAAATGTTTCCAATCCAACAGCCAGTCAGTGTCTTTTGACTTGGACATTTGAACTCATGTCACAATAAAAAAAAAAAAAAAAAGTCCACTTTTTAATGGATTAGGAAGATGGAGGAGAAAGGGATGTGAAAAGTTTATACCAATAGTCCAGATTTTTTAAAATCTAAATCAGCTAATATATCATTTTGGAATTATTGCTTAGAATTGTATGTACAGAAGAGAAAATTTTGCAACTGTTTTAAAACTTCAGAGTGGAATAAAATGGAGCAAGAGTCAAAACAATTTGGTGTGGTTTTTAATTTTGCCATTGAAAATGACTTGAATTTCATCTGGATCAAGTCCATTTTCAATAATGTTAACTGCAAGAGTATGTTTGACCTTCACTACCCACCTCTGTCACTGCCCCCAAATGCACATGCTCACTCTCTAATGCTTCCAAGCGATCAGTGCAGTTTAAAAAAGGTATGATGCCTATGGATAAATGAACATAATCACTGCATAAGCACTTTTTTCTATTGTATGTTGAAAAGCGCTTGTATGTGTTCACATGTGCATACTAGAGTGCAAGCCTGCTGCTGTCAGGGAGGGAATTTCCATTGAAACTGAATTGCTCAGATGGATTCAATGTACAAAACTGTTAAGACAAAAAAAAAGTATAAATCGAATAGCAAGATTTACATGCAAGCTATAGCTGAAAAATTCAAAACATCATCATTCTTGATTGTAACCGCATCAGCAAGCCAGACAGCGTTTCTCATTCATTTCACTGAGATCGCCCGGTCTTCTCAATCATTTGACCTTGCCCTTACCCCCCACCTTTTTGTTAACCCTTTCCCAAGATTCTTCTTTAAACCCCCTCACCTCTCCCTCCTCTTCTCCCCTTTGAAAATCACCTTTCCGATTTTAACCTCCACTGTATATATTGTACATAGAAATTCACCATTCCTAATTTTCCTACTCTTTACATATCGTTACCTAGTGAATCTATTTATAATTTCTCTCCCAGTTAACCTTTTTTCTAGCTAATTTCTTTAACGTTTATCATGCTGTTTTTCTGTTCTTTGTAAAGGCTATGCCTGCGTGACAGTTTCCCTGTCAGAGTTTCAAGTTATATGTAAACCAATACGATGTGCAAACGGCTGTGGGTATATAAAAAACGCTAAATAAATAAATTTGCAGTTTCAACCGGGATTTTTTCAATGACCAACAATTAAACAATCTTTGAAACAGATATTTCTTCTTCACGAATGTGTATGATGGTGCAATATTTGTATCATGAGAAAAGACCATGCTGATTGGTATCAACTTAAGTGTAATCCTTATATCCTTAATGATGAATGGGCTTGTGGCGACACTGTGGCTGCTGCAACATGGAGCTTAGAAGAAATTAGGCTTGTTAAGCAAAACTTCAGAGATTGGTGAATGTGGTCAAACTACTGCACATTGATTTTTATATATATATCTGTCTTGTTGATTGGCACCCTACGTTAGAGATCTTTTTCTTGCATCTATCCGAAATACAACTGCTGACATACAAAGTCCCTTTTTTTGATCCGCTGCGCCTTACTCTCTAGCATAGTATGTTTTGTGGCGTGGAGCTGAACTGCATAATGAGCCTTCCAGGGAGGTAATGGTTTGATTCCTGTATAACCAGCTTTCCACAGTTAAAAGTAAAGCCATTCTAGTCTTTCAACTTTTCTTACAATATTTAGAATTGTGAAGTACTGCATGTTGAAAGAGTGATTGAACAAGAGTCCCAGTTGTCGGGGTTTTTTTTTTGTTTTTTTTATATTCAGCTTTTTATGTTTTCCAACATATGGCATGTTTGAAAGTACTATTTAAAGGGGATCAATGTCTGTCTAGGCACAATAAACCTCCAAAAAAGGGATGGAAATTCACTAAATTTGGCATGCAGGAAAAAAATGTAAATATCTTAGGTGAGTTTGAAACTAAAAACATCAGATCAGTATTTTTTGGAGAACAAAAAAAAATCCTCATCACTTGCTATTGGAAACTTACAAGCTGTTCAGTCTGTTAGAATACTGACCAGCGTTCTTTTCCAGATGCACCCCTGCCTCATCTCAACCTTCCAGCACTGCCAAGAGAGCAATGCAGGCAGAAACAGAAGGAAAATAACTGAACCAATTGGCATGGGATGGTCAAAAAGGAGCTTTTAAATTACAACTTTCTTCACCCCCCCCCCCCCCCCCCCGCCAACTCTCACATTCCTACATACCCACACACACACACAGGTCACATTCCTGCTCCTAGTACATCCACACCTACAGTCATCCCCCTCTTCCCTCCACACAAAGACATGGAGAATAAATGATGCATTTCTCAAGTCACTGATATATATATATTATATGTAGAGATATATATATATATATATATATATATAGAGAGATATAGATAGATAGATAGAGAGATAGATATAGATATAGATAGATAGAGAGATAGATATAGATATAGATAGATAGAGAGATAGATAGAGATAGAGATAGATAGAGATAGAGAGATAGATAGAGATAGAGAGATAGATAGAGATAGAGAGATAGATAGAGATAGAGAGAGATATAGATAGATAGAGATATATATACACATCCTCATACACATACAGTCATACCCACACCCTCTCTCCCCTTATATATAGAACCCTGCTACACATTATCTCCTAACACATACCCCGCCCCACACAAAACTGACGCAATACCAACAATTGAACTTAAGAAATCAGCTAACACAGTCACCCATACACTGACTAAAATCATAAACCTATCCCTTGAAGAAAGAGCAGTGCCAGATAAACTGAAAGGAGCAATGATAAAACCAATCATTAAGAAAAAAAACAATGATCCCCTTATCCTGAATAACTACAGGCCAGTATCAAATCTTCCCTTATTAGCTAAACTAATTGAGAAAACAGTACAGAAACAGCTAGCTGAACACCTGGATGACAATAACATACTGTATCCATCTCAACATGGATTTCGAAAACACTACAGCACGGAGACATTACTCCTCTCTCTAACAGATAACATTCTAAAAGGTTTTGATAGTGGTAAACACTATATTCTAATAATGCTCGACCTATCGGCAGCCTTAGACACAGTTAACCATAAAATACTACTAAATAGACTAGAAGAAATCGGACTACAAGGCAAAACATTAAACTGGTTCAGTTCATATCTAAAAAACAGGTTTTTCCAAGTTCAGATCAATATCACATTATCAGAAAAAATCAATCTCAAAACAGGAGTTCCGCAGGGATCAGCCCTGTCTGCGACCCTTTTTAACAAATACATGCTGCCATGCTGGCAGGACTAGGAATTATACATTACATTTATGCTGATGATATCCAACTAATTCTACCTATAGATGACACAATAGAGAAAACATTAAATCTAGCTAACAAGTACCTAAGCATTATAAAACAGCTACTAACCCAAATGGAACTTGTAATTAATATTGATAAAACAGAATTTCTACACCTAGAACGGAAAAATTCTGAAATCAGCCAAACCTCAATAATCCTCAAAGACAACGAGAAAATTGAACTAGCTGGAAATGTACGTAACCTTGGAATAATAATGGACCCTGAAATCAATCTAAAACAGCACATACCACTAAAAGTAAAGGAAGGATATGCAAAACTCATGGTACTCAGAAAACTAAAACCACTACTAATTCAAAATGACTTCTGAACAATTCTACAGGCACTAATTTTCTCCAGCACGGATTACTTTAATGCCCTGCTGCTAGGACTACCAAATACAACATTAAGACCACTTCAAATACTTCAGAACAAAGCAGCTAGAATACTAAACGGAAGGAGGAAGGACCATATAACCAAAACCCTAGCAGAACTACATTGGTTACCGATTGAACACAGAATTAAATACAAAACCCTATGTACCATCCATAAACTAATTCATGATGAGAAATCAGACTGGCTAAACACAGCATTACTGGTACACGTCCCACACAGAAACTTTCGATCAGCAAATAAAGCACTCCTAACCATTCCTTCAGTAAAAACAGCAAGACTAACCCAAGTGAGGGAAAGGGCCTTCTCACAGGACAAGCAGGATGGTAGTCCTCACATATGGGTGACATCATCAGGATGGAGCCCAATCACGCCCTTATGACACTGAAAGGTCGTAAGGCCAGAATGGAGAAGATGGGACTCCTTTTTCGTGCTCACACCCCGACGCCGTCCATCGCATCGACTGGGCTGGATTTCCGCATGCCTGGTGCCACGGGTAAGCGTCAGAGTAGCGTCAGAGTCACGCTGATAGGGACCCAGATGGCATGAATGATGAAGCCAATCCTTACTCCCTGGAGGATGGGAAATTCCTCTGGAATTGGAGCCGTATAGAACAATGTTGCATTTCTTCCATATAGATGAATTGCTGGCTCTGATCTCTCAGACTCTGAAGATGCTGGGGGTGTCTGGTGCTGATTCTATGACTGAGCCAAAGAAAAATCACATTTTAATTTATTTGCGTAAAGCATCATGTTTCTTCCCCATTATGGATGCTATTCAAGAATTGATTGATCTTGAATGGGGTGCCCCGGAAGCTAATTTTAAAGGGGGATTAGCCTTTGAATCATTGTACCCCCTGGATCTGGTTGCAAGAGAGCAGTTGTGCTTTGGGAAAGTGGATGCGGTGGTGTGTGCCGTCACCAAGCAGGCAACTATGCCTGTAGAAATGGCAGTGGCATTGAAGGATGCGCAAGATAGGAGAATTGAGGCTATCCTTAAGCAAGCCTTTGAGGCAATGGCAGTGAATTTTCAGATACCTCTTATTGCTCCCTGGTGGCTCACACTTGTTTGCTTCTCTTTCAGGAAGTCGATGAATCTGATTTGAATTCTAGGACTGTAATGAAACCGGCAACTGCCTTTTTGGCAAAATGAGCAGGATCTTAAATGAGGATGAACCCCTCATGCCTCACACCAAGCCTCAAACACTCGCGAAACCAAAAAATAGGCTAAGGAAGTGGTGAACTTTCAAGCTCGAAGCAAAGTGGCAATCACAGCAGTGGAGTATCCATATTTCAATAACCGAACCCTTAGGGCCATACCATAACATAGAGACATAGAAGTGACAGCAGAAAAGGATCTAATGGCCCATCCAGTCTGCCCAGCAAGCTCTCATAGTTATCAGTTTCCCATACTTATCAGTTACTGAAATCACCAGCATCAGGGCTTTTGTCGGTTACTGTTTGAGTCTATTTCCTCTCCCCCCCCCCCCCCCCTTGCCGTTGAAGCAGAGAGCAATGTCTGAGTTGCATCAGAAGTGTAGTATCGGACGTTTTGGTTAAGGGTAGTAACCACCACATCAAACAAGTTACCCCCATGCTTATTTGTTTTGCCAGGCTGTACAGTTCAATGTCCTTGTTGGTTGTTGTCTGAATCCAATTCCTCTCTTCCCCCAGCAATGGAAGCAGCAAGCAATGATGGAGTTGCATCAACAGTATGAAGGCTTATTTAAGGGTAGTATCTGCCACACCAGCAAGTTACCCCCATGCCTCTTGCTTAATTCCCCTCTCCCTTGCCTTTAGGGATCCATATTATTTATCCCATGCCCTTTTGAAATCTTGCACCATTTTCACCTTCACCACCTTCTCAGGCAGGGCATTCCAGGCGTCCACTACCCTTTCCGTGAAGAAATATTTCCTGACATTGATTCTGAGTCGTCCTCCCCAGAGTTTCATTTCGTGACCCCTAATTCTATTGGATTTTTTTTAGCGGAAAAGGTTTGTTGGATCTTCATGAAGAACAGGCCCCTGTCGTAACAGATCCTTGCGGAGAGGTAATCGGAGAGGAAAGTCCACCTGGAGCCTTCGCCTTGGTCTCCTGGGCCAATCTGGCATCACCAGAAGCACCATCCCAGTGTGACACTAGATTCTCCGAATCATTCTGCCCAACATGGGCCATAATGACGCAGTTCAGTCCTTATCCGCAGTGCCTGACCAGCCAAGCACATCAAGACTGGCTTTTCTTTCCTTATGGGAGGTCCTATTATCAAAGACTTCCTTATTCTTTTCAGCATTACTATCTCCCACCCCTGACATCATATACAGCCACAACAACAACTTCCAGCCAAACCTCATCAGAGAGAATGAAGACAGCCAAAACCATCGCAGTAAGCCCAACCCAAAGCGGGACCCAGTTTTTCATCCCAGCTATTCAGAAGATTATCGAACTAGTAAGAGGCAGAATCCAAGCCTTCCTTTTCATCTCTGCCCTATATCACTACAGACACACAATGGTCACAAGGGTGCTCAGAATTGTGCAGTATAGCTACCATTTGCATTTTTCCTGGTTACCTTCCCTTCAGCAAATAGGACCTCTCTTGTTGGACCCCTCCTGGACCTTACTCCAGCAGATTGCAATAGTGGGTCCTGCCATGCAGCTGGGGCAGGACTTCTATTTCTGCTACTTCCTTATCCCCAAGAAGTTGAGGAGTTGAGGTCTATCCTAGATTTGAGATGCCAGAACAAGTTCCTGCACTGGGAAAAGTTCAAGATGAATTCCCTCAGCACCATTCTTCTGTTCATTCAGCATGGGGGAGTGGATATACTCCCTGGATCTCAGATACCTATGCGCACATAACCATGCACCTGTCCTTTCGTTACCTTCACTTCCAAGTAGATTTCACCCATTACTAATTACAAAATTCTTCCATTTGGCCTATTTGCTGCCCTGGAGTCATCACCAAATGCCTTGCAGTAGTTGCGGCCCACCTATGTTGTCAGTGGATTCAGGTATTCCCATACTTAGATGACTGCCTTGTTACTGCATCTTTTCAGGAGAGTGTGCTGCAGCACCTCTGCACAATGATTCATGTACTGCAGAGTCTCTGCTTCCTGGTAAACTTTCAGAAATCCAGCTCGACTCTGACACAGCACCTCCAATTCATCGGCGTCTGGATAGATTTGCTACTACAGTGTGCATTCCTACCCTCAGAACTGGCACAGACTCTGCATTCACTTGTACGAAGACTCTTATGAGCATCCTCTGCTATAGCCTGGTGAGTTATGGTTATCCTGGGTTACATGGAGAGATGCATGTCATTTCTTTGACCTGACTACACAGTTGCTCTCTACAGTGGGGCCTGCACACAGTGGAATCAGTTAATCCAACCAATAGAATCTAACATCTGTATATCTGTAGAGATGAAATGAAAACTTTGCTGGTGGCTGCTCCCTCACATTCTTCAGGATGGGACTCCCCTTTGCTCTCTCTCTCTCAAGTCATCTTGGCAAACGATACCTCAACCAAGGGCTGGGAGGCACATCCAAAATGCCAGAAGGGAGGCTTGGTCATTCACAGAAAGTCATCTTGAGATCAGCCTTCTTAAGCTCAGAGCAATCAAGCATGTGCTAGTCATATTCACTCACTTTCTCCAGGGCAAAAGCAACTTGATTCAAACAGACAAACAGTTTGTCATGTTTTATCTCAACAAACAGGGAGGAAAGGGCTCCTGCATACTCGTGTCAGGAAATGTTGGAAATTTGGCAGTGAGCAGTCAACCATTGTCACCCTTCATACCATGTACCTACCAGGCATAAACAATTCACTGGCAGACTGCCTCAGCAAGGTCTTCTGCCCTCACAAATGGTCTTAGAGAGTTTATAGTCGACAATGTTTGTGGGGTTGCCCCATCCATCAACCTGTTCGCAATGGAGCACAATTGAAAACTCTACAGAGTGGCAGTAGCCACAGAGGCATTCACGGAGCGGGATGCCAGTGGCCAGTAGTTAGTGTTCCACCTTCACGGAGCGGAAGGATGGAGGGCTGCTATCTCAAAAGAAAATAAAAAAACAAACAAAAAAATAAAAACAGGGGTGGGAAAGAGTATGGGGCAAGGGTGTGGCCTCCTTGTTACAGCGGTTGCTACCCCTAATTGATCTGGATGTCACTTGGAGGGTACTGGAAGCCAATAGTAAAAGGTGGGAGAGAGAAAAAGGGGAAAAAAAATGGATAAAGTGCGTAGCTTGCTGGGCAGACTGGATGGGCCGTTTGGTCGTCTTCTGCCGTCATTTCTATGTTTCTATGTTCACAGGAAAAAGGGTTGAATCGGTTCTGAGTGCACCAATTTGAATAGCTATTCTGCCTGAATGAGTAATTACAACTAGTGTAAGGTTTTCTGGCTGCGAGTATAATATTCTTGATTGATTTTGGCAAAGACAAGTTACCCTATGAAGGTGGAACACTAACTACTGGCCACTGGCATCCTGCTCCGTGAATGCCTCTGTGGCTACTGCCGCTCTGTGCAGTGTTTTGCTGCCTCCACTTTATTCACACCCTCTAGACTTGATGGATCCACAGTGTTTATCCCACGCCCCTTTGAAGTTGTTCACAGTTTTAGACTTCACCACTTCCTCCAGAAGGGCATTCCAAGCATCCACCACCCTTTCCGTGAAGAAATACTTCCTGACATTGGTTCTTAGTCTTCCTCCCTGGAGCCTCAGCTCGTGACCTCTGGTTCTGCTGATTTTTTTCTGACTGAAAAGGTTTGTCGTTGTCTTTGGATCATTAAAGTTTTTCAAGTATCTGAAAGTCTGAATCAAATCACCCCTGCTCCTCCTTTCCTCCAGGGAGTACATATTTAGATTCTTCAATCTCTCCTCGTATGTCCTCCGATGAAGACCCTCCACCTTCCTGGTCGCCCTTCTCTGTACCGCTTCCATCTTGTCCTTGTCTCTTTGTAGATACGGTCTCCAGAACTGAACACAGTACTCCAGGTGAGGCCTCACCAAGGACCTGTACAAGGGGATAATCACTTCCCTTTTCTTACTCAATATTCCTCTCTCTATGCATCCCAGCATTTTTCTGGCTTTTGCTATCGCCTTGTCGCATTGTTTCGCCAACTTCAGATCATTAGAGACTATCACCCCAAGGTCTCTCTCCTGCTCCGTGCACATTAGCCTTCCCCCCCCCCCCACCCCCCCCATCGAATACAGTTCATTTGGATTTCCACTCCCCATATGCATGACTTTGCACTTCTTGGCATTGAATCTCAGCTGCCATATCTTCGACCACTCTTCCAGTTTCCTTAAATCCCGTCTCATTCTCTCCACTCCTTCCGGCGTGTCCACTCTGTTGCAGATCTTAGTGTCATCCGCAAAAAGACAAACCTTACCTTCTATCCCGTCCGCAATGTCGCTCACAAAAATATTGAACAGGACCGGTCCCAACACTGATCCTTGCGGTACACCACTTAAAACCGCTCTCTCTTCGGGAGAAAGTTCCATTTACCATCACACATTGTCTTCTGTCCGTCAACCAGTTTTCAATCCAGGTCACCACCTCGGCACTCACTCCTAAGCTTCTCATTTTATTCACCAGTCTCTTGTGCGGAACCGTATCAAAAGCTTTGCTGAAATCCAAGTAGATGACATCGAGCGCTCTTCCTCGATCCAATTCCTTGGTTACCCAGTCAAAAAAGTCAATCAGATTTGTCTGACAGGACCTTCCTCTGGTGAATCCATGCTGCCTCTGATCCATCAATTCTCCGGACTGTAGATAGTTCACTATTCTCTCTTTCAACAGTGACTCCATTACTTTTCCCACCACCGAAGTGAGGCTAACCGGTCTGTAGTTACCAGCCTCCTCTCTGTTCCCACTCTTGTGAAGCGGGACCACCACCGCTCTTCTCCAATCACTCGGCACCACTCCCGTTTCTAGGGATCTATTGAACAGGTCGCACAGCGGACCCGCCAGCACATCTCTGAGCTCCCTCAGTATCCTTGGATGAATCCCATCAGGCCCCATGGCTTTGTCCACTTTCAGATTCTTTAGCTCTTCCCATACATTTTCTACTGTAAAAGGATTTTCATCTATTCCACTTCCCTCCAGTTTCTTGTTGTGTAGAGATGGTCCTTCTCCAGGGTCTTCTTTAGTGACACCGAGCTGAAGTATTCGTTTAATATTTCTGCCATTTCTTCGTCTCTTTCCACACATTGATCATTTCCACCTTTCAATTTCACTATACCACTTTGGACTTTTCTCTTTTCGCTGATGTATCTGAAAAATGTTTTGTCACCATTTTTTATCTCCTTGGCAATCCTCTCTTCCGCTTGACTTTTTGCCAACTTGATTAATTTCTTCATCTCCCTCAGTTGAATCAAATATTCTTCTTTGTGCTCCTCCCTTTGGGATCTTTTATATTTCTTGAACGCTGTTCTTTTAGCTTTAATTTTGTCAGCCACCTCCTTTGAGAACCAGATAGGTTTCATTTTTCTTTTGCTTTTCTTTACATTTCTAACATATAGAGCAGTTGCCTTGGTGATTGCTCCTTTTAGATTGGTCCACTGCTGATCCACATCTCTCTCATTCTCCCATCCATTTAGTTCTTCCTCTAGGTACTTCCCCATTTCCTCAAAGTCCGTGTTTTTGAACTGTAAAACTCTGGTCTTTGTGCTTCTTTTCCATATTCTTATAGTGATATTAAACCATACCGTTTGATGATCACTGGTGCTGAGGTGGGCGCCCACCTTGACATCAGAGACATTATCTCCATTAGTGAGCACTAGGTCGAGTATAGTTCCTTCTTTCGTTGGTTCCAATACCATTTGTTTGAACAAAGTTACTTGCATGGCATCCACTATCGCTCTACTATTTTTAGATTCTGCAGATGGGATTTTCCAGTCTACATCTGGCATATTAAAGTCACCAACGATCAACACTTCCTCCTTCTTAACTATCTCATGGATGTCTTCAACCAGATCTCTGTCCAGCTCTTCCTTTTGGTTTGGAGGCCTGTAAACCACTCCAATATATATGGACGCTCCATCGGTCGACCCATAGTGCTTCTTCCTTGCCCCAACTTCCTTGCAGCTCAGATGCTTGGATATTATTTCTGACATAAAGAGCCACACCTCCCCCTTTTCTATCCACTCTGTCCTTCCTTAACAAGTTATAGCCTGGTATTGCTGTATCCCAATCATGAGATTCTGTGAACCATGTCTCTGTGATAGCAACAATGTCCAATTCTGCCTCCGTCATTAGGGCCTGCAGATCTGGGATTTTATTTCCCAAACTATGAGCATTTGTGGTCATAGCTTTCCAGGTACTCTCTTTAAGGTTATTGCTTTTCCTGTACTCCTTATGAGACTTTAGTTGAGATTTGTTATTCACTTCACTCTTTCCTTTTGCAGTTGTGCCACTGATGCCAGAGTTATCCATCTCAATTAGCTTTTTCTTTTGGTTATGGATCTTGAAATTCTGCATGCATTGGTTTTTTCTCTTTTCTGGTAACACTTCAATGTTTTTCTCTAGAACTTCTTCAGTTATTAATATAGGGAAGGCTTTTTGTTCTTGTTGCATTTGATACTGTGTGTGTCTCCTTGTTACAGGTCTAATTCTACCAGAGCCCACCGATAGGCCACAAGCAGCCCCAGAGAGGCTGCTTGTGGCCTATCTGTACCTCCTATCTGACTCAGGACTCAGTCTTACATTTGTTGCAGGTTCACCTCCGCGCCATAGCAGCTTATGTCTTGATGGGCAATTGGCCAATCTTGACACATCCTTTAGTCACAAAATTTATGAAAGGTTTGTGCCACTTGAAGCCTCTAGTGCAGAAACCTCCAGTGCCCTGGGATTTGAACATGGTCCTTACACATGTTATGAAACAGTTGTTTGAAACTTTGGAGACTGCGTCCCTAAAATGCTTAACATGGAAAGTATTCCTCATTGCAGTCACTTCAGCAAGTAGTCAGCAAGTGTCAAGCTCTCATCCACTACCTGCCTTACATGCAGTTCTTCCACAACAGAATCATTCTTCAAACTCCCCTGATGATTCTTCTGAAGGTGATCTTGGCCTTCCATTTTAACAAGTCCATCGTATTACCCATCTTCTCTCCTTGACTGCATACTTATGAAGATGAAAAACATTTCCACATTTGGACTGCAAAAAAAGATTCTGGCCTATCACAAAACAATTCAATCATATTGACAGGCCTCCCAGTTTTTTGTCTGTTATGACCCAAACAGGCTGGGTATGACAGCCTCCAAACGAACCTTGTCCAATTAGATAGCAGTCTACATTCAATACTGATACACTTGATCTCACTAATCTAGTCAAGTGAGAGCTATGGCCTCTTCAGTTACTCATATGCGAGAGCTTTCTTTGGAAAACATATGCAAAGTTGCCATGTGGTCATCTGTGCACACCTTTATATCCCATTACTGTCTGGACAATCTTTCAAGAGTTGACAGTAATTTTGGGCAGACAGTGTTGCATAGCTTAGTCTCACCGTAGTCTACTCTCCACGGTGGGAGTCTGGGTTTGTGTTTCAGTAATGCTCCACTGCAACCCTCAGCTTCGGATTCCCCACATATTCAGCCTGCTTATTGACAGAAAAAGCAAGTTTGCTTACCGTAAATGGTAGATAGCAGGATGAACTAGCCATGAGATACCTGGAGAGTCAACTATATATCTATTTAACTCTGAAACAGACTGAGGATGCTCAAGAGTCAACATCTGTTTGGGAGCTCATGCTCAGAGCGCAAAGCTCTACTAGCTTGGAGAGACAAGTCCGTCTGGTGCTGCTGGATGACATCACCAATATATGGCTAATTTATCCTGCTAGCTACGGAAAACACCATTTATAGTAGGCAAACTTGCTTTACATTTCACTCTTTACCAAAGTGTTAGTCAGTGGCAGAACTGAAAATCCAGTGTGTAAGACTTAACATACCTTAGACCTTTGCTTGTCACATTTATAAAATTAGGCCTGCAAGTACTTGAAACCAAAAAGATCTGTTAATTATTCAGCATCTATACTCTATTAAAAAAAAAAAAAAAAGTTGTAAGTCTTTTTGGTTGAATTTCTCATTTGAAACATACTTTGAAGTAGTGTTAAATGGCACTACATGTACTTCTCATTGCTTAACACTGGAATTTTTATACTTGACCTAAAAGCAGGATTTTTTGCAACACAACTGATTGGTTAGGCAAGTAGAGCAAATGTGAAGTTTTACAAGTTTAACATCCCTATGGATAATGCCTTTTTCTAAGTTTGAATTCACAGCTATGTTACTGATTTTTAATTTCAGATTTAGTTTACTTTAAACAACTTTTGCTGTTCTGTTCAGCCCTATGGCATGCCATCCTATGCATATTACCAGAAAATGCAGTGGCTTTCCATTCTGCTGGACTATTTATTTTTCCTTGAATGATGCATTTCATTTCTGTCATCAGCGACAGTGGTTCTGATTTGCTTTCCTGTCATTTGAGTGTTTTGGCTAAAGCTTGTAATTGAAGTCTCTGCTTTAGAAGACTGCTTTATTCTTTGTCAGGAAAGGCTGTAAAAAAAAAAGTAACTTGAACAAAGAAATAACAGGACATATTTTTTTTTGTTTGTTTTTATATTTGTCTCTTACAGGATGTACAAATTTCACCAGGAATGAGCAACGTTGTTTGGATTATTTCAATGAAGGCTGTTAGAGCCTTATCCAATAAATTTTCCCCATAGGTTCAGAATAGGGAAAAAGCCTTTAAAGTCTATATAAACTGCCTCCACTTGTTATTAACATAGAAATGACGGCAGAAGAAGACCAAACGGCCCATCCAGTCTGCCCAGCAAGTTTTGCACTTTTTTTTCTCATTCTTATCTGTTACTCTTGGCTCTTAGTAAACTTTTGATTCTATTTCCCTTCCACCCCCACCATTAATGTAGAGATCAGTGTTGGAACTGCCTCTAAGTGAAATATCTAGCTTAATTAGTTAGGGGTAGTAACCGCCGCAATAAGCAAGCTATACCCATGCTTATTTGTTTACCCAGACTAAATAATTCAGACCTTGTTGGTTGTTGTCTGTATATAGATCTACTTTTCTTCATTTCCCCTGCCATTGAAGCAGAGAGCTATGCTGGATATGCATTGAAAGTGAAGTACCAGGCTTATTTGGTTTGGGGTAGTAACCGCCGTAACAAGCCAGCTACTTCCCGCTTTTTTTGTGAATGCAAATCTTTTTCCACGTTTCCTCTTGCTGTTGAAGCTTAGAGCAATGTTGGAGTCGCATTAACTGTGTGTATGTTTATTGAATAAGGGTATTATCTCCAGGCAGTAGCCGTCATTCCCGTGAGCCACCCACTCTTCATTCACGTCCTCTAGACTTTATGGATCCACAGTGTTTATCCCATGCCCCTTTGAAGTCCTTCACAGACCTGGTCTTCACCACTTCTTCCGGAAGGGCATTCCAGGCATCCACCACCCTCTCCGTGAAGAAATACTTCCTGACATTGGTTCTGAGTCTTCCTCCCTGGAGCTTCAAATCCTTACCTCTGGTTCTGCTGATTTTTTCAGATGGTAAAGGTTTGTCATTGTCTTTGGATCATTAAAACCTTTCAAGTATCTGAAAGTCTGTATCATGTCACCTCTGCTCCTCCTTTCCTCCAGGGTGTACATATTTAGATTCTTTAATCTCTCCTCATAAGTCATTCGATGAAGACCATTCACCCTTTTGGTCGCCCTTCTCTGCACCGCCTCCATCTTGTCTCTGTCTCTTCGGAGATACGGTCTCCAGAACTGAACACAGTATTCCAGGTGAGGCCTCACCAAGGACCTGTACAAGGGGATAATCACTTCCCTTTTCCTACTTGATATCCCTCTCTCTATGCAGCCCAGCATTCTTCTGGCTTTAGCTATCGCCTTGTCACATTGTTTCGCCGACTTCAGATCGTTAGACACTATCACCCCAAGGTCTCTCTCCTGCTCCGTGCACATCAGCCTTTCTCCCCCCATCGAATACAGTTCATTCGGATTTCCACTCCCCATATGCATGACTCTGCACTTCTTGGCATTGAATCTCAGCTGCCATATCTTCGACCACTCTTCCAGCTTCCTTAAATCCCGTCTCATTCTCTCCACTCCTTCCGGCGTGTCCACTCTGTTGCAGATCTTAGTGTCATCCGCAAAAAGACAAACCTTACCTTCTCTCCTGTCCGTAATGTCGCTCACAAAGATATTTAACAGGACCGGTCCCAACACGGATCCTTGCGGTACACCGCTTAAAACCGCTTTCTCTTCAGAGAGAGTTCCATTTACCATCACACATTGTCTTCTGTCCATCAACCAGTTTGCAATCTAGGCCACCACCTCGGCACTCATTCCTAAGCTTCTCATTTTATTCAGTCTCCCTTGCGGGACCGTATCAAAAGCTTTGCTGAAATCCAAGTAGATGACATCAAGTGCTCTTCCTTGATCCAATTCCTTGGTTACCCAGTCAAAAAAGTCTATCAGATTTGTCTGATAGGATCTTCCCCTGGTGAATCCATGCTGCCTCTGGTCCATCAATTCTCCCGACTGTAGATAGTTCACTATTCTCTCTTTCAACAGCGACTCCATTACTTTTCCCACCACTGAAGTGAGGCTAACTGGTCTGTAGTTACCAGCCTCTTCTCTGTTCCCACTCTTGTGAAGCGGGACCACCAACGCTCTTCAATCACTCGGCACCACTCCCGTTTCTAGGGATCTATTGAACAGGTCACACAGCGGACCCGCCAGCACATCTCTGAGCTCCCTCAGTATCCTGGGATGAACTTCATCAGGCCCCATGGCTTTTGTCCACTTTCAGTTTCTCCAGCTCTTCCCATACATTTTCTACTGTAAATGGAGTTACATCTACTCCACTCCCCTCCAGTTTCTTGTTAACTAGCGACGGTCCTTCTCCAGGGTCCTCTTTAGTGAACACAGAACTGAAGTATTCGTTTAATATTTCTGCCATTTCCTCGTCTCTCTCCATACATTGATCCTTTCCATCTTTCAATTTCGCTATACCACTTTGAACTTTTCTCTTTTCACTGATGTATCTGAAAAATGTTTTGTCACCTCTCTTTACCTCCTTGGCAATCCTCTCTTCCGCTTGACTTTTTGCCGTCTTGATTAATTTCTTCGTCTCCCTCAGTTCTACCAGATATTCTTCTTTGTGCTCCTCCCTTTGGGATCTTTTATATTTCTTGAACGCTGTTCTTTTAGCTTTTATTTTGTCAGCCACCTCCTTTGAGAACCAGATAGGTTTCATGTTTCTTTTGCTTTTCTTTACTTTTCTAACATATAGATTAGTTGCCTTGGTAATTGCTCCTTTTAGATTGGTCCATTGTTGATCCACATCTCTTTTGTTCTCCCAGCCTTTTAGTTCTTCCTCCAGGTACTTCCCCATTTCATCAAAGTCTGTGTTTTTGAACTGCAAAACTCGGGTCTTTGTGCTTCTTTTCCGTATCCTTTTTGTGATATTAAACCATACCATTTGATCACTGGTGCTGAGGTGGGCGCCCACCTGGACATTAGAGACATTATCTCCATTAGTGAGCATTAAGTCGAGTATAGCTCCTTCTCTCGTGGGTTCCATTACCATTTGTTTGAACAAAGCTACTTGCAGGGCATCCACTATTTCTCTACTATTATTAGATTCTGCATATGGGATTCTCCAGTCTACATCTGGCATATTAAAATCTCCAACGATCACCACTTCTCCCTTCTTTCCTATTTTTTGGATGTCTTCAACCAGATCTCTGTCCAGCTCTTCCTTTTGGTTTGGAGGCCTGTAAACCACTCCGATAAAAAATGGATGTCTCATCTTTTTTTAGGTCAGCCCATAGTGCTTCTTCATTGCCCCATCTTCCTTGCAGCTCAGTTGCTTGGATATTGTTTCTGATATAAAGAGCCACTCCTCCCCCTTTCTTATCATCTGCCCTTCCTTAACAAGTTATAGCCTGGTATTGCCGTATCCAAATTGTGAGATTCCGTGACCCATGTCTCCATGACAGCAACAATGTCTAAGTCTGCCTCTATCCTTAGGGTTTGCGGATCTGGGATTTTATTGCCCAAACTATGAGCATTTGTACTCATAGCTTTCCTTGTTCAGGTTACTGCTGTTCCTGGACTCCTTTTGTGAATTTAGTTGAGTTTTGTTGTCCTCTTCACCCTTCCCCTTTGCATTTGTGCAAAGGAAAGGATTAGTGCCTTTGACAGATTCATCCAGCACAATGACCTTTTCCCTTTAGTTACGGATCTGGAATTTCTTTCTGCATTGGGTTTCTTCTTTCTTTTCAGATATCACTTCAATCACTTTCTCAAGAGCTTCTTCAGTATTTACTACAGAGAGGGCTTTTTGTACTTGTTGCACCTGATACAGTGTGTCTCTGCATCACAGGTTCAATTCTACCAGAGCCCACTGTAATCTTGTTGTTTGAGTTCATTAATGCCCTGTGTGAGTGTGGGGGTAGTAGACTTGTGGGCTGCACAGCTATCAAGAATGGGTGCCTGTGGGTCACGGGTCTTATCCTACCTGAGCCCACTGTAAATCTCTTTATCCTTGACTTTTGGTTTTTCTGTGGTAATGGGGAATTAATTGCTGAAAATTGTAAGAGGGTAAGCCTTTCTTCATTGAAGCTAATTCAGCTTTAACTTCAGCCAGCTCCTTTTTCAAGGAAGAGAGTTCTGAACAAATGGGGCAAGCCCTAAGTTTCCAGATGATTTCCCTCAGAATAAAGGCTCCACAATAGTTACATTGTATAGTCTTCATTTTGGTAATTTGGTGGTTAACACCTGAGGTAATACCAATTTACTAATTTATCTTGTTGCAATTATGTAATAAGGAGGACTATGTCAGAAATACAAACCTAGGGGTGGGTGGGAAGGACTTAAACAGTTAACCCTTGGCCAGGGCTGTTCCCTGGATACTGTATCTGCTGCTTTTGAACAGACCTTCCCCCAGGTAAGGCTAGTTAATGTAAGCTTTTCCTCTGGTTATCCCTAAGAAGATGGACTTCTGTCTGTCTCCTTCAATGTCCAAGCAGACTGAAGAGGAGTTAATTTCCTCCTGCTATGCACTAAGTCTGTTGCCAATAGCTGTTAACCACTCCCCTTTCTTTGTAGTTTTCTTTTTTGATTAGACAAACAGCACTTTAAAACAGCAATAACATATAACTAGAAAAAATATACAGATAATATTAGCACTACCCAAAAACAGTAAATTTCTATAATAAGGATGAAATAAAGTTTAAGTTCCTTAGCTTTGCCCAAGGAGAGGGACTTCTGAATAATGAGTGGAGACAGTGCTAGTTGAGCACAAATTTCTTTACTAAACTTTTTCAAAACACTAGTTACCTTTTTCCTCCAAGATTTCAGGGGTAAAGTTTTTAGAAGAATGTTGTCCAATGAACCTGTGTTTCTTACCTTTTTTGGAGGGGGAAAGGGCTGGGCACATCAGTCACTATACTAAATCTGTTCTGACAATTTTCCTAGTGCTGCAGTACTGGTGTGGTTTCAGAAAGCCAGACTCTTATGGCTGGATTTTAAATCCCCCCCCCCCCCCCCCCCCCGCTTGTAAAATCCAGCCTTTATGCGCATGGCCGGGCCTTACGCACGCCGAGCCTATTTTCAAAAAGGCCCAGCCACACATGTAAAGGCCAGTATGTGCATACATACTGGCCTTCCTGCAAGGGGCGGGCCCTGAAGTAAGTTAGAGGGGAAAAAAAAGAAAAAAACCCCAAAAAAGATAGGACTTAGGGGTTGGGGAGGAGAGGGGAAAGGAGGCGGGGGTAGGGAACTAGGGAAGGCTGCGAAGTGTCGCTGTGCGGAACTAGCAAAAATCTACCCCTTTACACGTGCAGCCCACTGATTTTATAACGTGCGCGCCAGCACACGCATGTTATAAAAATATCACTTTCATGTGTGTCCGGGTAGCGTGCGCACATGGAGGCACGTGCGCACCTATTAATATCTACCCCTTAGTGAACTATACCACAAACTTCAGGACTCCACTACAGTGTGTAGAAACAGGCTCCACTTAAGCATTCTACTAGTCTTCTCAAAATATCCTTGCTTTAGGGTGGTTCTGGGTTTTTGTTTTTTTTAAAGTTTGTGTTTGAATTGGGGAGCCTTCCCACTATTTTAAGATGCTCAAAGTAGAATTCAATCTGAATGATAGAAATTGGTCAACCTGGATTGTTCTAAACACCAATTTCCTGCTTTTGAAAATTGCTATTATAGCCACCTCTGGGTATATGTCCTAATAGAGTTTGTTTTGGCTGTCTAGTTTTATTTGGTTGAACACCTGCTTTAATTTGGAGATTTTGCTTTTTTAAAAAAGGTCCTTATTTTATGTAATTATTTTCATGTTCTGTGCATAGTTGTCCCCTTTCTGCTAGATATGGCTATTTTGCATCTGTTTTTGAACCTGTGAAGTTCCTATTTTATACAGGTCCAATGTTTTGTTAAGGACAATGTATTTTGAATATCCTTGAGTTTGGTCAAAGAATGAATTTCCCAATCTGGTAGGTTCATTTGGTCTCCCTTACCACACCAAAATGAACCGCATGGGCAGTGCAGACATATACAAGGGGTGAATCTGCCCCTTAATTATCAAATGCCATAAAGTTAGTTTATTACTACCTTACAAAGATTATACTTATTTGAGACAAACTAATTTGTTCCATACTTGTTTGGTCTGTAGTCCATTTTACCTAGTTTTTGTTGTAGTTAATTCTCACCTTTTATCTTTGGTTTATACATGCTTTTTACATATTGAGGTTTAGAAGAATTTTAGTGTTAAACAGCTTTTGAAATGTTTTAATCTCATGGACCAAGAGAAATAGATTAATAAAATGTCTACATTATTATGTATAACTCACACCAACTGATCTCTCTGCCTTTTGATTGACCTTGATCTTAAGGCAGTTACCCTGTTGGAAATAGTTTTGTTTTTAGGCTTTTCTGAGCCAATCTACCAAATTAGATCAGTCTATTTCTGCTAGTTTTTGTTCACACTGACATTAGTAAAAGGAAATACTATGACTTGTAAGCAGCAATTTCTGGTTGTTAGAATCATAGCCATTGTGGGGAAAACTTGTCAGCGCATGAAGTGCTTTGGTTCTTTTTTTTTTCTTTTTGTGCTTTAGATTATACTACTACAAAAAGTCCCATTTTATCTGTGTGTGCCGTGTTCTGTGAATGTAGTACTAGTGACCTTTATTTATTTATTTATTTGATGAGTTTTATATACCGTCATTCGGTAGAGCCATCATAACGGTTTACAAAGTGAACATTTTTCTTAGCAGTTTTGCAACAGTATAACAATGTGAGCATTTACAGAGATAAACATATCAAGTCCAGTAAGCATTACTAGGTTGGATGAGGAGGGTAAGCATGTTTAGTTGGAGATTATAGCTGAGACTTTGAATATAACATGGATGCAGCTATCTAATGTTATGGCTTCAAATAAGCACATTTGAAAAGAAAAGGTGCTTAGGCCTTCTGTTTTCCTCCCCTCCTGTATTCTCACTTATAGGAGGCAATTTTCAAAGCAGTTATATGCATAAATGTGGCATACTATCGTAGCAATTTTCATAAGCCATTTACTCACACAAAGTGCACTTACAGAAGTAAACCCTATGGACAATTCAATGGCATATATTGTAGCAATTTTCAAAAGTCCACTTATTTGAGTAAAGTGCATTTATTCGAATAAAACCCAGTTTTATGCATGCAAATGCTTTTTAAAATCAGGCCCATAGAGTCTGGATTCTCCTTTTTATACTATGTGACTAGCTGTGTTTCCCTTCCCTTAAGGCCATTGTGGGTTTTTTGGTGGGGGTAGGGGGAGTAAATGCATTCATTCATTGCCTTTCAGATTTTTAAAAATTTGACATAAATTACAAAACTTGAGGCATCTGTAAGAAAAAAAATATATAGATATAGATATGTATCAGAAGAAATACTGTGATTTGTAAGCAACAACTTAAAGGCGCTGAGCATGTATTCATCAACATTGCTATTTACACTGTTAATAGGCACGTTTGTGCTCCTTTAGAAATAAGTCTATTCAGTAGGAAGATTGGATCTTTGGACAAGTTAAATTTATACTACACCTCCTCTTGTTTGACTTTGCTATTTTCAAATTTACATTTCATATATAAACTTTGTAGTGCCATGAGCAAATTATACATACCATAAAAATATCCACTTGCTCAGTGTTACAAAGTTTATACATAAAATACATATATATTTGTATTTCTTTGAAATATAAAAGAATGATCTCCACAATTTGTAAAGTGTGTGTGAGCGTGTAAGAAGCTGTCCCCTTCTAGACGTCCGTTAATTCCCTATTATGGCATACCGTAGCTGTTACCTTCAGGTCTAAGGTCATCAAGGAGGGTACTGGGTGCCTGGGCAGAAATTGGCACTTTAACTAGTAGGAGGATTTTTATTTATTTATTTTTTAAATCAGGTATATAGCAGTATGGAACATAAAACAATGATGTACACTAGCAGCTGAGTGTTTCAATGTAACCAGCATGTAGTCAAACCTGGTTTTGTCAATCAGCATACTAGGCCTGTGCCTAGGGCAGTAAAAATCTGAAGGGGGTGGGGAGAGCAGCATGCTGGATGAAGATTTGCTGCCTTTCAGCTGTGCTGAATTTCATTCTGCTTCCTGATCCAGTCCCTCCCCTCCCAAGCAGCTTACAGAGTATAGCAGCAGACAGAAAAAGGTGGATTATTTTGAGGAGGTTAGAAGTGCTTGAGTCAATCATTGGAGGATGAGACAATATGCTGGAGATGAAAGCAGATCAGCTGAGAGGTGTGGGTCTGTGTGAGAGAAGGGATTGTGGGTGGGTAGGTGTATTCTAGATTGCATGGGAGATTCTCCTAGGACAAGCAGGATGGTAGTCCTCAGACATGGATGGAGCCCGGCACAGAAAACTTATGTCAAAGTTTCTGGAACTTTTACTGAACATGCCCTGCATGCCGTATTCCACGTGTCCACACAAGGGTCCCTCTTCAGCATCTTTTTTTTTGGGGGGGGTTTTCCCACGGAGATTTTACCTTGCGGTAGTGAGCTCATGGCTTTTCTTTAGAAATTGCCTTTGAAATTTTTTTCACGGTCTTTTTCGGGTTTTGTGTGAATTCATTGACCGTAGGTCCCTCTCATTTCCCTCTAGTTTCCCCAGTCAGGTTTTTTGGCAGTTTGGTAAGTCTTATTTCACTTCTGTTCTCCCTCATGGCAGTGGTGCCTTGGTGCCCACTGGCATCGACCACCCGCAGTCAGTCTCTTGAATTTTCCCTTTTCTTTTGTTCGTCATGGCCAGGTCCAGTTTCAGATGGTGCCCTTAGTTTCCATGGACCATGTCCATCATGGATCCCCATGAGGTGTGTCCTCTACCTGGGGGCATCGCATGAAATCCAGGGTTGCTGCACGTGTGCCCAAATGACTCCCAAGGGACGTTGTGTTCGGCTTGACAAGATGGAGAAGCTCTTCGAGTCGAGGAAGTCCAAGGCATAGACATCGGGGGCATTTGCACCAATGGATCTGGGAGCCACACTGATGGATACTGTGCCATCAGCATCTACGGGGCTGTTGGTTCAGCCAATGCCATTGGCAGATAGGGGCACCAAGGACCAGCCCCTGTCTGATTTTCTTCCAAGTCGAGGACATCAGGTTTGTTATCAACCTCGGCACCGGAGAAAGACCGGGCTGCACACCAAGGGAAGCCAAGGAAGCATCGGCACCGGTCACCCTCTATGCATGGTGCCAGCTCATGCTATGATGCCCTCGAAGCGACTATGTGATGAGGAGTGCCCATCTTCTATCGATGCTGGGAGTACGCAATGATCTCCACCCGTCCTGGTGCTAGTCGCTGATCCACTTCTGGGATCTGAGGAAGATTTGGTACCCCTCCTGCTTCCCAGTCAGTTTTGGCATCTGCAACTTTCGAGGAGGAGCTGGAGCGCGGGATCCAGTTGGTGGTGTAGCAGGCGTTTCAGGGCATCAAACCGGCGGCACAGACTGTGCTGGCACTTGCCCTGCTAGAATGGCTCAACGTGCTTATCAGTGTGTTACCAACCCAGTTGATGCCGGTTCCCAGGAGGCCATCAGTGCCTGGCGGGGCTCTGCTGCTTCCCCCGACCAATACGGTGCTTGTTGCTGGTTCCTCTGAGGAGAAAGCTCAATCGAAGACCTTGGAGACACTGAGGCCTGCAGCCCCCCATCCAGCTTTGCCGGGGCTGACATCCATGCTACTGATGCCTGTGCCTTTGGACGAAGGTGAAGCACCCAGGGCCCCATCACCTCTGGACTACAGTGAGGATGAGGCCTCATATGACCCCTGGGGGAATGACCCTGCGGAATCCTCCTCCAAGGACTTGAAGGGTCTTCCTTAAGAACCATTTCCTCCAGAGGACCTGACCTTTGCAGATTTTGTACAGGTGATGGTGGAGACCATCCCTTTTCAGTTAATGACGGAGGAGGATGCCATAAGATGCTGGAAATCCTCCAAGTCGTGGAGGCCCCTAAAGAGATTGTGGCAGTCCAGATGCATGAGACCTTTAGGGAGTTGCTGCTGAGGATCTGGGAGCACCCCCTCACAGTACCTCCTGTCAACAGGATGGTGGATGAGGTTTACCTCGTCCAACAGGCTACCAGATTCAAGAAGTGTCAGCTGTCACACCAATCGATAATAGTCGAAACTGCTCTCAAGAAGGCCAAGCATGCTCAGACCCACGCCTCGACGCCCCCAGGCAAGGATTAAAGAGAAATAGATGCTCTTGGCAGGAAAGTGTTCCAAGGGGCT
This sequence comes from Rhinatrema bivittatum, assembly GCF_901001135.1. NCBI lineage: Eukaryota > Metazoa > Chordata > Amphibia > Gymnophiona > Rhinatrematidae > Rhinatrema > Rhinatrema bivittatum. The sequence goes on along the minus strand of NC_042618.1, from coordinate 48,619,564 downwards.
ATGCTCATTGCCTGCATTGCTTCTTACCAGCTCTACATGAGCCAATGCTCTTGCAACCTCTGGAAGCAGGTGCAAGAAGCAGCCAAGTGACTGCCTCAATAGCTGTAAGACCCCTTCTTATCACTGGGATGTGTCAGGGCCTGGAGTGTGAAAAACGAGGTTTGTTCAACCTACGATGTTTTTGAGATGGCAGTGAGAGTCTCTGCGGCAGGAATCGGCACCCTCGGAATGGCATGGCTATGGGCCTCTGATCTCCGACCAGAGGTACAGGAAAGACCCCTGTACATGGCAGACTTGCCATACACAGTATTTTATTGTATTTATTGATTTTTTTTTTTTATATACCGACGTTCATGTACACACATCACATTGGTTTACAAATAGTGTCAAATGTTGAATTAAGAACATTTCTGATATAAAAGTAAATAAATAATCCTAAAATATATAAAATTCATAATAAAACAGTTAGACAAAATAAATTTATACGACAATATTAACCTCTTCATATCTATATGCAATAAGATTAAAATTAGAATTGAAATTGTCGTAAAACTCAAGATTCAGTCAGGAAAGGCTTGTTTAAAAAGCCATGTTTTTATACCTTTAAGTCTTGATACTTGTTTCCAACCTTAAGTAGAGAATATCTTCCGAGATAAGGTGAGGACCATGGTGGCCCAATTGTGGGGTCAACATAAGACCCTCCAACAGCTCTCTGCCAGCACTTCAGACCTGCCCTCCTCAGCCTGGGGGTCCATGAGGCAGGGTGAGAGGAAACATATACATAGAAACAACAGCAGAAAAGGACCAAATGGTCCATCCGTTCTGCCCAGTAAGCTTATGGTAGTATCTGCTGTGCTGTGTAGGTTACCCCATGCTTATGTTTCCCAGACCATAAAAGTCAGGGCCCTCATTGGTTGCTGTTTGCATCCAATTCCCTGTTATGCCTTGCTGTTGAAGCAGAGAGCAATGTTTGAGTTGCATCAAAGTATCAGTCTTATTGGTTAAGGGTAGTAACTGTCGCATCAGCAAGTTACCCCATACCTGTTTCCCCAGACCTTAAAAGTTGGGGCCCTCGATTGCTAAACGAATCCAATTCCCATTTTCCCCCTGCCATTGAAGCATAAAGCAATGATGGAGTTGCATCAACAGATTCAAGGCTTATTGGTTAAGGATAATAACCGCTGCACCGTCAAGTTACTCAATGCACTCTTCATTTCCATCCTTTAGCCTTTAGGGATCCACAGTAATATCCCATGCCCTTTTGAATTCTTCCATTGTTTTGGTTTTCACCACCTCCGGAGGAAGAGCATTCCAAGCATCCACTACTCTCTCCATGAAGAAATGTTTTCTGACGATGGTTCTGAGGTGTCCTCCTTGGAGTTTCATTTCATGACTGATTTTCTTTCCAGCGGAAAACGTTTGAAGCTTGCACATCATTAAAACCTTTTAGGTATCTGAAGGTCTGTTTCATATCACCCCTGCGCCTCCTCTTTTCTAGGGTATATATATATTCATGTCCTTCAGTCTTTCCTCATAGGTTTTCTGATTCTGACCCTGACCCCACACCATTTTGTTAGCTCTTCTCTGGACTGCATCCTTCCTGTTTTTATCCCTTTTGAGATGAGGGCTCCAGAACTAAACACAATACTCTAGGTGAGGCCTTACCAAGGACCTGTACAATGGCATTACCACCTCCATTTTCTTACTGGTTATTCTTTTCTCTGTGCAGCCCAGCATTCTTCTGGCTTTAGCTATTGCCTTGTCACATTGCATCGCCATCTTCAGATCACCAGAAACTATCACCCCAAGATCCCGGTCATGGTCTGTGCACATCGGCCCCCCATCTCATACCGCTCTTTTGCATTACTGCATCCCAGATGCATGACTCTGCACTTCTTGGCATTGAATCCCAGCTGTCAAATCTTTGACCAGTCTTCAAGCTTTTGTAAATCACTTTACATTCTCTCTAATCCTTCAGACATGTTCGCTCTGTTGCAGATCTTGGTATCATCTGCAAATAGACAAACTTTACCTTCTATTCCTTCTGCAATGTTGTTCACAAAGATATTGAACAGAGCTGGACCCAAACCTTTCCCTGTGGCACTCCACTTAACACGACTCTCTTCAGAGTAGGTTCCATTTACCATTTAACGCTGTCTACTATCAGTCAACCAGTTTGTAATCCACTCCATCACCTTGGCACTCACTCCAAAGCTTCTCATTTTGTCCACAAGCCTCCTATGTGGAACAGTATCAAAAGCTTTGCTGAAATCCAAATAGATGACATTGAATGCTCTTTCTCGATCCAATTTTCTAGTCACCCAATCAAAAAAATCAATCGGATTTGTCTCACAGGACCTTCCTCTGATGAATCCATGCAGCATCGGGTCCAACAACTTACTGGATTATAGATAGTTCAGTATCCTTTCTTTCAGCAGCATTTCCATTAATTTTCCCACAACAGAAGTAAGGCTAACAGGCCTGTAGTTTCCAGCCTCTTCTCTGCTACCACTCTTATGATGTGGGACCGCAGTCGCTCTTCTCGAATCTTGTGGTACTACTCCCATTTCCAGGGATCTATTAAACAGGTCATTTAGCGGACCCACCAGGACATCTGAGTTCTCGTAGTATCCTGGGATATATCTCATTCTGCCTTATGAACTTGTCCACATTCAGTTTTCCTAGCTCTTCCTATACATACTTTTCTGTAAAAGGAGTTGTCTAGCCTATACCGTCTTGTCATCCAGCAACCGTCCTTCTCCAGGGTTGTCTTTAGTGAACACAGAGCTGAAGTATTTGTTTAATATTTCTGCCATTTCCGTGTTTGTTTTGGTACATTGCTCCTCATGTTCTTTCATTTTCACTATACCACTTCGGGCTTTCCTTCTTTCTCTTGTATATCTGAAAATTGTTTTGTTACCTCTTTGGCAATCCTTTCTTCCGCTTGACCTTTTGCTTTTCTGATTTTTCTTCGTTTCCCTCTGTTCCCCTTTTTGGAATCCTTTATATTTCCTAAATGCTGATCTTTTTGCTTTTATTTTTACAGCCATGTGCCTTTCTACCACTGGGGGAAGTACTATCCTCCAGCCCCTTGCTCCCATTTGCATGAGGATGAGCTCATGTGGTAGTCCCAGGCGTCAACCCAGCCAAATCCCGGGACAGAATATTGACTGGATCTTAGAGTATAAGCCAGCCACCTGTACCCAAGACCCTGGACCCCCCAGTTGGGGGCAGGCTGCGGTTCTTTGCAGATCAGTGGCCCAGTATAACCTCAGACCAGAGGGTCTTGTCCATCGATCGTCAAGGGTACCAATTAAACCAAATTGAGTGTCCCGCCAAATTGCCCCCCCCCCCCCGTACCCGTTTTAGGGGCCAATAGCACATCAGGAGGTACTACTTCGGGAGCTCTCTGCCCTCTTAACAGCCAGAGCGTTTGAGCTGCTAGGGCAAAGAGAGCAGGGATTCTACTCCTGGTAAGTCTTGATTCTAAAGAGAACAGGGACTCCATCCCATCCTAGACCTGAGGGCCTTGAACAGATTTCTCAAAAAAGAAAAGTTCAAGATGGTTTCCCTAGGCACTCTGATTTCCCCTCCCTCAAAAAGGGGACTGGCTATGCTCCCTTAATTTAAAGGACGCATATACGCACATTGAGATCTTTCCAGGTCACAGGAAGTATCTCAGATTTGTGGTGGGAAAACATCATTTCCATACAGAGTGTTGCCATTCGGGTTAGCATCAATCCCACGTGTCTTCACAAAATGTCTGGCTGTGGTAGGGGCACATTTCTGCAGACTGGGAGTGCATGTTTTCCCATATTTGGACGATTGGCTGGTCAAGAGCACCTCTCAGATAGGGGCCAATCTGTCCTTGTGCTTGACCATCCAGGTGTTGGAGACATTAGGGTTTGTCATCATCTACCCAAAATCCCATCTCAGCCCATCACCTCAATTGGACTTCATAGAAGCATTGCTAGACATGGCTCAGGCAAAAGCCTTTCTGTCGCGGTCCAGGGCGGTCACCTTAGCATCCATAGCAGCGGTGATTCAACAGAGCCAGCAGGTCTTGGCTCGGCACATGCTGAGGCTGTTGGGCAACATGGCCGCAACTGTCCATGTTACTCCTTTGGCATGCTTACACATGCTGAGAGCCCAATGGACCATGAGGTCACAGTGGTGCCAGGCCACACAGAACCTCTGTGCTTGCATCAGTCACCCCTCCTCTCCAGGACTCTTTGTCCTGGTGATGGGTTCTCTTAAATTTGGAATGGGGAATATTTTTTCAAAGTCCCCCTACCCAAATTGTCCTAACCACTGAAGTATCCACCTTGGGGTGGGGAGCTCATGTAGAGGGGCTCCGCACCCAGGGTTTATGGTCCACCCAGGAAACACAGTTTCAAATTAACTTCCTGGAGCTCTAGGCGAACAGTTAGTGCTATGGGCTTTCAGAGATCGGCTGTCCAGCAAAGTTTTCTTGATACAGACGACCAAGTTGCTATGTGGTATGTCAACAAGCAGGGAGGCACAGGGTCGTACCTCTGTGCTGGGAAGCGGTCCAGACCTGGGCCCTGTCCTAAGGGATGGTACTCAAAGCCACGTATCTGGCTGGAACGGAGAATGTGATAGCGGACAGACCGACTTGTCTTCAGACCCACGAGTGGTCTCTGCCTCTGGGGAAGCCCAAATGTGGACTTGTTCATGTCCCGCTGCAAGAGGAAGGTGGCTGTTTATCATCCTATACAGTCAGATGGCAAACAGCTTCGGACGCCTTTGCCCAACATTGAGACAGTGGTCTTCTGTACGTGTATCCTCAGATTCCTCTAGTCATGAAGACTCTATTGAAGCTTCACGAGGACAGAGGAACTATGATCCTCATTGGCCGAGACAGATTTGGTTTCCACTCCTTCGAGAGTTATCCATCTAGAAACCGATTTAGTCTGGGGACTTCCCCAGATGTCATCACACAAGACTAGGGTCAGGCTGCAGCATACCAAGCCTGTCACTCACATCCTAGATGTTGAGAGGTTAATCCTGCAGCCACTTGATCTTTATGAAGATGTGTCTCGGGTCCTAGTGGCTTCTAGAAAGCTTTCCATTAGAAAGTCCTATGGACTTTCTAATGGAAAGGTGAAAGGTCCGCAGGCTTCAAGGTGAAAGGTCCGCAGGTGAAAGGTCCGCAGCCTGCAATCCTGAACTGTTAGGTTTGGCCGGGGCTGCCGTCCACGCCTGAAGAAAGGATGTAGCCCTTGAAAAAATTACACCTAAGAAAAGACAGAAGGATCCATACCAAAACCAGAGGGTATTGGTCTGCAGACAACTGAGCTACCTTCCCTGGATGACGAACCAGTTAGAGCCCCAAAACCAGTTGAAATCTCTAGCAGTTCTCTATCCTGTTCCATTCCTGCATCATGCTTGGGAGGACCGGGCTTAGCAAAATCAGAGACTATTCTCCCTGAGCCTCTAAGCAGCGCTGACACAAGTTAGAGGAGACGCCAAGCTGTGATGCCTGAATGTTACAAGCAGCACAAAGTGTAAAGCGCTTAGGCTTCTTTGCTACCGGTGCCATGGATAAACACCTACTATCCATATGCTCCCAAAAACATCTGATAACTGTGCTGCTCACCTGCATGGCCACCTGGACAGAGTGCCCAAAAACAAGCTCTGTCCAATAAGTGTACACTACGGATGCCCCAAAATGTAGGCGCCCAATACGCAGTTCAGGTAGGCGCTCACTGAGCACCCAACTCAAGCGCACATTGATTCACGGCAGCCTTGTGCGCAGAAAAGCATGCAAATGCCATTGCGGCCTACCATGCGGCATCTAAGCAAAGCCTGACAGCAGAGCCTAGCCATAAAGGCTACTCAACCTGCCAAGACACCCTAAGCTTCCCTCGAGACTGGAATGGACATCAGGTAAGTATGCCAAGATCAGAGACCAGAAGGGGGATGGAATTCCTTAAAATAAAATAAATAAAAGTTAATTTTAATACCCTTTACTTGAGCTCAGCCTGTCCCAGCCAAGTACGGAGTTGGTCTCCAGCTGCGGGGGAGAAGGCAAAGGCTTGGTATGTCACTCCACCTTCAGTCCTATGGACTGAAGGTGGAGGAGGTTTTCTGTGTGGTGTGAGTAGGCCCTAGATATGTTCTCCTGCCCCATGCATGAACTGCTTGACTACCTTCTACATCTATCGGAGGCTGGCTTGAAAACCAACTCCGTTAGAGTTCATCTCATTGCAATTGGTGCATACCAGCAAGGTGTAGATGGTACCCCCATCACTGTACAACCGTTATGTGGGTCAATTGAAGCCTCCCCTAAGGCCTCGTGCTATGTCTTGGGACCTCAATGTGGTGTTAGCTCAACTGATGGAAGCTCCTTTTGAGCCACTATGCCCTGTGACCTGAAATACCTGATCTGGATGTCATATGTTTGGTGGCAGTCATTTCAGCATGCAGGCCCAGCAAGCTCCAGGCCTCAGTGACTTTTCCACCTTATATTATGTTTTATCATGATGGGGTGGTCTTGCGTAGTTCCTGCCTAAGGTGGCAATGGATTTCCTTTTTAACCAGTCAATCATCCTGCCAACATTCTTTCCCAAGCCCCATTCTCACCAAAGCAAATGAGCCCTGCACAGTGTGGATTGCAAGAGAGCCTTAGTCTTCTATCTGGAGCGGACAGAAGCCCATAGACAGTCCACCTAACTTTTCATTTCCTTTGATAGGAATAGATTGTGAGTTGCTGTTGCCAAACAGACATTAGCCTATTGGTTAGCAGACTGATTCTCCTGTTACACCCAGGTGGGACTGCTTCTTGGCGGTTGTGTCAAGACTTATTCTGTCAGATCCATGGCAACGTCTGTGGCCCATTTGCGAGCAGTTCCCATGGAGGAGATCTGCAAGGCTGCAACATGGAGTTCTCTCCACACATTCATAATCCCACTACTGTCTGGATAGGGATGGATGATGTGATAGTAAGTTCAGAATCTCTTTGAGGTGTAGAACTCAACTCTCCCTGTCTAGAGCCCATTGTTTAGGTTCAGGTGCTCCCCCTCTGTTACCAATGGCACCTGTGTTGTGCCCATTGGCACCTGATTGGTGTCTGTTGGTTCCCTTTTGTGTTGGGGAGCAGGCTGTAGCTAGGGATTTACCTGTGTGTGAGGACTACCATCCTGCTTGTGCTAGGAGAAGGCAGAGTTGCTTACCTGTAACAGATGTTCTTCTAGGACAGCAGAATGTTAGTCCTCACGAAACCCGCCTCCACACCACGAGTTGTTTCTCCTATTTTTTGTTTCATTTTTATCATAATTCTTTTTTACGAGACTGAAGATGAAACTGGTGTGCACACATGGAATAGGGCATGCTGGGCATGCTCAGTATGCGCAGTCAAAGTTCCAGAAACGTTGACATAAGTTTTTTTTTTCTTGCTGGGCTCCATCCAATGTCACCAGTGCCTGAGAAGTAACATCCTGTTGTCCTAGGAGAACACCAGTTACAAGTAAGCAACTCTGCTTTAGAGAGGGAATGCAAGGGGGAGCAGGATAGGAGCATGGTAGATAAACCTGGCTCCTCCCCTTCTCCCTCACCATAATTCAGGTCCTCTTTCTCTTGATTGGGAATTCTTTCCCCCAGATCCTGGAATTTCCCTTCCTGCCTACCTCTTTCTCCTCTGATCCTGGAACTCCCTCCTTTCTTTTCTCAGAACCTCCATCCCCTGCCCCATCCCATATTCCTGACCTCCATTTTTTGATCTCCCCCCCCCCCTCCATTATCCCAGTCCCCTGTCCTCTTTCCTTTCTTAGTCTTCCCTCAATCTCAATTTCCAGTCCCCTCATCTTCTCTCCCCATTCCTGATCCTTCTCCCTTCCTCCCCCAATCCTTTGTCTTCTCATCTTCCCCTTCTCTCCTCAATCCTGAGATCTCCCCCATATACAGATACTTGAGGTCTGGGTTTTTTTTTTCACATAAATTATACAGACATAAGCAATATTGAAAAACTTTTTTTTTTTTTTTTTAAATAGTAATATAAAAATGGAAATGGTTGCCAATGAGCTTCAGAGTTTTCTAATTTTTCCCACATAATCTATCCCTGAGCTGGGCAGGAACTTGAGGTTATGCCTTAAACATTCTGTTCCTTGTTGTCCAGCCTTAGTGGGGGTTTAGCAGGGGCAACGGCAGCAAAATCTTAAATCTGTCATTGGGTGTAGTGACTTTTTAAAAAAAACAAAACATTGATTTCCTTGAGAGTCATGTTTGTACTCATGTGAATTTGGGAATGCTGCCTTAAATCCATAGGGAATACTTTATTTAAAATATAGATAAATATCTATCTATATATATCTCTATCTATATATATATATATGTGTGTGTGTGTATATATAACATTTGAGCCCAGGTTTTGATGGGGTTGGCATCCTAGAAATGTGAAAAGGTTTATGTGAATGTACCAGTTTTAGGAAGCGGTGTTAAAGCTGTTCTAGCACCTGCTAATGTAGGATGTGACCAGACTTCCTTTTCAAGAGGAAGTTCTAATTTACCCTTCTGAGCGTGAAGACTGGGCAGTTCACCACTTCTAACCTTTTGACTTGTAAACATGGTGTTCCTTTGTCTAAAAATGTTTTACCTTGTTGCAGTAATTTCCCCAGAGCATAAACAGATAATTTTTAACTCTGATGCTAAAATTTTTTTTTTAATGGTTGTCATACTTGAGCAGTATGTTAACTCTTTATTGTCATGTTGAACTACTAAGATCCAAGTCCAACTTAATTTGAGGGCTCATTTCTACTATAATTGTTTAAAGGTTTCTCAGGTTTGAGAGTAGTTTATAGAAGATATTTGATATGCATGATTTTTTTGCCTTTTGGCTCTGTGGAAACATTTTTTTAAATCCTGTTTTGGTGAAGGTTTTTTCTGTCCAATGCAAAGAAACCTAAATATTTGCACCTATTCATCAGATCATAACCACCTTCATTTGGTGTTTTGTTACAAAATTTGATACATGAACATGAATAGTTCCAGTTGTATTAGGTGCCACATGTCTAAGAAGAATTTCCAAACTCAACTTGACATGTTGCCTATAAAATTTGCACTCTGTGAACTCTAGGAGGCTATCTTTGGCACATTGTATTAACAAGGCATTAGCAGAAAAGTTGAGAGATTGAGATGATTCTTAATATAACCTTGCTTACAAATGAGATTCATTCTTGTCAGGGTATGTGCAAAAGAAACCCATTTGAAGACACTGTCCAGACAGTGAATGTCCTAAACTTTAATTTCAAACAATTTTGCTCATCTTTCATGCAGAATTCTGGAATCTGTATTAGAAAGTTTGAAAACTGGAATATTTATGGGTTGTAATGACTTCTATTGAATCAATAGAAAACCTCTCCAAAGATAGTAATGTACTTGGGCTTTCAAGACTGCAAATGTCCCTTTTGCAGATGTGCCTGAAGGAGGGCTTGGTTCCTTAAGCTCGTGTGCACAACCTGCATGGAATTCTCACTTGCCTGTGTCAGAACTTTCTGTAGTGAGGTCTGTCAGTACATGTATAGACCTTTACTGATTTTTCTTTCCGTTTTGGCATTTAGTATTTTCTGTGATAATCTTTGATTTCAAACTGTAATTTTGAACACCTTAGTAATGTATTCCTGGTTCATATTTACTTAAACCTGTGCCTTAAAGATAAAGAGCAGACTTTGATGTAACCAAATAGGTTATAACTTCTATTGGTTCAGAGTTGTTATACTGTGATCTTATGTGATAAAGTTGGTAGATTATTTCAAGAGTAGCATGCACCATTTTTATTTCTTTCATCATTGTTTACTCTTGTACTAGGTGTAATTATGGTTGGCAAGGACAGTACTGCAATGAGTGTATCTCCTACCCAGGCTGTGTGCATGGAAACTGTAATAAACCATGGGAATGCAATTGTGAAACCAACTGGGGTGGCCTACTCTGCAATCAAGGTATTTCCAAACATTTTAGTTATGTGCAATTCTCCTTTTTCTACTTAATTCATTTTGCCAGCGTGGTAGATTTGTTACTCAGTGTTTTGCACCAATACGTTGGGTCACATAGTCATTACTCACTGTCAAAGTATTCTTTCATGAGATGTTGGCTAGAATTTTAGAATTAAAGTAACATTTTCTCATATATGGTGGGTGTGTTTTGTTTTTTTTAATTTAGTGTAAAGCTGTGCGAAGAGCAGCTAATGACTGATGGCTATAAATCAAAATTGATTAAAAGGTCCTTGATATTTAAGCTAGGAAAGTATTGTTTTCCTGCTTGAAGTCTCTTGGCTAAGACCTAACATTTTGGGACTTTTTACATTTTTATGTCTTATTCTTTTATGTCTAGATTTAAACTATTGTGGAAATCATCACCCATGCCTGAATGGAGGAACATGTATGAATACAGAACCAGACAAATATCACTGTGTTTGCCCAGATGGCTACTCGGGAAAGAACTGTGAAATTGGTAGAGAATTTTTTATTTTGAATACATTTTTTAATAGTTGAATTTCTAATTAGAAATTAGGGGAATAATAATTTTAAATTTGTTTTGCTTGCATTGCTGAAGTTATGCTGAGTTGTGGAAAGAAGAAAAAGATGTATGTCATCATTGAGTGTGTAATTTAAAAACCCTCCCAGTGTACTTGTAATGTACATTAGAAATTGAAAGACAAAGCATAGAGTAGAAATTGCAAGTTTAGTGATGTATGTAGTTGTGAAGATGTTTGACATTGAGCAATGCAAAAATATATAAGGGCAGATTTTAAAAGCCCTACGTGCGCCGGGCCTATTTTCAAAAGGCCCAGCGGCGCCTAAACCCCGGGACGTGCATATGTCCCGGGGCTTTGTGAAAGGGATGGGGGCGGGGCATGGGCAGGGCGCTGGTACGGGGTGGGACAGAGGCCACCGGCACAGCGGCCATTTGTTGCTGTGCCGGCAGCTGGCCGGGCGCAAGATACGCCTGCCAGTGTAACTTACAAAATAAAGGTAGGGGGGGGGATTTAGGTAGGGCTGGGGGGCGGGTTAGATAGGGGAAGGGAGGGGAAGGTTGGGGGGGGGGCGCGAAGGAAAGTTCCCTCCGAGGCCGCTCAGATTTCGCAGCGGCCTCAGAGGGAACATGGAAAGCCATCGGGGCTCCCCTAGGGCTTGGCGCGTGCAAGGTGCACTAGTGTGCACCCCCTTGCACGCACCGACCCTGGATTTTATAACATGCATGCGGCTGCGCTCACATGTTAAAAAATCGGGTGTACATTTGTGCACGCCCGCGCATACATCTTAAAATCCGGCCCACATTGTGTAAAATAATAATAATTTCTCACAAATGGAAAAGATTGCATATGACTTCCACCAGAGCAGAGTTAAGGACTTTTCTTGGCTAGAGTAAAGGAAAGCTTGGTGTAGTTCTTGTGATGTGGAGTTTGGTTCCTCACCAACAGGTGAGGGGAAGTTTACAAAAGCCTTTGTGATAAGTAAAACTCATTTTCCTTTATACCAAAAAAATTCAATTTCTCTGGAATTCAGCCTTTTACCATAAAATGATTTTGCTGTCCTGACCACTTTCAAAAATTCCATGGAAGCTTTAGATTTGTCTGAAGAGACATGAAGCAAGTGTTATCAGAATGGAATGACATTTTATCAATCACACAATACATCCACAAACACAAGGGGGCGGATTTTAAAAGCCCTGCTCGCGTAAATCCGCCCGGATTTACGCGAGCAGGGCCTTGCGCGCCTATTTTCCATAGGCCTGCCGGCGTGCGCAGAGCCCCGGGACTCGCGTAAGTCCCGGGGTTTTTTGTCGGGGGCGGGGCCAATCGACGCGGCGTTTTGGGGGCGGGCCCGGGGGCGTGGTTTCGGCCCGGGGGCGTGGCCATGCCCTCCGGAACCGGCCCCGGGTAGTGTCTCGGCGCGCTAGCGGCCCGCTGGCACGCGGGGATTTACTTCTCCCTCCGGGAGGCGTAAATCCCCGGACAAAGGTAGGGGGGGGGGTGTAGATAGGGCCGGGGGGGGGGGGGGGGTTAGGTAGAGGAAGGGAGAAGGTGAGGGGAGGGCGAAAGAGAGTTCCCTCCGAGGCCGCTCTGATTTCGGAGCGGCCTCGGAGGGAACGGAGGCAGGCTGCGTGGCTCGGCGCGCGCCGGCTGCCCAAAATCGGCAGCCTTGTGCGCGCCGATCCTGGATTTTAGCAGATACGTGCGGCTACGCACGTATCTACTAAAATCCAGCGTACTTTTGTTTGCTCCTGGAGCGCGAACAAAAGTACGCGAACGCGCCGTTTTTAAAAATCTACCCCAAAATGTGTATTCCAGTAACCTTAGTCGTAACCAACGATATCCAATGTGTGATTAAACTGGTGTCTATTTCATACATGTATTATAAACCCATCCACCTTCAAACTGCAAATTTTGTAGGACCCTTACTCCTAGAGTCAGTACAATGTAACAGACTCTTCTTATGGTATCTGGTCACTTTAATTTATTTATATCATTTTTTTATATATTATCTTTTAAGTAAAATTTGCTGATGAACTTCAGCATATAACGTGTCTCCATGGAGACCACAAAAATAGTAATGGATCTAAGAAGAGCCGTTGGTCACTAACTAATGGAATATTGATGGACTTTGTTGGACATCACAGTTCTGAAGGAGTGATTCCCCTGAGGCAGGACCCCTTGGTGGTCCGAAACGCGATCGTGTCTGGACTGAGATTGAGACGCCATTTGCGATGAGTATCATCATATAATTTAGTTGAGACTGTGACTATTATTAAAGCTTAAAATAAGAGCTACTGAGAATACGTGTTATTTTGAAGTTCATCTCAAATTTTACTTAAAAGATAAAATATTAAAAAATGATATAAATAAATTAAAGTGACCCGATACCATAAGAGTCTGTTACATTGTACTGACTCTAGGAGTAAGGGTCCTACAAAATTTGTAGTTTGAAGGTGGATGGCTTTATAATACATGTATGAAATAGACACCAGTTTAACCACACATTGGATATCGTTGGTTATGACATTTTATCAGCCATCCGGCATCTCTGGGATTAAGAGCATTTTTGTAGGCTTTCACATCCCCTGCTTAAGGTAATACTTACAATACCTTTTTCCCCATGAGTATCCAGCCAGTCCTAATAACCTATCTTAGTAAAGGAAAGTTTTTAATCAATTACTGAGTTTTACTTATCTGAAAAACAAATGGATAACTCTAATTTCATGTGCTTAGATGACTTTGTTTTTTTTTTTTTTTTTTAGCTGAACATGCTTGTGTATCAAATCCTTGCGCTAATGGAGGAATTTGCCATGAAATATCCTCAAGTTTTGAGTGCCATTGCCCACCAGGATGGAGTGGAGCAACATGTGCTGTTGGTAGGTACAGTTAAGCTAATTATTGATTTCATGGTATTGTATCATAGGGTGATTAGTGTTTTACTGAGCAACCATGTTATGCAGTTGAAGTGCTGGCATATGCACACACAAAAATACAAATATGTTTCTTCTGACTGGCCCTTAGTTTATATAAAAGCATTAGATACAAGATTTGGCATATAATTTATTTATTTATTTAAAATCTTTTCTATACCATCGTTCGGTCGTGTACTATCACCGGTTTACAGAGAGGCACATATCTTTAATGTTCCGCTGAGGAAATGCTATCTTACATAGTGCCAGGATAGTTTGTTACATCTTTCAAAACTACAATCTATATGCAAGGTGACATGGATCTTATCCATATGTATGATTAATAGGGTAATCATATAGGTATAGTGCTTTAAACTGTCTCTATCTATCATTAGAATTAACGTATGAGGGAAAATAAAATATGCAATTACGCATTTGTGTGACTCTCTATGCTGTTGATGTTCCGTTGCCTGATAGTTCATATTTCTTATTCTCCATTTTCACTGTTAAAAGCTTTTTTGAAAAGCCAGGTTTTTAAACTTTTTTTGAAGAGTTTTAAATCTCTCTGTGATCTAGTTTCCAGTCGCATTGTGTTCCACAAAATTGGTCCAGCTAGAGATAGGGCTCGCTCCCTAACTTGGGTCAATCTGGCTGTTCTGACTGAAGGGATGGTTAGAAGGGCTTTATTGGCTGATCTGAGATTTCTCTGGGGGACATGTAAGCGTAGTGCTGTGTTTAACCACTCTGCTTTTTCTTCAGTAATTAGTTTGTGAATTGTGCAGAGTGTTTTATATTGAACCCTTTGTTCTATTGGGAGCCAGTGAAGTTCGGCAAGTGTTTGAGTGATGTGATCTCTTAGTTTTACCGGTAAGTACTCTGGCGGCAGAGTTTTGTAGGATTTGGAATTTCTTAATAAAGGTTTGCAGGGTAGTTTGCAAACGAATGGTGCGCACCAGCAAAATGTATTTATTCCCTATCTGGGCTACCTTTGCCCTGTAAAAGTCATCCAACCAGCAGTACTGCCATATATGTTTAGTTTTCTGTTTTTAATGTGGGCGCTCACCAGGTTCCCCTTTTGCTTTGTATTTATAAGGGAAAGGGGAGCTTTTATATAGAGTACAGAATTTTAATGTTGGTTTCAATGATAATTTTTCTTCCTGTAATCTCCTAAAAAGCTGCTTATCCCTTGTTGCAATCTTCAAATTATTACCTGCAACACTCAGTGGTTAGATTCTAGGGATGCTACACTGGAATATGAAAGCAATATAAGACAGAGGGAAGAAAGGCAGCAGTGGGATGAGGAGATGGGATATAGTGGCTGAGTTTCTGGTTTTGTGGAAAAGGATATGCATGCTGGGGTCCAGGAAAGGGCAAGATTACCTAAAATAAATCTGATATCCAAAGTAAAAAATAAGATCAACATGGCCATAATCTGCATAACAGAGTAAGTATGAGGGATCATATCTCCCTGGTGTTAATGGAGCTGTATTAGTTGCCTGCCTCCACTTTGGCAATTAAATTTAATTTGGTGGTTTTAGTTTATAGATCCATCCATGGGGAGTATTTAAAATCATTCTCCCAGGGCAAGCAGGATGGTAGTCCTCACATGTTGGTGACATCATCAGGATGAAGCCCAATCACGGAACACTTTTGTCAAAGTTTCTAGAACTTTGACTGGCACACTGAGCATGCCTAGCATGCCACAAACCCTGCATCCAGCAGGGGTCCCCCTTCAGTCTTCTTTTTTCCATGCCGCAGTAGCTTCGCGGATTTCTGGAGCTCTGTGAGAATTCCTCACAAAAGTTTTCCTCACGGAAACTTCAAAAATTTAAAAATTTTTCCCCATCCCGGGGTCCCCCACCGACCTCTGTTGACACTGGTAAGTTTACCTCGTACTTTGCGGTCGGTGCCTGACGGCCACCGACCGCGCGCCGTCTTTATTCTTTCAAAAAATGGTGACCGGGTTCCAAAAGTGCCCTGAGTGCCTGAGGACCACCATGTCCATTACAGACCCTCATGACGTATGAGTCTTGTGCTTGGGGCTCGCTCACGACGTCCAACAGTGCACTAGCTGTGCCAGGATGACGTCAAAAGGCCGCAGAGCCCGCTTGGAAAAGATGGAACACCTTTTTAAGCGACAGTCTCAGTCTACTCCTGCCAAGGCTACACTGAGTCGAAAGCCTTCCTCTTCAATGACTCGGTCGCCATCGGAGTCTCAGCACCATCGAGACACCGGTGACCGTACTTCACCAGCCTCTTCACGTTCGAAGGCATCAACATCTTCCTCCTCGGTGCCGGACTGAGCATCGGGAGAAACACAGTCACTGCCATTGATGGAAGCCTTCTTCTGATGCTGCCACCAGCAAGCCATCGACATTGGTATCGACAGAACCACCAGCCAAGAAGTCCTGGGGAGAAGGGGTCCCATCCCCCTCTGGACCAGGGACACCGAGGCGTTCCGCACCGGTGCTGGGAGCAGAGACTCCACTGATACATGTGGACCCTTCAGCAACGCCTTCTGAGCCTCCAGCCCCGGTGGCTGTGCTGCCAGCACCAGCCTTTCAGGAGGAATTGGACCGGATGGTCCAAGAGGCAGTACTCGAGGCACTTCGGGGATTCCAGTCTCCACCGGCTCTCATGCCAGCACACGACTCGATGCCTACCATGCTAGCTCCGCTTCTCGAGCGCCTGAATACCTTAATCGGTTCATTGCCATCAGTGCCTGTTCCTTCCATCCCATCGGCACCTCCAAGACCACAGACACTGATACCTATTCTGTTGTCCTCAGATGAGGAACAAATTTTACCAATACCGGAGCCGGTTCCAGGACCATCGGGTCTGTTGCCACCCCGACGTCCATCAAAAGCACAGATGCCATCACTATCCTCTGTGCCCGCATCTGTGCCTCCATCCTTCCCATCTGTGCCACCTCCAGATCCGGCTGGATTTCGACCCTTACCTCCATCTGAAGGTCCGCATGATGCTGGAGATGCACTATATGATCTCTGGGGTGATGATTCTTCTGACACTCAGGACTCTGATGAACTCCTGTCAGAGCCTTCACCCCCAGAAGAACGCCGCCGCTCCCCTCCTGAAGACCTCACATTTGCCAACTTCATTAAAGAGATGTCTGAATCCATCCCTTTTAAACTACAAACTGAGAGGATGCCAGGCATAATATGCTTGAGGTACTACAATTTTTTTATGCCCCTAAGGAAGTGATGGCAGTTCCAGTACATGAAGTGCTCCTTGATTTATTACAACTCACCTGGGAGCATCCTGGCACAGTTCCACCAGTAAACAGAAAAACTGATGCCACTTATCTGGTCCAGTCAGCTCCGGGGTTTCAAAAAAAGCCAACTGCCCTATCAATATGTGGTCGTTGAGTCTTCCCAGAAGAAAGCCAAGAGATCCCAGCCTCATTCTTCTGCCCCTCCAGGTAAAGAACAGAAATCCTTGGATGCCTTCAGACGGAGAGTCTTCCACGGTTCTATGCTGATGGCATGTGTAGTAGCTTATCAGCTATAATTGACTCAGTACTTAAGGAATCTTTGGAAGAAAGTCCAAGAATTCTCTGAAACCCTACCAGATGAATATCAGGAAGGACTTACCACAATTCTTCAAAAAGGACTTGATGCTGGAAAGCATGAAGTGAGGGCAGCATATGACATCTTTGAAACTGCCTCGAGTATCTGCAGCAGGCATAAGCTCCAGATGCTGGGCATGTTTCAAGTTTTCTGACCTATGCCAGAAAGTCCAAGAAAGGTTGGCAGACCTTCCATGTACAGGGACAATTTATTTGGCGACAAAATTCAGGAAACAGTGGTGCAACTAAAAGATCATCATGACACCTTACGTCAGCTGTCCACTCTCCCCTCGGACTTCCCATCTACCAAGAGTTCTTTTTGACGGGATTCTAAGAGGCTATCCTATAAGCCACATAGGTATTACCCACTTCCATCCCATACTAGACAACCTAGACCTTCCCAAAGAGACCAGCCCCGCAGACTGGTCCAGCATCAGGGTTTTGACTCCTTACTAGAGGGCAGAAATCAACCCCTGCCTACCACACCCATTCCAGTAGGAGGCCGCTTGTACCACTTTGCTAACATATGGCACACAATTACAACAGACCAATGGGTCCTTTCTGTGGTCACCCACGGTTACCATCTGAACTTCCTCATGCTACCACCGAACCTTTCACCATGTCCAGTGTGGGGTCTAACCAAACACACTTCACTTCTCGAGACAGAGCTCTCGACCCTCCTGCAGTCCAATGCCGTTGAATGCCTCTGCTGTAGTGGGGTCAACGGTTGTACTCTCGGTATTTTCTAATTCCAAAGAAATCAGGCATCATTCGTCCTAATTTGGACCTACGCGCCCTAAACAAACATCTCCGCAAAGAAAAGTTCAGAATGGTAACCTTGGGCACCATGCTCCCTCTACTGCAATGGGGAGATTGGCTCTGCTCTCTAGATCTTCAGGAGGCTTATGCCCACATTGCCATATACCCTCCTCATTGAAAATACCTCAGGTTTGTAGTAGGCCACAATAATTTCCAATTCAGAGTGCTGCCATTTGGCCTAGCATCCGCACACCATGTATTTACGAAATGCCTGGCAGCAGTTGCAGCTCACCTGCGACAAAACAACATCCGCATCTATCTGTATCTAGATGATTGGCTCCTCAGAGGTCCATCCCAAGAGGAAGTGCTCCACTCCCTCCATTTCACCATCAGCCTACTGCAATCCTTGGGGTTTCTAATAAACTATCCCAAGTCACATCTGACTCCATCACGCACCCTCTCGTTTATTGGAGCAGATCTAAACACTGCCCAAGCCAAAGCGTTTCTCCCAAAGGAATGGGCACGCTCTTTATCAACCCTGGCCAAAGCAGTTCAGACTCTCCAAACCACTACAGCTCGTCATCTACTAACCTTGTTAGGTCACATGGTGTTCACGTTTCATGTAACCCCAATGGCTCGGCTAGCCATGAGAGTAATGCAATGGACTTTAAAGTCCCAGTGGTCCCAGTCAAATCAACACATGTCCCACATTGTCCACATCACCAACCAGCTTCGTCTCTCACTAGCTTGGTGGATACAAGAGTCCAATCTTCAGATAGGACTACCCTTCCAACCTCAAATTACTGTGACAACAGATGCATCCAACCTGGGTTAGGGGGCCTATGTCGTCAACCTCCAAACCCAGGGATCCTGGACCATAGCAGAAGGCGGCACCAGATACATTTTCTGGAGCTCTGAGCAATCCAATATGCCTCTTTCCTTTTCGGGATTGCTTCTCCAACAAGGTAATCCTAATTCAAACGGACAACCAGGTAGCAATGTGGTACCTTAACAAGCAAAGGGGCACAGGCTCTTATCTGCTATGCCAGGAGGCAGTGCAGATCTGGGCCTGGGCTCTCTCCCACTCCATGCTACTGAGAGCAACCTACCTGGCAGGCGTGGACAATGTGATAGTGGATAACCTCAGCCGGACCTTTCATCCCCACGAATGGTCCCTAGATCCCGCTGTAGCGAACACAATTTTTCACCAATGGGACCGCCCACACACAGACCTCTTTGTGTCAATTCACAACCGCAAAGTGGACAACTCTCTACACCGCAGCCACAACACACCGCCATGAGATGCCTTCGCCCGCTCGTGGGCAGCGGGTCTTCTATATGCTTACCCTCCACTTCCACTCATCAGCAAGACTCTCATGAAGTTACAGCAGGGCGGGGGCACAATGATCCTCATAGCCCCTCACTGGCCCTGTCAGGCTTGGCTTCCCATCCTACGCGACTTCTCAGTCCAACAACCAATTCACCTGGGCACAGATCCAACTCTGATAACACAGAACAACGAACTGTTGCATCATCCGAACCGTTACTCCCTGTCTCTGGCAGCTTGGATGTTGAAAGGTTAATACTACAATCCCTTAATCTCTCTGACAGTATGTCCCAGGTCCTCATAGCTTCATGAAAGCCTTCTTCTAGAAGATCTTATTGTTCTAAATGGAAAAGATTCTCCTCATGGTGCACCACAAAAGAAAGAAAATCCTTTTTCCTGCCGTACAGCAAGGTTCTTAGACTATCTCTGGCACCTCTCGGGAGTCTGGCCTACAAACTTCCTCCATCCGAGTACGTGTCAGCACCATAGCCACTTACCACAAAGGTATAGGAAATACCCCGATCACAGCGCAACCCCTTGTAGGGCGCTTCACGAGAGGCTTACTACAACTGAAGCCCCCACTGCGTCCTCCGGTTCCAGCATGGGACCTTCATTTTATCCTAGCACGGCTCATGAGACATCCGTTCGAACTCCTGCAAGCTTCGACATTTCACTTGGAAAGTGATCTTTCTAGTTGCCATAACATCAGCTCGCAGAGTCTGCGCTGGTAACATAACCACCGTATACCAAATTTCTTCACGATCGTGTGGTACTCCACACTCACCCTAAATTCCTACCAAAGGTAGTCTCTGATTTCCACTTAAATTAGTCCATAATACTTCCTACCTTTTTTTTCCAAGGCCTCACTCACAACCAGGTGAGCGGGCTCTGCATTCCTTGGACTGTAAACATGTGCTGGCCTTTTATTTAGACCGCACTGCAGCCCATAGGAAGTCCACCCAACTGTTTGTCTCCTTCGATAAAAACAAATTAGAAGTTCTAGTGGGCAAGCAGACCTTGTCCACCTGGTTGGCAGACTGCATTTCTTTCTGTTACCAGCAAGCAGGACTTCCATTACGGGAATGCGTAAAAGCGCATTCAGTAAGGGCTATGGCAATGTCAGTAGCGCACCTCCGTTATGTACCTCTTGCTGATGACTGCAAAGCTGCCACATGGAGTTCCCCTCCACATATTTGTAGCTCATTTTTGCCTTGACAAGGCTGGCAGGCAGGATTCCATCTTCGGCCAGTCAGTCCTGTGTAATTTGTTTCCAGTTTAATAACCCAACTTCCTTACTACGACTCACTGGGAAACTCAGGCTTCCCTCCTACCAAAACCACCCCAGTTGTTGTGCCTGTTGCACGTCATTGGGTGTTTTTGGTTCATTCTATTCAGGCATCCTGTAGCTCACTATTCACCCACATGTGAGGACTACCATCCTGCTTGTCCTGGGAGAAAGCAGAGTTGCTTACCTGTAACAGGTGTTCTCCCAGGACAGCAGGATGTTAGTCCTCATGAAACCCGCCCGCCACCCCGTGGAGTTGGGTTCGCTTATGTTTTATTTTATTTTTCACTCGTACGTTTGCTACAAACAAGACTGAAGGGGGACCCCTGCTGGATGCAGGGTCAGTACATTGCTGGGCATGCTCAGTAGGTGCCACTCAAAGTTCTAGAAACTTTGACAAAAGTGTTCCGTGATTGGACTCCATCCTGATGATGTCACCCACATGTGAGGACTACCATCCTGCTGTCCTGAGAGAACACCTGTTACAGGTAAACAACTCTGCTTTATTACAGGACTATGTATTTTCTCGCCAGTTGTGCGTTAGTGACCAGGCTTTACTCTGTTTTACCTCAGTTGGGCAATTTCATCTGTTGGAATTTCATTCCTGCTTTTTTGGTGATTAGCCCTGTCCTGAGGACCTCTTTGCTTTTAGACTTTCATCAAGAGGGTTATTTATGTTTTAGGAAGAAAGAAGGCTTTTTTTTTTTTATCTGCAGGCCTTTTAGTAGATTTGATAAGATTTTCTGTTTTGTGTGGTGTTTGGCTGAAGAGAAGTGATACATTTGTTGCTCGTGTTTGTTTTATTTTATGTATTTACTTTTTATTGTAACTTGCCAGGTACAAGTTTTTTTGGACTGGCGAGATAAGTTGTTCTAAATAATAAAGGACCATCTATTGATATCACAGAAATAAATCTAATACAATATTGTGCAGCAAAATTCATTACTGAGAATCCTTCAACTGGGACAACAAGTCAAAAGAAAGATGTATCATGAAATTTAAATCGCATGTGGAAGTGTCATTGGTAAACAAGTACATTAAAGGATTGTGATTTCAAAAATGAAGTTCAAAACCTCAAGCTCAAACATGTTGTACTAACAGAAGAACTTAAATTTATTTACTCTAATAAGTTGAAAATAGCAGCAGATGCACAAATGCTGCAGAGATATGAAAAAAACAAAAACAAATGAGACCTTCAAAACAAAACATTTAGACAGAACCTAAAGCAATTCTGCTGTGCACTGGGAAAACATTAGTACAGTTAAAACAGCACCAACCGAAGCTAACACAGAAGAGGTCTGGAGAAATTTGAGGATACCATTGAATATAATGGGGAAGCAGAATAGCTATCTAGCATAAATATGACTTTATTTTTTTGTATTCTTCCTTTCAGGCAATTCAAATTGGATTAAATTCAGGTACTATAGGTGTTTCCCTTTCCCCAGAAGACTTTTATAATTTAAGGGTATATTTACTAAACTGTGGTAAGTGATTAACGTGCAATAAACAGTGATTAATGGGTGACATCACATGATATTTGACCTAAAACATGAACCCCCTACTTAGATGAACTGCTTGGCATGCATTTGCATGCCAAGCAGCTCATCCATAGGTAATTTGATGCAAATGCAATAATGCGGCTTGCCAGAAATATCACAATCCGTGTTATCTTCCAAAAAACTGGCTACAACTCCTGAGTTGTAGCTATTTTTTCACGGAGGCATATCAGGATGCTAACATACATCCTGTTTTTCCTTGCACCTGTAAAGGTGGCTGAAAAGAATAAAAAATCTTGTCCCCTTCACAAATCCCTTAACTTTTAAACCAGTCAACCCCCCAATCCATACACACCCTACAGCACTCACCCCTGAATCCCCCCCTTAAATACAACAGGTTCCCTGCTAGTCTAATGGAGCCCCCACCCCTCTCTTCACACCACACTTCTTGGTAGTGTAGTGGCCAGATTCCCCCTCTTTACCTAAAAGATATCTTGGTCAAATGGTGGCCCAGAGCATCCCCTAGGTTCCAGGTCAGTCAACACTATTTTCCTAAATGGTGCCAGCCAGCCAGCCTTTCCCTCTCAATAGGGGAATTGTAGATTGGCCTGCTAAAGATCTCAAACAGATGTAAAAACAAGAAAACTCCAACATATAATTTCTAAGAATCAGTATATTCCAAGACTGTTCATTTCCTAAAGCTGAGGATATATGGGCCTTATAGAAAGATGTCCCATATGGATCTGCTATTAGAGAACTACAGGCATACCTAATGGTATCAACAGAGCCAAATACTCAGAGCTACGAGTAGAAGGAATGAGTGAGAATCTATCAGCACATGAGTTGAAAGAAGCAAAAGATTTGGTAAAACAAGAGAACATTCTTTAAACAAACAGACCAGCAAACACGGAAAAACAATTGAGGGGAGGGGGGGGACACACAAATTCTGTAGGAAATAGTTCTGCAATCCCACATGGATCAAAACCAAACACAGGAATGGCTAAGGAGAGAATAATTTAAACCTAAAGATAAGAGATTAACTGCAGCACAGAACAATGGGCTATGGATATCATGGTTCACAGCCTGAATAGAAAAAAACAGTAAAATCAGATAAATGCAGGTCCAGTAAAATAGAACTGGAAATCATTATGCATCTTGTTACTGGGTGTCATATGCTGATATTAGAAGGTCTATTTACAGTGCATTCAGAAAGTATTCAGATCCCTTCATTTTTTCTACACTTTTTATGTTACAGCCTTATTCGAAAATGGATAATATGCATTTTTTCCTTCCTCAATCTACACACAGTACCCCATAATGACAAAGCAAAATCAGGTTTGTGCAAATTAATTAAAAAAAAAAAAAAAAAACCAAACAAACTGGGGGCGCTCTTGAGCAGTGACCAAGATGGCTGCCTAAACTAGGAGCTCCACCAGCCCTAGCTACATTTCGTTTGAAACCTGCGGAGATTACTGCTAACTTTGCTGATTTTTTTCACATTTACTGCTATATGAAGATGTCTGCTACTAAATTGGGGAAAATTGAAGCGGCTTTTGCCGCAACGTCTGGCTCAAAAAGAGCGAAACAAGATCTGCCCACCCCAGAGAAATCAGCTATGCCGAAAACAATGGCGTCCGCAGATTTAGTGCTCCTTGAATTAAAACAGCTGAAGGACATGCTCCAGTTAAATATGGACGCCACCGCGGCAATTCGGAGTGATTTGCTAAATATTACCCAGCAAATGACTAGCTTTCAAGTGCGGCTGGATGACGTAGAAGCTCAGACCTCATCTCTTCTACTTACCACCACGGCTTTGCCCCACTTAAACAGTGAGTTAGAACAACTGCACCATGAAGTAGAAGACTTATTGAATCGGAATCGCCGAAACAACCTGCGTTTATTAGGCATTCCCGAGGGGGCCGAGGGCTCAGACCCAATTGCGTTTATCCATGACTTTATCTCAACCAAGTTCAAAATAAAATTTGATCAGCCTTTCAAAATAGAAAGGGCCCATCGGGTACAGACTAGGCCTTTACGGGACGCCACGCATCCACAGCCTATCATTTTTAAAGTTCTACGATACCCACAGGTGCTTCTTATTTTAGCGGCGGCTAAAAATCAGTCACCTTTTCAGTTTCAGGGGAGTAATATTCTCATCGTCCCAGACTTTGCTAAGGCAACAGCGATGAAACGAAAAAGTTTTTTAGCTCTACGCCCGCACCTATGTTCTCTAGGAGCACAATATGGCCGCCTATATCCTGCACAGATGAAAGTCACTCTTCTTAATCATACCAAGATATTTCATCAGCCTGCAGCATTAGAAGAATTTTTGCGGTCTCAAACTTCCACCTCTGAAATGGTTACCTGAAATCCCCTGCGGCACTTTTTAGGTTCCATATCTCTTCTTGCTGCTTTTCTCGATGGCGTTCAATAACTCAAGCCCAGTCTAATTCTACTCGGACTCTCTCATGGACATGAGAAAATTCGGCAAGGGCTAATATCCTGTGATTTTGGTTTCCCTGTTGGATTTTGTGACTCTATCATTTTTCTTTGTGGCGGGCTGGCGAGCCCCCTCGGTTTGTGGCAGCCTCTGACTTGACAAGAGGCTCATTTCATTCATACAGCCATTATGACTTTTCAGTCTATTCTCCTATTTAACATCTTTCTTTTCTTGCACTACCTATTCCTTTCTCTACTTTCATTTTTTTCTCACTAACAGCCACAGGCTCCTATGCACTTCTCCCCCTTTACGAGCTACAAGAGACTGCAAGAATTACATTGTATTGCTCATATATCACTCATTACTATCCAGGACAGCATATACATGGCTTCTACTATTGCATCTGTTAGCATCATCTCTCTAAACATCAACGGCTTCTCATACCCCATTAAAAGAAAAAAAAAATTAACTTATCTACAATCTCTACATGCAGATATTGCATTTCTCCAAGAGACTCATCTCTCTCCTGAATCCCTTAAGCTAATATTTAACAGGTTTTTTTTTTATACCGACCTTCATAGTAAATAACCATATTGGATCGGTTTACATTTAACAAGGGTATAACTGGAGTAACAATTCAAGTAAACGAAAGATAACAATAAGTAGGAATAGGTCAAAGTTACAATCAACAGGGAAAGAGAACTTGGAGGCTTGCGACAAGCTGGAAAGAAGATAAGGCAGGAAATAAGTAGCAATGGGTGAGCCAAGTACTTTACTGTTCTGCTGTGCAAAAGAAAAGAGGAGTTGCTATTCTTCTACATAAACGCTTAGACGCCCAAGTTGTGCAACAAGTATCTGACATAGATGGCAGATGGATTACAGCCCAAATCAAAATAGCTCATCATCAATATAATCTCCTCAATCTCTATGCTCCCAATGCTGACACTCCAGATTTTTTTCATTCGGCTTTGCGCAGATGTTGGCTATGGTCTCAGCTCCTGTCATCATCGGTGGAGATTTCAACCAGCCTCTGGATCTCTTCCTGGATAAAAAAAAAAACTACACTGCGACCTCACATTTCCAGTTCTTGCAAAACTTTGCATCATCTGATTGATTCTACTGGATTAGCTGACCCCTGGAGATTGTTGCACCCTACTGACAAGGACTATATTTTCTACTCATGCCCAGGATAGACTACTTTCTCATTTCTCGCTCATTGACTCCATCCATCAAATCAGCATCCATTTGTCCCATCCTGGTTTCTGATCACGCAGCTGTGGTACTCACCCTTGGATTACTTTCTCCTATACACATGGATTGTAGGTGGTGGTTCAGTTCTACTCTACTGGCAGACCCTTCATTTATGAGTGAACTCCAACCCAAGATTTTGGAATACTTTAAGTTTAACACTAATCCAGACATCTCATCATCCACTCTGTGGAATGCTTTCAAAGCCACCATTCGGGGTGAAATCATTAGTTTTGCGATTAGAACCAAAAGGTTACAGGCAGCTACACTGCTTCAGCTACAGAGAGAAGTTACCACCTTGGAGAAAATACACATTGCGTCACCAACATCAGCTTCTCTTCTAACTCTCCTGAAAGCGCGATACCAATACAACCAACAGCTGAGCACGCAGGTTCATCTAGGACTCACTCGCACTAAAGCGTTGTATTACACCGCAAATAATAAATGTGGCCATTTGCTTGCTTCTTATCTCAAAAAAATGACAGGAAAAGAAACGCATAGCAACAGTAATGTCGCCTACCCAACTTCCATTGACATCCGACACTGACATTCTCTCTGCCTTCCACTCTTTCTATGAAACGTTATATCAATCCGAAACTGAGCAATCATTGGATAAAATTCAACAACTCTTAGCTTAACTGAATCATCCATCTCTGACAAGCAGTCAAGCGTCTGCTTTGGATATACTGATCACACAAGCAGAAGTTGCATCTGCCATCTCTTCATTGGCTGGTGGAAAGGCACCCGGACCTGATGGCTTCACTTCGGACTTTTATCATGCCTTTAAAGCTGACTTGGTGCCACATTTACATGATTATTTTTCCTCTCTTCTCACTCATCCCATTGAATCTTCTAGTTTCACTGAAGCATGTATAGTGGTCCTTCCAAAGCCAGGGAGAGATCCCACTCTCATTTCCAATTATAGATCAATTTCTTTGCTAATATTTTTGTGAAAATTTTGTAATCAGTATTTAATAACCAGACTCTCGCATATATTGGGCTCCCTCATTCATCCAGATCAATCTGGCTTTATTAAAGGCAGATTGATTGCACATAATACTCGCCTGTTTCTGCAAGTTTTGGAACACGCTTCAACCCAAATGTCCCCAGTAGCGGCCATATCCATGGATGCAGAAAAGGCCTTTGATCGGGTCGAATGCCCTTTCCTCCTGGCTTCTCTTAAATGGTTTGGCATCGGACCCATTTTTCTCTCTTGGATACAGCTTCTTTACACCTCACAGTCTGCCTTTTTATATGTTAATAATCGGATGTCTTCCTCATTCACATTATGGAGAGCTACACGTCAAGGGTGCCCACTTTCCCCCCTTCTCTTTAACTTGGCTTTGGAACCCCTACTTCTTGCAATCAGACAAACAGAAGCTATCACTGGAACTACTATAGGCAATGCTACTTACAAACTCTCCGCATATGCGGATGATGATCTTTTCTTATCTGATCCTGATATCTCCATTCCTTCTTTATTCCACCTCATCTCAGACTACTCCTCAGTCTCTGGATATAAGATTAATTGGCATAAAACTGAGTTGCTCCCACTTAATTCACTTGGTTCTCTGACTGACCTTTCTCGCTATCCCATACAAAAAGTAACTGAGGGCCTTAAATATTTAGGGATTCGGTTCCACATGGATATACTCACCACGATAGGTTATTGTGAATCAACTGTTCTCCAACAGATATGGGATGCGGTGCTACAATGGTCCCCATTATACCTCTCCTGGTGGGGGAGGTTAGATACCATAAAAATGGTGATAGCACCTCGGATAACCTATATTCTAGCAATGATACGTATATTCTTTTCCAAGGACTTTTATAGGCATATTGACCAATTATTAACTCGCTTTTTATGGCGCAACAAAGCCCCGCGCATTGCACTGCCCAAACTCAAAAACATTCCTCAACGAGGGGGGGGGGGGTGTTAATTTCCCGGACTTCTATTGTTACCATCAAGCCTTCATTCTGCAGCAAGGCTATCATTTTACATCGGAATCTGATATCTCAGGTAGCCCGCGCTGGCTTACTATAGAACAACATTTACTGCACCCTACTCCAGTGGCATATTTTCCAGGAATCCCCCTTTCCTCGCAAGGTGTATCTAATCCTATTGTATGTTCATTGCACTGAGCTATGTCAGAATTTGATTTAACTCGTCCTCCCACCACACCCCAGTGGAGATCCTCCCGTTTTGCTCCAATCTGGCATAACCCCAAGATAAAAATTGGTGGACGTCCAGTTAATTGGCATCTATGGCAACACCATGGCATATGGTTTCTTACCTCCATACTCCAAGACAACTTATTACTTTCTTTTGAATAATTAAAAGAACAATACGCATTGCCGTCATCTCAGTTTTATGCCTGGCTTCAGCTACATAGTGTCTTGCATGTCCGTGTATCAGGCCTTTGGTGTTCAAGGCCATCTCGCTTCTCGTTTCTATAAAATTCTTAAACTGTCCCTGTCTTCTCAATCTATTTCGAGCCTACATTCTTTCTGGTCAGCAGAGCTCGACACTATTTATTTATTTATTTATTTTTAATTTTTATATACCGACATTCTTGTATAATATACAAATCATACCGGTTTACATTAAAACAGGAGATGCAGGAAAAAAGTTACCTTTGTCAAATACATTTAACATTAATAACAATAAACACCAAGTTTAGTAAACTGGACATACTTATGGAAAATCTCGGTTCGCATATCACTTTCTTCCAGTTTAACCCAAACCTCTTTTTTTTATTTTACACAGGGCGGTGTGGACCCCATGGAAATTGTTCCATGCTGGTCTTCTCGCCTCACATCATTGCTGGTCATGTAATTAGAGTAATGGTACCCTATCTCATGCGCTCTATTATTGCCCCTATGTCCTCAATTTTTTGACACAGATATGGACCATCACTTCTAACATTTTAAAGATTTCCCAACCCATTACCTATTCGGTAATTATCTTACGTGGAGTAGACCCAGCTATTACCCTTGCACCGGCGGCACGTAAATTACTAGGTTTTCTCTTAGTAGCATTACATAATATCCTAGCCAACTGGAAAAGAAGTGATATGTTATCCGACATCTTTGGTGGAATACTGTATGTCTATACAGTAAATATGAAAAGGCTATGGCTATTAAGTTTCACAGAATGTCATCCTGGTGTCAGGTATGGAAGCCGCTTGACGATTATGTTGCCTCGTCATCTCCTTAATTTGGGTGGTTTATGAGCACAGGTTCATGGCCTACAGCTCGCTTCCTCTTTGATATTTCCTTCCACTGATGGGCTGCTCTTCCCCCTTCCTCCCCTACCTCCTTCCCCCACTTCCTCCCTCCCCTCCTTCCCTTTTCTTTCCCTTTTCCTTCCTTCTCCCCCCTTCCCTCTACGTCCGCTCCCTATATTCTTTTCTCTCGCCTTTCTTCTTTTCTTGTCTCTTCCTTATTTTCTCTCCTAGTCTTCTCTTATCCACTACTAACTAGAGGTTTTATAATATGGTTCATTGTGATTTGTGGTTGTAATAAGAAGTGTACACATAAGGTTCTTTCTTATATATGTTACTGTAATTTTGCTTAACCTCTTGACAATAATACTAATAACATTTAAACAAAAAAAAAACAAAACCCTGAAATATATTTACATAAGTATTCAGACCTTTACTCAGTAATTTGTTGGGGCAGCTTTTGCAACAATTACAACCTTATGTCGTCTTGGGTATGATGCTACAATCTTGGCAACCCTGGATTTGGGGATTTTCATCTCAAGCTCTGTCAGGTTGGATGGGGTGCGTCAATGCACAGCTATTTTCAGGGCTCTCTAGAGCTGTTCCATCAGGTACTTCTGCATTGTCTTGGCTGTGTGCGTAGGGTTGTTGTCTTGTTAGAAATTAAATCATCACCCTAGTCTGAGGTTCAGAGTGCCCTGAAGCAGATTTTCATCAAGGATCTCTGTACTTTGCTCTGTTCATCTTTCCCTTGATCCTGACTAGTCTCCCAATTCTTGCAGCTGAAAAAATTTCCACAGCATGCTACCACCACCACCATGCTTCATTATAGAGATGGTATTTGCTAAGTGATGAGTGATGCCTCGTTTCCTCCAGACATATGACATTTGGCATTCAGGCCAAAGAGTTCAATCTTGGTTTCATCGGACCAGATAATCTTGTTGCTCATGCTCTGATAGTCCTTTAAGTACCTTTTGGCAAACTCCAAGCAGGCTGTCATGTGTCTCTTACTGAAGAATGGCTTCTGTCTGGCCACTCAACTTTATAAACCTGATTGGTGGAGTGCAGCAGAGATGGTTGTCATGCTGAAAGTTTCTCCCATCTCCGCAGTGGAACTCTGGAGTTATGTCAGGGTGACCATCTGGTTCTTGGTCACCTCCCTGATCAAGGTCCTGGTGGTTCTGAGCTTCTTCCATTTAAGAATGATGGAGGCCACTGGGTTCTTCAGGATCTTCAATGCTGTAGCAATTTTTTATACCTAGACGCAATCCTGTCCTGGAGGTCTATGGACAATTCCTTAGACTTTATGGCTTTGATTTTCCTCTGACATGCACTGTCAACTGTGGGACCTTATATAGACAGTTGTGTGTCTTTTCAAATCATGTCTAATTGAATTTACCACAGGTGGACTCCAATCAAGTTGGAGAAACAGCTCAAGGTTGATCAATGGAAACTGGATGCAGCTTAGCTCAGTTTTGAGTGTCATAACAAAGAGTCTGAATACTTAGATAATTGTGATATTTCAGGGTTTTTAAAAATTAATTTGCACAAATTTCTACAAACCTGATTTTGCTTTATCATTGAGTTATTGTGTGTAGATATTGTGTGTAGACAGAAAATATGTAAAAAGTGAAAAGCACTATATGTAGAAAGATGTTTTAATGTTAGAAACTGTGTAAACACTATAACATGGTACCAGAAAAGCACTGAGATCATGATCCTTGAAAGAACAGTTGAGAATAAAGTTGTAATCACCTGGGACATTTCCTATTCCAACATATTCAGAGAGGAGTAGTAGCCTAGTGGCTAGAGCAGTGGGCTACGAACCAGTGGGCTACGAACCAGGAGACAAGGGTTTGAGTCCTGCTGTCGCTCCTTGTGACCTTGGGCAAGTCACTTTACCCTCCATTGCCTCAGGTACAAACTTAGATTGTAAGCCCTCTGGGGATAGGGAAATACCTATAGTACCTGAATGTAATCCACTTTGAGCCACTGAAAAAAGTACAAAAAGCGGAATATAAATAAAATAAAAAATATTAAAAAGCTTGATGGAAGAAAAATGGATATTGTAGTAAAGAAGAAAATCACAAGAACATATAAGTATCAGTACCAAGCAACAACGTATAGAGAAAAGATGTAGTATGAGACCAAGAAAATGTAGTAGAAAGATATAGAAATAGTTCTAATTGTATTGGCTGCCACAGACCTGATTTAAAAAGAACTTGCAAGAGCATCTTCATGTTGCTTATACATATGATGTCCTATGAACTCAAAAGGAGGCACTTTAGTACAATGCAAATATTAAAAAGGCATTAAGTCAATTTGAGAAATTGAGATATTGAACATACTCTGGCTTATGAGGGAGATTCATATCTGTCATAACTTGCAAAGAAGAGGGTGGCTACTAAAATGGTTAGTGGTCTTCATTCTAAACCATAAGGGGATAAACTTAAAGATCTAAATATGTACACCATGGAGGAAAGGTGTGATTAAGGGAGATATGATAGAGACATTCAACAGGAAACTCTAGTACGAGAGGTAATGCAATGAGGTTGAAAGGAGATAGACTTAGGAGTAATCTTAGGAAATATTTATTTATTACAGAGTAGTGGATGCATGGAACAGCCTCCAAGTGGGAAGTGATAGAGACAAAAACAGTATCTGAATTCAAGAAAGCATGGTAAATACTTGGGAGCTCTAAGGAAGTGATGGGAATTATAATATTTCTGTTTGGTGTTCACTAAAGAAGACCCTGGAAAAGGACCATTGCTTGTTGACAATGGGGTAGACACAACTCCTTTTACAAAAGAGAATGTATGGAAAGAGGTAGGAAAACTGAAAGTGGACAAGTCCATGGGGCCGGATGAGGTCCATCCCAGGATACTATGAAAACTCCGATATCCTGGCTGGTCCGCTATCGACTTCAATAAATCCCTGGAAATGGGTCAGGGCATGCTCAGTGTGACTATTCATAAGTTTTCCGTGCCGGGCTCCATCCGGTCATATCACCCCATGTGTGAGGACTAACATCCTGCTATCCTAGGAGAACACATGTTACAGATAAGCAACTCTTGTTTTCTGTTGCAGAATGTAAAATGTGGTAGCAAGCTAATTTTTTCTCCTGCAGTCACACAATCATGGGCACTGGTGGTGATGCCAGGGGAGTGGAGAGAGAGAGAGAAGATGAAGTGATGCTGGGGGTGGGGGGAGAAGAAAAGGAGTGTCATGATGCTGGAGATAGAGTGGGGTTGGAGGAAAGGGAAGGGAAGAAAAGAGAAGGTGATGATATTGGGAGCAGGGGAAAGTGAAGAGAAGGTGGTGATGCTGGAGGGGTGGAGAGAGAGAGGAAAAGGAGGATCATGATGCCGGAGAATAGAGGGAGAAGGAAAGTGGTGGTGATGTAGGTGAAGGTTGTGGTGTGCCATGACAAAGTGAACTCTGTGCCCAAGTGTGCATGACAAAAAAAAAAAAAGTGGGGTACCATTGATCTACCTAAATAATCGTGCCTTGCAATTAGAAGCAAAATTTGGTGAACAAATTATAATCGTAGACAAACAGCTGCAGAGAATAGCCAGATTTTCACATATTTCCTATAGCATAACCCTTCAGCTATTTAGGAAGAATTTCAAATAGGGTTGCCAACTGTCTGGATTTTTTTCCAGACAGTATGGAAATTAGGGGGCTTGTCTGGAAGCCAGAAGAAGGGCTATCCCCTCCTGCTGATCCTCTGCTATCTCCTGACCTAAGGTCTTATCTGTGGATGCTTCTCCTGTCTCTTCTGTCTTTCCTGTGACGCACAGTTCAAACATCAGCTGTTTGAACCACATGGGGCTCTGTAGCTGAGGTTTTGCACTGTGTGCAGGAGTAGGAGGGACAGAAGAGATGTTGGCACTGGCTGAATGAGCAACATTCACCTAGAGGAGGATGCACTTTTCTCCTGGGGTGGAAGATGGGATTGTATGTCCCAGAGGATGCAGACTTGGCTCCCAGTGGCAGTGGTGTGGCTTCCCAGCCTTGCTCCACTCACTCTTCCTGCTCTGCTCATGCCTGCTTCCTTCTGCAGCCCCACTTTCTCATCCACCTTCCACTTTCACTCCAGTAAGTGGCTGCAGCCTGCTCCTCCCCTCCCTCCCACCAGCCCCAGATCTCTCCTGTAGGCTTCTCTGCTGCAGATAGATGCTCTTCGCTTGCTTTCCGGCAGGACTCCTGCTTCTTGTCTCTATTCTCTTCATCTCCTGTCTCTGCCAACTGGTGGGGAAAGGGGAACTCAAAGATCTGGGAGTAGAGGAAGAGTAAAGGAAGAACAAGACAGCATTTGGGGACTCTGGGTTTGGGGGAAGCGTGGGGACTTAGAATGGGGGGGGGGGAGAGAGGCAGTGGCAGCACAGAGCAGAGACTTGAAGATGGGGGATTGTTGGGACTCAACACTAACTGGTGAGTCAGGGGGGAGGGGACAGTGTGAAATTGATAGTTGAGTGGATACGAGTGGGGTTATTTGGACTGTGGGATATGAGTGAAGGTGGAGAAGGGGGCTGAAGAGTGGAGAGGGATTGAGATGTGTGCAGGATTTAGAGAGAGAGTTAGTGGAAATGTATGGAGGATACTATGGAGGACTGAGGTGGTGAAAAAGGGATACTTAGAGGCTGAGTAAGTTTAATAAAATTTGCTATACTGCAAGTCAATAAAATCACAGTGCTTTATAGTAAAAACATGAAACATCTATCAATACAGTAAAAAGACAAAAGAAAAGTGCTGGAGGCAGAGAGAGAATGAAAAACAGGAGAGTGCTGACGAGAGGATTAGAAGCAATGGAAAGTAGTTGAGGACTGGAGAGATGAGATGAGTATAAAGGGATAAAGTGGGGGGAATGGAGTGAGGAGGGAGTGAGAAAGGAAGATAGACTGGGAAGGTGGTGGGAAGAGGAGGGGTGAAATCTAGCTATGAGTGGCTGGAGGCAGAATATGAAAAAGATGAAAATGAAAGATCAATCTGAGAGACGGCTGTAGGGGAGGAAGTGAAGAAGACAGGAATAGAGACAAAAAATGGAAAGGAGATCCTGATAAGATAAGCCGAAAGACTGGGGTTAACACAATTAGAAAAATATGATTTCCAGACAAAGGTAGAAGAAAGTAGTTATTTTTAGTTAGTGATTAGAATGTCTGCTTCGGAAATATGCATCTCTTATCCTTATATTTTTTCTCAGTAGAGGAGGAAATGCATTTCTATTTCTACTTCTCCAGTGTTGCACTGAATGTGGAGTTTGGTTTCCAAAGATTTCCATTTCAGTTTTTGTCTGTCCATTCCTAATTTCTAGTCACTTATTCTGTATTTGGTCTACAGCTGTGAACGAGATGAGCTGTACTGGTAGTATGTAGTTTTTTGTGTAGGAATTATAATAGTCTGCTGTTTTTCCAGTAGGGCAATGTATTGGTGTTCTAAGATTCATTGCAATATTTGTAATCCCACCTTTTTTATGGGTATGGCTGTTGCTGTTTGAGTTCAATGTGTTAGTGTTTGGGGATGGCAGGTTTGCTGCATAGGTGCTGAGTGTATTTTTTGCAGGGTTTTCTTTTTCAGAGTACCTGGTAGAGAAGGGAGTTTGTGTCACTATTAGATGATGCCAAAATTAGAATGTTTGTATGGTGAATAGTGAAGGGAGATATCTTAGTTCTGCTCTGCACTCATTACTGGGGCTGTTTATCTGAATACAGAGTATTTGTTTGCAGAACTGGAGGTGCAGGATTTAGATAGGGATCGTATTCCATTCTGTATAGTTTTGGGTTAACGATAGAACCTAGATCTCACTTTCCTAAGAGGACTGATTGACTGGTCCTATCACATAATTTTAGTAGTAGTTTTACAGGGGGTGGGGTTGTAATTGTCCAGGAGTTTCTTTATATGAGAAACTGCAGGTAAATAGCTCCTCTGCAGATGGAGAGTGAGAGGACTGGGACTAAGGGAAGGGGCAGTATTCCAGGTTATGGGCAAAGTAAGGAGGATGTAGCTGAAGAAGGGGGACAGTACTTCAAAGTATGGACAGAAGGACAAGACTGGGATTGAGTTATGAGGGAATGTGCAACACTGTTAAATAACAGGCATTTGTAATTCTCCCTATACTGAAATGCATGTTTCCCAATGGTCGGGTGGCAATAATGTGTGGATGTGAAAGAACATTGGCAAAGATTATACTTGGCACCTCCTAAATGTTCAGAATTTTCACAGTGAAAGTTGACAATCCTTGGTCCATAAAGCCAGACTGGCATAAGAAAGTGCTCTTTTATGTGTATCCACATATTTAATATCCTTAACTGATAAGACTTCTGACATGATCATAATTTAGTTGGAACATCCTCAATGCAGTTCTAAAAGTTTATTTGTGCATTTGTTTTTGAACTTTCACTAGTAGTGATGACTTTTATTGGTGGCAGCATTTCTTCAGTTTGAAAATGATAGAACAGCTACTTTCTAACCTTGTCTAATGAAAATGTTTTCTAAACTAATTGGTCACAAAGATATTGAGGGCCCTATTTCATTCATTTTAAAACTTGGATAATTTAAACTTACAATGAAAACTAATCAATTGCCAGTAAAGGCTATTCTGTGCAAGTGTGATATGCAGAGGTTATATATATTTTTTTGTTTGTTTTTGTTTTTTATAAAGTAAACTGACTGCATTGTTCTGGAGGGACTACAGTCTCTGAAGATGCATTTTATGTAAGCTTAGTGCATACAGTAATCATATTTTGATATTACTAAGAAATGCAATATTCTCATTTTTCTCTCAAAATATGGCTAAATCATAAGCATATGGAGATATTTAATTACATGTAAGATGTACAGTGCTTCCCTTCAAAACTAGTTCCCACCTTTATTGTTGGCACTTGGCAGTCAGGTCTCTTCAGCAGATGCAGATTGTTTTGAGCAAAATCTGACCTTTAATTCTCCTCAGTTTGCAGCCATACATTTTATTATTTTCTTGAAAGTACTGCAGTTTATTCTTTGTCTGTTTCCACAGAAGCAGGATTAATATGCAGTGTTACCACTTGGAAGGAGTTTAGGACCTGTAGTAACTTCAAAGGGCAAAATTGAGATGAGTTGCTTCTCAATGATTCAGGGGCAGTTGAATTTTCTTTGGAGTACAAACTCCTTCCAGATGATGCAGAGCAAAATAGTATTAAGAAGGGAAGTCTCCCAGTAGAATTATTTTCCAAGGTGGATGCTGCTGTTTTTCTGCAAGGTTACTCAATAGCCTAGATGTTTTTCTCATTCAGCAAACAGAACTGAATTAGCATGACATGGGTGACATCTGATGGCACCGAATAGACCTCTTACCTAGTAGAGCTTTTGCTCTACTGAGCATGTGAGGGAGTTCCTGTGTGAGTGTTGCCTCATGAGCCCCCTTTTTCAGTTTTTTGTCCAAGTGCCAACACAGATGTGAACTTCTTTCTCTCTCGCTTTCTGTGAAAATCTTAACTTTTTTCTTAATTTCCTTGTTTCAATAGCCCTCAAACAGCACTTTTCAGTCCTGCCTTCTAAAAAAAAAAAAAAGTTTCCATATAATATCTGGTAAGAAAGCCATGTTGAATGGTTTCAAGGACTACATTTGCGCTAGGAGAATATCTGTAATCAATGGATATGACTTTTGCTACTGATGCCTAGGACTGTATCATAACCAGGCCAAGTGTTACTATTGTGGATAGTTGTCCTGGTGTACCCAAAGATCGAGGGCCTGAAATGAAGGAATCACGCAAGTCTCTCAAAAGCTACAGTCTTTCCTCTTCTGAAAGTGCAGCCTCATCTGCCTCCCCAGGGATAGAGCTGAGCAGAAGCTCCTTAAAATTATTTCGTTGGTTGGAAGAACAGGCCAAATCCTCTGTCATGTAAACAAGCAGCTTGCATCAATGATAAAGATACCACTCTGAGGAGCGGCCAACACTACAGGAGCAGAGTCTTGCTTGTATCAGCACTGTCAGTGCATTGAGCCCCAGAACATCTATCCTCAACACCTTTGCCCATTAAAGCAGTTCCATCATCAATGTATCATGATGTATAGCTTCTCATGCAGCTATATGCTGGCCTCTCAAAAGAGTGTTGAAGGTAGAAGTGGGATATGATACCTCTGCCCTCATCAATTACAAGGGCACTTGCTCCACCAAAATTAATGGAGCCAAGGCTACTTCTGGAGGCTCCAGATCCCATTTGCTGTCTGGTACCCCTTAAATCTAATCATCCACTATTCAAAAGTTTGCAGAGCTGGAAGATGTACGAGATTCCATTCTAGTATCAGAAGAAGATGTTCTACTATCCATGCCACAACAGAGGGCATATCAAGTAGTGGAGTTGGTGAAGGATTTCTTTACCTCTTTGGTGGCTAAGGATAAGGAGGGTACCTTCCAGTCTTTCTATCAGATTTATTCCTGCAAGCAGTCCCATTATTACCAGTTCATACCGATACTTTGTAAGAACCCCTGCATGGTGGTTCTAGCCCTATGTATTCCCTTGCAGCGGAGTCCAGCCAATTGGTGGATGTGTACCAAGAGATGACCAGGGACCCCTCCTCAATCACCTTCATTATTGGGGTCCTGGATTGGTGTTCCCTCACAGTCAGGCTTTGAGGAGAGATTGGGGATCCCCCTCAATGCCTTTCCAGAGCCTCCAAAACATTCATCTCTACCAGAGGACCTTTTTATTCCAGATTTCTGGACAAGTTGGGGAAAGCGTTCTGAGTTAGCGTGTATAAAGACAAATATCCCCACGCTGTCTTTGGTCTCTTCCAAATTCTGGGTGCACCGGCTGAGTCAGCAACTATTCAGATCCATGATCTCCTGCAAGAATTGCAAACAAGAATGAGGGAAAATCCTGTTTAATGTGCCCCAGTTGAAAGGAAGTTAGACCTCAAATATAGAGTTCCAAAATCCCTGGGGTTTGGAAAGTTGCAGATACCCCATCAATCAGTTGTGGTAGAATTGTCAAAGAAAGCAAGAATATAGTCAAATACTCTGCCAGTAATGATCTTAGGTTATTGGACAGTCTTGGTAAAAAGGTATTGCAAAGCTCCATGCTTCATACACAGACCTCCGCATATCAATTCTACATAGTTCAGAACTTATGATTGTATACAGAAACTAAACCCTTTTTATTTCACTGGTGAAAGTGGAATTGCATACCCTCAGCTACTCTTCAATGTGGAAAAATGTATAAGCCATCTTATTTCATCCATCTATGAGGTGTTCAATAACATGGCACACACCTCGATAGCATCTATCTGAGAGCATGCTGTATAGTTTGGTTGAGAGCCAGTAGACAATTGAGTGATGTCCACAACAAGTTGAACATCCCCTGCGTAGGTAATCACCTTTTCAGAGAAATGCTCAGCAAAACAGTTGCTCAGGTAAAGGAGCAGCATGTAGCACTCCAGTCCCTCTTTAAGGTATGCTTAATATGCTTTTAAAAAAACATATTTCCAGAGATGCTCCTGCTGGCAATTTCAATAACTGATACCGCTTCTATTTTCACAACAGCAGTAACTTCTAACTTGCGATTGACAGTATGAATACTCAACAAGCCCAACCAAAGCATAGAAGAACATAAGAAATTGCCATATTGGGTCAGACCAAAGGTCCATCAAGCCCAGCATCCTGTTTCTAACAGTGGCCAATCCAGGCTACAAGTACCTGGCAAGTACCCAAAAACTGTATATCCCATGCTACTGATGCTAGTAATAGCAGTGGCTATTTTCTAAGTCATCTTGATTAATAGCAGGTAATGGACTTCTCCAAGAACTTATCCACAACTTTTAAAAACCCAGCTACACTAACTGCACTAATCACATCCTCTGGCAACAAATTCCAGAGTTTAATTGTGCATTGAGTGAAAAAGTATTTTCTCCAATTAATTTTAAATATGCTACAAGCTAACTTCAAGGAGTGCCTCCCAGTGCTTCTATTATCCGAAAGAGTAAATAACCGATTCACATTTACCCATTCTAGACCACTCATGATTTTAAAGACCTCTATCATATCCCCCCTCAGCCATCTCTTCAAGCTGAACAGCCCTAACCTCTTTAGTCTTTCCTCATAGGGGAGCTGTTCCATCCCCTTTATTGTTTCGGTCTCCTTTCTCTGTACCTTCTCCATCGCAACTATATCTTTTTTTAGATGCGGCGACCAGAATTGTACACAGAATTCAAGGTGCGGTCTCACCATGGAGCGATACAGAGGCAGCATGACTTTTTCCGTTTTATTCACAAATACCTTCCTAATAATTCCTAACATTCTGTTTGCTTTTTTGACTGCTGCAGCAAACTGAGCCAATGATTTCAATGTATTATCCACTATGACGCCTAGATCTCTTTCCTGGGTGGTAGCTCCTAATATGGAACCTAACATTGTGTAACTACAGCATGGGTTATTTTTTCCTATATGCATCACATTAAATTTCATCTGCCATTTGGATGCCCAATTTTCCAGTCTCACAAGATCCTCCTGCAATTTATCACAATCTGCTTGTGAATTAACTACTCTGAATAATTTTGTATCTGCAAATTTGATTACCTCACTCATCATATTCCTTTCCAGATCATTTATAAATAAATTGAAAGGCAAGGCTCCTAGTATAGATCCTTGAGATGCTCCACTGTTTACCCTTTTCCACTAAGAAAATTGACCATTTAATCCTTCTGTTTCCTGTCTTTTATTAGTTTGTAAACCATGAAAGGACATCGCCACCTATCCCATGACTTTTTACTATTCTTAGAAGCCTCTCATGAGGAACTTTGTCAAATGCCTTCTGAAAATCCAAATACTCTACATCTACCGGTTCACCTTTATCTACATGTTTATTAACCCCTTCAAAAAAGTGAAACAGATTTGAATGGCAAGACTTGCCTTGGATAAAGCCATGCTGACTTTGTTCCATTAAACCATGTCTTTCTATATGTTCTGTGATTTTGATCTTTAGGACACTTTCCACTATTTTATCTGGCACTGAAATCAGGCTAACTGGTCTGTGGTTTCCCGGATCGACCCTAGAGCCCTTTTTAAATATTGGGGTTACATTAGCCACTCTCCAGTTTTCAGGTGAAATGGATGATTTTAATGTTAATAGATCTGAAATTTCATTTTTTAGTTCCTTCAGAACCCTGGGATGCATACCATCCAGTCCAGGTGATTTGCTACTCTTTAATTTGTCATTCTGGCCTACTACATCTTCCAGGTTCACAGTGATTTGGTTCAGTTCATCTGACTCATCACACTTGAAAAACATCTCCAGATGTTCTTCCCCTACTATTTCCTTATCCCCAAGAAGTCTGGGAGACTGAGACCTATCCTGGATTTAAGAAGCTTGAACAAGCATATATTCCAGGAGAAATTCTAATGTTCATATTACCATCTATGCCTTCCACTGGTAGTACCTGTGCTGTATGGTGGACTTTTCCCACTATCAGTATGGAGTGTGCCCCTTTGGCCTCTCTCCAAATGTCTGGCTGTTGTAGCAGTGTGGCATCAGGGCATTAGTTTTCCCTTATCTGGATGGCTGATTCGTGACAGTGAGCTCCAAGGAAGATGTACTAACCTCCCTGCAAAGATCAGTACAACTGCTACAATCACTAGGATTCCTAGTGAATTTTTAGCAATAAACCATAATTCATCCCCGAAAATCAAATTCATTGTAGCGCCGATAGATTCCCTACAGCTTTCCTTCTGTCAGATTGGGTAAATACTCTCCCTTGTATGCAGTATGGATCAGTCATCAGCCAGAGAATTTTGTAGTTATGGGCCACATTGTGGCGATTCATATAGTTTCAGTAACCCGCATTCGCAGATGGCTCTTGCAGCGGGTTCTCTCCTCCCTGACTCAGCGCCTTCAGTCAAAGTGAGAATTTCACAGTAAATGATCTATGTTGATGGCTAGACCCCTACATCCTTCAGGATTGGTCACTCCCATTTACTCACCAGGTTACGTTGGCAACAGATGCTTCCACAAAAGGTTGGGAGGTGCACATGGGGCTCTTTTGAATTCAAGGTTATTAACATACAACTTACACTATATTCTAGGATGTTTTTTTTATCTGGTCACTCTCAAAATATTCACTTCCTTGCTCTGGGGAAGAGCATTTTCGTTCAAACAGAGAATCAAGTAGCCATGTTTAGTGTGAACATGCAGGGAGAGACAAGTTCATGGACTCTGCCAATAAGTGATGAAGACATGGGAATAGGCATTCAAACATAAGTTGTCCTGCAAGTGACCTACCTTCCAGGGATCTCCAACACACTAGCAGATTGCTTCAGCAGAGTTTTTTGACCACATGAATAGTCACTGCAGCGGTTAACAGCCTATAGACTATTCAGTCTATGGGGACATCCAGAAATCCACCTATTTGCATCAGAGCAAAAGAAGAAAGTGGAAATGTTTTTGCTCCATTCTTACCAGCAAGCTCAAATCAGCACAGGACACTTTTCTGCTCAATTGAAATGCAGATCTTATACACTTTTCCACTGAAAGCCAAAATTGTGCAAAAAGACCAGGCCCATCTGTTCCTTATAGCTCCAGCATGGGCCAGACAAGTTTGGTTTGTGTATCTAGTACAGCATCCAGCTATACTCCAATATCTCTTGGGTCAGATTCATCCTTATAACTCAAGAGAAAAGTCTTTCATCTGAAACTTCTTTCCTTCTCTCAATGACTGCTTGGATGTCAAATGCTCAGTGATAGGCAAATTATCCTTCATTAAGAAGGTTGAAGATGGTTTTCTGGTAGACTTATGTCAACTAGAAGAGCCTATGGTTTTAAATGTAAAAGGTTCTCCACATGGTGTCAGTAAGAGTATATCTCAGTGCCATAGCAGTTTACTCAAATCGAGAGTAAGCCTATCTCCACTCATCCATTAATTTTCAAGCTCATGAAAGGCTTATGGCATACTAAACCTCCAGTTGTGAAACCATCTGTTCCATGGGACCTAAACATGGTTCTGGCATAACTGATGACTCCGCCATTTAAACCACTGGAGTTGGCTTCTCTCCAGTTTCTAACATTCAAATTAATTAATTAACAGCCAGAAGAATCTGTGAAATTCAGAATTATCTGCCTTAAATGCAATTCTTCCACAACAGGGTGATGCTCTGCATACACCCAAAATTTTCACCAGTAGTATTATCAACTTTCCATTTCAATCAAGCCATTGTTACCTACATTCTTCCTGAGGCCCCACACACATGAATGTCAGAAAGCCCTTCATACCTTATACTGTAAAAGCCTTGGCTTATTACAAAAGAGCTCTTGGCCCTATAGGGTTGAGCCCTGAATTTTTACTACCTGTACATACAGCCAAAATGGATTCTTTGACATTAGCAAACAATGGACACTTGGCCTGGTTTTTTGGGTTTTTTTTCCATACACCCTAGATGCAGAGATGGACTCTTCTGATCAGGCAGCATTCTTACGTGGCTTATCTGTTCTGCAAAGACAATTTACAGAACCACCAGCATATAAAGACTATTCTCTGTACACACAGAGAAACAGGACAATGGAAGGCTTGTTTGTGTGTGCGGAAAAACAGACAACCCTAGCCCCCCTAGAGATGGCCAGGTTTATGGACCTACTAATAAACCAGCTGATCCACAACCGAAGAGTTATCAGCTAGGTGTCAGCCATGGGCCCCGCTAATGTTACCCTGGCTTGAAGGAGTCCCAGCAGAGAGGACAGAAGCTGCTCAAAACAGGGAAAAGGAAACCAATCGTACCTCTAATCATGGATCTACTTTCATGTGCGTCACTGAATAATTCATATCTAAACTCTTCAACAGTCTGCTCAGCTCTGCCATAAAGATCATATTTACCATCGAGAAGGACACCATTCCCTGCATTCTTGGCCTTGATCCAGACTGCCAGAGGTCACCACAGCACCGAAGTCTCCCTTCCCTGCTTCCTTACTGTATGGCTGAACCTACCTTGTTTCCCTCACGTGACAAGGTGAGACCCCCACCTGGCTAAGCAAATTGCTAAGACAGGCGGCATGTGATTATCCCCAGAGCAGAGACAGCTTCTGTAAACATCAAAACTTCTCTGAAAGCCCAGAGACATCTGCACCAGTAATGAGATTTGGGGTTTTCTCCTAAGCTCTATCTAGGGACAGTCAGTTAAGCTTTTTAGCTATTTTTAGATGCAAGTCTAGGCTAATGTGATATGTTGTCCTGATTTTCTAGTATCTGCTAAGTATATTCCTTTTTTACTATTTTCTAGTATCTTTATTAAAATTTTATTGCTTAAAACCTAAGCGATTTCCATATGGCAACATACACAATTCAGAGTACAAACAACTGACGCACCTCATAAAAAATCAAGTAAACAATATGTAAAATACCATTACTTAAAATCCTTTTCTCTGAGTTGTGACAATTCTTGGTATAAGCTATTTCCCTAAAAATATTTTTTTATTACCTAAGACATTCTCAGATTCATAGTAAAAAGTTATAGTAGGGTAATAAAGCTTGGTGGCAAATACCTACAGCCTTATCAGGCTTCACAACTATTTATCTCTTATGATTCTAACAGACTGGATATAGCAGTGGCAAAATGTGCATTGCCCAACTAGTTAGCAGTGTGCAATGCAATCTACTATATGCTAGCAGGCCTATAAACTATGGACACAGGGTTGATCAAGTTAGAGCCATGGCTGCATTGGTGACTCATCTGCGAGCCATGCCATTTGAAGACATCTTTAAAGCTGCAGTTTGGTCGGCAGTACACATCTTCTCTCATTACTGTCTGGATAATCTCCCAAGGAGTAACAGTAAATTTGGACAAACAATTTTGCGTAGCCTGTTCACCCAGTAGTCTATTCTCCACTGTGGGGTTTGGATTATTTCAGTAAACATTCTGCTGCAATCATTAGCTTGGGACTTCTACGTCATAGCTAATTCAGCCCTGCTTGTCAACAGATAAAGCAAGTTTCCTTACCTTAAATGGTGATCTCTCTAGATAGCAGGACAAATTAGCCATGCTTAATACTTGCCTGCCTTCCTGGTGAGAATACTACCTAGCTAGAATTAACTCTGAAATTGACTGAAGAGGCTCACTGGGAACTTCCATCTGTGCTCAGTAGAGCAAAAACTCTACTAGCTAAGAGAGGTCCATTCGAAGCCACTGAGTGATGTCACCCATATGTCATGCCTAATTCATCTGGCTATCTATGGAAAACATAGTTTATGGTAAGCAAGCTTGTTATACTTGGAGAATCTTAAATGAAAAATATGGTGCTTTTTTTTTGTGGGGGGGAGCAGCACTATGGAAAACATGTATTTTACATGAGGGGCTGTGATTCTGCTTACAGATATTGATGAATGTGCTTCCAACCCTTGTGCACGTGGAGGGACCTGTATTAATCGCATTAATGGTTTTGAGTGTATATGTCCACCTCAGTGGATTGGAACCACCTGCCAACTTGGTAAGCAATTGCTATAGGTAACCAGTAGAATAAGTGTTGCTTATCTGGAAAATTAGAAGTGAAGTTATTTTAATCATGTCTTATTTGTTACTAGTTAATCATGTAAGAATTTATTAATACATAGGTTATTAAGAGTTTACATGGAATGAGA
The DNA here is from genome assembly GCF_901001135.1 of Rhinatrema bivittatum. Lineage (NCBI taxonomy): Eukaryota > Metazoa > Chordata > Amphibia > Gymnophiona > Rhinatrematidae > Rhinatrema > Rhinatrema bivittatum. Next base: position 48,575,203 of record NC_042618.1, on the reverse strand, counting down.
GGAGATCTATGTATAGGATATGCATTAGCCATAGAACTTTGATAGACATTTTTCTGTCATGTTCAGCCATCAGCTGAGTGAAACTGAATTAGCAGGTTTTTCTTTTCCTCCAGTGTATAAAAAAACAGATATGTGGCTATAAACTAGTCACATTAAAAGTTTGAATAAACCCTTTAATGTACACTTTCATATCTCTGTCTTTCTTACCTTTTTATCTCTCAAAAGTCCAATCCTCAATGCAGTTCTAATAATTCCTTTTGCATTTGTTTTTGAACTTACACTGGTGGTGGTTACTTTGGTGGCAGCATTACTTGTCTGAAGGTGGATGGAAAGGCTACTGCTAACTTTGACTAATAAAAATAACTTTTTTTTTTTTTTTTTTAGTATTTAAACTGTTTTCTGGTATGAATTAATGATGCTGAGCATGATTGGTGGTTAATGGAAACCTGAATGAAAAAAGATGCAGTGAAATGTAATTGAAACTCACAAAAAACTAAAGCATGAAAAAAATTGTGCCACTTAAGAGTGAAAACTATCAGGCAGATACAGTAAAAGTCGCAGGAGAGCGGGCGAGCGCCTGCTCACCCGGCGCATGCACAGGCCACTCTCCTGTGCGTGCGATTCAGTAAAAAAAAAAAAAAATTCAAATTAGGGCCTGCGGTAAAAAGAGGCGCTAGGGACACTAGAGCATCCTTAGCGCCTCTTTTTTGATAGCGGCGGCTGTCAGCGAATTTGACAGCCGACGCTCAATTCTGCCGGCGTCGTTCTCAAACCTGTTGACAGCCACAGGTTCGGAAACCGGACGCTGGCAAAATTGAGCATCTGGTTTTCAAGCCGCAGGCAGACTTTAAATTTTTTTTATTTTATTTTAATTATTTTTAATTTTGGGACCTCTGACTTAATATCGCCATGATATTAAGTCAGAGGGTGTACAGAAAAGCAGTTTTTACTGCTTTTCTGTGCACTTTCCCGCTGCTGGTAGAAATTAACGCCTACCTTTGGGTAGGCGCTAATTTCTGAAAGTAAAATGTGTGGCTTGACTGCACATTTTACTTACTGAATCGTACAGGAATAACTAATAGGGCCATCAACATGCATTTGCATGTTGCGGGCGCTATTAGTTTCGGGGGAGGGGGGGGGTTTGGACACGCGTTTTCGACGCACTATTACCCCTTACTGAATAAGGGGTAAAGCTAGCGCGTCAAACGCGTGTCCAAATGCAGGTTAACAGTGCGCTCCGTTGGTGCGCACTGTACTGTATCGGCCTGTAAGTAAGGTACATTGTACTGAAGTGCTTGGAAACCTGGTTTGAAATTGGACTAGCCATTGACCTTGCATGTGAGTTTTGCTTGGTATAAGGGTATCTGCTTCCTGGTTTCTTTATTGCCTTTCTTTTGTCTTGTTTCACAGATGCTAATGAGTGTGAGGGGAAACCCTGTCTTAATGCTTACTCTTGCAGAAATCTGATTGGTGGATATTACTGTGACTGCATTCCAGGATGGACAGGAGTAAATTGTCGTATCAGTTAGTATTCAACAGTGAATTTTTAGATTACTACTTTATTTCCTAACACACACACGTCTTACATTTCTATTTGCCTGCTGATTTAATCCTCACTGGTGTTTAGCTTTTTCACTCTTCATAAGTGAATATTGGTGCTAGTTTGTTCATTCAGCCATTTTTCCCTCAAACATTTATTGGATCTTGGGTTCGTTTCTTCCATTGTTATAGGAATGCAGCAGAACCCATTGGCTTAAAGTCCAGGTTTACTATCTTTTATAATATACAGGGATCAGATAAGTGTTAAGCATCTCCTCTGTAAACTTGAATTTTCTGTTTAAACTTAACTGCTATGATGTTTTATAGGCGTGTATCTATTCTCACCACCACCAAAAAACACCACTTCTGATTTATCTTTGACAAGTTGGCCTTGTGGATCGTCATCTACTATGCATGCTTTTGTGTTGAGTACTAGTAATTCTCAGATATCTTCTGTTAGGCATTCTTTGATGCGAACAGGATTCAATTAATAAAATACATTTATAAACATTTTTCTAATTCTTTTTTTTAAAGATATAAATGACTGTCGTGGACAGTGTCAAAATGGAGGAATTTGTAAGGCAAGTAATAATTTTTTAACAACTGAAAAGTATACTGTAACATCTATTAACCATTTATTTTCCATCGATAAACAGGCAGAATTAACTATTACACGTGGGTGACATCATTTGGCAACACAGAACAGTCTCATCTCTCCAAGCTAATAGAGCTTTCAGCTCTACTGAATATGTGCAAGATTTCTTATATGGACATTACCTCATGTGAACTCTACAATTTTTCTGTAAAAATTCTTCGAACTGTTTTAATTTTATATTTTTTTCTTTATTTTCTTTGTTGCCTCACTTCCTTTGCAGCCCCACAACAGCACTTTTCAGTGCTACCAAAAATTTAAAAAAAATCATACAAGCAAAGTCTGACCTTTTCTTCTGCCATGTCTGAATAGAAGAAGAAAACTAAGGTGAGCGATTTCAAAAGTTGTATGGATGGAAAGATTGTCCCTCACCAACATCCACAAAGTATTACCAATGCCTCAGTCCAGAACATAACCAGAAAAACTGCTATGCCTCTAAATGGGTGACCCTATGGTTGCAGAGATCCAGGGTGCTTTGCATTGAGAGACTGCTTAAATCTCTCCAGAGTCATAATAGGTCCTTGTCCTTCAGTGCAGCCTTGTCTGCCTCACTGGGAAAAGTCTAGGAGATCCTCAAAAATTTCCCCTCCTCCCATAGGCCAAAGCCCATAGGGTTGAATTCCACCAACCCCCCTGCATCTAAAACAGAGTGGTGTTCAGTGGAGCCATTGCAGTCTATTTTAAAGTAGTACAAATATTCTAAGCAAGGTGCATTGACACTGGCACCGGCAGCAATAGCATCGTTGCCATGCATAAACTCACCAGATGCATCTTACACCGATGCAATGAACTCATGCATACCAGTGCATTCAATGCATTGGTGCACTCAACATTTGATGTTACGACACTACGGAAGTGTGGGATCTCGAGGCATACCTATGCTTCTGACTTAGTCACATTGTGCTCAGGATTCTATATCGCATAATCCTGTGATGCACAGTCAAGGACTAACAAAGTAGCTCTGATGCAATATTGAGAACCTGTGCCAGAGTCATCCGTGCATCTCAAAAGACCCATTGAAGCATACCTTGGATGCTTTGGATTCACCTCAGACTTTTATTTATCAGGCTGTTTTGCCACACAGCTCTATACAGTCCATCTTAGACCTGCTGGAGAGGGGGTCAGGTTGCTCCTGCCACTGCCAGTAACCAGGGCACTCACCCTGCCTATACTAGTGCAGAAAGACTTTGCCTGGAGACTGCAGAACCAGTGACCACCATAGTGCTGCTCACTTCTAACAGGCTGCCCATTCTCATGCAGGAGCCTATCCTTGTCGCAGAAGAGGATGTCCCACTACCTATACCGAGCCAGTCACTCAGCCAAATCGCAGACTTGGTGAGGAATTTCTTTACCTCTCTGACCAAGGAGATGGAAGGAAGATTCTAGCCTGTCCTTTCTATTGTTACTATGGCGATACCACAGACCAGAGTCTCAGTATCATCTATAGGGATGAACTCATCAGAACACTTTCTCAAGAGGGTTCATCCATTGCATCAGATTCTAGCAGGTCAGAGATGTTAAACCAGGCTGCTCCTCCTCAGAATCAACCAGAAGTCCTTTTTGATTTGCTCTCCTTATCACTGGAATCCTGCATAAGCAACCCAATATCTTTAGGCTTGGAGGAAGATTCTACCGGCATACCCTCTGACCCTATTTTAGATCCTCTGGACCACACCTATTAGACAGAGGATCTTACCTTGTCCTAGTTTGTGGAAAACATGAGGATAGCACTGGGTATCCATGTCCACATAGACTTATTTAAATACTGGACACTTCAGCCGAATCAGCAACCATTTCAGTTCACAACATCCTTGGTGTTCTACAGATGAGAATATGGGAAACTCATTTCGGTCAGCTAGAAAGTTGGATCACAAATTCAGAGTCCAGTGTCATCTAGCTGCCTCATCAGTCCATAGTGGCTGAATCTGCTATGAAAAAAAGCGAAGAATACATGGAGTTGCTCAGGTTTTCCTCCAAGTAAAGGCCACGACCTTCTAGATAGCATTGCACTATGAAAATTCAAGGTGCGGTCTCACCCTGTGTTTTCGTTTTAAGGTGTTGAAGTGGATTCTTGGGTACTGTGGTGATGGCCACTCCCACGGGGAGGAGCCCCGCGAGGAACTGCAGTACTAGGCTAGACTCTATACACGCAGGCACAGAGAATTTGTATTTATTATACAGCTTGATGGTACTGCCCGAAGTGGACAGTGGTGAAGGTAACCCAGTAGAAGTAGTCCAGGGGTCCTCAGCAAAGGAGACCAGGCTCACGCTTGAGTAGATGAAAGGCAGCGCAGGGTAGCAGAGGCAGGACCAGATGTAGAGTCCAGGCACTGAAGGTGAGAAGGTGAGACTGACTGAGTGAGTTAGTACTCACTGAGTAGTTAGCTGTATTGATGAAGATCCTGGCAGGCAGAAGCAGATCAGATGCAGGCAACAGAGTAGGGAGCGCAGGCCTTCGAGGAGCGAGTACCCTGTTTCCCAGATAGGTACCTGAAAGAGAAGAAGGGCCCCCGAGGAGCTGGTACCCAGGTTAGCGATGAATTACCCCGAAGGGCAGAGAGAGAGCTTCCAGCAGCTGCTGGGAAGCGGCAGAGCAGCTTAGACCAGAGCATTCCAATCCTTGCTAACTCAGTTTGTTAGCAAATGAAGGGCAGGCTAAATACCAGGATGTGCTGACGTCACTCGGAGGGGACACCCCCGAGGTTCCCGCCATGACGTGGATAAAGACGTGAGTGGCGTGCATGCGCGCATCCTAGTAGGCCCTTAGGAAAAACATGGCGAACGCAGTCGCCATTGCCGATCCGGGGACGCTGGGGAGAGTGGCATGAAGACGCAGTGGCAGCCAACTTCCTAAGGCTTGAGGAGAGAGAAGGAAGAAAGGTGAGACACAAAGGTCGAATCCCTGGTGCGATAGAGGCATTATGACATTTTCTGTTTGTCATCATTCCCTTCCTAATAATTCCTAACATTCTGTTTGCTTCTTTGACTGCTGCAGAACACTGAGCCGACGATTTCAATGTATTATCCACTAGGATGCATGGGTGGTAGCTCCTAATATGGAACCTAACATCGTGTAATTACAGCATGGGTTATTTTTCCCTATATGCAACACCTTGCACTTGTCCACATTAAATTTCATCTACCATTTGGATGCCCAATCTTCCAGTCTCATAAGGTCCTCCTGCAATTTATCACAATCTGCTTGTGATTCAACTACTCTGAATAATTTTGTATCATCTGCAAATTTGATAACCTCACTCATCATATTCCTTTCCAGATCATTTATAAATATATTGAAAAGCATGGTCCAAGTACAGATCCCTGAGGCACGCCACTGTTTACCCTTTTCCACTAAGAAAATTGACCATTTAATCCTACTCTGTTTACTGTCTTTTAACCAGTTTGTAATCCACATAAGGACATCGCCTCCTATCCTATGACTTTTTAGTTTTCTTAGAAGCCTCTCATGGGGGACTTTGTCAAATGCCTTCTGAAAATACAAATACAATACATCTACCATTTCACCTTTATCCATGTGTTTATGAACCCCTTCAAAAAAGCAGATTTGTCAGGCAAGACTTCCTTGGGTAAATCCATGCTGAATGTGTTCCATTAATATGTCTTTCTATATGCTCTGTGATTTTGATCTTAGATTAGTTTCCACTATTTTCCCGGCTCATTGGACTATAGTTTCCTGGATCATAAGAACATAAGAAATTGCCATGCTGGGTCAGACCAAGGGTCCATCAAGCCCAGCATCCTGTTTCCAACAGAGGCCAAACCAGGCCACAATAACCTGGCAATTACCCAAACAATAACCTGGCAATTACCCAAACACTAAGAAGATCCCATGTTGAGAGGAATAACTCTGTCAACAGTGGCACAACTACAAAAAGAAAGAGTGACGTGAATAACAAATCTCAACTAATATCTTATAAGGAGTCCAGGAAATGCAATAACCTTAAAGAGAGTACCTGGAAGGTAATGACCACAAATGCTCATAGTTTGGGAAATAAAATCCCAGATCTGCAGGCCCTAATGGCTGAGGCAGAATTAGACATTGTTGCTATAACAGAAACATGGTTCACAGAATCTCATGAATGGGATACAACAATACCAGGCTACAACTTGTTAAGGAAGGACAGAAAGGATAGAAAAGGGGGAGGTGTGGCTCTTTATGTCAGACAAAACATCCAAGCAACTGAGCTACAAGGAAGTTGGGGTAAGGAAGAAGCTCTATGGCTCGACCTAAAAAAAGATGACGGAGCATCCATTTATATTGGAGTGGTTTACAGGCCTCCAAACCAAAAGGAAGAGCTGGACAGAGAGCTGGTTGAAGACATCCATAAGATAGGTAAGAAGGGAGAAGTGGTGATCGTGGGTGACTTTAATATGCCAGATGTAGACTGGAAAATCCCATCTGCAGAAACTAAAAATAGTAGAGCGATAGTGGATGCCATGCAAGTATCTTTGTTCAAACAAATGGTGTTGGAACCCACGAGAGAAGGAGCTATACTCGACTTAGTGCTCACTAATGCAGATAATGTCTCAGATGTCCAGGTGGGAGCCCACTTCAGCAGCAGTGACCATCAAACGGTATGGTTTAATATCAATAAAAGAATAGGGAAAAGAACCACAAAGACCCGAGTTTTACAGTTCAAAAACACAGACTTTGAGGAAATGGGGAGCTACCTGGAGGAAGAACTAAAAGGATGGGAGAACGAGAGAGATGTGGATCAGCAGTGGACCTATCTAAAAGGAGCAATCACCAAGGCAACTGCTCTATATGTTAGAAATGTAAAGAAAAGCAAAAGGAAACTGAAACCTATCTGGTTCTCAAAGGAGGTGGCTGACAAAATTAAAGCTAAAAGAACAGCATTCAAGATATATAAAAGATCCCAAAGGGAGGAGCACAAAGAAGCATATTTGAATCAACTGAGGGAGACAAAGAAATTAATCAAGTTGGCAAAAAGTCAAGCGGAAGAGAGGATTGCCAAGGAGATAAAAAATGGTGACAAAACATTTTTCAGATACATCAGCGAAAAGAGAAAGGTCCAAAGTGGTATAGCAAAATTGAAAGGTGGTAATGATCAATGTGTGGAGAGTAACGAAGAAATGGCAGAAATATTAAACGAATACTTCAGCTCTGTGTTCACTAAAGAAGACCCTGGAGAAGGACCATCTCTACACAACAAGAAACTGGAGGGACGTGGAATAGATGAAAATCCTTTCACAGTAGAAAATGTGTGGGAAGAGCTAAAGAACCTGAAAGTGGACAAAGCCATGGGGCCTGATGGTATTCATCCAAGGATATTGAGGGAGCTCAGAGATGCTCAGAGATGCGGCTCCACTGTGTGACCTGTTCAATAGATCCCTAGAAACGGGAGTGGTGCCGAGTGATTGGAGAAGAGCGGTGGTGGTCCCGCTTCACAAGAGTGGCAACAGGGAGGAGGCTGGAAACTACAGACCAGTTAGCCTCACTTCGGTGGTGGGAAAAGTAATGGAGTCACTGCTGAAAGAGAGAATAGTGAACAATCTACAGTCCGGAGAATCGATGGACCAGAGGCAACATGGATTCACCAGGGGAAGATCCTGTCAGACAAATCTGATTGACTTTTTTGACTGGGTAACCAAGGAATTGGATCAAGGAAGAGCACTCGATATCATATACTTGGATTTCAGCAAAGCTTTTGATTTGGTTCCGCACAGGAGACTGGTGAATAAAACGAGAAGCTTGGGAGTGAGTGCCGATGTGGTGACCTGGATTGCAAATTGGTTGACGGACAGAAGACAATGTGTGATGGTAAATGGAACCTTCTCTGAGGAGAGAGCGGTTATAAGTGGTGTACCGCAAGGATCGGTGTTGGGACCGGTCCTGTTCAATATCTTTGTGAGCGACATTGCGGACGGGATTGAAGGTAAGGTTTGTCTTTTTGCGGACGACACTAAGATCTGCAACAGAGTGGACACGCCGGAAGGAGTGGAGAGAATGAGACGGGATCTAAGGAAACTGGAAGAGTGGTCGAAGATATGGCAGCTGAGATTCAATGCAAAGAAATGCAAAGTCATGCATATGGGGAGTGGAAATCCGAATGAAATGTATTCGATGGGGGGGGGAAGGCTGATGTGCACGGAGCAGGAGAGGGACCTTGGGGTGATAGTATCTAATGATATGAAGCCTGCGAAACAATGCGACAAGGCGATAGCAAAAGCCAGAAGAATGCTGGGCTGCATAGAGAGAGGAATATCGAGTAAGAAAAGGGAAGTGATTATTCCCCTGTACAGGTCCTTGGTGAGGCCTCACCTGGAGTACTGTGTTCAGTTCTGGAGACCGTATCTTCAAAAAGACAAAGACAAGATGGAAGCGGTACAGAGAAGGGCGACCAGGAAGGTGGAGGATCTTCATCGGATGACGTACGAGGAGAGATTGAAGAATCTAAATATGTACACCCTGGAGGAGAGGAGGAGCAGAGGTGATATGATACAGACTTTCAGATACTTGAAAGGTTTTAATGATCCAAAGACAACGACAAACCTTTTCCGTAGGAAGAAAATCAGCAGAACCAGGGGTCACGATTTGAAGCTCCAGGGAGGAAGATTCAGAACCAATGTCAGGAAGTATTTCTTCACGGAGAGGGTGGTGGATGCCTGGAATGCCCTTCCGGAGGAAGTGGTGAAGTCCAGAACTGTGAGGGACTTCAAAGGGGCGTGGGATAAACACTGTGGATCCATAAAGTCAAGAGACCGCCAATGTAGAGTGGGTGGCTCACCAGAACGATGGCTACTGCCCGGAGACAATACCCTTATTAAATAAACATACAGATGCTTACTGTGACTCCAACATCGCTCTAAGCTTCAACGGCAAGAGGAAATGTGGAAAAAAGGATTTGCTATCACAAAGAGGGGAGTAGCTGGCTTGTTACGGCGGTTACTACCCCAAACCAAATAAGCCTAATACTTCACTTTCCAAGCATATACAGCATAGTTCTCTGCTTCAACGGCAGGGGAGAAGAAAAGAGGGTTCGCACTCACAAAGCGGGGAGTAGCTGGCTTATTACGGCGGTTACTACCCCAAACCAAATGTGCCTGATACTTCGCTTTCGATGCATATCCAGCATGGCTCTCTGCTTCATGGCATGGGAGAGGCTGATACATCAAGCATTTCCAGCATAGCTCTCTGCTTCAACAGCAGGGGAATAAGAAAAGCTGAGGCTTCACGCATATCCAGAATAGCTTCAACTGCAGGGGAGAAGAAAAAAAAAAAAAAAAAGGATTCGCACTCACAAAGCAGGGAGTAGCTGGCTTGTTACGGCGGTTACTACCCTAAACCAAAAGGGCCTGATACTTCACTTTCAATGCATAACCAGCATGGCTCTCCGCTTCAACGGCAGGAGAGAAGAAAAACAACCAATAGGGGCTGTATGACATAGTCTGGGTAAAGGGAATAAACATGGGTGTAGCTTGCTTATTGCAGCAGTTACTACCCCTACTACCCCTAACTAATCAAGCTAGGTATTTCACTTGGATGCAGCTCCATCACTGCTCTCTACATTAATGGTGGGGGTGGAAGGGAAATAGAACCAAGAGTTAAGAGAAAATGATAAGTATGAGAGAAAAAAATGTGTGAAGCTTGCTGGGCAGACTAGATGGGCCATTTGGTCTTCTTCTGCCGTCATTTCTATGTTTCTATGTTACTGATGCAATTAATAGCAGTGGCTATTCCCGAAGTAAACTTGATTAATAGCAATTAATGGACTTCTCCTCCAAGAACTTATCCAAACCTTTTTTGAACCCAGCTACACTAGCTGCACTAACCACATCCTCTGGCAACAAATTCCAGAGCTTAATTGTGTGTTGTGTGAAAAAGAATTTTCTCTGATTAGTCTTAAATGTGCTACTTGCTAACTTCATGGAATGCCCCCTAGTCCTTCTATTATTCGAAAGTGTAAATAACCAATTCACATCTACTCGTTCAAGACCTCTCATGATCGCCACTGGAGCCCTTTTTAAATATTGGGGTTACATTGGCCACCCTCCAGTCTTCAGGTACAATGAATGAGTTTAATGATAGGTTACAAATTTTAACTAATAGATCTGAAATTTCATTTTTTAATTCCTTCAAAACCCTGGGATGCATACCATTGGTCCAGGTGACTTGCTACTCTTTAGTTTGTCATTCTGGCCTACTACATCTTCCAGGCTCAGTGATTTGGTTCAGTTCATCTGACTCATCACCCTTAAAAAAACATCTCCGGAACCGGTATCTCCCTAACATCCTCATTAGTAAAGACAGAAGCAAAGAGTTCATTTAGTCTTTCTGCAATGGCCTTATCTTCCCTAAGAGCCCCTTTAACCCCTCTGTCATCTAACAGTCCTATCTACTCCCTCACAGTTTTCTTGCTTTGGATATATTTAAAGATTTTATTATGAGTTTTTGCCTCTATGGCCAACTTCATTTCAAATTCTCTCTTAGCCTGCCTTGACAATTAACTTGACAATGCTTATGCTTTTTCCTATTTTCTTCAGATGGATCCTTCCTCCAAGTTTTGAAGGATTTTTTTTTTTTTGGCTAATATAGCCTCTTTCATCTCACCTTTTAACCTTGCCAATAATCATTTTGCCTTCCTTCCACCTTTCTTAATGTGTGGATTACATCTGGACTGTGCTTCTAAGATTGTATTTTTAAACAGTGTCCACGCCTGTTGTATACTTTTAAACTTTGCAGCTGCATCATTTAGTTTTTTTCCAACTATATTCCTCATTTTATCAGTTTCCCTTTTGAAAATGTAGTGTTAGAGCTGTAGATCTACATATTGTCCCCCTTCCAGTCAGTTCAAATTTGATCCTGTTATGATCACTATTGCCAAGTGGCCCCACCACAGTTACCTCTCTCACCAAATCCTGCATTCCACTAAGAATTAAATCTAAAATAGCTCCCTTTCTTGTTGGCTCCTGAACCAATTGCTCCATGAAGAGGTCACTTATTCCATCCAGGTACTTTGTCTCTAGCATGTCCTAATGTTACATTTACCCAATCAATATTGGGGTAATTGAAATCTAGAAATATACAGAAGCAATCTTGCACATAAAACAAGTCCACAAAGTCACAGGTGCAAGTGAAAGAATAGGGTTCCATTCAAAAATATAAGATTCTTTATTAATCCAAAGTTTATAAATCTCTCATTAAGTACGGCAACTCCATACAGGTAACAGCAAGAAGAGGTAAAGTCCCCCGACACTGTCCCGTGTTTCGCGGAGGCTCTTAAAGTTCTCTTAAAGTTTCACAGGGCGCTCCTGTGAAACTTTAAGAGCCTCCGCGAAACACGGGACCGTGTCGGGGGACTTTACCTCTTCTTGCTGTTACCTGTATGGAGTTGCCGTACTTAATGAGAGATTTATAAACTTTGGATTAATAAAGAATCTTATATTTTTGAATGGAACCCTATTCTTTCACTTGCACCTGTGACTTTGTGGTAATTGAAATCTCCCATTATTACTGCACTGCCAAATTGGTTAGCTTTCCTGATTTTCTCTTAGCATTTCATCATCTGTCTGACCATTTTGACCAGGTGGATGATAGGAGTATACTATCACTATACTCTTACCCAACACACATGGGATTTCTACCCATATAGATTCTACTGAGCATTTTAGTCTCTCTTGTATGATCTTTATCCTGTTGGACTTTATACCCTCCCGGACATAAAGTGCCACACCCTCAGCAAGTTGATCCTCCCTATCATTGTGATATAATTTGTACCTTGATACCGCACTGTCCCTTGGTTATCCTCTTTCCTCCTGGTCTCTGAGATGCCAATTATGTCTCTCATCATTCACTGCTAAACACTCTAACTTTCCTATCTTACTTCCTAGACTTCTGGCATTGGCATCAGACATTTCAAAGTTCTTTTTTTTTGTTTGTATTAACCTGCTTTTCAGTTGATAGGGATAATTTGGAATCCTTTAGCTGAGGTGATTCTTTACTTTTAGGCACATGGATTACATTTGCTTTTATTGGAAACTCTCTGTTGGGATTCCCTAACTCTAATGCTTCATTAGTATATTTCAAAGATAATCATCTGAACCATGCACTGCTGAGTGACTGTCTGCTTTCCCCCTTGTTCTAGTTTAAAAGCTGCTCTATCTCCTTTTTGAAACTTAGCGCCAGCAGCCTGATTCTACTCTGGTTAGAGGGGAACCTGTTCTTTCAGGAAAAGTCTCCCCCTTTCCCAAAAGGTTCCCCAGTTCCTTACAAAACTGAATCCCTCTTCCCTGCACCATCGTCTGATCCATGCATTGAGACTCCGGAGCTCTGCCTGCCTCTGGGGACTTTCACGTGGAACAGGGAACATCTCAGAGAATGCTACCTTGGAGGTTCTGGATTTCAGCTTTCTACCTAAAATCCTAAATTTGGCTTCCAGAACCTCTCTCCCGTATTTTCCTATGTCAGTGCCTACATGTAATAAGACAGTGGGCTCCTCTCCAGCACTGTGTATAATCCTATCTAGGTGACGCTTGAGGTCCGCCACCTTTGCATCAAGCAGTTAAGTTACCAGTGGGTCCTCATGTCCACAAGCCACCCAGCTATCTACATTTCTAATAATTGAATCACCAACTATGATGGCTGACCTAATCTTTCCCTCCTGGGCAGTAGCCCTGGGAGACTTGTCCTCATTGCGAGGACAGCGCATCACCTGGAGAGCAGGTCCTTGCTATAGGATCACTTCCTGCTACACCAGAGTGATATTCTCCAACCAGGAGACCTTTCTGATCCAAGGCAGCACTGGGGCTGCCAGACTGGATTTGGGACTTGGCTATTATGTCCCTGAAGGTCTCATCAATGTACCTCTCTGTCCGCCTCAGCTCCTCCAGGTCTGCCACTCTAGCCTCCAGAGATCGGACTCATTCTCTGAGAGCCAGGAGCTCTTTGAACTGTGTGCACACATACAATCTCTCACCGGCATGTAAAAGATCATACATGTGACACTCAATGTAAAAGACAGGAAAGCCCCCCTCTTGCTGCTGGACAGCTGCCTTTATCTTAATTTTGTTGAGTTTCTAGTTAAGTTTAGGTTACTATGGGAGTTGGAATTAGAGTACATAGGGCGAGCAGGTTGGTAGTCCTCACATATGGGTGACATCACAGGATGGAGCCCAATCACGGAACACTTTTGTCAAAGTTTCTAGAACTTTGACTGGCTCTTACTGGGCATGCCCAGCTTGGCACTAACCCTGCAGCCAGCAGGGGTCCCCCTTCAGTCGTCTTTTTTCCACACAGCAGTAGCCATGCAGTTAAGGAGCTCTACAGAGATTCCTGACAGGAATTTTCCTCACGGAATTACTAAAAAGTTTCAAACCCCAGGGGTCCATCCTTAGAATTTTTTACTCCGCGGTACTCCGGTAAGTTTTTACCCGTTTTTGGTCGATTCCCGTCCAGTTTGGCCCTCGCGGCCTACTGGCCATCGACCATACCGTGGCTCGAGTTTTTTCATGGCCATGGTGTCGGGGTTCCTTCTGTGACCAGACTGCAATTCCACCATGTCCATAACAGACACTCATAAAATCTGTGTAATGTGTCTTGGATGTGAGCACGATGTCCTGACCTGCACCAAATGTGCCCTAATGACACCCAAAGGTCTCAAGGCCAGAATGGAGAAGATGGAACTTCTCTTCCGTGCTCAAACCCCGACGCCGTCCATTGCATCGACGTTGTCAGAACCGGCACCGTCAACTTCGCACCAGTATCGACCACCGGCCGGTGACTGTCCGGCATCGACGACTTCTCGGCCTTTAACTCCTTCTACTCCCCCTCAGGCCCGAGGTGATTGTAGAGAGTGACATAGACATCGGAAGCCTTGGACCATCGAGGGAGCGCAATCATCGACCTCGCCATCGTCCGAGCAGCTGTCAAAGAAACCCCGTCCAGAAAAGGCACCAACCTTTTTGGTGACCGGGTCACCGAGACAACCCTCACCCGAAATGGGATTGGGAGCCGCGACTCTACCTTTAACAGTGGTCCCTCCGGCTATGCCTCTGCCTTCTGTTCCAGAGCTGGGGCTGCTTGCTCCATCATACCGATCATGGAACCGACCACTGACCCGATTCCGGCAGCGTTGGCACTGCTGCTCTCGAAAATGGAAGTGCTCATCGCCGCTTTTCCACCGATGGATCCCGGGTCACCGATGGCTCCGGTGCCCTCTCCGCTTACCTTGTCATCGGGAGGGGAAGCACCGTTCCGCATCCCTCCATTGGGAGTCCTACCGATGCCTCAGCCATCGATGCCGATACGGCCGTCGGTGCCACCGATCCATTCATTGATGCCCTCGATGCCTTCATCGGTGCCTCCAATTATTCCTTCGATTTCTTTGGAGCCTAGACCAGGACCTTCAGGGATTCCACCGTCCCATCCCCCTAGGGCTCCTAGAGGGGTAGATGCCGATCCCTACGATACCTGGACTGATGGTTCTTCACCAGACACCGATGACCTGCCTTCACCACCTTCTCCTTCTGAAAGCAGAAAGCGTTCTCCTCCAGAGGACCTTTCCTTCATAAACTTTGTGAAGGAGATGTCTGAATTGGTTCCCTTCCAATTACAGACTGAGCACGATGACAGGCACCAAATGATGGAGTTGTTGCAATTCCTGGATGCTTCCAAGGAAATAACCTCCATCCCTATTCACCAAGTTCTTCTGGATCTCCTCAAAAAGAACTGGGAACACCCTGGCTCTGTTGCTCCAGTCAACAGGAAGGCTGACACCACTTATTTGGTACAGACAGCCCCAGGTTTTCAAAAATCTCAATTGGATCACCACTCTGTTGTCGTGGAATCTGCTCAAAAGAGAGCAAAGAGATCAAAACCTCATGCTTCCTTTCCCCCAGGCAAGGAGCAAAAATTTCTAGATACCATTGGTTGCCGGGTCTTCCAGGGCTCAATGCTCATCTCTCAAATCAGCTCTATATGACCCAATACAACAGGGTCTTATTTAAGCAGATACAAGACTTGACAGACTCCCTGCCTCAGCAATTTCAAGATAAGCTCCAAACCCTAGTTAACAAAGGTTTTGAGGTGGGCAAGCATGAGATAAGATCATCTTACGATATCTTTGACACTGCTACCAGGGTATCTGCAGCTGCTATCTTGGCGAGAAGATGGGCCTGGCTCAAGTCTTCGGACCTTCACCCTGAAGTGCAGGATAGATTGTCCGACCTGCCCTGTATGGAAGACAGTCTGTTTGGCGAACGGATTCAACGAACGGTGGTGGAACTCAAGGACCATCATGAGACCCTGAGACTGCTCTCTCTGATGCCTTCTGATTATGCCTCCAAGCAGTCATTCAGGAAGGATACTAAAAAGTCATTCTTCCGTCCAAAGAAGTCCTATCCACCACCGTCTAGGACTTGTTCCACGAGACCTTTTCATAAGGCCAAATCTCATCAGACACGAAAACAAAAGCCACAAGCAGCTCCTCAGCCAGTCCCTGCTTCCGGTTTTTGACTCCTGCATATAGAGAGCAGCAGCCAGCTTCCATTGCCTCAGATACCAGTGGGAGGTCGATTGTGCCATTTCCACAACAAGTGGCACACAATCACCTCAGACCAGTGGGTCCTCGCCATAATCTCTCATCCCACCGGACTCCCCACCTCGGCTGATGTGGGGAACATCCGAACACTCACCTCTTCTGGAAGAGGAGGTCTCCCTCCTCCAGTCCAGAGCAATAGAACCAGTACCCTATTCCCAACAAGACCTAGGATTCTATTCCCGGTACTTTCTAATCCCCAAAAAATCAGCCGGTGTTCGTCCATTTCTGGACCTACATGCCCTCAACAAGTACCTCCAATGAGAAAAGTTCAAGATGGTAACCTTGGGTTCCCTCCTTCCTCTTCTGCAAAAAGGAGAATGGCTCTGCTCTCTAGATCTCCAGGACGCATACACTATTATTGCGATAACTCCATCCTGCATCTTAACTTACACACCATGATTTCACTAGGATTTCTCGTCAACTACGACAAATCCTACTTAGTCCCATCTCAAACCTTATTATTCATAGGGGCAGACTTGGACACCTTGCAGGTAAAAGCTTTTCTACCTCGACAACGAGCTCTCACTCTCGTCTCTCTTGCACACCAGCTGCAGTCTCAGCGCTACACGACTGCACGCCGCTTTCTCATCCTACTGGGACACATGGCATCCTCAGTTTAGGTCACACCAATGGCCCGCCTAGCCATGAGTCATGCAGTGGACTCTAAGGTCATAATGGACTCAATGCATTCAGCCCCTGTCGACCATTGTCCACGTCACCGACTCACTCCGTCAGTCTCTCACCTGGTGGAAAAATCATGTCAGTCTCCTCTAAGGCTTGCCCTTCCAACCTCCAGACCCTCAATTCTCACCACTGATGCTTCCCATGTTGGCTGGGGAGCCCATGTGGCCAATCTGCAGACACAAGGAAATTGGTCTCTAGAGGAAGCCAAACACCAAATGAATTTCCTGGAGCTGCGAGCAATCAGATATGCTCTCAGGGAATTTCAGGATCGCCTGTCTAATCAGGTCATCCTGATTCAGGTGGCCATGTGGTACGTCAACAAACAGGGAGGGATGGGCTCCTACCTTCTGTGGCAGGAAGCTGTGCAGATATGGGCAGAGGCCCTCTCCCACTCGATGTACCTCAGGGCCACCTACTTGCCGGGAGTGGACAATGTGTTGGCAGACAAGCTAAGTCGTGCCTTTCAACCGCACGAGTGGTCTCTCAACCGCTAAGTGGTGGACTCGATCTTCCAACAATGGGGTTACCCTCATATAGATCTCTTTGCAACATGTCAAAACTGCAAAGTTGAGAACTTTTGCTCTCTTACTCGCAGCCAACACTCACAACCAAGAGATGCGTTCTCCCTCTCGTGGGCAACAGGTCTCTTATATGCATTCCCTCCACTTCCACTTCTCTCAAAGACTCTCATGAAGTTACGTCAGGACAAGGGAAGCATGATCCTGATAGCACCTCACTAGCATCGCCAAGTGTGGTTTCCAATACTTCAGGATCTCTCCATTCGCAGGCATATTCCCTTGGGAAAGGACCCGCTTCTGATTACGCAAAACGATGGGTGCCTGCGCCACCCCAATCTGCAAGCCTTGTCCCTGACGGCATGGATGTTGAAAGGTTAAATCCTTCAGCCACTTAACCTTTCTGAATCAGTTTCCTGTGTCCTGATTGCTTCACGTAAGCCTTCCACGAGAAAATCTTATTCTTACAAATGGAACAGGTTTCAGTCATGGTGCTCTTCTCAATCCCTTGACCCCTTTACCTGGACTATCTCTGGCACTTGGAGTCAGGTCTAAAACCTTCCTCCATCAGAATGCATGTTAGTGCGGTGGCCGCCTTCCATAAAGGTGTTGGATATTCCTATATCAGTACAACCCCTTGTAACACGTTTTCTGAAGGGCTTGCTTCACCTCAAGCCTCCCCTGCGTCCTCCGGCCCCTTCTTGGGACCTGAACCTGGTTTTAGGAAGGCTCATAAAACCACCATTTGAGCCTCTCCACTCCTGTGAACTTCGCTATCTCACATGGAAAGTGATTTTCCTTTTGGCAATCACTTCGGCTCGCAGAGTTAGTGAGTTACAGGGCTTAGTTACCTATCCGCCTTACACTAAACGTCTGCAAGACCGGGCAGTACTCCGCACTCACCCTAAGTTCTTGCCTAAGGTAGTGTCAGAGTTTCATCTCAATCAATCCATTATACTACCTACCTTTTTTCCCAGGCACCATTCCAATCCAAGAGAGCAGGCTCTGCATACCCTTGACCGTAAATGGGCTCTAGCATTCTACCTAGACCGTACAGCTGCCCACAGGAAAAGCACTCAATTGTTTGTCTCTTTCCATTCCACCAAATTGGGGCAGCCTATGAGTAAGCAGACTCTCTCCTCCTGGTTAGCGGACTGCATATCCTTTTGCTATCAGCAAGCATGCATTCCACTTCAAGACTGTGCTTCCATTGGCGCTTTGTTTAGCACCAAGGGTCTTTATGAAATGCCTTGCGATAGTGGCAGCTTATCTGTCACCGGAGAATACATGTTTTCCCATTCCCGGACAGCTGGTTTATCACAGCAAACTCAAGGAAGAAAGTGCTCCACTCTCTGAACTCGACCATAATTCTTCTACAACTCTTGGGTTTTCTGGTCAAGTTTGAGAAATTGAGCATAGAGCTTACTCAGAAACTCAGATTCATCTGGTCTTGAATAAACTTGATATACGAAAGAGCATTTATTTTAATTATTTATTAGCTTTTTTTTTATACAGACATTCGTGGGTACATCATGCCGGTTTACAATATAACTGAAGGAGGAAAATACAAAAAACCAGGGTGGGGGGAGGGGAGCAGCTGTGAAGAGATTAGGAACGAGCGAAGGGAGGGAAAGAAAGACAGATGGAAAAATATAGGTGAGGTGAAAGAGGCTATTTTAGCCAAAAAATCATCCTTCAAAAATTGGAAGAAAGATCCATCTGAAGAAAATAGGATAAAACATAAGCATTGTCAAGTTAAGTGTAAAACATTGATAAAACAAGCGAAGAGAGAATTTGAAATGAAGTTGGCCATAGAGGCAAAAACTCATAATAAAAACTTTTTTAAATATATCCAAAGCAAGAAACCTGTGAGGGAGTCGGTTGGACCATTAGATGACCGAGGGGTTAAAGGGGCTCTTAGGGAAGATAAGGCCATTGCAGAAAGACTAAATGAATTCTTTGCTTCCGTGTTTACTAGTGAGGATGTTGGGGAGATACCAGTTCCGGAGTTGGTTTTCAGGGGTGATGAGTCAGACGAACTGAACGAAATCACTGTCAACCTGGAAGATGTAGTAGGCCAGATTGACAAACTAAAGAGTAGCAAGTCACCTGGACCGGATGGTATGCATCCCAGAGTACTAAAGGAACTCAAAAATGAAATTTCTGACCTATTAGTTGAAATTTGTAACCTATCATTAAAATCATCCATTGTACCTGAAGACTGGAGGGTGGCCAATGTAACCCCAATATTTAAAAAAGGCTCCAGGGGTGATCCGGGTAACTATAGACCAGTGAGCCTAACTTCAGTGCCGGGAAAAATAGTGGAAACTATCCTCAAGATCAAAATTGTAGAGCATATAGAAAGACATGATTTAATGGGACACAGTCAACATGGATTTACCCAAGGGAAGTCTTGCCTAACAAACCTGCTTCATTTTTTTGAAGGGGTTAATAAACATGTGGATAAAGGTGAACCGGTAGATGTAGTGTATTTGGATTTTCAGAAGGCGTTTGACAAAGTCCCTCATGAGAGGCTTCTACGAAAACTAAAAAGTCATGGGATAGGAGGCGATGTCCTTTCGTGGATTACAAACTGGTTAAAAGACAGGAAACAGAGAGTAGGACTAAGTGGTCAATTTTCTCAGTGGAAAAGGGTAAACAGTGGAGTGCCTCAGGGATCTGTACTTGGACCGGTGCTTTTCAATATATATATCAATGATCTGGAAAGGAATACGATGAGTGACGTTATCAAATTTGCGGATGATACAAAATTATTCAGAGTAGTTAAATCACAAGCAGACTGTAATACATTACAGGAGGACCTTGCAAGACTGGAAGATTGGGCATCCAAATGGCAGATGAAATTTAATGTGGACAAGTGCAAGGTGTTGCATATAGGGAAAAATAACCCTAGCTGTAGTTACACGATGTTAGGTTCCATATTAGGAGCTACCACCCAAGAAAGAGATCTAGGCGTCATAGTAGATAATACATTGAAATCGTCAGCTCAGTGTGCTGCAGCAGTCAAAAAAGCAAATAAAATGTTAGGAATTATTAGGAAGGGAATGGTTAATAAAACGGAAAATGTCATAATGCCTCTATATCGCTCCATGGTGAGACCACACCTTGAATACTGTGTACAATTCTGGTCGCCGTATCTCAAAAAAGATATAGTTGCAATGGAGAAGGTACAGAGAAGGGCAACCAAAATGATAAAGGGGATGGAACAGCTCCCCTATGAGGAAAGGCTGAAGAGGTTAGGGCTGTTCAGCTTGGAGAAGAGACGGCTGAGGGGGGATATCATAGAGGTCTTTAAGATCATGAGAGGTCTTGAACGAGTAGATGTGACTCGGTTATTTACACTTTCGAATAATAGAAGGACTAGGGGGCATTCCATGAAGTTAGCAAGTAGCACATTTAAGACTAATCGGAGAAAATTCTTTTTCACTCAACGCACAATAAATCTCTGGAATTTGTTGCCAGAGGATGTGGTTAGTGCAGTTAGTGTAGCTGGGTTCAAAAAAGGTTTGGATAAGTTCTTGGAAGAGAAGACCATTAACTGCTATTAATCAAGTTTACTTAGGGAATAGTCACTGCTATTAATTGCATCAGTAGCATGGGATCTTCTAGGTGTTTGGGTAATTGCCAGGTTCTTGTGGCCTGGTTTGGCCTCTGTTGGAAACAGGATGCTGGGCTTGATGGACCCTTGGTCTGACCCAGCATGGCAATTTCTTATGTTCTTATGTTCTTATGTACCTGAAGGACAAAGGTACAGAGATGGGAGAACCATCCGTTAAGCACTATATATAACATTACAAATTATATAGTCAGAAGGGAATATATATAGCAATGAAATTATACATTTGAAAAGCACTAAATACAACCTTGCAAGAATTGATGTCAATAAAGATAAGAGGTTTAAGGGCGGGGGGGAGGGAGGGAAGGAATATACAATGCTGCAGAGTAATGGGAAGAGAATGGAGCATAGGCAAAGGGAGGGAAGAGAGGGGGTGGAAAGGAGGGTAACATGGGGAGGATAATGTAGGAGGCACTATATATAGGTAGCTGGCTTATACGCTCGTCAACATGGCGAGGGAAAGATAAGGTAGAGGAGAAAGCAATCGGTCCAGTAATGACAGGGCTCTTTCTCTGGTGGAAGTGAAGGAGCAGAGGGACTAGTTGCATTTCTGCCTCCCAACCAAGCGAACATGACATAACTTATCCTCAGTCTTTTTTTCTCCACTTTTGTCCACCAGAAAGCTCCTAGTAGACCTTGGTTACATAGCAGTAGCTATCCATATGGGTCTGTTGACCCATCTTCGCATCTGCTACCTCGAATGGGGTCTACGTACCTAGTGGGATCAACTGACATAACCACTGTCTCGAGTGCAAATTGCAGTGATTATGAAATGGATGTTATGATGACTGTACCCATGAGTACTCATGGAAGGAGACCACCTTCGCTCGCTCCCCTAGCAAATGATTCTAGCAAAATATGCCTCTGTCAAAGGGTAATGAGTGCACCCCAGAACTCTTCGAACACAAGGCATCTGAAATCGAGAGCCTCTATCAAATCAGTCTTCTAGAGTTAAAAGCAATCAGATATGCTATATCAACCTTTGTGCATCTTCAACGGAAGACCACAGTGATTCAGACAGACAACCAGGTTGCAATGTTTTGTCAAGTAAGGAGGAATCATGGCCTCTCTGCCAGAAATCCCTAAAAATCTAGAACTGGGTGGAAATATAGCTCTGCAGGTCACCTATCTGCCAAGCACACTAATACACTGGCAGATCGTCTCAGCAGAATGTTTCAACCACACGAGTAGTCTCTGCAGCAATCAGTGGTGATGAACACTTTATCTTATGGGGGGTCTACTGTTATTGGACTTGTTTTTATCACAGTAGAACACAAAACTAAATTCTGCTCAGTTCTACCAAGCGATCACAGGCTAACAAACTACTTTCGTCCTCTATTGGGGACAAAGCCTCATGTGCTTTTCCACAGTTGCCACTTATCGCCAGAACAGTGAAGTTTTCTTCAGGATCACACTCATCTAATCCTCATAACTCTGGCCTAGCCTAGACAGACCTAGTATGCACGTCTTGTACAAGTTTCCTGCAGTGCTCCCATATGTTTGGGAAGAAACCCTATGCTTTTGACTCAGAAAGATGAGACATTTTACCATTCCAGCTTTTCAGCCCTCAACCTCACAACTTGAATATTGAGCACTTCGTAATCAAGGATCTCCACTTACCTAAAGAGATTGTGGACATACTGGTATAATCTAGAAAGCCTTCCACTAGAAGACATTATGCCTTCAAATAGAATAGGTACTCTAAAAGGTGTCATCAAAATGCTTTGGACCCATTTTCATGTGAGCCTAAGCATTTTCTGAAATACTTGCGCCAACTTTCAAGACTCAGGCCTCAACACCTCCACCATACAAGTGCATCTCAATGCTGTAGCAGTTTACAATACTCAAGCAGACAGCAAAACTATCTGTACCTATCCACTGATTTCTTATTTCATGAAAGGTCTATGGCATTTCAAACCCCTCGTACCGAGGATATCTCCCCAAGGCCTACTGCCCAGGAGGGGAAGGGTTAGGTCGGCCGTCATAGATGGTGATTCTCTTATTAGGAATGTAGACAGCTGGGTGGCTGGTGGGCGTGAGGATCACCTGGTAACATGCCTACCTGGTGCGAAGGTGGTGGACCTCACGTGTCACCTAGATAGGATTTTAGATAGTGCTGGGGAGGAGCCGGCTGTCGTGGTACATGTAGGCACCAACGACATAGGAAAATGTGGGAGGGAGATTCTGGAAGCCAAATTTAGGCTCTTAGGTAGAAGTCTTAAAACCAGAACCTCCATGGTAGCATTCTCTGAAATGCTGCCTGTTCCACGCGCAGGTCACCAGAGGCAGGCAGAGCTCCGGAGTCTCAATGCATGGATGAGACTATGGTGCAAGGAAGAGGGATTCAGTTTTGTTAGGAACTGGGGAACCTTTTGGGGAAGGGGGGGAGTCTCTTCCGAAGGGATGGGCTCCACCTTAACCAGGGTGGAACCAGACTGCTGGCGCTAACCTTTAAAAAGGAGATAGAGCAGCTTTTAAACTAGAACAAAGGGGAAAGCCGACAGTCGCTCAGCAGCGCATGGTTCGGAGAGAGGTATCTTCAAAGGATACTAATGATGCATTAGAATTAGGGCATCCCGACAGTGAGGTTCCAATAATAAGAAAAGTAGTCCAAGTGCCTGTAACTAAAAACTCACCTGAGCTAAAAAATTCTAACTTATCCCTATCAATTATAAAGCAGAATGAAAATACAAACAAAAAACAAACTTTGAAGTGTTTGTATGCTAATGCCAGAAGTCTAAGAAGTAAGATGGGAAAATTAGAATGTATAGCAGTGAATGATGACACGCTTATTTGGCATCCCAGAGATATGGTGGAAGGAGGACAACCAATGGGACAGTGCTCTACCGGGGTACAAATTATATCGCAATGACAGAGAGGAGCACCCGGGAGGCGGTGTGGCGCTTTGTCCGGGATGGCATAGAGTCCAACAGGATAAACATCCTGCACGAGACTAATTGTACAATTGAATCTTTATGGGTAGAAATCCCTTGTGTGTCGGGGAAGACTATAGTGATAGGAGTATACTACCGTCCACCTGGTCAAGATGGTGAGACTGACGGTGAAATGCTAAGAGAAATTAGGGAAGCTAACCAAATTAGTAGTGCGGTAATAATGGGAGTCTTCAATTACCCCAATATTGACTGGGTAAATGTATCATCTGGACACGCTAGAGAGATAAAGTTCCTGGATGGAATAAATGATAGCTTTATGGAGCAATTGGTTCAGGAACCGACACGAGAAGGAGCAATTTTAGATCTAATTCTCAGTGGAGAACAGGATTTGGTGAGAGAGGAAATGGTGGTGGGGCCACTTGGCAATAGTGATCATAATATGATCAAATTGATTTAATGGCTGGAAGGGGGACAGTAAGCAAATCCACGGCTCTCATGCTAAACTTTGAAAAGGGAAACTTTGATAAAATGAGAAAAATAGAAAGGAGCAGCTACAAAAGTAAAAGTGTGCAAGAGGCGTGATCATTGTTTAAAAAAAAAACAAACCCATCCTTAGAAGCACTAAGAAAGGTGGAAAGAAGGCAAAACGATTACCGGCATGGTTAAAAGGGGAGGTAAAAGAAGCTATTTTAGCCAAAAGATCTTCATTCAAAAATTGGAAGAAGGATCCAACAGAAGAAAATAGGATAAAGCATAAACGTTGGCAAGTTAAATGTAAGACATTGATAAGACAGGCTAAGAGAGAATTTGAAAAGAAGTTGGCCATAGAGGCAAAAACTCACAGTAAAAACTTTTTAAAATATATCCGAAGCAGAAAGCCTGTGAGGGAGTTAGTTGGACCGTTAGATGATCGAGGGGTTAAAGGGGCACTTAGAGAAGATAAGGCCATTGCGGAAAGATTAAATGATTTCTTTGCTTCGGTGTTTACTGAAGAGGATGTTGGGGAGGTACACGTACTGGAGAAGGTTTACATGGGTAATGATTCAGATGGACTGAACGAAACACGGTGAACCTAGAAGATGTGGTAGACCTGATTGACAAACTGAAGTAGTAAATCACCTGAACCAGATGGTATGCACCCCAGAGTTCTGAAGGAACTAAAAAATGAAATTTCAGACCTATTAGTAAAAATTTGTAACCTATCATTAAAATCATCCATTGTACCTGAAGACTGGAGGATAGCTAATGTAACCCCCATATTTAAAAAGGGCGCCAGGGGCGATCCGGGAAACTACAGACCAGTTAGCTTGACTTCAGTGCCAGGAAAAATAGTGGAAAGTGTTCTAAACATCAAAATCACAGAACATATAGAAAGACATGGTTTAATGGAACAAAGTCAACATGGCTTTACCCAAGGCAAGTCTTGCCTCACAAATCTGCTTCACTTTTTTGAAGGAGTTAAACATGTTGATAAAGGTGAACCGGTAGATGGTAGTGTACTTGGATTTTCAGAAGGCATTTGACAAAGTTCCTCATGAGAGGCTTCTAGGAAAAATAAAAAGTCATGGGATAGGTGGCTATGTCCTTTCGTGGATTACAAACTGGCTAAAAGACAGGAAACAGAGAGTAGGATTAAATGGACAACTTTCTCAGTGGAAGGGAGTGGGCAGTGGAGTGCCTCAGGGATCTGTATTGGGACCCTTACATTTCAATATATTTATAAATGATCTGGAAAGAAATACGACGAGTGAGGTAATCAAATTTGCAGATGATACAAAACTGTTCAGAGTAGTTAAATCACAAGCAGATTGTGATAAATTGCAGGAAGTCCTTCTGAGGCTGGAAAATTGGGCATCAAAATGGCAGATGAAATTTAATGTGGATAAGTGCAAGGTGAAGCATATAGGGAAAAATAACCCATGCTATAGTTACGCAATGTTAGGTTCCATATTAGGTGCTACTACCCAAGAAAGAGATGTAGGCATCATAGTGGATAACACATTGAAATTGTTGGTTCAGTGTGCTGCGGCAGTCAAAAAAGCAAATAGAATGTTGGGAATTATTAGAAAGGGAATGGTGAATAAAACGGAAAATGTCATAATGCCTCTGTATCGCTCCATGGCGAGACCGCACCTTGAATACTGTGTACAATTCTGGTCGCCGCATCTCAAAAAAAAAAATTTATTTATTTATTTTAAGTTTTTTATACTGATTTTCCTGCATAAAATGCATATCAAACCGGTTTACAATGAAACAGAATGAGCAGGAAGTAAAATTCCTTAGTCTAATACATTTAAACGTCAATAATGAAATAATTTTAAACAAAGCAAAAAGCTAAATAACATTAATAAAAGTTAAATTATTAACATAAACATAAATATAATTATATTAGAAGGAGCACAAAGGTTAGCATGAAGGGGAGCACAAAGGGGAAAACCCCTTTGTCACGCCCGGCACGCAACGCCTGGTGTAATCGCGCCGTTAATCGGGTCGCCGCTGGCTGGTCGTCATGACGTCTGGGGGGGTGGGGCGAGTCTTCACATCGCTGATTTTCTCTTTTAACATCTCAGTTCATTTTTACTATTTTTTTGTGTCTTTTTCTCACAAGATGTAGTTTTCTTTAAATTATTATTTAAATTATATTTTTATATATAAAAATATAATTAGGATGGAGAAGGTACAGAGAAGGGCAACCAAAATAAGGGGGATTGAACAGCTTCCCGATGAGGAAAGACTAAAGAGGTTAGGACTTTTCAACTTGGAGAAGACACGGCTGAGGGGGGATATGATAGAGGTGTTTAAAATCATGAGAAGTCTAGAACGGCTAGAGCAGTGGTGAATAATAGAAAGACTAGGGGGCACTCCATGAAGTTAGCACATTGCACATGGCACATTTAAAACTAATCGGAGAAAGTTCTTTTTCACTCAACGCACAATTAAACTCTGGAATTTGTTGCCAGGAGATGTGGTTCGTGCAGTTAGTATAGCTGTGTTTAAAAAAGGATTGGATAAGTTCTTGGAGGAGAAGTCCGTTACCTGCTATTAATTAAGGTGACTTAGATACTAACCACCGCTATTACTAGCAATGGTAACATGGAATAGACTTAGTTTTTGGGTACTTTCCAGGTTCTTATGGCCTGGATTGGCCACTGTTGGAAACAGGATGCTGGGCTTGATGGACCCTTGGTCTGACCCAGTATGGCATGTTCTTATGTTCTTAATCATTTCCTAACTAATGAAACCTTCTGAGCATTGGAATCTGCTTCTCTAAAGTATTTAACATGGAAAGTGGTGCAGTGACTTCATCTAAGTGTCAGTGAACTCCTAGCTCTCATCCACTGTTCTCCACACATGTGATTCTTCTACAACAGGGAGGATCTCCATACTTACCTGAAGTTTCTCCCAACAGTCGTCCATATCAATCAGTGCTTTGTATTGCTTCCCTTCTTTCCTAGATCCTATGCGCGTCATGGCAAAAAAGCGCTACATACTCTGGACTGTAAAAGGTTCTTAGCGTATTACAAGAGACAAACTCAGCCGCTTCATAAGACCTTTAACTGTTTGTCTCATAAGATCCCAACAGGCTAGGAATAGCAGTTGCCAAGCGTAACTTGGCTAACTGCTTGACTGAGTGCATTCACCACTACTATACCTTAGCAGGACTGCAAATCAAACTCTGTGAAGACTTCTCAAATGAGTAATGATTGCTTCCATTGCGTATCTTCAAGAAGTACCTATTAAAGATATCTACAGAGCTGCAACATGGTCTTCTGTTCATACCTTAACATCTCACTACTGTTTTGATAAACTTTCATATTTGGACAAGAGGTTTTGCAAAATCTGATCTTGCTGCATTCCACTCTCCAGAGCAAAGTCTGGGTTGCTTCTTAAGTGAACACTCCTCTGCAACCCCCAGCTTGGAACTCCCCAGATATAATGGCTCATTCAGCCTGCTTATCCACGGAAAAAGGAAGTTGCTTACTGTAAACAGTATTTTCTATAAATAGGATGAATTAACCATTAAATACCTACCTGCCTTCCTGGAGAGTTGACTACATAGCTAGGTTAGCTCTGGTAATAGATTGTGTAGGCTCACGAGGCAACACTCGCACAGGAATTCTCCTGCACATGCTCAGTAAAGGTCAAAGTTCTAGCTTGGAGCGATGACTCCGGTCGGTACCGCCAGATGTCACTCACATGACATGGCTAATTCACCTGCTATGTACAAAAACACAGTTTACAGTAAGAAAACTTGCTAAACTTAGCATAAATGGCAGTGAAATTTTATCATTTAACCTGATTTGATGTGGTCAACTATAGAAGAATAAAAAATCCACTGACTTGTTCATGATTTTTTTTTGTATATATTTGAGACAATGAATACTTCCTTATCTTGCTATACCAGTCCAGATGCATAGGTTATCGCTGCCTACTAGAGGATGGGAACAGAGGACACACATTTTTCAGTGATATCACCTAGTGTATATGGCTTGGTGCAGCACGGACAATAGCCAGTATTTCTCTTTTTCCAGCAGTTTGGACACATGCTGGACTGGTACAGAAGGATTTTCTGGCTTCCAGGTCACTGGTCTTTGGTCGGTCTCTGGAGGTTGCTTCCAGGGCAACAGCGGGCTTGCTAATTTCCCTTGGTGGAGTTAGGATCTCTGCTACTACAGCAAAATATGTTGTGATTTGTTCCATTAGTGGAGCAAGCCCTGGCTCATTACTGCTGGCTAACACTCAAGGCCTGGTTGAGTAGGGCCTAGCAAGTGGTTGAGAAACTTGTTGATGGCTCCTTAGCCTTCAGTGGAACCTGGTTGAGACTTAAGGACCAATAGACATAAAAGGATTCCTTTCTACATGAGGATTCTGGGCCCTTTCCTTTTCCCTCTTCCTTTTCTTCCCTTTTTGAGCCCTGCCCTTGGGTTTAATTCCTTCACCTCTGGACTGGCTGGGCTAGGCAAACTCAGCCTGCCCTTATTAAAGTCAAACCCTTCTGGCATTTTCTGTTCCCAGAGGCAAGTTTGACCAGTGGCTGCTGCTATTTTGGAGACAACCAGCCCTTAAGCCGGGGTTCTCCACAGTCTGCCGGGAATGTTTTTTGGTGACTATCTCTACTTTTTTTTTTTTTTTTAATTATGTATGTTTCATTGTAAACTGCCATGAACTGTAAGATTTATGTGGTCTATAAATTTTTTTTATTTACTTATTTTAAATTAATCTTTCATGCTAAGGGAGCGTGGGACTTCCAGTAGTTTGTCCCATTTGCAGGAAAAGCTGTAAGATGGAGGGAAGCAGATTGCCACTTCTGCAACAGTCTGTGCCAATTACTAGTTTGGATGTTCGATGCCCCTCAGGGCTGAGTGGGTGACAACAGAGAAGCTCCTTTATGTGTGTATATATATATATGCTGTAAACCTGGCAAGGGAGCATGTTCAGCATGGGACTTACATTCAGAGGACATCATGTTTAAGGCATTATGAAGGTCTACCGTTTAAGCTATGCATGGAGTACCTGTTTTCCTCACATTCCTGGTATTCCCCAAGCAAAAAGTGCCACTTGTTCCTCCCTCGGATTTCTGTCCCTGTCCTTCTCAATCTGGACTGTTAACTTATTTTGTGGGAGAATAAATAAGAAAGGAACTAGTTCTTGAGAGACAGTCCAGGAGCTTTATTTGGGACCCTTCTTCCTTCTCCCTATTTATACAACAAGTTTCTGCTCTCTGCTGAAGCCTGGATAGGGAGAGTGCTTGTGAGCTTTCTTGGTCAGGTCCTTCCCAGCCCTTCTGTGCAGGGTTTCAATGCCCTTCTGCCCTAGATTGACAAGTGGAACCTTGGGCTTCCAGCGGGCCTCCTCCACTGAATTCCCTTTGGGATCAGCAGGGGTAGGTGAGCATGGTGGAGGACAGTCCCTTGGAAAGCCTAGAATAAACAGTTTCTTTCCAAAGAGGGCCTTTCAGTCTTCAGGTTATTCTGGAAAGAGAGTCTTGTTCTCTCTTGTCCTTCAGTTTGATGCCCTTACATTTGCTGTGGCTCATCTTAGTAAGCATTACCTTTTTAGGGTTACTGATAGGACAAAATCTGAGAAGGTTGAGTCCTAGTGATCGCCAGACTCCCAGAGGATAGTGTCTTCTGGCCTCGTGGCTGTTTGAATCCACAATGACCTCAGATATCAGTTAGCCTGGGGAAACAATACTCTGTCCAGATGTCGATCAGCCCATTTATAGTGTGAGGACAAGAATAGTCAATACTGGGACTTACCTAGCTACTCATCTGGCCTACTACAAATCAAAGGGATCCCCCACCAACCCACTCAAAGCAATTAAAATAGGCAGCCAGTTACAATAGCCCTATTGGGAGTGATTCCTCACTCTTAGGCCAGTGGTTCTGGTTATCGTATGGGATAGGTGGTCCCTAGAGATTGCTACTCAATTGTTCTGATGCCTTCATCCTTGCATGTCAGCCACCAAGAGTGGGTGTTAGACTGCTCTGGACAGGCTTCAGAGTTTAGTAGTTGTGTTCCAGTATCATTTGAGGCTCATGGTTTAGATTGGTACTCCAATTTGGGGTTCCGAAAGAAAGATTGGTTTCCTCTGGCAATCCTTTTGATCAGTATGAGGTTGACAGATGTCTTCAGATGCCCCACTGTGCTATAGAAACCTTTGCTCTGTCAGTCTGGTGGGTGAAGCTCTAGGAGTACCTTTCTTCCCTGGATTTTTTTAGAAGCTTCTGTCTAATTCCAATCTGAATATCTGTAGAGGTTCTCTTCATACCTTTGAATTTTGTATTCAAGGGAAGCATTTCCATGTTCGACCTCTGCTTTTTGGACTTGTGTCAGTGGAAAAGTCATTTACTCTGTGGTCGGCTGGGCATGACCCATCCTTATTTTGATCCATACTTTGGTATTTGAAGACTAAGGAGTGCCTGTAGTCTTGTCCAAGGGGGTGTCAGGTCCTTGGAGTCTTGGTCTGAATATGAGCTATGCAGGAAGTCTGGTGCCTTGTCAGTCTGAGTTTTCTGGAAGGCTTGGCCTTGATACAAGGGTAGGTAGAGGCTTCATAACTCAGGTGAGTGTTCCTAAATAGTTAGCTCAGGTATGAGACGTATCCGATAGAGAACCCCCAAAGTGTAGGAGTTCCAGCTCCTGGGTTCTGTGATGGTCTCTCTGGGGCCAAGGCTCCTTTCTGGCTTCAGATATCCCTGTTGTCTCTATTGCCATAGTCTAAGAACTCAGGGGAGGGGGAGTGTCTCCCTCTTCCACTTTGTCAGGGATGATTTGACGTGGGTGGCAGGTACCTCTGTATTGAGAGGAATGGATCCAGATCCTCCCAGATGGGGTTGTAGGCACATCAGATGTAAGCCTGGCATGCTGGAGTGTGCTCAGTTGCCTCTGCATAACCAAAGGGATCTGGGCCAAAGTAGCAACATGTGGTCTGTAACAGAGCAGACACCAAGGCTATCAAGCTGGCCCTATTGCAGTTCCTGCCCTTAATGATTGCTTATGTGAACAGGCAAGGGGATGTTCAGAGTCTAGTGGTAGCCCAGGAACCAAGCAGGTTGATCTGGTGGATGGAGCAAAACTTAGTAGTTCTTATCAGTTCACATTGCAAGGGTAGCACATGTTTAAAATGACTTCCTCAACAGGAATAAGTTGGACACTAGAGAGTGATCTCAGCCCAGAAGTTTTCCTGAACAGAATAAGGTTATGCAGATCCCCTACAACTAGATCTGTTAGCAAATTGAAAGTTTCCTAGGTTGACAGATTCTTCAGTTGCTGGAAAGAATAGTGTTCCAATGATTACTCCTGGCCTGGTATTCCAGGAACTAGCTCCATTTTTTGCTTATAAACCTTATCCTCGAGGGGTGTGTCAGCACAGAGAAGGTTCTTCAGCAGTGATTTTTTGCTGTAGCCTAGTTAAACTTGAGACAACCTGTCCATGCTGACCTTCCTTCAAAGGGGCTTTTGACAAGGCTAAGCTCTTAATTCCCTGGGGGTCATATTGGTTATTTCATGGTACAGACATTGGATTCAGGGAGTTCAAAGTTGAGCACTTGGGGCTCTGGATCTGGTTCTTAGAACTTATCTCCTTTTGAGATGCTTAGTCACATGTTCTCAAAAGATCTTCCTTAAGGGCAGTATTTCTTGTGATATATGCCCAGAATTACAGACTTTAATTGGCAGTGGTCTCTCCTAGTCTTTCTGCAAAACCAGTGACATCCTTCTTAGCCAAGGTCATTTTTGCCTTCAGTTAAACAGACAGTATCTCTTCTAGGATCCTATAAAGGGGAATGTCATGTCCCCTCTTATTAAAGGTTCTTTGAACCTTCTTCAGGTATTTAAACGATGACTAATCCCTTTAGTCCTTTATTCAACAGATCTTGCAGAGAAGAGGCAGCTTCAAAATCCTCATTGTGCATGTGAATCATGCAGATCTCATTATCCTTTTGCTGAATTGTCAGTAGATTCTGAAGGTGTTTCATGCTTATTCTACAAGAGCTCAGGCTTCCTCTCGAACAGAGTCCACAGCACCTGCTCCAGAGGACATCTATAAGACAGCCATTTGGTCTTCCTTACATTCACTCATAGGTGCTATAAGCCAAAGGAGATACTGCCTTGAGGCAAGCATTCTTGGAACAACTATCTTCCCACTCCCCCCACCTCCCTCCAACCATTTGGAATGGACTTGAGTAAGTCCCATTTATCTGGACTGGTATAGCAGATAAGGCAGGAGAAATTTAATCTTTCTTGTTAAATTTCCTTTCTTTTAGCCTTGCTACACCAGGCTAGGATCATACTGGGAAGTCAGGTCCTGCATGGTTATCCTTAATGATGGACTTTTTGGGTTTGGCAGAAAATTTCAATTTCACCTTTGAGATGCACCCAAGGCTGCCTTTATTTCCCTCTTCTTTCCTGTGGTGCTGCTTGGCGTGTGCTGAGCTGTACAGAGATATATTTAAGATTTATAAATTGCCTATACCCAGTGGACTAGGCGATGAACATTTTCAACACGCATAATTATAAACATACAAACATCGCCAACAGCAAAGATCTTAAATCAAAGTATATCTTGGGAAAGACTTAACTGAAATCCAGTGTCTGCCATTCTTAGATGGAAAAATAGGCTTGTTGGAAAAGAAGAGTTTTAAGTGCTGCTTTAAATGATGTGTTGCTGTTCAATAATTGTAGGTTTCCAGCAAAGAGTTCCAGAAAGGTGCTGCTACAGAAAAAGAGTAGTCTCATTTCAGCTTGTTGAGTTGCGGGAACATCAAGAAGTCTGCATTGCTGAGATCTCAACGCCTAGGAGGGTTGGTAGAGCCATAAGAAAGTATTTGCCCAGGAGCATTCTTTTAAAGAGGTCAATGAACAATGACTCCAATCTTATACTGAACTCATTGGGCTACAGGATACTACTGTAGATCCATTAATACCAGAAAGATGTGATCATAACACCTCTTCTCTTAGATCAATCTGTTAGACACGGTACCTGCTCACAGTTTGCTTTCTAAGCAGAACAAAAACAGGGGAGTTTATGAAGTCTCTACTGGTCCTGAAGTTAATTGTGGTTTTATTTATTTTAGAGGCTGTCTATATTTTCCATTGAGTTGACATTAGAATACTGGCTTTTTCCAGTGCTTCATCAGCCTATATATACTAGGTGATGTCACTGGAAAAGGGTATGTCCTTTGTCTTTATCTGCTAGCAGGTGGCGATATTCCACACATTTGGACTGGTGTAGCAGGACTCAAGAAAAGGAAATTAACAGATAAGACAAAATGTCTCCATTTAATTCAATGGCAAGAGAGTGGTAATGAAGCATTGGGGTAACCTGCATGGAGTGGCAGTTACAGTCTTAAGAGACATGAGGGGAGTGGGTGTTAAGTTCTGTGTGGGAATTTGTGTAAGCATCTACCTAAAACAGACAAATCACTAGTGGGTAGAGTGGATGGGCCATGTTTGTCGTTGCCCTTATTAACTATGTTCAATTCTAAACGGTTAATCCTAGTTACAAATATGTTCTAACCTGTTGTCTTTCTGATTCATATCTTGCCCAAATAAACTCATACTTTTAAATGGGAATTGGGGAAATGTTATATTTAGACATCCACATATAAACAAATGTCATGAACAAACCAATGGACAGTTCTTCTAATGCTGAGTAACATTTCCAGTAAGAACCCAAATCTGCTCATATGGGTGCAGTTTGCTCTAATGCATTGAAGACACTCACCATATAGTAATAATCGAAGGTCTATTTTTTTCCCAATAGTCAAAGCAAGAGGTTCCAGAATTGAATAGTAATGTTGTACAGCTACTAAATATAATTTCATAGGAATGTCAGTCCTTCCAAAGTATAACTCGATAATTGGGGTGGGCTGTTTCCCATTTGTTCTTCATTCTTAGGATGAGATAAATGGGTACCGTTGCTTTTGCCCTCGTGGTTTTGTTGGCAAGAACTGTGAAATGGAAATAAATGAATGTGCCAGCAACCCATGTCAGAACGGAGGACGCTGCGATTACCAGGTGAATGGAATTTACTGTCGGTGTCTGCAGGGCTATTCAGGAGTCTTCTGTGAGGTAAGGGATATACTGATGTGTGCAAGCTTTCATGTATTGAGTACTGGAAAGAATCTTCTCAAGTTTACGTTAGGTAACACATAGCTAGAGCATTTCAGATCAATGCAGCTGTTTGATACTGTATAAATAAGCACATTTGCTGTGCGGAAGTGCTTTGTAGCTTAACACAGGTGAATTTTAAAAGGAGTTACTATAGTAGCAATTTTAAAAATCCATTTACACACATAAAGTTCACTTACATGTGAATATCCTAAGGACAATTCAATGGCATAATTTTGCAGCAATTTTCCAAAGCCTACTTACATGAATAAAGTGCATTTACACATGTAAAACCCAATTTTAAGCATGTAAATGCCCTAAATGTGCAGGATGGGAGGGTATGTATAATTCTAGTATTGTGTAAAATACCCTATATGCAGAATTCCAGAA
The DNA here is from genome assembly GCF_901001135.1 of Rhinatrema bivittatum. Taxonomy (NCBI): domain Eukaryota; kingdom Metazoa; phylum Chordata; class Amphibia; order Gymnophiona; family Rhinatrematidae; genus Rhinatrema; species Rhinatrema bivittatum. The sequence continues at coordinate 48,540,698 of NC_042618.1, read as the reverse complement.
TATTCTGTGGTTCCTTCTTTCTTTTTTTTTTTTTAATCTAGTTCTGTTTTTGATAATCAAATGTGTTTAGATTATTTTTATAAATTAGTAGTAAAGAATGCATGTTGTGAAAAAATTAAACCACTCTGTATTGTGTGAATAATAGTAGTTGACTTTTTTTTTTTTTTACTTTCTTTATTTCAGTAAAATGCATCTAGCAGTACTGCTTCTTTGAGGGTGTGTAATACGTTGAGGATAGGGTCAGTAATTTTAGCAGGAATCATTACCTTGGGGTTAATTTTGTAAACTTGCACATAAGATACAACATTTTTCCAAGTGGATTTGTTCATATAAGTGCACTTTTGAAAATTATCCTAGCAAAACTACACACCCAGTTACACCTGCTACTTAGCGCATGTAGTTTTTGTCAAGAATTTAAACACATACTTTTAAAAATCCTGATCCCACCCACACTCCACACCATAGAAAATTTCTCCCCTATGCTTGTAAAAATATGTACATATAGTGTGCAGGCGTTGCACGATTTTCTAAAGGGCCATTTCTGTGGGTAAAGAACTGTTACCTATGGAAATTTCTTTGGAAAATTACCCTCCCTTTTTTCATTTTGTATGTGCTTTAAACTGTTAACTGTGTAATAATGCACCCTTGTCCTTTAAAACACTGCACCCGTAGCTTGTGCTAAAGTAAAGGCAAGTTTCCTAGCCTCCAAAAGCATGAATGTCCATTGTGCTTGATCTGAAGCCCCAAGCCCCCTCTGCAGGAGGTTTCTTTTGCTCTAAATGCTGCAGAAATATGGCACCTCCCTCTAGTTTCTCAATAGCAAAGTAAGAAGAACCCAGGGCTGTTCCCTAGAAAGTGACCATTTTTGTTTGCTAATTAAAGACAGATATACTGAAGGGTTTTGTTTCTCTCCCCCCCCCCCCCCCCCCCCCCCCCACACACACACACACACTTTAGTGCCCATGGAAAAAATACTTAGTAATCTGGCTTTAAATGTGATAATTGGGCAAAACCAATCAGCTTTAGCACTAGTCCACTAAATCACATCCTAAAAGCAGCAAGCTTTGTATATTTATAAGAACATTTGAGAGGGCTGCCTGTTGAGAGACCTGACGCAAAGCTAGTAGTATGAGTTGGCCAGCTGCCCTTATGTTACAGGAAATCTCTACCACTCTTTCCAGACGTTTTAAAGTACCAGCTACTAAGATGCATGGGGAAAAGGAAATTTGCACTAATAGAAGGAAACAAGTGGATGATTCTGATTAGAGGAGATATGAGTGAGTGCAGTGCATTACAGTATTTATCAGACTGTTCACGGACACACAAAAATATGGATGATCTTAATGAAGGATTTCTGCTCCCATTTGTTATAAACCTACCCCTTTTTATGTAGATTTGGCTTTCTTAGTCTAAATATGTAGTTAGTCTGTGTTGTGGCCTAAAAACCTGAATAGATGAATCAGATAGGGCAGATTGCATTTTCAGCTACATAACACACCTTGCATTTAGGCTTGAATCTGTGCAGCAGCAACAATCGCTTACCTTGGTTTCAGTTTTCTTACAGGCTTCTGTTTCTTTTCTCTTTCCTTTGCAGTCTGTCACTAAAAATAACAACTTTGTGGTGGCTGGCTATCTATTTCAGAACAATTTTGGTTATAAAAGATGTTGGGATTTTTTTAATAAGGCACATAAATCTGGATTTACAATTCTTTGTGAATTTTGTTGTAGTTTATTTTTTATGAAGCTCTTTATTTACTTCTTGATACTCCTGATTTTTCAAGTATATCAATGTACATGCTTAAAGGTAGATTTTAAAAGCCTTCCTCGCGCAAAAACAGCCACGTACACTCACGTAAGTGGGTCGTGCAGAAGCTATATAAATTTTAGATAGCTGGGAAGTACGCACGTCCAACCCCTTGCGCGCACGCACCTGCACGCGCATGTTATAAAATCCGGTGTCCATGTGCATGCACCGGGTAGCACGTGCACATGGACGCTTGCGCGTAGCTTTTAAAATTTACCCCATACTTTATAAAATGGCACATATCGATACAGCCTGTTTGCTGTTAATCCTGTTATATGTAATTAATATTTACTAATTCTGTTATTTGTAAAGCATTGTTGCTAATTTATTGTTAATTGTAAACCGCGGTGATGTATATTTTACGTACTGCGGTATATAAAAACCTCTAAATAAATAAATATCTTCTTACACGTTTATTGGTGCATGTACAGCCCTTTTAAAATCTACCCAATTAGTGTGTATTAGTCCTAACATCTTCCTTTTCCTTCTGTATTCATTTTAAATAACATTGGGTGCCCCCACTCTCTCCTCCCACAATTCCTTCATACTTTTCCCATGATTGTGGACATTGTTGAATAGTGAAAATTGCAAGCTTGGCAAGTATAAAGGAAATTCAATGGAAGAACATTATCTTCTGTTGCAGGGCGGAGGACAATTGTTTGCTCTTGTTAACTAAAACACCTTGTCAAAAAATAAGCATAGCAAATTAACGCTGGCATCCACCACTTACTCCTTGTGCTGGCGTCCTTTTCCTTGTTCCTCGCCCCCCATCCCCTTTTCCCTTTGTCGTTTATCAAGTGATCACACTGACACAGTTATTGGTGTCAACAGGCCGCAGCTTTATTTCCATTAACATATCAATTAACTTCCTTGGGGCCACCCGAGCCGGTATGCTGTCCGTGACTGCCCGCCGTAACCAAGCCAGGCGTCCTTTAACCCTGGGCCCCCGCCGAGTCCCCGCTCCCAGGCGGGGGGTCCCACTATTTGGCACATTCGGCGCCCCGCCTTTGCGCCCCCCACTGCGCGGACCGGCTCCCACGCCGTCCGGTGATGCCGCCGGCACCACTTCCAATATATCCTCCGGCCCGGGTAACCGCCTAACCCCCGCCACCAAGCTGCGACAATCACCCCAACATTACACACATTTGTATTATGCTAACTGACAAGTAAGTATTCTGGCTAATGACCTCGTCCTAATCTGCCTGTCCTCTTGGGGGGGGGGGTGGGTGGGTGCCTTCCTGGTCCCGGCCAAGGGTGAAAAGGGCAGGGGCTCTCGCTCGCGGCCCCTTTAAAGGGGGCGCCGCGTCATAGGCCCGCGCCTCTGTCGCCTGCCGATGACGCGGTGCCCCCGTTTGTGGCGCGTCACCAGCGGCGCGCCTGTCGCCGCTGATGACCCGCCCCCTCCTCCCAATGCGTTCCTGCCCCCCCCCCCCCCGGCGGCCGCCGCACATCGCGGGTGTCACGCCGTTACGGGGGCGGCTCTGTCAGTCGCCACGAGCCTCCCAATAAACATTTGCACTGCTCTATATCTTAGTTTTTATCTACTGCTGCTCCCATTTCATATTTTGATTTAGCAAGAGAAAAAAAAATTAGAGAAGGAAGCTTATAAAGGGGGCACAAACTAGGCAAAACTCTTTTTTCTGTTGTAACAGGGAAGACTGGGGGTTTTGGTATTCCTTCTGGCTGCAACATCTTTTGCCCTCAGTGACAAAGTTGATTTAAACAAAAGTAGCAGAGAGACCATGAGAACTCTCCTTGATTATGAAAGACTTCCTTATAAGGCTGAAACTGCAGCCAGGTTTACATGGTTTAAGATTTGTTTAAGTTTGGCATTTTTGTCTTAATGGCAATAGCAAAGATTGGGTTTCAAAAGTTTCAACCTGAAGTTTTAATATTACTTTCTTCATTTATTGTGTGCATTTAATGAAATTACTCTTGCATGTAAAAAGATATACTGTGCCCTAAAGAGGAATATTTAAAAATGTAAATGTCAAATAGTTCTAGTCATGAGTGGGCTGTTCAGAATCTTTTAGTTGGTCTTCTGTAATGCCATGTTCATTATAGTACGTGAACATACAAGTTTAGAAAGCTTATATGTTTATAGTGGAAAAAATACATAGAAGCAGGTTTTATTTTTATCTTTAAACATTACTTTTGCATTCTTTCTTCCTTCACCCTTTTGCTCTGGCAGCTGTAAGTTTGTTGTACTAATTAACCATTACCCTGTTCCATTTTTGGCATGTTCATTATTTGTAATTCTACAAGTTTCATAACAAATTCATTGTTCTTGAATTCAAGCCTAGAGTTGAATGAGATGTAAAGTACTAAGCAATTTGAACCATCTGACTAGGTGTAGTATGGCTGTACACAGTACTGCATGGTGTACTAGCTTCTGTTTATTTTTGTAACCTGTGGCCTTCTTTTTGTTGCAGATGGATATTGATTTATGTGAGCCCAACCCTTGCCAGAATGGAGCCAAGTGTAATGATCTAGGAGGAGATTATTATTGTGCATGCTTGGATGACTATGATGGAAAGAATTGTTCTCACCTTAAGGACCACTGTAAAAACACTTCTTGTAAAGGTAGTTGCTTGATTTTGACAAATTAAAACCATGTGTGGTACCAATGTGAAATAAAATTTGAAAATGAGCAGTATTCTGCTTAAAAACTTTGTCTTTTAAGGAAGGCATAGAGAAGATGCATTTTGTTTGGTTTAATGTGGTATATGTTAATAATCTGCTTTCTGGAGTTAGGTCGATAACGGTTATGCTGCCCCACTGCTTTGTGGGAGATCTGAGTTCGATGGTCAGACTCCGCTTCTGCACCTCAGGCTCACCTGGAGTGGAAATATGGAAGGGATGAAGTTGCTCATTGCACAGTTAAGGCATAGGGAGGGTAATCTTTCTAAGGCATTTCTTCTGGTAAAACATTATACCCCCAGAAAGTGCTGAAAAGAATATATAAAATGTAAAAAAAAAATGGCCTGACTGATATAGATACTTACATACAGTTGTGTTCATAAGTTTGCATACCCCTGGCAGAATTTGTAAGATGTTTAGCATTTTAAGAAAACATGAGTGATCAGACAAAACACATTATTTTTAATGTGTTTTAAATTAAACTATTATGCATCACAGAATAGCATAATCATTAAGCAAACCATAGCAATATAGGAAATAACAAAATGGTCCTGTTCAAAATTTGCGTGCCCTTAGTTTTAATATCGTGTATTGCCCCCTTTTTTTGCATCAGTGATGGTTTGCAGTCTTTTGTGATAGTTGTGAATGAGGCCCTTTATTTTCTCATGTGGTAAAGCTGCCCATTCCTCTTGGCAAAAAGCCTCCAGATCCTGTAAATTCTTTGGTTGTCTAGCATGAACTGAATGCTCCCCAATGTGGCTCAGTAATGGTGATGGCCACTCCAGAACATTCGCTTCTGTTGCAGCCACTGAAGGGTTGACTTGGCCTTATGTTTCGGATTATCGTCATGTTGAAAAGTCCAAGTGTGCCCCATGCGCAGCCTCCTGCTGATAAATGCAAAATCTCCCCCAATATTTTCTGCTAAGATGCATTCATCTTGCTATCAATTTTGACTGAATTCCCTGTGCTGCTTTAGCTCACATATCCCCCAAAACAGCAGAAATCCACCTCCAAGCTTCACAGTAGGGATGCTGTACTTCTCTTCATAGAGTTTATGGTTGTGACCATAAAGTTCAATTTTGGTTTCATTACTCCAAATTTTGTTCCAGATGTTTTGAGGCTGCTTTAGTTACTGATTGGTGTATTGTAAGTGGGCTGTTTTTGGCGTTAGTTCAGCAATGGCTTTTTTTCTGGTAACTCTACCATGCAGCCCATTTTTATTTAAGTATCTCCTTATGTATGCTGAAATACCCACACCACATTGTTTCAGAGAAGCCTATATTTCAGTAGAATTTGCTTGCGGGTTTTTCTTTGCATCCCAACAAACTTTCCTGGCAGTTGTGTCTGAAATATTTCTTGGGCTACTTTGGAAATAATAGAACCCATAATTTTCCACTTCTTGATCAGTTTGAACAGTACAGATTGGCATTTTCAAATCTTTGGATATCTTTTTATATTCTTTTTATGATTTATAAAGTTGAACTACCTTTGCTTGCAGGTCTTTGACAGTTCTTTTGCTTTCCCCATTCTTCGGTAACCACCAAAGTCAGTGCGGCCCTGGATGAAATGCACAAGGGTTTCTCAAGAGCTAAGAAACTCATTGACTATTTATACACAGACACTAATTACAATCAAGCAAGGCACAGGTGTGGATACGTACCCTTCACTGCCATCTCAAACTGTGTGTGTCAATTTGTGTATATTATCAGCCCAAACATTCAAGGGAATGTAAACTTATCAGCACAACTGTAAACTGCCTCCTCTTGCATAAATTTACCGGCAGTGAGCAGGGGCAGGGTTAGGGAGGGGTTAGGGCTTGCATATATACTTCTAGATTTTCAAAAGTATGCATGCAAATTTCTAGGGGTACTTTCTGCAGATTTTTTTTTTTTAATCTGTGTAACTTGTGTGTGTATTTGCTGTGTAATTTAGGCAGGCTGTTCATACAATTATCCCCATAATGTATAGGCTTGGTTTGCATGCTTACTATGCACCATGGTTTGTGACCCTTCAACAGAGGGCTTGCAGTACAGTGGCTGGAGTAGACAATAGAAAAGGGATTTAAAAAGTGGGGAAAACTCTGGGTATGGTTGCATGAAGACTTGAGACTGTAGCCCATCAGAGACTAGTTTCATTTGAGATAAAGCCTTCATAGAAGCTGGAAGAAAACTGCTAAGCCAAAAATAAATCTTTCTGTCCAAAAGTTTACCATGATCCTATATAAATTATTAGTTTTACAAATAGATTTTTGCATTTCTTGTATGGCTGTCATAAAAACTTAGTTTAGCTTTGTATAATTAAGGGTTTCCAATATACTTTTTTTCTAGTCATAGATAGCTGTACAATAGAGATCTCCACTAATGCCACCCAGGAAGTTATCCGTTACATCTCATCGAATGTTTGTGGACCTCATGGGCGATGTGTCAGCCAGCCAGGAGGGAATTTTACTTGCTCCTGTGAGAGAGGTTTCACTGGCACTTACTGCCATGAAAGTAAGTAGTAATTTGCTGGTCCAATAGTGCTGCAAGAGAATTTGGATTGTTTATGTACCTTTTAAGAAAATACTTGATTTAGTATGAGAGTCTACAGCAGCAGTTTTTTATTGCTATCTATATTTTTGTCCTGCAGTGGGTGATGAAAAGTTTTCCTTTTCTTTAGATATCAATGACTGTTTTGGAAAATTCTGTAAAAATGGTGGGACTTGTATTGATGAGGTTGATTCCTTTAGCTGCATTTGTCCAAATGGCTGGGAAGGAGAGCTCTGTGACACAAGTAAGTTGGTGCAATATACAAATGTACATTTAAAGTTTTCACAGTATGAGTATTTCATAGGCTTTATTTCCAGTTGTGCGTGAAAGTACAAATGCCTACTGAAAAACCTGCACAAGCCAGCAGAGAATAGAAACTTGAATCTTAATGTTATCCGCCTGGTAAAATGATGAGTAATGTTTCATGAATTGTATTGAGTATCAAATTTTAAATAGCCGGCATGCGTGTAAAAATCCCGAGATGTGCGCATTGCCGGGCCGCACACGCCACGGGCATTTTAGAATGGCAGTGGCCACACGCGTGTATCACGCAGAAGATCTGGCTGTGCAAAAATTAGTGGGCCGGGAGAGGGCCTGGGTCTGGGTGGGGCAGGTTCGGCCAGGACAGCACCATTAGGGTTTGTCCTGGTGAAGCACGTGCCAGCAGCCGGCCAGCACGCGGAACTTACTTCTGCTCCTTAGAGAAGGTAAGTTCACAAACAAAAACAATTTAGCAGAGGTAGAGTGGGTTTAGGGGTTAGGGAGGAGAGGGGAAAAGGGGAGGAAGGATAGGTAGGGGGTTAGAGAACTGGGCAAAGGCCCAATTGTATCTCCGCACGTTTTATTACAAAATTCCCCCCCTCCCTGCGTGTGCAGGTAGCTGACTTTATAACATGCATGGGCGACGCATTGAAAATTTACCCCTATTGATGTAAGGAAATGGTTTAGGTCAGGTGTCCCCAATCACCGGTCCGCGGACCAGGACCAGGCCGTTGGGGGTTTTCTGCCGGTCTACGGCGCCGCCGCAGACCAGCACCAGGGCCGGTGGAAGCACAGGGCGCAGAGTATTAGGGGGCGCTGGGAGCAGTGGTATCCCAAGGGGAGCCAATGCCCCCGGGCGCAGGGAGGCTCATGCGGCTGCCAGTGGACCTCATCCCACTGGCGGCTGAGCAGCAACACGCATATAGCAGGCAGATCGGCAGGGCCGTGGTGGAGCTCATGTCACCACGGCCCGAAGAAAAAGATCGTGTTTAAACGCACTGATGCTCCTCCTCCTTCCTGACTGTGCGGCCCTGGAAGTAAACGTTGCCGGAACCGCGCTTGAAGGAAGGAGGAGGAGCATCAGCGCGTGCAGAAGAGGAGCAGCGCTTACGGGCCGCCGCGGATCCCAAGTCGCAGCGGCCCGAGAAGAGGAAGAGGGCCCAGTAGCAGGGCCGCTGCGGCCCGAGAAGATCAGGGCCGCTGCAGAGCCCATCCTGCAGTGACCCACGAAGAGCAGTCCCAGCGGTGAGAGAGAGACTGAGGGTCTATAGTGTGCGTGTATGAGATGAGTTGAGAGACCGTGTGTGGGAGTGAGGACCTGAATGTTTGCAGACACAGCATGTGAGAGCCTGTGTGTGAGAGAGACAGCATGTGACAGTGAGAGCCTGTGTGTATGAATGATTGTATGAGAGAGAGTATGTGACAGTAAGAGCCTGTACTTGAGCAAGACAGCATGTGGGAGTGAGAGAGAGCCTATGTGTGTGTCAGACAGCATGTGCCAGTGAGAGACTGTGTGTATGAATCATTTGTTTGAGAGAGAGCATGTGACAGAGCCTGTGTGTGTGTGTGAGAGAGAGAGAAAGCATGTGAGAATGAGAACCTGACTGTGTGTTTGAGGGAAGAAGATGGAGAGAAAAATAGAGAAAAAGACAATATAAAAGAAATTGGCAAAAAAATAAGAAAGGGAAGGTGGGGAAAAAAAGCCTGTGACCACCAATTAGAAAACTAAGATCACACAGCAAAGGTAAAAAAAAAAATTACTTTTTAGTGATTGGCACGTGTAATCTTTGGTAATGTGCAAGAATAGCATTTTCTCTATGCGGATCTCACAATGTACAAGATCAGCATGGAGAAAGTGGAAGCCCACGGGGCCTGCACAGAGGAGGCAGCAGAATGGGCTTCAGTGTCAGTAGCAGCAATCGGCACCTCCCCAATAGCCATGCAGCAGCAGTGACAGTGGCAGCAGAGGAATGAGAGAGGCTCTGAGGTTGCTGGCAAAAGAAAGAGAGGGGGTCTCTGTCGTTAGTGTGTGCATGTGTATGAATGGGAGTCTGCCTGGGGGTTTGTGTGTGTGAATGAATGGGAGTCTGCCTGAGGGTGTATGTGTGTGAATGCATGGGTGCCTGCCTGAGGGTGTATGTGTGTGAATGCATGGGTGCCTGCCTGAGGGTGTGTCTGTGTATGAGAATGAATAGGTGTCTTCCTGGGGTTTGTATGTGTGAGAATAGGTGCCTGCCTGTGTGTGGTGTGTGTGTGTGAGAATAAATTGGTGCCTGCCTGGGGGTCTGTGTGTGTGAGAATGAATGTGTGCATGCCTGGGGGATGGGGAGGGAGTGTTGTGAAAATGAATGGGAGCCTGCCTGGGGTTCAGTGTGAGAATGACTGGGAGCTTGGTTTGGTGCTCACAGCCAGGGGAGGTCATGAGAGGGAAGGCGTCAGGTGGAGGAGAGAGGTGTGAAGTTTGGAAAACAAGGGAAACAAGCTCAGTGCTTCCACTCATTCCGAACCTATGGTGAGTTGTCACATTCACATTATAAATGTCATAATTAAATAAGTATGCACTAAAATCCAACCCCCGCCCTGCCCTGCCGGGCCATGGAAAAATGGTCTTGCTTGAAGCTGGTCCCTGATGCAAAAAAGGTTGGGGACCACTGGTTTAGGTCATATGGGGAAAGTTGTGGTATTTTAAAGCATCAGTACCACTTAAATGTTTTAAAGCAATTGGCAGAGGGACTAAAATGATTCTAGTTCTGATTGTTATGGTCTTAGGGCAAAATAAAGTTTTGTTGTTTTTTTTCTTTTTCATTTTCTTAAAACTCACCATATAGATCTACATAAATTGGATTGTTGCTGTTCTTAAAGCAGCAGTACATTCTGCTAGAACATAAGTTTTTATGGGAGGAGAATTGGGATGTAATTATACACGATGCCCACCTGTTTCTGCAAGACATGTGGAGGGGAATGGGTCGCCAAAATATTTTAAGACTAAAATAAAAGCAAGGAATAAAGCCAACAAAGAGGAGTAATGGAGCAAAGAAGCAAGCATGTTAGTGGTCTCTTCATTGCAAATGTTTAGGAAGTCAATTGATTGCTGTAGCACATTCTTGTGTTAAAACCAGTTTGTGCTTTAACATATACTTGCAAGATGTATTATACAGAGATTGTTTCCAGTGATTTATACAGGATAGCTGCATTACATCTGCTTTTAAGATCTATAAATGTCAGGTTATCACTGTCTTGAACTGGGTAGAATACAATGTGTATAATAATTTCCATATACTTCTTACTGAGACATCACCTATCTAACTTGAGAAATCTTTGCTGTGCAGTACCAAACTGGCAGATTTTATGGTTTTAAGTGCTTGAGAAACTAGGTTGAAATCACTAAAGTGATTACATTTGTGACTGACGTTTAATTGTTGTCACTTTTATATTGTTTCCTGACTGCAAACGTTGACATTAAGACATCCAAACATTGAGAGCACTATGTGTTATAAATGAATGTTAGCATTATCTAGCTATGCTTCTGGAGTTTTACTTGTATTTAAATACTTTTTTTTTTTTTAAACAGATTTTGATGACTGTAATCCAAATCCATGTCACAATGGCGGCAAATGCATTGATTTAGTGAATGATTTTTACTGTGAATGCAAAAATGGCTGGAAAGGCAAAACCTGTCATTCACGTAAGTTAGGGTTGTTTACTTGACTTTTCTGTGACAAGGAGTGAGTTATTTTTTATTTTAATTATTGAAATTCATATTCAGTGTGTCCAAAAAATTGTTCATAGCAGTTAACAAAATCATGTGCATAAACACACAAAACAAGACAAAAACATCAAACCTGAACCAACAATAACACAACCGTATTTGTTTAGGTGACTAATCCAGAAATGGAAAAGCTATAATCAAGGATAAAATAGACAAATTTCAATTACTTTTGAGAAACTAGAGCCAACTGCTGGCTATAAAACCACTGGCAACACCCCAGAATTTAAACATTACAGCTTATCATAGAGAATTAGGTTATTAATTTTCTTCCTAAACAGTAGATAATCAGTTTCCTCATGAAGGTCAGAGGGCAAAGAATTCCATAAAGGTCCTGGAACTGAGAAAACAGTATGATGGGTCTCCTGCAGGCAGAACTGTGAAGAAATGAACTGCCAACAGGGCTTCCTCTGACTGTAATGGATGACTGGTCAGATATGACAGCAAACATTGTCTAAGCTAATAAGGAACCTCATCATTGATAACTTTATGAATCAGCACAAGGACCTTAAATTGAACCTGTGGGGAAATAGGAAGCCAGTGGAGTTCTGCCAACTTCAGGGTAATCTTGTCCTGGAACGTGGAGCCAGTAATGAGCCTATCTGCTGCCTTTTCAACAAGATACAAGACATGCAGCAGTGACTTCGGGAGGACCTGATATATAGAATTACAGTAATCAGTGGAACATAAAGCCAGTGATAGGATTGTTGAATGAAAATCCCTTTGAGACAAAATGTACTTTAACCTCCTCACTAGACTAAGCTTAAAAAAAAAAAAGATTCAGCAACAGCTTTGAGCTAGCTGTTAAGGGATGACCAGGAATCCAACAGCACCCCCAAAAACATAACTGCCATACTGGGTTAGCTTAAGGCTCTGTCAAGCCCAGTATCCTAATAGTAGTCAATCCAGGTCTTAAGTACTTGGCAGGATCCCAAATAGAAGATAGATTTCATGTTGTTTATGCCCATGGATAAGTGGTGGCTTTTCCCAAGTCTTCCTGGTTAATAATAGTTTATTGACTTGCCTCCAGGAGCTTCTCCATACCTTTTTTTTTTTTTTAAGCCCAGCTATGCTAATTATCTTTACCACATCTTCTGGCAATGAATTCCAGAGCTTAATTGTTTACTGAGTGAAAAAATATTTTATCAAGTTTGTTTTAAATGTGCTACTTAGTAACTTCATGGAGTGTCCCCTAGCCTTTTTTTTTTTTTTTTTTAATTTTTTGAAAGAGTAAATAACTGATGTGTATTTACATGTTCCATTCCACTTATGATTTTATAGACTTCTATCATATCTCCCCTCAGTTCTCCACGCCAAAGAGCCCTTTGGCCTTTCCTTATAGGGAAGCTGCTCCATGCCCTTTATCATTTGGTCGCCTTTCTCTGTACCTTTTCTAGTTCCACTCTTTCTTTCGAGATGTGACGACCAGAATTGCATGTGGTACTCTAGCTGTGATCTCACCATGGAGCGATACAGAGGTATTGTGATATTATCCCAGGACAAGCAGGATGCTAGTCCTCACATATGGGTGACATCAGTAATGGAGCCCTATACGGAAAAACCTCTGTCAAAAGTTTCTAGAAACTGGCACAGTGTGCCCACTGAGCATGCTCAGCATGCCATGATATTCCTGACCACAGGGGTCTCCCTTCAGTCTTCTTTTTTCTGCGGAGCCGTTAGCCTTGCGGTTATTTGGAGTCCTATGAGGTGATTTTCACCACATAAAAAATTAAGAAAATTATTCGAAAAACTTTAGAACTGCAGGGGTCTCCTGTTTTCACCGTACGTGGTAAGTTTTTCTCTCGGTACCGTACAATCCCGTACCGTTTATTTCGTCTGCAAGTCATTGATGGCTGTCCGACATTGCCAAGGCCTCGGGTTTTAAAAAATGCCAGACTTGCTCCCGCACAATGTCCATTACGGACCCACACTTAGAGTGTGTTATTTGCCTCGGCGAAAAACACGATGTTTTAACATGTACTAAGTGTGCCGAGATGACGCCGAAAGGCAGAAAACTCCGGATGGAAAAATGGAGCATTTTTTCCCGATTACAACTGATGCCATCCACGTCAACATCAATGCAGTCGTCTCCGACTGGAGCAACTTGTAAAGTTCTCCTTAAAGAAAAAACCGGACGAAGCAGGAGATGGAGTCGGTGACGGTCTGTCAAGGTCCTCCATGCGCTAGATGTCAACCACCGAAGGTAAACAAAAACATCTGCATCGACATCGGAGGTCACACGAATCAGACACCGACCCGATATCCGGTAGTTCATCGAGAGACTCGGGATCAGCACTGAAGAAACCTTGGGGACCGGACGTTTCACCAAGGCCTTCTACACTGAGGCGATCCCCACCGATATCGGTGCCGGGAACTGTACCCCCACAGGGCCCTGTGGAGGTACCGGTATCGCCTTCGCTGCCTTCCCCCATAGCTGCTCTGGTTTCACCAGCTATGCATGCGGAACTGGACGGATATATCCGCCAGGCAGTATGGGATGTGCTCCTCGATACGATGCCAGCTCCGACTCATCCATCGAGGCCAGCGGCATCGCCATCGTCAGTGCCACCGGTTCCATCGACGCCACCTCCGATTACATTAACGGTGCATCCGACACCAACGATGCCACTACCGGCGCATCCACTGATGATACTATTGATGCCAGTGCCGGATCTATCTTTTTTGGCACCATTAATGGCAAAACTAGACACCCTTATTGGTGCCATTCCATCAAAACCTCTGGAGAAACCGGTACCAGCTCCAATTGAGGAAGAACCACCGATCCCAGAGCCAATCCCGGGTCCATCAGGGATTCCACGCTCCCACCCACCGGTATCACTGTCTTTTCCATCAAAACCGACAGAACATCCATCGATGCCAAAAAGTTAGACCTTTGACACCTCTTGGGTCTCATACCCCGGATACCTGGCAAGATACAGACACTGATACCTCCTCAGAGGAAATTCTTTCTGAACCATCTCCTCCAGAGGAAAGAAGAAAATCTCCTCCAGAAGACCTCTCCTTCTCAAGTTTTGTGAAAGAGATGGCTGATACCATACCCTTTCAATTACAAACTGAAGAAGATGCCAGAGAAAAGACCCTAGAAGTGCTCCAATTTGTGGATCCACCTAAGGAGGTCTTAGCCATTCCAGTGCATGAGGTCCTTACTGAACTTTTACAAAGGTCATGGGAGCATCCCTGTTCCATCCCTCCGGTCAACAAAAGGACTGATGCGACGTATTTAGTCCAGCACACTCCTGGTTTCCATAAGACCCAGCTACCCCACCATTCAGTGGTAGTTGAGTCAGCGCAAAAGAGATCAAAAAGAGTGAAGACTCACTCTTCTACTCCACCAGGCAAGGATAATAGATTCCTGGACAACATTGGCAGAAAAATATTTCAAGGGTCTATGTTGGTTTCCCGGATTGCGGCATACCAATTATATATGACCCAATACCAACGAAACCTATGGAAACAGATACAATATACATTATGCACTACATGCGTTCAAGGACTGCCTTTCCCACAAGACTGTTCTGATCCAAACGGACAACACAGTAGCCATGTGGTACATCAACAAGCAAGGAGGTACGGGCTCGTATCTCCTCTGTCAGGAAGCTGCACAGATTTGGGACTGGGGCCTGAACCACTCAGTGTTCCTCAGGGCCACTTATCTGGCAGGAATCCACAACATAGTGGTAGATCGACTCAGTCGTCAATTCCAACCACACGAATGGTCCCTGGATCCCTCAGTAGCAACCAGGATCTTTCAACGTTGGGGTCATCCAACAATAGACCTCTTTGCATCACACCTCAATCACAAAGTGGACAATTTCTGTTCTCTACACAAACAGAAGAGCCAACTAGCCAAGGACGCCTTTGCTCGCCCTTGGAACACAGGCCTACTATACGCATAACCTCAGATACCGCTTATAACCAAAACTCTAGTGAAGCTACAACAGGACAAGGGAACCATGATTCTCATAGCCTCATATTGGCCTCGACAAGTATGGTTTCCAATACTTCTTGATCTCTCGGTCAGGGATCCAATTCATCTGGGAGTAGCTCCCACTCTCATAACTCAGGATTAGGGAAGGTTGCGCCATCCCAACCTTCAATCCCTATCCCTGACAGCATGGATGTTGAAAGCTTAATTTTGCAGCTACTCAATCTTCCAACCAATGTATCTCAAGTGCTTATAGCTTCACGTAAACCTTCAATGCAAAAGAACTATTCTTCGAAATGGAAAATGTTTACTTTGTGGTGCAGCCAAAAAAGTATTGATCCTTTCACCTGCCCCACTACTTCTTTACTAGACTACTTATACCATCTTTCAGACTCTAGTCTCAAGACTTCATCTGTTAGAGTACATTTAAGTGCAATCTCAGCTTATCACAACAAGATGGCAGATGCACCTATATCGTCACAACCTCTTGTCAGTAGATTTATGAGAGGTTTAACTCACATTAAACCACCAATTCAGACACCTGTCACAGAATGGGACCTTAATCTGGTGTTAACAAGGCTCATGCGTTCTCCATTTGAACCCATGAGTTCCTGTGATATTAAATTCCTCACATGGAAGACTATCTTCCTCATAGCTATTACATCGGCTAGAAGGGTTAGTGAATTACAAGCACTTGTCACATACTCACCCTATACAAAATTCCTACATGACAGAGTGGTTCTCCGTACACATCCAAAATTCCTACCCAAGGTAGTTACGGAATTCCACTTGAACCAATTCATAGTTTTACCCACATTCTTTCCAAGGCCTCATTGTCACCCAGGAGAACAGGCCTTACATACCTTGGACTGTAAACGTGTTCTATCTTTTTACTTAAACCGCACTACAGTCCAAAGGAAATCCAATCAACTTTTTGTTTCTTATGATCCAAACAAACCGGGTAAAGCAGTGGGTAAGCATACTCTATCCAATTGGCTAGCAGATTGCATAAATCTCCTTCTCCATAAGAAGGCAGACCTTCCTCTCCAAGGGCGAGTAAAGGCACTTTCAGTAAGAGCAATGTCAACATCAGTAGCACAATATCGTTCAGTGCCAATATCTGACATATGTAAAGCCGCAACATGGAGTTCACTTCATACCTTTGCGGCTCACTACTGTCTCAACAAGGAAGGACGACAAGATTCAGCCTATGGACGATCTGTCTTAAAGAACTTGTTTCCAGCATAATCCCAACTCCTTCCGCATCCAACCTTTCGTGATTTCAAGCTGCCTCATTTTTTCCAACAGTACGCCAGTTGTTGTGCCTGTTGCACAAGTTGTACGCTGTTGGTCCCATACAAGAATGACTCAGCCTGTAGCTTGCTAATCACCCATATGTGAGTACTAGCATCCTGCTTGTCCTGGGATAAAGCAAAATTGCTTACCTTGTAATGGGTGTTATCCCAGGACAGCAGGATGTAGCCCTCACGAAACCCACCCGCCACCCCGCGGAGTTGGGTCCGATACGTTTTATTATTTTATTTTTGGCTAACGCATATTACTACAAAAAAGACTGAAGGGAGACCCCTGTGGCCAGGAATATCATGGCATGCTGAGCATGCTCAGTGGGCACACTGTGCCAGTCAAAAGTTTCTAGAAACTTTGACAGAAGTTTTTCCGTATAGGGCTCCATTACTGATATCACCCATATGTGAGGACTACATCCTGCTGTCCTGGGATAACACCTATTACAAGGTAAGCAATTTTGCTTTCTCAGTTTTATTCTCCATTCCTCTCCTAATTCCTAGCATTCTGTTTGAAATCCTTGTTCACTGTGATTTATTTCAGTTTCTCCAAATCGCCATTAAATTCAATTTCTAGCATGGGTATCTTCTCAGTAAACATAAAGGGCCAGATTTTAGTACCTATGCGCAGGCGTAAATTTATGCGAGCAACCCGGCGCGCACACATCTATGCCCGATTTTATAACATGCGCACGCAGCCGCGCGCATGTTATAAAATCTGGGGTCAGCGCACGCAAGGGGTGCACACTTGTGCACCTTGAGCGCGCCGAGCCCTAGGGGAACCCCAATGGCTTTCCCTGTTCCCTCCGAGGCCTCGGAGGGAACTTTCCTTCCACCCCCCCCCATACCTTTGTTATGCAAGTTGCGCCTGCCTCTGGGCAGGCGTAGGTTGCGCGCGCCGGCCAAGAGCCGGTGCACGATCCCCTGGCTTAAAGGCCCTACGGAGGCCTCTGGCCACGCCCACGGACCACCCCCACCCCGCCCCTTTTTTCGGGGCATACGAGCATCGCCGGGCCTATGCAAAATAGGCTCGGCGCATGTAACCCCCATGGATTTACTCGCATAGGGCTTTTAAAATATGCCCCAAAGCAAAGAATTAATTTAGTCTTTCTTCTCTGCATGACCTTGTCTTAAGTACCCCTTTTATCCCTCACTCATCTAATGGTCCAGCCAACTCCCTCTAACTTGCATCACATTTTTCATTTCTTCATTTGGATCCTACCTTTTTTTTTTTTTTTTTAAGATGGTTTTTAGGCTATTATAACCTTTTATCTCAACTTTTAACCATTCCAACAGTCATTTGGCCTGCCTTCTGCCTTTTTTAATGCAGAGAATTCATGTGGATTGGCCTCCCAAGATGGTATATTTGAACACTGTCTAAGTTTATGTAAACTTTTAAATTATGCAGGTCATGAGTTGATATAAACTGCTGCATCTTTTAATTTTTTTCTATTTTCCTCATTTTATCAGTCTCCCTTTTGAAAGTTAAATGCTAGAGCTAGTAGTTTTCCTTAATGTCTTCCCCCAGTTAAATCAAATTTGATGTTTTATGATCAGTATTGCCAAGTGGCCCCACTACCTTTATTTCTTTACCATATGCATTCCATTAATCATTAGGTGTAAAATAGCTCCCCCTCTTGTCAGTTCCTGGACCAGCTGCTCCATGAAGCAATCTATTTCATCTAGAAACTTTCTCTTTCTAGCATATCCTGATATGACGTTTTGCCCAATCAATAGAAACATAGACATTTCGGCAGAAAAGTTCAAATGGTCCATCTAGTCTGCCCAGCAAGCTTATGGTAGCATCTGCTGTGCCATGCAGGTTACCTCCATACTTACCAGTTACCTAGACCATAAGTGTCGGGGCCCTTGTTAGTTGCTGTCTGAATCCAATTCTCCATTATCTCTTGCCATTGAAGCAGAGAGCAATGTTGGAGTCGCATCACAAGTATCAGGGTTATTGATTAAGGGGTAGACTTTCAAACCCCGGCACCCGTAAATCCCGGGCTTTACATGCGCCGGGCCAATTTTCAAACAACCTGGCCATACGCATAAACCCCGGGACGTGTGTAAGTCCCGGGGCTTGAAACGGAGGCGGGGGCAGGGCTAGAAGCACCCGGCACAGTGCATGCCAGCACCCTGCTCCAAGGCAGGAGCAAAAGGTGAAATAAAAAAATTTGTGCTAGTTCGGATAGGGATAGGGTTAGGGCAGGATAGGGGAAGGGAGGTTAGGCTAGAGGGTTGGGAAGTTCCCTCCCAGTCCGCTCCTTAATTGGAGCGGACTGGGAGGGAACTGGGGAAGGCCCCAACCATCACCGTGCGTAATTGCAAAAGTGGACCCCCCACCCCTTGCGTGCACTGACTCAGCATGTTATAAAATCACGCGTCCATGTGTGTGCGCCGGGTAGCGCGCGCACATGGATACGCGCACATAAGTTTTGAAAATCTACCCTCTAGGGTAGTAACAGACGCATCAGCAAGTTACTCCCATGTTTATTTGTTTCCACAGACTGTAAAAGTCGGGGTCCTTGTCAGTTGTTGTCTGAATCCAATTCCCCTTTTCATCTTTTCCCTCGCTGTTGAAGCAGAGAGCAATGATGGAGTTGCAGCAACAGTATGAAGGCTTATTGGTTAAAGGTAGTAACCGCTGCACCAGCAAACTAACCCCCATGCACTCTTTTCTTTATTTCCATCCTCTAGCCTTTAGGGATCCACAGTGTTTATCCCATGCCCCTTTGAATTCTTTCACTGTTTTTGTCTTCACCACTTCCTCTGGAAGGGCCTTCCAGGCAACCAGCACACTCTCCGTGAAAAATCAATCAGATTTGTCTGACAGGACCTTCCCCTGGTGAATCCATGCTGCCTTGGGTCCAGATTCCTCCTGATTGTAGACAGCTCATCATCCTTTCCTTCAGCAAAGTTTCCATTAATTTTCCCACCACTGAGGTGAGGCTAACTGGCCTGTAGTTTCCAGCCTTGTCTTTGCTACCACTCTTGTGAAGCAGGACCACCACCGCTCTTTTCCAATCACGCAGCACCACTCCTGTTTCCAGGGATCTATTGAACAGGTCATGCAGCGGACCCACCAGCATTTCTTTGAGCTCCCTTTGTAACCTGGGATGAACCTCATCTGGCCCCATGGCCTTGTCCACTTTGTTTTCCTAGTTCTTCTCATATATTCTCTTCTGTAAATGGAGTTTCATCTACCCCAACTCCATCTATGGTCTTGTCAACCAGCATTGGTCCTTCCTCTTTAGTGAACACCAAACTGAAGTATTTGTTTAATATTTCTGCCATTTCTTCATCTCTCTCCACACAGGGCTCCTCCATGAAGTTAGCAAATAGCACAAATTAAAACTAATCAGAGAAAATTCTTTTTCACTCAGTGCACAATTAAGCTCTGGAGTTTGTTGCCGGAGGATGTGGTTACTGCAATTAGTGTAGCTCGGTTTAAAAAAGGTTTGGATAAGTTCTTGGAGAAGTCAATTCATTTCTATTAATCAAGATGACTTAGGGAATGGCCTCTGCTACTACTGGCATCAGTAGCATGGGATCTTCTTAGTGTTTGGATACTTGCCAGGTTCTTGAGGCCTGGTTTGGCCACTGTTGGAAACAGGATGCTGGGCTTGATGGACACTTGGTCTGACCCAGTATGGCAATTTCTTATGTTCTTATCAGCTTTCAATTTTACTATACCACTTTGGGCCTCCCTTCTTTCTCTGATATATCTGAAAAATGTTTTGTCACCCCGCTTTACCTCTTTGGCAATCCTTTCTTCCACTTGACCTTTTGCTTTCCTGATTTCTTTCTACATCTCTTCCCTCAGTTTTAAGATATTCTTCCTTGTGTTCCTTTTTTGGGGGATCCTATATACTTCTTGAATGCTCTTTTTGCCTTAATTTTTTCAACTACCTCTTTTGAGAACCAGATCGGTTTCTTTTTCCTCTTACTCTCCTGACATATAGATGTGTTGTTTTTGTAATAGCTCTTTTAAATTTGACCCACTGTTTCACTTTGCCCATTTTCTCCCAGTCTTCCAGTTCTTCCTCCTGGTACATCCCCATTTTGACAAAGTCCATTTTTGTGAAACTCAAAACTTTGGATTTTTGTTTGACTTCTCTATATCCTATTCTCGATATCGAACCATAGCGTCTCATGATCACTAGTGCTCAGGTGAGCCCCTACCTGAACATCAGAGACATTCTTCATTAGTGAGCACTAGTTCAAGGATCATACCCACCCTTGTGGGTTCCATTACCATTTGAGCAGAGCGCCTTGAAAAGACACCTATTATCTTTCTACTTTTTGTAGATTATGCAGAAAGGATGCTGCAATCCAGAGATTAAAATCTCTAGCGAGCAACACCTCTTCCTTCCTTCCCACTGTTTGGATGTCCTTGATCAGGTTTCTCTTCAGTTCATCCATTTGAGTTGGAGGCCTGTAGATCACACCAGTAAAAATGGAAGCACCATATTCTCTTTTTAGGGCGGTCTATAATGCTTCTTTACCCGACATCCCTTGCAATTCAGTTGCTTGGATATTGTTTTTGACATAAAGAGCTGCTACTCCCCCTTTTCTGTCCTTCCTTAACAAATTATTGCCTGAGATGGAAGTACCCCAATCATGAGACTCAGTGAAACATGTCTCCGTGACAGCAACAATGTCCAATTCTGCCTCTACCATTAGGGCCTGGAGGACTGCCATTAGGGCATGCCCAGTAGGTACCAGTCAAAGTTGTAGAAACTTTGACAAAACTGTTGCGTGATTGGGCTCCATCCTGATGTCACCCATATGTGAGGACTAACATCCTACTGTTCTGTGAGAACACCTGTTACAGGTAAGCAACTCTGCTTTCCCTGCACGTACCCAGATCAGTCCAGACTTCTGGGTTTTGCCTCCCTTCCAGCAGATCGAGACAGAGAAAGTTTCACCTCATAACCTGGTGTGCCACCTGCAGTTCCTCAATATTTCTGTCTCCAGCAGATGGAGGTGGTGCAAAACCTGCGTTCTGTACCTGAGTAAAAAAAAAAAAAAGGGGGGGAAGAAGCATAATCCTCCCAGGGGGTTGGCAGATCCTAGTGGGACCATCCCCCCCTGGTAGAAGGCTAAGGACAATCAGGGCTCAGGGACCCTAAAATTGCTCTTTCTGTGCCAGGGGTGACAGCTGGTAATCCGGCTTCCTCCTCTCCTGCGAGGATCGTGAGAAGCCTTTGCCACCCTTCGTCAGGGAAGTAATCCTTTTTTTTTATTTGTCAAGTTTAAAAAAAAAAAAAAGACAAGGGTTTATCTAGCGCCGATTTTGGCTGCTTGTCCCGTCGCTGGAGGCAGCCGAGAATGCAGCACTCAGGTTAAGTAGTTTTTGCTGCTCCCGGCTCCTGATCCCACATACAGTTTTTCAGCGCCTGCTGTGAGGTCAGTGTTGCGCCGGGCCTTGCCACTCGCAAACCTCTGTTTAGTGTGTGAGAGTGTGCTTCGCGGCTCAAAGCCGGCTGATGTTCCTGCTGCCTTTCCGGAGGAGAAGGGGTTCCTTGTGAGGAGCTTCTGCTGCAGTAATTAAGCAGCGTGGCCCTGGCAGGTTGCTGGCTGCTCCAGACGAGGCCGATCCATTCCCACTAAGCGCGGGAATGGCAACCATCTTTAAAACATTTAAGGATGCTGGGCAGAGAGCAGCAGTGGGAGGAGATTTGGTTTCTGGGGTCTCTCTAAGGACGGTGCTCTCTTTTCTGCCACAGGTGGTTTCAGCATTTCACTTAAGTCAGCCAGAGGAACTTCCTGCCTTTAAAAATCTGGAGATTGACATGCCATATGCTAAGGAATTGAGATGTTTGATGTCAGAAGGGGTTTGTTGTGGTATCTAGAGGTCACTAACAGTTTCCTGTTGTCTGATCACCTTTTTGTGCTATGGAGTGGTGCAAAAAAGGGTCAAAAAGTGTCATTGGCCACAATAGTGCGTTGGTTGAAGGAGGCTATCGGTTCTGCTTAAATCTGTCATGGTCGTCCTGTCCTAGTCTGCCTTCTGGCAGAGTGCCAATTGGTCTCGCCACAAGAGATTTGTAGGGCGGCTACGTGGAAGTCTTTATATACCTTTTCCAGACACTATCAATTGGATGTCCAGGCTCTGGAGGTCAGCAGTTTCGGTGAAAGTGTGCTTCGAGCGGGACTCTAACAGTCCCACTCCAGTTATGGAAGCTAAGGTACATCCCAGGAATCTGTACTGATCTGGTACATACAGGGAAAGGAAAATTTGGTTCTTACCTGCCAATTTTCATTCCTGTAGTATCACAGATCAGTCCAGAGTCCCGCTCAATGGGGAAAAGGAGTTTTTGGAGAGTCCACTCGATCTCTTTACTCTTAAGATTCTGAAGATTTCAGAAAAATTCCAAAGTATGGTACTGGTTTCTCATTAGTCTTTGCAAGAAAGGTTCCAAATTTGGTTATAATTCTCAATTATGAGGTTTCCTCTTTCCTCTGCTCATTCTGGGGGAATATTATAAAGTTGTTTTAATAAGTAGTTTTGTTAAATATTTTATGCTTGGGTACTGAGTAATATTGAGAAGCTGCAGATGGCACACCAAGTTATGAGGCAGTGCCTGCAAAACTTTGTCTGTCTCCATCTGCTGGAAGGGAGGCAAAACCCAGGAGAATGGACTGATCTGTGGTACTATAGGAATGAAAATTAGCATGTAAGAAGCAATTTTCCTATCTTAATACAGTCTGCTCTTAAAGGCATCAGAGCTACTTTGCCTTTATTGGAACTTTTGTACTGGATGCTCTGACTTCCCTATTTTGTTAGTATCTTTCGAAAATACCTCTCTCCAAAAGAAATCTTGGGTTTCAGTCTAAACTGACAGAGAAAGACACAGATTTTGACATTAGGCAGATATTCAGGAGGAGACAGGTGGCTCACCCAGAAGATTTTGGTTTTCTGGAGATTCGGTACCAGTTTGTTTGATATCCAGATATTCAGTGTCTATATATAGGGCAAACAGAACCAAAGTAAAAGCTTCACTTAAGTCCCATGGTAGATACAACCTGGATATCGTCCACATAAATTCCGTAGCTTACCCTAAGAGGATAATTATACAAAGGGTGTAAATGTAAATATTATCTAGGTCTGTTCTGAGCAGCATTGACCAACAATCCTTACCTGCTGCAATCTTCCAGTGAGGAAAGAGGCAAACCAACCAATCACAGTATGGCTAAGACCAATAGCATGAATACATTCAGTCAGGATATCATGACCTTATAGTATCAAATGCCACATATGTATCTAAATATACCAATAACATAGATCCACTCCTGTCCAACCCATTTCCCAGGCCACATTGGAGAGCGTCCAGTAGGGAAACAAAAGATGTCTTCATGACATAGTCCTTTTGAAACCTACACAGGAAAAGGTCTAGGACATGGATTTCCAGGATGTCCTCAAGTTGTTCTAACAACCAACTTTCATATTTACCAAGGAGAGGAAAATTAGTAATTGGGAGGTAGCTTGACAATTCAGAAGGGGACCAGGCTGGAATTCAACATTGTTCAGATAGCACATTTTAGGGAATCTAGTAGCATTCTCTCACTAGGGAGTCCTTAATTATTCTTCAGAGGAAATCAAAAGTGGAAGCCTGCAAGGAACAAATCACCCAGTCCCAAAAAGGATAAGGGGTCATAAGAACATAAGACTTGCCTTACTGGGTCAGACCAAAGGTCCATCAAGCCCAGGGTGGCTCTCTTGGTCATAAGTACCTGACAGGGTCCCAAAAGTTCAATAGATTCCATGCTGCTTATCCCAGGGATAAGCTGTGGATTTCCCCAAGTCCATCTTAATAATGACCTATGGACCTTTCTTCCAGGAACTTGTCTAAACCTTTTTTTAAACCCAGCTACACTAACAGCTTTCACCACATCCTCCAGCAACAAATTCCAGAGTTTAATTATATATTGAGTAAAAAATATTTTTTCATATTAGTCTTAAATATATTATCTAATAACTTCATTGAATGTCCCCTAGTCTTTGTACTTCTTAAAGAATAATCAACCGATTCACATTTACCCGTTTCACTTCACCCATTATTTTATAGACCTCTATTATCTCCCCTCACCCATCTATTCTCCAAACTGAAGAACCCTAACCTCTCTAACCTTTCCTCCCTTCTCTGTACCTTTTCTAATTCTGCTATATCTTTTTTGAGATGCAGTGAGTCCAATGAAATAGTTTATTTCAATCTTAAGCCAATTTAGGAATATCAGACTGTGAAATAGGGCAACAATGACAGTCAACATCACAGGTGGATGTGAATTAGGCTCAGTTTTGTTTTATTTAATTTGTTTTACCTATCCTATCAAAAGCTGCCCAGAACAGATTATAATAAAAACATACCGTATTTTTCGCTCCATAAGACGCATCTGACCATAAGACGCACCTAGGATTCAGAGGGGGAAAATTTAAAAAAAAAAAAAAATTGTGCTAAACCAGCTCTGTCCCCGGGCGTCTGTGCGTCTTATGGAGCAAATTAGGGGAGTGCATAACTTTTTTTTCTTCCCATTTTGTTTTCGGGTCTGGGGAGGGCCATTTCTGTCCATTCCGCAGATCAGAAAACTTTTGTCTTTCTAATTCTGTGAGAACCCTCTCCCCTCCAAAAAAAATACCCCATCCCAACACTTTAAATTAACAACCCCCACCCTCCTGACCCCCCCCCCCCCCAAGACCTGCCAAATTAATTAAATACAAACCCCCACCATCCTGATCCCTCCCCAAGATCTTCCAAATTAATTTACTACAGCCCCCCACCCTCCTAACCCTCCCAAGACCTGCCAAAAGTCCCTGGTGGTCCAGTGGGGGTCCGGGAGCAATCTCCTGGACTTGGGCAGTCGGCTGCCAGCAATCAAAATGGCGCCGACGGCCCTTTGCCCTTACTATGTCACTGGGGTCGACCAATGGCAGCAGTAGCCCCTGTGAACATAGTAAGGGCAAAGGGCCGTCGGCGCCATTTTGATTGCTGGCAGCCGACTGCCCAAGTCCAGGAGATAGCCCCCAGTCCGCTCCTGGACCCCTGCTGGACCACCAGGGACTTATGGCAGGTCTTGGGGGGTTCAGGAGGGTTGGGGGGTTGTAGTAAATTAATTTGGAAGGTCTGGGGGGGAGGGGGCAGGGGTTTTGTTAGATTTTTTACTTTTATTTTATATTCGCTCCATAAGACGCACAGACATTTTCCCCCCACTTTTGGGGGAAAAAAAGTGTCTCTTATGGAGCAAAAAATACGGTAATCTCCCACTCACAACAGAACCCTTGCTTTCCTTGCTACACAGTATTGCAGAATACTGCCTGTGCTAAACCTTTTGAAATATGTTTTTAAATCATGTTGAAATTGCTTGTCCTTCTTGGCATAATCCATCTGGCAAATTGTTCCATAACCATGGCACTGCAAATAAAAAAAATTCATGCAGATTTTAACATGCTTTAATGATCACAAGGAAGGAAACAAAGCAGATAGCTAATTGAAGGCCTGATCTTCAAAAGCATTTACATGCTTAAAAATGGGTATTACTTGTATAAGTGGGCTTTTTAAAATTGCTATAATATATGCCTGTGGGAAACAAAGCGGTCAGTGCTTCCCAGGCTGGAGGCGCAAAGCCACATGGACTCTAGCCTTTTCTAATGCAGAATAAAACTTTATTCAGGTTAAAGCACTTCAGCACAATAGAATGACTGCCTACCTTTGCAGTACACTTCCTACTTCCTAGGTTTTGGGTCAGCATAGATTTAT
Organism: Rhinatrema bivittatum; assembly: GCF_901001135.1. Taxonomy (NCBI): domain Eukaryota; kingdom Metazoa; phylum Chordata; class Amphibia; order Gymnophiona; family Rhinatrematidae; genus Rhinatrema; species Rhinatrema bivittatum. The sequence continues at coordinate 48,514,688 of NC_042618.1, read as the reverse complement.
AGGAGCTGCCTCTCCTGGAGTCATAGGGGCCTCCTGAACCCAGCTGGGCTTACACTCTTATGCTTCCCCAGCTGATGCCGCCCTCAGGCCTGTCCCTGTGCCAGCAGGGTCCTGCCTACAGAGCTCTCTCCTTCTGTGGGACTTAAAGTGGACCAAGCATTCAGCCTAGTCTTGCACATGCAACAAGGGAGAAAAAGGGGTCATTCCATTACAATGCCATTGAATTGTCCATAGGATTTATCCACGTAAGTGCACATTATGCTGGTAAATAGCGTTTGAAAATTTACAATAGCAGTTACATTTACACATGTATATCCTTTGAGAGTGCAATAGACAATTTGAATGGTATAGAGGCAACTTGTTAACCAGATAAACTTGACCCTCACCATGTCAAACTTTGAGTCAAAATTAAGACCTTAAAAAAAGTACTCCCTGGCCAATGAAGCATATGTAAAATAAATTAAATATGTTCTCTAAGGTCTGCCTTGACCAATAACCTAGCAACAGCATTCTGAACATGTTCAACCGATTTGTACTCTGCACAGGTAAATCCAAATATGAGTTGAAATAATCAAGACATGACATAACTTATACAGTTTTAACAGTCCAACTGAGTGAGCAAATGATAAATCCTTTATAGCTGCCTAGAGTAATAAAACTCAAACTTATCTATAGCTGAAATATGGTAGTTGAATGAATGGCAACTCGGAATCCAGCTTTTCCCCCAAACTAACCCATTCAATGAAGAGTAGAGGCTACTAATGTTTGCTATGCTGGGGTTGGTAGGTTTCTCCAATAGCCACTTTGCAACAAAAAAGTTCTTGTGGGCTATTAAGCGTGCCCAAGATTTTATTTGAGTATAAATCTTTCTTAGCTATCTCAAAGTAACTTATAGGATTGCAGTTCTACCAGATAAATTTCTTTATCACAAGGTGATGTTTGTGCTACTAGCCTTTTGCCTTTCGTTCTAACCTTCTTTTCATGGTTAAGACCCAAGAAAGCCAAAGGATTCCATTTTTGTACTAATACTGCAGAATTACTCTATCTGGAGCTACTACATCAAGAGTTTAGGACAAAGACTGATCATATTATTTTTGATTGCACAATTGTGGGTGTAAAAGAATGAATTTGAATTTGTGACAGAGTACAGTGCTATTGCCTGAAATGACCCTGAAAGAAGTTTGTTTGGTGAGGGGAGATTAATACTTATCTGTCCTACCAACTGGTGAATTGGAATGGACTGGCTTCATATGTTCTTGTTTAGGAGGTGACTTGATTAAAAAAAAAAAAAAAAAAAAAAATCTTGAATTATGAAATGTTGCTACCTGATTATTATGCTGGGAAAGATTTTCAGTATGGTTTGATACACAAATATACAATCTTGTAGACTTCTAATAATATAAATATATATTGTGATCTGATTCCATATTGATGAATTGTTAGATTATACAGTAGCTGAAACCTTTTTTTTTTTTTAATTGATTTTGCTGTTCTGTAGGTGAGTACCAATGTGATGCGAACACTTGCAGCAATGGTGGAACATGCTATGATACTGGAGACACTTTTCGATGTTCTTGTCCTCCAGGATGGGGGGGAAGCACTTGTAGCATTGGTAAGTATCTGTAGTGCAGAGTCCCAGTAGTGGAATTGGTCCTAGAGAAACTGGAATCTTTGCAGGTTATATTTGTCTATTGGATTACCATAAGAATTATCCTGAGATGGGGTAGACGAAATTGATACCACATTTCCCAACTGTACTGTGACTGCAAGACTAAAGAAAAGTGATTGCGGGGCTCCAGCAACTGGTGAAGGGACTTGCGCGGTCTCAAAAGTCCACATGTGCTATTATCTTTAGATTGTCCTTATGGTGATTTAATAACATATATCCTAACTAAATATCTTTAGATTTCTTTTTTTGGTTTTGGTTGGGGTTTTGTTCCCAAGAATAACAAATTCCACATAGAACTAATGGAGCCTACATTCTAGGACATATATGTGGATCCGTAAGGAAAAAATACCCCTGTCTGAATCTTATTGGACTCCTTGACTTTATTTGATAAACTTATATCCCACACCATCGATAAACATCTGGGCTGGTTACAATAAAACATTCTATTTCTATTTTCTATTTCAGGCTTTTATACTGCACATTCATAAATATTGCATATAAAATAACATACAAAATCAATAAAACACAATCTAAAACTCACACTCAATGAAATAAAAACATGAAATGGACTTAAACATGACACACAAAAACTGCTAGAAAAAAATCCTCAACCAGCATCTGACTATTTATTTGAAAACTTTTTTATACTGCTGTCTTCAAAGATGCACAAAGCGGTTTACAGAAAACACACATTAATTTAAAACAGCATAAAATATTGTAAACATACAAGCTATTACATGCCTGACTGTCAAAAACAGTATCACTAATGCTATCATCCTATATTATTCACAGAATACCACCTGAATCAGTCCAGATGTTATACCATATCACTGAAGGCTAAAGTAAACAAACCTTCAGGGCCTTACGAAAAGCTGAGAGATTTCATTCTTCAAATTCTCAGGTAGAGTTCCAGAGAAGGGCTAGATGCTCTCTGAACTCAAGTCTGATCTGCTTAAAGAGAACTGAAAGATTTTCATTTGCAGGTCTTGGAGGGTGTCCAGGCTAGTATATTTTTAAAAGCAAATTAAAATATGCTGGAGCCAGCGCATGGAATGCTTTAAAAATCAGAGTTAATTTGAATTTCACCCTTCATAACACAGGCAACCAATGTAACTTAAAAGGGATGGGGATGGGACACTAAACATACAGACTCATGGTGGTCTCATTATATATAAAGAATAGTATTAAAGCAACAGCATTGCTGGGTTTATGAGGTAAGGAGGAGGTACTGTAGGTTAATCTGGAAAGAGGGAATGGAACGTCTATTTATATTAGTGTCTTATACAGACCTCCATCACAGGCAGAGAGAATAGACAGATTTAATTGAGGATATTCACAGGATTTCTGTAAAAAGGGGAGGTGTTGCTGCTAGAGGATTTTAATCTTCCAGATGATCCCTGATACACATCATGACCACCCCTCTCACCCAACTCCTAGGACTCTCACTTCTTTCTATTACACTCTTTAATGCTCAATCTCTTACTAAAAAAAACCCCACATCCTTGACTACTTACGTGATTCGAAACCAGACATCTGTGTAATTACAGAAACCTGGCTTAAACACACAGATATTCCTTTAACCAACCAACTACCCCTACAGATCTACGACGTATTCTCTCTTCCTAGACCAAAAAAAGAGGAGGCGGCTTACTATTAGCCGCCAAAAAAGAGCTAAGACTGACCCCCCAGATGATTAAGACCATTACCAAACTTGAAATTGGACTATTCAAATCTAACCAACTACAAATCTGTCTGATTTTCACACACCCCCCCCCCCCCCGGCTCCTAGAATCTGATGCCTCCCCTCTCATTGAAATCATAGCCAAACACATTGACATAGACTCTCCCGCTATCATACTGAGGGATTTCAACTTACATGTAGATACCACCCCTCTATCCCCCAATTGCGAAGCGATATTGACTTCCTTTAAGGCCATGGGGTTTACACAAATCGTTAACAGCCCTACCCATAAAGCTGGCCATACCCTTGATCTTATTTTCACAAACTCATGCATCTCCCACACGATTCCCCCTAGCTGTACACCAATCCCCTGGTCGGACTACTCATTGATCATCCCAATTTTACAATAAAAAAAAAACCTGACTCCCCCGCTCCCAAAAACCACCATCCACTATAGGAAACCATGCTGTATGGATAACCTCACATCACATCTCACAGAGGAATTATCCAACCTAAACCTCTCAAACCCAGACACGGCCATCTCGTCTTGGTTCTACATATCTAACTCAGTAGCCAATAAAATCTGCCCACTTACTTCTAAAGAAATTGACCCAGACTTCAAGAACAAACAACCCTGGTTCTCGCTCGAACTAAAAGAACTCAAACAAGAGCTCAGACACAAGGAACACAGATGACGCAAAAACCCTTCCCCCAGTTTACAGTCCACTTACAGATCAGCCATGTACAGCTACAGATCCACCATACTCCGGACAAAAAGACTACTACGCCAAAAAATCCACAACTTCTACGATGCCAAAGCATTGTTCTTCTATGTCTCAGCACTTACCAAAACCCCCCCCCCCCCCAACCTTCTCATAGAAATAGATAAGGGACAACCTTACCTACTGGCACTACTCGATATCTCCTCTGTGTTCGACACTGTAAACCACGCCATCCTCCTCAACCGCCTTGCAGACATAGGTATCACTGGTACAGTCCACAGATGGTTCGAGTCCTTCCTTAGTAACAGACACTATCAGGTCAGAATAAATAACAAAGAATCCACCACCCCCCCCCCCCCCCCCCCCCCCCCCCCCCCATCAGCTCTATCCTGGGAGTACCCCAAGGCTCATCCCTCTCTCCTACCCTCTTCAAATTCTATCTTCTACCCCTGTGCCAGCTACTATCAAACCTCAAACTATCCCACTTCATCTACGTGGATGATGTGCAGATATTCATACCCATAACGGAATCCATTTCAAAAACCCTCAAGTTCTGGGACAGCTGCCTCTACACTCCATCAACCTCCTACTTACTAGCCTCAACCTAGTCCTCAACACCTCCCAGGCAGAACTCATTTTCATCTCCCCCAACCCCAATACTCCTCCCCCCACCAGCCCTGTTAAGGCGACAGTTGACCATGTGAGAGACCAAGGCGTCACACTGGATAACCACTTAAACCTAAAGAAATTCATCAACAACACGACCAAAGAATGCTTCTATAAACTTCAAATACTGAAAAAGCTCAGACCTCTCCTACACTTTGGGACTTCCGGACGGTCCTCCAAGCCACTGTGTTCTCAAAAATTGACTATTGCAACTCCCTCCTCCTGGGCCTCCCTGCAAGCACCACTAAACCCTTACAGATAGTCCAGAATGCAGCCGCTAGAATCCTAACAAACTCCAAAAGAGGCGACCACATCACACCCATACTTAAGAATTTACATTGGCTCCCCATAAGCTTCAGAATCATCTATAAGTTCCTTACAATCACAAAGCCATCCACAATCAACTCCCACTCACACTAAAAATCCCGCTACAATTCCACACTTCAAATAGACCAATTAGAGAGGCCTATAAACAAACCCTCCACACACACACACACCCCCCCCAATCAAATCCACCATGCACTCCCTCACTAACAAACAGGCCTTCTCCTTAGCGGGACCAGCCCACTGGAACGACATGCGCCCCCCCCCGACCTCCACCAGGAAAGCTGCCCACTAACCTTCAACAAAAAACTTAAGACCTGGCTGTTCACTCGAGCCTTCCCCTAACACCACAAACAGCTGTAGAGACCCAATCTCTTCATAGCCAATTCGATTCTCCAGAAAGGTCAATGGTTACCCTACCATGCTATGTTTCCAATTTCTGCACTACTAATTCCTAGTTATAACCTCCTTCATTCCTAGTTTGTTCTGTTCCCCCCTTTAACTGATTAATCTTTGGTTAATCCTTCGCTGTTCAATGTAATCTATCTAAATCTCGTTCGATGTAAACCTTTCGTTTGATGTAAATCGATGCGATATGACTTGTGCCATGAACTTCGGTATAAAAAAGAATTTAAATAAATAAAAAATAAATCTCTACTGCAATATCTTCTAGAAGCAGGGAGATCCTGGATTCTCTGCAAGGTGAGCTGTTCTATCATCTTTCTAAGTTTCTGTTCCATTGGGCATCGACCACCTAGAGTTAATTCTCACTTCCCTTGTTTTCTAGCTGACCATGGGTAATCAGACTGGTGGTTTCCATTGATGCCTAGATATGCCAAGGTTTTATCTATTATAAGAAAAACGTTCCTGTATTAGGTTTTATCTATCACACATAGAGACAAGATAATGGCATAGTGGTGGAGCTTCACTCTGCTATTCCTTACCTCTTCTTATAAGCTTTCATCTTGGTGACTTATGCCTCCTAAACGTAAAGGTTAGGTTAGGGTTTTTCCCTCCAAACCCTCCCAACCTCTGACAGCAGCTTATCACTAGCTTCACCTCTCCATCAATAGCTTCACAGGGAACTGAGGATCCCGATGTACCCTACTGTGTCGGAGCGTGGCAGTTGCCAGCGGAGGAAGCCTCCCTGAGTCCTTTGGATGATCGGCTTCTTGCTGTTGACCTGTGACGCGACAGGGGTAATTGCTGCAGTAGGAGCAATTACTGTACCAATTGACTATACTACTGTACCAATAGCTATTGGTTGTACTACTGTTCCAATTGACTGAACTCGGGCGGCTTGATTCATCTCTCCCTGTGGAGGAGTTTCATACGGAAGGTATGGTGGTGCTCTCCCCCTCTCCTTTGGTTGCCTTGGAGAAATGGGTGCACTGGATGAAGATTTGGATGGTGCTTCAAAGGCAGCATCATTGGTGAACCAAAGTATCCCTCCTATTGTCACCCTCTCAATTCCACCTTGACCAGCTGTAGTGATATTAGATTCCCTTTGAGAACTAATGATAGGATTTGGGAAATCCTTGAAATCTTGCAAAGATGGATACTCTCTCATCTAAATTTGAACAGTCAGTTTCCTCTTATGAAGGTCAACTTGTGGCGATAAATTCTAAAGTTTCAGATATTGAGGAAAATTTAAAACAAATTCAAGCTGTCAATGTGGCCACAGTTAAGGACCACAACTCATTTTCTAAAAGGATGGAACATCTTGAAAATCAGACCAGGAATTTGAATTCGAGGCTACATAATTTTCCAAAGCTTATGCGGGTAATTCTGGATCTAACTTTGAAGAGAGATTTTTTGGAAGTCCTGGGTTTTTCTTCTAACCAACTACCAAGTGTTTCTTGAATGTTATTTCTTCCTAATAATACTTCTGCTAATCCTAGTATTACCACTCATGATTTAACTAATTTCTTGGAAAATTCTGATATTAAAATTGTTGAATATAGATTCTTCTCAAGATTTAAGTAAGGTAATGCAGAGGTACTTTAGGAATATAAATTCCTTATTTTAAAGTCAGTCGATTAGAATCTTCCCAGATGTAGCTCAGGTAACTCAAGTCTGTTGTAGACTTCTTGTTTTACACCAGACGCTATAGCTATTGGTTGTTTCTTTAGATTGCGTACACATGTAAATGTGTATCAACTTTAAAAATGAATGCTTCATATTCTTTTTGCCTCAGCAACTTAGAGTTCTTGGAATCTAGGAAATCCTTGACATCTTCTTCTCCAGTATCTGCTCAATAGGAAATAATTAGCTTTTCAAACTGTTACACTTGTTTGCTTTTTTATATTGAATTTCCTAAAATTACTCCCTGTATTTTCTGTCTCCCCTCTCATGCTGGAAATTTGAATAGGGAGATTGCATTCATTTAATCATTGCTTTTCAGACATGTTCTTATTATGTTTGTTTGTAATTATTCCTTTATTACCAATAGAGTGTTTATGCTTTACTATATTTTGAAAAATCATAAATAGATATATTACTTATTATCACACATACCCATGAAAGATGTATCCTGTTCCTGGAGGCATTGCATGACATTTTGAAGATGTCGTCATTTTTGCATGCCTATGGTTTCTAAAGGACAATGATCCCAGCTAGAGCTAATGAGAAGCACTTTGAGTACCGGAAGATCGATCCATTGACATTGGAGTCGTTGACATCAAAGGACCCGGGAGCTGTACTAGTCACTTGTGATGCATTGACATCGAGGAGGCATTTCACTCCCTTGTTGTGGACCAAAGACATAAGCCATTGCCTGCCTCTTCCTGTTCAAAGAAGGTATTGGGTTCTTCCTCTTCAATGTTGGCATTGAGGAGTTCCAATTCTAGGCACTGAGCGAAGGCAAAGAAGCATTGTCATCAGTCTCTGTTGGTGAGCAGGGATGATCCGGAGGTGGCAGAAAATCCCCCAAAGTGATCCTGTGGGGAGTAGAGCTCATTCTCACCAAAGATTCAGGAACTGTACCAGTCTCCAGGGGTGCTGATGTCAGCCACTGATATATACTTTTTAGTTCTCAGGAAGACATGGCTACCCCTCCTGCTTCCTGGTCAGTGTTTCCATCAGCTAACTTTGAGAAGGAGCTAGATGTAGTTTCAGCAGACCTTGGATAAAGCATTGTCAGGCCTCTGTGCTCCAGCATTGGGATAAGCAAGAACTGAAATCAAGCTGCTGCTTGAAAGCAGCCGTGCACTGGTGCTGATGCCAATGCCAGTTCCTGGAGGGGAGTTGGTGTCAGTGGTGAACCCCCCCCCCCCCCCCATGGTGATTTCCAGTCAGTCAGATAGTTCCTCAGGTTTCAGGCCCAAGCAGCTTAGTGCACCCCTGTCAGAGGGCATAGTTGAAGTATGACTGAATTCTTTTGGGGGTACGGTTTAGATCCATTGATACCTTTGTTGAAGAGGGATTGATGGTTCTTCTCTCTGACCCTTCTCCTCCCCCAAAAAGGAAGACTTATTATTCACTGGTTTTGCTAGATGGATGACAGAAATCATTCTCTTTGCAAATGAAGGAGGAAACCAGAATTAAGATGCTCGACATCTTCCAGTTCATGAAGCCTCCCAAGGAAGTCATGGTAGTCCCAGTTCACAAAATCCTTCCGGAGGTGCAGAAGAGGATGTGGGAAAGCATCCTTCTTCCTGTACCCTCCCCCTTCCCCTGGTGGCTCACATGAAAAAGAAGGTAGACACTATGTATCTCATCCAGAAGGTACCAGATACAAAAAGAGGCAGCTACCGTATCAATCTGTAGTGGTCGAATCCTCTCAAAAGGGCCAAGAGGATTACGACCCATTCCTCGGTGCACCTGGATAAGGATTCTAGAACCCTGGACACTCTTGGTAGGAAGGTGTTTCAGGAGCCTATGCTAAATGGCCACATAGCTGTCTACCACTCTTCATGGGCCAGTACTTGCAGGACTTATTGAAGAAGATGCAGGGGGTGGCTGATGAGCTTCCTCAGAAGTAGCAGGATACTCTCTAAACACTGATGAAATAGAGAATGGAGTGCAGAAAACGCCTAGTCTACTCCACCTTTGCTTTGGAAACAGTATTGAGTCTCTGGCATGGGGATTGGTGCCCACAGAGTTGCCTGACTGTGACCCTTAAACCTCTGACCAGAGGTCCAGGAAAGACTTGCAGATGTTCTGTGCACTGAAGACAGTCTCTTTGGCGATGAGGTTAAGGAAGCACTAGCACAGATAATGTGAGTACTGTACAATGCTTTAGCAGCTGTCCACAGCCACTCCAGACTGACTTTCCTCTTCTAGGGGGTGGAGAAGACACTTTTTCCAGCCAAAGAGGCATTATCCTCTGCCCCTTTTGCACTCCTATTTGGCGACCTCCTCATGCCTGTTCAAGGCCCCCTAAGCCACAGCCAGCAACCCAGTCAATGCTTGAGATGGTGTTTTGACTGGATCATAGAAAGCATAGCCTGCATTACTGTACCTGTGCTGGAAGACTGACTTGTCAGAGGCAGTCAGAGATTTTATATCAACTGTTGGCCCAGTGTAACTTTGGATGTATGTAGGTCCTCAACAAATTAACTCTATTGGGCTGTCTGCCAAATTGTCCTCTAAACCTCAGTTGGGGCTTAATTTGCCATATCAGGAGTTGCTTCAAAAAGAGTTCTGCTCCCTGTTAGAGACCAGTGCAGTCAAGCCTGTTCCACTTTGGGAAAGAAAGCAGGGATTCTACTCAAAGTACTTTGTGATTCCAAAGAAAACAGGACTTGTGCCATTCTAGAACTAAGGGCTTTAAACAAGTTTATGAAAAGAGAAAAGCTCAAGATTTTCTCTGTGCACCTTGATTCCCTTTCTTCAAAAAGAGGGACTGGCAATGCTTTCTCAATTTCAAGAATGCTTACATCCACATAGATTTCCCCATTAGGAGAAATCTCAGATTAGTTGTGGTAGACTGTCACCTTCAGTATCACATGCTGTCTTTTTGTCCTAGCATCAGCTCTGAGTCTTCACCAAATGTCTTGGTGTGGTGTGTATTCTTATCTGGACAATTAGCTAGTCAAGAGCTCATGGGTGCCACAGAGTTGATGCATAAGACCATCTGGGTGTTGGAGTTGCTAGAGTTCATCTATTTAATTTTTTATATTTTCAGCGCTTCAAAGTGGATTACATTCAGGTACTGTAGGTATTTCCCTATCCCCAGAGGGCTTTCAATCTAAATTTGTACCTGAGGCAATGGAGGGTAAAGTGACTTGCCCAAGGTCACAAGGAGCGACAGCAGGACTCGAACCCTGGTCTCCTGGTTCATAGCCCACTGCTCTAACTACTAGGCTACTCCTCCACTCTTAACTATTATCCCAAGACCTACTTGAGCCTGTCATCTCAATCAGTTTATCGGTGATCTGCTAGGCATTACTTGGGAAAGAGCCTTCTTTCTGGAATAGAGGGCTATCACATTGATATTGGCAACAGAAAGAATCCATTTGACTCCGCAGACATCAGTATGGAACATGAGTATGTTGGGCCTTATGGCATTAATTTTACATGTAATTCCTTTGGCACGTCTCCACAGGAGGAGAGCCCTATGGACCCTTGGATTACACTGGCTGCAGACCACTCGAGCTATGCAGCAACATTTGTCACATAACTGCTCATGAACTCCTGTCCTGGTGGCAGGACAATTCCATTCTGACCAGGGGTATACCCTTTCATATTTCTCTGATTGAAATTGTCTTAACCATGGGTGCCTCCAACCGGGGAGAGCTTATTTAGAGGGGCTTTGAACCCAGGGTATCTGGTCTGCTCAGGAAAAGCTTCATCAGATAAACTTAGAGGGGGAGTGGAGAGAGAGGAACCCGAGGAGGTCAGCCATTACCTTTCTGCCTCTGCGGAACTGTTTATTGCCTGGGGACTGAGACCTGGTCCAATTTCCAAATACGGTACCTGAATCTGACGCTGACTGGATTCAAGCGAGGGGAGAGGCCTCGCTGACGTCATCAGGGAGGGACCGGAAGCTCTTTAAAAGCCGGCCCCTCCTGTGGCGCGTAGGTGCCGCCGGCATGTCTCCCAAGCCGCGCGTGCCTAAGGTGCGCGCGGCTCAGTTTGAATTTTACTCGGTTGTGGATTTCCATTTCGGAGAATAACGGACGTCTCTATCAACTGTAAGTGACTGTTTACTCTTAATCTCTTCTGAATCTGTCTCCTTGACTCCCTCCGAGCCAGGGGAACAATAAGAATTTAAGTATTGGAGGAACATAAAAGAAGGAGAATTTGAATTTTACCTTCAAAAATTTAGAACAGCGATATGCCTCATACAAAAAGGCTCGTATAAGGGAGACACAGATGTCATCTCCCTTATTAACACCTTTTCAGCCACAAATCTCCTCCTTCTTTAATGTTACAGATGATTGTAGGCCGGGAGAGGAGACTGCTGTACATGATGCTTCAGAGCGAGAAGCAATGGTACTGGTCAATGATATATCGTTGACCCCCAGTGCTCCTAAAACTCCCTCTCCTCCATTACTTAAAGAAAAAATGTCTGCTAGTTCTACTGAGGATGTAGATCTAGATGGAATTCTAACGTCATCTAAAAATGGAGAAAAGAGAGGAGACCTGGCTGAAGGGGGAGGGGTTGAATCACAACCTGTTATGAATATACTTTTATTTATTTATTTATTTTATTGGTTTTTATATACCGCCGCTCATCAGAGTGGCGGTATATAAAATACCGCAGAAACCTTTGGAAATAACCATGGATACACTATGGACAGCTATTAAATCATTGGAACTGGCTATTAACAAATTAACACAGATTACTGCTAATTCACAGCTTAAAATAATGAATGTGGAAAGTATGGCTTTAGTATCTCAAAATAATTTGGTTAAATATGAAGGGAGATTAGAAAAAGTAGAAAATGTCCAGATGAATCTTGTTAAATCTGAATCAATTAACCAAAAGAAATTGGAATATATAGAAAATCAATTAAAGTACTCTAATTTAAGAGCCTTGAATTTCCCTAAACAAGATTTGATTCTTGCAGTAGATATGTTTAAGGAATATATGTTGAAAGTATTAAAAATACTCAGTCAAGCTTTACCAGTATTAGAGAAAGCTTATTATATTCCTGTGAGATCAGGTAGTGGAACACAGATAGGAAAGACTCTAAATCTATCAGAAATAATTGAAACATCAGTAAATACGGAGATAACACTTTAGAGCTACATTAGTGGTATCATTTGTTTTTCCTAAAGAGAGAGATACCGTCTTACGCCTATTTTTGAGAAATAGATTAGAAACATTCCATGGATCTAAGGTCTGGATATATCCAGATCTAACAAGATCCACTCAAATTAGGCGAAAAGAATTTCTGAAATTAGAATCAGAGGTACTTCTTAAAGGAGCTGGATTTATTTGAAAATTTCCATGCTGTTATGAACTAAAATATATGGAGCATACTTATGTGTTTTTTGAAACATCCGAGTTACAGGTTTTTTTAGATTCGCATCCCCCCCCCCCCCCTAGTACAGGTCCAGGTTAGGTGCATTAGATAGATACCATTGTATCCTCCTGAATGAGATCGAGAGGGAGGAAGATTTTTTAAATTTCTCCTTTCTTGTTCAAGTTAATAAAAATTTCTTATATAATCGCTCAGTTAATTGTTATGCCCTGGGATTTCCTGTGATGTAACAGAATGATTTAAATATTCAAATATTGCTTGTGTGATAATTATTATATATGTAAGTTTTGAATGTTGAAATATCTGTATGAATATACAAAATTTGTTTTGTGTAAATTATTGGAAATGCAAAAATAAAAATTAGAGCTGTTGGGAATTTGGTATGCTGTAAAGGCTTTTAGAGATCAATTAGCCAACAAAGTAGTCCTTGTCCAAATGGACAGGCAAGTTGCATTGTTCTACATCAACCAGTAAGGAGGTATGAGATTTTAACTCCGGTATTAGGAAATTGTCAAGTTTTGGCACTGGGCCATCTCCCAAGGGATGGTACTCAGAGCCACGTATCTGAGAAGTGTACATAATGTCGGAAAGTTCAGTTGGATCTTGGAAACACAGGGATAGTAAACCAGATTTCATAAGTGGGGCACACCCGCAATGTTTGTGTCCTCTCAAAACAGGAAGGTTCTGCTCTTTGCCTCCAGGAAAAGCCTCAAACACCTTCCCCCTAGATTGGGGCAAGGGCCTACTGTACACGTATCCTCCAGTATCACTAATTGCGAAGACTCTGAAGCTGAAAAGACCAGGGGACCAGGATTCTCATAGCTCCCAAGACAGATTTGGTTCCTACTCATTAGGGAGATGTCCATCAGTAACTGATCAGGCTGGGGAATTCCCCAGATCTCATCACTCAGGATCAAGGCAATTTGCATAATCTCAACATAATTTCCCTGGCTCTCACTGCCTAGATGTTGAGAGGCTGACCTTGAAATCTGTCAGAGGATGTGTCTGGTTCTTTTCGCTTCATGAAAGGATTCTACTAGGAAGTTCTTTGGGTTGAAATGGAGATGTTCCTTGTGGTATGAGCAAAATGCGCTAGATCCTATCTCCTGCTCTACACAAAACTGATTATCTTCTATTATAAGGAAGAAGCCACCTTCCTTTGGCGTTGGACTCTATACCAGAGTGCTGTCAAGCTAGAGCGAGAGAACATTGTAGAAATATCATCTTTGTGTTACTTTCCTCACTCCAAATAACGTCAAATCTTCACTAAGGTGTACTGTGCTGTTTGTACGTCTCTGCATGTAAAACTGGCCCCAAAACCTTAAACCACCACCAAAACTTCACCTTGATTTTAGCTGGCCCTCCTATAGTGATATAAATCATTGAATACTGTGAAGGCCTCCCCAGAGGCTCTTTCCACTCCACTCCCTCTCCCCAAGCTCAAAAATGCTTGAAATACAGTTTGCAATCTTTATCTCGAATTGCATTATGGGCATTTCGCACAGCTTAATCCAGGAAAAAAGGTGTAGTATTTCTGGAGTTAAAAGGGTACAATAGCACCCCTCGTTTTCATTAATCCAGACCAAATCCCTCCCCTTTGAAAAATTAGCATTCATGCCACATGCTACCATAACAACTGCGTGCGTTATGGCTTTAGCGCATGTGTCATGGCGTTATCATGGGCATTAACGCTATAACTCATTTTGATGAATGGCCCTATAAGTATTGTAGCTATCATAGTGTGGGGCTAAGTTGCTGCATCAGGACCTGGATGACTTGCCTACGTTAATGGAACCATGAATTCTGCTTTATATCAGAAAATGCTAGAGAATGTTAGGCCATTTTTCCATGAGTTGAAGCCGAGCTGAAAGTAGGTCATGCAGCAAGACAAAGCCCCTAAGTATTAAAATCTACTACAGAATGGCTGAAAAAGATTTCCTATTTTGGATTGGCCAAGTCAAAATCCTGACCTAAATCCTATAGACCTTTTTGGGCAAGACCTGAAATGAGTACTTCATGCAAGGAAACTGTTCTGTATGGAAGAATGGACCAAAATTGCTTAAGGGTGATGTGAGACTGATCAACAGTTACAGGAAACATTTAGCTGAAATTATTGCTGCTCAAAGTGAAGGGTTCCATACATTTCACACAAGGATATTTCTTGTTTAATCTTTTGTTGAACAAATTAAAATATATTCTTTTAGTCATAGTTATTTGTTCAGTGGGATTAATTTTCTCACAGGACAAGCAGAATGGTAGTCCTCACATATGGGTGACATCACAGGATGGAGCCCAATCACGGAACACTTTTATCAAAGTTTCTAGAACTTTGGCACCTACTGGGCATGCCCAGGATGGCACTAGCCCTACAACCAGCAGGGGTACCCCTTCAGTCTTCTTTTTTCTGCACAGCTGTAGCCACGTGGGTTAAGGAGCTCTACAGAGATTCCTGACAGGAATATTCCTCACGGAATTGCTTCATAATTTAATACCCTACAGGGGTCCCCCTATTGAATTTTTACTTCCGCGGTGGTCCGGTAAGTTTTTTACCCAGTTCCGATCGATTACCCTCGCGGCCTTCTGGCCGTCAACCGCACCGCAAATAAATTTTTCAGAGGCCATGGCGTCGGGGTTCCGTCAGTGCCCAGACTGCACTCACACAATGTCCATTACAGTCCTCCACAAGGTTTGTGTAATGTGCTTAGGGTGCGAGCATGATGTCCTCACTTGCACCAAATGTGCCTTAATTACACCAAAAGGTCGCAAGGCCAGAATGAAGAAAATGGAAGTTTTCTTTAGGTCTCAAACCCACGACTCCATCCATAGCCTCGACATCGTCTGAGCCGACACTGTCTGTCGCACCAGTATCGGGCACCGGCCGGTGTCCGTCCAGCGTCGACGACTTCCCGGCCATAGACTCTCTCTGTTCCCCCTCAGGAGAAGGATCGAGGAGATCGTCATGAGAAACATCGACACCGAAAGCCTCAGACCATCGACTCAGGCAACCCCTCGATGTCGCCATCATCCGAGCCACCACCGAAGAAAGCCCATCCAGAAAAGGCACCGTCCCTTTCCGAGTTAAGGTCACAGAGGCAACCCTTACCTGGGAGCCGCGATTCCGCCTTTAACTGTGGTCTCTCCGGCTACGCCTCCGGAACTGGGGCTGCTCGCTCTAGGTGTCGGTGAAGAGCTGGACCGAATGATTCAGGCAGCCATCGGCAAGGCGATGCAAGGTTTCCAGATTCCTCAGATAACTGTGTCGGTGCCAATTCCTGAACCGGCCACCGATCCTATCCCGGTAGCGCTGGCACTGCTACTGTCGAGAATGGAAGCGCTGCTCGCTGCTTTTCCTCCGATGGATCCAGAGGCATAGATGGCCCCGGTGCCCTCCTCTCCAATTCCTTTTTCATCAGAAGAAGGAGAAATACCGTTATTCTTTCCTCCTTCGGGAGTTCTACCGATGCCTCAGCCATCGATGTCACCGATAGCGTCTTTGCTACCATCGGTGCCACCGATCCCTCCATCGATACCTCCGGTGACTCCATCAATGCCTTCAGTGCTTAGACCAGAACCTTCAGGAATTCCATCATTCCATCCCTCTAATGATCCTGGGGGTGCCGGTGATGAACCCTTTGATCCATGGACCGATGATTCGTCCCAGGATACCGATGATTTTCCATCACCACCCTCTCCTACCGAAAGAAGGAAGCGTTCTCCTCCAGAGAACTTGTCCTTCATTAATTTTGTGAAGGAAATGTCTGAGTTGGTTCCATTCCAACTGCAGACTGAACAGGATGCCAGACACCAGATAATGGAACTTCTACAATTTCTGGATGCTCCTAAAGAAATCACCTCTATCCCTATCCATGAGGTCCTCCTGGATCTTCTGAAGAAGAATTGGTGGCACCAGTCAACCGGAAAGCAGACACCACCACATACCTGGTCCAGTCAACTCCAGGATTCCAGAAAACTCAATTGGATCATTATTCAGTGGTTGTTGAGTCTGCCCAAAAGAAGGCCCGACGCTCAAAACCACATTCCTCTTTCCCTCCAGGGAAAGAACAGAAGTTCTTGGATGCCATTGGTCGGCGTGTCTTTCAGGGGTCAATGCTTGTCTCCCGAATTGCCTCTTACCAACTTTAAATGACCCAGGACAATAGGGTCCTATTTAAGAAAATTCAGGAATTTGCTGAGTCCCTGCCTCAGCAGTTCCAAGAACAACTACAAGCCCTAGTTCACAAGGGATTTGAAGCTGGCAAACATGAGAAGGTCAGCGTATGACATTTTTGACACCTCTTCCAGGGTATCAGCAGCAGCTATTTCTGCAAGGAGGTGGGCCTGGCTAAAGTCTTCGGACCTACGCCCTGAAGTCCAGGACAGATTATCTGACTTTCCTTGCATTGGTGGCAGTATTTTTGGTGAGCAATTTCAGCAAACAGTAGCACAGCTCAAGGATCACCATGAGACTCTTTGCCAACTCTCTCTGGTTCCTTCTAAATATCCTGCCAAGCAAACATTTAGAAAGGACTCCAAAAAGTCTTTCTATCACCAAAGGAAGTCGTATCCACCTCCATCCAGAGGTCGCTTAACTAAGCCTTTACCAGAAGGCCCAATCCAGACAACCTCGTAGGCAAAAACCACAGGCAGCTCCTCAGCCAGGTCCTGCATTTGGTTTTTGACTCTTTCCTAGAGAGCAGCATTCGGCCTCCACTACCGCAGGTACCAGTGGGAGGTTGATTGTGCCATTTCAACAACATGTGGCACACAATCACCTCAGACCAGTGGGTGCTTGCCATAATCACTCAAGGTTATCTCCTGAACTTTCTCTCCATCCCGCCGGATTCCCCACCTCAGCTATCGTGGGGAACATCAAGCCACTCACTACTTCTGGATCAGGAAGCCTCTCTCCTCCTTCGATCCAGAGCAATCGAACCAGTGCCCTACTCCCAACAGAGCCTCGGATTCTATTCCTGGTACTTTCTAATCCCAAAAATGTCAGGCGGCGTTCGCCCAATTCTAGACCTGCATGCCTTATACAAGAACCTACAAAGAGAAAAGTTCAAGATGGGTAACCTTGGGTTCCCTCCTTCCTCTTCTGCAAAGGGAAGACTGGCTCTGCTCTCTAGATCTCCAGGACGCTTACACGCACATTGCAATAACTCCATCTCATCGCAAATTTCTGCGATTCCTGGTAGGCCCAAAGTACCACCAATACTGAGTGCTACCATTTGGCCTGGCGTCTGCACCACGGGTTTTCACCAAGTGCCTTGTAGTGGTAGCAGCATTCCTCCGGACTCAAAGTGTCCACGTCTACCCCTATCTCGACGATTGGTTGATCAGGGCTCCCACTCAGCAAGCTGCTCTGACGTCCTTACATCTCACCTTGCACACTTTGATCTCCCTAGGTTTTCTCATCAATTACAAAAATCCAACCTAGTCCCATCTCAAACTCTGTCGTTCATAGGGGCAGATTTGGACACCTTCAAAGCAAAAGCATTTCTGCCTCGAACGAGCTCTCACTCTCACTTCTCTCGCCCATCAGCTGCAATCTTGACAAAGCTCAACAACACACCATTTTCTAATCCTACTGGGACACATGGCGTCCTCCGTGCATGTCACTCCAGTGGCCCATCTTGCCATGAGAGTTATGCAGTGGACTCTAAGGTCACAATGGATTCAATCAACTCAACCACTGTCAGCCATTGTCCACATCACCAACCGGCTTCGCCTGTCTCTGGCTTGGTGGAAAAATCAGTCCAATTTCCTCCGAGGCCTTCCATTCCATGTTGCCAATCTGCAAACGCAAGGCACCTGGTCTCCAGAGGAAGCCAAACACCAAATTTCCTAGAACTACGAGCAATCAGATAGGCTCTCAGGGTGTTTCAGGATCGCCTTTCCAACCAGGTCATCCTGATTCATACAGACAACCAGGTGGCCATGTGGTACATTAACAAACAAGGGGAAATGGGCTCCTACATTCTGTGTCAGGAAGCTGCACAGATATGGGCGGAGGACCTTTCCCTTTCGATGTACCTCAAGGCCACCTACTTGCCGGGAGTGGACAATGTGTTGGCAGACAAGCTGAGTCGCACCTTTCAACCGCACGAGTGGTCCCTCAACTGCACGAGTGGTCCCTCAACCCCACAGTAGCGGATTCAATATTCCAGCGTTGGGGTTACCCTCATATAGACCTCTTTGTATCTCCTCAAAACTGCAAAGTAGAGAACTTTTGCTCTCTCACAACCAACATTCTCTGCCAAGAGATGCATTCTCCCTCTCGTGGGCAACCGGTCTCCTTTATGCATTCCCTCTACTTCCACTTCTCTCAAAGACTCTCGTGAAGTTACGTCAGGAAAAGGGAAACGTGATCCTGATAGCCCCTCACTGGCCACACCAAGTGTGATTTCCGATTCTTTAGGACCTCTCCATTCGCAGGCACATTCCACTGGGGAAGGACCCGCTTCTGATCACCCAGAACGACGGGTGCCTGCGCCACCCCAATCTTTAGGCCTTGTCCCTGACTGCCTGGAGGTTGAAAAGTTAATTCTTCAGCCACTCAACCTTTCGGAGCCAGTTTCCCGTGTCTTGTTTGCTTCACGAAAGCCTTCTACAAGAAAGTCTTATTTTTACAAATGGAACAGGTTTACATCATGGTGTTCTTCCCTGTCCCTTGATCCTTTTACTTGTTCCACCAGGAAATTTCTAGACTATCTCTGGCACTTGTCAGAATCAAGTCTAAAAACTTCTTCCATTAGGATGCATGTCGGTGCAGTAGCAGCCTTCCATAAAGGTGTTGGGGATGTTCCTATTTCAGTACACCCCCTTGTAACACATTTTCTGAAGGGCTTGCTCCACCTCAAGCCTCCACTGCGCCCTCCAGCCCCTTCTTGGGACCTCAACCTGGTTTTGGGTCGGCTCATGAAACCACCATTCAAGCCTCTCCACTCCTGTGAACTTCGCTATCTCACATAGAAAGTGATTTTTCTTTTGGCAATCACATCCACCCGCAGAGTTAGTGAGTTGCAGGCCTTAGTCACCTATCCGCCTTACACTAAACTTCTGCATGACCGGGTAATACTCTGCACTCACCCAAAGTTTTTGCCTAAAGTAGTATCGGAGTTTCACCTTAATCAATCCATTATACTACCCACCTTCTTTCCCAGACCCCATTCCAATCCAGGAGAGCAGGCTCTGCATACTCTTGACTGTAAACGGTCTCTAGCATTCTAGAGACCATACAGCTACCCACAGAAAATCCACCCAACTCTTTGTTTCTTTCCATCCCATCAGACTGGGTCAACCTGTGGGTAAAACAGACTCTCTCCTCCTGGTTAGCGGACTGCATATCCTTTTGCTATCAGCAAGCAGGCATTCCACTTCAAGACAGTGTTAAAGCACACTCTGTGAGGGCCATGGCGACTTCAGTTGCGCACCTACGCTCGGTGCCGCTTCCTGATATTTGTAGGGCTGCTACCTGGAGTTCTCGCCATACCTTTGCAGCCCATGACTGGAAGACAAGATTCCATCTTCGGCCAGTCTGTCTTGCGCAACCTGTTTGCAACTTGATGTACCAACACCCTTCCATGACCCCATGAGGGTTCAGGATGCCCTCTACCAAATTCCACCCCAGTTGTTGTGCCAGTTGCACGTCTTTTGGGTACACTTGGTGCATTTTTCGGACATCCTCAGCTTGGTGTACTGACCCATATGTGAGGACTATCATCCTGCTTGTCCTGTGAGAAAGCAAAAGTTGCTTACCTGTAACAGGTGTTCTCACAGGACAGCAGGATGTTAGTCCTCACGAAACCCGCCCGCCACCCCGCGGTGTTGGGTTCGTTACATTTTTATTATTTTATTTTTTGGCACTTACTATAGCTTTTAAACAAGACTGAAGGAGGACCCCTGCTGGTTGCAGGGTTAGTGCCATCCTGGGCATGCTCAGTAGGTGCCAGTCAAAGTTCTAGAAACTTTGACAAAAGTATTCCGTGATTGGGCTCCATCCTGTGATGTCACCCATATGTGAGGACTAACATCCTGCTGTCCTGTGAGAACACCTGTTACAGGTAAGCAACTTTTGCTTTCTCTTTAATTGAGGTTTAGGTTAAGATCTAATTATGTTTTAAGTATAAATTGTGGTAAAATGCAGACCATCCTAGGAGGCTTACATTTTCTCAGCACTGTACTAGAATAGACTTTGTTTTTACTTTGATTCTCTACACACAAGCCATCATGCAAATCTGGTCTGAACTATCACCTCTGTATTCTCCCAAAAATTAGGGTTAAAATGTTAAAATTGTGAACTTTTTTTTTTTTTTTTTTAAAGTAATTTAGTTTTGTTTGGATTAAATCTTAGCTAAGAACAGCAGTTGTATTCCCAACCCTTGTACAAATGGAGGGACATGTGTGGGCAGCGGAGATTCCTATTCTTGCATCTGTAAGGAAGGATGGGAAGGACGTACCTGCACGCAGAGTAAGCCTTGTTCCTTTTTTTTTATTTTTTTTTATTCCTTCCTTTAGGATATGAGGAGTGAAGAGTGTCTTTTTAGTTCCTATGCCAGCATACCTGAGTCATTCAGGGTGGGAGGTAGCTAGAGGGGAGAAGAAGCTGTGTTCTTTTAATGAACTAAGATTATATTTGTTTAGTAGCTTGCTTTTGCCAGCCTAAAGCACAGCTTCCTACATTTGTTCCTTTTGTATCTTGTTCCAACCTTTTTTTTTTTTAATGTTCTTGAAAACTATTTCCACTGGGAATGTTTTTTTTTCCTTTCCTTTCAGTTCTATATTATATGAAAAGGGAGGCTCTGTTACAGTATCCTGTCAAGAACATTAAAATGGGTGATTTAATTTTGCTGGATATAGTCTTTAAGTATTGTAGTAACATACCAGCAGAATGATTTCTTTAGGTGGGGCATAGCATGGGTTTCTGCTTTTTTAAAACTTAATGTGAAAAAATGTTACATCTGAACATTTATTTTTCCTTTTCTACTTTTTTGAATTGCCCTGTAGTACAAACAAATCCATATATACTATAAATGTATATTCATTAATCACCTCCTGCAAAAAACTCAATGAACTGCAAGGAACCATAAGAGACTTTCAGGCCGATACAGTAAAAATCGCGGGAGAGCGGGCGAGCGCCCGCTCTCCTGTGCGCGTGATTCAGTAAATAAAATTATTCAAATTAGGGCCCGCGGTAAAAAGAGGTGCTAGGGAAACTGGCGCATCCCTAGCGCCTCTTTTTTTTGGACAGGAGCGACAGCTGTCAGC
The DNA here is from genome assembly GCF_901001135.1 of Rhinatrema bivittatum. Lineage (NCBI taxonomy): Eukaryota > Metazoa > Chordata > Amphibia > Gymnophiona > Rhinatrematidae > Rhinatrema > Rhinatrema bivittatum. Next base: position 48,492,926 of record NC_042618.1, on the reverse strand, counting down.
GGGTTTGACAGCCAACGTTCAATTTTGCCGGCGTCTGTTCTCAAACCCGCTGACAGCCACGGGTTCGGAAACCGGACGCCGGCAAAATTGAGCGTCCAGTTTTCAAGCCGCAGGCCGATTTTACTTTTTTTTTTTTTTTTTTTTTTACTTTTTGATTATTTTTAACTTTTGGGACCTCCGACTTAATATTGTCATGATATTAAGTCGGAGGGTGTACACTTTCCCGGTGCCGAGAGAAATTAACGCCTTAATTTCTGAAAGTAAAATGTGCGGCTTTACCCCTTATTCAGTAAGGGGTAATAGCGTGTCGAAAACGCGCGTCCAAACGCAGGTTAACGGTGCTCTCCGCCGGAGCACACTGAAATGTATCGGCCTGTATATTTGTAGAACATTGTGCCCTGCTCTGGAATTGGAATGCATTGATGCAACAAACCACCTCTGACCAGCCCTCTGGGAGCAATGTCCAATCAGCTGCTTATCTAGTGGTCATTGACATCACAGTGGTACCGTAATAGTTAATTTCAAACCAAAATATCCTGAAGCAGCTGTAATTGGTGTAATTAAACCTTCTTTTAAGGAATATCATTCATATATTGCCTAAATGATCATTAAATGGATTTACTCTCAGTTGATGAAAAGTGTTTTTGTTAGTAACTTGTGGTCTTGTCATGAATTATAGAAATACCTCTTACACACACATGACCACTTTAAGGGGAAGAAATTTTAAAGTTGTGGTAAAGTCATAGATTTAGTCAGAATTAAATAAGGTTGAACAGGTTACTTATTTTACAGAGTAAAATTGCAATTGATTTTGATTTACTGATGCCAAAAAAACAGTCTGAGGTTAATCAAATTAAAATACAAAGAGGCAATATCAGTTGTTCTGTCACTTCAGTCAGCAGGCAGCCCACAACACTTTTTTCATCTCTGTCATGCTGTATCCAGCTGAGAGGAGTTCAAAGGTCATTTTATCCAACCAACTAATCTAGTCATTTGCATTTGTCAGTTAAATTAGAAATCAGACCTAATATTTAACACATTCACTCCCAGCAATACCTGTTTAATCCTTCAGATTTTATCTTTTGAAGTATATTTGATATCAACCAGCAAATTTTAAAATAAAAATATATGGAGAAGGAAGTGTGAATACTATCAACCTCATGTAGGTTCTACTTTTACTTTCTATAAACTCAAACTTATTTCTTAATCCTTCGTAGTAAAACTTGTGAATCCATTTGATTGAAAACTTTGAAATAAAATATTTGTCAAAGATCCAAAAATTTTAAATCTTTTTTTTTTTTTTAAATAGATACAAATGACTGCAACCCTCATCCGTGGTAAGTGCTAAAAGTGTTTTATTTCTATTTTTATTGTAAAATGTTAAATTTCTTTGGTTAGATTGTTTGCTCTTTTCTTCTCTTGTCATATTTCTAAGTCTCCATTCTTTTCTTGTTCAGAGATTTAGGTTGACATATAGTCATTTGTTATTACAACCATGACCCCTGTTTTCAGACATCTATTCCCCAAGGGTCACTCAGCTGTTTTACACGTTTGTTTGTAGTGTAGTGCATTATGACTGGAAGCACTGGCTTCTAACAGATCAGTAGAGCAGCATCCCATGTGATTTGGCATAATGAAAGGAACAGGGGCTTTTAAAGACTTCAAAACATATTTCTCATCACATATCAAATAAGACAAAAGGGGAGATTTTACTGAGTCTAACAGTTCACTGATTTTATTAATTTTTCTTGCTGCTTCTTTTCAATTTATCAAAAGTAAAGAGAGGTTTTTTCTTTTAATATATTAGGAGGTGAATTATAAAAAAAAATAAAATGTTTACCCCCCCCCCCAAGATGTATTTTCTGATTAAATCTTCCAGGTTGAACTGATCCAATTTAAAAACCCATAAAGATGCAGCAATCTAAGGGGTAGATTTTATAATGTGCCTGTTCGTGTCCATGTGCGCACATTTCCTGGTGCGCACACATGGACGGGCTGATTTTATAACATGCACACACCGGCACGCACATGTTATAAAATCCGTGGGCCGCGTGCACAAGGTGGGGAACTTTTGCAATTTCCGCGTGGTGTCGCATTCCAGCCTTCCCCATTTCTTTCCCATTCCGCTCCAATTAAGGAGCGGACTGGGAGGGAACTTCCCTACCCCCCTACCTAACCTCCCTTCCCCTTCCCCTCTCCTCCCGACCCCCTAAACCCTACCTTTTTCTTTTTCTTTTTCTTTGTTTCACAAATTCAGCTCCCGAGCTGAAGTAAGTTGCGCAGGCCAGCAGCCGGGTCTTGGCACTGTCCCGGCCCGCCCCCTTCAAAGAAGACCAGCACTTGTGCGCGTACCGGGCTTTGCGCACGTGCCCTGTCCCCTTTGAAAATTCACTTGGCATGCACAAGGCCCGGCCACACGCTCAAATCCCAGATTTTACGCACGCAGGGCTTTTAAAATCTGGGCGTATGGTTTTCTGTTGAAGTTAAATCAAGATCATAAAGATTCTTTTTTTTTTATCTATTTTCTTTTTAATTTGAGGAGATAGTAGTATTTAAAGAGGAGTTTGTTTTTTAAAGTGCTCTTTCTCTAGTTAACTATTCTTTTTGTGTGGTTCCCTTTTGGAACCCTTGTCTCGTTGATGCTAGTGCCAGGAAAGTGGACTCTGGAAATCTTTTTAAAAATAGAAATGTATGTATAAGCTGCTTTAAAAAAAAAACAAAACAAAAAAAAACCCTAAAATACATTAAAACAAAACAAAACAAAAAAAGGTTAGTGATGTAGGCAGGCATCAGACCTGTGGAGAAAACCATAGTGCCAAGAGAAAGTTAAGTGGATATTTTTGGAAAATTAGTCAATAATGCTTGTTTAGAACAGCTGCCTTCAAAATACTGCTGGCTTATTAAGTAACCTTTGAGCTAACAGAGATGGGTTTTTCCTCCCATGTGCTCTTGTAGAGAGAAAGTAGCATGAATAGTGACAACAGGAATTTGCATTTGAATAGTCCATTGTGTGAAAGGAAACCTGTGTTCACATATCTGTAAGCTTATGGATCCACTATAAGAACTTCCATTGTAATTAGGTTTATTATTTTTACAGTTACAATGGAGGCATCTGTGTTGATGGTGTGAATTGGTTTCGTTGTGAGTGTGCACCGGGCTTTGCTGGTCCAGACTGCAGAATTAGTAAGTACCTGTAAGGGTAAAGGACCAGAAGATCATGATCTTTTGACCTAAAACCTTTGTTTCCACCTTTTGACCTCTCATGCATTGACCGTGGGTCAGCTGCACCCAAAGAATGAAGCTGATGCTAACTGAATTATTCATTAGTTACAGAGCAGCTCTCACCTTGAATATAATGGAGTCTTTTATTTGTGACAGTCCTTTTCTTCATTTGACACATTTAACAAGAATGACTTGGGGAATAAGCTGAGTTATACCTAAAGACATGCACATACACTTATTTAAAAAAAAATAAATATATATATATATATATATTTATGTCCTGCCTTTATTATCAAGGACTTATATTGTAAGACTACTAAAATGTTTAACTAGTGTTGCCTGTTTCTGCTAATGAGGTAAGCATTCCTGTTATACATCTACTTGTAATTTATTTTTAAGAATATTGAGTGCTCAGTTTGAGTAAGGACATTTAGGGCATTTTTCACCTAGTCTTAAGCATGTAAAATGCTGTTTTTCTTTTCTAGTTTGTGTTCAGTGCGACTTTTGAATTTTTTTTTAATTACAGACCTGCGTTATCACAAAAAAGGGTGTTCCCTGTATATACCGGATCCGTCCAGACTCCCGGGTTTTGCCTCCGCACCAGCAGATGGAGACAGAGCAAGATTTGACTGGCTCTGCTATATATACCAGGGTGCCACCCACAGTCAGCCAGTATTACTCTGTCTCCAGCAGATGGTCCGGGTGCAACACTCACAGTCTGATTTCTTAAAAAAAAAAAAAAAGAGATAGAATTAATTTAGTGTTTTGGTTAAGTTGATTTAAGTTCTTTGTTAAATAAAAAAAAAAGAAATACTAAACCGAGAAAGGACAGCTGGTTGACGGTCTTAGCCTCCCAGGGGGTTGGCAGGTCCTGAGGGGACCATCTCCCTGGTTCTGTCTGCTGGCGGCTGTGGCTAAGGGTTGAGGGCCCTACCTGTGCCCAGCTTGGGGTGATACCGGGAAGCCTGGATCACTCACCCCAACCAGACCGCTTCAGGACCCGACTGTGGACAGCTGAGCAGTTTAGACTGCGCGTACTGCAAAAAAAAACAAAAAACTTTTTTTCTGTAGCGGGTCTCTTTACTTTTTTGCTGCGGCAGTCGGTTTTGTGTGTCCTATCCCCCTTCCCCCTACTTTATTCGATTTTGTTTCTCAGTTTTGTTGTGTCGGCCCGGTTCCCCGATGCCACGCAGTCCGGCTTGCGTCGCTTGTGGGGCGGAACGCGCCTTATCGCGGGATGGGCTGTGCTCCGACTGTATCCTCGGAGGTGAAGGGACGTTGCGGCCGGTCAGGGGGTACTTGTGAGGCAGAGTTCAATGGCAATCGCCATCGGGGAACTGCCTACCTCTTCTCACAGACCAGTGAGGGTGAGTGCGGGAAAAGCCGCCACTTTGGGAGCCGCTTCTATCGCGGCTCCAATCGCAGTGGGGGATGGAGATTTCCCGCCCCCTCTCCCCTCAGCAGACAGTTCTGAGGCTCATTCCGGCGGCAGCAGCTGCAGGGGAAGGGCAGGATGACGATACAGGAACGGATTCAGAGGGTTCCTGTTCATCTTTGGGAGGAGGAATGTCTTCCAAGGCTAAACGTCCGTTGCGGGCTATCCCACCCCGGGAGGATTCGGACCTTGCTTCAGAGTCCCCAGATCCGGATGAGATGACCCTGCCCCCGAGGGGGGGGTCGAAGGAGTCAGCGACCAACCACATGGGCCTGCGCAGCAGAGTCAGGTCACGGAGGGTGACAACCCTAAGATGGTCCGCCTGTTTCGTAGGGATGAGCTGGGTCCCCTAATTCCTGCAATTCTGGAAGAGTTGGGGATTGCTGCGCCTCCAGAAGAGTCTCGTTTGGGCTCGATGGACCCAGTATTGTTGGGCCTGAGTGGTCCTCATACAGCCTTTCCATTCCATCTTTCGGCTACGGACCTGCTTTTTCGGGAATGGGATACCCTGGATTTGAGGTTAAAGGTCACGAAGACTGTGGATAAGCTTTATTCTTTCCCAGAGGATGCTTCGGGTTCCGAAGGTGGATGCTGCGGTTTCTGCGGTGACAAAAAGGACTACCATTCCGGTTACGGGGGCCACAGCTCTTAAGGACCTTCAGGATTAGAAACTAGAGGTGCAGCTTAAGAAGATTTTTGAAGTCTCCGCCCTAGGGGTCCAGGTGGCGATGTGTAGCAATTTTGCCCTGAGAGCGTGGCTTCGCTGGGTGCAACAATTAGCCAATGAGGGCCTTTCCGAGGACTAAGCTCGGCAGGCAGGCCTCCTCGAAGCGGTAGTGGCCTATAGTGCTGATGCCCTTCATGATTCCTGTGCACTTCAGCTCGTTCCATGGTCTCAGCAGTATCGGCACGCAGACTGTTGTGGTTGAGAAATTGGTTGGCGGATGGAGCCTTCAAATCCTGATTGGGTTCTTTGCCCTTTAAGGGAAAACTTCTATTTGGGAAAGAACTGGAGGATATGATTCAGTCCCTGGGCGAGAATAAGGTTTATTGCCTTCCAGAGGACAGGGTGCAAACCCGATTTCGAGGGGCTCGCAAGTCTCGTCCGGCTCGTACAACCACTTCTTCCTTTTGTCCTGCGGCAACACACCAGCAGTCATGGTCCCAACCCTCCCGTGGCCAGCACTTCGGTAGACCTGGGGCCTCCCAGCCGTCTTCAGGTGGTAAGATTGCACAATGATGTCCGGCCAGTCCATTCCTCTGTACCAAAGGTAGGGGCAGATTGTCTCTGTTTTACGAAGAATGGGCCACAATCACGTCAGACCAGTGGGTGCTTTCAGTGATAAGACACGGCTTCGCTTTAGATTTTGCACACCGTCCCAGCCCGCGATTTCTAATATCCCCTTGCAGATATGCCGAAAAACGGCAAGCGGTCAAGCACACTTTGCATCATCTTCTAGATCTGGGGGCAGTCGTCCCGGTGCCGCCTCCAGAACAGCGAAGGGGACGTTATCCCATATACTTCGTCGTTCCAAAAAAGGAGGGTTCCTTCCAACCCATTCTCAATCTAAAGCGTGTCAACAGATGCCTTCAGATTCCCCGTTTTCGCATGGAGACGTTACGATCGGTCATTGCTTCCTTTCGGCTGGGAAAGTTTCTGGCTTCCCTAGACCTGACGGAGGCGTATTTGCACATCGAGATCCGAGAGGACCAACAGAAATATCTGACATTTTTCATCCTAGGGAACCACTACCAGTTTCAAGCTCTACCATTCGGTCTTGCGACGGCCCCCAGAACGTTTACCAAGATTATGGGGGTAGTGGCAGTTCAACTTCGCTGGGAGGGCTTGCTTGGACGATTGGTTGATTCGGGCGAAGTCCAAAAGTCTGTGTCAGTCGGCAATCCACCGGGTGCTGCAGTTGTTGAAGTCTCTCAGTTGGGTGGTCAACTTAGCCAAGAGCCACCTCATCCCCTCCCAATTGTTGGAGTTTTTGGGAGCCTTGTTCGACACCCGTCAGGGAAGAGTTTATCTTATATCGGATCGTGGTCTCAAGCTACAGGGCCAAGTAAAGGCTTTGGTTCAGCAACATACCCCGACGGTCTGGGATTACTTACAGGTACTTGGTTCCATGGCTTCAATGCTGGAATTGGTCCCATGGTCATTCACGCACATGCGGCCCTTGCAATCGGCTCTGCTCTCCCGTTGGAGACCCATTTCTGAACAGTTCTACCTTCCCCTGCCATTGACTGAGTCCGCTCGTTCCAGTCTAGTTTGGTGACTGTGTTCAGACAATCAGCAGAAGGGTGTCCCACTGATGGTGCCGGAATGGACAGTGGTCACCACGGATGCCAGCCTTTCCGGTTGGGGAGCCATTTGTTTGCGGCAGTCGGTTCAGGGACTCTGGTCTCCAGCAGAGTCTCGGTGGTCGATCAATCACTTGGAGACCAGAGCAGTACGCCTAGCTCTGCAGGCCTTCCTTCCTCTTATTCAAGGGAAGTCTGTAAGAGTGCTGTCCAACAGTACGACCACTGTGGCCTACATCAATCGGCAGGGTGGAACCAGGAGTCGTCCGGTGGCATTAGAAGCTCGACTGTTGATCCATTGGGCAGACCTTCACCTAGCCGGCATAGCGTCGTCCCACATAGCAGGGGTCGACAATGCACACGCAGAATTTCTAAGTCGAAATCAGCTCGACCCCTGAGAGTGGGAACTGGCGGACAGGGCTTTTCAACTCATCTGCGACAGATGGGGCACACCGTGCATGGATTTGATGGCAACCTTCAAGAATGCCAAGGCTCCGTGCTTCTTTGCTCGTCGCAGGGACACAGGGGCAGAGGGAGTGGATGCTCTAACGTTGGCCTGGCCGAAGGCAGTTCTACTGTATGTCTTTCCACCTTGGCCTCTGATCGGCAAGGTGCTTTGTCGCATAGAGAAACATCTGTCGGACGTGATTCTGGTAGCTCCCGAGTGGCCCCGTCAGCCGTGGTTCGTGGATCTGCTCAATCTCGTGGTAGAGGGGCCACTGCGCTTCCCGCTCCTTCCGAGCCTTCTTCATCAGGGTCCCGTTTGTTTCGATCAGGTAGATCGCTTTTGTCTAGCGGCATGGCATTTGAGAGGAGGCATCTAAAAGGTAAAAGTTACTCGGACACGGTTGTGACCACTCTACTGCGGTCGCACAAAGTGTCGACTTCGCTATCTTACGTACGGGTTTGGAAAATTTTCGAGTCATGGTGCGTTGAGCGTCGGATTGTTCCCACTTGGGCGTCGTTATCCAGCGTTCTAGCCTTCCTCCAGGACAGTTTGGCCCAAGAGCTTGTCCTGTAGTTCCTTGCGGGTGCAGGTGGCAGCCTTAGGCTGTTTGCACAGTTCTATAGACGGGGTGGCGTTGGCGGCGCACCCTGATGTTTCTCAGTTTCTTCGCGGGGAAAAGCATTTGCACCCACCGGTGCGTTCTCCATGTCCATCCTGGAATTTGAATGTGGTTCTTAAGGCTTTGTGTGCGCTTCCTTTCGAGCCGTTGAAGAGAGCAACTATGAAGGACCTCACGTTGCAGGTGGTATTTTTGGTAGCAATTTCCTCGGCGCATCGGGTCTCTGAACTGCAGGCGTTATCATGCAGGGAGCCTTTCTTAAGGATCTCTGATTCCGGGGTTAATTTACGGACGGACCATCTTTTCTTCCAAAAGTGGTGTCCTCTTTTCATTGAATCAGTCAGTGGAACTTCCTTCATTTTCTGATCTGGATAGGTCGGATCCTCTTTCGAAGGATTTGAGAAAATTGGATGTTCGGAGGGCGCTTCTGCGTTATCTCGAAGTTACTATCTCTTTTAGAGTCTCGGATCATCTCTTTGTTCTCTGGCATGGACCAAAGCGGGGTAATATGGCCTCCAAGACCACGATCGCCCGGGGGCTGAAAGAGGCCATAAATTCTGCCTGCTTGCTTTGAGGAAAGCCTTTGCCTGTAGGGCTTAAGGCACATTCCACTCGCTCCCAGGCGGCTTCTTGGGCTGAGTGTCATCAAATTTCCCCACAAGAGATTTGCAGAGCAGCAACTTGGAAGACGTTGCATACTTTTTGTGCGATATTACAGACTCGATGTCGTCCAAGATCCGAGCGGGGGAAATTTTGGAGTAAGTGTGAGAGCAGGCCTCTCCAGATCCCATCCCACGTAGGTGCAAGCTCTGGTACATCCCAGGAGTCTGGACTGATCCGGTACATACAGGGAAAAGAAAATTAGGTCTTACCTTCGATAATTTCCGTTCCTGTAGTACCAAGGTTCAGTCCAGAGTCCCGCCCACTGTGTGCATAGTTAGGGAGAGTCCACTACTGCTATTTGTTGTCCTCTGATCTACGGATTTTTCTTCTGTTTGTACCCCTAATACTAATGAAGAGGAAGGGAGGTCAACCCACCATTTCCAGTTATTATAAAGCGGTGGGAGCCCTTGCTAACAGGCAGCCTTTGCACACCCTGTACCTTCGATGGCAGACGTGGCCACTTTTCTCTTTGTCCTTTACTGAATTTGTATCTTGTTTTGAGACTATTAACTTGGTGGCTGAAAATGTGCTGTTGCGAGAAACACAATACAGATTTCTTTGGCAGACTTATGTTACCCCGGCAAGGGCTTATCAAATGAAGATCGCACAATCCCAGGCATGTCCAAAATGCCATCACACTGATAGTGGGTATTACCATTGTTTCTGGGACTGTAGCTTCAGCTCCACTTTTTGGAATAGCATAACCCATGCTTGCTCCCAGATTCTGAAACTGACCTTGCCACCAGACCCCAACCTGTGGTTATTTGGGAATTCAGCGTCCCTCCCAATACAACTTACCACTCCCGAAACTCTATTCCTTTTGAAAGCGGGCGTAGTGGGGAAACAAATTCTCCTTAGAAATTGGCTGAATACCACTAGCCCCAGTTATGAACACTGGTTCAGGCAGATGCTACGGTTATGCTCTATGGAGCATACCACTCTTTCTCATAAGACGCCAAAGAAAGCTGTACTCGCTTCATGAATTTGGGGTGCATTTACGAAGTATTTAGCTCCTATTACAGGGGTAGCTATTGACCCATGGGACACGAAACAGAATGCAGCCCCGGAGGAGGACAACTGGCAGCGATCTTGAAGGCGGTCGGTCTCACCAGTCAGCAGCCGATCTCTGAAGGACCTCACATGCCACATCAGCCTATTTATATATACACGATAAGAGACAATAACGGACAATCCACCAGAACCTATAACGGGGGGAGGGAAGGGGGGGGGGAAAAAAGAAGTTTTTCTTTTTCTTTGTTGAGTGGGAATGTACATGTTAGTTGACTTGTGTCTAAGTTTGTCTGGAAGTTGCATTCAAAAACTTAATAAACATATTTTAAAAAAAAAAAGAAGGAAAGAACTTAAAAATGAAATTTCAGATCTATTACTAGTAATTTGTAACCTATCATTAAAACTGTCCATTGTACCTTAAAGGATAGCCAATATAACCCATATATTTAAAAAGAGGTCCAGAGGTGATCTGGGAAACTATAAACCAGTGAGCCTGGGAAAAATCATGGAAACTAAAGAACAAAATTACAGAACATATAGATTTGGTTTAATGGGACAAAGCCAGCATGGATTTACCCAAAGAAAGTCTAGCCTCACAAATCTGCTACATTTTTTTGAAGGAGCTAATAAACATGGATTAAGGTGAGCCGATAGATGTAGTGTATTTGAATTTTCAGGAGGCATTTGACAAAGTGCTCCATGGGAGACTCATAATAAAATTTAAAAGTTGTGGGATAGGAGGCAATGTCCTTTTGTGGATTGCAAACTGGTTAAAAGAGAGGAAGTAGAAAAGGATTAAATGGTCAGTTTTCTCAGTAGAGAAAGGTAAACAGTGAAGTACCTCAGGGATCTATACTTACACCAGTGCTTTTTAATATATTTATAAATGATCTGGAAAGGTGAAAAACGAGTGAGGTGCTCAAATTTGTAGATGACACAAAATTATTCAGAGTTGTTAAATCATAAGTGGATTGTAATAAATTGCAGGAGGACCTTGCGAGATTAGGACTGGCCATCCAAATAGCAGATTAAATTTAATGTGGACAAGTGCAAAGTGATGCACATAAGGAAAAATAGCCCACGCTATAGTTACACAATGTTAGGTTCTATATTACTACCCAGGGAAAAGATCTATGCATAACAGGCAGCAGTCAAAAAGGCAAACAGAATGTTAGGAGTTTTTAGTAAAGGAATAGTGAATAGAATGTCAAGGCCTCTGTATCGCTCCATGGTGAGTCCATATCTTGAGTACTGTGTGCAGTTCTAGTTGCCACATCTCAAAAAAGATATAGTTGCACTAGAAAAGGTACAGAGAAGGACGACCAAAATTATAAAGGGGATAGAATCGCTCCCCTATGAGGAACAGCTAAAGAGGTTAGGGCTATTCAGCTTGGAGAAGAGATGGCTGAGGCAGGGGCGGATTGGCCTATCGGGGGATTGGGCATCCACCGGTGGGCCGATCACTCTAGTTAAGTGGTCTGCCGAGCGCGGCTGTGATAGAGCTGCGCTCGGCAGACCATGTGGTATCTCCTGGGCCAGCCTGGACAGCAAATCCCCGGGCCGGTCGTTATCGGGAATCCGCCCCTGGGCTGAAGGGGGAGATATGATAGTTCTATAAAATCATGAGAACACAACAACAAATAAATGTGAATCTGTTATTTACTCTTTCAGATAATACAAGGACTCGGGGATACTCCAGAAAGCTAGCAAGTAGCATATTTAAAACAAATCAGAGAAAATTATTTTTCATTCAACGCACAATTAAACTCCTGAATTCATTGCCTGAAGATGTGGTAAAGGCAGTTAGCATAGCTCATTTTTAAAAAGGTTTGGACAAGTTCCTGGAGGAGAAGTCCATAAACTGCTATTAATCAAGTTGATTTAGGGAATAGCCATTGCTTATTACCAGCATTATTTAATGTTTTTATTTAATGTTTGGGTAATTGCCCAGGTACTTATATCCTAGATTGGCCACTGTTGGAAACAGGATGCTAGGCTTGATGGACCCTCAGTCTAACCCAGTATAGCAACTTCTTATGTTCTTAAATAATGAAACCAGAGAAGGGTTTAGGACCCTGGAAGTAGAGGTTCCCTGTACGTACCAGGATCATTCCAGACGGTGGGTTATGTTCCCTGTCCAGCAGATGGAGTTAGAACCAAAAATTCCCAGGGGAGGACCTATATAGCCACGCCTCCCTTGCCTCAATCCTCAGTATAGTTCTAACTCCAGCAGATTGAGCAGGGGACACGGTGGTCCCCAGCACTTTTCTAGTTTTATTTTCTCTTTGAGGGATCAATTAAATAATATTAGATAAAGGTTTTCTTCTAAGGGATAGGTTCTGTAGTGTTCTGACAGGACCACTCCGTTCAAAGAGAGACACTGTTTTCCAGTCAGGAACTTGCTGACAGGCTGTGTTTTTTGCCTGTCACTTCATTTTTCTATTTGTTTTTCCTCTTCCTTGCCGGCTACAGTGTGGTAAGTGTTGTTTTTATTTTATTTACAGTCGTTGGGAGGAACAGGAATTTGTGAGGGGTGAAGTTGGTAGTGCCGACCGCTCCCCCCTAGCCCCGGAGTTTGTACTTTTCCCCTCCTCCCCTTCGGGGAGTGATTGGAGTCCCGCCCTGCAGCTCTGCGACGACACATTCCCCGGAGCTGCTCACCGTCGGGACGGCGCTTTCCCCAACGGTCTCTTGGGGACGGTGAGGGGTCCGGAGGCCGGATAGCTCTATTGCTTCGCCGCTTCAGTTGTTGCCGCGCGCCGCAGCCACCCCTCCCCCTCCCTCCTGCCGCGATGCAGAGATCGCCTAACGGCTCCGGAGCTCGGCAAGGGGTTCAGCAGCCCTCGGAGGGATTTTCTTCGGCTTTTCCTGAGGGGGAGTATAGCTTACCTGGTGGGCAGCTTGGAGAAGAGTCTGACCGCGCCGGCAGGAAGCGGCATGCCCCGTTTCCCCTCGGAGGCAGCTCTCTCTGAGGAGGACGTCGACGCTCCGCTCCAGGTTTCCTCTCACAGTATGGGGTTTCTGAGCGCAACGGACCAGGGCAGGCAAGGGGACGACACCTCGGGGGGCCCTTCATCAGCACTTCCTGCTTTTTCGCCAGAATTCGTCGTTTTAATGCACAAGGCATTTTTACAGAGCAGGGATCCGAATCTTGGAAATTGGGGTCCCCCTCCTCCCAAACTGACTTGCTTGACCCAGCTTTCGACGGCGGACCCTCCCTTAGGGAAGGCTTCTTTGCCCACAGGGGGTGCGGGGTCCGCTCGGCCCCCTCCCGTGGTCCTTACACCGCTGCAGCAACCGTCGGGGGATTCATGGCAGGACCCAGATGCGGATGATCCCTCCCTGGCGGCCCAGGTAGAGGGTGTCAACCCGAGGGTTCTCCGCATTTTTCAAGCAGCGGAGTTGGATGATCTCATTCCTCACATCCTGCAGGAAATGGACATCAACCCTCCTCCGGATCCTGTGGCTCAGGATCCGAAGATTAAGAAAGGGGACCCTCTGCTAGCGGGCTTGCGACCCCTAGCGAAAGCTTTTCCCACGCATCACAATATCTTGCAATTGATTTCAAGGGAGTTGGATACTGGCGATATCCGCGGGTGGGACGGCGTTGAAGGATGTCCAGGATCGCAAGCTCGAGGTGTACCTCAAGCGTATCTTCGAGGTCTCAGCGTTGGGAATGAGGGCTGCTATCTGCAGTTCCCTAGCACAGCGAGCAGCTCTGCATTGGGTACAGCAGCTTCTCACATCCCAATCTTTTCCACAGGCAGAGACTATTCAGGCTGATAGACTTGAAGTGGTGGTTGCCTATGGAGCTGATGCTTTTTATGATCTGTTAAGGGTTCTCGCTCGATCCATGGTGGCGCGGTGTCCGCTCGCCGTCTTTTGTGGCTTTGCAACTGGGCGGCAGATGCTTCGTCCAAGACGCGCTTGAGTTCTTTTCCTTTCAAGGGCAGATGCCTGTTTGGGGAAGATTTGGATCAGATCATCAAATCTCTTAATGAGAATGCGGTGCACAAGCTACCAGAAGATCGTCCACGTTCTTCTAGATCTTTTTATTCCTCCAGGAACAGGTACCGGAATCAACGGAGGTCGCGTCCTACCAGACAGCAAACACCTCGAGCGCCTTCTACACGATCACACACCTGGAACCGGTCCTTTCGAGGACGCCGCCACGGTAAGGATACTCAAGGGGCAGGTGTCTCCTCAAAAGCTTCACAATGATGCCAGAGGGTTCCACGAGGGGATCCCCCACCTGGGGGGGTCGCCTTACTCTCTTCTACAAAGAGTGGGTCTAAATTACGTCGGATCAATGGGTGCTGGACATCTTAAGTCAAGGCTACATATTAGATTTTGTACACGAACCCCGAGACCGTTTTCAGTTTTCTCCTTGTGGTTCCCGCCTCAAACAATTAGCAGTTCGACAGACTCTATCGTCTGCTACAGCTGGGGGCGATAGTCCCGGTAGCGGCCTCCGAACTGGGAAGAGGACATTATTCGGTCTACTTTGTGGTTCCCAAAAAGGAGGGCACGTTTCGACCTATCCTGGTTCTCAAGTCGGTCAACAAGTGTCTCAGAGTTCCTTGTTTTCATATGGAAACGCTCCGGTCAGTGTTAGCAGCTGTGCATCCGGGAGAATTCTTGGCCTCGTTGGATCTTACAGAAGCATACCTTCACATCCCGATCCATCATCAGCGCTTCTTACACTTCAAGATTTTGGGACAACATTTTCAGTTTCGTGCTCTCCCCTTTGGCCTGGCGAAGGCTCCGCGAGTCTTCACCAAGATCATGGTGGTGGTAGCGGTGGCACTCCGCAGTGAGGGTACCCTAGTACATCCCTATCTAGACGACTGGCTCATTCGAGCGAAGTCGAGGGTGCAGGGCTACCGTGCTGTCGACAGAGTGGTACAGCTTCTTCAATCTCTGGGATGGATCGTCAATTTCTCAAAGAGCAAACTGATACCGTCCCAATCGCTGGTTTTTCTGGGAGCACACTTCGACACCAACCAGGCCAAGGTGTTTCTGCACCCGGACAGAGCTCAGGCTCTACGCGCTCAAGTAACCGGTTTTATGGCTCTCGTCACTCCCACGGCATGGGACTATCTTCAGGTATTGGGAACCATGGCTTCAACCATCGATTTGGTACCGTGGGCCTTCGCTCATCTCCGACCTCTCCAGAGGTCCCTACTTTCGCGATGGAACCCGGTGTCGAGAGATTTTCAGGCAGTGCTTCCCATTCCGAGTGTTGTCTTGAGCAGTCTACAGTGGTGGCTGGACCCTCAACGTTTAGCTCAGGGAGTGTCTCTGCAGAACCCGAATTGGGTGGTCGTCACCACGGATGCCAGCCTCACCGGCTGGGGGCGGTTTGTCAAGACAGGTCTCTCCAAGGCCGATGGATGGGAGATCAGTCCACTTGACCCATCAATCGGCTGGAGACCAGGGCAGTTCTTCTAGCGCTGCAGGGGTTCTACCCACTGGTACGCAGTCGAGCGGTTCGGATTCTCTCGGACAATGCGACCACCATGGCGTATATCAATCGCCAAGGGGACACCAGAAGCCATCTAGTCTCCTTGGAGACCGACGACTTGATGGTATGGGCGGAGCTACACTTGCAGCGTCTAGCGGCTTCGCACATAGCGGGCGTGGACAACGTGCAGGCAGATTTTCTCAGCCGGCAACACCTGAATCCAGGAGAGTGGGAACTCTCAGAAGACGCAATGCGGAGGATAATACAGCGTTGGGGGATACCCCATGTGGATCTAATGGCAACCGCGACAAATGCAAAGGCCGTCCGTTTCTTCAGCCGCAGGCGAGAGCACGGCGCAGAAGGAGTCGACGCACTAGTTCCTCCCTGGCCTCGACAGTGTCTTCTGTATGTCTTTCCTCCGTGGCCTCTAGTGGGCAAGGTCATCTGACAGATAGAGAAGTATCAAGGTCCGGTGATCCTAGTTGCGCCAGAGTGGCCTCGACGTCCATGGTTTGCAGATCTTCTCAATCTGGCAGTGGAAGGCCCGCTTCGACTGTCACCTATCACGTCTCCTTCGCCAAGGGCCAATATTTTTCAGAAGGCAGATCGCTTTTGTCTTGCGGCCTGGCTTTTGAGAGGCGCCAATTAAAAAAGCGCGGATATCCAGAGTCTGTCATCTCGACGCTCCTGAAAGCTAGGAAGACTTCCACGTCCGTTACCTATGTCAGAGTATAGAAGGTTTTTGAGGAATGGTGTGAGTCAAAGACGATTCTGCCAACGCAGGCCTCAGTAGCGCATGTGCTTTCCTTCCTACAGGCGGGTCTGGATTTGGGCCTGGCCTATAATTCTCTTCGTGTTCAGGTAGCGGCTTTGGGAGCTTTCCTATGGAGTAATGACAGGGAGCTCCTGGCCTCACATCCGGATATTCTACGTTTTCTAAAGGGGGTAAAACACTTGAAACCTCCCATTAGACCGCCTTGTCCTTCATGGAATCTCAATTTGGTACTCCGGGCTCTATGTGCACCGCCTTTTGAGCCTCTGAGTTCGGCCACACTCAAGGATGTCACCCTTAAGACCATTTTCCTGGTGGCGATCAGCTCAGCACGTCCGATCTCTGAACTACAAGCTCTATCATGTCGGGAGCCATACCTTCGTTTCACGCCAGGGGGAGTATCCCTGCGGACAGTTCCATCTTTTCTGCCGAAGGTGGTCTCGACTTTCCATCTCAACCAATTGATAGAGCTTCCGTCATTTGTATCCTCTGATTCTTCTGACCTGCGTCGGTTGGATGTCCGATTTTCTTTGATACATTATTTGGAGGTCACTAATGAATTTCGACTCCCTGATCATTTGTTTGTCCTTTGGTCGGGACCCAGGAAGGGTTGCATGGCATCCAACAATCAATTGCTCGCTGGCTGAAAGGAGCGATTATAGCCGCATACATTGGAGTGGGTAAGTCTCCACCTTTAGCTGTTAAGGCGCATTCTCTACGCGCTCAAGCGACGTCGTGGGCGGAAAGTTCTGCAGTTTCTTCTCAAGAAATTTGTAGGGCGGCCACATGGAAGTCTCTCCACACTTTCGCAAGACATTATCGTCTAGACATTCGCGTGCCGTCTCACGGTCAGCTTGGAGACAGGGTCATACGGGCAGGGCTGTCCGCGACCCACCCATGATGGGGAAGCTTTGGTACATCCCACCGTCTGGAATGATCCTGGTACGTACAGGGAAAAGAAAATTATTCCTTACCTGCTAATTTTCGTTCCTGTAGTACCATGGATCATTCCAGACCCCTCCCTGGTTTTGGGGGTTCTTTGTGGGCCATCCCTGCTTTCCTGTCTTCACAATATTTTCACTCTGTATCTCTAGTTATTGCGAGCTGTGTCTTTGAACACAGTGCTGTTTGCAAGTTCTCAGTTACAGTTTTTTGAGTACAAGTTACTTGCTGTCACTTACAGCTGTTTTTTTCTCTATATTTTTGAGATTAATTGATCCCTCTGGTTCTGTCTCTTCTCGTCTTGGCTTTGCTAGTCCAGTTACTGAGGATTGAGGCAAGGGAGGCGTGGCTATATAGGTCCTCCCCTGGGAATTTTTGGTTCTAACTCCATCTGCTGGACAGGGAACATAACCCACCGTCTGGAATGATCCATGGTACTATAGGAACGAAAATTAGCAGGTAAGGAATAATTTTCTTATAGTGCTACTGAGAAGCCTGTCAAAGCACTGAAGGAGCCACTGATGCCTGAGGCTAACCAGGACTGTTCCAGCAAGGGGCCTGAGGATGATGCTACAGGGAGGCCTGGCAAAGCACCAATGGCAGTATTGGTTGGAGCAGATGGTAGAGATGCAGGAATAGGCTCACAGGAGGGCAAGTCAAGAATATGAAAATCCACTGAAGACACCAACAATAACTGGGGCTTATGGGCCAAGGAGCTCATGATTGGGCCTTTCAGAAATGAGCCTCCTTGAAAAGCTTTTTAAAAGTGAGGAAATACAAGGGGCTGGAGCCAGGTTTGGCCTGATAGAGCCAGCTGGGCAGATTGAAAGCAAGCCCATGCAAAAGTTGGAACATCCATGAGGTTCCTCTGTACTAGTCGGCCAGAAAAAAACAGACTCAAGAAAATGAGCAGTTTCAATGTGAAGATAACCTAAAAGCAGAAGCTTTGGAGCAGCCTAACAAGACCATAAGAACTAAGGGAAAGGCTGAAGAGATAATCGGAAAGCCAGCTACGGTAGAGGAGCCAGAGAGTCTATTCCCCCAAAGTACAGGCCACGTAGAGAGATGAATGGCTGCAGCTGGTGGCTGAGATAATATTGTGTCAGATGGCACAAGGGGAGAGTGAGGGGTGCCACTCACCAGAGTGTCACCATTGTAAAGAATAAATTACAAGAGTTAGCAGCACATGCACTAAATGAGAGAGATGAGGAATGTACTGATGCAGATGGAGCCTCCTAGCACTGATGTACCCAACGAGCTGAGAAGGAGCCTGAGCTAGGGGAAGAGATGGTGAAAATCCAAGAGGCAAAAGCATCACTGCAAGCTGGAAAGCAGCAGCAGTACCTTAGTAAGCAGCAGCAGTATCTTATCATGGCTAATCCACTCCCCATGGACTATGCCAAACAGGGAGTTGAAGGTCTTAAGCCAGAGAAAAAAGTCAAAGAATGCGCTGAAGCGGAGGTAGCCTTCTTGAGCCAGGATGGTCCAACTGGCTAAAAAGGAGTCAGATGTATTCTGGAGCATTGGGCCACTAACAGTCAGAAAGTGGAGGAGGTGGAGAAAGCCAAAGATGAGGCTAATGAACTGGATATTATAAAGAGTGGGACTCTGGGACTAACCAAGGAGGTGGTTCAGAGAAAGAAGAGAAAAATTTGATTTTGGTAAAAGAGAAAATGGGGTTATACAAGGAACCCTCAGCTGAGATCCCAAAAGGGTGGAGGAAGAGTACCTTGGGAAAAGGTGAAAGGACCCCAGTTGAAGTGAGTTCCCATGGGTTAAAGAGTAAGGCATTCCTATTTTAGGATCTCATAACCCAAAACTGGTAAGGGTTAAAGAAGGAAAGAGGAAGCCCCAGATTAGGGCAAAAATATATAGCAGTTTCCTACAGCGGGACACTGCATTGATAGGAGTAGATTCTCAGTTTGGTAAGACTGACCTGGGAGATATGTGAAGGAGCTTACATAAAAAGCTCTCAGAACTCTATAAACGACCAGTCCCAGCAGTCTGGTCTCTGTCCACCTTAAGACAGAGCATTATGGATACTGGGTCTCTCCCAGTGAAGGATATAATGTAGGCTCTGTGGGGAACAGGGGAATGGCCTCGGAACTGAAAGGAAAACAGTAACCGTGAGTACAGAGGGGGGGAAACAGCCCTGGAAAGTTAAGAGTGTTAAATGTTTGTGATTATGAAAGGCTATGTGAAATGCTGAATATTTGAAGCACTGTAAATGGAAAGCTTTGATTGCTAATGTGTTGTGCTGCACCAAACTTCATACTAGATTTCATAGAGGCTTGCATGGATACTACACAGGAAAAGGGATTTATCCTTCACAGAATTTAATATAACCAAAATAGTCCTAACACTTTCCAAACAAGTGTTGACATGCTTCATGAAAATGCTAGGCCATATGGCAGCACAGTTCAGGTTATACCATTTGCCCATCACTTCATGAGAGAAGCTCAGTGGCATTTAAAGTTACAGCATCTACAACTGCTATTGCACAAGATACATTTATTTATTTATTTATTTAACAGTTTTTTATACCGACCTTCATAGTAAATAACCATATCGGATCTGTTTACATTTAACAAGGGTATAACTGGAGTAAACAATTCAAGTAAACAAAGATAAACAATAGGTACGAATAAGTCAAAGTTACAATCAACAGGGAAAGAGAAACTTGGAAGCTTGCAACAAGCTGGAAAGAAGATAAGGCAGGAAAAATATAAAGTGTAACCATAGAGCGTACAGGTTAAAAGCTTAATAGGTGCTTTAACCTGGAGGAATCAGAGTCCATTCGTGAGTATAAATGCCAGATTGGGTAGGAGTGAAGGGCATCTAGTGATTGTCTGGTGGATCGGCGAAGGCTTGGTGAAAGAGCCAGGTTTTAAGTCTTTTTCTAAAAGTTAAAAGGCAAGGCTCCAGTCTGAGATTTGATGGGATGCTATTCCAGATAGATGGGCCAGCTATCGAAAAAGCTCTGTCTTTGGTTGTAGAGAGGCATGAGGCTTTAGTGGGGGGAAATTTCAGAGTGCCTTTGAGAATATCCCTAGTTCCTCTGTTAGAGGAGTGGAGTTTGAATGGGATTTCCAGGTCGAGTTGCAGATGATGATGGATGGTTTTGTGAATTAAGGTGATTGACTTGTATAGAATTCTGAAATTAACTGATAACCAATGTAGGTTCCTGAGGATGGGTGAGATGTGATCGCCGCGGCTGGTACTGGTCAGCAGCCTCGCTGCCGCATTTTGAATCATCTGCAGTGGTTTGGTAGTGGATTTGGGGAGGCCTAGGAAAAAGGGCACTGCAGTAGTCTATTTTGGCGAAAAGTAGCGCTTGGAGGACTGTTCTGAAGTCATGGAAGAATAAGAGTGGTTTAAGTCGTTTTAGAACCTGTAATCTGTAGAAACAGTCTTTGGAGGTTGTATTGACCATTTTCTTTAGGTTTAGACGATTGTCTAATATTACCCCAAGGTCTCTAACCTGCTTACAGGTAATGTGAGAAATGTGTGTTGATGGAGGGGCGATATTGTTTTCATTTGAGGAGATGTGGAGCAGCTCTGTCTTGGAGGCGTTGAGAACCAGGTTTAGGCTGTTGAGTAGATTAGTGATGGATAGAAGGCAGTTGTTCCAATGGGTGAGCGCTTTTGAGATTGATTCTGTTATAGGGATTAGAATCTGCAAGTTGTCTGCGTACAGATAATGAATTAGGTTGAGATCTGTTAACAGTTGGCAGAGGGGGAGGAGGTAAATGTTAAAGAGGGTTGGAGATAAGGAAGAACCTTATGGTACTCCAAGAGTTGATTTTGTTAGGGGTGACTCTTTATTGTTGATTTTGACTTTGAAAGTCCTATTGCTGAGGAAGGACTTGAACCAGTTGTGGGCAGATCCGGAGATGCCGATATCTGCTAGGCGATCCAGCAGGATGGTGTGGTTGACGGTGTCAAATGCCGTTGAGATGTCTAACAGGACTAATAAGAAGGAGTGTCCTTTGTCTAACCCCATAATAATATGGGCTGTAAGTAAAATGAGGAGGGTTTCCGTGTTGCGTGATTTGCGGAAACCATATTGCGAGGGGTATAGGATCTTGTGGTCTTCTAGATATTCAGAAAGTTGGGTGTTTACCAGTTTCTCCGTTAGTTTGGCAACGAATGGGAGGTTAGAGATGGGTCTGAAATTAGCTAGTACATTAGGGTCTAGGTTGTGTTTCTTGAGGAGGGGCTTGAGTGAGGCGGTTACATATCTCTTAACACCCTCATCCAATCTCTATCTGGTTAATAAATCTTTCAGATCTGAAAGATCAGTGTTTTTCACCACATAATCTTCAACTTATGATAACCACAGATACCTCCAATCAAGGATAGGAGTCTATCTATATAACCTTTTTTGTCAGAGACTTGGCCTCACAGAAAAGATTGCTCTCAACTCTAATTGGCTTATGTGGTGCAATCTTCAATGCTTAGCGTTCAGTCTCTGGTTAAAAGGGAAAGTTGTGTTGATTTAGACACGACCAAGTAGTGATATATCACATCAACAAACAAGTATAATTTCTCTCAGGTTTTTATCAAGAGATCTGCAAAATATGCAAATGGACATTTCTCAAAACATAGATGTCTGTCTTCTGAAAACCAAAATCAGATAGCCAACACATTGTCGCCAGCTACAACCACTAGAATGGACATTGCACTGGTGTATAACCAAATAACTGTTTCAAATCTGGGAAACTCCACAAATAGATCTCTTTGCAGCCCCATTCAATAATAAAACTCCTACCAACTTTTCCAAAAGACCAGCAAGGAACAGACTAGCAATGGGTGCTTTTTCAATTCAATGGTATCAAGGTCCACTTTATTCATTTCCCCCAATTCCTCTCATATCCAAGACGATTCAAAAATTTAGACGGAAAGGATCTAATGATTTTGATAACCTCCTTATGGCCATGTCAAATTTTGGTTTCCATGGCTTCAAAGCATAGCTGTTAAACCACCAATAAAACTGAAAATATTCCCATTCCTGATCACTCAGGACAACAGGAAATCTCCATCCGAACCTTCAGTCTTTGACTCGGACTGCCTGGTTATTGAAAGTCAGCTAGTCTCATCTAATGAATTAACCCTGATTTTCCTCACTTCCATTCTAGCATTGAGAATATTCCACTAGAAAATCTTATAACTTAAATGGAAAAAAGTTTCCATCTATTGCATACATGTCCATCAGGACACCTTTCAGAGTCCTGTTTCCCATCTGCTTAGTATCTTTTTAATATCATCAACTATTTCGGGGGAATTCTTCGATGGATTGTGATGTGCGGTAGCTCTATGTATGTAATAACCACTGAATGGCTATACCCTTTTATAGCATACCGTCTTTTATTCTCAAAAGTGAACTTTTTTTTTTAAATTTTTTTTGTTCATGTCCATTATATTATACTTTTTTCAATTTTTTATATTGTATTTATCAACTCATGCCTTTATCTTGGCCCTTTATTTCACTGCATTTACTCTCCCTAACGGTCAACCCGACTCTCATACGTTGTAAGTGCCTATTAAATCTGTACTTATCTTCAACACTGTGGGCCAGGGCCCACCCGATTTACTGTCGTCTTCCTACGTGAGTCGGGGCCACCTGCCCAACATCGGCCGTATTTCGACATCAACTGTCTGCTTCAGGGACTCTGGAGAGCACTGCACAAGACATAACATTTACTACTCATTTACTTTCTCCCACTATCCCATTTACATGCATTTCTATTATCTACTTAATTACATTAAAACATTTTTTTGTGTGGTTCTCAATTTCCTCCTTCTGCCAACACATCTATAATTCTTTTTACTCACTTATTCTCATTCAAAAGAATTTTCTCATGTGACGCCTTAAATGTCGAATGGCGTCTCTATTGTGCATTCAAGTTTTTAAATTTCCCTGGGCCAATCCCCGTAATCTCATCCAGAACGAGGCTATGAAATGTCATGTTGTGTGCACCATTCAGTTCTCATTTCCATCCGTATTAGAAAGATTGTTTTTAGCCTGACTTGCACAATGGAGGACCTGATCATGTTTCAGCTTCGTCCATGCTCAAAGGAATACTGACTTACGATCTATCAGTCTCAAATAGTAGATGAGCGGACCTGATTGAAACAACTAGGTCTCAGTTACGTCTTTTGTGGTGCCAACTCCATCATTATATAGCATATATGATGTTATCGATGACCTTACAGCCTGTCAATTTGAAATTGCAAGTGAACAGACCTGATTGAGACAACTCGGTCTCTATTGCGTCCTTAATGTTGCTCATAGCCTCCAGTACCTCCCTTGTATGGGCTGGATGCTGCTTGACTATCTTTGTGCATCAACTTCAAAATTGCCTCTTCTGCCCCTGCGTGAGGCCTTGCTTTCAGAAAAGCCAGTAATCTGCGCGATTTTGTGTTCCATTCCAATTTAATAGCACCAACAGTACAGATGAACAAGGCCACACCAGGCCACTTTAGGTGTGGCCAGTGCAATGTGTACTCACAAATGCACCTGGGTATATCTCTAGAGATTTCAGGATGCCAGCCCTTTATTTTTCACCAACATTTTTCATGTGATTCCACCAATATTGTATATGCGCTCTGGTGTCCCTGCTTCAAAATATATATAGGGAAAACTACCTAGAAATTTAAAGTGCGACTACAGGAACACCTGAGTCACATCAGAAATCAAAAGAAAGGGTCTCCCCTGGTAGAGCATCAGCGGGGGAAGCTGGACATCGAGCTCAGGATTTCACAGCAGCTCTTTTTCAATTAATTGATCTTCCACAGGGTGGAGATCTCAACCTGCATTTGAGACAGATGGAACAACGTTTCATTTATTCATGGAATACAATGTCCCTCCATGGCTTGAATCGAGAAATAGACTGGTCAGTGTTTTAGACCAGTCTGCAGCAGCATCAGTTAGATATTAAAGGCCTCACAAAAGGGCAGAAGAGGCAATTTTGAAGTTGATGCACAAAGATAGTCATGCAGCATCCAGCCCACACAAGGGAGGTAGCGGAGGCTATGAGCAACATTAAGGACACAATAGAGACCTAGTTGTCTTAATCAGATCTGTTCACTTGTGATTTCAAATTGACAGGCTGTAAGGTCATCGATAACATCATATATGCTATACAATAATGGAGTTGGCACCACAAAAGACGTAACTGAGACCTAGTTGTTTCAATCAGGTCCATTCATCTACTATTTGAGACTGATAGATCGTATGCCAGTACTCCTATGAGCATGGATGTGGCTGAGAACTGATCAGGTCCTTATAATGAAGTAGTTGAAAGCAACAAGCAGTATTAAGGATGCAACTGAGATCGCAATGTCCCGATCAGGCCAGTCCTCCTGCAATTTGAGATAGACAGTACATCAGTAATATATCGAGTACGGACGTGGCTGAGAACTGATCAGGTCCTCCATTGTGCAAGTCAGACTAAAAACAATCTTTCTAATCCAGACGGAAATGAGATCTGAATGGTGCACTCATGACATATCGTAGCCTCGTTCTGGATGAGATTATGGGGATTGGCCCAGGGAAGGTTAAAAACTTGAATGCGTGATAGATGTGCCATTCAACATGTTTGAAGGCGTCACACAGGAAAATTCTTTTGAATGTGAATAAGTGAGTAAAAAGAATTATAGATGTGTTGGTAGATGAAGGAAATTGAGAACCACACAATTTTTTAAATGTAATTAAGTAGATAATAGAAATGTTTGTAAATGGGATAGTGGGAAAAAAAATTAAGTAGTAAATGTTATGTCTTATGCAGTGCTCTCCAGAGTCCCTGAAGTAGACAATTGATGTCAAAACTCGGCCGATGTTGGGCAGACGGCCTCAACTCATGTAGGAAGACAACAGTAATCGGGTGGGCCCTGGCCCACAGTGGTGAAGAAGATAAGTACAGATTTAATAGGCACTTACAACATATGTGAGTCGAGTTGACCGTTAGGGAGAGTAAATGCAGTGAAATAAAGGGCCAAGATAAAGGCGTGATTTGATAATTAAATACAATATAAAAAAATTGAAGAAAATATAATATAAGATAATGGACATGAACAAAAAAATGTAAAAAAAACCTTTTCACTTTTGAGAATAAAGATGGTATGCTATAAAAGGGTATAGCCATTTAGTGGTTATTACATACATAGAGCTACCACACATCACAACACATCGAAGAATTCTCTCGAAATAGTTGATAGTTGATGATGTTTTAGGACAGGGAATTGAGGTTTAGTTTTGTAGTATCTTTTTTTTTTAAGCCTTTCTGAATAGGGATTGAAAACTGTCAGCATTTACCTTTGCGATTTAGGACTATATCATCATGAGGAATTCCTATTTCTCAGTTGACAAACAGGACTAAATTAGTCATGACACTTGAGTAGCATCCTCCGATGGTGCCAAATGGACTTTTGATAGTTTTATTTTTGTCTTTAACTTACTTCAAATTGCCTTGCTGCCTCAGCAACCTCTCAACAGTTCTTTCCGGTGCTATCCAAAAATAAGAAAAAAAAAAGATAAAGAATTCAGGAGGGCATGTCTGGCTCCAAGAAGGCCACTTTCAGTGCCTTCAAGCATTGCATATCTGGCCAAAAGATGTCCATCACAGCCACAATATTAGCTGCATTGTGGTCTGGCCCCAGATATTTGTAACAAATGGCTATGACTGGCCAGATATCTGAAAAGTCCAAGAGGAACAGCGTATAAGATGGAATAACATCAACATCGGTGAAAAGCCAGAGTTGTTCCTCTTCTCAGAGCGGGGCTTCCATGGGTTCCTGCCTTGCTGAGTTGAGAAGGAGCTCCTCAACAAAGGCTCCCCCTTGTGCATCACCAGTTCTGGCTCCACCGTTCCAACAAGGTGGAGCAAGACATGAAAGCACCTCGACCAAGGGTCTTTGAGCCCCCCTTATGTCAGTGCATAAAAAAAGTGACTTGTCAGAGCTTGCAGTGCAATTGGCAGCATTGAAGTTGAGGTCAGGATAAATCCCATTGATTCACCCAATGCAGTTTGCCCCACAGGTTCTTGGCATCATCAATGCAATTGGTGCCATTGACATACAGGGCCTTTGACCCTATTTTCTCCATTGACTCATTTGCTCCACTGACACATGTGGCTTCAGATCCATTGATGCTTCATGTCCTGATGTAATCAGAGTACCGGTCCCCAGCCCCATTGGTGTACTCAACACATTCAAGATGGGAACAATTATCTCTCTCCTGTCTCCTTGAGCGAGGGCTTAATTTGGAACATCAGATCAGATATACTCTGTGGTTCCTCTGGTCTCCATGCATTCACCAGTTCAATTAACCCAGGAAGGGATTCCTTTTTGGAGTCCATTAGGAGCTTCTCGAAAAGCTGTATACTGGTCTCAGAAAAGGATCTCTTCCCCCTTCTACCCCTTGAGATTCTGCCAGGTACTTGTGACTTGGATTGGCTACTGTTGGAAACAGGATACTGGGCTTGATGAACCTTTGGTCTGACCCAATATTGCAAATCTTATGTACTTGTATATTTATCTCCTGGTCAGAGGACACAAGCAGCCCATAGGTAGATGACAGAATTGGTGAAAACTTTATTTGCCTCACTGGCAGCATGTGACCCTGAGGGCACTATTTAACCTCTCCTGTCTAGAGTAATGGATTTGTTCACTCAAGGGGAGAGTCCCTTTAATTTCCATGAGTAAGAGCTCCCATCAGAAGACCCATTGGCAGGATCTAGCCCCCAACCACCTTTCTGCGGAGAAATCTAGCCAGTGTGAGGTGGAGGCATGGAACATCAGCATCTGGAGCATACCCTGAAAGTATTCTCCTCTGAGACAGAGGACCCCACTCTGATCGCCTTCATCATTGGAGTTCTAGGGGAAGGGTCTACAGGGATTCCCTCAGATCTCTTACCTGATTCGCTGGGGCATTATTTGCAACGAAAGACCTTTCATATCCAGCTTGTTCAAGAATTTGGAGTAAGGTAGAAGGAATCAGTCCATATGAGCAAGGATTCCTGCACCATGTTCTTTGGACTCCTCTGGATTTTGGAAACTCCACCTGAGCCTGCAGCAGTCTCGATTCATGGATCCTATGGTATTTGCAAATGAGAATGTGGGAGAATCTGGCATTCTGTTCCCCAATAGCCGGAAACTGGATCTGAAATAAAGTACAGATAAACCCCTAGGGTTTGGGGTACAACTACTGCATCAATCACCAGTAGTGGAATCAGCATTAAAACAAGTTAAGAAGACTAGAATTTTCTCCAGCACATCACTGGGTATGGATTCTGAACAGTTGGATAATTTAGGAGAAAAAGGTCTTCTAGTGCTTAATGCTCAATGCCCAGATTGCGGCCCCACCTTCATGATGCAATACTTACACAATTGTATCAACAAGCTGAAACCCTGGTAATTGCAAAATGGAGAATGGGAACATAAGAAGATAAGAAATTGCCATGCTGGGTCAGACCAAGGGTCCATCAAGCCCAGCATCCTGTTTCCAACAGAGGCCAAACCAGGCCACAAGAACCTGGCAATTACCCAAACACCAAGAAGATCCAATGCTACTGATGCAATTAATAGCAGTGGTTATTCCCTAAGTAAACTTGATTAATAGCAATTAATGGACTTCTCTTCCAAGAACTTATCCAAACCTTTTTTGAAACCATCTCCGATTAGTCTTAAATGTGCTACTTGCTAACTTCATGGAATGCCCCCTAGTCCTTCTATTATTCAAAAGTGTAAATAACCGAGTCACATCTACTCGTTCAAGACCTCTCATGATCTTAAAGATCATGAGAATATCAGCGACCTCTTATGGACCTAGAGGAGTGCGAATGTAGTCATCTCTGCTCAGAATATGAATCATTTGATACTACAGCGAGATCTTCTACAGTGGCCATCATGCTGGATGCCTTGGTTGAGAGCCAGCAGCTTGCATGTGGATGTTCATAAGTTGCCTGATTTTTTTTTTTTTTTTTTTTTTTCCCTGTTCAGGGGATAACTTTTTGGAAACAGCTGCCCAGATTAAGGAGCAGCATGCTGCCGTCCAGGGTCTCTTGACAGGATCTGAACAACTGTATTCTAGGTATCCTTACTTTGCTTAAATGATTCTTCTTCCTGAGATGCCCTTTCTGCCAATTTCAGTGATACCTTGCACAACTTGTGCTTCCACAACAGCAGCTTTCATCATATGGACATCTGCACAAGAAGCGTAAGCCAAAGATGTTGCAGCAAGCCCTGCCCAAGCCTGGGCCTAGTTTTTAATGAAACTCAACCCTCAGGCCTCAAACCCTCAGGTAGAGTGTAAGATTCACCTTTTCCTGGAAGAGTGGCGATAGATTACCAGGGACCACTGGATCCTCAAAATTGTGGAGTCTGGTAACCATTTGTGCTTCTCGTCCCCCAGTGCTACATCATTGTTCGGCCTTCAATCCATATCTAGCTCACTTGAACCAGCTCAGTTTTGAGGTGGAATTGCTTCTTGGCAATAGGTGATAGAACTGGTACCTCCCAAGGAACTTGGAAGGAGGTTCTACTCTCACTGCTTCCTTATCCCCAAAATCAGGGGGATTGAGACCCATCCTGGATTTATGAAAACTGAATGAGAGCCTATTACTGGAAAAATTCAAAATGAGCTCCCTCCACACCTTTCCTGCCCTTTATTCAAGCGGGGGACTGGAAGTGTGCCCTAGATCTTGATAGGTGCATATGCTCACATGCCCATTCATCACTCTTATTGGAAATACCTCTGTTTTGTGATGGATTCCTCTTGTTACCAAAACAAAGATCTCCCTTTCGGGCTTTCAGTGGCCCCAAACATCTTCTTAAAATGCCTAGTGGTAGCAGTGACATACCTATTTAGCAAGGTAATTTCTTTCCTTACCTGGATGGCTAGTTGGTGATGGGGCCAAGTCAAACCTTGTTCCTACCCAAAGAATCAAGTTAATCGGAGCATGGACATACTCCCTAGAGAGGAGAGGGTTTTTTTCTTTTTGTTAGAGTGGGCATTTTGTCTCCAAGCTTTGATCCAGGCCCTACTACAGCAGGATCAAATCCTGGCCTGAGAAGTCGTAGTTATCCTGGGATACATGGTGGCAGCAGTGCATGTGGTTCCCATAACCTGCCTCAACATGCAATTTCCTCAATGCTTTCATGCCTTTCTCTTTATCAGTGGGGATAGTCTGTGCTTGTCCCATGTTTTTATTAAAACAAAAATAGCATTTTTGCTTCCTCCATCTCCTCTGGGAGTCCATTCCAGGCATTCACCACACATTCTCTGAAGAAATATTTTCAAATGGTGCTCCTGAGTATATCCTCTTGGAGCGTCATACCATGATCTCTTGTTATAGAGTGTGGTTTCCTCTGAAAAAAAGTTTGCTCTTTATGCCTAGTTTATACCTTTTGAATTATTTAAATGTTTCTCATTTCCCCATCTGTTTCCTCTAGAGTGGGGTAGGCCAACACCCTGGATTTTGGCCATGTTTGGGACAGATATAAGAAGAGGATTGAGGGATTGGGTAAAAGACACAAAGGGGGGGGGGGGGGTGAGTTGGTATTGTGTTGCATTTGGGAATTTTTTATACAGTACATTTCTGTCAAAAGCATGAATCTTAACACGGCAGATTGGATGGGCCATGTCGGTCTATACCTGCTGTCATTTACTGTGTTACTAGGCAACTCTAGTCCTTCAGTGCCACAAATAGATCTGTTTTTCTGAATGTCCTCAATGAATATACTTGTTTGCAAATAGTGAATGCAGAGTATGTAAATTTCTCACAGGACAAGCAGGATGGTAGTCCTCACATATGGGTGACATCACAGGATGGAGCCCAATCACGGAACACTTTTGTCAAAGTTTCTAGAACTTTGACTGGCACCTACTGGGCATGGCACTAAATCTGCAGCCAGCAGGGGTCCCCCCTTCAGTCTTCTTTTTTCCACGCAAACTCACTGTGTACTGCTTCCTTGGATTTCCTCACCAGAAATGCATGACCCTGCATCATTTTTTGCATTGAATCTTAACTGTCAAACATTAGACCATTCCTCAAGCTTTCTTGGATCACTTCTCAATCTGTTTACTCCTACAGGGTATCGGAATATTATTTTAATCATATACCAGAGTTTATAGGTTGTAAAGTGGAGAATAAATTGTATTTGATATGCATTTACAGAGTAACTATATTCATGGAGAAATGCTTCAAGGGTCAAACTGCTATAATCGTTTTTGCTGCTGCATGATTAGGAGAGATTACATTTACATATCTCTGTTGAAAATGTGGCAAATCTTAATAGCAGTTGCTCATAATTAAGCACATTGAAACACCACAAATTGATCCGTTTTGTTGATTCTGTTTTCTAGATCTTGATGAATGTCAGTCCTCCCCTTGTGCATATGGTGCCACTTGTATAGATGAAATAAATGGATACAGGTGCACCTGTCCACTTGGAAGAGCTGGACCTAGATGCCAAGAAGGTATTTTTGAAAGCCTAAAATTTTATTTGAATGGGTTTTTATTATTTATCTTTAAACCTGTTGCATATGTACATGGTTTACCTACATTTGTTTGCTTTTCTGTATATTCCTATATGATGCTAATTAGGATTTCTTTGGTCTGATAAGTTCTGGAACTTAAAAGTTCTTATGGTGTTTTCATTCCCCTTCCCTCTTCTAAGTGATTGGTTTTGGAAAATCGTGTTGGCTTAAAGGAATACAGTTTCCTCACGGCAGCAGATGGGATCAAGAATGCAATACCTGCCACTGTTTGAATGGTTTTGCTGACTGCACCAAGGTATTGATTATCCATGTCTTATTTTCATTCTTTCTTTAGAAATATTGCAGTTTAATACATGTTCTAATTGAATACTTTAGAGTCTCATGTGGTATTCCATTTCAGTGGGAGATTAGTGAATGTTTAGAACTGATACCTGCTATCATAAGGTGGTGTTAAGCCTATGATATAATAATGCAGAATGTCTTTTATGAGAAAATGGACCTCCATATAGAAATATTGCAGTATGTCTGAAATTGAATAGCAGCAACATCTTCTGAAAGGTCAAAGGTAATAAATTATGGAAAGATTTGCATTATATAAGGCATCACACAGTCTCTGGTTCTTTGGTTTCTTTATGCAATTTACTAATCTAGCTACTAGGGATGTGAATCGGGCTTCGGACGATTGAAAATATCGGACGATATTTTCAAAATCGTCAGAAATCGGGGGCTCCCCCAAAACGATAGGAAAACCCCATGATATTGATCGTGGGGGTACTCTTATCATTTTGGGGGAGGGCGGGAAAAACGGCACACAAAAAGTAACCCCTAAACGCACCCCAACCCTTTAAAACTAATCCCTTAGCTTCCCCCCCCCCCCCCCAAAAAACTTTTTACAGGTACCTGGTGGTCCAGTGGGGGTCCCTGGAGCGATCTCCCGCTCCCGGGCCATCGGCTGCCACTAATCAAAATGGCGCCAATGGCCCTTTGCCCTTACCATGTGACAGGGTATCCGTGCCATTGGCCGGACCCTGTCACATGGTAGGAGCACTGGATGGCCGGCGCCATCTTGTGCTCCTACCATGTGACAGGGGCTGACCAATGGAACCGGTAGCCCCTGTGACATAGTAAGGGCAAAGGCTATCGGCGCATTTTGAATACTGGCAGCCGACAGTCCGAGTGCAGGAGGTCGCTCCCGGACCCCCGCTGGACTTTTGGCAAGTCTTGTGGGGGTCAGGAGGGTCCCTCAAGACTTGCCAAAAGCCCCTGGTGGTCCAGCGGGGGTCCGGGAGCGATCTCCTGCACTCGGGCCATTGGCTGCCAGTAATCAAAATGGTGCCAATAGCCTTTGCCCTTACTATGTCACAGGGGCTACCGGTGCCATTGGTCAGCCCCTGTCACATGGTCAGCCCCTGTCACATGGTGACATCAAGATGGTGTGGGCCATCCAGTGCTCCTACCATGTGACAGGGTCCGGCCAATGGCACGGATACCCTGTCACATGGTAAGGGCAAAGGGCCATCGGCGCCATTTTGATTAATGGCAGCCGATGGCCCGGGAGCGGGAGATCGCTCCAGGGACCCCCACTGGACCACCAGGTACCTGTAAAAGGTTTTTGGGAGGGTAGGGAAAGCTAAGGTATTAGTTTTAAAGGGTCAGGGTGGGTTTTTTGTTTATCGGCTCGGGCGCAGCCGATAAACAAAACCGTGATCGGGCCCGATGGAAAAAAAACCACATGTGAATCGGAACCGGAATCCGAACCAATTCCGGTTCTGATTCACATCTCTACTAGCTACTACATTATTATTTTGATGTGAATACTTTATTATTTTTTTTGTTTGTTTTTTTGGGTTTTTTTAAGACACATTAGAGTAGTAAGGAAGCCTGGATGCTGTATGAATTGAAAATGTGACTGGATGGTTGAAGGCAGGTGAAAAGCTAGCTTTTTTTCTCTAAGGAGCAAGAAGCACCTGTACTGAGCATTCCCAGTGTGTGTTGCATGAAGATTAGATTACCAGTAGCTGCATATGATTTGCTGGAATAAGTGTCAACATGTAAAGGGGATGGAATTGAGAAGGACGCAAATGAGATTTGTATTCAGCTCACACCCCAGGGCTAGAAATTTGCCCCAAAAGGCAGGCGAAACAGAGTAGTTGCACTAGCCAAATCATGACCTTGCCATTAAGCTTTCCATCAACTAGATTCAGGTCTCAGAGGACAAGCAGGACGTAGCCTTCACACAAGGGAAACATCATTGGAAGGAGCCCCACTCCAGAACCTTGATATCAAAGATTCTAGAACTTTCAAACATGCCCTACTGAGCATCCCCCTGCCCCCTAGGCACAGTCCCTCAGTCGTTTTTTTTTCATGGAGCCAAGTTGTTGCAGGAGCCATGTGTCACGATATTCACTTTGCTTTTTCCTCAAAGTTTTTGTAAGTGATTTTTTTCTAGACTTCAGCTGTTTTTCTTTCCTTTACCTTATGTAGTTTTATTTTCTTTTCCTTTTTCTCTTCTTTCCACTGTTAGCTAGTCGCGTGGCAGGCCTTAGTTGCTGTGCAGTCTGGCAGTCTATTACTATCCCTTATTGAATAAATACTGCACCTGCAGTTTAATATCTCCTTACGCTGTTTTATTCCCTTTGTCAGGTGCTGGCAGGACTGATTGAATGCAGTCCATGTATGATCCATGTAGGCCGCTGAGCCTGGGAACTCGCCTGAGTTCTACCTGGGCAAGGGTTACATGTTGTTTCACTGATTGATCGGCATCGATGGAATTTCAGACAGTGAAGAGATTGAGGACCACGCTATTCCTGTGGAGGGGAGAGCTCATCCTCCCGAAATTCAAAGGAACCCTGGATGACACAGCCTCTCCTGTTTTCCTGTGATGGCAGTGCAGTCTCCTTGAGAGAGGGTGAGCAGGAGCCTGGGCAAGCAGTTTGCTGCCGCACCTTTGGTTCCATTCGCAGTAGCAGTTGCCTGTGCACATCTGTGACCAGCGCACCGTTGATCTGATGCGTCAGTGTCAGGACCATGTTGGGGACCAGGACTGACATTGAGCGCCATGGTCACCCTGGACGCCATCAGTGCTGGAGCACCATCAGTGCTGGAGCACCACCAAGATGTCTAAAGCCTTCTGTGCTTTAGACATCTTCTCACTGCACCGGAGTCATTGAGCACCTTGGACCTCTATGTGGCAGAGACTCTAGTGTCGGGGACCAGAACTGCCATCAAGCACTATGATCCACTTCGATGCCTTCAGAGCCACCCTTGATGCATCTGTGCCATCGATGCCCCCTGGTCTTTCGAGGCCGTCGATGCCCTTGATCCCATTGAGGTGCATGCGTGGCCATCCTCGATGCCGTCGAGGTGTGGGGCGGCCTCGGAGGCCATCAGGTGTGTTGGCCACCGATGGTATTCATTGCTACTCTTGACTATGTCAAGCACCAATAACGAAGCACTGTGATCGCCATTGAATGCCCTGGTCATCCTAGAGGCCATCGACCACCGGGGCTTTTGAGAGTCCTTGAGTGTCACTGAAGCCCTCGGGCAACAGGAGTTTCGGCCTTTGACTGATTGAGCTCGGAGATCGCCATCCACTCAAGGCACCCCAGAGTGCTGAGGCATCCAGGCACAGTGGTCCAGTGCCCCTCCAGGCTCCTTGCAGTGTCCTGATGGGACAGAGGGGCATCCTGCTGTTCCATCACTGGCCTATGGCTATTGGGCACCATGAATACAGACTGCCTCAGGGACTTGAGCCGCTGGGATCAGGGGGCGTAGGCCCCGCCTGGATTCATGCACCATTGGTGCTAATAGCCTCTGTAGAGGTCATCTTCAGCCATAGACACTGGTGAGGGATACCATCGAACTTGCAGCATCAATGCCCTCAAACAGATAGGTGAACCGAGGTGAACTGTCCTTGGCACTGGCAGTCATCTATTCTTTGGGCACCGATAAGACATGTCGGGGTATACAAAGCCTCTGCCTGCAGGTGCCCCTGGCATCCTTGGTTGCCACCAGTCCATCGATGTCTTTGGGCACCGAGGTATCTATCAGTGCCATCGGGCTGTCTATGTCCGTGGGCGCCAGGGGTGGCACTATTTACTGTCGAACTAATCAAGACATGGTCAAGTGCTATTGAAGCCCTGGGAGCAATGTCATTTGGTGCTCTTGATGTGATCCATCGTTGATGTGCACAAGAGTGAAATTGGCTCTACGGGCACCGTCACCACAGTGGGCACCAATGGACGCGATCAATACTGCAAGACACAACTGTAGAGCACCATGGGTACCATCAGTCGCAATGGTCTTCACTGCTGCCATTCCCAATTTAATTTCAAGGGCTGTGTCCAGCCTCTTGGAGAATTATCAGTTATTGGAGGGGGGTGACACCATAGAACGCCAACCACCACCATGCCATAACTAGAGCTCCAGTGGTACTGGGGATGCCGTCATCATACTGTTCCTATTCACTCCTCTGGGAGTTAGTGTGACAGTGGAGCGCAGCATGCACAGTCAAGTACAGCAAGGCATCTACTTCAAGTGCCTTTGGCGATAGCGGGTGGCATTCTCCTTGTCTGTGCAGTACTCAGCCATGCCAGAGTTCTGCCATAGTCTCGTCAAGATATCAGCCTCCTCGTCAGTTTTACACCAAGTGTTGGGGAACACTGGTGAGGAAGTCATCACACACTCTGTGATTGCTTTTTGGCAGCATGCAGCCAATGACTCTAACAGGTGGTGTTTTGTCCTTGCTGTGCCGTGGAATTCTACCCACAGGCATGGCAAGTGGGTTCATAGGTGGGTCGCCATCCATAGGATGGGATACCACTGTATGAGTACTAATCAGCGTGCTTTTACAATGGAGAGCTCTATTCTTTCAGTTGCCCTCTACTGTATGGGTATGTGTTTCCCTCATGGCGTGCACAACAGGCTGTGCGCCACAGCCACAGGACTGACCCTGGACTGTTCCTGGTCCAACGCTTAGGGGAGTAGACACCAAGAGGGTAGTGTTGAGTCTTCTTCCTCAGAAGAGGAATATGTCTTTCAGTCTCTCCCATGTCACAAATCCCTTTGTGAGAATGCCCCTGGGGCTCAGTCCCTTGCAGGTTATCAACAAACTGGAGCCTCAAATTCTTTGAATCGGTGCATCTCCTTGTAGGCCAGGTTGGGGGACAGCAGCAGTGGTCATTGGACCATTTTTTCTGGGGTCTTTCCATTGATTACTGTGGTGGCCTACCCTATCTGTGGGCGGCTGCCAGTGGTAGATTGGTCACTTCTGAGCCTCTGCGATCAGTGATTGTAATTCAACTCTCAACTGGAGAGTTGAAAGGTTTTTTGGGATCAGGAGGTCCCATTTCCTGTTGCTTTCCTGTCCCTTCAGGAAGGGGAGATTTGACTGGGTTCCAGGACAACCCTTAGGGTTTCCCTCTAGACTCCCAGTTGTCCATCCCACAAGGGGTGTCCCTCGTTCTCCATTTCTCAGAGAAGGGATGTCACTGCTTCTGACTGGCGGTAGTGCTCTCCTTAGGTCGGCCTAAGTCACAGCAAGTCTGTTTCGTAAGGAGCCATTCCAGAGTAGCTCCCTGGCGAAGATTAGGGGTTTTACCCATCCAGGAGTCACCTTTGATACCTGCTGAGCTCAGTGGGCATTTTTCAATAAGGACCATTATTGCCAGTCATTTTCACCTTAGGAGCCCTACCTCAGTAAGGAGGGGTTCTAGACCATCTAATTGACAAGTATGCCTTTCAATCTATAGCTGAGGGAGTTGGGGGGACGAGAGACCCCACAACAGAGGTGTTGCTCTTTGGTTGCAGTGGCTTGCAAGCTACACTTCCCCATTTTAGGGATAACCCTGTCTGCGGACAGGAGAGTTCTGGTTCAGGCAGTGATTGTTCCATTTACTAGACCGCGTGCTTCCTTGGGGGAAGTATATGTAATCATGACTCAGGTATTAATTCCTAAGCCAGGTTCATGGCAATCTGGTCTGAGATCACACTGACCCTGTCGTGATGCCCTTAGGGTTTCCAGGCTGGTGAAAAAATCCTATTCGACAGGGACTTGCACTTGCAGCACCCTA
Source organism: Rhinatrema bivittatum (assembly GCF_901001135.1). NCBI lineage: Eukaryota > Metazoa > Chordata > Amphibia > Gymnophiona > Rhinatrematidae > Rhinatrema > Rhinatrema bivittatum. Next base: position 48,456,474 of record NC_042618.1, on the reverse strand, counting down.
GCTTCCTGTCTTAGTGGAGTGTTTCTGGATTTCTTCCCTGAGGGATTCGCTCGCAGTTTCCAAGCAGGCTGAGGGCTCTATCTTGGTGGGTAACTCCCTACTGGAATTGGCAGTGAGTGATTCACTTGGGATTGAGATATACGACCTAGCAAACTTGTTCTTACCCTTGCAATACAGCGGTATGCCTCCTTGTGTCCTTCACTCCTTCTGACTTCCAGTTGTCGAGGGGAGGGGAGGAAATGCTAGGGCATTCATGGTATATCTTAGTGTATCACACTTGTTTGAACTTGAACAGGCCGACCTAATATTAATACTGGAGTGCTGCAAAAATTAAATTACCAAGTGTGAATACCAATGGAATCCCAGACAATCTTGGCTTATTAACTAGACGCGATAATTATAGGATGTTGACCTTCATAATAGGCTTCATCGTATAGTACTTATGACTTCCGTACTCTGCCTTATATATAATCATTGGTCAAAGGAACCTTTTTTTTTTTTTAAGCTTTTCTATTTTGCTATAAGTGAAAGTCCAACACCATTTAAAATGTATTTGTTGATATTAAGTCAATGTACTTCTCTTATTGCACTTGTCTTATTGCATTTATATAATTGCACTTAAACTCATAGAAATCAATCCATGCCGAACATTTCCAAGGTTAGATTACCGACGCCAGACACGGGACCGTGTTTTGGAAAGCAGAAGTCCTTTATCAAGGGCTAATACAAATCAAGGCAGCATCATGTCGTTTTTTAGCGTTCTACCAACTGGGGCCAGAGAGCTCCCCAGAAAGAAAATTCAGTCCACTGGCATCCAAAGGATAGAATGCAATACAGAAGTGTGCCTGTGTTTGGCAGAAAGGTGTAATGGGCAGAAAAACCCAAGCAATGCTTGGAAGAATAATCAGCAACAATGGCAGGGTTTGTGACAGACCCTACGAGCCAAAGCACTAGACGTAGCTGACTATGCAGGACAGCATCAAGAAGATGAAAGGCAATCCCTAGCCCAATCCCCCAAGCAGGGAGATAAGTTAGGCCTGAAGCTCACCCACACTGCATCCTGTCAAGAGCAGGGTTATCCATCCTGTCTACAGGATAGTTCAGGTGAGCAGGAAGGCACTCTGGACACCTAGTGAAGTGAGAAAAGCTAATAGCAGTCAGGCCAAAACTTGGTGAAAAAATAGGGAAAGTGGTGTATCTTTCCTTGCAGGTATACTCTAAGATATTACCACCGGAATCCCAGACAATCTTGGCTAAACTAGACGCAATAATTATAGAATGTTGACCTTCATAATAGACATCATCGTATAGTACTTACGACTTCCGTACTCTGCCTTATATATAATCATTGGTCAAAGGAACCTTTTTTTTTAAGCTTTTCTATTTTACTATAAGTGAAAGTCCAACACCATTTAAAATGTATATTTTGATAATAAATCAATGTACTTCTCTTATTGCACTTGTCTTATTGCATTTGTATATTTGCACTTATCTTTAAACTCATAGAAATCAATCCATGCCCGAACATTTCCAAGGTTAGATTACAGACGCCCGGCACGGGGCCGTGATTCAGACAGCAAAAGTCCTGTGTCAAGGGCTAATACAAATCAAGGCAGCATCATGGCGTTTTTTAGCGGTAGAACCCTCGGGGGGGGGGGGGGGGGTGGTTAAAGCATCCTTCATTAAACTTAAGTCCTTGGCTTGAATTCAATCCCATCTCCAACTTGGAAACTGAGAAAATGCTGAAAAAAATAAACCCTGCACGTCATGATATGGACACCATCCCAACCCGAGCTCTAAAGGAAATCGCTCATCCCATAGCCCCAACTATAGCAGCAATCATCAACAAATCTCTTATTGAGGGTGAGCTTCCTACCAAACTAAAAATCGCTACTATCACACCACTACTTAAGAAAAAAAAACCTCAACCCAGAAGATTTAAACAACTACCGCCCAATTTCAAACCTTCCCCTCTTTGCCAAATTGACAGAAAAGGCGGTTCTGAAACAACTAAACGAACACCTTGATGACCATAATATTCTATTTCCCACACAACACGGCTTTAGAAAAAACCTCAGTACAGAAACCCTTCTACTCAATCTTTCTGACACATTATTAAGAGGCCTCGATAACAAACTAGATCACCTTCTGATCCTCCTCGATTTGTCAGCAGCCTTTGACACAGTGGACCACAAAAGGCTTATTTTTAGTCTGGAATCCATTGGTCTCGCTGGAAAAACCCTTAACTGGTTTTCCTCTTTCCTTAAAAACAGATTTTTCAAAGTTTCCTACAACAGCTTTTCATCTGAGGCCATCCCTCTGGATACAGGAGTTCCTCAAGGGTCAGCTTTATCACCCATTCTCTTTAATATCTACCTTCTTCCTTTATGCCATCTCTTAACTAGCCTTAACATCATTTTCTACATGTATGCTGATGACATACAACTTCTCATTCCCATTACTTCGTCTTTAGAAGATTCAATGTCAAAAGCAGCCTCACACCTTGAAGCAATACGAAAACTACTAAACAACCTAAAATTATGCTTAAATATGAGCAAAACAGAATGTATACTAATCACAAGGAAAAACTCTGGTATAACATACACTCCTCCTTTCCAATTTGACAACATTCAAATTCAACTCAAAGACAACGTTAAAGATCTGGGTTTCTGGCTAGATAATGAGCTAAATCTTAAAAAACACATCGCAGCAAAAACAAAAGAAGGCTTCTTCAAAATTCAAATACTCAAACACCTTAAACCGCTGCTTCACCCCCGGGATTTCAGAACCGTTCTTCAAACCCTCATCTTCTCCAGTATTGACTACTGCAACTCCCTTCTAATTGGCCTTCCCAATGCAGCCTTAAGACCACTGCAGTTACTCCAAAATGCAGCTGCCAGAGTCCTGACTGGTAAAAGAAAATCCGACCATATATCCCCAGTACTCCACAACCTACAGTGGCTCCCTGTTAAAAAAAAGAATAGAGTACAAAGTCATCACAATTCTACATAAGACAATTCACAAAGCAGACTTCACTGCCCTGGACAATATTATACATCTGTATAAACCATCACGTACAACAAGATCTACATATAAAATTCAGCTGGATGTCCCTTCACTACCACAAGCCAAACTTTCCTCCACCAGAAATAGAGCCATTTCTATAGTCGGCCCAAAATTATGGAACTCTTTACCTCTACACCTCAATTCACAAGAAAATCTTAAATCCTTTAAAAAGGAACTTAAAGAATGGCTACTCTCACAGTCTTACAATGACTGTTCACCCAATGATAACAGAGCATAAATCCTTTTTCATATCCACCTCTCGCCCCCTTTTTATTCCAACAGTCCTTCTGACTCTCGCCCGACTTGCAGAAACCTTCTTTCTCTTTAATGGCTTCAACCGTCAACTTCAAGAACTGCATACATTCTTATCTATTGTTCAATGTACTTATTAACTTTTACTAAGTTAATACTCTGTTTCTATCTGTTTTAATGTTATGAATTTAAATGTAACTGGTTCGTTGTAATGTAAACCGGAGTGAAGGCATTGTCAGCTGTACCTCGGTATATAAACAAATGCTAAATAAATAAATAAATAAAAATAAAAATGAGCTAGGGGATTGCCTTTCATCCTCTTGATGCTGTCCTGCATGGTCAGCTATGTCCAGTGCTTTGGCTCGTAGGGTCTGTCACAAACCCTGCCATTGTTGCTGATTATTCTTCCAAGCATTGTTTGGGTTTTTCTGCCCGTTACGCCTTTCTGCCAAACATGGGCATACTTCTGCAATGCATTCTATCCTTTGGATGCCAGTGGACTGAATTTTCTTTCTGGGGAGCTCTCTGGCCCCAGTTGTTTTTTGGTTGCCTTTAACACCGAAGGAAACTATGCGGTCTTCATCCAAGAGTCCTTCTCTTGTTTACATCTCTAGACTTTTTCCTGTATAGAGGAGGTTCTAGACCTCTTCAGGGTTTACTGATCCAAAACCCTGCTTATAATGTTTTCCATGACGAGAAGTTGGTTTCTTGCTCATACTCTCATCACTCCTCTGCCTTAGGTGCCCCTGCTAGGTATGGGGGTTTTGTCTCTTATTCATTTCTATGGCTTTTTCTTTGTAGAACCCAAGTCTTTTCCCGCCTAGACCTCTTTGTGGGTCAGTTGCCTCACAGCAAAAGGGAGAGAGGTGGTGCTTTCAGCACTTTGTGTTTTCCTGCTTTGTCCTTCTTGGACAGGCTATAGCTTGAGAATCACCCATGTGTGAGGACTACCATCCTGCTTGTTCTCTGAGAAAGCAGAATTGCTTAACTGTAAGAAGTTTTCTCAGAGGACAGCAGGATGTTAGTCCTTACAAACCCCACCCACCTCCCCTGGGAGTTGGTTTCTCCATGTATTAGCTATATCACGGACTGAGGGACTCTGCCTAGGGGGCAGGGTGACAACTACAGCTGCATATGCTCTGTAGGGCATGTATGAAAGCTCTAGAATCTTTGAGATAAAAGTTCCGGACTGGGGCTCCATCTGATAGTGTCACCCATGTGTGAAGACTAACATCCTGCTGTCCTCTGAGAACACCTCTTACAGATAGCAATTCTGCTTTATTTACATACTGTAACCAGAAAAACAACCATTAAAGGGATAAGATGAGATAAAGACCACTTTCAAAACTTTCAAAAAAGATCTAAAAACATGGATGTTCACCAAAGCATACCAACTCACTCAATGAACAAAGAACGCCAACCCCCTCCGGTCTAACCTGAAGAAAATTGAAACTCAACACAAGTATGTATTATAACAAAGAATTTGAAATGTGAAAAAACTGAACAGCAACTACCATGTATATGATTTCCCTATGTTAACAATCTTTTGAACCTTTTTGAAAACCTTGTTATCCTCCTTAACCTTGTAATCCTTCATATTTTTGTAAACCGTTATGATGGCGAAACCGAATGACGTTATATAAAACTCGATAAATAAATATTTTGAGGCTTCATTTTCTGTGTTAGCAGTTTTAAAACCAGAACTTTGTATTACTACTAAGTAAGCTTAAGCCGAATTTAGTAGTTTTAAGCAAATAAGTTAATTTGAATTTAAAATAATGGTCTCATTTACTGAATTGATTTTAATTTCAATATAACTTGATTTCTAGGTATGGTGTGGTAGAAAACCGTGTTTGTTACAAAGACTCTATGGGAATAACTTAGAAAGTACCCCGTGTCCTGCAGGACAAGATTGCCAATAAAAACTTCTGCAAAATGTTTCCAGCCTCCCTGTGCTGAGTGGGGAGAATGCAGTGCTTTAGAAACTCTACCAGACAATGTAAAATGTGAGCCCGGTTCCGGATATCTGGATAATAACTGTGCCAGGATTACCTTAATATTTAACAAAGACAAAATGGCCCCAGGTGAGACTGTTTCATTTCATCATTGCTTTATAATAATTTTTACACTACAGATGCAAAGCAAATTGTGGTACAAAAATGAACAGATTTTACTGACCAAAACAGCATGTAAACCTTTTTTGTACTTTCACTTAAATGACATTTCTGTGAAATGGAAGGCAAGAGTTATGCTAGAGACCAGGAGAATGTTTTCTATTTGCTGGGATGAATCAAATTATTACACTAGAGTAGTCAGATTGAGCTCTGTTACAGACACTGTAGACTATGTGCAGTAACTGAGTGCAGGCCTTAACTAGGATAAAAGGAGGTTTATAAATACAGGTCATCTTTTTATGCTGAGGGACCAACTCTGACTCCAAAAAAAAAAAAAAAAAAGTGCCATGTTTAAAGGCACAAGCACTGTACTCTTGCATGATAAAATTAATTTACCCTTGCTTTGTGTACATTTTGGAATCACTTTTCATGAGTTCCATGAGTAAAAGTAACATATATCTGGGCAATTTTCAAAAACTCATTTCTGCACATAAAGTCCATTACCATTTCATCCTGTTGCACCAGTCCAGCGAGTACATAGGTTATGTCCCCTTACCTGCAGATGGAGGCAGAGCACAAAGGTTTTCCTCCATGGCATCATCGCCACTATGTATAGTAATGCAGCACTGAGAAAACTCCAGTATACTCTGCCTTGAGCAGATGGTAGGACCCGGTGGTGGTGCAGCAGGATTTCCAGAGGTTTCTGATGGAGCCTAGTTCCCAGGTCCCTGGTTTGCCAGGAAAGTGAGCCCAGTGCTGAGGTTCCCATCCCAAAGGGACTTGTAGAACATGAGGGGGATTTCGCTCAATTTAAAGGAAAAAAATGAAAGAGGGGGAGGTGGGGTTGAGGCCAGCTTGTTTCAGCTGTTCTGAACTCTGGAGAGAATTATTCAAAACCCCTCTCTCGCCTGCTTTTGAATGCCTGTTGCTTTAAGTTGTTCGGGGGTGGGATGGGGAAGAAAGAAAAGGCAGCAACTTGGACCTTTGCCCAGCCAGGGCCTTTCAGACAGGGCAGCACTTGATAGCAGATCTGTTCTCAACTCCCTTCCCCCAGATCTGGCTCTTGGGGAAGGTACTCAGATTAGAGCTGCTTTGACTCAGAATGGTCTGGGGATTGTTTTTCACCTGAATATTTTTTTGTTTTCGGCATCAAGCCTTCTGTGATATACTGGGAACTGATAGCAAATGCAAATCTTCCCCTGGGTTTTTTTTTCTGTCAGTCATAAGCTTCAGTTCCTCTCATAAAACCCAGGAGGGCTTCAGATCTATCTTCACTGGTCATAGAGAACCTTCCAGGGGATCTTGAGGATCAGGTGGACTCCTTGAACTGTGCTTCAGTGGAAGAAGGTGAGGTCTCCTCAGATAAGGCAGATAACCATGTCATCTTCGTGTTTCACGATGACGAAACTGTGGCTCTAATAGATCAGGTAGTTTTGTGCCTCCAGATGGAGGAGATGCCGATCTGGGATATGATCATTAAGGGGGTCTGCATGTCCTCCAGGGCTTTTTCCATAGCTTCCAAAGTTGAGGAGGTAGTTTTGGCTGAATGGGAGCCCCTTGAGAGTGGTCTCAAGGGGATGAAGAATCTTCATAAGTTCTATCCTTTATCTCCCGATGTGCAACGCTTGTTGTAACCTTGGGTTGATGCTTTGGTCACAAGAAGGACTATGATCCTGGACAAGGGCAGCACTTCTCTTAAAGGTACCCAGGATTGGAGGATTGATTCCACTGAAATATCTTTACTTATGCAACTCTGGCAATTCAAATTTAGATTTGTAATGGCTTTGTGGTCAGGACCCTCTTAAGCTGAATTCAGCAGTTCACAAAGAGTGAGGGCATGGATAGAACGGAATGGGTCTTTTTGGCTGATGCAGTTTATGATCTTCTGCAGGTTTCTTCCAGTTCGATAGTGTCTTCGATGACTGCCAGGATGCTTGGTCTGTAGATTCCTGTCAGTTTCAGCTGGGCAATCTCCCTTTTAAAGGGAAGCTTCTTTTTGAGGAGATCTCGAACGGCTGGTCAGAAATCTAGGGGATTCTAAGCCCCAAAGGCTCCACGAGGATAAGTCTCAATCTTTCTTCTACTCCTTTGTGGTCAAGGCCAACTTTGAGATTCTCGATACTGTAGGCCAGGAAAATGATACCTTTCATTTTCCTTGCAGGGTTTCCAGGGTTCAAAAGGAAGGGGTCAGACTTTTTACAGTTTCAGAAGACCAAAGTCTGATTCAGCTCCCATTATGGTAACCGCTTGCTCTTCTCAATGATGATTGGCGGGTCCATTCAGTGGTTTTGCCTGTGGTGATCACTTGCAGCAGTTTTACCAGGCATGGACCCAGTAGGTGATGGAAGTGATGCGTCTTGGTAACGTCTTTGAACTTCATGCTCCCATTTCTGATAGTTTTGCTGACTGCATAAAGGTATTGATTACACTGGTCTACCTTTGAAAAAAAAAGTTTTCTGCTGACCTAAATTTTGCTGATCTTACCCAAATGAAAGGTGCTGATTCCAAATATGAAGTCAAAATAATATGTAATACGTCAGATTTTTTCACAAATGAGAAATGTTTAATTAAAGATTATAAAGTTGAATATCAAGGATAATAAGTTCTGAAGAAGCGATAGCACGTAATATATTTGTTTCATGCAAAAATCAAGTCTATCGTCTAACAAAGAGAGCAATAGCTGTGTACATTTTAATTGTTAGGGAGAAATTTTCTCTTTTTGGAATCTCTGGAATAGTTATGATCAGGGTTGTCGTGCTGTAAACACCAGCAGAAGTCTGCCATCATGTTTGTGTTCCATCAGCCTTGATATCTATGTTCCATGGTCTTGATGTCTTAGTGGAAGCGTTCTCCTTGTTTTTTACTCATAGCTCCAAGATGTGAGGGGAAGTAGTTCAGGTGGCTATCAAGGAAATGCAATTTGACACTCATGTTTGCTCCCAGTCTTTGAAAAGCAATCAACAAATTTTGAACTAAAAGGTTATAATTTTCGGCCCTGAAGTTGCCAAGAAAGTATGTAATCATGTCAGAAAAAGATCAAGCATCCTTTTCTATGGTTTTCATGGTATTGAGGAATTCTCTGTCTTTGATTACAAGCCTAATTTGCGGGCTATCAAATATGCCAGCTTTCAACTTCTCATGTGAAAGAGCAGGAAATTTGGTACACAGATACTTGAAGCACTCACCATCTTGATCCAAAGCCCTAACGAACTGTTTCATGAGTCCCAATTTTATATACAATGGGGGGAGCAACACTTTCTGAGGATTAACAAAGTGGTTCATTCTTAATATTCTTTTCACCGAGCTTAAATTTCTCCTAGCGGGCCATTCTTTCCTTGTATAATGTTCTGCCTTTGCTCGCTATCCCAAAGGCACAAGAAGCAAGGAAATTTTGTGTAACTGCCTTATTGTCCTAGAAGCATCGATATAACCTTCAGATCGCCACAAAATCCAGCAATGATCATTATATTTGATTTTTTGGAGAATTATGAATCCATGAGAACCAGTTTCTTTCATATTTACCGAGTGAGCAATAGGAATGGAAGCTAATTTATTGCCATTGTGAAGCAACACACACTTTAGGCTTCTCTTTGAATTGTCAATAAAATGCCTCCATTTGTCAGCTACATAACTATCACATCCCATTGACTCAAGTCCTTTGACGTCTATGCAGTATACAGGTTCCTCGTCCATATGGAAATATTTCAGAAGATCTTTCTCTTTGTTACGATGCATAAATGTGGTACCTGAGCCAACAGGTTCTTTTCCTTTAGCCTTAAACCCAGTAACTCTGCTGACGACTTCAGCAGATCAAGATCTAGTACCAGGTCATTCAACTCAGCTTGCATGAATAGCTGGCACATTCTGGCATCAACTTCTGAGGCCATGAAATCTTCATCGTCTGAGTCTTTGGAAAAATTGGAATGCCAGAATTCGTCGTCGTCGGAACTTTCCAAAGTACTGAAGATAGGTACAGGGATTTCATCGCAGTGAGCAACTGGTTTTATAGCTGAGGGGAGATTTGGATACTGGATGGAAGATTTTGTCTTTGTGTTCATGCCTGTAATAATTACCATGCAGAAGTAGCAGTCATCAACATGGTTTTGGGGCTCTCGCCATACCATTGGAACTCCGAAGCTGAGACTTTTTCTCTGACCTTTAGTCCACTGTCTCAGGTTTTCAACACATGTCCTGCACACTTTATGTGGTGCCCAAGGTTTGTCCTGGTCACCCAGTTTAACCCTGAAATATAATTGATAAGCTTTTCGTACAAAGTCAGATATAGTTGTCCTTTGGGTGTTGTAAAACAACCACAAATGTAACAGACTATATCAGGATCATTCCGGCACCGACCATGAACTATTTGTGTTAAATGACATATTCAACAAAAACAGATTTAACAGAGTTAAATTTGCTGCGACTTCTAAGCCTCTTGAAAGACTAAATGCTGCTGTCTGTTTTCACGCTGCTTATATAGCCATAAAATGCCAACATCAGCAGTTTTAAACTGTTTAATAAGCAGTCTTCCTATTGGTTATACCAATTACATATTCAGCATTTCTTTTTGTGTATTCAGCATGTCTTTCTGCGCATTAATTATCTTTTTGTGTATTCAGCATATCTAAATAATAATGTTACGTTATTGCTATAAGAGTTTCAGTAGACAACGTTTTGCGGAAAATACCGGACGTGACTGGATTCAGTACACTAAAATATATAAAGATCACATGTTATCTTTTAGTCAGCAAAATTGATGTAGACCAGTGTTATCAATGTCTTATTTTCATTCTCTTCTTTAGAAATATTGCAGTTTAACACGTTCTAATGGTTGAGTACTTTAGCGTTTCATCTGGCATTCCATTTCAGTGGGAGACTAGTGATTTGTTTAGAACAGACACCTACTATTGAAAGGTGTTCTTAGGCCTATGTTATAATAATGCAATATGTCTTCTGTTATGAGAAAATGGATGTCCATATAGTAGTAATAGGGCATATCTGAAATTGAATAACAGCAGCACCTTTTGAAAGGTTAAAGAAAATAGATTATAGAAAGATTTGTACTATATAAGGCATCACAGAGTCTCTCGTTCTTTGGTTTATTTATGGAAGTTACTAACCTAGCAGCTACATTATTTTTTGGGTGTGAATACTATAGTAGTTTTTGTTTGTTTTTGTTAGACAAATAAGAGTAGGAAGGAAGCCTGGATGCTGTATAAACTGAAAATGTAACTCGATGTTTGAAGGCAGGTGAAAAGCTAGCTATTTTCTCTAAGGAACAGGAAGCACAAACTGCCCCCTGCACTGAGCATTCCCAGTGTCTTTTGCGTGACTATATATATTACCAGCAGCTGCATATGATTTGCTGGAATAGTTGTCAACATGTAAAAGGGATGGAATTGAGGTGTCTCCCGGTGCTTCAGTTGTCAAACAGAAAGCAGTGCTCGGAACTCTAGTATGGCTTCAGATGTTAAAGGCAGTAGTGTCCATTCCCCTCAAAGATAGGGGACTTGATGTTCAGTTTATTTTATGGTTCCCAAGTAAGATGGCACTTTTAGACTCATTCTCAATTTTTTATTTCAGGATGAAACCTCTTCCTTCAATCTTTAAGGCAGTGCAACAGGGCAAATTCCTTACCTCCTTGGACTTGAGAGGCTTACTTTCATATTCCCATCAGAAGAGAAGATTAGAGAGAGCTGTTTTTGTATTGTGCAGGCACATTTTCAATTCAGGGACACTTCCCTTTGGTCTGACAGTGGCCCCGCGGACTCTCATTTAAGGTAATGGTGGTAGTGACTGCCTTCTTGTGGCGAGAGGGAGTCCTGGTTCATCCTTATCTGGACAATTGGCTGATAAAAGCAAAACCTTATCAAGGTGTTCTGGCATCCAGCAGAGTAGTTAGTTTTAGGAACTTGGGCTAGTTAGTCAATTTTGCAAAGAGCAAGCTTATTCCTTAGTCTCTGGAGTCCATATGGGCACACTTCAACATGCAATTGGTTCATGTATATCTAATAGCAGAAAGAATGGACAAGGTAATTCGACAGGTGTGTAGCATATAGAATGGATGAGCCAGAGGGCCTGGGATTATAGAAACATAGAAATGACGGCAGAAAAAGACTAAACGGTCCATCCAGTCTGCCAGCAAGCTTATGGTAGTATCTGCTGTACCATGTAGGTTACCCCCATGCTTATCATTTTCCCAGACCATAAATGTCAGGGCCCCTTGGTTGCTGTTTGAATCAAATTCCACGTTACGCCTTGCTGTTAAAGGAGAGAGCAATGTTGGAGTTGAAATCAAAGTATCAGACTTGTTAGTTAAGGGTAGTAACCACTGCAACAGCAAGTTATCCCCATGCTTATTTGTTTCCCCAGACCGTAAAAGTCTGGGCCCTTGTTAGTTGCTGTATGAATCCAATTCCCCTTTTCCCCCTTTCGAAGTAGAGAGCCATGATGGAGTTGTATCAACAGTATCGAGGCTTATTGGTTAAGGGTAGTAAACATTGCACCAGCAAGTTACCCCATGTACTCTTTTCATCATTTCCATTCTTTAGCCTTCAGGGATCCACAGTATCCCATGCCCCTTTGAATTCTTTCACTGTTTTGATTTCCTCCACCTCCTCTAGAAGGGCATTCCAGGCATCTACCAGCATCTCCCTGAAGAAATATTTTCTGATGACGTTTGAGCATCCTCTCTGGAGTTTCATTTTGTGACCCCTAGTTATACTGATTTCTTTCCAACGGAAAAGGTTTTATGTTTGTACCTCATTAAAACCTGAATGAAATGAAGTTATTGATGCAAAAAATTAACTAATCAGAAAGAAACTTTGCGCCTAATTGCACATTGCACACACAGGGGGTACATTTAAAAAAAAAAAAAGCGCAAGCACGTATTTTGTTCGCGTACCAGGCACAAACAAAAGTACGCTGGATTTCAATAGATATGCGCATAGCCGCGCGTTTCTTTTAAAATCCGGGGTCAGCGCGCGCAAGGGGGTGCACATTTATGCACCTTGCGTGCGCTGCCCGTTCGCCTCCGAGGCTGCTCCGAAATCGTAAAATCGGAATCTGAGTCGAAATCTGAGCGGCCTTGGAGGGAACTTTCCTTCCGCCTCCCCCCAGCATCCCCTCCCTTCCCCTATCTAATCCACCCCCCAGCCCTACCTAAATCCCCCTCCTAACCTTTATCCAGGAAGTTACGCCTGCCAAATGTCTGCTGCCACGCCCCGATCCGCCACTTTTTGCAAGCCCCGGGACATATGCACGTCCCGGGGCTTGCGCGCTCCGCCGAGCCTATGCAAAATAGGCTTGGCGCGCGCAGGGCAGATTTCCTCAGGTTACGCGCGTATGTTACGTGCGTAGCCTTTGAAAATCTGCCCAATTATTTGTTATATGTACATGCCAAGTATTGGTAAAACATCACTTGATTTGGCAAAGGACAAAATCTTTAGCCAAAATCCACCTCTCTCTTTTGTGATGCTGTGCTTATCCCACATAGTTCAATAAATGCTGCCTTTTATTATCCATATGAATTTTTAAAATTTAAATATTTTTAATGAAATGTGGAAGCAGTGCAATTCAGTTTTTTAAACTGAGCCTTCAACTGAACTTTAAAGAAATATTACTTAGCTTTATTCTCGGTTGATCAGCTCCTGTTGTAGAGAAAATATTTTATTTATTTAAAGTCTTTTCTATACCGTCGCTAAGTTATATACAATCGCAACGGTTTACATGTAGGCACATAAGTAAGTTTGGAGTAAGCGTACTAGGCCCTTACCTCCTTGGTCCCGGCCGGTCTCAGAGGGTCTGCGGCCTGTTTCGCGGCATCCCCACGGGGGGGGGAGACGCCGCCGAGAAGCCCTGCCTGGACGCCTTCTCCCTAGGCGCGCGCAAGCCGCAATTATGAAGGCAGTTTCCCGCCACTGAAGGCTCAGCCCTTTCTGTGACATCAGACGCCGCGGCCTATGTAAGGCCGCCGCGGAGCCCAGGACTTTGCCTTGCAACGGGGTTCCTTGCTGTTCTCCGTTGCACCGTGCCCTGGAGTGTGCTATTGCGTTAGCAACTCCATTCCTGCCTGAGACTCGTTTCACTCCGTGCCCAAGTCTTGCTTCTGTCTGGCTTGCTTGCAGTAACCTGTTCTGCTTCAGCTCCTGTCTGGCTCCAGTAGCCAGTCCTGCTTCAGCTCCTGCTTGCTTCGGTCCCAGTCTGCTTCAGTTCCTGCCTGCCCGCTCCAGCTTTCGTGATCTCCTAAGTCCCAGCAGCCAGGCTCTTACGGGCTCCTCCCGGGGGAGTACTGGCTTCCAGGGTGAATCACCTAAGTCCCAGCGGCTGGGCTCCTACGGGGGAGTACCGGCTTCCAGGGTGAAGCTCACGTCCAGCTCCTGCCTGGTATCCGCCTCCTGACCTGTCACTCACTAGACTATAGTACACCTCTCCCCAGTCTCTCACAGGTCGGCCCAAGGGTCCATTAAACAGCTCACTCACAACACTATAGTGCATTCTAACCGGTGCCATTAAGTTTCGGTTACATTAAATCATAAAAATACATACAAATGATGTAGGTTCTGGCCAGGTGTACCTAGAAGGTACTTTTACAGGTCAAAGAAAAATCACATTTACTGTGTTATCTTATTACATTCATTGTGTACTCAATATGTTAAAATATTGTAATGCACATTTATGAGAATAGTGCTGTGTGCCGGTGCTCTTCTGTTTATTCCAGTGTATTTTCTATTAAGAACATAAGAAAATGCCATACTGGGTCAGACCAAGGATCCATCAAGCCCAGCATCCTGTTTCCAACAGTGGCCAATCCAGGCCATAAGAACCTGGCAAGTACCCAAAAACTAAGTCTATTCCATGTAACCATTGCTAATGGCAGTGGCTATTCTCTAAGTGAACTTAATAGCAGGTAATGGACTTCTCCTCCAAGAACTTATCCAATCCTTTTTTAAACACAGCTATACTAACTGCACTAACCACATCCTCTGGCAACAAATTCCAGAGTTTAATTGTGCGTTGAGTAAAAAAGAACTTTCTCCGATTAGTTTTAAATGTGCCCCATGCTAACTTCATGGAGTGTCCCCTAGTCCTTCTACTATCCGAAAGAGTAAATAACCAATTCACATCTACCCGTTCTAGACCTCTCATGATTTTAAACACCTCTATCATATCCTCCCTCAGTCGTCTCTTCTCCAAGCTGAAAAGTCCTAACCTCTTTAGTCTTTCCTCATAGGGGAGTTGTTCCATTCCCCTTATCATTTTGGTAGCCCTTCTCTGTACCTTCTCCATCGCAATTATATCTTTTTTGAGATGCGGCGACCAGAATTGTACACAGTATTCAAGGTGTGGTCTCACCATGGAGCGATACAGAGGCATTATGACATTTTCCGTTTTATTCATCATTCCTTTTCTAATAATTCCCAACATTCTGTTTGCTTTTTGACTGCCGCAGCACACTGAACCGACGATTTCAATATGTTATCCACTATGACACCTAGATCTCTTTCTTGGGTTGTAGCACCTAATATGGAACCCAACATTGTGTAATTATAGCATGGGTTATTTTTCCCTATATGCATCACCTTGCACTTATCCACATTAAATTTCATCTGCCATTTGGATGCCCAATTTTCCAGTCTCACAAGGTCTTCCTGCAATTTATCACAATCTGCTTGTGATTTAACTACTCTGCACAATTTTGTGTCATCTGCAAATTTGATTATCTCACTCGTCGTATTTCTTTCCAGATCATTTATAAATATATTGAACAGTAAGGGTCCCAATACAGATCCCTGAGGCACTCCACTGTCCACTCCCTTCCACTGAGAAAATTGCCCATTAATCCTACTCTCTGTTTCCTGTCTTTTAGCCAGTTTGCAATCCACGAAAGGACATCGCCACCTATCCCATGACTTTTTACTTTTCCTAGAAGCCTCTCATGAGGAACTTTGTCAAACGCCTTCTGAAAATCCAAGTATACTATATCTACCGGTTCACCTTTATCCACATGTTTTTTAACTCCTTCAAAAAAGTGAAGCAGATTTGTGAGGCAAGACTTGCCCTGGGTAAAGCCATGCTGACTTTGTTCCATTAAACCATGTCTTTCTATATGTTCTGTGATTTTGATGTTTAGAACACTTTCCACTATTTTTCCTGGCACTGAAGTCAGGCTAACCGGTCTGTAGTTTCCCGGATCGCCCCTGGAGCCCTTTTTAAATATTGGGGTTACATTTGCTATCCTCCAGTCTTCAGGTACAATGGATGATTTTAATGATAAGTTACAAATTTTTACTAATAGGTCTGAAATTTCATTTTTTAGTTCCTTCAGAACTCTGGGGTGTATACCATCCGGTCCAGGTGATTTACTACTCTTCAGTTTGTCAATCAGGCCTACCACATCTTCTAGGTTCACCGTGATTTGATTCAGTCCATCTGAATCATTACCCATGAAAACCTTCTCCATTACAGGTACCTCCCCAACATCCTCTTCAGTAAACACCGAAGCAAAGAAATCATTTAATCTTTCCGCGATGGCCTTATCTTCTCTAAGTGCCCCTTTAACCCCTCGATCATCTAACGGTCCAACTGACTCCCTCACAGGCTTTCTGCTTCGGATATATTTAAAAAAGTTTTTACTGTGAGTTTTTGCCTCTACAGCCAACTTCTTTTCAAATTCTCTCTTAGCCTGTCTTATCAATGTCTTACATTTAACTTGCCAATGTTTATGCTTTATCCTATTTTCTTCTGTTGGATCCTTCTTCCAATTTTTGAATGAAGATCTTTTGGCTAAAATAGCTTCTTTCACCTCCCCTTTTAACCATGCCGGTAATCGTTTTGCCTTCTTTCCACCTTTCTTAATGTGTGGAATACATCTGGACTGTGCTTCTAGAATGGTATTTTTTAACAATGACCACGCCTCTTGGACATTTTTTACTTTTGTAGCTGCTCCTTTCAGTTTTTTTTCTAACAATTTTTCTCATTTTATCAAAGTTTCCCTTTTGAAAGTTTAGCACGAGAGCCTTGGATTTGCACACTGTTCCTTTTCCAGTCATTAAATCAAATTTGATCATATTATGATCACTATTGCCAAGTGGCCCCACCACCGTTACCTCTCTCACCAAGTCCTGTGCTCCACTGAGAATTAGATCTAAAATTGCTCCCTCTCTCGTCGGTTCCTGAACCAATTGCTCCATAAAGCTATCATTTATTCCATCCAGGAACGTTATCTCTCTAGCGTGACCTGATGATACATTTACCCAGTCTATATTGGGGTAATTGGTAGTGCAGTAATAATGGGAGACTTCAATTTGGTTAGCTTCCCTAATTTCTCTTAGCATTTCACTGTCCATCTCACCATCTTGACCAGGTGGACGGTAGTATACCCCTATCACTGTAGTCTTCCCTGATACACAAGGGATTTCTACCTATAAAGATTCAATTTTGTATTTAGTCTCATGCAGGATGTTTATCCTGTTGGACTCTATGCCATCCCGGACATAAAGCGCCACACCTCCTCCCGACTGCTCCTCTCTGTCATTGCGATATAATTTGTACCCCGGTATAGCACTGTCCCATTGGTTATCCTCTTTCCACCATGTCTCTGAGATGCCAATTAAGTCTATGTCATCATTTACTGCTATACATTCTAATTCTCCCATCTTACTTCTTAGACTTCTGGCATTAGCATACAAACATTTCAAAGTTTGTTTTTTGATTGTATTTTTATTCTGCTTTTTAATTGATAGGGATAAGTTAGAAATGTTTAGCTCAGGTGAGTTTTTAGTTACAGGCACTTTGACTACTTTTCTAATTATTGGAACCTCACTGTCGGGATGCCCTAATTCTAATGCATCATTAGTATCCTTTAAAGATACATCTCTCCGAACCATGCGCTGCTGAGCGACTGTCGGCTTTCCCCTTTGTTCTAGTTTAAAAGCTGCTCTATCTCCTTTTTAAAGGTTAGCGCCAGCAGTCTGGTTCCACCCTGGTTAAGGTGGAGCCCATCCCTTCGGAAGAGACTCCCCCTTCCCCAAAAGGTTCCCCAGTTCCTAACAAAACTGAATCCCTCTTCCTTGCACCATCGTCTCATCCACGCATTGAGACTCCGGAGCTCTGCCTGCCTCTGGTGACCTGCGCGTGGAACAGGGAGCATTTCAGAGAATGCTACCCTGGAGGTTCTGGGTTTAATCTTTCTACCTAAGAGCCTAAATTTGGCTTCCAGAACCTCCCTCCCACATTTTCCTATGTCGTTGGTGCCCACGTGTACCACGACAGCCGGCTCCTCCCCAGCACTGTCTAAAATCCTATCTAGGTGACGCGTGAGGTCCGCCACCTTCGCACCAGGTAGGCATGTTACCAGGCGATCCTCACGCCCACCCGCCACCCAGCTATCTACATTCCTAATAATCGAATCACCAACTATGACGGCCAACCTAACCCTTCCCTCCTGGGCAGTAGGCCTTGGGGAGATATCCTCAGTGCGAAAGGACAATGCATCACCTAGAGAGCAGGTCCTTGCTACAGGATCCTTTCCTGCTACATCTGGTTGGTGCTCTCCCATTATGAGACCTTCTTCCTCCAAGGCAGCACCAGGGCTGCCAGTCTGAAGTTGGGACTGGACTACTATGTCCCTGAAGGTCTCATCTATATACCTCTCTGTCTCCCTCAGCTCCTCCAGGTCTGCCACTCTAGCCTCCAGAGATCGGACTCGTTCTCTGAGAGCCAGGAGCTCTTTGCAACGCATGCACATGTACAACTTCTCACCGGTGGGTAAAAAATCATACATGTGACACTCGATGCAAAAGACTGGGAAGCCCCCCTCTTGCTGCTGGACTGCTGCCTTCATCTCAATTTTGATCAGTTCCTAGTTAAGTTTTAGGTTGCTATGGGAGTAGGAATGTGTCTAAGTTCCTTTAAATGTATTAGTGAATTCACTATGTGTCTGGTAGTGGCCTACTGGGGTCTGATCGAATTCTCAATAAAGTTTTTGTTGATGGGGTTTTTTTTTTGTGCAAGTGGCACCTGTCTATAAATTAAGGGATGAGCTTGGGGTGGGTGGGCGAGGGGTGGGAGGGTTGGGAATTACAAACAGTCTAACTTTAGTTAGTCAGCCTGAGTGACTCACAGCTCCCTTGATTAACAAATGTTGTTCCCTATTCAAACCTAATCACACTACCTCAACACCTTTCCAAGGTGAGTAACTGAGCTGAACTATTCAACTTTTTTACTTTGGTATATACTGCTCCTAGCTTATTTCTAGCTTCTGGCTACTTTTTTGTGGGGGGGGGGGGGGGGGGGTTTGTGTTTTTTTTTTGTTTTTCAATACAATGCACTCAGTTATTTATTAAATAAAACACTTAGCTCTTTAAAAGTCTGGAGGACACCTTAATAGTCTGGCAGACTTTTAAAAAATAAACACACTACCTACTGCTACCTTATTGACTGACTAAATACAAACAGTCTAACTTGTTTATTTATTCACTGCCTACCTACTGCTACCTTATTGACTGACTATTTAAAAATGCAAACAGTCTAACTTGTTTTATTCACTGACTGACTATTAAAGGCACTTACACACTAACACACTAAATAATATTCCCAAATAGTTAACTTTGCCCCAATACTTTTAAAAAAGTCAATGTCAATGTCCCAAGCAAAAACTTACTGATTCCTTTCAGCCACCAGCAAGGTGATCCTCTCCTCTCAGTGTTTCCACTGGAATGTGGGTTACTGAGCTCTTTCCTTCTAATTTATAATGTGCTTCTAAAGTAAATTAGTGCAAAATAATCCCTTAGGAGATGTACACTTCAGTTAGATTTCCTGAGTGACCTTTTCTCCGGTCTCTTTATAAAAGGCACAATACCACATAAGAAGAAGCACAAGTGGTAAACTATTTAAGCACATAGCTTTTATTTGTCATAGGATGAGAAAATTGTATAATCTTCATGGTTACAGAGCACACTTGACAGTGACCACATTTTACACCATCATGTTTCTTTTGAAGTTCTGGCCAATAATATGATGGACAAATCAATTCTTTTAAATTCTTACCTCTGGAATAAGCAAACCTAATTCCCATGTCTGCAAATTGCTTATGTAAACTGAGTAGATTCCACTGTTCTTTATTATTTTCCATACTGCATGGGTATTACTTCCCTTAACCAATAAGCCTTGATGCGTTTGATGCAACTGCAACATTGCCCCCTGTCAAAGCAAACATCAAAGGAGAATTGGATTCATTGGCCCTAGGAAAAGTGAGGTGTCTTCAAAAGCATTCATTGGATGATGGATAGAGGAAGCCTATGTGGACAAGGGTCTGTCTTTTTCCAAATGAAGAACTTGCTTTACTGTAACACAGATGGCAGCATAGGCTGAACTTTGGTGTCATTAGTGGAGATTTGCAAAATGGCAACATATTCAACTTATACATTCTTTTTCTAAACATTATCAGAGTCTGCATTTGGCTTGGCCATCTTGAAAACAGTTTTGGCAGAGATCCATTCAGAATAGGGATAGCTTGGGTACATCCAATTCATTTGGACTGATCTGGCTAGATGAAGAGGAAGGAGAAATTTAATCTTGCCTGATAACTTCCTTTCCTTGAGTCCAGCCAGACCAGTCTAGAACCCTCCAAAACTGCCAGTTTTTTGTGTTTTGGGTTTGTTTGGTTTTTTTTGTTTTTTTTTTGCTGCATGAGATTTTTCAGTGTCCTTGGATTGCAGTGATTTCTGGAGTGCAGTGTTGTAAGCAACAGGTTAAGAGAGTCCAGGTTTGTTACCTTTTGAATCAGTGTTCCTTGTTGAGTGGTTCACATGTTTGTGGTGTGAATGGTTCCCAGAAAGCCCTTAGGTTTCAAAGTATAGTGATTTGACCGTTTTTCACTTAGCTTGTTACAGGGAATACAGGCAGGCTGAGTGCAGGATGGGACCCTGTAAGGGGTGAGGTCAGCAAAATTTTGTTCTGTCTCCATCTGCTGGCTGGGGAGCATAACTCATGCATCTTGAGTGGTTTGGCTGGATTCAGGGAAAGGAAATTATCAGATAAGATTAAACTTCTCCTTTCTTAGAACACTAAATAGGGTAATCTAATTTTTCTCCATTCAGGCATTGGGATAAATCCAGGAATTGGGTCCGCTTGTCTCTTGATAATTTTTTTTAAGTCTTTTCTATACAGTCGCTAAGTTATATACCATTGCAACGGTTTACATGTAGGCACATAAGTTTGGAGTAAGCGTACTATAGTACATTCTAACCGGTGCCATTAAGTTTCGGTTACATTAAATCATAAAAATACGTACAAATGTTTAGTGATGTAGGTTCTGGCTAGGTGTACCTAGAAGGTACTTTTATGGGTCAAAAAATGGAGCGATGCAGTTTCTTGAATGAAATAGAGCATTCACTTATACAACAAATAGGCTACCATGAACCACTGCTTTAAAACAAAAGCAGCTACATGCAATCTATACCCATGTTTTGTCCATGAGTGGCCACCTCCCTCATGAATTGAAACAAATATTAAGCCCCTTTTATGTACTAGCAGACTAGATATACTACCACTAATCTGAGGAGCTTTGAACTCCAGATCAGATTCATTGGGGCAGATTTTAAAAGACTTACACACATAAATCCTAAAAAAAAAAGAGTACTATAGCAATCAGATAATGAATAGCTTGAACCAACCAAAGAAATTATTTTATGTAGTTAATAACTTTCGATTTTAAAAGGGGCATGCGCCAACACCTTTCACGTTCAGCGTGAGAGCCGGTAAACGACGCCGGTCCACCAGGTGTCGCGCGACAAAGGTGCTTTCCCCTTTGTGCGCCCCTTCGTGCTAACCTTTGTGATTCCTGTAAAATAATTTTATTTATGTTTTCTTTGTTAATTAACCTTTATTAATGTTGTTTAGCTTTTTCCTTTGTTAACAATTGTTTTTTCGTTATAGATGTTCAATGTATTAGACTAAGGAATCATATTTCCTGCTTATTCTGTTTCATTGTAAACCGGTTTGATTTGCATTTTATGCAAGAAATTCGGTATATAAAAATTAAAAATAAATAAATAAATAAAATAAATCCAGGTGGATTTATGCATGTAGGGGGGGTTACGCGCGCCGGGCCTATTTTCAAAAGGCCCGGCGGTGCGCGAAAAGCCCCGGGACTACCTCCACAACTTTTAAAATCTGCCCCATTGTGTACATCAGTGCATATTTAGTATTTGTAAAGTACCTAGAGAAATACTGTAGTTTGAAATGAGGATACCATAAGACTCGAGTGTATTTTGCATGTATTAAGTCTTGAGTTTCATTTTCACCAGGGCACTACTGTGGAAAACATTTGTTATGAAATAAGGTATTTGCCAGCCACACGGTCTGCTTCCCGGGATAGGCGGTTGGTAGTTCTTTGTGACCTATCGTATACAACAGAAAAAGCAATTGAAGTTGCAATCGTAAGTAGCAATTCTTGTTAACACTAAATTGTGATTGGATTTGATATACAGTAGGACTCATCTTTGTCAGAATGTGAGAGATATGACAATGTTTTTCCAAAATAAAAGAATGTGCATGATGTACTGGAGACATAGGGCTGGATTTACTAATGCCGCAAGGCATAGTGAATTCAGCGGTAACGGGGGCAGGGGGTTGAAACGGGAAGCGATCCTGCAATAGCCGGCATTGATCGCACCTCCGCGGTGTGATCGCTGCCGACGTCGCACAGTACACCATAAAAGGTGTAGTTATTTGGTGCAAAACTGGCAGCGAAAACACAGCATACCTTTCGCTGTCGGCGAAGTCTTCGCGGCATCAGCCCCGGTGCCGCCCCGACTCCTCCTTTTCCGGGGCTGACGCCGCCCCGACTCTGCCCCGATCTTGGTATCGCATGCGATCCACTTGGAAAATGACCCCCATAGAGAGTAAAGTACTTTTGCCCAAGGTTACACAGTCAGGTAAGTCTTAAATTCATGTCTCACAATGTCTTCTGAATCAGTCATAGAAATAACCACTGTATTAATAATCTACCCTTTAATTTACGAAACTGGAAGTTCTGTAGTTGGTTGAAATGGATGAAATTATTACTAGAGCTCTAAAATATTCAGCACTTAGTTTTCACTTATCTCCAAGAAAATGCATATTTAATTTTGAAACATAGGTCTAGATTACTAAGATGTAATAAGACTATAACGCACAGTAAATACTGTTATCATACACACAGTCTTATCGTATAATAGTCTGGCCTGAACCTGCCCTATTACAATGAGATGCTTTGAATGAGATTTACATATATGAGCTTTCCAAATCTGTGCAAAACAGCTCTTGCAAAGTCAGATCTATACAAATATAATAACATGACTGACTTTGAAAAAAATCGTCACCATTATTTTATCATATTTTAAGGTGGTGTAGATATTTTTCCACAGGAGCATCAGGATACTAGTGCAGGTCCCGAATCTTCCACAATAAAAATTAAAGGACTCCGAAGCTCGAAATGGTACAACAACTTCCTCCCCCACTCCCCACCCCAAAGCTTAAAAAATCACTTCCTGAGGTCTCTTGAGACCCTGCCACCACCCAGGGCAGCACAGAGCTATCACATGATGGGGTTTCTGCAAAGGGGAGGGGTGTGGGAAGAGGATGGAGCATCGCGTGATTTAAAAATCTTTTCCTTGTGCTTTTTGACTCTGCACCGCCACGAGGTGACAGGGTGGGCGGGGATTTGCACAAGCGCCCAGAGGGAAGTCTCAATTTTATACTTTGCAGGGAGTGGGGTATTTTTGGGTCATATGGCCCTTTAAAATAATGGCAGCCTTGAGCGAACGCATTTTTGCAGCCTCTGCTGCAATCTTATTTTTCTATCGTGGAGTTTTTCCCTGAAAAAAAAACGTGGCGATATCACCACAGTATTTTGTTGGGGAGAGGCATAATATCATGGGAACACCCCCAGCTATATTTTGCCACTCTTGCTTAAAGGAGAGGTACTAGAATAGATGTTCCCTGTACGTACCAGGATCAGTCCAGACGGTGGGTTATGTCCCCCGTCCAGCAGATGGAGTCAGAACAGAGCTCGAAGGCACCGCCTCCTATACCAGCTCACCCTCTGCTGGAGCTCAGTATCTTTCTGACTCCAGCAGATGTGAGTTGGGGAATC
The DNA here is from genome assembly GCF_901001135.1 of Rhinatrema bivittatum. NCBI lineage: Eukaryota > Metazoa > Chordata > Amphibia > Gymnophiona > Rhinatrematidae > Rhinatrema > Rhinatrema bivittatum. The sequence continues at coordinate 48,432,906 of NC_042618.1, read as the reverse complement.
AGTGCTTCCCCAGAGTGACAGGTTTTTGAGTTTATTTTCACTCCGTTGAGTCTATTCTGTCATTTCTTTTGGTGCTAACAATTTGGATCAAGTTATTTAAAAAAAAAAAAAAAAAAAAAAAGTAAAAAGGAAAATATTTCCTGTCAGTAGTTTTGAGGAGGCGTGCTTTGTTTTCCCTGTTCTGTCTCCTCCTGCAGCTTGTTTTACTTGCGCTTGGGGTAAGTGTGCTTTATTTCCATTTCAGCTGTTTCTTTCTCGGCGGTGGCCGGGACAACAGGTTTCTGCACACGTCCTCCGGCGGTCCCGCGGCCCGGCGAATTTTACCTCGGGCCTGGGCGCGCCGGCAGCGGTTTTCCCTCCGGCGCCTAAGGACCAGTCGGGCGGGTTGAGTCGGCCCTCAGGCCCCCCCGCGCTTCTTTTTCATTTCGGCCCCCCCCGAGGCTACATCGCGGCGGTGTTTCTTTCTTTATGCCGCGCTGGTCTCGTTGCGAGACCTGCGGCGAGGCGGGGTCTCGTTTCTCCAACGAGGGAGTCTGTCCGCGCTGCCTCCCCGACGGGGAAGGCGTTGCGCACAGCTCGGATTCGCGCCCAGCGCCCCCCTCTCCGCAGCCAGGGAAGCGCGGGCCGGCCACGTTCTCGGCAATGGCGGGAACGGCGGCCATTTTAGAAGAGGAGTTCAGCGCGAACCACTCTCCCGATGAGAAGGACGCAGTTCGGGGAGCCCCCCGCCTGCACCGGGGTCCCGAGGAGGGCCTGTCTGCCCGGATTCCACAAGGGGATCCTGCTGCTGCGCCTTCGCCCGGTCTACCGTTTTTTTCACCGGATTTCATCCTGAAGATGCACACGGCCTATCTACAAGGCCTGGTGGACCCGGGGGGTGCCCCCTCGGGACCTCCGGCGCCCAAGATCGTCAAGCTCGCGGTCCCCGCCCCCGGGTCTCTGGTTCCACCTGGGACGGCCACGGGAATCTCAGCTCTGCCATCCCAGTCGCTTGCGGTGGGAGCGGCTTTCCCTCCGGGTCCTGACCCCTCTGACCCTCCGGATCCTGCGCATTCGGAGGGGCAGGCCGAAGGCGACGATCCGCGAGCCCTGCGCATTTTCCACAAGGAAGAATTGGAGGACTTACTACAACGGACCTTGCAAGAGCTCGATCTGGACCCTCCTCCGGATCCCCCGGCACCTGTGGCCCCAGCGGTTGCGACGTGCTCCAAAAAAGGGGACCCGGTTCTGGCGGCCCTCAGGCCTAGGGCTAAGGCTTTCCCGGTCCATGAGTCGTTTCTTCAGCTCCTCACCGGGGAATGGGACGTCCCGGAGGCATCTCTGAAGGTCGCCCGGGCCATGGAGAAATTGTACCCGCTGCCGGAGGATTTCCTGGATCTCGTCCGGTTCCCAAAGGTGGACTCGGCGGTATCGGCGGTGACTAAGCGCACTACGATCCCAGTTACTGGCGGAACGGCCCTACGGGACACGCAAGACCGTAAGTTGGAGACGTTCCTCAAGAAGGTTTTTGAGGTTTCCGCCTTGGGGATGCGCGCCGTCATGTGCACTTCTTTGACCCAGAGGGCCAGTCTTCTCTGGGTCCAGCAGCTCCTAACGTCTCAGCAGTTGCCGCCGGATGAAGCTGCTCAGGCCGACAGCCTGGAATCTGCCATCGCTTACGGGGCGGATGCTCTGTATGACCTCTTTCGCGTCCTGGCCCGATCCATGGTGTCAGTAGTGGCGGCTCGTAGACTCCTGTGGCTCCGGAATTGGTCTGCGGACACCTCCTCCAAGTCAAGCCTGGGGTCCCTTCCATTTCGGGGAAAATTCCTCTTCGGAAATGACCTGGATCAGATCATCAAGTCTCTGGGGGAAAACTCGGTGCATCGTCTACCCGAGGATCGGCAGAGACCTTACCGAGCTTTTGCTTCCACCAGAACCAGGGCTAGGGCGCAGCGGCGCTACAGATCATACCGGCAGCCGAGTTCTCGCACAGCTTCGAGTAGACCGCAGCCGTGGTCGCGCTCCTTTCGAGGGCGGAGGCCCTCGAGGGAGGGCTCGGGGCAGGGGAACCCCCCCGCCAAATCTGCTCAATGATGCCAGACCGGCCCACTCCTCCTGCCCGCCCATCGGAGGCCGACTCACACAATTCGTAGAGGAGTGGGCAAAGATTACTTCAGACCAGTGGGTCCTGGACACCATCCAATACGGTTACGCCTTGGAGTTTGTCCGCCCCCCTCGGGACAGGTTTCTCTTCTCCCCTTGCGGCTCCGACCTCAAGAGGGTGGCGGTTCAACAGACACTAGACCGGCTGCTGACCATAGAGGCTATCGTACCCGTTCCCTTCGGCGAGGTGGGCTCGGGCCATTATTCCATCTACTTCGTGGTGCCCAAGAAGGACGATTCGTTCCGGCCCATACTGGATTTGAAGGAGGTGAACCGCTCGCTGCAGGTCAACCGGTTCCGCATGGAAACGCTACGATCCGTGATTGCCGCAGTTCATCAGGGCGAGTTCCTGGCTTCCCTGGATCTGACGGAGGCGTACCTGCACATCCCGATACGTCCGGACCACAGGCGTTACCTACGCTTCAAGATCCTCGGTCAACACTTTCAGTTTCGGGCTCTACCTTTCGGACTCACAACGGCTCCGCGGACGTTCACCAAGATCATGGTGGTAGTGGCGGCGGCCCTTCGGAAGGAGGGCATACTAGTGCATCCTTACCTGGACGACTGGCTGGTGCGGGCAAAGTCTTTCTCGCATGGTCAGGACTCTGTGGCCAGGGTCTTGGAAGTGCTTCGCTCCCTGGGCTGGGTGGTGAACCTCCCCAAGAGTTTCCTCGTTCCATCTCAACGCTTGGATTTCCTGGGAGCAACCTTCGCCACGCGCCTGGGCATGGTGTTTCTGCGTCCGGACAAGGCTATCTCCCTGAGGGAACACATCCATCGTTTTGCGGCCTTGTCGGATCCTACAGCGTGGAATTATCTTCAGCTTCTGGGAGTGATGGCTTCCACCATCGACATGGTGCCCTGGGCGTTTGCACACCTACGTCCACTGCAGGCGTCCCTGCTATCTCGCTGGAAACCTGTGTCGCAGGAATATCAGGTAGTTCTGCCCCTCCCTCAGTCTGCTCGGGACAGTCTGAACTGGTGGCTGGTTCCGGCTCATCTGGCCCGCGGCGTCTCGCTCGAAGTCCCCTCCTGGGTGGTAGTGACAACCGACGCCAGCCTTGTGGGTTGGGGCGCCGTCTGCGACAGAAGCGCCACTCAGGGGATGTGGTCCCCGGAGGAGGCAAGGTGGCCGATCAATCGTCTGGAGACCAGGGCGGTACGTTTGGCACTTCAGCGTTTCCTCCCCTTGGTTCGGGGCAGGGAGGTACGAATTCTCTCGGACAATGCGACGACAGTGGCTTACATCAATCGTCAAGGCGGGACGCGGAGCGCGCAGGTCTCCGCGGAAACCACGCTCCTGATGGCATGGGCGGAACTCCATCTTGTGCGTCTCGCAGCCTCCCACATCGCCGGGGTAGACAACATTCAGGCGGATTACCTGAGTCGTCAGCGGTTGGACCCCGGCGAATGGTCTCTCTCCGTCGAGGCGATGGACCTCCTGGTGCAACGCTGGGGACCGCCACGGTTGGACTTGATGGCTACAGCTCTCAACGCCAAGGCCCCGCGCTTCTTCAGTCGCAGAAGGGAGCACGGCGCGGAGGGGGTGGATGCCCTCGTATTACCGTGGCCGACAGGTCAGCTCCTCTATGTGTTTCCTCCCTGGCCATTGGTGGGCAAGATCCTCCGAAGAATCGAAAACCACTGCGGTCCCGTAATCCTAGTGGCCCCGGAATGGCCGCGGCGGCCTTGGTTCGCGGATCTACTCCACATGGCGGTGGACGGCCCGGTCCGCCTGGGTCCTCTTCCCCGGCTCCTACATCAGGGTCCGGTATTTTTCGAGCAGGCGGCACTCTTTTGTCTTGCGGCCTGGCTTTTGAACGGCGCCGACTCCGCCGCCGAGGCTATCCGGAGGCGGTGATTTCAACGATGCTTAGGGCTCGTAAGCCCTCGACCTCTGTGGCCTACGGGCGAGTGTGGAAGGTCTTCGAGTCTTGGTGTGTCGGTCATGGGACCCGCCCGACGGAAGCAACGGTTCCCCTGATCCTGCAGTTTTTGCAGGACGGATTGGATAAGGGCCTGGCATACAATTCTCTCCGAGTTCAAGTGGCGGCCCTGAATGCCCTGGTACAGACAGAGGTTTCTCTACCTCTCCAAGCGGATATCGCTCGTTTCCTGAAAGGGGTCAAGCATCTTCGGCCTCCGGTTCGAGATCCCTGCCCGTCGTGGAGCCTTAACATAGTTCTCCGGGCCCTGGCGGGCGCTCCTTTTGAGCCACTGCAGGAGGCTTCCCTCAAGGACCTCACTATGAAGACGGTTTTCCTTGTGGCGATTTCTTCGGCTCGTCGCATCTCGGAGCTACAGGCGCTTTCCTGCAGGGAACCGTACCTCCGTCTTTCTGATGCGGGGGTTTCTCTACGTACCGTCCCATCCTTCCTTCCGAAGGTGGTTTCCTCTTTCCACTTGAATCAGACGGTGGAACTTCCGGCGTTCTCTCCTGGAGAAGAGAGGTCCCTTCGTCATTTGGACGTCAAGCGGGCTCTGATCCGTTACCTGGAGGCTACCAATGAGTTCCGGGTTTCCGATCACCTGTTTGTGCTCTGGTCGGGACCTAAGAAGGGATCCGCCGCATCGAAGACAACGATAGCCCGCTGGATCAAGGATGCCATCTCGGCGTCTTATATCGGGGCTGGTCGTGCTCCGCCTACAGGCGTCAGGGCTCATTCTACACGCTCGCAAGCCGCGTCTTGGGCGGAGTCTCGGTCCGTCTCGCCCCTGGAAATCTGCCGGGCAGCGACATGGAAGTCGCTGCATACCTTTGCTCGACATTATCGGTTACACCTGCCGCTTTCAGCCCCTGGGCTTTTTGGCGATCAGGTTCTCCGAGCAGGGCTCTCAGGGGCCCACCCGGTTTAGGGAAGCTTGGGTACATCCCACCGTCTGGACTGATCCTGGTACGTACAGGGAAAAGAAAATTATTCCTTACCTGCTAATTTTCCTTCCTGTAGTACCATGGATCAGTCCAGACGCCCACCACTCTGGGATACTGTGCCCCTGCTCGGATGTATGTACGTGTTTCTGTTTTCTCTTTCTTTCTCTCTGGTTCTCTATCAGAGCTGTACAGCTCCTCACAAGTTGACGGGGGCGACCCTTTTCTGGGTCTTACCTATTAATTGTTCTTGATGTTGGTTTACGTCAGGGTTTTGGATCCAAATTGTTGGTGTTCTTGCTCTTTTGGGCTTTGTTATTCATGATACTGAGCTCCAGCAGAGGGTGAGCTGGTATAGGAGGCGGTGCCTTCGAGCTCTGTTCTGACTCCATCTGCTGGACGGGGGACATAACCCACCGTCTGGACTGATCCATGGTACTACAGGAAGGAAAATTAGCAGGTAAGGAATAATTTTCTTATTCTTGATATGAAAGCATCAGCATGTTGCTCAAGTTTATAACTTGTTTACTTGGATGGCTGCCAGGATTTTAGCTAACCCTCAATTTTTTTTATTTATTTATTTTATTTTATTTTTATTGAACTTTCCATTTTCAAGAAGATATTACACGTGCTCTTTCAAGAAGATATGCTCAATAAAAATTAAATATATCTCGTTCAAAGATAATTACACATACAATCTGTAAAAACGTAGAAATCAACCTCGAAAGTAATTACAGGAAGTGGCTGTAAAGAAAAAAGAGCAGTGTAAAATAAAAAGATATACTAAACTTTGTGTTTAACCATAATAATAATATTCTCTTCTCCCAATAACTAAGGTATAAGATGGAATTAGGAATCTAGGTATGTACGCTGTTGTTCTGGGTAATTAATCGTATTTTGATATAAGAGAACACATTTACAAGGAAAACGCCATATAAACTTGGCTCCTCTTTGTATAACCTTATCTCTCATTAACAAAAATTATTTTCTTCTTAATTGTGTACTAAGAGAGACATCAGGAAAAATTCTAATAGGGAAACCATGAAAAAGAGAATTTTGATATTTGAAATATAACCTGAGAATAGAATCTTGCTGAGAAACATCTGCAAACTGAACAATTAATGTAGCTCGTGTTTTTATTTCCATATCAGATGACTTCTCAAGAAGTTCTGACAAATCTGTGTCATTTTGTTCTCCCTGATGCTGATCTGATAGATCGCCTCTTGCTGCAGTTTGAGTAATATAATGTACTCTAGTTATTACAGGTAATGTTGTATCTGTATATTTCAAGACCTTTAAAAGGTAACTTTTAAACAATTCCCTCTGAGACAATAAATGGGTTCTAGGAAAATTTAAGATTCTTAAATTTACTCTCCTAATTTGATTTTCCAACTGTTCCAATTTAATTAATTGCATTTTTTCTGATTTAATCAAATTCAATTGTACCTTTTCAATCTCATCAGTTTTAAGTCCTAGATTATTTACTGCCCCCTTCTAACTTTTCTGTTCTTAACTGTAATATTTAACTATTATTCAAACCTTCTTGAACCAATTTTGCTAAATCATTAATTGACTTTTGCATTGAAAAAATCATACCACCAATTTCTTCCAAAGTAAACTTAGTGGGAACTATTACAGGTATACCAGTTACTGCTTCCCCTTGCCCTCCTTCCATCTCTTTTACGTTAGAAACCAAAACGGTACTAGAATCCTGCCTTTGATCATTTAAAACCTGAAACCCAGGGTTCTGTTGTGGGTTTTCTAATCCCACTACTCCCCCTTTCTCAGGAGATGGTGAAAAGACCAAATTCAGGTTGGGATCCTCGAATATAAATTCTCCTCCTACTTTTCCAGTTGGTGGATCCGGTGTTAAGGGAGCACCAGGGCTTAAAGATGTTTCATAAGTCAAGGAGTTGGGTCCCTGCTCCTGGACTTCAGCTCCAGCGACTTCTTCACCTGGTGTCAATATTATGGTTCGACCAAAAAGATCTGAAATTCTTGGTTGATTACTACTCACAACCGGTGTAGATGTAACTGTTTTCCCCTTCCTCTTGGTATGTGGCATTACCAAGAGGAAAAAAGAACATTTACGAAAGAAAATTTGTACCTCTAAAGAGATAAGATCCTTTGGAAACACAATCTCAATTCAGCCAGGTTCCGTTGGCTGCTGTTATCAAGAAATTGAGAATATTCCTCCAGCATATCCCGGCGATACTCCGGCGAAGCCTGGCAAAGCCACTCGCCCCTTAGGTGAGCGGCTTTGGCGACGCGCCGTACAGACGCCGGTCTTGTAGGCGTCTGAATGGGCTCCTCCCACTGACGTCAGACCCCGGAAGGCAGTCCGCTGAAATACTATCAGCTGTGCAGCTTACCGATGCTGTTGCAGCAATTATTCAAAGGCAGAAATAGAGTCCCACAGAGTTGTATCCCCGGTAAGCTTGCAAATAGAAAAGAGACAGCAGCCCTAACCCTCATTTTCAATTTAGTTTACTTCCAAACACACACAAAATCCTCTCAATTTTTTTAAAAAAATGCATCCCAATGTATTTTATGTCCAATAGTGCTTTTTCTTTGCAAATGAAGGCTTGTATTTTTATTTTTACTTCCAAAAACCATATGAATACTTCCAGACTGGGATAGATGGATGCTGTCAGCTTCCATTAAATGTTAAGATTTTGGAAACACTAATGGCATCATGGGCTCCTGGAGCTCAGGCTCACCTGACAAGATTTATGTATATTTTTGACAACTTGCTGAGGTGTGATGCAATTAGGGAGCAGAAAGGGATATTTCTTTCTTTTTTTTTTTAATAAATACCTAATTGTGATTTTAAATGAGCTTGAATCAGCTAATACATTTAAAATCATAAACTATGCCTGTCAGTTTAATTCTGTGCTGAAGGGGAAGTGTGACATCTTTTAAAAAAAATTGTTTAGGAAGCCTACAAATCTTTGTGCAGCATTCATGTCAACTTCCAACTGATAATTCAATGTAATTTCAGGCAAATCTTAATGATAATGGTCATGGTACCTTGTGAATGATAGATTTAGGTTTGCATGGATTGAAGTTGTTTTGATTGAATATGAGTAAAAATGCACTATATGGCATTTTAAGACATGATAAATTACAGGTGGGCAAAACATACATTCTCAAAATAGACATGGTGACCTGACTAGGTTATAAAAGCTGAGTCATTGAAAGCAAGCAAGCAATGATAACCACTCCTGATGTAAAAGCTGGAAGTTTTGTAGATATGATACCTTTTTATTGGATCAACAAAAAAGATGTAGTTCTCTTCAGATACGACTTACATTGGTCCCGTAAAAGGTATTACAAATATTCCCTTTTTCTCCAGGATTACTATGGCTATTAGAACTCCTGTACAGTTGTATGTATGAAACTGTAATACTACAGGACTCGGAGCTTTCTCAACTTTTAAAGAACTATCCAGAACATCCTAATTTTTGTTCTAAAAAAACGTTTTGACTCATCTTCACGTCATAATGTAAATGAGACCACCAACAAACCTCTGCCTCCTCCTCCTCCTCTAAAAATATGTAAAGAGCAGAGTTTCTCAGGATGATATTTTTTAAAATTTGTAAACATTAATATAGAAAAGCAAGTAGCTATGTAATGCTTTAAGTAACATGACAATTCAACTTTTAGATATTGAGAATTTGTAGATTTCTGGTTTTGTTCAGGTCTATAGTAGTAATGATTGTGCCTTTGCTCTGGCTTGTTGGGTATTCTGATTTCTCTTAGGACAAGCAGGATGGTAGTCCTCACACATGGGTGACATCATCAAATGGAGCCCGGCATAGAAAACTTTGTCAAAGTTTATGGAATTTTGACTGTGCACACTGAGCATACCCTATACCACACGCCACGTGAGGTCTCTCTTCAGTCTTTTTTTTCCGCAGAGCTTTTGCCTCGTGGTGAAGTGAATCCTTGGCTTTTTCTCAGAAAATTGCTTTGGAAAATTTTCAAACCTGTTTTTCAGATTTGTTGTGCTTTCATCGACGCCAGGTCCCTCTCGGTGCTCTCTTAGGCTCCCCAGTCCAGTTTTTTGGTGTTTTGGTAAGTTTGCTTTTGCTTCCATTCCCTGCCCCGTAGTGGCGGTGCCTCTGTGCCTGCCGGCTTTGACTGCCAGACATCACCACTCTCATTTTTCCTTTTGATCATGGCCTCATCTGGTATCTATCAATGCCCCCATTATGGATCTTCACTAGGTCTGTGTCCTCTCCCTGGGAGCATTGCATGATGTCCAGGGTTGCTGCTTGTGTGCCCAGATGACCCCTAAGGAAAGTTGTGTTCAATCATCAAGATGGAAAAACTCTTCGACTCAAGGAAGTCCGAGCCATCGATATTGGCAGCGCCTGCATCAATGGACCTTGGAGCCACACCAGTGAGCTCTGCACCATTGACATCGGTGGGGCCATCGGTTCTGTTACCACTGGCAGATAGTGGGCCCAGGGACTGGCCCCTGCCTGTCTCTTCCAGGTCAAGGACTTCGGGTTCATCGTCATCAACCTCGGCACCAGGGAAAGACTGAGTCAAGCACAGAGGGGAAGCCAAGGAAGCATCAGCACTGGTCACGTTCGATGCACGGTGCTGGGCTTGAGAAGGTGCCGGCTCATGCCATGATGCCCCCAAAGCAACCCCGTGGCAAGGAGTGCCCATTCTCTATTGATGCTGGGGATCTGCAACTGTCCCCAGTGCTTTTGGTGCCAATTGCCAGTCCACCTCTGAGATCAAAGGAAGATCTGGCCGCCCCTCTTACCTCCCAGTTGGGGTTGGCATCAGCAACATTCGAGGAGGAGCTGGAGCGGAGAGTCCAACTGGCATTGGAGTGAGCACTGCAGGGCATCAAGCCGGTGGCACAGATGGTGTCAATGCCCGTGCTTTTCTTGCTGGAACTGCTCAATGGGCTCATTGGTTTACCAACCCAGCTGACATCTGTTCCCGGGAGGCCATCAATGATTGGCAGGGCACCGATGCTTCCCCCAACCAATATGGTGCTCATTAGCGGTTCCTTCGAGGAGGAAGCACCATCAAGGCCAGATGGGACACAAAGGCCTGCAGCCCCCTTCCAGCTTTGCCAGCACAGATGCCACCGGTGCCCATGTCTCTGGACGAAGGCCGAGCACCTAGGGCCCCATGCTCTGTGGATTACAGTGAGGATGAGGCTCCCTATGACCCCTGTGGGGACGACACTGCAGAATCCTCCTCTGAGGACTCGGAGATTCTCCCTTCAGAGCCTTCTCCAGAGGAACAAAGGAAGTCTCCACCAGAGGACTTTACCTTCACAGATTTTGTGTGGGCGATGGCCGGGGCCATCTCATTTCAGTTGATGACTGAGGAAGATGCTAGGCACAAGATGCTGGAAATCTTCCAGTTAGAGGAGGCTCCTAATTAGATCATGGTGGTTCCGGTCCACAAGATTTTTAAGGAGTTGCTGCTGAGGATCCGAGATCATCCCCTAACGGTACCTTCCGTAAACAGGAAGGCAGATAGGGTTTACCTCATCCAGCAGGCTACTGGATTCGAGCAGTCAGCTGTCATACCAATCGTGGTGGTTGAATCTACTCTAAAGAGGGCCAAGTGCTCTAGGACCCATTCCTCTGCATCCCTGGGGAAGGATCACAAAGCGATAGATGCTCTTGGGAGGAAAGTATTTCAGGGGGCCATGCTGATTGCCTGCATTGTCTCCTACTAGCTCTACAAGAGCCAGTACTTGCGCAACCTCTGGAAACAGGTGCAGGAGGCAACAGAGCGGCTGCCTCAACAGCAGCAAGACACCTTCTTATTGCTGGTGCATCAGGGCCTGGAGTGTGGAAAACATGAGGTTCGATCAATCTATGATGTTTTCAAGACAGCATGAAGAGTCTCTGTAGCAGGAATTGGCACCTGCAGAATGGCATGGCTGCAGCCTCGGATCTCTGACCAGAGGTACAAGCAAGACTCGCTGACTTGCTACGTACAGGAGAAAATATCTTTGGAGATAAAGTGAGGAACACAGTGGTACAGTTGCGGGACCACCATGAGACCCTCCAACAACTCTCTGCGAGCACTTCAGACCTGCCCTCCTCAGCCAGGAGGTCTGCGACACCGGGTCAGAGGAAGTTCTATCCTCCGGCCTCTCGCTCCCATTCACAAAGGGTGAGCTCCTGCGGACGCCCCAGGTAGCAGAGAGCTCCCAAGCCCCAGCCAAATCCTGGGACAAGGTTTTGACTGGATCATAGGGAGCCTGAGCCAGCCACCTGTATCTGTGCTGCTGGACCCCCCCCCCCCCCCCTTCGCGGATCGGTGGCCCAGTTTAACCTCAGATTATTGGGTTCTGTCCATCCATCAAGGGTACCAGTTGAACCTATTGAGTGTCCCTCCAAATTGTCCTCCGTCCCTGTTTTGGGGGGCAATAGTGCATCAGGAGGTACTGTTACAGGAGCTCTCTGCCCTCTTAATGGCCAGAGCATTTGAACCTGTCCCACAAAGGCGTGGAGAGCAGGGATTCTACTCCTGGTACTTCCTGATTCTAAAGAGAATGGGGGCTCTGACCCATCCTAGACCTAAGGGCCTTGAATAAGTTTGTATAAAAAGAAAAATTCAAGATTGTTTCCCTGGGCACCCTGATTCCCCTCTTGCAAAAAGGGGATTGGCTATGCTCCTTTGTTTTAAAGGATGCATACACTCACATCGTGATCTTCCCAAGTAACAGGAAGTATCTCAGATTTGTGGTGGGAAAACAGCATTTCCATACAGAGTGTTGCCGTTTGGGCTAGCATCTGCCCCACATGTTTTCTCAAAATGCCTGGCATGATGGGGGAGCACCTCCGCAGGCTGGAAGTGCATGTTTTTCATTATTTGGACAATTGACTGGTCAAGAGCATTTCGCAAGCAGGCTCTACTCAGTCCATGTGTTTGACCATCCAGGTGTTGGAGTCACTAGAGTTCATCATAAACTACCTGAAATCCCATCTCAGCCCGTCACTTTGATTGGACTTCATAGGAGTCCTGCTAGATATGACTCAGGCAAAAGCCTTCCTGCCGCAATCCAGGGCGGTCACCTTGACATCCATAGTGGCGGTGATTCAACAGAACCAGCAGATCTCAGCTTGGCACACGTTGAGGCTTTTGGACCACATGGCCACAACCATCCATGTTACTCCCTTGGCACGCTTACGCATGCGCAGAGCCCAATGATCTCTGAAGTCACAGTGGCGCCAGGCCATGCAGAGCCTCTAGGCTCACATCCGAATCACACTGTCTCTCTAGGACTCTTTGTCCTGGTGACAGGGTCTCTTGAATCTGGATCAGGGAATATCTTTCCAAAATCCCCCCTACCCAAATTGTCCTAACTACGGATGCTTCCACCCTGGGTGGGGAGCTCATTTAGAGAGGCTCTGCACCCAGGGCCTCTGGTCCACCCAGGAAGCTAAATGTCAAATCAACTTCCTGGAGCACCGGGTGATCAAGTACGCGCTGTGGGCTTTCAGAGATTGGCTGTCCAACAAAATTTGTCCTGATCCAAACAGACAACCAAGTAGCTATGAGGTATGTCAACAAGCAGGGAGGCACAGGGTTGTACCTACTGTGTCAGGAAGTGGTCCAAATCTGGTCCTGGGGCGTGTCCCATGGAATGATGCTCAGGGCCATGTATTTGGCTGGAATGCAGAACGTGATAGCAGACTGACTGAGTTGTGCCTTCAGACAACACAAGTGGTCTCTGGATTAGGGGGTGGCAGACCGGATCTTCTGCCTCTGGGGGAACCCAGATGTGGACCTGTTCGCATCCCCCTGCAACAGAAAGGTGATTGAGTTCTGCTCCCTGTACAGTTCATACAGCGAACCAGCCTGACGCCTTTGCCCATTTTGGGGCAAGGGTCTTCTATACGTGTTTTCTCCTACGATTCCTCTAGTCATGAAGACTCGTGAAGCTTCGTGAAGACTGAGGGACTATGATCCTTATAGCCTCTCATTGGCCGAAACAGATCTGGTTTACACTCCTTCGGGAGTTGTCCATCCTAAGACCCATCAGTCTGGGTACTTCTCCAGATCTCATCACACAAGATCAGGGCAGGCTGCAGCATCCCGAACTCCAGGCACTGTCACTCGTAGCCTGGAAGGCTTCCAGAAAGCCTTCCACTAGAAAGTCCTACAGACTGAAGTGGAGGAGATTCATCTCGGTGCAATTGGCGCATACTACCAATGTGTAGATGGTATGCCCTTCTCTGTATAGCCTATAATTCTACATTTCATGCAGGGCCTGCTTCAGTTGAAACTTCTAAGGCCTCTTGCAGTGTCTTGGAACCTCAATGTGGTGCTAACTCAGCTGGTGAAAGCTCCCTTTGAGCCGCTGCACTCCTGTAATCTGAAAATCCTGACCTGCAAGGTCATATTTTTGTTGGCGGATTTGCGTACATATCCTAAATTCCTGCCTAAGGTGGTGATAGATTTCCATCTTAACTAGTCAAATGTCCTGCCAACATTCTTTCCCAGGCCCCATTCACACCATGGCAAGTGAGCACTGCTCAGTTTGGATTGCAAGAGAGCCTTAGCCTTCTTTCTGAAGCAGACAGAATACCATAGATAGTCCACCCAATTTTTTATTTCTTTTGACAGGAATAGCTTGGGAGTTGTTGCCAAACAGACACCATCCAGTTGGCTAGCAGATTGCATCTCCTTCTGTTATGCTTAGGCGGGACTGCATCTTGGGGGTCATGTCAAGGCTCATGCTGTCAGAGCCATGGCAAAGTTGGTGGCCCACTTGCGAGCAGTTCCTATGGAGGAGATCTGCAAGGCTGCGACGTGGCGTTCTCTCCACACATTCGCATCTCACTATTATCCCAGGACAAGCAGGATACTAGTCCTCGCATATGGGTGACATCAACCCTATTGCGGAAAACTTTCCTGGGTAGGAAAATTTATCAAGGAGCCATGTTAAACACAAAAATTGCATCATATCAGTTATACATGACTCAATATCAGATGAATCTGTGGAAACAGATGCTAGAATTTTCAACTTCGTTACCACAGTAATATCAAGAAGCAGCCCAAGCAATCATTCACAAAGGACTTGAAGCTGGCAAGCACGAAGTCCGAGCCGCTTATGATAGTTTTGAAACAGCCTCCAGAGTAGCGGCCTCTGGTATAAGTGCAAGATGCTGGGCATGGCTTAAAGCCTCAGGCCTGAAGTCCAGGAAAAGTTACTTGATTTACCATGTGTTGGTGACAACCTTTTTGGCTCTAAAATGCAAGATGCTGTGGCACAATTAAAGGAACACACAGAAATCCTGCACCAACTATCGTTAGTTCCACAGGACTCTGCTACCCCGTCATCTCGCCGACCTCCAAGAAAGGAATCTAGACGACCCTTTTATCGACAGAAGCGTTATTACCCTCCAGCATCAAGGGACAGATCTTCTAGGCCGCAGCAAAGAGCTCAGCCCAGGCAACCTAGGGCTGCTAGGCCTCAACCTCTGCCGCAGATGGGACTGGCTGCAGGCTTTTGAGGCCATTCCCAGAGACCAAAGCCATCTCTTCAACCCTCAACCAGATCTACCGGTAGGAGGCCGAGTATCTTCCTTCTACAACCATTGGATACAAATAACAGACCAATAGGTACTCGCAATAATATCTCGAGGTTACCAACTCAATTTTCTCTCAACTCCAAGAGATTCTCCTCCAAGACCTCTTCCTCTAAGCGAAAATCACATAATCCAGTTACAAGTAGAATTATCCACCCTTCTGAGAGCCAGAGCTGTAGAGCTGGTGCCCCGGACTCAGCAGGGCAGAGGATTCTATTCCCGCTATTTCCTCATTCCAAAGAAAACCGGAGGCCTACGTCCCATCCTAGACCTCAGAAATCTCAACAAATTTCTGAAGAAAGAAAAGTTCAGGATGGTCTCTCTAGGCACCATGCTTCCACTTCTTCAAACAGGAGACTGGCTTTGTTCTCTGGATCTTTGACGCTTACGCTCACATTCCAATATTCCCTCCTCATCACAAGTACCTATGCTTCATGGTGGGCCATCAACATTTCCAGTACAGAGTACTACCATTCGGACTTGCTCTGCTCCCAGAGTATTCACCAAATGTCTGGCAGTAATAGCAGCACACTTGCACAAGGAAAGTGTCCATGTCTTTCCCTATTTAGACGACTGGCTCATCAGAAGTCAATCTCAACAAGGAGTTCTGGCTTCTCTCAGTCGAACAATTACTTTATTTCACTCCATGGGCTTTCTCATCAATTATCAAAAGTCCCACCTCATTCCGTCTCACCTGCTTCAATTCATAGAAGCAGAATTGAACACCATACTTTCAAAAGCTTTTCTACCCGGGGATCGGGCAGACACTTTCCCTATTGGCAAATTCGCTTCACTCAAAGAAACAAGCATCAGCTCATCAGTTTCTAACTTTACTAGGCACATGGCCTCCACAGTTCATGTCACTCCTATGGCAAGGTTAGCCATGAGGATAACTCAGTGGACTTTAAGATCACAATGGATCCAAGCCATTCAACCACTGTCCTCTCCAATTCAAGTAACCCACCAGCTACATTCATCTCTACTTTGGTGGGCAAATGAGGACAACTTGCGCAAGGACCTACCCTTCCAGCAACCAGTCCCACAGATAACTTTAACTACAGATGCATCCACCTTAGGTTGGGGAGCTCACATAGACAATCTCCAAACCCAAGGTACTTGGACAAAACTCGAAGCAACATTTCAAATCAATTTCCTGGAACTTCGAACTATACGCTATGTGCTGCATGCGTTCAAGGACTGCCTTTCACACAAGACTGTTCTGATCCAAACGGACAACACAGTAGCCATGTGGTACATCAACAAACAGGGAGGTACGGGCTCGTATCTCCTTTGTCAATAAGCCGCACAGATTTGGAACTGGGCCCTAGCACATTCCATATTTCTCCTGGCCACTTATCTGGCAGGCATTCACAACGTAGTGGCAGATCGTCTCAGTCGTCGGTTCCAACCACACGAGTGGTCCCTGGATCCCTCAGTAGCAACCAGGATATTCCAACGTTGGGGGCAACCAATAATAGACCTCTTTGCATCACACCTGAATCACAAAGTGGACAAATTCTGTTCTCTACACAAACAGAAAAACCAGCCAGGCAAGGACGCCTTTGCTCGCCCTTGGAACTCAGGCCTTCTATATGCATATCCTCCAATACCGCTAATAACCAAAACTCTAGTGAAGCTGCAACAGGACAAGGGGTCCATGATACTCATAGCCCCGTATTGGCCTCTACAGGTATGGTTCCCCACGCTTCTAGACCTCTCAATCAGAGAACCAGTTCGCCTGGGTGTAGCTCACAATCTCATAACTCAGGATCAGGTTAGGTTGCGCCATCCCAACCTTCAATCCCTATCCCTGACAGCATGGATGTTGAAAGCTTGATTTTACAACCACTCAATCTTTCAACCAATGTATCTCAAGTGCTTATAGCTTCACGTAAACCTTCAACACGAAAGAATTATTCTTCAAAATGGAAAAGGTTCACTTTGTGGTGCAGACAAGAGTATTGATCCTTTCTCCTGCCCCACAACTTCCCTACTAGACTATTTATGCCATCTTTCAGACTCTGGTCTCCAGACATCATCTGTCAGAGTACACCTAAGTGCAATCTCAGCTTACCATAACAAGATGGGAGATGCACCAATATCCATACATCCTCTTGTCAGTAGATTTATGAGAGTTTAATTCACCTTAAACCACCGATTCGGCCATCAGTCACAAAATGGGACCTGAATCTGGTTTTAACAAGGCTCATGTGTTCTTCCTTTGAACCCATGAATTCCTGTGATCTTAAATTTTTACATGGAAGACTATCTTCCTCATAGCCATTACATCGGCTAGAAGGGTTAGTGAGTTACAAGCACTTGTCACGTACTCACCCTATACAAAATTCCTACATGACAGAGTGGTTCTCCGGACACATCCAAAATTCCTCCCCAAGGTAGTTACGGAATTCCACTTGAACCAATCCATAGTTTTACCCACATTCTTTCCAAGGCCTCATTCTCACGAAGGAGAACGGGCCCTTACATACCTTGGACTGTAAACGTGCGCTAGCATATTACTTAGACCGCGCTGCAGTACAAAGAAAATCCACTCAACTCTTTTTGTATCTTTTGATCCAAACAAGCCTGGAAAAGCAGTGGGTAAACATACTCTCTCCAACTGGCTAGCAGATTGCATACAGTTTTGCTATGAAAAAGCAGGCCTTCCTCTCCAAGGGCGAGTAAAGGCGCACTCAGTAAGAGCAATGTCAACCTTAGTAACACACTACCGTTCAGTGCCAATTCTTGTCATATGTAAAGCAGCAACATGGAGTTCTCTTCACACCTTTGCAGCTCATTACTGTTTGGACAAAGAAGGACAACAAGATTCAGCCTATGGACAATCTGTCTTAAAGAACTTGTTTCCAGTTTATTCCCAACTCCTTCTACATCCAACCTGCTGTGATCTTCGGCTGCCTCATTTTCAACAACAATACTTCACTGTTGCTTCACTACAAAATGACTCAGCCTCTAGCTTGCTAATCGCCCATATGTGAGGACTAGCATCCTGTTTGTCCTAGGATAAAGCAAAATTGCTTACCTTGTAATAGGTGTTATCCCAGGACAGCAGGATGTAGTCCTCACGAAACCCACCCGCCACCCCGCAGAGTTGGGTCTGATACGTTTTATTATTTTATTTTTTGCTAAAGCTTATTGCTACATACGAGACTGAAGGGAGACCCCTGTGGCAGAGAATATCATGGCATGCTGGGCATGCTCAGTGGCCTCACAAGGCCAGTCAAAAGTTTCTAGAAACTTTGACAGAAAGTTTTCCGCAATAGGGCTCCATCAATGATGTCACCCATATGTGAGGACTACCTCCTGCTGTACTGAGAACACCTATTACAAGGTAAGCAATTTTGCTTTATCTGAACAGGGATGGCTGAAATGACAGTAGGTTTGGCCAGTCTGCCCTATCATTTGAGGTGTAGAACCCAACTCTCCCAGCCTAGAGACCATTGTTTGGGTTCAGGCTGTCTTCTCCTCTTTTACCAGCAGCACTGTTGTGCTCATTGGCACCTGGTTGGTGTCTGTTAGTCTCCTTTTGTGTTGGAGAGCAACATGTAGCTAGGTATTCACCTATGTATGAGGACTACCATCCTGCTTGTCCTAGGAGAAAGCAGAGTTGCTTACCTGTAATAGGTGTTCTCCTAGGACAGCAGGATGTTAGTCATCACAAAACCCACCCATCACCCCGCGGAGTTGGGTTTCTCCTATCATCCTATTTTTTTTTTTTATGTAATTCTATGTTACAAGACTGAAGAGGGACTCTGTGTGGATGCATAGTATAGGGCATGCTGGACATGCTCAGTGCGCACAGTCAAAGTTCCAGAAACTTTGACATAAGTTTTACGTGCCGAGCTCCATCCAATGATCTCATGCATGCATGAGGACTAACATCCTTCTGTCCTGGGAGAACACATGTTACAAGTAAGCAACTCTGCTATCCTCATTAATGGACAGAAAGTTACATTTATTTCCTGGCTAGTAGTATAATGAGCTTTAAAAATCAATTTTATGCTTTCTGATTGCTTATGTGTGACCAGGACTGTAATACAAATGTTATGATTATGTAAATTAGCACTTCAACATTTATTTTTTGTCTTGTAGTCATTCATCTCACAAACAGATGATCAAGACAACAGTCTTATCCAAAATGCTGCCAATACAATAGTCCATGCCATCAGTAAACGACAGAACAGCACTCTTATGCTGGCTGTTACTGAAGTCAAAGTGGAAACTCTTGTTGTAGGGAATTCATCTTCAGGTAAGTTTGAGAGATGGCAAAATACACAAATATTCATACTGAACCCTAGTACTAGAAATGCTAGAGAACTGAAGGACATTTGTATAAATGTTGCTTAATGAATGCTTTTGCTTGTGTTTCCAGATTATCTGGTTCCGATTCTCTGCGCAGTGTTCAGTATTGTGTGGCTGACTTGCATAATCATTTGTGTGTGGTGGACTCGGAAGAGAAGAAAAGAGAGGGAGAGAAACCGCCCACCTGTTGATGAAAGTACAAACAACCAACGGGAGCCCTTGAATCCCATAAAGAATCCTATAGACAAACCACACAGTAATAAAGACATTCAGTATGAATGCAAAAAATTCATCTCTCAAAGAACTTGTGATACAGAAGAGGAACAGGAGGAGCAAGAGGGAGAGGTTGTTATTATGGAAGTGGACAAATGCCTCTCTCATATATATCCAAAAACTTTTTCAAAAAAAGGGGTCATTGACACCTCAGAGAGCACTCCAGTAAAAAAACCACATCGGACACGCCACAGTAAAATGGACAACAGATGTGTTAAAAATGTGAATGCATCGAATTTTGAAGGAGGAAAAGACTAATCTATGTGTATATATGAATATATAATTATATATAAAAAGCAGACTTGTGCCTATACTTAATGGGAGGAAAAAAGACATCTCCATTGCATCAAGGACTAAGATAAGCTGGAGTCAAAAGTTCATCATTTCATTATTTTATATGTAAGAAAAGGTTTATTTTCTATTGTTTAGCCTTTGTATAAATTATTCAATGACTGTCAGGTGAAAGAGTGTTCTTTGATGGTTGCTATTTTTCTAAAGTTTACTTAATATTCGCTCCGGATGGCAGAGAAAGTGTCGGTAGTTTCATGCTGAAATGTAGTGTTCAGAAAAAAGATAAAGAGAAAAATATATATTACAAGAAATTGTACATTGTTTACAGAATGTATTTCCTTTCATTACTGCTTATGATTTAACAGTGGCTTAAAAAACAAACAAAAAAAAAACTCCTCCTGGTTGAGGAAAATGTGTGAACTTGAACTAGAACTATTTTCTTGACTTCAAACCTTTTTAGTAAATGACAGCTCACTGCACTTGTTACGTTAGCGTCTTATGTAAGGTCCCAAATTTTTTTTTTTGTTTTCATTATCTCTAATTTGCCTTTTACTCGTCAATGAATAGCAAAAAAAGCAAACAAAAAAAGAGATCTTTCAACTGTGGTTAAAAAGTGGCCTTTTTATTTTTTTAAATTACTTTTAGGATTGCAGTATTTGAAGCATGTGACAAGTGCCTTGAGATTAAACTTTTTTCTATAGCAACTGTCAAAGATGCCCTGCTGACACATTGCTGAATGGTTGGGGGGTGCTGCTCTTAGCAAACACTGTGTTTATTTTCTAATTGTGAACGTGCAGTTTGTAAATATGTACATATTAAATGAATCACTCTGTATATTTGATTTAATAAGTTAAACTTTCTTTTTGACATGCCATTCCTTTTTAATTTATGTTGCAGTAAAGGAGGTTTAACAATTAGACTTTTTATTTTGCAGGGGTGGGGGGATGGGAGGGATATGATGTCCAGCTTTAGAAAGTGATGTTAATATAATCAATGTTAAGAATCTGATTATTTTGTATTTACATTGTTTCAGACCCATTTTGTATAAAGATTTTACAGGTGTTTTATTTCCCTCCTTTAACCCTTCTAAAGAACACAGGAGTGCATTCACAGCATGTGAAGCTTAAAATATGGAGGCAGATTCTTTTCTTTTTGTGAATATGTTTGACATGTTGTATTAACTTTATTTTTTTATTTTGTTTTGCTTTAAATACAGGCCTAATGAAGGGAACAATATTTTTCCTTATTCTCTTTTCTGTTTAGTGCTTATTCATCTATTCTCTCTAAGGATAAAAGTTGGCAAATTAAGATGGATTACCTCATGCAGAATGGTTATTCCTAACTAAGGCTTGTGCATTTTTGTGTTTGACTTTAAGGCTTTATTGTTATTCAGTGGGCAAAGCTATAGGTTTATTTTAATTAGTGGAAAATGTAACTCAACATACATTTAGTTAATCTACTAGTGAAGAGGTTATTATCTGAAAGTACAAACTGGCCAATGAACAATATGAACATGAATGTTTGAAAATTATTTTATACATGAGTGCAGGAATTGCTTTGCAGGATCTTCTGTTTAGTGCATTGTTTGACATGTTCTTAAAAATAACTTTCAGAAAAACTATTTATTAAAGTATTTTATAACAACGTTAACCGTCTTGACTTTTTTGGCTTAGTTGGTAAATATTTTCCCCAGAAGCAGTGTGGACAATTTCTAATCTGTGCCTTTTTTTTTGTTGTTGTTACAAATACTTTATAAAGCAAACACATGTTTTCATCTGCCAACTTTATTAAATGTTTTGTACCAAAATGTTGTGACTGTTGTTAATACAGTGATTTCATGGAATTTCTAAAGTATTTATTCCCTTAGGTCTTTCACAACAACCCCGCTCTTAGAGAATGTTTTGAAGGTGAAAGACAAGTCTTTGTATACAGGAAGGGAAATGAAATCATATTGCCCATTTCCACAGCTTTTAACTTCTAAGCCATTTTTAAAAATGAGGGTGGTATAAGATTTGCAGGACAAGTTGCATAAATAGTCCTGGAGACTTGGGTAAGAAATCATTAACATTATCCTAAATGAAATTGGTAGGAACATGCACTTTTAATATAGTAGATCTGAGTCTTTTATTTTAGAGTGCTGCTTAGGGTCATGGTTCTGTTCACCTTTTATAACAAGAAAATAACTTATTACTAAAAACGTTCGGTAATTCTTGAGGCTTCTGGAGTAGGAGTGAATTCTCATACTGCAAGCCAAGTCCTAAATTATGGCAAAAAGCACAACTTCCACCAGTATGTATTGCAAAGTTATTCAGTTACCTCTGTATAATAGACAAATGGGCAGAGAATTTTAGACTGGACCCCCATCTAAATTTAACTGTATTTTATTTTCTTAGATTTTGTAGTTGATATTAATAGAAGCGTAAATGCTTCCTTTCATTCTCTCAATTGTTTTAATTATGTAGTAATTCTTGTGTCCTCAATAGGATGTTTTGCCCTGTAATGGGTAAAATTTTCTGAACATATATATAAATTATGGTTGTGCACAATAGCTTAGTCCTATACTAAAATGTTAAACCATAGGTAGATATCTGTTTTATGTGAACCAGCATGATGTGACTGCTGTCTCGAATGCCGGTATATAAAAATCTGAAATAAATAAATAAATAAAATAAATATCATAGTTCAGAGAGAGAATATGTTAATCATGCTGATAGGTTACATGGCTTGTGTAGCTTCTCTCAAGCTGTAGAAATTTGAGTTCATGTATCAAGTAATGCATGGAATCCAGCTGACTTTTCTTCTATTTGTCAGTAAAAGATGAGAGAAAATAAACTTTAAAAAATAAAAATAATTGGATTTTGTTTGTTAGAATTCTATCTTTAAGTCTGTTATAGATAAGTAACTTATTCTTTCTCCTAAAGAAAGCATATAATTCACACTATGGAATAAGCCCCTATTAAGAAAGGCAAAAGTGGTTAGGACTCTTCAGCTTGGGAAGAGATGACTGAGGGGAGATATGATAGAAGTCTATAAAATGAGTGGAATGGAATGAGTAAACAGTTGTTTACTCTTTCGAAAAGTACAAAGACCAGGGGGGACACAATGAAGTTACTGGGAAATATATTTAAAACTAATAAGAGAAAATAATTTTTTTACTCAATGCATAATTAAGCTCTGGAATTCATTGCCAGAGGATATGGTGAAAGCTGTTAGTATACCTGTGTATATAAAAAGGTTTGGACAGTTTCATGGAGGAAAAGTCCATTAACAATTATTAAGGTAGAGTTGCAGAAATCCATTGCTTATTCTTGGGATAAGCAGCTTGAAATCTTTCTGCCCCTTGGGATCCTGCCAAGTACTTGTGACCTGGCTTGGTCACTGTTGGAAACAGGATACTGGGCTTGATTGACCCTTGGTCTGAGCTAGTATGGCAAGATTTATGTTCTTATGAATTAAATAGTTTAGGGTTGTCTGGAAAACAAGACACACATAGGTTATGAGCAAGAATGGCTACACCTGTGGTGTTCTCAACCATGTCTGGAGACACATCTAACCTGTTCGTTTTTCAGAATATCTGTAATGAATATGCAACAAATTTGCATACAATAATACTATCTGATAAGTAATATGGCTGTCCTGAAAACCAGACCAATTAGGTGTGCATCCAGGATAGGGTTAAGAATTGGGCTAGAGGACATAAATTAGATGTTTATATATACATATATATAGAGAGAGAGATCTCAAAGCATAAGCCCCTTGTCAGCATATCTGTCAGATGTAGTCTGTTAAACTGTAACATTGATTTATCTAGTGAAATGAAATAATGGGCTTACTTTAGGCTTTAGTCTCCTACAGTATATCTAGAAGTCATGAGCTTTTACAATGCTACAGTTCCACTTATAACCAAGCAGGAAAGAACCAAACCAAATTAAACATCATTCTATCATTTTTATAGGGTGGAATTCCAAAGTATACAAAAATAGGTCTGTCGTAGCAAAATGTGGTACAAAGTGAATCAAACTTTACAGGCAGAAGTGATTCCTGCCAAAAGTACAACCTAAGTACTTGGGCTCACAAAAGTTAAGTGGTTTGATAAGTACTTTAATCTTCTTGATGAGCATTTTGTCTCATGACACATGTGAGTGAGATCTTTAAGTTCAAGTAGAATCTCTTGCATTTAGAAACTCCCAACTAAAGGCTGTAGAGAAATCTGCTTGCTTTCTAGAGGTTTATGAAAGTGCCAATTGTCCAGAGGGAGTGCCGACTGCAGAACCTTCATTTGCCGGTGGTAAGATGGACTTCCTGGGAAACCATGCTTAAAATCTTAAACAAAAAATAGTCGTAAAATGTTAAACCATTACTAGCTGGGTTTATTTCATGTTAGTTTTTAAGGCTAATCTTTGTTTGCAAGTATTAACAATTTGTGTCTAGAAATAGGATTCTGGGTTAAGTTTTTGAGCTACAGTAACAGACCGATACAGAACACACTGTTTAGCCCCCGTTTGGTATCGCGTGCGAAACGTCCCTTATCGAGTGCGATCCGGATGGAAAATGAGGTCCATAGTGAAGTAAGCTTATTCAGGTGTCTCAGTTGTGTCCCTCCCAAAGAAGCCGACAGATGAAACATGGCCATGTCAGTGTACCACACTGTTTGAAGCATGGACATGACACAGTGATAATATTAGAGTAAAACAATTTTGTTTGTATCAATAATAAAAGATGAAACGTTGATAAATAAACAAGATTTCTGATCACTTGATGAGCCCCTGGAATTTAAATGTAATAGTTTGTATTTAAACATTTATCCTCACACACTTCTTTGTGACCAGTTTGGATACCTATGTGATGTGATATCCATTTGGTGATTTTGCTTTGTACCCCATATTCTACCTTTTGGATGTTTTTATGCCTTGTGAGGTTTGTCATAATCCAAATTGTGCCAATTGGGAATTTTGATGTCACACTGCTGTTTACTGAACCCTGCACTCTACCTCTTGGGGATTTTGATGCCACTGTGCTGTTTGCTGTACCCCAAACTATATCTCCAGGGGCTTTTGACACCCGTGTGCTATTTTCCATATTCTACAAGTTATTCATGACACTGTACTGTTTGCTGTACTGGCACTCTTAGCTTTGGGAGTTTTGTTGCCACTCTGCTGTATGCCATACCCTATATTCTAAGCCTCAGGGTGTTCCTGTCACTGTTGTTGCTGCTCTGTTGCTCTATAAGTGCCCTGTTGTGTACACTTTACTACTATTCGTGTCCTTCGTTCCTCTTTAGGTGCTTTGTGGTGCACATGCCACTATTTTTGGTGCCCTTGGCACCTCTTTAGGTATTTGGACTATGTTGCTCCGTCACAGAGGGGGTTGATGCCACTTTTCTTGCGGCATTGCTCTGCACCTATGGCTTGTGGTTTTCAGTGCCAGTGTTCCTGCTGCTCCGTGCCTCTCTTGGTGCCTTTGGTGGGTGATTCTGCCTCTGCTCTAGCTGTCTTCAAGGTTCTTTTCAAATTCCCTTTACACACTTGCTACACCTTTCATGGTTCTGTGGGGTAATGCTCATGTTACTATCGGTACTGCTTCTCCTCTTTTTTGGTGCCTTAGGGTGTTAATGCCATTCTTCTTGTTGTGTTGCTCTGCACCTATGATTTGGGGCATTAACTCCTGTGTTCCTCTTCTGGTGCCTCCACTCCTACTGCTTTGCCTTTTGGTCAATGGTTACACATGGCAGAAGCGTTGGAGATCTGCCATTCCCTGCCCATCGACTGTACTGTTGGTTTGAATCCTCCTGGCATATTGCATGTAACTTACCTGGTTACTTTTAATGGTTGTATGCCCACTTGGACTCTTTCTTCAAACTTCTTTTCAAATTCCCTTCTCTTACAGCTCCTACTGACTATTGGTCTCATCCGGTATTTTCCTTCGATGAATTTATGCATGAATGGGTGCATTTTTGCATATATTCCCAAACAAATCAAATAAGTGAGCTATAGTCTGCTACTGCCTAATATCTTCCAAGGTTTGAGCCTTAGTCTGAAGGTATTGGGCACCAGAGTGGCACTAAGGATGCAGTCTTCTATACATAAGAACATAAGATATGCCATGCTGGGTCAGACCAAGGGTCCATCAAGCCCAGCATCCTGTTTCCAACAGTGGCCAATCCAAGTCACAAGAACCTGGCAAGTACCCAAACATTAGATAAATCACATGCTACTGTTGCTTATTTATTACCATAATAGCAGTTGCCAGTTTATGGATTTTTCCTCTAGGAATTTATCCAAAACTTTTTTAAACCCAGTTGCTCTAACTGCTGTAACCATATCTTCTGGCAATGAATTCGAGAGCTTAACTATGCACTGAGTGAAAAAGAATTTCTTCGATTTGTTTAAATGAGCTACTTCCTAACTTCATGGAGTGCCCCCTGGTCCTTCTGTTATCTGAGATAGTAAATAACTGATTTACATTAACTTGTTCAAACCCTTTCATGATTTTGTAGACTTCTATCATATTCCCCCCTCAGTTGTCTCTTCTCCAAACTGAATAGCCTTAACTTCTTTAGCCTTTCCTCATAGGGCAGCTGTTCCATGCCCCTTATCATTTTGGTCGCCCTACTCTGCACTTTCTTCAGTGCAGCTATATCCTTTTTGAGATGCGGTGATCAGAACTGCACGTAGTATTCATGATGCGGTCTCACCATCCAGCGATACGGAGGCATTATGACAACCATCATTTTATTTGCCATTCCCTTCCTAATAATTCCAAACATTGTTTGCTTTTTTGATTGCCACAGCACACTGAGCTGACTATTTCAATATATTATCCACTATGATGCCTAGATCTCTTTCCTGGGTGGTAACTACTAAGAAAAATCCTAACATTGTGTAACTACAGTAAGGGTTATTTTTCCCTATATCCATCAATTTGCACTTGTCCACATTAAATTTCATCTGCCATTTGGAAGCCCAATCTTCCAGTCTCATAAGGTTCTCCTGCAATTCATCACAATTCACTTGAGATTTAATTACTCTGCATAGTTTGGTGTCACCCGCAAATTTGATCACCTCACTCATCATACCCCTTTCCAGATCATTTATAGATATATTAAAAAGCACTGGTCTAAGTGCAGATCCCTGAGGCACTCCACTGTTTACCTTTTTCCACTGTGAAAACTGACCACTACTCTCTGTTTCCTGTCTTTTAACCAGTTTTTAATCCATGAAAGGACATCACCTCCTATCCCATGACTTTTTAGTTTCCTTAGAAGCCTCTCATGCGGGACTTTGTCAAATGCCTTCTGAAAAACCAAACACAACACATTTACCGGTTCACCTTTGTCCACATGTTTATTCACCCCTTCAAAGAAATTTAGATTTGTGAAGCAAGACTTCCCTTGGGTAGATCCATGCTGGCTGTGTCCCATTAAATCATGTCTGTCTAAATGTTTTGTGATTTTATTCTTATAACAGTTTCCATGATTTTTCCCAGCACTGAAGTCAGGCTCACCGGTCTATAGTTTCCAGGGTCACCCCTGGATCCCTTTTTAAATATAGGGGTTATATTGGCCATCTTCCAATCTTCAGCTACATCAGATGATATTAGTGATAGGTTACAAACTAATTGAAATAGGTCTGAAAGTTCATTTTTTAGTTTTCAGAACCCTGGGGTGCACGACCCATTTCCTTCATACACCAGATGGAAAAGGAATTGATGCTGGGCTATTTTGATGCATTGGATGTTTTTGCCTAAAAGCAGGCACAGCAAAGGGGACAATCTCTAAATCTGATCTTTCAGCAAAGGGACAGCAATAATGGCTTGTGCACCACAAAGAAACTTAACAGCAATAAAAGACACCAAAAATTGTGGCATGAACACCACAAGGTACCTAAAGAAGAAGAAGAGCACAAATAAGTGGCATGTGCATGACAAGACACCTAAATAGCAACAACGCATTAGCAACAGTGGGCTGACACCCCCACCCCCCAAAGTGTCAGAGTGTGATGTATATCAAACATGAAAGCTGCATCTAAACTCCCTAAGAGGTAGACTCTGGGGTATGCCAAACAGACTGGCATGCAACCCCAAAATGTAGAGTGCCGGGTAGGGATGTGCATTCATTTGAAAGGAACACCAAAAATGCAACGAATGAGGCCATTCTTTTGGTTTGTTTCACATGGAATAAATCGAAAATAGCCTCCTACAAAAATTTCCAGAAATATTTGTATTTGTGGCATTTAAAATAATAATTAAAAAAAAAAACCAGGCCTCAGGCAGCCCTGGATGGGTCTACTTGGCCAAAACGCTGCCAAGGTCTAGGGCTGGGCCAGGCCCTGTACCAAGACCTGCTGCTGGGGCTGCAGCCTGGCTCTGAGGCCTAGGCTGGGGCTAGGGCCAAGTGCCTGGTGCCTGCGGCGGCTGGGCTGGGGCCAGAGATGGGACCCGGGTCAGGGATAGAACCCAGGAACAGGCCAGGCCTGGGGCCCTGGTTGGGAATGGAATCCAGGCCATGGCCCAGCAATGAGGCTTAGGTCGGAGTCAGGAGCCAGCCATCTGGCCTGGCCGGGGTTGTGGCCTCTGGTTTCTCCTGACCAGGTCCCAGTGCTTGAAAAATAACACTTTCAGGTATTCTTTCCACTGTTGGTGGCTACTTTGCCCATCTCCTGGTGTTTGGTGTCTTCATGTCACTGTGCTGTTTTGACCATCTATCTGTGCCATGAGGTATTACCTGCCACAGTTGCTACTTTTCTCCTGCTTTCATGGTGCTTTCGGCTCTTCATGCCACTGTTGGTGCTATTTTGCACCTCTTTTCATGTATTTTGGTACCCTTTGCCCCTCTTTGCAAGACTTTGTGGTTTCTTGCTACTCTGAGTTACTTTACTTCTCTCAAGGTGGTTTGGGGTGGTGTTGATGCCTCTGTTTGGGCTATTTTGCCTTGACACATTGCCTGGGGCTATTCATGCCACTCTTGGTGCCATTTTGCCTCACTTTTGCTGTCTTGGAATGTTCTTCCCTCTGCTGCTGATGTTTTCTTGCAAGTTTCACTAAACTTGAATAGGAAAAATTCAATTTTGGAACCCAAAGTAGGATGCATTGCTTCCTGACTAATGGAAAGTGTATGACAAGAAAAAAACATTTTTTTTTTCATTTGAAACACACAAAATAAATTACACACATCCTTACATTTCAATTAGTTGATTACATATCCCTAAAACTGTCTTTCATCCAAGCAGTACAAATCCCATTGGCTTAAAGTGTTACTGTGTTGGTCCTACCATCCCTCCTTCAATCCACAATGTCTCCCTTGTAACGCTGCAGCCGAGACAAGTTCTAGGCCTCCCTTACGAGAACGTTTGACATTGGAACATGATTTCCATCGGCCCTGTGCAGTTCAACAACTTTTGCCACACACAAAATGTTGCCTGTGTCTGAGATTATGATGCAAACTGTTATACTAGTAACAACTTTAGCACCTGAATCTTTTTTTTTTTTTTTTTTTTTACAAATTCATAGATTATAATGTGTGGCCTTTGACTTTGGGCCAGACTTCCCATTTTGTATTTATGAGGAAAATGTTTCCTGGATCTGGCTCAGATTTGTGCCATCTATAAAAATGTTACATTTCTGCCCCAAATCAATAAAAAAAAAAAATGCTGCAAACAGTGGCTATTCAGGGCTGAGCCATATAGAATTCCTCTATGCTTGCAGCTTTAATCTGATGGTTATACATTAATAGTCCTTTAACCTGCTCTTTTAACCAGTGTCTTGTCCATAGAGCAATATGCCTGAGTTACGAGTCTTGTGCATTAGGCTTTCATGCACATGGGATAAAGCATAGCTGTCCGAGCTCCTTCTCTAATCTTTTGAATATTACTGCAATACCTTCTGGGAGAAGCTGCAAATAAGGGAGGAAATCTGTATCAGAGTTTGCCCGTACCATTTTCGATCACGATGGCCAATGCCGGCAGAGGTCCCATAGGAGCCAAGAGCAAAATGGAAATTTTGATCTATGCTCATTTTCAGAAATGATTTAAAATTGGAATGGTAGTTCCTCATGAATGCAGGAAAAGGTTTGGTAAATAAATAATAACAATGCTCAAATATACTATGTGGAAAAAGAGAAGAGTCGTTTTTTTATTTGTACTAAATCAACGAGGCAAACAAACACATACATAGATACGAATGACTCATTGATTTTAGATTTAATAGTTTTAAAAAACCCTTTTTTTTCTATGTAGTGTATTTGGATAGTGTCATCATTTATTATCAAATTGTTTGTTAATCCTTATCAATATTTTTTTTGTAGTTCCTCTTGAATTCTTTTTTTGTGCCATTATCTTTCAGTGTTTGGTTTTATAGTTTCATGTGAAATTGGGAACTTGGAAAAATTGCCAGAGGCATCATGACTGAATATAGTATACAACGTATAATGCTTGCATTACATTCTCCAGCCCAGCTTATCCAGAGCTGAACTCAAAGTTTTGTGCTGTTTCTTGCTCTTAGCAACTTGGTAGTGAAGAGAATATTATATTTTATTAATAAATAAATATTGCATAATTGCATATATAAATTAAATATTTGAAATAGCTATATTAAAAAAAAAAAAAAAAGCATTTTAACTAGTTATGGTGTGCAATAAAGAGGTAATCTCAGTTAGTACTTCCCTGGTCCTTGTGTAACATTTTGGAACCTTGTCATATTTTCTCAACAGGCTTCAACTGTTTAAGGAACTTTTCTCTTGCAACTAATTTGCAGTAGGCTAGTGAATCCAAAAGGTGCTGGACAAATAGAAAGTCATCAAAAATCCAAAGCTTTTACAATTGCGAGAGCGGACAGCAAGGCTCTAGACAGCTGTTCAAAGTAATCAGACATAAGAAGTTCTAATTTGGCACCAAAAGAAAGCATGGGACCTGTGGGTGCCAATCCAAGGATTACACGTCAAAATACAGAAAAACTGAATCCAAGAGGAACAGTTTATTAAGCAAATACAGGGAAAAATAGGTAAACTTAATTCGAAGCATTGCAAATAGGTAGTAGATTTTCAAACTGAACATATCAGTGTTGGGAGGAGGGTGGTTAAGCGGTTTGGATTTTTGTTGACTTTCTATTTGTTCAGCACCTTTTGGATTCTTGTTTAAAATATTTTGCTGTTTATTTTGCTAGATGTAAGCCCTCTCCTACACAACATTTGCAAACCATGGTTCCATGTCCAGGGACCGAAAGCTTTTGTGCAACATTCACCTGTGAACAGCATTTTTCAAATTTTATGTAATTAAATTTGCATTTTTAAGCATTATTTAGATGATTTGAGTCTGGATATAAATCTCAAAGCACATTCCAATCCTTGCCTCTTGTCTCACAAGGCAAATACCATATGGGTTCCAAGTATCTTTTTTGCATGGATCTCTGGTGGCACCACAACAGTGCACCTCAATATAATATACATGATATTTTTACCTCTGAAGACTGTATTCTTTCCTTTTTCATGTAAAATCTGTTATAAATGCACAAATTGAATTGTGTGTGGGAAAGGGGATGGTGGAGGTGCAATACTGTAGGGTTTGTCTAGGACACCTACGGTAATATCCTTGCACCAGCCCTGAATAAATTCAGAGAGCCCTAAGACCTTGTCACAGATGAGATGAAAGTATGCTGGACCCACTTTTATTCAGTCCTTTAGTTTTCTTCCCTCATCTCTCACTCTCTCCGTTAGATCTGTCTCCTCACCTTTGTTCTCTGTCTTCTCTTTGCATTCTTATTTTTCTTTCCCTTCACCACATACAACACACCCATATAGTTATAAAATTTAATTGACTTCATTTTACCATGCGCATGTCATTATTAGTCATCCTTATTCAGTACATAACTCATAAAATAAAAAGTCAGACATAAATACACCAGTCTACAATGACACAAAATGCGTACATCATATTACTAAGTCCACTAGTAATATAATAACATAGTAGGCGGTGTTACCTGCCAGTTCTTGTTTAAGTAAGCCCTGTATTTGGATTAAAATTGTTAAAGAATTCAAATAATTACTATCGCCATGTATATTGTAATCACCACGCACTCTGGCATGACAAAGCCATGTGCCTTTAATCAGCCAGAAAATGTAACTGCAGTAGAAAAGCATCAAGTTTGTCCTTATGTGTACAGCATGACTTTCCCCACTTCCTAATCCCCTGCAATGAAATCACATTTTTTTCTTGTCCTTTCTGTAATAAATACACACGCTAGAATGTTTTGCTGTGTTGGCACTGTGCTGAAGTATTTTTACGCTCATTCATTCTCACTAACTCTAGGTAACTAACTTTCAAATTACAGTTCAAGTCGGTTGGCTACAGACCATGATCCCCTCAACCTTCATTGGATTTTAAGAGCATTCATGGGTCCAGTTGCAACCAAAATAGTCTATGGAGAGAAAGCCTTGCTTGCATAGTCACTGCTGATGTACTAGGCTGGTTTTCATGTTCAACATGTTTGCTTTAACCAGTGAAATTATATGACTTTGCTGAATCTGGAACTTACATTTTGCTTTATAATAATAATCTTGGTATTTTCAACTAGAAAGGAACTTTTAATTAAATCAGAAGCCTGTGACTAATATCCTGCCTTGCAAAGCTTAGATAAAATACCTGCAAGGCATTATGCATCTTGTGAATCTTCTGTACGAGTCCCTATTTTTGTGGCTGTTGATGAAATAAGTCATCTTAGACTGAAGTGAATCAGCTAGGCTTGAGTCAGCAGAGCAGGTTAAAGGCAATATATGGAAATCAATCCACTCTTGTGCAAGTGCTGAGTTAGTTCATTAGCATCATGCAGAGTCGCAAAATGACTTTCATTAAAATGCTATGTGATTTTTTTTTTTTAATGGCATCCACTACATGGAGAAAAACATTGTCTGTAATTATCTGACTCAGCAACAAGGTATTTTGCTATATTTATTTCTCCTCCCCTGCAATATCTCTGTTTTTATTTCTTCCCATTTATCTCTCATCAGAAAGTCCTTCATCCTTAAGCACCACAGTAAACATGTGGTTGAGAATGCCGGATGCTTGGTAAAGTGGTGCTGGAACTCTTGGTCTTGAGAGTGTGATAATATTCACTGTTTTTTTTCGGCAGAAGTGTGCCATGCATCTAACCTGTAATTGCCAGTACAATACATTTCAGCAGCCATTGTGGAAATAACTCCCTGCAGAGATGCAACCAACCCTGCTCTCCCATGGATTAACAATTATTAGCCAAGTAGATTTAGGATTACAGCCTCTCGCTTCTGGGAGTAAGCAATAGGGAGAGAATGGATCTCCCCGTTCGGACAGTGTGGATACTTCCAAGTGTGCCAGATTGGTCAATGTTGCAGACAGGTTCTGGACTCAATGGACCATTGGTCGTATGCAGCATGGCACTTCTTATGAATTACAGTAAGAGCTTCCTCCTAGGGGCTGTGATGTCCAGATACATCCTGGAGAATTATGAAGTTGCGTACTCTGAGAAGTTTGTTCATAATTCATAAAAGCATGCATCATGACTCCACTTGCCATTTTGGGTGAGAATCTGTTTTGTTTGATAAAATGGATTTTCAGTCAAAGTTCTACAGGTTTTTGCCATTCTTTGTTTTTAAAGTGACGTTTTACTGTGAATTAACAGTAACAGTGAGGGGGCTGTGACTTGCAAATCCCCTTACCTGAATCTCTGACTCATCTATTCAATAATCATTTAAGCACCTTCACAGTAAAGGGACTGGCAAACTTTTTAATCTTGCTCTGGCTTTCTCAGGCTGATGGCTCATATTACATAATTGCATTGCTCTTTATTTCTCTGCTGCAGTTCACTTAACTGGTAGCATGCTTTCTCCCCACCTTGAAGGGGGGTTTCACAAAGCAACCTTTTATTTATACATTTATTTATTTATTAATATTCTACCTTTGAGCACTTCAGAGTGGATTACATTCAGGCACTGTAGTTATTTCCCTATCCCCAGAGGGCTCATAATCTAAGGGCCCAATTTACTAAAGCTTTTCTCTCTGTTGTAACTTGGCTCAGGAAACAGCCAGTGGGATAAAGGAGGCAGACTCTGGCTATTCCCTTTTGTGCAATTTTATTTACAGTGAAATGAAAACAGGAAATAATGCAGCTCACCTTGCAGTTCTGGTATCACGCAAACATTAAACATAGCAGTTCCTTTCATTTACTGGGTCCCTGCCTTCTCCCTGGGGCCTCTCTAACCCTTCTGGTCCCTGACTCCTTAGATCACTGGTTCTCAACCTTTTTTCTGTTGGGACATACCTGACAGATGATTCTCACATGCGTGACACATTGAACATGTCACCATCACCAGGCTAAATGTAAACAAACACTCTGCATTCCACAGAAACCCCCTCAACCCCCAACAATGGGTGCAGAGCAGAACTAGGACAATCCCCATTCAATTTACCATACAAAAAAGATATTTCTGGTGACATCTCAATAACAGCAACATAAACACTCTCTCCTACCAGGTGCAATAGCCCTCCTTATGAAAAAACAGTAATTTACCACCAATGCATGTTCTATTGAGAAAACACAACAAATAATATTGATACAAATGCCTACATGCTAGTAAAATACTTCACCTCGGTCACACACATAGAATCAACCTTCACCAAGTACAGAAAGACCACAAATTACAAATATGGAAACAGAAACTGGAATGGAAACCCAAAAAAGCCACTCTGCATTCTGTGCAAAACAAAAATATAGCACCTATCAGACTTCCAGGATCTGAAATAATGTACACAAACTGTGTACAAAGTTACACTACTCAAACAGTAACAATGCTACCTATTTATGTATTTATTTATTTATGTATTTTTCTATACCGATATTAGATTTGAGATATCACACCGGTTTACATACAACAGGATGTCTAAGGCAAGCCTTATAATGACATGATACAGTATAACAGATTACAGCTCTGCAAAAATTATACCAGGCCTTAAACACTAGAGATGTGATTCGGCTGAACCTTTTGGTTTGGCCTTCATTATCGGCCCGCCGCAGGAAATTTTGTTTTCCTGTGGTTCGGGCTGATTTTTTTCAGCTGCCCTGAAACAAAAATCCCAAACCCACCCCAAATCTTCAAATTTAATTAATTATAACCCCCCACCCCCCCTTCCCCCCCCCCCCCCCCCCAAACTTGCAGAAAGTCCCTGGTGGTCCAGCAGGGGTCTCGGGAGTGATCTCCCACTCTCGGGCCGTCGGCTGCCAGTAATCAAAATGGCGCCAATGGCCCTTCGCCCTTACCATGTGACGAGGGCTATCGGTGCCATTGGTCGGCCTCTGTCATATGGTAGGAGCAATGGATGGCCGGTGCCATCTTAAAAAATGGTGCGGGCCATCCATTGCTCCTACCATGTGGCAGGCTAAATTCTAGCTGCCATTTTTGATTAGTGGCTAAATTCTAGTGCCATTTTGATTAGGGAGAAAGCATGCTACCAGTTAAGTGAACTGCAGAAGAGAAATAAAGAGCAATGCAATTATATAATATGAGCCATCAGCCTGAGAAAGCCAGAGCAAGATTAAAAAGTTTGCCAGTCCCTTTACTGTGAAGGTGCTTAAATGATTATTGAATAGACGAGTCAGAGATTCAGGTAAGGCGATTTGCAAGTCACAGTCC
This sequence comes from Rhinatrema bivittatum, assembly GCF_901001135.1. Lineage (NCBI taxonomy): Eukaryota > Metazoa > Chordata > Amphibia > Gymnophiona > Rhinatrematidae > Rhinatrema > Rhinatrema bivittatum. The sequence goes on along the minus strand of NC_042618.1, from coordinate 48,397,772 downwards.
CCTCACTGCTACTGTTAATTCACAGTAAAACTTCACTTTAAAAAACAAAGAATGGCAAAAACCTATAGAACTTTGACTGAAAAAGTCTTAAATTGCAAATTTGGATTGAGAGAGGGATTTGTGAGAGTAATATACTGAAAATCCATTTTATCAAACAAAACAGCCCGAGAGGGGGAGATCCCTCCCGGGACCCTGCTGGACCACCAGGGACTTTCAGAAAGTCTTGGGGGGGGGGGTCGGGAGGGTGGGGAGTTGTAATTAATTAAATTTGATGGGTTGGGGTGGGTTTGGGGTTTTTTTAATGTGCCCTTTCTCCCCCCCCCCCCCCAAAAAAAAACGATAAGAAAACCACACGAAATTTCGTGTGTTTTCCTTTCGTTTCGTCACCTCCTGAACTGCAATGAAATAAGAAATATTGTCTCTATTTCCTATTTCGTTGCAAACAAATGCACATCCCTACTAAACACCAATACACCTCCTATTAGGAAAACAGAACAAGCCAAGCTGCTATAGATCCCTACCAAGAAACTACAAGCTCGCAGAACACCCTTAGCTGAGTCACACACGCAGAACACATACAGACCCTCACCAAATCCAGAATAAAGTGACCATAAAGCTAATGTTTTTGTTTTTGTGTTGTTTTACTGCATACAGAGTTTGGCTTCTTGCTGTTTCCAGTTCAGTTTTTGTCTCCACATTTCTATTTATATATTCCCTGAGAAATATAAAATAATTCTAAAACTAGAATATAATAAATGTTTCCAAACAACTGATAAATGGAACATCCAATCATTGGAGAATTTTTAATACTTTTGAAAAATTTTAAACACCAATAAAATATTTCTAATAGCAAACACATCACATAATACCTAATAATTAAAAATGGCAGTCAATCAAAAAAGATAAACTTAAAAAGCCACCTTTACTTACCCTCTCCAGTAACTCTCCTACTCCTTTCCCTTGTAGGCCAATAGCACATACCAGAAGCAGCAAGGGCTGCTGAAGCTCTGTCCTCACACTCTTCTTCCTTAGGGCCCATGACTAGTCTATCTCACACACACATACACACACCCACACCAGTCACCTACCTGACCAATCTCTCTCTCTCTCTCTCACACACACATACACCCACACCAGTCACCTACCTGACCAATCTCTCTCTCTCACACACACACTAGTCACCTGCCTGACCAATCTCTCTCTCTCACACACACACACATACACCAGTCACGTCCTTGACCAATCTCTCTCTCTCTCACACACACACACACACACACACACCAGTCACATCCCTGACCAATCTATTTCTCTCACACACCAGTGACTTTCCTGAGCAGTCTCTTGCTCTCACACATTTCTCTTATTTACACACACATTCTCTCATACACTTACACACAGGTTAGCTCACGCTCTATCTCACTCACCCCCACCCACAGCACACATAGCAGCTACAGAACAAGGTAGCCGGTATGCTGCTATTAAAAGCAGAGTCCTGACAGGCTGGAATCTGCAGCAGGAGTGACCTCCCCAGCCCCATAGCTCGAAGAAGGCAGCACTCAGCTGTTTGCTTGTGCTGCGATCGATCGCAGCACAGAGCAATCAGCTGAGAATATAACTCTATGCTTTTCTCCCCACCCCAGCCTTTTTTTTTTGTAGTTTAATTTTTATTATTAATTTTATATTTTCTTGCTGGTGTTGTGCTGGCGAGCGAAGGGAAGGTTGGAGCTGGGGGGGGGGGCATTTTTAAAGATGGTGCTGGCCAGCCTGTGCTCCTACCATGTGACAGGGGCCAGCCAATGGCACGGATACCCTGTCACATGGTAAGGGCAAAGGGCCATCAGCGCCATTTTTATTAGCGCAGCTGACGGACCGGGAGCTTGCTCCCGGGACTTCCGCTAGATCACCAGGTATTTGTAAAAAGTTTTGGGGGGGTTGGGGAGGGTGGGGGGAAGCTAAGGGGTCAGTTTTAAAGAGTCGGGGTGGGTATTTTTTTATCGGGCCATCGGCGCCATTTTTATTAGTAGCAGCCGACGTCCTGAGAGCGGGAGATCGGTCCCGGGGCTTTCACTGGACCACCAGGTACATGTAAAAAGTTTTGGGGGGGTTTGGGAGGGTGGGGGAAGGTAAGGGATTAGTTTTAAAGGGTCGGGGTGGGTTTAGGGGTTGTTTTGGTGTGCCGGTTTTCCCGCCCTCCCCCCAAATAACTCCCGTTAGTGAACACTAACCAGATTAATGATTTTTTCACAATAAATCAGGGGAATTTCTATTATATCGCACTCTTAACGATTATTGACGATTTAAAAAATATCGGATGATATTTTAAATCGTCAAAAAATGATTCACATCCCTATTATATACATCTACTGGAGATTTGTAGAAAAGGATAAGAAGTATTACCCTGATACTACAGAGGAGACAGAGGAGACAGAGGAGGAGGATACAAAAGGAGATAGGAGATAAAAGACTATATACCTTAATTGCTATCTTTGATACTTCACCAACAGGGGGAGGGAAGTAAAATAACCAATTTACGCTGTATCCAATGGGAGGGAAGAAGTCAAGTAACTTAGGGCTAGATTTTCCTATGTCGCAGAGCTCCCTGAATTGCATGCTAATGGGGGGCAGGGGGGAGGGGGCCTGGCTTTCGCACCCAATAGCGCTATCATAAAAGGCGGTGCTATTGGGCGCGAAATAGGCAGCGAAAAGGCTCCTTACCTTTTCATCATCCACGCTGTCTTCGCGGCGTCCGCCCCGACTCCTCCTGTTCCGGTCTGGACGCCGCCCCTTTTTAGTGATCGCACGTGAAAAGTCCCTTTTCGCGTGCAATCGCTTTGGAAAATAACCCCCTAAAAGAACTATTTCAATTGGATTTAACATCTAAACTTGAGAAAGACTGTAAGAAGTAATAAACTTACTTAAAAGCACTTGTACTATCTTAAAAGTGAAGTACACAGCTGTGTAAAGGCTTTAAATCATCATTTGCACTTTATCAGTAAATAAGAAATGGAAACCATTCAAACTCTCCAGTGTTTCATTGAGTAGTGCCTTTATTGCTCATTTATGCTGTTATCATCAGTGCTGTGTGCATAGATTTAAAAGTGGGGAAAAAAGAACAATATGAAGGGCCTTGAAAGAAAACACCCCCCCCCCCCCCCCCCCCCCCCCCCCCCCCCCCCCCCCCCCCCCCCCCCCCAAGCAGGAAATCCTGGCAATGCATCTTATGGTATAATAACAGTGTTCCACTTGAAATAGAAGTTTGAGATATGGCCTCTGGAACTGTTATCCGGGTTCAGTATTACAGGAGTTATAGTTATTTTATGAATCAAATTGTAATTCGCCTAGCATATTGTTATAGAGGAAAAAATAAATATTTTTAAATTAATAAATAAATCCCCCATGTAGGAACTTAAGATGGTTGGCTCCTAGTTCATATATAAACCTTTACCACCATTTCAATGCCTTTGGAAATCTTTTTTGTGGGGTGAAGGTTTTCCACCCTTCTGCTTCTGGCTTTGGTTTCCTCAGTTTATTACAGAGTTTTTGCTTTTTGGTTTCACTTAGTATCCTAAGGTCCAGAGTCTCAGATTTTTTGCCATCAAGAGGACGGATAACTTTCACACAGAAAGAACCACAGGATCATCGGTATCCTAATAAAGGGGTGGTGAATCATCATTCAACTCCCAGGAAGAAAGAGGAAGGATGGGAGGAGGAGACCCACGGCACCACATCTGTGACCCACCAACATCTGAAGGAGGTTCAAGGGGAGAGAGGAGCCACACTGGTATCAATCAGGTGCAACATAACAGAGTGGAGAAGAATATGGAAGACCTGCAGGAGAGGTTTGAGAACTAGGACTTTGCCATGAGACACATCTAAATTGGCATAACATTACACGACCATCTTTCGGGAAGGAGATTGTAAATTGCCCTAACTATTGAAAAGGAGAACTTTCAAAATTATCAGTTAGAATGCGTTTAAATATCAAAATAACTTTGTTGAGAACAAAATATCACAAATTTATTACAGATTTGATGATGTAGCAGTGACTTTGGAAGGAAAGGCTGTAAAGACCTATTCATCAATTTCCCAAAATTGAATCAGTAAAAGTTAAGTTGGAAATCAAAACAACTTTCCCATACTTATTACTGTTGTTTACTTCTAGGAGATCATTTGTGCTGCTTTCCACTGAATTTCGTGCATAGAAACATAGAAATGACGGCAGAAGAAGACCGAATGGCCCATCCAGTCTGCCCAGCAAGCCTCACACATTTTTTCTCTCATTCTTATCTGTTTCTCTTAGCTCCTTGTTCTATTCCCCTTCCACCCCCACCATTAATGTAGAGAGCAGTGATGGAGCTGCATCCAAGTGAAATATCTAGCTTGATTAGTTAGGGGTAGTAGGGGCAGTAACCGCCGCGATAAGCAAGCTGCACCCATGCTTATTTGTTTTACCTAGACTATGTTGTACAGCCCTTGTTGGTTTTTTTTTTTTCTTCTCCCCTGCCGTTGAAGCAGAGAGCCATGCTGGATATGCATTGAAAGTGAAGTATCAGGCACATTTGGTTTGGGGTAGTAACCGCCGTAACAAGCCAGCTACTCCTCGCTTTGTGATTGCGAATCCTTTTTTTCTTCACCCCTGTCGTTGAAGCTATGCAGGATATGCGTGAAGCATCAGTTTTTTGTTTTTGTTTTTGTTTTTTTCCCCTGCCGTTGAAGCAGAGAGCTATGCTGGAAATGCGTGATGTATCAGTCTTTCTCCCATGCCGATGAAGCAGAGAACCATGCTGGATATGCATGGAAAGTGAAGTATCAGGCACATTTGGTTTGGGGTAGTAACCGCCGTAACAAGCCAGCTACTCCCCGCTTTTTGAGTGTGAACCCTTTTTCTTCTCCCTTGCCGTTGTAGCAGAGAGCTCTGCTGGATGTGTGAAGTATCAGTTATTCTTCTCCCCTGTCATTGAAGCAGAGAGCTATGCTGTATATGCATTGAAAGTGAAGTATCAGGCATATTTGGTTTGGGATAGTAACCGCCGTAACAAGCCAGCTACTCCCCTCTTTGTGAGTGCAAATCCTTTTTTCCATTACCTCTTGCTGTTGAAGCTTAGAGCGATGTAGGAGTCACAGTAAGCATGTGTATGTTTATTTAATAAGGGTATTGTGTCAATAGCCATCATTCTGGCGAGTCACCCACTCTTCATTGGTGGCCTCTTGATGAGAGCTAAGCAATATGTGGGGCCCAGAAGAATTCTTTTCCTCCTGCTCAGGGAATCCTGGACATTAAGACAAAATTAACATCAAGAGAAAACCTTAATATCTGAGGCTGTGTGTGAAATGAGGACCTGGAGCTTTATTGGGGATTGTTAGCCCGGGGTTTCAAAGGTTTTTTGAGAGTCTGTTTTTTTGGAAGAGTTTTGGATTTTTGTGTGGAGCCTGATCCTGCTTCAGGAAGATTTCCCCCTCTACTTGGAGGAGGTCAAGATAAAGAACTGTGATTTTCCGTCTGACAAACAAAGGAGGGGATAGCAGTGTCTTGGTAGCAGATAAGTAAAAGAGTATTTTTGGAGAAGAGAGTTGCAGTTTTTGAGAGGATGTTTTGCTACCAGTTCCTGCCTGTGAGGAGAGAGGATATTGATTTTATATTTTGGGACTTTTTAACCCAGAGGTCCAGAGTAACATCAGAGAAAGCTATAGGAGATCCACTAGAAGCCCACTTGCTATCACTAAGTAGTATTGGGTCTGTTTCCTAGTGCCTGCCATCTGAGGGACACTGACTCAGCCAACAGAGTGAGATGAAAAGTACATCTTAGATTTGGTTCATTTTGTGAGAGGATCAAGTGGAGCTTTTGTTTGCTAATTGGACTGTATATATTTTTGCTTACAGTAAATTTATTTTTGGAACACCGCATCAGAGAGTCTAATGTCTTTGAGTGTCATAAGTGCGCTAAGGCAAGGACATCCCAATTGTGAGTATACCAGAGAGAAAAAATACTGAGACTGAGTTGTAGCACCCCTATATGCCTTGGACCCCAGAGGTTGAATTCTTGTGAGACTGAAGAACCAGATATCAAAGATGAACAAGTGCAAAGGAAGGCAAAACGATTACTGTCATGGTTAAAAGGTGAGGTGAAAGAGGCAATTTTAGCCAAAAAAAATCCTTCAAAAATTGGAAGAAGGATCCATCTGAAGAAAATAGGATAAAGCATAAGCATTGTCAATTTAAGTGTAAAACATTGATAAGACAGGCAAAGAGAGAATTTGAATTGAAGTTGGCCATAGAGGCAAAAACTCATTATAAAAACTTTTTAAAATATATCCGAAGCAAGAAACCTGTGAGGGAGTTGGTTGGACCATTAGATGATGGAGGGGTTAAAGGGGCTCTTAGGGAAGATAAGGCCATTGCAGAAAGACTAAATGAATTCTTTGCTTCTGTGTTTACTAATGAGGATGTTGGGGAGATACCAGTTCCGGAGATGGTTTTCAGGGATGATGAGTCATACAAAGACTAGCAAATCACCTGGACCAGATGGTATGCATCCTAGGGTAGAGAAGGAACTAAAAAATGAAATTTCTGATCTATTAGTTAAAATGTGTAACCTATCATTAAAATCATCCATTGTACCTGAAGACTGGAGGGGTGGCCAATGTAACCCTAATATTTAAAAAAGGCTCCAGGGGCGATCCGGGTAACTATAGACCAATGAGCCTGACTTCAGTGCTGGAAAAAATAGTGGAAACTATTCTCAAGATCAAAATCGTAGAGCATATAGAAAGACATGGTTTAATGGAACACAGTCAACATGGATTTACCCAAGGGAAGTCTTGCTTAACAAATCTTCATTTTTTTGAAGGGGTTAATAAACATGTGGATAAAGGTGAACCGGTAGATGTAGTGTTTTTGGATTTTCAGAAGGCTTTTGACAAAGTCCCTCATGAGAGGCTACTAAGAAAACTAAAAAGTCATGGGATAGGAGGCGATGTCCTTTCGTGGATTACAAACTGGTTAAAAGACAGGAACCAGAGAGTAGGATTAAATGGTCAATTTTCTCAGTGGAAAAATGTAAACAGTGGAGTGCCTCAGGGATCTGTTCTTGGACCGGTGCTTTTCAATATATATATATATATATATATATAAATGATCTGGAAAGGAATACGATGAGTGAGGTTATCAAATTTGCGGATGATACAAAATTATTCAGAGTAGTTAAATCACAAGCGGATTGTGATACACTACAGGAGGACCTTGCAAGACTGGAAGATTGGGCATCGAAATGGCAGATGAAATTTAATGTGGACAAGTGCAAGGTGTTGCATATAGGGAAAAATAACCCTTGCTGTAGCTACACGATGTTAGATTCCATAGGAGCTACCATCCAAGAAAAAGATCTAGGCATCATAGTGGATAATACTTTAAAATCGTCGGCTTAGTGTGCTGCAGCAATCAAAAAAGCAAACAGAATGTTAGGAATTATTAGGAAGGGAATGGTTAATAAAATGGAAAATGTCATAATGCCTCTATATCGCTCCATGGTGAGACTGCACCTGGAATACCGTATACAATTCTGGTCGCTGCATCTCAAAAAAGATATAGTTGCGATGGAGAAGGTACAAAGAAGGGCAACCAAAATGATAAAGGGTATGGAACGGCTCCGTTATGAGGAAAAGCTGAAGAGGTTAGGGCTGTTCAGCTTGGAGAAGAGACTGCTGAGGGGGGAATATGATAGAGGTCTTTAAGATCATGAGAGGTCTTGAATGAATAGATGTGAATTGGTTATTTACACTTTCGAATAAAAGAAGGACTAGGGGGCATTCCATGAAGTTAGCAAGTAGCACATTTAAGACTAATCAGAGAAAATTCTATTTCCCTCAACGCACAATAAAGCTCTGGAATTTGTTGCCAGAGGATGTGGTTAGTGCAGTTAGTGTAGCTGGGTTCAAAAAAGGTTTGGATAAGTTCTTGGAGGAGAAGTCCATTAATGGCTATTAATCAAATTTATTTAGGGAATCGCCACTGCTATTAATTGCATCAGTGGCATGGGATCTTCTTAGTGTTTGGATAATAGGTTCTTGTGGCCTGGTTTTGGCCTCTGTTGGAAACAGGATGCTGGGCTTGATGGACCCTTGGTCTGACCCAGCATGGCAATTTTTTATGTTCTTATGTTAAAGTGATGCATTTAGGGGAAAATAATCCATACAATATTAGGAGTAACCATCTAGGAAAATGATTCTGAAGTCACTGTGGACAATACATTAAAATTCTCAGCTCAGTATGCGGCAGGAATCAAAAAAGCAAATAGAATATTATGAATTATTTGGAATGGAATGTAGAATGCAACTGTGAATATCAAATGCCTCTATATAGATCCATGGTGTGACTGCATCTTGAGTATGGTGTGCAGTTCTGGTTGCATAAACGATTATAAACCAGGTAGAAAGTCACTGCTTATTCTTGGGAGAAAGCAACAAGGAATTAGATCTGCTTTCTGGGATCAGCCAAGTTTTTCCTAATGTCCTGGACTGGCCACTGTCTTATGAACAGTGGCTATGAAAGGGGCCCTTCCCGTCAGGTGTGCCAAAGTGTAGTTTTGTGTGAAATGTTTTACTCTTTAAATATCTAGTCTCCCTAATCCAGCAGTATCCATGTAGTGGCTTGCATCAGAGATTCATTCCAGATCCCTACACACTCGACTGAAATCCTATGAGCCTGCAACTAATTTCCTTGAAACAAAGGTTCTAACAATTCTGTTCATAAGGCATTTTGCATGGGGCACCACATAAAATCTCTCTCTATCAAGCTCAAATTTTCTGTTAAGGCATTTTTTTAAAACTGAAATCCACTGATTTAGTTGAATAAATGCTTAACAAGGAAAAGAACTGTAACTGGAAAGGAATTAATTAAAAAATAAAAAAGTACATTTTAAAGTTGCACAATATTCAGTGAATATTGATAACGTACAATTGGAGTGCTTGTTGCCTTAGTATTTAGCTTTGCATTTGAACTTTAGTAAGAGCAATATTTTCCTGTGATTTCCCCATGAATTAACATGAATTAAAACTGATCTCAGATGCAAAATTTCATAGTAACAGGTCCAGTAAGAAGCTTTTGTTTCATAGGGTTAGCTTCATGCGATTTGCACAGTCTGTCCTAACTTTAGACATATAGAAAAAGACTAAGACATAAGACATTCAGTACTAGAACATATGGTACAATATTTATTTTAAAAAAAAAATGTTCCTTTCAACAACATTTTACAGTGATGACATTTTACTTAATTCATTAAAATATGTCAAACTACAGCTGTTTTGCCAAGCACAACCATGATGATATGCAAAACATGGAACCACCTTCACATTGTTGGAATTTTTATTTATAAGTAAAGGGCACCTTTTTCTACTTTTATTTTTCAGATAGAATTTCTTAAATAGCTGCTCTCTATGGTTTACCATATCAGCAGAATCTTAGTACTGAACTATAGCTTCAGGGTCCATTAAGTGAGGTGACGCGATGAACATTTAAGCAGAGAACCCATATATCAAAGAATTGCTAGATTTAAAATAAACCGGCCAACATACCCCTAGAGCAGGGTTTCCCAGGCCTATCCTGGAGATCCCACAGTCAGTCAGGGTTACAGGATATCCACAATGAATATGCATATGAGAAATTGTATATACTGAGTCTGTCCATGACATGAAAATTTATCTTATGCATATTTTTTGTGAATATCATGAAAACGCGACGGACTATGGGGTCCCCAGGACAGGTTTGGAAAGCCCTGCCCTAGAAGGACTTGCGAGATGATTATCTACAAACAGAATCATAGTATTGACGCTCAGATCCTTTGACCACAAAAGACGGGACTCCTATGAACCTTCCCAGTAATTCTCTCAAAGGATGGGGGGAGGGGAGCTACAGGAATTACTGTAGTATGTATTCCCAATGGAAAAAAAATTAGGATATTGTCATAACTAGTTTAGTTATGCTCCAGAATCCAACACAGATTGACTTTTTAAAATATGCGGGACGGACTGTGCTGGCTGACCGTAGGATTTTTCATTCTGCTATAAATACAGCGGAATGAAGGGCTGCGGCCAGAAAAGGGGCAGGGTGGCGATGGTGTGCAGCCGATTGCATCACAGAGATGCGTTTTTGGCTGCCGCGGTTCCGGCCGCATCGCACACTGTCGCCCCCCCCCCATTGCGCCACTGCAAAGGTGCTGCTATTTCCGGCGCTACTGATGTGTAAGACATTATCGCCTGCAGCGCTGCCGGACCCAAAATGTTGTTAACCCTGCACAAACCCCTCCCCTTTCCCTCATTTAAATTTTAGCGTGACGACATGGTCGTTATCGTGTGCGTTGGGGCGGTATCGCACGTGATAACGGCCTATCGCGTTTTGAAAAATGACCCCCGTGAAGTTGGTAAAAACTTTGAGCAGAGAACAATTATGTTCAAATCGAAAAAAAAAAAAATCAGCTTCTGATGATGGGTAACTTGATTGGAGATTGGTCCTAAATGAGAGACAGATAATCTTTCCTACAGAATACCCACTTCCCTTTTGACAGATGAAAATTCAGTGACTGGCAGTTATTCTAACTTTCCTTGAGACTTCCCCATATAAGCTTTGGCACTGGCACTATCGCCTGTCATGCAGAATTGAACTCAGGAAAATAAGAATAAACTCTAGCAAATAAACAAAGAATATAGACTGTGACTGTAGAACCTCTTTGAGAGAAGAAAACACTTGTCAGATTAGTGTTGCATGCTATGTTGACTTTAGTATGTTCGTTCCATCCTCGCAATCATATATTACACTGAATTTCATATTACATCTCTCACATCCACATCCCACAAACCCTAATGCTGCATCTCATTAAGTTAGATGCCAGCTAGTCTTTCAGACTATATTGCCATCTGTTAAAATATATAGAATAAAGTAATGGCAAAAAATGAAGAATGGATAAGTTAAAACATAGTCATGACCTGATAACTACTGGGGGTAAGGAAGTTGGATAGAGACTCATTAAACTCTTGTATGAATTTTCTGGACATTTGTCTATAGTTATTCTGAATATATTATAGTACTGCTCTATACTCTGTTAGTTACATGGAGGTTGCTTGCATAAAATGGATTTTATTAAGGCAAGGTATGCTTGAAAAATGCAGAGGCTATGTCCTAATGTGCGCTAGTTTTAATACCCATATTAAGTGCAAGCAATATGAGTGTTACTTAATGCCCATGTATTAGCACATTAATGCATGCTGTTTGCATACACATTGGCCTTATCGGTGCCCCAAATTTAAAAAATATGTAATATTTTTAATAATTATTTATTTACCTATTAAAAATCTATATACCGCATATAGAGGCAGATTTTCAAAGGGGTACGCGCATAACCCCCGAAAAGCTGCCCCTTCCACCCCCTGCGCGTGCCGAGCCTATGTTGCATAGGCTTGGCAGCGCACACAAGCCCCAGGACGCGCGTAAGTCCCGGGGCTTTCCTGGGGGGGGGGGGGGGGGTGTCACAACCGGCGCGTTATCTGGGGGCTTTCTGGGGGCAGGGCCGGCAGCCGGCTGGCGCGCACGAGTTACGCCTGCCTCGGGCAAGCGTAACTTTTATAATAAAGGTGGGGGGGGGGGGGTTTAGATAGGGCTGGGGGGTGGGTTAGGTAGGGGAAGGGAGGGGAAGGTGGGGGAGGTGAAAGGATAGTTCCCTCCGAGGCCACTCCGATTTCAGAGCGCCCTCGGAGGGAACAGAGGCAGGCTGCGCGGCTCGGCGTGCGCAGGCTGCCGATGTTGCACAGTCTTGCATGCACCGACCCCGGATTTTAAAAGATATGCGTGGCTATTAAAATCCGGTGTACTCTTGTTTGCACCGGGTGTGCGAACAAAAGTATGAGCGCTCGTACTTTTTAAAAATCTGCCCCATAATATAGCTACCCTGTGAAGAAAGGCTAAAGATGTTAGGTCTGTTCAGCTTGGAGAAGAGATGGCTGAGGGGGGATATGATAGATGTCTACAAAATCATGAAAGGACTTGAACGGGAAAATGTACACCAGTACAAATCTACTTTTCTTTATTCTCAGCACTCCAAATAACACCCAATTTTCACAGGTGTCCACTGTGCTGTTTGTACACGTGATGGTGTATCTTAAGCTGCCCCCCAAGCCTACCCCACCCCTGACACCTCACCCTGAATTTAAACGCCCCCTTGTAAATAGTAAACTGACTCATTTGCCTAATACTATCAGTCTCTCTCTCTCTCTCACTCTCACTCTCTCAGTTATAGCTTTGCAGTTGCTCCTTTCAGTTTTTTCCTAATCATTTTTCTCATGGTCTCCCTTTTGAAAGTTAAAGGCTATCGCAGTGGATTTTCTTTGTGTCCTCCCTTTAGTTATCATGTCAAATTTGATCATATTACAATCAATATTGCCAAGTGGCCCCAGCACCATTACCTCTTTCACCAAACCATGTGTTCCATTAAGGATTATGTCTAAAATAGCTCCCTCTCTTGTTGGTTCTTGTACCAGCTGCTCCATGAAGAAGCCATTCATTTAGTATAGAAACTTTACCTCCTTAGTGTGTCCTGAATTGACTTTTACTTTTACCCAGCCAATACTGGGGTAATTGGAATCACCCATTATTATTGTATTGCTAAATTTTCTAGCTTTCCTAATTTCGATTAGCACCTGTCTGTTCATTCTGGCCAGGAGGATAGTAGTACACCTCCACTGCTATTCTATTCCCCTTCTCAGATGGAATCTCTATCCATAAAGACGGAGAATGAAGGGTGGAGGCAGTGTGAGACGGAATTCAGGAAAGTCCTACATGCCTGTGTTGTTAGAATACATAACATAATATAGATGTTGTCTACAGATTAGGGCCTGGCCCACTGATTCAACCAAATTGCCCTTGACTACTATGGGTCCATCATTTCTCTACTTTACTCTTACTGCTACTCCCTTTATCCATACCAAGCAGGCTTGACTTTCATCAGTGTTTTGGTTATTGCCACCTCAGCTGGTGCCATCAGTAGCCCTCTCAGTAAAGCAAAGTTCCCTCAGATTTTTTTCTCTGCCTCCAGCTTCATATGATGTTTCTGAGATTCTTTTTAATGTAAAAAGCTACCTTATAATTTCCTTTATTGAATCCTACTAGATATTTAAATGCTCCGTCTACTTTCTTTTTTTTTTTTTTCATCCAGACAGCACATTTTGAAATTCCTTAAACCTCTCAAGTAGAGTGATATGTGTTTAGCAAACACACATCACTACCAACTTGCCATTGACTCCCCCCTAGTAAAAATGTGTTTATTTTATGGAACAATCTTGGAACAGCAAGGCTCTAGATCTTGTTTGCTATGATAAATTATATATTAACCAGCAAGGTACAACATTCTATTTATTTTCTATTTATGCAAGTGTGGCAGTGAATACAATATATGCAGGAGGCAATTTTCAAGCTGCCCATCTGTTCCACTTCTTTGTGGACTTTGCACCAAATTTCAGAGGGAAAGCAGGCACAGGTTCCCTTTGAAAGCTGCCACACGACTAAAGTACTGGTGGATTTTTGCAGCTATTTTTTAGTGTGGGCAAAATGGTGCCAGAAATTCACACACAATAGGATTTGAAATTCAATTAATGAGCATTATTTTCAAGTGCTGCCGAAAACCATGCTCCTAGGAGCACCTCCCCAAAAATCTGGTTAAAGCTGCACATTCTGCGAAATGCCATTCTTAATTTAAACCAGATTGAGGGAGGGTTAATTTTCAGACCGTCAGGTACCCTGACACATTGCTATTTACTCAAAGAAAGAACGACATTAGCTGGATGAAAATATGCTTGAGATGTAGTGCCCATATTTTCCCCCTCTTTTTGTCTGGGCCACCTTAACTCACTCACAGGCCGATACAGTACAGTGCGCTCCGACGGAGCGCACTGTTAGCCTGCCATTGGATGCGCATTTTCCCTTACCCCTTATTCAGTAAGGGGAGGAAAACGCGTGTCCAACCCGCGGCACCTAATAGCGCCCTCAACATGCAAATGCATGTTGAGGGCGCTATTAGGTATACGCTGCTTTTCTGTGCACCCTCCGACTTAATATCATAGCGATATTAAGTCGGAGGTCCCGAATCGGCCTGTCAGAGGGAGAGAGCTCTGTGGGTGGGACCCTGCGGGATAGGGAAAGTCCGCAGGGCGGGACTAGCTGGGACAGGATAAGAGTGTGAGCCCAGCTGGGTTCAGGGGGCCCCATGTCTCCAGGAGTAGGAGCTCCTGACCCTCTCTAAGAAGTAGAGATGTGAATCGTGTCCTCGATCGTCTTAACGATCGATTTCGGCTGGGAGGGGGAGGGAATCGTATCGTCGCCGTTTGGGTGTTTAGAGTATCGTGAAAATCGTTAAAATTGTGAGCCGGCACACTAAAACCCCCTAAAATCCACCCCCGACCCTTTAAATTAAATCCCCTACCCTCCCGAACCCCCCCAAATGCCTTAAATGACCTGGGGGTCCAGCGGCGGTCCGTAGCTAAATCGGGGGAAGGGGGAGGGCAGGAAAACCGGCACACTAAAACCCCCTAAAACCCACCCCCGACCCTTTAAATTAAATCCCCCACCCTCCCGACCCCCCCCCCCAAATGCCTTAAATTACCTGGGGGTCCAGCGGCGGTCCGTAGCTAAATCGGGGGAATTGGTATTGTATCGTGGCCCTAACGATTTTTGACGATTTAAAATATATCGGACGATATTTTAAATCGTCAAAAAACGATTCACATCCCTACTAAGAAGTATTGTGAGGGTCCTGAGGGAAGGCAGTCTGCTAATCTATATGTAAGCTGAAACTGCAAGAATACTGCAAAGGTAGATAGGGATTGTCAGCATGCAATGGATGTTTGCGTGAATAAAAGTGAATATTGCATTAGAAAAGGCTGGAGTCAGCATGGTTTACTGCTCCAGCCCAGAAGATTGGCTTGGCCATCCTCACATAGCTATACTTAGTTAAACCTCACTGCTGATATCCTTTAATGACTTCTGGCTATATCCAGGCTACATTAAATAGAGCCTTCACTTTAATCCCAAGAAAGCAAAGGCTGGAGAGTACAAATTCACTGTGTCAGAACTCCTGCTCAGATGGATCTGACCTGCTGTAGGTATGCAGTGCAGGATCCTGACAATTAATATATTTGAAGTAAGAGGGCAGCTTTAAAATTGTGCACATAATTTTAAAGATTGTGGGTACATTTCACCAGGAGACCTGTGTTTCACTTTTCAACAGGAATGTAGGATCATTTGAAACAAAATGTGAAATTTTGTTGACATTTTCCTATTTTGTTTTGGTTCCGTTGCGGGCATGGACCCTTGGACCGAGGTTGACTTAGTGCCACCTGCAGGTCCACATCGTCTGCTGGTGGTGCTGGCGGGGGGGCAGAGGCCCAACTGGAGCTTCACCTATACCAGCCCTCGTTCGCCTTAGGTTGAGCCCTTGGGTGCCAGGACCAGCTGGACATAGGCATGGGCCTCTGTTGATGAGGTGAGGATCTGTCAAATCGAAAGAGTTGCAGGCCAGGGTCTAGTGCATGGGAAATGTAAGCGAAGTCCGAGTCTGGCAGCGGTCAGTGGTGGGTGGAATACCATCAGAGTTGGAGCCCGGGTGGTGGTCAGTTGCAGGCGGAGTGCAATCAGATTTAGAGTCCAGGCCAAGCTCAACAAAAGAAATCCATCTGAAGGGCAACAAGGAGCGAAGAGAGGAAAGGGAAGTAAGGAACAGCACAAGCAGGAGCGGTGACCCTGAGGGCTGAACATGAAGACCAGGAGCTGAGGGCTGACCACAAAGAAGATCAAGAACTGAAGACTGACCACGAAGAGGATGAGAACTCAAGAACACAGTCCAGACTGCCAATACAGAAACCAGGAACAGAACTCGGGAACTCAGGAACACGGACCAGGAACACAAAGCCAGGAACAAGAATAAGCTGAGGCAATGCACTATTTCAAGGAGATTGACCTATTGCCGAGGCATTGGAGGGGCATCTGATGCAGCCTTTTATAGTGCAGAAGGAGTGATGCTATCAAGAGGCACCTCTCCCTGATTCCTGCTCTTTAAATTCTGTGCGATCGGCATGCACGTGCCCTAAGGAGCCCAGAGTCAGCAGCATCCTGCCACACTGGCTGAAGGAGGTTGGCTTTGGGGCAACTCCAGGGGATTCTGGCGGCAGAGGTAAGTGTGACAGCTTGCAGGAGGAGCCCGCAAGCTGCCGAGCACAGCAGGTTCACTTTCATAATGAAAGAAAAGAAAAAACAACTGAATGTTGTTTGTCATTTTGTGCTGTTCTGTTGCCATTTAAAAAAAAAAAAGAAAAAGAAAAACTTCCATTTTTTAAATAGTCCATTCAGGCTTTTTCCCACCCCCTTTGGGTCCTCTGCCTGCTCCACTAATTAAAGGTCTTCCCACTCTGGAGGCAGGAGAAATCTCTAGTCACTCCTGCCACTCTGGCTCCATTTCTCACAATGACGCTAGCCTTTTCAAAATGTGCCGTACAACAAATGTTGCTTGTGCCATTTTTCTGTACTGAAGGATTTCAAAAGCTCAGCAAGGTTATGTAAAACGACGCCGGAGGGGCAGGAGCAACTTGGAATTGCTCCTATCCCTGGGAGGTGTGGTACCTGCTTTCAGGTATGTTACTGAGGAAACCGGGTCACCCTGTAGGAGATATTTAAAAATGGCAACAGGGGTTTGGTTTTTAGTGTGCGATATTGTGAAACAGCATGCAAGAAAACCAGATGGAATGAAAAACAGCAATTAAAGACATGAAGGCAAGGAAGTGAAATACGAAACTACCCCTGTACGCCTCGAATTTCCAAAGAGAAACTTTCCCTTTGGAAAGTGGGGTCCGAAAAAGAGCAGCACAGACCTGCCCATACTACTTGCATAGGTCATTTTTCCAGCAAACTTATGCACATATGCGTAGGCACATAACTGTGAGCGTACACGAGTACTAACCCCTCTCCAGCCACTCCCCCTGGAGTGCCTCCTCTCTCTACATGTAAAATTACACGGGCACTGGCACTGTGTGCAATACCTTTATGCACAGAGAGGACAGAAAGATTTCAATGAGCCAATCTCCATATGTTAAACACTGTTTGCACTCAGAAACACCTTTGAAGATTGCCCTCCCTGTGATCCCATCTGTTGACGGTTATATATGCAGGCAGGATGAACCTTTTCTGCAAATGTTGTTTTGAAGTTTTCTGCTTGGTTTTTTCCTCCGTTGGATTGTGACATTGTGTTGACTGGTTGTCATTGGGCATTGCATGGATGCCATGCCTTTTGACTGAAAGTTACAAGAATTCACAGCCTCGCTTTGACCAGCTCCAGGATTCCCATAGGCAGACACTGGAGCCTCGTTACATCACAGGCTTTAGTTCTTTTAATTCCTGGTCCGGCAGCTGGAGTTTAATCAATCAGATTAGTTGAAATACAGAGTGTTGGATCCCTAGAAATACTGTGTCTCACATGGCAAACTTCCAAACGTTTAATGGTTTTGTTCATATAGTTGAAACATATAATGGAAAAATATTTCCATATTAAAACTAAATTTAGCTTGTAATAGTATTAATCTCATCCAGCTAGATACCAGCAGCTAACGGTCTTTCTGAGGTAAGTGAGCTTTTGCTTCAGCTTGAGCCTTGTGATCTTCCAAGCAGGGCAAAAAGTACCAGTAGATGTCTTATCCATTATTTAGTTGTTGTTAAATGAATGTATTTTTAGTTATCTTGTTATATTCTTCATTAAAAATATCCGCCTAAAAATCCAGTATGTATATTCTATTTTAACAAAAGTCACGAGGGATCATGAGATGAGATTGAAAGGCAATAGAGTCAGGAGTAATCTTAGGAAATATTTCTTTACAGAGAGGGGTGGTGGATGCATGGAAAAGCCTCCCGGTGGAAGGGTGAAGACCAGGAGAGTATCTGAATTCAAGAAAGCATGGAATAAATGCAGGGGATATCTAAAGAAGTGATGAGAAGTATTATTAATTGGACGGATGGGCAGACTGGATGGGCCATATTGTCTTTTTCTGCCGTCATTAGTTTAAAAAAAAAAAAAAAGAATCTCACAGCAGGCAGGCGATCTCCAATCATTCAGAACAGAAAAGGTGTGGCCAAGCAAAGTCATGGCTGAATATCTGTGTTCTATTTGTACAGGCAAACAGCTGTCACGTTAACACGAGTTGGTTTACTTTGGCTGGCACGGCGTTACCTCTTGGAGATCATATCTCTGAACTATTGTCATCAAACAGTAACCTGAACATGGATGTCTAATCCTAGATTGTTACGGTATACTTCCAGGCCACCACCTTTTAAACTGCAAATAATTTATGCTGGTGAACTGTTAGTGCCGCAGCCCTGAGGCTTTGTGTTTGCTATTTAATTGCAAAAACTTAATTGACAGAAGCCTCTTCCAGCAGTGCATGTAAAGGAAGGGAGGAGAGAGACTGTAAATAGAAGTTTCGTTGTCACAATAAATAGTGCAATACTTTAACTTATTGAATGTCATCATGTTTCGTCTGCACAACATTTTCTTTCCTGCACAACATTGTACATTATTTCTAGGTCAGTAATGTTTGATTCTGATCCTCAGGTCCCACTCACCCTCTCAACAGGTCTCTCGTACTATACCCCATCCCTCTCTCCTATCTCACATAGAAACACGACAGCAGAAAAGGTCATCTGGCCTATCTAGTCTGCCCATCTCCCCAACTTATTTAGCTTTATAATTCTCATCACTCACTTAGATTTCCCCTTTATTTATCCCATGCTTTCTTGAATTCAAATACTGTTTTTGTCTCAACCACTTCCTCTGGGAGGACATTCCATGCATCCACTACCTTCTCTGTAAAGAAATATTTTCTATGATTACTCCTGGGTTACCTCCTTTCATCCTTATCCCATGATCCCTTGTTCTAGAGCCTCCTTTCCATTGAAGGAGGCTTGCTTCCTAGACATGTGTTGCGACCGTCGTTGCCCGATGTCCTCACTCCGCCCTCTTTACTTCTGTGGCGACTCCCTCCAGGTCTGAAGGACGGCTGGCTGCCGCGACGTCTCCCTGCTGTCTCTCTCTGGTGTCCCGGGGACGGCTTGACGCTGTAGATCCGCCATGTTGCCTGAAGCCTAGGGCGCACGCGTGCTCCGAGTGAAGTACCAGCAAGGGCGCGAACCTCAGGGGTGTCCCCCTGATATGACGTCATCCGCTTCCGATATTTAAAGGTCTCTGATATCGCTACTAGTTTAGTTAGCAAGGGCTAAGGTTCAGATTGGGTTTCCTGCCTAAGCTACTCTGCCTCCTCGAACTTACCAGAGGTACTCGCTCCTCGAGGGCCCTCGTTCCTGACTATCTGCTGATTCTCTTCTGCCTGGAAGTCATCATTATCTACATCATTGTGAGTTACCATCGCTCTCTCAGAGCTTTCCCTGGAACCAGGTACTCGCTCCTCGAGGGCCTATCCTTTCCAGCTCCTGAGCTTCCTGAGACCAATATGTGAGTGTTGTCATCTAGTTCTGTTCATGAACTCTGCATACCCTGCCTACTCATTGTCTACAGTTTCTCAACAGCTCAGCCATCCAGGGATCGCTGTTACAGTATCTGAGGGACTTCAGCCCTACCAGGCACTTCAGCTTACTACTGCCACCTCTGGTGGTTTCAAGACCTGTTTAATAAAAGAACTAGTGTGTGCCTGTCTCCATACTCTAAGCCTAGCCAGTGGTCCCTCTCGGGATCTTCCCCTGGGGGCGTGGTCATCTGCCACCGGCCCAGGGATCCACTTACTACTATCTCCGGCAGTCTATAACAACAGATTGCTAAGTCTGCCTACGGAATACATCAGATTGACACTCCTATCTGATTGCTCCTCCCATCAGCATAGCGGATCATGACAGCATGGAAACCTTTAAATGTCTCTATCATATCTCCTCTATCCCATTTTTCCTCCAGGGTATACATGTTTAGATCTTGGAGTCTATTCCCATATGATTTAGAATGAACACCACTGACCATCTTAGTAGCCACCCTCTGGACCAACTCCAATCAGTTTATATCCTTTTGAAGATGCAGTCTCCAGAATTGTACACAGTATTCCAAATGTGGTCTCAGCAGGGACCTGTATAAGGGCAATATCACCTCCCTTTTTTTTGGTAAACCATTCCTCTCGCTATGCAGCCAAGCATCTTTTTGGTTTTGCCATCATTTTATCTACCTGTTCGGCCACCTTAACATCATCATATACAACCACTTGTGAGGGAATATACAAAGACTCCCTCAAACCACCTTAAAACACAGGCTAGAGCTATCTGCCCCGGTCCGCCTTAAGGCACAGGGCCACAAAGGATTCTGGGTCCTAGGAGAGGGATCCCTTCATAACAGTATAAAGGATCAGGGCTCAGAAGGGTTAGGAAGGCCCCTGGGGAGCTGCTTTGAGCCCGTACCGAGTATGTCTGAACTGTTTTGGAAGCTTAAAGGTGAGGTGAGCTACTATTTTGTTTTTGATGTTTTCTTTGAAACCCTTGTAAATAAACCTTTTGTTCCTGACCTGAACAGTCAAGTCTTGCTGTGTTTCTTGGATCTTCTAGATGCTCTAGCTGGCCCAATGCCTACACGTGGTGGTACAGTGGGATCGGGTGAACGAAAGAGTGAACCACAGGCACCGACCCATAGCTACAGTTCAGAAAAAAAGACTTTTTTTTCCTCTTTCCTGGGGCCTCCCTAGTTTCTCGTCTAATGGCACTACAAACATGCTAAGGGTAGCCCACCTGGTATAGATAGGTTTCAAGAAGTGAGGCAGGGCAGGACAGGCCAGCGGGATTTTTTTTTTTTCTCTCTTTCCTTTCCCCAGAGAGGCATTTGCATAGCACGTCCCCTTCCCCAGAATGCAGGAAAATATGGAGCAAGTAATACAGGTTCTGGGCTACTAGGCATCAAGAGTTGCAGAATGCTTTGCAGGTCCAGATTGACCAGCAGTAAATGTTGCAGGAGCAAGTGGCTCAGCAGAACACCATATTGTCTCAGGTGGCACAGGCGGTGCAAACGGCAGTGACTAAACCACCTTTCTTGGCCACAGCTTTACTGAGTATGACTCCTGGCGAGTACCCGGACACTTTTTAAAGAATTTTGAGCGGACTGCTAGACTGACCAGCTGGAGGACAGGTGTGCTGCCTATCTAGGTAACTTATTAACTGGAGGCTGTCGAGCTGCTTTCCAGACCACAAACCTGGATGGCGCAGACACATACCAGGAAGTTAAGACTGCCATTCTTCAGAGAGCTGGGTTCACCCCAGAGACCCATCGTCAATGCTTCCGGACCGGCTCCCTGCAGCCTGTGAAGAATCCAAGAAACGTTTTCCATCGACTTTGCAATGTCACCTGGAAGAGACCAGCATTTTTGTAATTTGCATAGAAATAGATGGTGTTCCAACACAAGCCCTGGTAGATTTGAGAAGCATCAAGACCCTCATTCAATGTGAGTTGGTGAAATGGATCCAGATTAATTATGAGAATGTCGGCAAAGAAAGAAAAGCCTTTAAATAAATAAATAAATACTGTTGACCTGCATACATGGCAACCACAGACAAGTGGGGGTTCTGCCATGGTTCCCCTACCCCATCTTAATTGGGAGAGGCTTTTTGAACTTTAAAAATCTCTGGACCGTGCTCACAATGGAGACACCCACCACCAACAATGAGGAGTTATCATTCCCCGAACTGTCCCCCATAGAGGATGTGGACTTGTTTCCTAAAGTCTCAAAAATGCCACAATTCCAGAGACAACAGACAAGACAAGTATAGTTTTGCAGCTGATCTAGAGGCTAAGGGGGCAGCTACCTCAGAATCAGAGGAAGAATTGTCAGCCAACTCGAATCTCATACCCAACCCCATTAACTGGGATAAGGAGGGTAAACCAGGCGACTTTAAATGGGCCAAGAGGGAGGACAAGTCTTTTAAGTGGGCTAGGGAGCATCTGCAGAGGGGAAACAGTAAGGGGTAGATTTTATAAAGTTGCGCGCGCACACATGGATGCGCGATTTTATAACATGCGTGGGCAGATGCGCGCATGTTATAAAATTGGGGATAGGCGCGTGCAAGGGGGTGCACAATTGTGCAACTTGTACGTGCCGATGCCTGCGGCCTTCCCTGTTCCCTACCCCCTAGCCTGACCTTCCTGCTCCTTCCCCTAGCCTTCCCACTCCCTAACCCTAACCTACCCCCCAAATTTTTATTTTACCTGTTGTGCCTGCCTGCGCAAGTAGTGCGCACCGGCACAGCGGCAAAGACCGCTGTGCCGAGGGCCTCTAGCCCTGCCTCTGCCCGCTCCCCAGAGCGCCCACTCCCCGATGCCTCGGGACATACGTGCATCCCTGGGATTTACATGCATGATCGAGCCTTTTAAAATAGGCCTGACATGCATAAGGCCAGTCGCGCGTAAATCCCTGGGATTTACATGCATAACCTTTTTAAAATCTACCCCTAAGGTTGTTCCAGGAGCTCTGGCGACTGTGCCGGATTCTCCATATTTCATAATGAAAAGAGACTTGATATACTAAATTGTAAAGGGGAGTGTAGGGGGAAAACTGATTCAGCAACTCCTAATCCTCAAGTCCTCTCGCCAGAAAGTCATGCAGCTAGCGCACAGTCACTTACTAGGGAGTCACCTGGGTGAGGAAAATATCTGAGAGAAAATGTTTGCCCATTTCTTTTGGTCATGTCTAGTGGTATTGCCAGTCCTGCCCTACCTACCAACTCACTAAACCTGCTGGTGTTCGGGCAGCATCTCTCATTCCCATGGCCATAATTGAAACCTCTTTTAAAAGAGTGTTTATGGACCTCATGGGGCCAGTAGAGAGAACCACTTGAGGTAAGTGATCCTGGACTATGCCACGAGATACTCTGAAACCCTACTACTGAAAAAATATGGAAACTCTGATAGTGGCGACTGCCTTAATGGACGTTTTCTCTCAGGTAGGACTACCCAAAGAGATCCTGACAGACCAAGGAATCCTGTTCTTCTCTAAAGTAATGAAGCTACTCTGTAGCCTGCTTAAGATGAAAACTCTATGATTATCAGTGTACCATCCACAGACCAATGGCCTCGAGGAATGCTTCAGCAGAACACTTAAGCAAATGTTGCGGAAGTTCATAGATGATGATGACAAATTGGGACTTGTTATTACCCTATGTGCTATTTGCAGTCTGTGAAGTACCCCAGCGTTCGATGAGTTTCTCACCTTTTGAGTTGTTATATAGTAGAAGATCAAGAGGCTTATTAGATGTGGCTCAAGAGACATGGGAGGATGAAGAAAACCCTGAACAGAATCTCATGGACTGTGTTATACAGGTGGAAGAACACCTAAATAAAGTCGGGCAGCCCGCTTATGCTTAGAGAAAGCTCAGAGTGCTCGGGCCCGGGCTTACAATTGTCCCACAGTTCAGAGAACCTGCCAGCCTGGAGCTCAAGTACCGGTTCTCTTGCCCCCTTCGGACAAATTGCTCACCCATTGGCAAGAGCTCTATTATGTCTTGGAAAAAACCAGCCCAGTGGACTAAAAAATAGCCCATCCAGATAAGAGAAAGAAAAATCAGATTTACCATGTCAGCTTAGTAAAGAATTGATTCCTCAAGAGTGGAGAATGGTACAAGGGGAATTCAGCTCAGAGATCAGACCTGAGGTGGATAATATCCAAGTACTATTTAGAGAAGAGCTGTCAACTTCCCAGATAGCTGACTTAAAGCAGCTTCTTGAGCTGAATAGAGAAATCTTCTCAAGCTTACCAGGATGTACTCACTTGGTTCAGCATGATATCATTACCCTGCCTGGGGTGGTTGTATGTCTTTTGGGAGAATTCTAGATGGCTGTAGACTTACCCCTACCCATTGCTGAAGCTCCATTTTTAATAAATCCTTCTTCTTGCTTTCTTGAACCATATTATGGTTAAGTATAAAGCAGGGTTTCCCAAATTATGAGTCACCCCAAGATGGGGGGTCACAAAACCTTTAGTTGGGATCACAAATGACTCAAATAGCAGAGTTCTTCAGGTGCAAGAAACAGCAGCATTAGTAGAGAAAGGCAGAGTAGGACCTATAAGTCAAAATGTACTCACATGCCCTGCCCTGGCATGACTTTCTGGGGTAATAGGAAGCCATGTATGAGGAAGAATCATGGCTGCTGCAAGGCCTATGAGCTTGCATTGGGCTGATTTTATTACTATTGATGCTGTCGCTTGCAGATCACATTCGGACTTGGGACCATCCATGATGGGAGGGCAGGGCTGAGTGTGCATGAACTGGGGGAGATTGCCACTGTTACTCTCACCTCAACCACCACTGAATCAAGAGAAAAATGTTGCTCTGGTCTTCAGCCTGCCCTCTGTTCTCACCGGTTATTTACTTATTATTTTATTTATTTATTTAAGATCATAAGAAATTGCCATGCTGGGTCAGACCAAGGGCCCATCAAGCCCAGCATCCTGTTGGAAACCAGATAAAAATCACCCAAAGCAATATATAATAAAACATAAAGCAATCACTACACAAACAAACAGCAGCCCACAAACACTTTCTTCACTCATATCCTATTTGAGCATTTAATAAACTAATACACTACTACCAGATGACATGAACCAAGTTTTATGAAACTTCAACAGATCATTCTCAGCTCTCAAACAAGATGGTAATCCATTCCATAAACTTGGAATAGCAACCAAGAATAACCTGTTGAATAATCGCAGATGATGTGTGACAGGGGCTATACCAGTTACTAGCATTATCCCTAGGTGATTTTTGCTGTCTGGCAATAGTGGGAGGGGTTTTGATGTTTTTGATTCCTCACATTACTTTAGCCTCACCTTTTTGGGGTAGAGAATCCTTTGGATTATGCTTGATCATGCCCAATCATGGTGGGTTGGAAAGTGGAAAGAAGACAGAGGAAGAGTGAGGAGCTGAAACCTTCCCTGGGCTTCAATAGAGAGTGGATTGGAGAGCTGGAGTTTTCCCCAAGATCTCAGAGCAAGGTGTTTGGAGACCTGGAAATTCCTCCTGGATCTCACAGAAGGCAATTCATTCATGCATTTGGCAAAGAAGTATTGAGGAAGAGAAGTTTGAGAACACTTTTTGGATTTTGATTGACCTGTGCCTGAGTGAAGGGCATACCCTCTGTATTCGAAAGGTCTGGGACAATGATTTTTTTGCCCACTCAACCAGTTAACAGATAGGGTAAAGAGAAGGAAGCTGGCTTTTGAGCCAATAACTCAAGACTTGTATTTTTGAGAGTTTGGATTACAGTTGAAGAGTTTGACTTTTTTGAACCCAGTTTCGATATTTTACTTGGGTATACATTTTTTCATCCCAGTTCATCTCAGAACTGGAACTACATTCTAGTTATCCCACGCTTATTGGTGAGGATATTTTCAAACAGGATGAAGGTGCAAGAACAGGAAGGGAAATGAATAGAAGAATGATGGAAAGAGAAACCATTTGCTTTTTATTGACCATTGAATGTATGTTGCTTCTTATTTTTGTAAGCTTAACCTGGATCCTCTTCTTTAAATTACAGTAAAGATTATCTTTTAATTGAACACCAACTATGGACTCCAATTTTTTTTTTTTTTAGTTTTGTCTTTGTGTGGACTCTAGGGGATGGATGGACCCTTTTGTGACTCCTGGTTTCTTCCTGTGGTGTTAATTTTGGCTTTCCTGCTCTTGTTTTTCACTTCCTGCTCTTGTTTTTCACTTCCTGGAATTATTTGAATTAGAGTGTGAAGTGATCACTGTATTTGTAACCCGCCCTGAACTTCACAGGGCGTGGGATATAAATACAAATAAATAAATAAATAAATAGTGATTGACAGTTTCAGGAGCCCTGGCAGAGAAATCTTCTTCCCTGTCTAAACCTGATCCCAGATCCATAGCACCCCCCTAGTCGAGGATAAAGCACCACAATGGGGGATTTGCTACAGATGAAATACCTTAGGAGGCAATTATAAAAGATATTTTCCTGTTCTGAGATTTCTCTTACCCTCATGCCATTTCAAAGTAACTTTCAACTGAGGCAGGTGTTTCCTTTAAGCACTTTAAAAGCCAGAACAAGATTTTTAAACCTACACCGATCCTTTATTGGTAACCAATGCAGTTGCAACAGCAAACAATTGGTGGAAGTTTTAGGGGGTTTACCCAACACCATACGAGCAGTCACATTTTCAATCAGTTGTAATGTCCGGATTGGTTTTTTTTTTTTTGTTTCTTGACACCCCCAAAAGCATTGCATTATAATAATCTATTTGGGATAATATCAAAGCATAGGCCATAGCTTTTAAAGCAGATAATTCTAAGCATGGTTTTTAGCAGTTTCACCAATTTCATTTTCAAATAATAACTACGAGCAACCTGAGCCACATGCCTCTCCATAATAAGTTGAGTCTAACACCACCCTCAATGAGTTGGAGCTCTTCTTTTAGGGCTAACTCAAGCCCTGCCAACCTGGGGACATGTAACAATTGTACCAGCACCAATCTTTTACAACTCAGTCTGAGGCCCAAAGGAAAATATTGCCATTGCCCTTAGCCGGGGGGGGGGGGAATTTGTGGAGAAAGGGCTGTTTGAAGAGAGAGATTAGATGCAGAAGGGGTTTGAGGTTTGGCTCATCTGGAGAGGGATTGGCTGTGGGATGAGAGTGGAGCTGGGGAATGAGAGGGGATCAGCTGGTGGGGGAGTAAGAAGGTTTGGAGGGCAGGAGGTTAGAGAGACGATGGGGGATGAAAGTGAGGGAATGCAGATGGGTTGAGAGGGAGGGAATGACAGAAGATAAGGTGGAGGTGATAAGAAAGTTTGGGGGAGAGAGATGATCAAGCGGGAGGATGTGAACAGAGCTGAAGGTGAGAGAAGAGGGCTGGAGAGGTGAGTGGAACTGGGGAATGCAAGAAGGGATCAACTGAAGGGGTGGGTGCTTGTGAGGGGTCTGCTGGAGGGGAGGAAGTTGAGGTAGTGGGTAGAAGTTGAGAGAGGATTTATTAGAGAGGGTGAAGGTTGAGAGAAGGGATCAACTGGAGTATGGACAGGGCAACAGTAGAGTGATTGATGGAGGGGACCAAGCTCCTGATAATTTGTTTTAGTTGTCCTTTGGGGTTCACGTGAATTTTCAAATGCTAAAATGGGGTCACCACAGAATACAAATTTGGGAAGCCCTGGCATAAAGGAAAGACCAATACTTTTCCCTCTGAGTCTGGTCTTCCCTCAAAGGGAGCAATGGAGCGACATATGGAGCGACGAGCCAATGGAAAGGTGCCCAGACTGAACGTGGACGTGCCAGGAATGCAGGCAATCCAGATCTGATCCTGGAGGTTACACGGGAATGGTAACTTTAAAACGAGTGCCCATATATACGCTGTAAGTTTACAAAGTCCGCGCAATTGCGTACATTCTTTTTAAAATACTCCAAGTGTGCATATGTATGCTCCTAATTTTAAGTGGCTACACAAGCAAACATTAATCACATATCTTTCTAAAGAATTTTTCAGCTTTAATGTGCACAGGTAAGCAGATTTTAAAAGATGTGCACATGAAGGAAATAGCCAGTTTGACCAATGAGTCCACCACTTTTGCCCGCCTATCTCTAGGTCATCTCGACCTCTCTGGTTCTTCAGCCTGCTCTCCCCTGTTTACCCAGACTCCTCACCCAGTTGCTTTTGGCCTGAAATGAGTGTCCCTCAGAATTACACCTCATCAAGAGCAGAAGAAAATGTGTGTGGCTAACAGCCCACTGCTAGCTGTGGCCGCTGGATTTAAAATATGGATTTATGTGTGTAAATCTTGAGCCCACCCTGGAACAGCCTTGACATGCCCTGACTTCGCCCCTTCCTCTGCGCATTTGGTTGCTCGCACATATGAGGAAAGTCTAAAGAAGTTAGGGCTATTTAGATTGTGGGGATAGAGGACTAGAATGGGATAATGCAAGGACTAGTGAGCACTCCATGAAGTTAGCAAGTAAAAGATTTATAACAAATCAGAGCTGGACAGAGATCTGGTTGAAGACATCCATAAGATAGGTAAGAAGGGAGAAGTGGTGATCGTGGGTGACTTTAATATGCCAGATGTAGACTGGAAAATCCCATCTGCAGAAACTAAAATAGTAGAGCGATAGTGGATGCCATGCAAGTATCTTTGTTCAAACAAATGGTGTTGGAACCCACGAGAGAAGGAGCTATACTCGACTTAGTGCTCACTAATGCAGATAATGTCTCAGATGTCCAGGTGGGCGCCCACCTCAGCAGCAGTGATCATCAAACGGTATGGTTTAATATCAATAAAAGAATAGGGAAAAGAACCACAAAGACCCGAGTTTTACAGTTCAAAAACACAGACTTTGAGGAAATGGGGAGCTACCTGGAGGAAGAACTTAAAGGATGGGAGAACGAGAGAGATGTGGATCAGCAGTGGACCAATCTAAAAGGAGCAATCACCAAGGCAACTGCTCTATATGTTAGAAATGTAAAGAAAAGCAAAAGAAAACTGAAACCTATCTGGTTCTCAAAGGAGGTGGCTGACAAAATTAAAGCTAAAAGAACAGCATTCAAGAAATATAAAGGATCTCAAAGGGAGGAGCACAAAGAAGAATATTTGTATCAACTGAGGGAGACAAAGAAATTAATCAAGTTGGCAAAGAGTCAAGCAGAAGAGAGGATTGCCAAGGAGATAAAAAATGGTGACAAAACATTTTTCAGATACATCAGCGAAAAGAGAAAGGTCCAAAGTGGTATAGTGAAATTGAAAGGTGGTAATGATCAATGTGTGGAGAGAGACGATGAAATGGCAGAAATATTAAACAAATACTTCAGCTCTGTGTTCACTAAAGAAGACCCTGGAGAAGGACCATCTCTACACAACAAGAAACTGGAGGGAAGTGGAATAGATGAAAATCCTTTTACAGTAGAAAATGTGTGGGAAGAGCTAAAGAACCTGAAAGTGGACAAAGCCATGGGGCCTGATGGGATTCATCCAAGGATATTGAGGGAGCTCAGAGATGTTCTGGCGGGTCCGCTGTGTGACCTGTTCAATAGATCCCTAGAAACGGGAGTGGTGCCGAGTGATTGGAGAAGAGCGGTGGTGGTCCCGCTTCACAAGAGTGGGAACAGGGAGGAGGCAGGCAACTACAGACCGGTTAGCCTCACTTCGGTGGTGGGAAAAGTAATGGAGTCACTGCTGAAAGAGAGAATAGTGAACTATCTACAGTCTGGAGAATTGATGGACCAGAGGCAGCATGGATTCACCAGGGGAAGATCCTGTCAGACTAATCTGATTGACTTTTTTGACTGGGTAACCAAGGAATTGGATCAAGGAAGAGCGCTCGATATCATATACTTGGATTTCAGCAAAGCTTTTGATACGGTTCCGCACAGGAGACTGGTGAATAAAACGAGAAGCTTGGGAGTGAGTGCCGAGGTGGTGACCTGGATTGCAAATTGGTTGTTGGACAGAAGACAATGTGTGATGGTAAATGGAACCTTCTCTGAAGAGAGAGCGGTTTTAAGTGGTGTACTGCAAGGATCGGTGTTGGGACCGGTCCTGTTCAATATCTTTGTGAGCGACATTGCGGACGGGATAGAAGGTAAGGTTTGTCTTTTTGCGGACGACACTAAGATCTGCAACAGAGTGGACACTCCGGAAGGAGTGGAGAGAATGAGACGAGATCTAAGGAAACTGGAAGAGTGGTCGAAGATATGGCAGCTGAGATTCAATGCCAAGAAGTGCAAAGTCATGCATATGGGGAGTGGAAATCCGAATGAACTGTATTCGATGGGGGGGGGGGGGGAAGGCTGATGTGCACGGAGCAGGAGAGGGACCTTGGGGTGATAGTGTCTAATGATATGAAGTCTGCGAAACAATGCGACAAGGCGATAGCAAAAGCCAGAAGAATGCTGGGCTGCATAGAGAGAGGAATATCGAGTAAGAAAAGGGAAGTGATTATTCCCTTGTACAGGTCCTTGGTGAGGCCTCACCTGGAGTACTGTGTTCAGTTCTGGAGACCGTATCTACAAAAAGACAAAGACAAGATGGAAGCGCTACAGAGAAGGGCGACCAGGAAGGTGGAGGATCTTCATCGGATGACGTACAAGGAGAGATTGAAGAATCTAAATATGTACACCCTGGAGGAAAGGAGGACCAGAGGTGATATGATACAGACTTTCAGATACTTGAAAGGTTTTAATGATCCAAAAACAACGACAAACCTTTTCCGTAGGAAAAAAATCAGCAGAACCAGGGGTCACGATTTGAGGCTCCAGGGAGGAAGATTCAGAACCAATGTCAGGAGGTATTTCTTCACGGAGAGGGTGGTGGATGCCTGGAATGCCCTTCCGGAGGAAGTGGTGAAGACCAGAACTGTGAAAGACTTCAAAGGGGCGGGGGATAAACACTGTGGATCCATAAAGTCAAGAAGCCGCCAATGAAGAGTGGGTGACTCGCCAGAATGATGGCTACTGCCTGGACACAATACCCTTATTCAATAAACATACACATGCTTACTGTGACTCCAACATCGCTCTAAGCTTCAACAGCAAGAGGAAATGGAAAAAAGGATTTGCACTCACAAAGAGGGGAGTAGCTGGCTTGTTACGGCGGTTACTACCCCAAACCAAATATGCCTGATACTTCACTTTCAATGCATATACAGCATAGCTCTCTGCTTCAACGACAGGGGAGAAGAATAACTGATACTTCACACATCCAGCAGAGCTCTCTGCTTCAACGGCAAGGGAGAAGAAAAAGGGTTCACACTCACAAAGCGGGGAGTAGCTGGCTTGTTACGGCAGTTACTACCCCAAACCAAATGTGCCTGATACTTCACTTTCCATGCATATCCAGCATGGCTCTCTGCTTCAACGGCATGGGAGAATGACTGATACATCACGCATTTCCAGCATAGCTCTCTGCTTCAACAGCAGGGGAAAAAACAAAAAAAACCCAAAACTGATGCTTCACGCATATCCTGCTTAGCTTCAACGACAGGGGTGAAGAAAAAAAGGATTCGCAATCACAAAGCGAGGAGTAGCTGGCTTGTTACGGCAGTTACTACCCCAAATCAAATGTGCCTGATACTTCACTTCACTTTCAATGCATATCCAGCATGGCTCTCTGCTTCAACGACAGGGGAGAAAAAAACTGATACTTCACGCATATCCAGCATAGCTCCCTGCTTCAACGGCAGGGGAGAAGAAAAAACAACCAACAAGGGCTGTACAACATAGTCTAGGTAAAACAAATAAGCATGGGTGTAGCTTGCTTATCGCGGCGGTTACTACCCCTAACTAATCAAGCTAGATATTTCACTTGGATGCAGCTCCATCACTGCTCTCTACATTAATGGTGGGGGTGGAAGGGGAATAGAACAAAGAGCTAAGAGAAACAGATAAGTATGAGAGAGAAAAATGTGTAAAGCTTGCTAGGCAGACTGGATGGGCCATTCGGTCTTCTTCTGCCGTCATTTCTATGTTTCTATGCTAAGAGCATGGCCTGATGATGCCATTCTACGGAGAATGACTCGGTGGAATTACTGTGCTCAGATCACGGATCAAAAAGCAGGAGCTGAGGGATGCTGGAGTGATTAGCTTTGCTCGTGAAAGGGAAGCAAGGAGGGAGAAGGGGATTCAGGGCGACCCCTGCACTGTGGCATCAGCACGTATTAAGTGAATCAAGAGATGACCTTGGCAAGGCTTTGTTTTAAGCAGAGTGTGCAGCAGCTGTTGCTGACTGGCAAATGCACTCTTGAGGCAGACGAAGTAGGAATGTGGGGAAGTGAGTGGCATAAGCGCGCTGATACTTCACAGGAGTGGGTATCAGAGGAGAAAAGAGCCACAGCAAGTATTTTTTATCACATGAGGTCTTCATGCAGATTGGCAATGTCATGCGGACTGTATTTTTCGGCTGGATAGCTGGTGGTACCTACCTAGACTGACTGTCTTTAGCTCTGGCATGTGAGAGCCCTAGTTTTGAGGTGGACAATACCTCCTGAAGCCATTTGGGATGAGTGACAAACCAGTGGCATGAATCCATTCTCTGGACTTTGATTAAAATCCTCCCCCTGAAACCCTTCTGCTGCAATCTCTTGATAGCAATCGGTAACATTAAAGTCACAGTGCTAGCTAGATTCCAAATATCGCTTATTTTTTCAGCATGGTGGTTGCTCCTTCTTTTAATTTTGTTCCTAAGCATACGTTTTTACTATTTCTGATATAATTTATTTTTTAAACTCATACCTTTTTTTTTTTTAATTATGTCTGTGCCTTCCCCCCCATTTTTTACATAGCTTTCCCTGAGTTCAGTCTTAAGCTGAGAGCTATATTTTCATGAGCTTAGTCGGGACCTAGGCCAGTAAAGTTACATTTGTAGATTGGCTGAGCGCGTGTAAGTGGATATTCAGTCCCCGAGAACCGTACACGTGAGTACAGAAAGCGCATACATTTGGCCGCCTAAAGAAAGTGGTGTTCCAGGGTGGAGTGTGTAGGATTGTGGGCTTTCCTGGACATTGTTATGAATCTGTGTGTGTAACCTTACATTTTCGTAACGTACATGTGTAACCATCATTTCAAACAGGTAAAATCATGTGTGTATAATATCACAATATTGAAACACGATTTATGCGGGTACTTTGAGTTTGAAAGTCAGGATGTTTGCGCATGCTTAAAAATACACACCAATCAGGCAAGTTACGGAATATGTACCCAGACCCATTCATTCTATATCTAACCATACTCTAAATGCTGGTGGTACTCTATCTAGATTATATATTAATCATTTTATTAATGTACTGTTATCTCGTGTTATATATGCTGTATTCATACTTTATATGCCATGGTTGTACTGCGTAGGCTGCATTCGCATGGTCATGTATCATGTACCTGAATGCAATCTGCTCTGCAGTGCCTGAAAGGCAGAATATAAAATACAGAAGTAAAATATAAATAAGTTTGAGGCATAAAATATAAAGAAGTTTTATGCATGTAAGAGGCTCTCAAGGATCAGCAGCAGCAATTTTTTTTTTTTTAGGATGCATAACAATGAAAGGTGCTTCATAGAAGGAGCATAAAAAAACACTTTAAACTGAAATATCTCCTCTAGAATGAAGAAATGCAGAATGAAAAAGGATGTTGGGATGGGGTAGGGGTGTGTGTGAGAGAGAGTGTGTGTGTGTGGGTGTGTGAGAGAGAGAGAGTGTGTGTGTGTGTGGGTGGGGTGGCAGGGCAGACCTGAATGATTTATCTTATTGCAACTACCCACATCGTTTTGTTAGTTTTGCAGCTTGTGCAGAATAAATCAAGTGTTCTTAAGTTCTCACTTGATAATAAGATCCATCATAAAATTAGAATTTGGGAAGAAAATATTTCTAAAAAATTCAGAATTGGAAATGAATTCAAAATTAATCAACAAGAAAATTAGGTAGCATACTACGAGGGCCAAAATCGAATTGTGAAGTCAGAGGGAAATATATTACAGTTGCCTGCTTTAATAATAAATGGGATTTATTACTTGCCAGTCTAAAGAGAAAATAAAATGATGGCTGCAATAGGTAGCAGATATATGCAAACCCAACTGGGATCGTGTTATAAATAATACAAATCAGCTGAGAGAAAACGATTTGCTGAGATAGCTATCTTTCCTGTGTTGTCTCATGCTACTCAGACTAGACGATCAACTCTGTAATAATTATTAGAAGACATAAAACACGAAGGAAGATTACTTTTATTTTTGAAGTAGATGAATTTTTAGGTTCACCAGAGACAAGATTCCAGCTTTGCTCTGCAGCCAGAACCTTCAGCTATGGTGATGGATCACCTGCTCATGCCTCTGGCCCCAGGCTTTCAAGATGAGCTATGTAATTCTCCTGCGTCTGTGAAATTTGAAACTTAAGACGATGCTTTTGTACTGAAAGTCACCTCCGCCTGCAATAATAATAAAATGCTACTGAGATGGTTTATTAAAAAAAAAAAAAAAAAGCTGCTCCTAGATGAATTGCTCGCAGAAGCTTAATCTATTACTGTAGGAGGAGTGGTGGGGAGGCGGTATGATCTGTTAGTGCACTGGCTTGTGATTTCAGCGAAATCCTGGAATGTGCTTAAGACTCAAATCTGCCACTGGCTAGCTGTGTGACCTTGACTAAGTCATTCTGTTTCCTTGTGCCATTAGGATCCATTTGAAAATGAGACTTTCTTAATCTGTGTTAACAAATTTTTTTTTTTTTTTTGGAATGTGTTTTTCAATCATAAAGAAAGCCACTTAAAATGAAGGCAAGATGCATTGTAACTTTCAATTACACCAATGGAACTATTTTGATTAAATTTTTGGTGTTTATGTTCTTCCTTCGTCAAAGAATCTTTGCTTCCATTTTCATGAAAGGATGGGAGATGAGATTTAGCACAAGATGCAAATATTAGGGATGTGAATTGTTTTTGAACGATTAAAATTATCGTCAGATAATTTTATAATCGTCCTAAATCGTTAGAGTGCACGATACAATACAAATGCCCCCGATTTATCGTCAGGGGCATTTGTATTGTATCGTTAAATAGGGCACGGGAATTATTTGGGGGAGGCCGGGAAAACCGGCACACCAAAACAACCCCTAAACCCACCCCGACCCTTTAAAACCAATTCCTTACCCTCCCCCACCCTCCCGAACCCCCCCAAAATGTTAAATTACCTGGTGGTCCAGTGGGGGGGTCCCGGCGCGATCTCCCGTTCTCGGGCCATCGGCGCCATTTTGGCTGCCACTAATTAAAATGGCGCCAATGGCCCGATAAAATAAAAAACACACCCGACCCTTTAAATCGACCCCTCCTTAGCCTCCCCCACCCTCCCGACCCTTTTTTTTTAGGGAGGCCCGCGCCGCTAAAAAAAAAAAAACCCACCCGACCCCCCCCCAAACCTTTTAAAATTTACCTGGTGGTCCAGGGGGGCCTCAGGGAGAGATCCAGGGGGGCCTCGGGGAGAGGAGAGATCCAGGGGGGCCTCAGGGACAGATTTCCCGTTCTCAGGCATCACCTGTTCTAAAAAAAAAAATGGCGCCGATGCCCCTTTGCCCTTATCATGTGACAGGGTATCAGTGCCATTGGCCGGCCCCTATCATGTGACAGGGTATCAGTGCCCTTATCATGTGACAGGGTATCAGTGCCATTGGCCGGCCCCTGTCACATGATAAGGGCAAAGGGGCATCGGCGCCATTTTTTTTTTAGAACAGGTGATGCCTGGGAATGGGAAATCTCTCCCCGAGGCCCCCCTGGACCACCAGGTAATTTTAAAAGGTTTTGGGGGGGTCGGGAGGGGGTTGGGAGGGGGGGGGTCGATTTAAAGGGTCGGGTGGTTTTATTTTTTAGCGGCGCAGGCCTCCCTAAAAAAAAAATTTGCGATGTGAATTGGAATCGGAAACGATTCCAATTCACATATCTTAACGATCAGATTCCCCCCCACCCCAGCCGAATCTGATCGTTAAGACGATCTGGCACACGATTCACATCTCTAGCAAATATTGATTTTATGCTTATTGCCATGGCTTTCTTGACAACACTTGTTCCATGGCTTTTTTGACTGAATATCAAAATGAAGGCAAATGCATATACTGAAAATAAATAAATAAAAATCAAAAGAAGATGTAATTAAAGAAGCAATTTCCAGCAACTAAGAAAGCCTAGTAGAAATGTAGCCACAGAGCACTTATTGTCTTAGTAATATAATTATAATTACCATTAATGCTCTGATTATTAAATTGTTGAATGATTAACACAATGTACCATTAAGCAAACCTAGAGGTCCATATTCAGCCACTATGCAGCTGTGCTAGTTAGCCGGCTAACTCCACTCCTCCGCAGAACTCCCCTTGCCCACCCCTGAAATGCCCCCATCTTATCTATCTAAATTCTAGCCGGATAAGGGCCGAATAGAGCTGGGTAAGCCATTTAGATGGATAACTATTATGGTTTTTTAATATGGACCTCTTAGTGTTTTGAAGGACAAAGATAAATTGATTTTCAGGATTGTAATGATCATAGTGCTTGGAGCATAACCCAAGCTAAGTATTTTTTTTTTTTGACACATTCCAATTTTTGGAAGGCAATTGGATTTTTGTAATTAAAAAAATCAACCTAGGAAAAATTGCAAGTCTTTTGGGATCTACCGCATACTTCATAGAGACCCAAATTATCCACTATCAGAGGCAAGATATTGGGCTCTATGGACATTTGCTCCGAATCAACATGGCACATCTTATATTCTTGTAGGGATAATTTTCCCCCTCAGATCAGTTTTTGGATTGTGAAATTCTGAGCATGGATTGTGATTAAAAGAGCAAAATCATGCCAGAAAATAATTAGATTGAGTCCTGTCACTTTGTATCCCAGTCATCACAATTCAAGTATCATCATGCCCTGCTTTAAAAAACAAAAAACAACAACACTGAAAGCTAATATAGCTTTTCATTATTTCTGGCTTTTCCTATTTGGTTTGCTTTATGATTGGGGGCAGAACCGTAGTGAGCCTATGGCCGACAATGGCCTCGGCCATAGGCACCATCCTTGAAGGGCGCCATCACTTTCAAATTTTGATAGAGAACCCGCCGGCCTCCCCTCTACCGATAAGAGTTTTGGTGCCTCGAGAGCTCAGCTGCCAGGGGGAGAAGAGCTGCTGTACCAGATACTGGAATTGGGGGTAGGGGAGAAGCAGCAGCAGCAGCAGCAGCGACCCCCAAATCAGGACAAAAAACCCCATCACCAGCGCTACCCCCTGCCCATGCTGCTCAGTCAGGTGCAGGGGGGCCC
The DNA here is from genome assembly GCF_901001135.1 of Rhinatrema bivittatum. Lineage (NCBI taxonomy): Eukaryota > Metazoa > Chordata > Amphibia > Gymnophiona > Rhinatrematidae > Rhinatrema > Rhinatrema bivittatum. The sequence continues at coordinate 48,360,938 of NC_042618.1, read as the reverse complement.
TCAGAGCTGCAAGAAGCAGCAGAGAGAGCGTGAGCTTCAAAAACAAAACATTGGCCTCTCGCCCTGCCCCCGCAGCCTGAAGAAGTACTGCAAACAGGATGATGAGCATGGCCCACAGAGCAACAAAGCAAGCATCCACCTCCCACCCCTGGAAGTCAGGAGGAGCCCGAGCCAGCCCATGAAGTAAAATGGGCCTCCTTCATCTCTCCTGCATTTAAGAACAGCGTGGCCCGCGGACTGAAAAACCCCCCCCAACACAAAGGCCTCCCATTCTGCCTCTGCAGTCAGAAAAAGCATGCCTGCAAAGAGAAAGAGAGAGAAAAAAGGAGCAAATGTGTGTGTGTTTGTGTGAGAGAGAGAGCAAAGGACCATGTATGTGTATGTGTGTCTGTGACTGAGCACATGTGAGAGAGAGCGAATGAGCATGTGTGTTTGTATGGTTGATTATGTGTGTATGAGAGAGAGACAGCACAGGAGCATGTCTGTGTATGTGAGCATGTGAGAGCAAGCGAATGAGCTTGTGTGTGTGTGTGTGTGCATGCAAGACTGAGCATGTATGAGAGAAAGCAGAGCATGTAACATAGTAATGACGGCAGAAAAAGACCAAAATGGTCCATCTAGTCTGTCCAGCAAACTTTCCAAGGTAGTAACTGCCGCTTCATGCAGGTTACCCCCATGTTTCTGTTAAGGGTTGTAACTGCCGCTCCGAACAGGTTACCCCCAAGCTTTTTTTATTTATTCCCATCCTCTAGCCTTTCGAGATCCATAGTGTTTATCCCATGCCCCTTTGAAATCCTTCACAGTTTTAGTCTTCACTACTTCCTCTGGAAGGTCATTCCAAGCATCCACCACCCTCTCAGTGAAGAAATATTTCCTGACATTGGTTCTAAGTCTTCCTCCCTGGAGTTTCAAATTGTGAACCCTAGTTCTACTAAATTGTTTCCAATGGAAAAGGTTTGTCGTTGTCTTTGGATCATTAAAACCTTTCAAGTATCTGAAGGTCTGTATCATATCACCCCTGCTTCTCCTCTCCTCCAGGGTATACATATTCAGGTTCTTCAACCTCTCCTCATAAGTCATTTGATGGAGACCACCCACCAGTTTGGTCATTCTTCTCTGGACCACATAAGAACATAAGAAAATGCCATACTGGGTCAGACCAAGGGTCCATCAAGCCCAGCATCCTGTTTCCAACAGTGGCCAATCCAGGCCATAAGAACCTGGCAAGTACCCAAAAACTAAGTCTATTCCATGTAACCATTGCTAATGGCAGTGGCTATTCTCTAAGTGAACTTAATAGCAGGTAATGGACTTCTCCTCCAAGAACTTATCCAATCCTTTTTTAAACACAGCTATACTAACTGCACAAACCACATTCTCTGGCAACAAATTCCTATCTCTGTCTCCTCTGAGATACGGTCTCCAGAACTGAACACAGTACTCCAGGTGAGGCCTCACCAAGGACTCATTCATTTGTGTATATGATTGAGCATGTCAGAGAGCTAACAAGCATGTGTGTATGATTGAGTATGTGTGAGAGCAGAGTGTGTATGTGTGTATGACTGAACATGTGAGAAAATGAACAAGCATATATTTGTGTGTATAACTGAGCAGGTATGAGAGCAAACAAGCATATATGTGTGTATGATTGAGCATGTGTGAGGGCACATATGTGTGTATGATTGAGCATGTGTGAGAGCAAACAAGCGTTTGTGTGTGTATAATTTTATATTTAAAAGAGAAAACAAGCATATATGTGATTGAGCTAATGTGTATGTATGAATGATTGTGCATTTGAGAGAGAGTGCGCGAGCAGGTGTATGCGATTGTGCATGTGAGAGAAAGCGAATAAGTGTAAATGAGTGTGTGTATAATTGAGCATATGAGAGACAGAGCAAAGAGTGTGTGTGCAAATGAGCATGTGAGAGAGAGAACATAAGAACTGCCATACTGGGTCAGACAAAGGGTCAATCAAGCCCAATATCATGTTTCTAACAGTGGCCAATCCAAGTCACACGTACCTGGCAAGGACCCAAACATTAGATCACAAGCTACTATTGCTTATTAATGACAAGAGAATGTGTATATGTGTATGACTGAGCATATGAGAGCAAATGAGCATGTGTGTGTGTGTGTGTGTGTGTATATGTCTGAGCATGTGAGAGAGTGAACAAGCTTGTTTGTGTGTGTGTGTATGATTGAGCATGTGAGAGAGTGAACAAGCTTGTTTGTGTGTGTGTATGATTGAGCATGTGCGTGTTAGAGAGAGGGGAGAACGTCTATGTGCAACAAACAGCTCCCCCCAACAACCCACTAATCCACGACAAACTTAGACCATCTGGAAATCAAAAGTTCCCAGGTATGGAAAATAGGGGATTTATTAATCCCTGTTAGTTATAATTATTCAATGTATCTGCTATTTTGAAATATTTTATTGACCTATGGAAAATATGGACATTTGCTGTTTTGAGTGTGGCAGTAAGGGCTGTTTTGATATGGGAGATTTACAATATTGTACTTGCAATTCAATACATGGCTTTCCCAGGGCCAAACCCACACCCAGCATGCATTACCATAGGCCTAATGCCATATGGCTTCCAAGTGGTTTTTGATTATTTTTTGCAGGGTTTCTGGTTGGCACCACAGCAGTACTTGTACATATAATATACATGCTATAAGTGATTCTTTTTTTACCTTAGAAAGTCCTTTCTCATGTAAAATCACTTATTATAAATGTGTAATTTTAAATTATGTATGGGGAGGGTGCAAGGCTATAAGGTTCACCTAAGGTGCTTAATACCCTAGGGAAGAGTGGAAGGGATGATTGGTTGGAAGATGAGCCGGGGGTGGGGGGGGGGAGGGAAAAAGGAGGATTTGGAGACGAGGGGTTTTCAAGAGCAGAAGAAAGGATGCAGTTGTTGAGGAGAAGGACAAGGGGAGCTGGAGATGGTAAAAGGAGCAACTCAGTGAGGGGGAGATGGAGGGACTGAGAGGGGGCAAAAGAGGGGAGGTGTAAGATTGGCACGGAGAACTGGAAGGAGAGAAGGGGATGAAATCTAGACAAGTGAATAGCGAGACAGAGATAAAGAGAAAGAAGAAAAGGGAAGATCGACATTAGACAGAAGCGTAGGGGAGGTACTGAAGAGACAGGAGAGAGATGAAAGAGAACATGAACGGGAGACTCTGTAAAGAAGTTAGGAGACCAAGAAGAGGAAAGCAGTATAAAGAGATGAGGACCAATGTGATTAGAAAAATAATAGTCCAGACAGCCTGAGTAGAAAAAAGCATTTTATATCCAGTTTAGTGGATGGACTCTGTCGACTTTGGGAATGTGCAGCTCAGGATCTCTTATTTTGCATAATACAGGAGGAAATGTATTTCTGTTTCTCTTTCTCTGGTGCTGCATGGCATGCAGAATCTGGTTTCTTGGGGGTTTCCAGTTCACTTTTTGAATGTAGGCTTATGGCACCAGGATCCCTGCATTGGTTCCGATTGAGCTGGAAGCCCATAGGGGCAGGAGGAAGCTGCTGGATCAAAATGAAAATGAAAGCCCCATTTAACAGAGTGTCCTGGCTCGTGAGGTCATGTTGGGCGCCCTTTTTAGCTTGGCCATAGGGGCCAAGTAGCCTGGCGACGGCTCTGAGTGGGGGAGAGGGTTCCCGTCACTGATGATGATAGATCAAGCAGCTCTCTGATTGCTGGGGATCCCACAGTTCAGAGGAGAACAGCGGGTATAGCTTATAACTTTGAGTAGGTGCTAGATAATTAAATGTTACCCCCTAAGCTTTGGTGAAAGCCATTTTGGAATGTTTTCTCTGCTTGTATAAAGCTATACATTTTCTGATCATAACTGAACTTTCTCTCATTCTCCAGGGCTCAGTCAGTGATCTAATATTGTCTCTCACCCACAGTTGTTGAGGCTGTCGTTTCCTTAAGCTCCCAGCATCCTGCCAGAGCCCAAGAAGGCCTTGAACAGAGACCTCCCCAGTCTGAGTGTTCGGAGCCCCTGAAGATAATCTTGGCAATTCAAGACACAAGAGATATCACATGATACCTGTTGCTTGCATGAAGTAATTCAGAAAACTGCGTTCTTGAGAACAGGTGCGTCGTCGTTTGAATGTAACATGAAAATTATCGTAAACAGAAATATAAAGGGGAAGAGAATGCCTCAGAGGACTGGGTTAAAATATTTTAATTAGTCTATCTAAGAGCGTCAAGGTCATTTTCTTTAGCAAGCTGTAAGAGTTAACTATAAAGAAGACAATGCTATGGGACCTTCTGTAGCTCTAGTTTATGGTCTCCTTGTCTCAATAGTGCTCACTTGGCAAGTGACAATCCACAAGAGAGGCGTAGAGTACAGGGCTAAACACAAACAAGCCAGAGATCAGGCGAGACCGCTCACAGCTAATGAACTCAGAAGAGGAGGTTATTGAAGGCATGAAATAGTCTGTGCTGGAGATTGTTATTGGAACTGAATGTGTTTCAAAGTTTAGAATCTAAAGTGAATACCTGGGCCTTACCAAATGTGCCGATTGTGGGCTGTTGTTTTTTTTTTTTTTTTAAGAAATCTGCAATGATGAACAAAGTGTCCTCTGTTGTAAGATTCACTTTGGAACATGCTTTATGTGCCAGGTGTTCCACTGTATTACCAAACTTCTGCACGCCTTCACTCCTCCTCCTCTGTATTCCCATACACGCACCCAGTCGGAGCTGTGCCTGGAGGCCATGCTGCATGTACTAGAATTATTAAATATCTTCTTATTGCCCCATAGAAGTGTTAAGCCTCTGGTAATTAATGACTTTTAATCTTTTTTTTTTTTTTTTTATCTCCGCCTGAATCTTCTCCCTGGCTTTTTTAGCAAAGGCAAAGTTTAAATCTTGAACTTGTACATACTTTAACTTATCCAGGCTCAGCTAATGGAAATTGTTTTTCTCTAAAGAACCAAGATTTAGATTCACAGGGGAGACCCATAATATTTTTGTCATAAAAGGTAGGATTCAGGTGATCACTTTTAGCAGCAATTCCAGAATACATGCCAGTCCTGTCCCAGATTTCATCTAGTATGGATTCACTTTTTACATGAAATGCAACACTTTCCACTGCACCACTAATGGAAGAAAAGATCAGCATGGTCACAAGTCTGTAGCAAATTATGGCATGCTGTCACTCTCTTTCTAAAGCATTGCTGTCTGGGACAATGAATAGCACTGATACTAATGAGTTTGCCATATATCGTATTTCTATTCAAAGAGGATATCAGCAGTGATATGCTGAAAAGGGGCCGCCTGGGGATTCTCAGGGGGCCCCTTGTTAAATGATTTTATGACATCAAAGAATGTCTCACAAATCAGAGTAGAGCTGGTGAGCGCACCTTGATAAGAAAAGGGAATTGTACTACTACTTCTACTATTTAAAATTTCTAAGCATGCACAGATAGCAAACACTAATGAGCTGTTAGAAAAGGTCCCTGCTCCATGGAGCTTACAATCTAGTTGAGACACATAAACAAAACAAATAATTTTCTAGTAATCACTTAACTATTACAGCAAATCATGTTTTAATGTGAGAGGGCAATTTGGAAGTATGTACTTAGTCACATTGGGGATGGATGATCTGTGAACACTAATAACCATTTCTGAAACTTTGAGTAGTAGAATAATGTTTTACCACAATTAATGTTGGATAGCCTAAAGAACATGGAATAAACTGAGCTGTCTAAAGGGGGTGGAATGGCTCCCCTATGAGGAAAGGCTAAAGAGGTTAGGGCTGTTCAGCTTGGAGAAGAGATGGCTGAGGGGGGATATGATAGATGTCTACAAAATCATGAAAGGACCCGAAAGGGTAAATGTGAATCAGTTATTTACTCGTTCAGATAATACAAGAACTAGGGGGCACTCCATGAAGTTAGCAAGTAGCTCATTTAAAAAAATCAGAGAAATTTCTTTTTCACTCAATGCATAATTAAGCTCTGGAATTTATTGCCAGAGGATGTGGTTCCTAGAGTAGAAGTCCCTAAACTGCTATTAATCAATAAGGTTTTGGAGCCTGGGATCTATTAATTTAATGTTTGGGTACTTGCCAGGTACTTGTGACTTGGTTGACCACTGTTGGCCACAGGATCCTGGGCTTAATGGATCCTTGGTCTGACGCAGTATGGCATGTTTTATCTTATGTAACCATGTACAATAATGCACAGAATGTATACCTTTTTTTCAATGGAAAGGAACTTCTAGAACATGGGGTCCATAATATGAGGCTCCAAGGAGTTACTCATGAGCAAAGCTAGGCAATTTTTTTTTCACAGAAAGTGGTGCATGTGTGAAATGCTGGAACAGATGGAAAGGCTTAAACAGTAATCAGTTTTAAGAAGGTCTGGACTATGCACAGGGTTAGTTGCAAAAGTATGAATGGGATAGTGAAAGCATGATCTAGCAACAGCACAGGCCTTATGAGTAGATGGGTTGGTATCAGTAGGCTACAACTTGAGAGGAAGGATAAAGAGAAAAAAAATGTGGTAGTCAGGTTGGACTAGCAGGCTACAAATTTGGGGTTTGGCCAGGTCTGTCTGACAGGGCAACTGCAGAGTCTTTCCAGCAGGTCGACTTTAGCCAGGTCTGTCTTGCAGGCTGTGTAGATCTAGTAACATATTCATGATGGCAGAAAAAGACCAAATGGTTCATCCAGTCTGCCCAGCAAGCTTCTTATGGTAATACCTGCTGCGCTGTGCAGGTTACCCCCATGTTTCTCTTAAGGGTAGCAACTGCCATTCCGTGCAGTTATTCCCAAGCCTTAGGATAACCCATAAAAAATGTACTGCTAGCACCATTTTTACTCGGTGCTGAGCCTTCTTGAAAATTCAGACAGTTCTGACATGTTTTGCTTATGGACTTGGTCGTAAGCAGTACTTTGCTTTTTCACTTATGTCTGCGTATCTGTACCCCAGACCAAAAAAGTCAGGACCCGTGTTGGTTATCGTCTGAATCCAATTCCTCTCCGCCCCACCGTCCACCGCTGTCAAAGCAGAGAGTAATATTGTAGATGTGTCAAAAGCAACAAGGCTTATTGGTTAAGAGTAGTAATGCCTTGCCTTCTGTTAAGGGAAGTAATTGCTGCTCTGTGCAGGTTACCCCCATGTTTATCAGTTCCCAGACTGTAAAAGTTGGGGTCTTCTTTGGTTGTAGTCTGAATCCAAGCCCCCTTTCCCCCCTGTCATTGAAGCGGAGAGCAGTGTTGCAGTTGCATTAAAAGACTCAAGACTTATTGGTTAAGGGTAATAACTGCCGCACCAGCAAGTTACCCCCTTGTACTCTTTTCTTCATTTCCATCTTCTGCCCTTTAGGGAGCCACAGTGTTTATCCCATGCTGTTTTGAATTCTTTGACTGTTTTTGTCTTCACCACCTCCTATCAAAGGGCCTTCTAGGCATCTACCACCCTCTCCGTGAAGAAATATTTTCTGGTGTTGGTTCTGAGTTGTCCCCCCCGGAGTTTCATTTCGTGACCCCTAGTTCTATTGATTTCTTTCCAAAAGAAAAGGTTTGAAGTTCGTGCCTCATTAAAACCTTTCAGGTAACTGAAGGTTTATATCATATCTTTCCTGCCGCGCTTCTTTTCCAGGGTATACATATTTAGATCCTTCATCCTCTCCTCATAAGTCTTCCGATACTGAACCCACACTATTTTGGTTGCTCTTCTCTGGACTGCCTCCATTCTGTCTCTGTCCTTTTTGAGATACAGGCTCCAGAACTGAACACAGTACTCAAGATGTGAGGCCTCACCAAGGACCTGTACAAGGGCATTATCACCTTCTTTTTCTTACCGGTTATTCCTCTCTCTTTGCAGCCCAGCATTCTTTTGGCTTTAGCTATCACATTGTAGGGATGTGCAGAAGGAAAAACTTTGTTTCGATTCGTATTTGTTTCGCCAGGACCCAAATTCATTGCATTCATTTCATAGGGGGGAAAACAAATTTGTTTGATTTGTTTTATTTGTTTTCCGTTTTCCCATTAAAGTCAATGGGGGAAGTATTTGCAGCCTATTTTTAGCTGCAGAATTGGGGTTTTCTTATTGATTCTGATGAAACTTCTGGGGAGCAATCATCAGAACAAGAAAAGAGCTCCAAGGTACTTAGACTGTTGCAAAGTGGCACCAAAGTGGCATGAATAGCCTAAGGCACTGTAAAGGGGCAAAGCGGTACCAGGAGAGTGGCAAGAGTGTTTTAACAGAGGTGCAAAGCAGCAGCGAGAGTGTCAAAAACACACCACAGCTTCAAAAGAGAGCACCGATAACAGTTGCATGAACCCTTGAAGGCAGCGCGACAGGCAAAGTGGCAAGCAAGTGGCATCAACATCCTACAGCACAATGAAGGGGGACATAGCAATGGTGGAATACTGTGGGGGCCAACAACTCCAAATTGCCAAATATTACATTTTCCTGCTACCTTGCAGAAATGTATATAGTGTAAGAAAAAACCACAAAGTGCCGATAATCGGACACAGCAGCAGAAAGACTAGCATCAACACACTGAGGAACCATGATGGTGGCAAGAACACCACAAGGAGTAGAATCATCTGGTGTATAGCAGCAAGGCAGAGTGGCAGAAAGTTGATAGGTGCAAGAAAGGCTGGCAGAGCGGAGGTAGTCTGGTCCTTGTGGTTTTGATAGGGGCAACACAGGCTGGCAGAGCGGAGGTAGTCAGGTTGCTGTGGTGTTGATAGGGGAAAGACAAGGAGGCAAGACAAGACGAGGCTCAGCATGCGGCGTGACTGTCAACCGGGGCGTCTTGAAACACGGACCAAGGAGTCTAACATGTGTGCTAGGACCTGAAACATGATGAACTATGCCTGGGTGGGGTGGAGTGTTGCTGCTGTGCACAGGGCCGGTGCAAGGGTATTAGGCACTCTAGGCAAACCTTACAGCCTGGCGCTCAATCCCCACCTCCCCATACACAATTTTAAATTATGCATTTAACACATTTTACATGAAAAGGGACATTCTGAGGTAAAATTAATTGTGTTATTGTGATAATTTCATGCACTGTTGTGATGCCAACAAGAAAACTTTGCATCTTGGAATTCATATGGCATCATACCTATTGTGATATATTTCGGCATAGTCCTCCCGTATCAACACAGTACTATCTGCCAACACTCAAAGAATAACAACCCTTCTTATGAAAAAGAATACCACAAATATTACACCAGAATCTAAAATATCAATACACCTCCTATCAGGAAAACAGAACAGGCCAAGCTAAAGCTACTACATATCCCTACAGAAAAACCACATATTAAAAGAATGCTTCATCTCAATCTTTGCATGCAGAACACAAACCCTCACCAAATACAGAACAAAGCCACATAAATCATAAATAGAAATGTGCAGTCAACAACTGAACCTTAAAACGCATCACGCCAGACTCTATACAGTGCAACAATGGAAAAACAAAAATTTCACTATTCCTCATGAAACAATCAATAAAATCAAGGTAAATAAACCATTAATCATAATAGTAAAATCAAACTAATAAAATAATTTCAAAACAGCTGATGAACAGAATATCCAATAATTAAAGACACATGCAAATTTTGAAAGCTTTAGCAAACACCAATAAAATATTTCAAACAGCAGACACATCACATACTACCCAATAATTAAAATGGTAGTCAATCAAGAAAAATGAACTTAAAAAGTCACCTTTACTTACCCTCTCCAGCAGTTCTCCTACTCCTTTCCCTTGCAGGCCACACCAGAAGCAGCAGTAGCTGCTGAAGCTGTCCTCATGGTCCTCTTCCTTAGGGACCACAACTAGTCTCTCTCACAGCCAGAAGCCAGCCAAAAACATGCTTCATCTCTCTCTCACACACACACACATTGACACACACAAGCACTCTCCCTGACTCACATATACACCACACACACATACAGAAGCACCCTCCCTATCTCACATACATGAAGCACCTTCCCTGTGTCACACACAGAAGCACCATTCCTTTCTCACATACACACCACATAAACACACACACACAGAAGCACCATTCCTTTTTCACATACACACACACACACACACAGAAGCACCATTCCTTTTTCACATACACATCACATACACACACACACAGAAGCACCATTCCTTTCTCACATACACACACACACACAGAAGCACCCTTCCGATCTCATATACATATATACAAAGGCCCCCAGCTCAACAGCTCATCTCCGGTGGCGGCTTGCTGCGCCGAACTTCTTTTCTTCGGCCTCTCCGGTGGCGGCTGGCTGCGCCAGTCTTCATTTCTCTGGTGGCGGCTGGCTGCACCGATCTCCTTTTCTTCGGCCCGGTGCCCTCAAATGTGAGCAGGAGCAGAGGAGGCCATGTGATCAGCTAGTCCGGCCCTCCGGGGGAAGCCCAATCCCGCGATAGGTCAATCCACACCTGGTGGATACTCTCACATGGCCTTCTATTTCAAACGGCCACTAAAACACCGCGGCGTGAACCAAAAGAATGAAACTAATGAAATGTTGCATTCGTGGGGCTTCGCCAATAATTTCGCGGACCCATGAATGCAATGAATAGGGACCTATTAGTTGCGGATTGCGCATTCGTTCAAAACAAATGCACATCCCTTTTGCATTGTTACATTGCCTTGCCGCCTTCAGATCGCCAGTCATTATTACCCCAAAATCCCTCTCTTGGTCTGTGCACATCAGTTGTTCACTCCCTATCACATACAGCTCTTTTGGATTACTGTATCCCAGAGGCAGGACTCTGAACCTCTTGGCATTGAATCCCAGCTGCCAAATCTTTGACCACTCTTCAAGCTTTCTTAAATCACTTTTCATTCTCTTTACTCCTTCAGGCGTGTCCACTGCATATGTTGGAGTAAAAATATGGGTAAGTTCTTGGGGACAGGAATCCTGACTGGCTCTCCTTCTATGCCCCTTTTTTTCCAGGGTGTGGATATTTTATCTTGGGGGGAAAGGGTTCCTTTCGGGTCCCAGTGCAGGGGTGGTTAACTTTCTCTTGGCCATCCTTGGGAGAGCAGTCACTTCTCTTTCTAGTGTGTTGTGTGCTCAAATAAACCGCTGGATGCACTGGATAAGTGTCCAAGCTTAGGTTAGTCGCGGCCAGCTCCCCTTACCACTTCCGTGGGCGTCAGGAGCACAGCAGGGAGATGGCCCTGCTGCGTGCCACCAGCTTCGGGCTGTCCCACAGCTGCTGCCGCTAAAGAAGCTGCCTTCCACGGCAGTCTCTGGCCCCATCTTCACGGCTCTATGCCACTGGCCAATGCCGCTGGCAGCTCTTCCAGGTCGGGCCCTCCCTAGGCACGCGGCCGCACCCCCTGGGCACTTTTAAAGGGCCAGCACCAATTACAGCAGGCCAGCCTCTGGGATGACATCAGGAGCCTGGAACTATATATTGGAGCCTCCTCTTCATGTTCCTGAACTTGGCAACGAGTCTGCTTCACTTTGGTGAGGTATTCTGTGCTTCGTTGGTGCCGTGGTTCCTGTTCCTGCCTTCCGAGTCCTGTTCCTGCCTTCTGTCTCCTGTTCCTGCTCCGCTTCCTTCCTTTGGTCCCCCCCGGACTGATCTTCTGGCTTCTGACCTCGGACTGGCTCTCGGCGACTCTTCTGGCTTCTGACCTCGGACTGGCTTTCGGTGATTCTCCTGGCGCCTATCGTGGACTGGCTATCGGCGATCCTCTGGCTTCTGATCTTGGACTGACTTTGGACTATCCCTCTGGCTGCTGTTCTACTGTCTTCACAGGGGCCCACCTAAGACCAGCCGGCCCCCGCAACCAAGGGCTCAACCTGCAGGGAAAGGGGTTGGTATTGGCGAAGCTCCAGCCAGCTCTTGCAAACAGCCCGGCTTCGCCTTCCGATGGTGGTGACCGGCAGGGGTTCGCCCTCTCGGGTAGCTCCAACTCCACCTCGGTCAAGGTGTCCACATTCTCGTCAGTAATGCAACACTTACTTATCTCAAAGAAAGTATTTTAATTAAGGAATGAGCAACACTTTAACTTTTATCTTCCCTAATAGTATAATTGTCTATAATCAGCTAGCAGCTGTTTCGGTTGAAGTATTCATTTATAATAGTTTATACTTTTTGCTTTTTTTTAGTTTCCATGATATGTGGAGGAGTATTACACATTTGTTCACCTGGTGCATAATTCTCCGGAGATTAAATTATTACCCTGTGTCAGTGCTGTGTTACACGGAAGCTGTATGCATGTCCCTAGGAATTCCATTGACACATGTTCCCTTGCTCTGCGGTTTCTGATTTATCTGGTCTTTTCACAAAAGAGAGGATGATCATTTTACAATGAACTGTTATAGTTTATTTGACAACTAGTGAATACCATATAATCCTCACATTCCATTAATGAAAAACAAGCCTGTATATCTAAACGTAAATGGGCTGTGGTGTGTTATTTTAGGTTCAGATTCTTGATGGAGAGGTTACGTTGGTAAAGCAGCCTTTTTCCACAACCTGCCCTCAGTTTCTTTCTTTATTCTTGTCAAGGAGATATATGACAGCAATTTTTGTGGGTTCTCCTGCATTCACTGCAATTTCAACTTCCTTTGAGCCAGCAGTACAAATGGGGATTTTTCTATTTTGCATCTATGGGGAAAATGCTTAGTACATTTGGCCTTTTTGTCCCATGGCATAAAAACTTTGGTTGTGCTAATCAAATGAGAATCAGAGAGAGACTTTTGGGTCCACTATATATTTATTTTATTTCCGGGGAAATGGAAGAGAAAAGTACGTTGGCTGGGTAAAAGAGGAAAGCAAAATATCACAACAGGCTATGCAAAATTATTAGAATTATTAGTCATTTATTATCACTGTTAAAATTATTCTAGAGGGTTTGATCCAACATGATGACATCTTGTGAAGCTGTGATTTCAGGAGCTCTATCTAGCCTGCTTGAACTTTTCCCTTTTTTTTTATTCTTTGCGTCATGATAAAGCTGGCCTAGTCAGGAGCCCTCCCCCAAAATCCATCCATTCAGATCCTAACTGCAGACTAAGATTATGGAGTTCATGACTGGAGCATCAGGAAATGTGCTGGAGGGATCTGTTGTAGCAGAAGTCATCTCTTTGGCAAACAGGTGTGGAGACAACAGAGAGGCTGAAATTGAGGCTGGGGGGGAAGATATACTTCATTACTAGCATCAACCATGAGTTCAAGAGAAACTGGAGTAAGAACCACTGAAGCAGGAGAGACATCTATGGTTCTTGATGGGCTTTCTGGTAAACTAATCACCAACCAACCTCGTTCCCTTTACTTAGAAAATCTTCAACAACCACTCTTCAAGGGAACCCCTTGATATGTGGTAATGTGCGGTGGCTATATTTAAGAACATCCACTTTGTAATTGTCCCATCCAATAGCCCCGTGTTTTACTCTTTTGTTCCTTTATTCCAATATATTTTGTAATTTTTATATGTCCATTTTGTGCTTCATGCTTCTCCCCAGCGGCCTGTCCGACCCACCCTGTATATTTTCCATTTTTTGTTTGCACTTATCTGGAGTTACTAATTGGCTGCTGCCGCTTTTATGGGTTCGGATCCGCCTGCCTGACATTGGCCATGTTTCGGCAATGCATTGCCTGCTTCAGGGACTGCGGGAGAGATTTCTACTGTGTCCATAAAACGGGTCCACTTCTAAAGAAGCACCTCTTTTTTCTTAAAAGAATAAAATTCAATTCAATTCACTATGTAATAAGACTATATTCACGGACACAGTAGAAATCTCTCCCGCAGTCTCTGAAGCAGGCAACGCATTGCCAAAACATGGCCAATGTCGGGCAGGCAGATCCGAACCCATAAAAGTGGCAGCAGCCAATTAGTAATTCCAGATAAGTACAAACAAAAAAAGGAAAATAAAATATACAGGGTGGGTCGGACAGGCCGCCGGAGAGAAGCATAAAGCAAAAAACGGACATATAAAAATTACAAAATATATTGGAATAAAGGAACAAAAGAGTAAAACACGGGGCTATTGGATGGGACAATCACAAAGTGGTTCTTAAATATAGCCACCGGGCTTTCTGGTAAGCCTGCACTAGTTAACCATTCACCATAACTCTTGACTCAGTGTGGACTGTATTAATCTCCCTGGGGCAAGCAGTTTCCTCTTTATTCGAGTTAACCATTGGCATTCATCAATGGACACGTCTACCGAAGGTGTCTTGGCAAGTCTGACAGAGAAAATGGGGCAATTGGAACAACTCATCACTCGGATGTCTACTACCCAGGTGGGAATGGTGAAATCTCACCAAATTTGAAAACCTTGAAACTATACCAGATAACTGTGTGTTAAACACTTTAAAAATTTACATCAGTTCCTCACTTGAACTGTACAAAAGATCCTTCTTGGAGAAACTGAGCAGAGCCGTATGCTTATGGCCAATATGGCCACAGCCATAGGCGTTGCTATCAAAAGACGCCAACAAGAGCAGTGCAACTGGCTGCTATGGGTCCTCATCAAAAGAAAAGCAACGCTGCGCCTTCGAAATTGACAGCGTGGCCGGCTCAGTCTTAGTAAGTGGAAAAGCAGCACGGCCCCGGTGGAAGCATTGCTGAATCTGGCGGGCCTGCGCTATTTTTCCAATTAGTAAGGCAGCACTTACCATGGTGACAATTTCAACGGGGTCGCACTGCTGAGGAGCAGGAGGAGCGCATCCTGCCAGACGTAGTCCAATGCCCTATGGCCGGAAGTCATTCCCTTGACCACGGGGGCTGAAGAAGGAGATTGCTGCTGCCTGCTACATGAAGGAGGAAGTGAATGAGAGAGAGAGCATGTGTGTGGGAGAGCGAGAGTGAACATGTGTGCTTGTGTTTGGAAAAGTGAGAGAGCATATGTGCTTGTATGTGGGACAGTGAAAGCATGTGTGGGAGAGAGAGAGCATGTGTTCTTGTGTGAGGGAAAGTGAGACCGAGCATGTATATATATATGTGGAAGAGTGAGAGAGAGCATATGTGCATATGTGTGGGAGAGGGAGCATGTGTGTGCACAACTACCCCAGTTACTCTCTGCCTGCTAATCCATGACAATTTCAGGGTATCTGGAAATCAAAAGTTCCAAGGTATGGATAAGGAAGAATTTTGTAAAATCCTTATTTTAATTGTTGGGTGTTATTTGATGTCTGTTTTGAAATATTTTATTGATGTTTGGAAGATTTTTATATGAGTTTTTAATTATTGAATGTTATTCTATTCATTAGTTATTTTGAATTATTCTTTTTATTAGTATGGTTTTACTAATTTTGTTTTATGAGGAATGGTAATGTTTTTGTTTTTTACATTGTTGCAGTGCATACAGAATTTGGCTTGTTGCAGTTTCCAGTTCAGTTTTTGTCTGTACATTTCTATTTATACTGTATGGTCTCTTTATTCTGTATTTGAGGATCTATCTGTGTTTTGCATGTGTGACTGAAGTGAGTTATTCCATTAGTGTGTAGTTTCTATGTAGGGATCTATAGTAGCTTGGCTTGTTCTGTTTTCCTAATAGAGGGTGTATTACTATTTTAAGCCTGATGTTTTATTTGTAGTTTTAACTTTCATAGGTAGGCTTGTTGCTGTTTGAGTGCTGGCAGTTAGTGCTATTTATATAGAAATTTTTTTTTCCGTGGTTTTCTGAGGGTCATGCCCATGCCCAAGACGCATTACAGTAGACCTAATACCATATAGATTCAAAGCATCTCTTGCATTTTTGCAGGGTTTCTGGTTGGCACCTCAGTAGTGCATGTAAATATAATGTGGGCCAGATTTTATAACATGCACGCGGGCGTAGATTTGTTCGCACAACCCGGCGCGAACAAATCTACGCCCAATTTTATAACATGCGCACGCAGCGGTATGCATGTTATAAATTCCAGAGTCGGCGCGTGCAAGGAGGTGCACAATTGTGCAAATTGCGCGCGCCGAGCAGCCTTCCTCCGTTCCCTCTGAGGCCGCTCCGAAATCGGAAAGGCCTCGGAGGGAACTTTCCTTCCGCCTCTCCGCACCTTCCCCTCCCTTCCCCTATCTAACCTGCCCCCCAGCCTTAACCTGCCCCCCAGCCTTAACTAAACCCCCTTAACTAAACCCCCAGCCTTAACTAAACCCCCGGCGCGCACTAGGTACGCCTGCCTCTGGGCAGGCGTACCTAGTGCGCGCCGGCTCTCCATTCCCCGGCCCGGTGGCTGTTCCGGAGGCCTCGGTCCCGCCCCTGGAATATCCCCAGGCCGGTGCCCCGCCCCAGAACACCCATTTTTTCAAGCCCCGGGACTTGTGCGCGCCGCCGAGCCTATACAAGATAGGCTCGGCATGCGCAGGTGGAGGCAAGGGTAGGTTTTTGGGGGTTGCGTGCGTATCTTTCGCGTGCAACCCTTTGAAAATCGACCCCACTATGTATTGTAAGTGATATTTTCCCTTCAGAAGGTTGTGCTTTGAATGTTCTTTTTCATGTAAAATCTGTATTATAAATGCATAATTTTTAATTGTGTGTGAGGAGGGTGTGATGAGGTGGGGGGGGGGGGGTGCAAGGCTATAAAGTTTTCCTAAGGCCTCTACTACCCTTACACTGGCCTTGGGCATTGCTGTACAAACTTCATGGTGTCATGTAAAGGGGGAGGGCGCAGATTTTCATTTGGCCATAGGCGCCAGATTGCCTGGCTACAGCTCTGAAACTGAGAATCCCATCTGAAGCCTTTCAGTCATCAGCTTAAGTGCCGTTTTGAATGTCAACCTCCCTGTGTTAAGTTACCATGCACAAGTTCTCTGCCAATTAGCGAAGGATTGTCAAAGCAAATTTAGTGCATAAGATTTTGCTTTGAAGATCCTTGTACATTGTAAAAGCAGACTTTACTGCTCTGTGGGGAGTTATATAATTGCCCTCCCTTACACATGTTCGGGAAGGTGAAAAATGGCGGCCTAGAGGAGGTCGTGTTTGCTTATTGCTCTTGCCTACAATTCCTTTTTACCTTTTCCTTCAGTAATGCCCTTGAAGAGAAAGGGAAGAGTGAGGGTCTTTCCTCCAGACTCCTCTTCTGTACCAGGGCAGCAAGTCAATATAGCTTATATGACCTCATCAGCAGTTCTTCAGGATGCCGAAGACTTTGATGTGCCTCAGCGCGAGGGAGCACTACGAGGACCGGCAAACGAGGCTTCCCTTAGCCTGCAGTTCAGGCCCCTGCCCCGCATAGAGAAATGATTGAACGCAGAGGGGCAGATTTTAAAACCTGCGCGCGGGCGCAGATTTATTCGCTCAACCCGGCGTGAACAAATCTATGCCCGATCTTATAACATGCATGTGCAAAATGGCCGCTGTACCTGGAGGCTCAGGCCATGCTCCGCCCCGCCCCCCGGACCGCCCACACCCCGCCCCTTTTTGTAAGCCCCGGGACATATGCGCGTCCCGGGGCTTGCGCGAGCCGCCGAGCCTATGCAAGATAGGCTCGGCGCGCAGGGGCAGCTTTTTGGGGGTTACACGCATATCTTACGCACATAACCCTTTGAAAATCTGCCCCAGAATGTCACTGCGCATGGTGAGGACATCCCGGCTCTATCCATGGTGGAGGGGCTGCTCCTTCGAATCTCGCCGTCTATCGATATCGGTGGGGAAGCAGACTGGAATCCTTCTCTAGCACTTGCTGCGACAGGTCGATCGAATATGGAGCTGATGGTCAGGTCTCCTTCCTCTGGTACTCCCCAGGAGGGCTCAGAGTGTCGACGGCGGTGAGTTCTTCACTCTTCCATCGTGACCTGAGGTGGTGACTTGAGGCTATTTTGGGACTTGGTTGCTGGGTTTGGGAGATCTCTCAACATTTTTAATGATAAGATAGATCTCTTCTCTTTTGTTATCAAAAATCAGCAGAATTGCAGGAGCAAGTGACAGTAATTAATTCCAATATCTCTAAAGTTGAAGATACTGTTCATTCAATACAGGAATTTAACGCCACGATGGTGAAAGATTGTAATGTTATGAAATAGCTTATTGGTTTCTTTCATTTCCTCTGGAGATATTGGTAATGTGATGTGGAATTATTTCTGTAAGTTATCTGTTCCTTTTTATGGTCAAAATGTTAAGATATTTCCTGATCTTGCTCAGCTTCTCAAACTAAGACAAAGAGTTGTCTTGTCTTAAGATAAGCAATTGTAACCTTAAGGGTGAATTTAAAAGCCCCACTCGTGGCAAAACTGAGAGATACGCGCGTGACTCGGCCGCACACAGGCTGTGTGGATTTTAAAAGCTCACAGCCATGTGCCTATCTCCTGGTACATGGATAAAAAAGATTTGACAAAAAAGGGGTGGGACGTGGGCGAGGTCTGGGCAGGGCATGGGCAGGCTGCGACTGCACCCATGAAGTCACTAATGCGCTCTAGTGCACATCGGGATCCCTCAACCACATAACTTGCTTCTGCTATGGACAGCGTGTAAGTAGTAAAATAAAAAAAGGGTAGTCAGCGGGGTTTTAAGGGTCGGGGCTAGTAGGTTAAAAGGGAGGCAAGTTAGGTAGGGGGTTTAGGAAGTCCACTCCTTTACTGGGGCGAACTGGGAGAGAACTGGGAAATAGGTCTATTGCGTTGCCGCACGGACCTACTAAAATCCTCCCCCCTTACGTGCTCGAGATGGGATTCGTGGGCATACGCTTGCGTTGATATAAAATCATGCATGCATGTATGTGCGGCTATCCGATTTTATAACATGCACTTGCTGCGACAGGTCGATCGAATATGGAGCTGATGCATGTTATAACATATTATGGAGCTGATGCATGTTATAACATGCATGTTATAAAATTGGCGCGTCCATGTGTGCATGCCGGTAACTGCGCGCGGCTCTTAAAATCTACCTTTTAGGTTTTTCCTTTATTCTTTGTTACCCCTGGAAATGTGTTATCAAGAAAGGCAATGAATGTTTTATCTTTTTTCAACCTGAGCAGCTGAAATCATTTTTAGAGGCCTGTAGGCTGGTAACCTCCTCCCCTATGCCTCGGTAGTTATACAATCATGAATGTACAATATAGCTGATGTTTATAACCTATGTTGAGCCATTTCTTCTGTATTGCTTAAGAATAAGTTCCCTTTAATTTCTATGCCCTGTTTACATTTATTTACTGCTTGAATGTAGAGGAATACATTGTATATTGTTTCTGTTGCAAAGAATTTTCTTTTCTTTGTTTGATTATTGAAAATTAATAAAGCGATAATTTAAAAAAAAAAAAAAAGATAATTCCTTTCCCTTAAGCTACAAATATTAACTTGATTAATCAAGGGTGGGCCTGCTGGCTCAGGAGCCATGTTACTAAGCAGGAAGAAATGACTTAATTTTATGATCCCCATTTTCTGCCTGCAGCAGCAGCATTCACAGGCCCATAGTGGTCGGAGTCCTGGCCCTTGCACAACAGTGACTCCTAGTGCCCAGTCTCAGATGAGAAGGGGAGAGAGTTAAAAAGGGGGAATAAATCATAGCTGGTTGCAAATAAAAAGCTCCTGCCACCATAGCCCAGAGGAGAATGGTTCTGATTGAGAAGGAAACCCAAAAGGTGCAGGAGGAAAATTAATAGGTCAAAGAAAAAATATTTAAAAACTTTTTTTTTTTTTGCCAAAATTACTGTTGTAATGGATTCGAAAGTCAGCTGTACATAAATATTGTGTGTGTGTGTGGGTGTGTGTGTTTTATTTCCTGTTTGCCTGAAATGCTCTAAATAAATGACCTGATCACAGCTTGATAGTGAGACTTTCTTTACTTATTAAGTTTCAGTCCTCAGGTTGCAATGTGTCCCAGGGTGACATAAATACCGCAGATCTGATTGCATCAAAGGGCTGAAGGTAACATGATTATCAAGTCATCAGATTGGGTTACGTGGGCTGAACCATTGCAGGGTGCTTGGGAGCAAAAGGAAGGAGCAAGAAGAAATGCTGCAGAACACGATGGTATTTTGTTTTCATAAAAATCTGAATTAAAAATGAAGACACTGATAAATAGCATTTCTTACTTTTCAGGAGAGTGGTAATGCAATGTATAATTCTTATTTGTGTTTCTATATAATTTTATGAATACTGAATAGGAAGTACAGTATTATCATTCCTACTGATAAGTGTTTACACACACCGGGACATTTATGTGTGCGCATGACCGGCGAGTGCAGAGATACGCACTCTTGTTATAAAATAGCCTAGCTATATTTTTTTATTTTATTTATTTAACATTTTTATATACCGGCATTCGTAGGACACATCATGTCGGTTCACAAGTAACTGAGAAAGGAAATTACAATGAACGAGGATGAGGGGCTAACTGGGAAATGGATAATATACTAAGCTGGATAAAATATGGAAGTACAAGGAAAGAGTTAACGAGCAAGGGTACAACTTGCACATGTGCGCCAAATTTTAAGTAGATGCATGCGTAGGCACATAAATCCCATTTCTACGTACAAAGTCAGAGAATTTTAAAAGGGGCGTATGTCCACGCCATTGCCAGTTTAACAAGTTTGCCCCGTTAACGGCTAGGACCTCCAAACCCCCCCCCTGGTCTGATAACCTACACTCCCCCCCAGTTACCCCAGACCCTTTAAACCCCTCAGAAATGGCTCAGACTTTTTTTTTTTTTTAACTTGCATGTCACCAAATGCAGAAGTAAAGTTATGCAGCAGGGGACCTCTGTGCACGCTGGTACGTGTAAGTATTTTATGCGCACATCTCTTGGCCACAGGGGACCTCGGTGCGCTCTGGTACACGTAAATATTTTATGCGCACATCTCTTGGCCACAGGGGACCTCGGTGCGCTCTGGTACGTGTAAGTATTTTATACGCACATCTCTTGGCCACAGGGGACCTCGGTGCGTGCTGGTACGTGTAAGTATTTTATGCGCGCATCTCTTGGCCACAGGGGACCTCGGTGCGCTCTGGTACGTGTAAGTATTTTATGCGCGCATCTCTTGGCCACAGGGGACCTCGGTGCGCTCTGGTACGTGTAAGTATTTTATGCGCGCATCTCTTGGCCACAGGGGACCTCGGTGCGCTCTGGTACGTGTAAGTATTTTATGCGCGCATCTCTTGGCCACAGGGGATCTCGGTGCGCTCTGGTACGTGTAAGTATTTTGGGGTAGATTTTAAAAGAAGCGCGATCAGCCTACTTTTGCTTGCGCATCAGACTCAAGCAAAAGTACGCTGGATTTTAGTAGATACGCGCGGAGCCGCGCGTATCCACTAAAATCCTGGATCGGCGCGCGCAAGGCTATCGATTTTGTATAGCCTGCGCGCGCCGAGCCGCGCTGCCTCCCCCCGTTCCCTCCAAGGCCGCTCCGAAATCGGAGCGGCCTCGGAGGGAACTTTCCTTTGCCCTCCCCTCACCTTACCCTCCCTTCCCCTACCTAACCCACCCACCCGGCCCTGTCTACACCCCCCCCTTACCTTTGTCGGGGGATTTACGCCTCCCGGAGGGAGACGTAAATCCCCGCGCGCCAGCGGGCCTGCTGCGCGCCGGGCCGCGACCTGGGGGCGGGTACGGAGGGCGCGGCAACGCCCCCGGGCCGTAGCCACGCCCCGTACCCGCCCCCAAAACGCTGCCGACACGCCCCCGCAACGCCGCGCGCTCCGGCCCCGCCCCCCGACACGCCCCCCTCCGAGAACCCCGGGACGTACGCGAGTCCCGGGGCTCTGCGCGCGCCGGGAGGCCTATGTAAAATAGGCTTCCCGGCGCGCAGGGCCCTGCTCGCGTAAATCCGCCCGGTTTTGGGCGGATTTACGCGAGCAGGGCTCTGAAAATCCGCCCCTTTATGCGCGCATCTCTTGGCCACAGGGGACCTCGGTGCGCTCTGGTACGTGTAAGTATTTTATGCGCGCATCTCTTGGCCACAGGGGACCTCGGTGCGTGCTGGTACGTGTAAGTATTTTATGCGCGCATCTCTTGGCCACAGGGGACCTCGGTGCGCTCTGGTACGTGTAAGTATTTTATGCGCGCATCTCTTGGCCACAGGGGACCTCGGTGCGCTCTGGTACGTGTAAGTATTTTATGCGCGCATCTCTTGGCCACAGGGGACCTCGGTGCGCTCTGGTACGTGTAAGTATTTTATGCTCGCATCTCTTGGCCACAGGGGACCTCGGTGCGTGCTGGTACGTGTAAGTATTTTATGCGCGCATCTCTTGGCCACAGGGGACCTCGGTGCGCTCTGGTACGTGTAAGTATTTTATGCGCACATCTCTTGGCCACAGGGGACCTCGGTGCGCTCTGGTACGTGTAAGTATTTTATATGCACATCTCTTGGCCACAGGGGACCTCGGTGCGCGCTGGTACATGTAAGTATTTTATGCACACATCTCTTGGCTACAGGGGACCTCGGTGCGCGGCGCGCGCTGGTACGTGTAAGTATTTTATGCGCACATCTCTTGGCCACAGGGGACCTCGGTGCGCTCTGGTACGTGTAAGTATTTTGGGGCGAATTTTAAGAGCCCTGCTCGCCTAAATCCGCCCAAAACCGGGCGGATTTAGGCGAGCAGGGCCCTGCGCGCCGGGAAGCCTATTTTACATAGGCCTACCGGCGCGCGCAGAGCCCCGGGACTCGCGTAAGTCCCGGGGTTCTCCGAGGGGGGCATGTCGGGGGCGTGTCGGGGGTGGTCCCGGTCGTTGCGGCGTTTTCGGGGCGTGTCGGCAGGGTTTTGGGGGCGGGTACGGGGGCGTGGCTACGGCCCGGGGCGGTCCGGGGGCATGGCCGCGCCCTCCGTACCCGCCCCCAGGTCGCGGCCCGGCGCGCAGGAGGCCCGCTGGCGCGCGGGGATTTACGCCTCCCTCCGGGAGGCGTAAATCCCCCAACAAAGGTAAGGGGGGGTGTAGACAGGGCCGGGCGGGTGGGTTAGGTAGAGGAAGGGAGGGGAAGGGAGGGGAAGGTGAGGGGAGGGCGTTAGAGGATTCCCTCCGAGGCCGCTCCGATTTCGGAGCGGCCTGGGAGGGAACGGGGGTAGGCTGCGCGGCTCGGCGCGCGCCGGCTATACAAAATCCATAGCCTTGCGTGCGCCGATCCAGGTTTTTAGCAGATACGCGCGGCTCCGCGCGTATCTACTAAAATCCAGCGTACTTTTGTTTGCGCCTGGAGCGCAAACAAAAGTAGGCTATTCGCGCTCCTTTTAAAATCCGCCCCTTTATGCGCGCATCTCTTGGCCACAGGGGACCTCGGTGCGCTCTGGTTCGTGTAAGTATTTTATACGCACATCTCTTGGCCACAGGGGACCTCGGTGCGCTCTGGTACGTGTAAGTATTTTATGCACACATCTCTTGGCCACAGGGGACCTCGGTGCGTGCTGGTACGTGTAAGTATTTTATGCGCACATCTCTTGGCCACAGGGGACCTCGGTGCGCTCTGGTACGTGTAAGTATTTTATGCGCACATCTCTTGGCCACAGGGGACCTCGGTGCGCTCTGGTACGTGTAAGTAGACTTAGTTTTTGGGTACTTGCCAGGTTCTTATGGCCTGGATTGGCCACTGTTGGAAACAGGATGCTGGGCTTGATGGACCCTTGGTCTGACCCAGTATGGCATTTTCTTATGTTCTTATGTTCTTATGCGCACATCTCTTGGCCACAGGGGACCTCGGTGCGCTCTGGTACGTGTAAGTATTTTATGCGCACATCTCTTGGCCACAGGGGACCTCGGTGCGCTCTGGTACGTGTAAGTATTTTATGCGCGCATCTCTTGGCCACAGGGGACCTCGGTGCGCTCTGGTACGTGTAAGTATTTTATGCGCGCATCTCTTGGCCACAGGGGACCTCGGTGCGCTCTGGTACGTGTAAGTATTTTATGCGCGCATCTCTTGGCCACAGGGGACCTCGGTGCGCTCAGGTACGTGTAAGTATTTTATGCGCGCATCTCTTGGCCACAGGGGACCTCGGTGCGCTCTGGTACGTGTAAGTATTTTATGCGCGCATCTCTTGGCCACAGGGGACCTCGGTGCGCTCTGGTACGTGTAAGTATTTTATGCGCGCATCTCTTGGCCACAGGGGACCTCGGTGCGCTCTGGTACGTGTAAGTATTTTATGCGCACATCTCTTGGCCACAGGGGACCTCGGTGCGTGCTGGTACATGTAAGTATTTTATGCGCACATCTCTTGGCCACAGGGGACCTCAGTGAGCGCTGGTACATGTAAGTATTTTGGGGTGGATTTTCAAAGGGTTATGTGCGTAACCCTGAAAACCCACTCCTGCGTGCGCCGAGCCTATTTTGTATAGGCTCGGCGACACGTGCAAGCCCCTGGATGTGCGTATATCCCAGGGTTTCGTAAAAGGGGCGGGAAGGGGGCGGGTATGGGGTGGGGAGGGGGCAGGTTGGGGCCGGAGCCTCCAGGCACAGCGGCCATTTGCTGCTATGCTTGGGATTGCGGGCCGGCCATCGGCCGGCGCGTGCAATCTACGCCTGCCCAGAAGCAGGCGCAACTTATAGGACAAAGGTAAGGGGGGGGGGTTTAGGTAGGGCTGGGGAGCGGGTTAGGTAGGGGAAGGGAGGGGAAGGTGGGGGGGAGTGGAAGGAAAGTTCCCTCCAAGGCTGTTCCGATTTTGGAGCGGCCTCGGAGGGAACGGAGGAAGGCTGTGTGGCTCGGCGTGAGCAAATTGCACAATTGTGCACCCCCTTGCGCGCGCCGACCCTGGATTTTATAACATGCATGCGGCTGCGCGCGCATGTTATAAAATCGGGCATAGATTTGTGCGCGCCGGGTTGCGCGCACAAATCTACGCCCATGCATAGTTTTTAAAATCTGGCTCTTTATGCGCACATCTCCTGGCCACAGGGGACCTCAGTGCGTGCTGGTACATGTAAGTATTTTATGCGCACATCTCCTGGCCACAGGGGACCTCTG
The DNA here is from genome assembly GCF_901001135.1 of Rhinatrema bivittatum. NCBI lineage: Eukaryota > Metazoa > Chordata > Amphibia > Gymnophiona > Rhinatrematidae > Rhinatrema > Rhinatrema bivittatum. Next base: position 48,336,103 of record NC_042618.1, on the reverse strand, counting down.
TGCGCGCTGGTACGTGTAAGTATTTTATGCGCACATCTCCTGGCCACAGGGGACCTCTGTGCGCGCTGGTACGTGTAAGTATTTTATGTGCACATCTCCTGGCCACAGGGGACCTCTGTGCGCGCTGGTACGTGTAAGTATTTTATGCGCACATCTCCTGGCCACAGGGGACCTCAGTGCGTGCTGGTACATGTAAGTATTTTATGCGCACATCTCTTGGCCACAGGGGAGCACGGTGCGCGCTGGTACGTGTGTTTTATGTGCACAGCTCTCGGCCTCATCCTGAATTGCCTATGCCCTGCCCAGACCACTCTCGTACCCTGCCCCTTGTTGGAAACTTTTGAGATGTGTGCGCAGTGGGTATTACACAACTATCCGGGCACTTTTTAAAATAGGGTCAGTGACCTTAAGCCCAATTTATTTGCGCATCCCCTGAATGATGTGTGCACCGAGCTTTTAAAATTCACCTCAGACTGTGTACATATGAAAGAAATCTGAAATTTCTGACTTGGTCATCCAAAGTCACAGGGGGTTAAACAGCTGGAAAGACAGCAATGTCATCAGAACATATTTTTCATTACATTTTTTATTTTTTTTTTGCATTTTCCAAAATATTTTCATGAAGTAAATACAGATTTCTACTATCATCTTTTAGTAGAAAATGTTGATATCTGGTGAAGGAATTATAGCTTCTGAAAATATAGTGATCTGATTTTGGCTTCAGAATATTTGATTCTTGGTGGACAATTATAAAATTCTGTAGGGTAATATATTTCTAACCCCCAGACCAGGGTCCTCTTCATGGGGCACACTCTTAAACCTTTGGAGCTGAATACATTTCAAAGACTTCACTCTCTTGTTATTTACCCCTGGTGCATACAGGATTCTTCTATGGACAGGGCAGCGGGGGGGGGGGGGGGGGGACATCCTGGGTCATGCACATTAATCTCAAATTCTGTACAGTAGATTGTATTGATCATACTGGAAACGGATTTCTGTTTTAATGTGAGGTGTTGCTAAGTAGCTAAAAGATCCAGTGCGTGGGCCCATAAGCCATCCTTTTTCCCTCCCCTGAGATTCTGACAAGCAACTCAATCACAATCAAAGGCTTTGCCTTCCCCGAAGAACAAACCTAAAAAAACACGTAATTGGACATCACACAAATGATCTCTAATCAATGTCTCTTGACAGAAGAGCCGTCTAAGTAATAAAGAAACCCCTGGTCATTTTCAACCATCTAATAGGTAAAACTACCACTAAAATTATTCGAGACCATCAAGCAATAAGAATTCATCTATATGGGAATGTATATAGGATAGGACAGAATCCCAATATGAAACCTATACCTCATGTTCACAGAAACTCCCCCAACAAAAGGTGAAGAGCAGAACATGGACATTTCCCCTTATCACTCACAATAGAAAAATAATATTAAATTTCTGGTATCGCCTCAGTAACAGCAGCACAAACTTCATCCACACCCAGGAACATTGCATAATAATACAAAATACTATCCATACTACATAAAATAATATATGAAAACCAAACAAACTGGCTAAGCTCATCCATAAAAATGCAGAATCCAAACAGAAACCTCAGTTCAGCAAATAAAGGTTTATTAAAGATTCCACCTGCTCGTTTGAAACAACTCACCTCAACTCAAAAAAGAGCAATTTCTCTAGGAAGCCCTAAACTCTGGAACACCCTCCCAATCGAACTCAGAACACAAGAACATCTAAAAACTTTTAAAAAAGAGCTAAACACATGGATGTTTACGAAAGCATATTAACTCACCCAATGAATCTAAAGTTTATAAAATGACTCTCAAGATTATAAAATGTTATATTTCTATGTTAGCAACCTTATGACCCTTTTTGAAACCGTTATTCTTCAAAACTTTGTAAACCGTTGTGATGGCGAAACCAAATGACGGTATATAAAACTCAACAAATAAATAAATAAAATCTTGCAAAAAATGTACTCAGAACCTATAGGAAACCTGCCATGCCATAACACAAAACTACCAGACTCAAATAGTAAGAAACTTACATATGAAAAGGCAACACAGAAAATATTACACCACGACTTAAAACACCAATATGCCTTCTAATAGGAAAGCAGGCTGCTCTATTTCCTATTCAGAAAGTACAAGCTAGCAGAATACGTCACCTCAGTCATACATGCAGATCACAAACAGATCCTGACCAAATACAGAATAAAGTGATCATAAAGTAGAAATACAAATACGCTAACAAAAACTGAACTGGAAACTGCAAACATCAAACAATAAAATCAAGAAATATTAAACATCAGTCATAATAATAAATCTGTACTACTACAAAGAATAAATATTTCAAAATAGCATCCAATAATTTAATACTCATAAAAAATTTAAAAAATGTAATTTTACACCAATAAAATAATTCAAATGGCAAACACATCAAATAACAACCAATAATTAAACTCATATAAACAAAATTCCCCCGCTGTCTATAAATGGGAACTTTTTGATTTCCAGTCACCCAGAGATGTTTTAGATTAGTGGGGTAGCATGCACAAACCTTATTCTCTCTATATTATACACACACAAATGGCTACTTTTAAACTGGCACATGGGCGCACATGTGCATACGTTCGTCAGCCCATGCCCAGGGATGCGATCATTTTATAACGTGTGCATGTTATAAAATAGCCTGATTGTGCGCATATGTGTGTGCAATTTTAAGTGGATGCGCACCTGTGTGGAAGAAGAAGCATTTGTGTGCATAAGTGGGGGGATTTTAAAAGACACACATGCCAATGCCATTACCAGATTTACCAGTTCATTCCCAGGTCACCCAGGTAAGGAATAGGACTTCCAAACCCCTTTAGTTTACTAGCCTCCCTTCTCCCCTGTTAGCCCCGACTCTTAATCCAACTGCCTATTTATGTTAATTCTATAACTTACATGTCATCCATAGCAGAAGTAAAGTTATACAGCAGGGGATCCCGGCGCATGCCTATGCATGTAAGTTTTCGCGTACTACTTTCATGTTAAAATCCAGGCATGTCCATGCCCCACCCAGACCACACCTATGCCCCACCTCTTTTTTGGAACTTTTCATTTGTGCATGCAGTGGGAGATATGTGTGTACTTGGGCAGCTTTTAAAATCTGCTTGGCACACACCAGCCCAACATATCCATGCATCCCCTAATTGATGTGCGTGTCAAGTTTTTAAAATTCATCTTACATTCTGTAACATACACATGTTCATTCTCTTTCACATGGTCATACTTTCTCTCATACATACACTCTCATAAATACTTCCTCTCTGTATCTTACATACACTCACACACTCTCATAAATACTTTCTCTCTCTCTCACACACAACTACTCATGCTCTTATACAGATTTCTCTCTCATACACACAGATACGCTCTCATACACATATACTCTCATATGCAATTTCTCTCTTTCACATAAATATGCTTTCATGCATACTCTTTCTCTCTCTCACATACACACATACACACACACAAACAAGCGCTCTCATATACACTTTCTCTCATCATGGAGCTATTCAAATGACAATGGGGGGTGCAAATCTCACAAAGCTGGATCTCAGAGGGGCTTATAACCTTATTCATATTCGGAAGAGTGATGAGTGGAAGATTGTACATGGTGGCCCATGGAAAAGTAGCCTGCCTCCAATGCACTGGTATTGGAGGCAGGCTACTTTTCCATGGGCCACCCTGTATTTAACACAGGAGACAATCATCATGAGTATTTGGTCATGCCCTTTGGCCTTTGTAATGCTCCCGCCATGTTCTAGCATATAGTAAATGAGATCTTCCAGGACCTCCTGTATTCCCACATGGTCGTATACCTGGACAACATCCTTATCTTCTCACATTCCCTGGTACAGCTTCAAGAACAGGTGAAGCAGATGTTACTGGGAACACCATTTATATACAAAACTTAAAAAGTGTATATTTGAGCAAGAGGAGCTGCCATTCCTGGGTTACACAGTCCACCAATATGGACTACGAATGGACCTGGAGAAGGTTAAGGCAAGTCTGGACTGGCTGCGGGCCATGGGAATTAAGGCTTTGCAATGCTTCCTTGGCTTTGTGAATTACTATTGCCAGTTTGTGCATGGGTACTTCTCCTTGGCAGCTCCCCTTACTGACTTACCAAAAAGGGTGCAGATACCAGAAACTGGACCGACAAAGCCATTCAGGCTTTAAATAGCCTCAAAAAGGAGTTTCACTGAGACTCTTGTCTTCCCCATTCAGACCCTTTAAAACTCTTCATCATGGAGGTAGATGCCTTTGCCTTTGGGGTAAGGCCTGTTCTCTCTCTTGAACCTGATGCCATGCTTTTTCTTTTCCAAGAAATTCACCCTGGCGAAAAAGAATTATACGATTGTGGACCGGGAACTCCTGGCCATGTAATTAGTGCTGGAACAATGGCATCATTTATTGGAAGGGGCTAGACACCTGATCATGATCTATACAGACCACAACAATTTAGAATACCTACTGCAGGCCCAGTATTTGAACCCTTAGAAGGCCAGATGGTCATTATTCTTCAATTGCTTCAATTTCAAGCTTCAGTACCGCTCGGCAGAGAAAAATCAATGGGCACGTGCCCTATCTAGGTCTTTCGAGATTGAAGACTGCTCGAAGTCCCTTCACCACCTCATTGACGAGGAAAATGGTAGTCCTCGTTGTGGGAGAGGGTGCTTAATTGGGCCCAGAACTCCCATTTAACCAGACACCCTGGAGTCGCCAAAACACTGGAAATACTGCTCCACTATTATTTGTGGCCTCAATTAAAGAAGGATGTGCAACACTATGTAGAGTCTTGTATCATTTGCGCTGTTCACAAGAGCTCTTGTGCTCGACCTTGGGGGCCATTGCCATCCCCCAAAGAACCCTGGACTGTTAGATTCGTGGACCCTTGAGCCGGCTGGGACAGATGATGATGCACCATAGGAAGGCCCACAGTGGTGGTCACAGCCGGGAGGCGGCACAGAACAGGAGACCAGATCTTCATCACTGGAAGCCTGAGATCCCCCCAGGAGGAGCCCGTGAGGATCCAAGCCACTTGGACTTATAGTGATTTCCTGCGGTCGAGTATCCAAAGAGACGCCCTGAAGCGCGAAGATGTTGAAGCAGGTGCCAGGAGGCCAACTGGAACTTCACCACTGGAAGTCCGTGGTCCCCCTGGGAGGAGCCCGTGAGGACCCGAGCCGCTTGGACTTAGGTGGAGCCTCCTGGATACCAGGGAATGAGCCAGGGTCTGAAGCCAGGAACAGAAGCTGGAGTCAGAAGCCAGGAACAAGCCAAGGTCAGAAGCCAGGAACAAGCCGAAGTCAGAAGCCAGGATCTGCAACTAGTAACTCAGGACGAGTGAACCTCGTTGCAAGGCAAGGAACAGGAACAGCTGCTGAGTTAATATACCTTGCCGGCGTCTGACGTCATCCAGAGGGCCGGCTGAAGTTTCCCGCCATGGCTCCTTTAAATTTTGTGCCCCTGTGCGAGCGCGCGTCTAAGGGGGCGGGACCAGCAAAGGACGTCGGCGGCGTCTCCCTCACCAAGGGAGCGCCGCGCAGAGGAGCCAGCCAGGCCCGAGCAGGCCTCAATGATACAGCCGCCGCTGCGAGGGAACCCGCGGTAAGAGGGAGACCAGCCCGCGAACCTCCGCGGGTTGGGCGCCTAACATGGACCTACCTGGCTACTGACTTTGTCACTGACCTTCCCCTCCCTAATGGTTGCACAACCATCTGGCTAGTGGTGGATCACTTCTCCAAGATGGCTCACTTCACAGCTCTCTCTGGACTTCCATCAGCACTGGAATTAGCCCACCTTTTTGTCCAACACTTCTTCTGTCTACATGGGCTACCTTCTCATATTCTCTCTGATCAAGGAGTTCCGTTTACTGCACACTTCTGGAAAAGTCATTGCAAAATGTTTGGGATCTCCCTGGTCTTTACCTCTGCATATCATCCACAAATCAATGACTAAACAGAGAAAATCAATCCAGTCGTAGAGGGGTTCCTGTGGGCCTCTGTTAATGAGTGTCAGGACGACTGGGCCTCACTTCTTTCCTGGGCAGAGTTCTACCACAATAACCATGTAGGAAGTTCATTGGGATCAATGCCTTTTCAGATCATGTGTGGCAGACACCCATGGGTACTACTCCCTATCCCAGTGTCAGTCCCTTGTTCAGCAGCCAACACTATGAGCCAGGACCTCAACAAATTATGTCAGAAGACGTGCCAGCTTCTTACCACAGCTGCCAACAGATTTAAGAAGTAAATGGACAAAAGGCACCAGCTGGCACCACAATTCAAACCCAGGGAATTGGTTTGGCTAAGTTCCTGTAACTTTCTTTTCAAGATGTCCTCTGCCAAGTTTGTACCATGGTTTGTTGGGCCATTCCCCATTGTCCATCAAGTGGGTTTAGTAGCCTACCGGTTGAAGCTCCTGCCTACTCTCAAGGTCCATGATGTCTCTCCTCAAACTCTTGGTTAGGTTGTGGCCTTCTTGGTCTTCTCCTAGACCAATAAAGGTGATTTTAGAAGAGGATACTGAATATGAGGTCCAGGAGATTCTAGATTCCAAAAGACATTGTCTTGGAAAGCTTTTGGTCCCAAAAAGAATTTTTGGGAACCAGCTTCCAATATCTAAGCCCCTTGGACTCACTAAGGAGTTTCCCAATGATTTGCTCTGAAAACTACGCCAAGAGGTCTGAGGAGGGGGCTTAGAAGAGGGGGTACTGTAATAATAAGCCAGTGACAGGACAGCTCCATGACTGGCTGATTCACCCTGGAATACCACAATATCGTCACCAGCAGGAATGCTGTCAACACCATTCGAGGATGCTGCCATGTGTATCTGCTCCTCCTGGGCCTCCCCTAGGTATATGGTGTAATTAAAAGGCTTATGGCGAGAGAGCAATGCGGCACCCGGTGGTGATCTCACTTGCTTGGCCCCATCCCCACCTCAGCAAAAGGTCTCCTGCCTAGCCTGCAGTGCATGTTGTTATTCTTCATGTGTTGCCTTCTTACCTTGTCTTGCTCCTTTGTCTCTCCTTGTTTTGTCTTGCCTTGTCCTGCTGCCTTGTGTCCTTTGCCCTTCTCCTTCATGCCCTATCTTCCTCAGTCCTGCTCTGGTCCACCGTAGTCTTGATCCTCTTCTTCTGCCTGCCTGCCTGCCACCTATACCTAGTAGCAACCAAGAAGATAAGATCGGTATAACAGGGATTCTTTATTAGCAGATGTGGTACAGCTTTTAATTTCAACTGTACCACATCTGCTAATAAAGAATCCTTGTTGTACCAATCTTATCTTCTTGGTTGCTACTTTGCCACATTGGATCGGCTTCCGTATTGTTCCCTGGGTGCCTGCCACCTAGTACTGAATTTTGCTATGGATTCAGACCACTCTCTTGCCTGCCACCGAATACTGACCTCTGTTATTGACCGGGACTACACTCTTGCTTGCCGCCTACCCTGATCTTGGCTTGGACCCAGATGCTATCTACTTGCTGCCTGCCCTGACCATTGCATATACCTGGTCTCTCTCAAATTGCTCTTTAAGGGACACTCCTAAGCCTTGCCGGCCCCTAGAATTCAAAGGCTCAACCTGCGGTAAACCAGGCTGGTATAGGTAAAGCGCCAGTTCGAGTTCCTGTAAGGATGCATCTGCCAACTGTCAGCTTGGGCCTAGTGGGTTTTGCTTCTAGGCTGCATCAACCATGCCACAGCCTAAGGGCTCACAATTGTGACAGACAATAATGGGTTGAATTAGCAAAAATTTGAAACTTGTGAGCAATAGCATTAATCATCAAGACTTCAGTCTTGACAATTAAAACTTCTGAGCAATAGTGCCAAACTTGAGCTAATTAAACTCCTTTTTTGAGTCATTAATATTTATTTATTCAAGCATTTTATATACCATCGTTCCAAAAGAAGATCACAATGGTTTACATGATCAGCCTTCATATTCTTGATCAACAGTCACATACTGTGTGGCAACATTCACATTCTAGGTGAGCACCATAACAAATCCATATTCTAGATCATGATCATATATATTCTAGGACATTGCATTAATAACTATAGAATCTAGTCATATTTATACATTTTTTTTTGGTTGACACAAATCCCAATTCTGATTCTGCTAACATTACACTTAACATCGAACATTACTTGTTGTTCACTCCAGTGCTTTTGTCTCTGGTATTGATGTTGGAGGTATCGGCATTTTGGTATTTTACGTTAAATCATATGCATTTCTAAAGAGCCATGTTTTCAGTTCTCGCTTTAAACTATTTCTATCTGTTATCTGACGTAAAGACTGGAAGAGAGTTCCACAACTTGGGGCCTGCTATGGAAAACATTTGGTCTCTTATTTGCGTTAGGTGTGTGTTCCGAGTGGAAGGCACCATTAGAAGACCTTTGTTTTGTGATCTTAGGGCTCTTTGTGGTGTGTAATGTTGAATTGTCACTTCTAATAAACAAAGGCTAATATTGTTGATGATATTGAAAATTAGAGTTAATACTTTGTAGTGAATTCTGGATTGTACTGGAAGCCAGTGTAATGCTATCAGCAAGGGAGTGATGTGTTCGAATTTCCTTGTCCCTAATCTAGCAGAGGCATTTTGAAATAGCTGTAGTGGTTTTAGTAGATTTGAGGGTAGGTCTAGTATTAGAGAGTTATAGTAATCCAAGTTCGTGAATATTAGTGTTTGTAGAACAGTGTAGAATTCCTGTGTTTTTAGCAATGGTTTTAGCCCATGTAAGATTCTCAGCTTGGCGTATCCTGTTTTGATTTATTTGCTTAAATACTTTTTCATAGTGAAGTTCTCATTGACCTTAATTCCTAGGTCTCGTACATGTTCTGAGGGTGTAATATTAATGATTCCTAGGTCTAGGGTTGGTGATTTAATTATCATGTTATCTCTCCTTAAGCACACAATTTGAGGATTTTTTTGAGTTTAGCGTCAATTTCAGTTGAGAACGTTTTTGTTGTATTTCCTTCATATATGTTGATAGAGAAAATGCAGTTTTTTCGACTGTTTTGTTGAACGGTATGTAGAATTGTATGTCATCTCCATATAGGAAGAAGTTGATGCTTAGATTCACTAGTAATGTGCAAATAGGCAGCAAATATATGTTGGATAGTGTGGCTGAGAGTGCTGAACCTTGGGGGACACCTGTATCGTTTGAGAACATAAGAACATAAAAAAACCAAAAATAAATAAATAAATAAACATAAGAAAATGCCATACTGGGTCAGACTAAGGGTCCATCAAGCCCAGCATCCTGTTTCCAACAGTGGCCAATCCAGGCCATAAGAACCTGGCAAGTACCCAAAAACTAAGTCTATTCCATGTAACCACTGTTAATGGCAGTGGCTATTCTCTAAGTGAACTTAATAGCAGGTAATGGACTTCTCCTCTGAGAACTTATCCAATCGTTTTTTAAACACAGCTATACTAACTGCACTAACCACATCCTCTGGCAACAAATTCCAGAGTTTAATTGTGCGTTGAGTAAAAAAGAACTTTCTCCGATTAGTTTTAAATGTGCCCCATGCTAACTTCATGGAGTGCCCCCTAGTCTTTCTATTATCCGAAAGAGTAAATAACTGATTCACATCTACCCGTTCTAGACCTCTCATGATTTTAAACACCTCTATCATATCCCCCCTCAGCCGTCTCTTCTCCAAACTGAAAAGTCCTAACCTCTTTAGTCTTTCCTCATAGGGGAGCTGTTCCATTCCCCTTATCATTTTGGTAGCCCTTCTCTGTACCTTCTCCATCGCAATTATATCTTTTTTGAGATGCGGCGACCAGAATTGTACACAGTATTCAAGGTGCGGTCTCACCATGGAGCGATACAGAGGCATTATGACATTTTCCGTTTTATTCATCATTCCTTTTCTAATAATTCCCAACATTCTGTTTGCTTTTTTGACTGCCGCAGCACACTGAACTGACGATTTCAATGTGTTATCCACTATGACACCTAGATCTCTTTCTTGGGTTGTAGCACCTAATATGGAACCCAACATTGTGTAATTATAGCATGGGTTATTTTTCCCTATATGCATCACCTTGCACTTATCCACATTAAATTTCATCTGCCATTTGGATGCCCAATTTTCCAGTCTCACAAGGTCTTCCTGCAATTTATCACAATCTGCTTGTGATTTAACTACTCTGAACAATTTTGTGTCATCTGCAAATTTGTTTATCTCACTCATCGTATTTCTTTCCAGATCATTTATAAATATATTGAACAGTAAGGGTCCCAATACAGATCCCTGAGGCACTCCACTGTCCACTCCCTTCCACTGAGAAAATTGCCCATTTAATCCTACTCTCTGTTTCCTGTCTTTTAGCCAGTTTGCAATCCACAAAAGGACATCGCCACCTATCCCATGACTTTTTACTTTTCCTAGAAGCCTCTCATGAGGAACTTTGTCAAACGCCTTCTGAAAATCCAAGTATACTATATCTACCGGTTCACCTTTATCCACATGTTTATTAACTCTTTCAAAAAAGTGAAGCAGATTTGTGAGGCAAGACTTGCCCTGGGTAAAGCCATGCTGACTTTGTTCCAGTAAACCATGTCTTTCTATATGTTCTGTGATTTTGATGTTTAGAACACTTTCCACTATTTTTCCTGGCACTGAAGTCAGGCTAACCGGTCTGTAGTTTCCCGGATCGCCCCTGGAGCCCTTTTTAAATATTGGGATTACATTAGCTATCCTCCAGTCTTCAGGTACAATGGATGATTTTAAAGATAGGTTACAAATTTTTACTAATAGGTCTGAAATTTCATTTTTTAGTTCCTTCAGAACTCTAGGGTGTATACCATCCGGTCCAGGTGATTTACTACTCTTCAGTTTGTCAATCAGGCCTGCCACATCTTCTAGTTTTACCGTGATTTGATTCAGTCCATCTGAATCATTACCCATGAAAACCTTCTCCATTACGGGTACCTCCCCAACATCCTCTTCAGTAAACACCGAAGCAAAGAAATCATTTAATCTTTCCACGATGGCCTTATCTTCTCTAAGTGCCCCTTTAACCCCTCGATCATCTAACGGTCCAACTGACTCCCTCACAGGCTTTCTGCTTCGGATATATTTAAAAAGGTTTTTACTGTGAGTTTTTGCCTCTACAGCCAACTTCTTTTCAAATTCTCTCTTAGCCTGTCTTATCAATGTCTTACATTTAACTTGCCAATGTTTATGCTTTATCCTATTTTCTTCTGTTGGATCCTTCTTCCAATTTTTGAATGAAGATCTTTTGGCTAAAATAGCTTCTTTCACCTCCCCTTTTAACCATGCCGGTAATCATTTTGCCTTCTTTCCACCTTTCTTAATGTGTGGAATACATCTGGACTGTGCTTCTAGAATGGTATTTTTTAACAATGACCACGCCTCTTGGACATTTTTTACTTTTGTAGCTGCTCCTTTCAGTTTTTTTTAACAATTTTTCTCATTTTATCAAAGTTTCCCTTTTGAAAGTTTAGCGCGAGAGCCTTGGATTTTGCACACTGTTCCTCTTCCAGTCATTAAATCAAATTTGATCATATTATGATCACTATTGCCAAGCGGCCCCACCACCGTTACCTCTCTCACCAAGTCCTGTGCGCCACTGAGAATTAGATCTAAAATTGCTCCCTCTCTCGTCGGTTCCTGAACCAATTGCTCCATAAAGCTATCATTTATTCCATCCAGGAATGTTATCTCTCTAGTGTCCCGATGATACATTTACCCAGTCAATACTGGGGTAATTGAAGTCTCCCATTATTACTGTGCTACCAATTTGGTTAGCTTCCTTAATTTCTCTTATCATTTCACTGTCCGTCTCACCATCTTGACCAGGTGGACGGTAGTATACCCCTATCATTATAGTCTTCCCCGACACACAAGGGATTTCTACCCATGAAGATTCAATTTTGTATTTAGTCTCATGCAGGATGTTTATCCTGTTGTACTCTATACCATCCCGGACATAAAGCGCCACACCTCCTCCCGGGGGCTGCTCTCTGTCATTTTGATATAATTTGTTCCTCGGTATAGCACTGTCCGATTGGTTATCCTCTTTCCACCATGTCTCTGAGATGCCAATTAAGTCTATATCATCATTCACTGCTATACATTCTAATTCTCACATCTTACTTCTTAGACTTCTGGCATTAGCATACAAACATTTCAAAGTTTGTTTTTTGTTTGTATTTTCATTCTGCTTTTTAATTGATAGGGGTAAGTTAGAAATGTTTAGCTCAGGTGAGTTTTTAGTTACAGGCACTTGGACTATTTTTCTAATTAATGGAACCTCACTGTCGGGATGCCCTAATTCTAAAGCATCATTAGTATCCTTTAAAGATACATCTCTCCGAACCATGCGCTGCTGAGCGACTGTCGGCTTTCCCCTTTGTTCTAGTTTAAAAGCTGCTCTATCTCCTTTTTAAAGGTTAGCACCAGCAGTCTGGTTCCACCCTGGTTAAGGTGGAGCCCATCCCTTCGGAAGAGACTCCCCCTTCCCCAAAAGGTTCCCCAGTTCCTAACAAAACTGAATCCCTCTTCCTTGCACCACCGTCTCATCCACGCATTGAGACTCCGGAGCTCTGCCTGCGTCTGGTGACCTGCGCATGGAACAGGGAGCATTTCAGAGAATGCTACCCTGGAGGTTCTGGATTTAAGCTTTCTACCTAAGAGCCTAAATTTGGCTTCCAGAACCTCCCTCCCACATGTTCCTATGCCGTTGGTGCCCTCATGTACCAAACAGTCTAACTTTAGTTAGTCAGCCTGAGTGACTCACTGCTCTCTTGGTTAACAAATGTTGGTCCCTATTCAAACCCAATCACACTACCTCAACACCTTTCCAAGGTGAGTAACTGAGCTGAACTATTCAACTGTTTTACTTAGGTATACACTGCTCCTAGCTTATTTCTAGCTTCTGGCTACTTTTTGGGGTTTTCTTTTTTGTGTGGTTTTTTTTACAATGCAAACACTCAGTTTGTATTAAATACAAACACTCAGTTCTTTAAAAGTCTGCAAAACACTCAGTTCTGCAGACTTTTAAAAATAAACACACTACCTACTGCTTACTAGCTACTTTATTGACTGACTATTTAAAAATATAAACACTCTAACTTGTTTATTCACTGCCTTTCTGACTATTAAAGACACAAACACACTAAATAATATTCCCAAATAGTTAACTTTGCCCCAATACTTTTAAAAAAGACAATGTCCCAAGCAAAAACTTACTGATTCCTTTCAGCCACCAGCAAGGTGATCCTCTTCTCTCAGTGTTCCCACTGGAATCTCACAAGGTGTCAGAAATTTGATTACCCAGCTTGACTTAGAATGTCCTATCTTTTAGGAAGAGAACCATTTGTTAACATTTCTGTCTATTTGAATTTCTCTTAGTTGGTGGCATAGAAGATATAGTCAACTGTGTCAAACGCAGCTGTTAGATCAATTAGTACCAAGATATAAGATTGATTGTTATTAAACCCTTGTAGTACTGGGTTGGCTAAGGAAATGAGTAGGGTTTCTGTTGAGCGTTTGTTTCTGAATCTGAATTAGTTTGGGTACAGTATATTGTCTTCTAGGTAGTTCTCTAACTGTGATAATTCTGATTTTTCTAGGACTTTATAGCTGGATTTTCTAAGGTCACAGACCTTAGAAAATCCGGCGGTAACGCGGGGGGAGGGGCAGGCCTGCGAAAGCTGGCAGCCATCGCACCACTGTGGTGCACTGGCGTCGGCTTTCGCATCGAATAACTACACCATAAAAGGTGTAGTTATTCAGCATGAAATTGGCAGTGATAAAGGTCCTTACCTTTTGCCTCCAGAGATGTCTGCGCAGTGTCTGCCCTGGTGCCACCCCGACTCCTCTTCTTCCGGGTCCGACTCTGCCCCCATTTAGTGATTGCACGCGAAAAGGGACTTTTCGCGTGCGTTCGCTTTTGAAAATGACCCCCTTAGCGATAAAAGGCAGGCTGGAAATTGGTCGGTAATTGTCCCAATCATTGAATCTGCCAGTTTTAATTTTTAGGATTGGTTTAATCACAGCTTGTTTTGCCTTATCAGGGATTAATCCCTCAGCTAGCAAGTGGTTTATTATAGTTGAAAATATTGGAGTTATTACGCTGTTCACTGTTTTCAGGGTAATTGCGGGGGTAGGGTTCAGTGGGTGGTAGCAGGCTTAATTTTTGTGATGATTTGGTTTATTTCAAGTTTAGATACTGGGTCGAATGAGCTCCATTTTACTTTTTCATGTTTTTCTTCATGTTCTTTTGTTGTTAAGCATGTAGAGAATTGTGATGTTAGTGTATTGATTTTTTTTTTAACAGCGAGGTAGCAGATTTGTTGCATTAGTTTTTAGAAAAGTCATGGTTTTTTGATGTGGAGGAGGATGGTTCCTTGATTAGGTTTTTTACTGTTTCAAAGATTAATCTGGAGTTAAATATAACACCAGGAATCTGTTTAGCATAGTATTCCTTTTTTTTTGGCTCATTTGTTCTCGGTATTTTGTTAATAGGGATTTCTTTTTTTCTAGTGATGCTGTAGATTGGTATTTTTTCCATTGCTTTTAGGATTTTCTCAAGGTCTGTTTAGTGTGCCTTAGTTCTTCGCTGGACCAAGGTTTTTTTGTTTAGTTGTGTTTCCTTTATTTTCGAATGTTTTTTGGTTTGGATTGGGCATAGGGTATCCACTATTTTATCCCAGGAGTCAAAAGATGAGGTGGTATTATCAAGATCAAACTCAATTATTTTGTTTTTAATATTTTCTTCAAGTGTTTCTGGTTCTTTTTTTCTGTTAGTGAAGGATTGGTTGTTATGTGAGTTTGTTTGTTGTATGGTGAAGAGAGTTATTTCTGCCTTTGGCTTGGATTCATCATTCCTCTCAGAATGATGAATCCTTCGAAAATGGGAGGCGGGGGGGGCGGGCCTGCAAAAGCCCGCAGCCTTCGCACCACGGTGGTGCGCCGGGTGCCGGCTTTCGCACCGAATAGCGCCACCGTGAAAGGTGGTACTATTCAGTGCACTACTGCCGACGATAATGTTAGTAACATTATCGCCGGCAGCGAAGACACCGCCGACTCCGCCACTTTCTGCCACGACTCCTCCCCTCCCCGCCTCAACTCCTCCCCTCCCCCTAATTTGCATTCTAATCGCATGCGAAAAGGCCCTTTTCGCATGTGATAGAGGCTTATCACACGCGATACAGCCGTATCGCATGCGATAAGCCTTTGATAAATGACCCCCTTTATTAGCTAGTGATCAGACCAGGATAATATTTCGCGAGAAGAATTGATTATGTAGTTATTGTGACTGACAAAAATTAGGTTGAGGATGTGTCCTGCTTTATGGGTGGGGTTGGCTATAAATTGTGACCAACCCATGGCTTCCATGGTATCTAACAAAATTTCACATGCTGAGATTTAGGTGTGCTGCTACATGAAGGTTAAGGTTACGTAGTGTGGAAATCACATAGACTTCAGTTTTTGAAACTTTTTCTTTTATTTTCTGGAACTCATTAAATTACTCTTCCCACTTCTCAATTATGCAATCCCTGATTTTGAAGGTGTAGCCAGGGGTTTCCTAGCTCATGCACATACCTATGCTATTAAAATAATCTCAGATGGGTATGTAAACATATAATGCTGCCCAGGGCAGAAATAATGAATCCCACAACAAGATGTTGAATGTAAGTCCTGTATAACCACTTATAAAAGTTACTGTAGCAATGATGCATCACAAGGAAAGTGCATTTTGCTAATGAATATAGACTATTTTGGGAAACAGAATCATGCATTCATAAATATATGAGAAAGCAGACATTTGGAATCAATGCTTTGATTTTGGACATAGGCATCGAGTTGACTGCTTTTGATTTTGACAAACAAGTTATCTTGACTGTACATTTAGATGCTGCTCAGCCCAGTAATAGATGAATCCTCATTATTTTGGCAGCCCTGGAAGATGATTTTGCTGTCTTCTGTACCAATTAAGACTGAAGAAAAGACTGAAATGCATTTTCAACAACAACAAAAAAATTTGGAAAATTGTGAACACTTGGCAATGCATACAAGTAGAGAGAAGAGTTGACAAGATCCAAGTGGGTTGCTCTAGCAGAATTAATAACATAGCAACATATGCATGTGATGTAATTGTAAACTGGTATTTATCTATAAGTTTTATATGAATTATGTATTAAAAGTGGGATGGCTGAATGCAATATGGCTATGCTATTGAATAATGATTCATTGTATAATTATGCAAACAAATTAAAACTGATAACTGAAGAAAAGGGAAATGTTACCAAAGAAAAGACCTAGGAGAAACAAATGAGGTAAAGAGGCTGATATGAAGAGGTGTAAGTAATAGCCAAAAGTTACATTTTCATGAGATGAGTATTTTTATAGTACGAAGAAAAGGAATGGTAAAATTTATTGTAACCTGCCTAGCATGACAAACTATAGGCAGGATATAAGTTTTTAAAATAAATAAAAATAGTTATTGCTGTACTTCATGAAAACCCATAAGCCAAATATTTCTAGGCAAGATTTAATGAAAAAATGAAACTTAAAAAAAATATATATATAAAGTAAATTACAGTAGTTGCTAATAGTTAAAATGAGCAGCATAGCTTTTGTGATAGACCATTGTGGATGTTAGACGGGATCATAGAAACACAGAAATGATGGCAGAAAAAGACCAAACAGTCCACCCACTCTGCCCAGCAAGCCCATGGCAGCACCCGCCGCGCTGTAGAGATCACCCCCATACTGATCAGTTTCTGAGACTGTAAAAGTCAGGGCCCTTGTTTATTGCTGTCTGAGTCCAATTCCCCATTATCTCTTGCTGCTGAAGCAGAGAGTAATGTTGGAGTTGCATCAAAAGTATCAGGCTTATTAGTTAAGGGTAGTAACAGTTGCATCAGCAAGTTACCTCCATGTTTATTTGTTTCCCCAGACTGTAAAAGTCAGGGTCATTATTAGTTGCTGTCTGAATCCAAATCCCCTTTTGCTATTTTCCTCTTGCCATTGAAACAGAGAGCGATGTAGGAGTTGCATAAACAGTTGAAGGCTTATTGGTTAAGGGTAGTAACCGCCGCACCAGCAAGTTACCCCCTTACACCTTTTTCTTCATTTCCATTCTCTAGTTTTTAGGTATCCACAGTGTTTATCCCATGTCCCTTTGAATTATTTCACTGTTTTTGTCTTCACCACCTCCTCCAGAAGGGCATTCCAGGCATCCACCACCCTCTCTGTGAAGAAATATTTCCTGACATTGGTTCTGAGTTGTCCTCCTTGGAGTTTCATTTCATGACCCCTAGTTTTATTGTTTTCTTTCCAATGGAAAAGGTTTGTTGATTTTCCCTATATGCATCACCTTGCACTTGTCCACATTAAATTTCATCTGCCATTTGGATGCCCAATCTTCCAGTCTTGCAAGGTCACACCTTTGCCGTTTTGATCTACTGCAGAGCACAAATATGGGACCAGCTCTTCTTAATAGCAGGATGTAACCATAAGGAAAACAGTGTTGCCAGGAAAAATACATGAATAATA
Source organism: Rhinatrema bivittatum (assembly GCF_901001135.1). Classification (NCBI taxonomy): domain Eukaryota; kingdom Metazoa; phylum Chordata; class Amphibia; order Gymnophiona; family Rhinatrematidae; genus Rhinatrema; species Rhinatrema bivittatum. Next base: position 48,318,508 of record NC_042618.1, on the reverse strand, counting down.
GAACAGCATAACTGAAGGACAAACATTATCAATTATTATGTTCTCCTATTAAAACCTTATGCATTTATTTTTAGTGGCACCATTATTTTCCTTTTGGTTACATGTGTATGTGTATTAGGCTGTGGTTCTCCACTTGTTTAGCAGTCTAGCTTTTGCTGCTTAATTCTACAGTTCTGCTTTTTTCTTACATGCTCGGTGGTAAGATAACACAGGAGATGCAGAAGTGTTGCCCATAAAGTGGCCTCCTTCATGCACCAGACTTGGATCAGGCACCATTAGCCTTGCCTGTCTCGCTACCACTGCATCAACGGTTTGCTGACTCACAGCAGGTGGAGTGCGTTGATTTGCACTGAGAAGGGGCCACAGTGGAGTCTTTTATAAATCTATTCATTGAAAGCAGGCGTCTCTTCTGTTTTTATGCGTGATTGGATCCTGGACTTCACGTCAATTCGCTGCAAGTAGCAATAATCCGTTTATTCGAAGATCATTGTTACCGGACAAGAGGTGGTGGGGGGAAGGTGGTGACTTTCACAAAGAGAATAGCGAAGGAAGCATTATTTTCTGAGACATCAAAAGTTTTTTGTCTTTTTGTTTTTAAACAGCCGTCCTGTAAGGTGCATTATTACCGTGCTAGCGTCAGATTTCCTCATGTATAGGCCATTTATATACTTAAGGCTCTCTGAGCACATACTCAAGTCAAGTGCTGTGCCAAGTAACCTAGAATTTATATGCTTTACAGGCATAAAGTCTTCTATTTGCTTCTTAATTACAGGGCTGAGTGCACAATTAAAATTTCAGCTAAGCCCCTACATGCATGGAATGTAACACCACAACACATTATCTCACCATAAAGGCAACTTATAAAAGCTGCATACAGTAAGAATGAGTAATAAACTACAACAGACACTAATAAGAAAGGAACGACTGCTTTATAGGGGCAAATAATTAGTCATTTGACGATTATGTTCCTGCTAATAAAGACATAATTTTTCTATCAGAAACCAAGACTATTTCAGATCTTGACTTCCAGTTAATGTGGTTTAGACCATCTGCTGAAAATCGCAAGGAGGACAGACCTGTAATATAGTATTTCAAAGGCTGTGTTTGTTAGCTGATTCTTCTATTTTCATTTGAGGATTGATCCTAAATTAGAATGCATGGAACGCTGCAGAAATTACGGAACTAAGGGCTTGGCGTGCATATAGAGTTATTTTTCTCGCTCATCATTGCAGCCTGCACGCTGAGCATTTGTTTGGGATGTGAATGGGCTGAGCAGCTTGCTCTTAGCTTGTTGCAGGTCAGAGCCAGGGAGTCTGCATGCTCTGGAGACCTAGGCAAGCAGAAGAGTGAAGCTAGGAACCGGAGCATCATTTGTGATTTTAGTCTTCGGCGCTTCCCTTCTACTGCTCCATCAAGCACTGCAAAATGCAAGTGCTGTCAGTGCCAGCAGCCTCCTTCAAGACCGTACGCCCCTCTCTAAAAAGCTATCAGAGAGCTGTGTGACTGTGATTGCAATAGACTGCTTCCTCCTACACAACTTTTAAAAAATGCAGGCACAGCTTAATAGTTGGGGCATTAAACTACAAATCAGAAGAAATCCTGGGATGCAATCCTGGTCAGTTTTTTCTCTTCACCTCCCTGTGTCTCAGTTTACAAAGGTGTAGAGGAGTAATAATAATAATATCATTGTTTATTGTCCCATTCTTTCTTCTGGATGCTTGCTGGCATCCCAAATACCAAAAAAATAGGCTGATGGAGCCGTCATCCCAGAAAATGAATGGTTTCAGACACAGAACTAATTGTATCTGTATGTAACATGTCCCCTCTATTTTTTCTTGATTTTTTTCCCCCCAGAGATTGCATTTACTGGTTCTGTTAAACACTAAACCAATTTCCCTTTGTAATAGCGAATTCCTGCTTAATAAAACAAGTCACTGCCCAGCAGTACGGTTTCAGTCGGAACATGCCTTTCGCTTTCAGTAAGTGAGATGGGGAAGGGTGTGCTCTGCTTACGTCTTCTGAACACTAAAAGGAATTTTTGCTTAACAGCCCAGAGGTAAAGCAAAGGTTTGAAGGAATGACCTACTGTAACCCAAATGCTGCCAGTTCAGCGCTGGGAACCAAGGATATTCTCTCCCATGACAACTGTACTCCAAACAGGAACAAGAAACAGGGAAACAAAGTCAGACAATCTCAGGAATATGTTTGCTGCTATATTAGTTTAACAAGTTAAGAGAAAGCATAATGGTGCTCTTGTCTTCTGCTTTTTCCTTCCCCCTCTCGATAGCATGTTGCAGCTGGTTAAAAGTCTAATAGTCTACCTTAAGCTGCATTTATTAGTTTTGGATACTTTTCATGTCACTTTTTGCACGTCCTTTTTTCCTTTTTTTTTCTTGTGTCTTTCTTAATCAAATTAAAATTAAAAAGTCTCCCAGGAGATCTTTTAACATTCGAATGCAATGGGGAGAGCAGGGTTGTGGAGGGAGGGGGGAATGAGGTGTGGAGGGGGATGGAAACAAGCCTACAACAGTGTTGGCATAAATTTAGATGTCAATCAACCCTCAACCAGAGGTTCCCAGCTCCAGTCCTTGAGGTCCACAATGAGGGCTGGTTTTCAGGATAATTAGAGATGAATATAAAATACATCTATCTGTGTACAGTTAGTCTAAGAACCAAGGTAATTTGCATATTTTGGTTGCTCAAAAAAGAAAAACCAGAGCCGATTGCTTACCTGAAGGACCAGAGTGGTGTGTATGTCTTCTCTGTGCTGGATTTATTTCTCAACCTGATCCTAAAGCTTTGCCTAAAAAGTCTTCTTTGCAGGATATCTACCACGTTTATGCATGAAATATATTTGCTTTTGTGTCAATTATCTGAAAATGAATAAGCAATTTTTCTTCCTTAAAAACTCTCATAGCAATTCATCTACTTTTGATTACAGTAGTTCAATAATATATCATTGGCTTTCTTGCAAAAAATACATTCAAGTATTGCTGTATCTGGAGTATATATATTAAAAATGCCTTTTTAAATCACATCTGATTATCTGAAACTTTGATCCTCAGATTCTAACTAGTTCCCAATTAGTTCGGATAATTCCAATCTGCTGAATTTTGAAATGAACAGGCAAACACAGGCCATCTATATACTGTGCTAATTTAAAAACCGATGTTTCATTTCTCAAAATACAAAATTGTATTTTTAAGATGCTTAAAGCAGCCCAAAATAAAGCTGTTGGGGGTCTCTGAATTTTGCCATCTCTACTTGAGGGAGAATTCGGAATAAAAGAACAGAGCCCAGGAGAGGGGCCAAAAATGTCATGAGAACAACTCTCCCAGCAGACAAAATATGTTGGGTCTAACAGACCATCTTACACCGGTCTAGTTGATGTTTCCCAAATCTGCTTGAATCCAATTTTAATCACAAAAAAAAACCCCCAAAAAAACAACTGAAAATAAGTGGCCTGGAATGAAAATTCTATTCACCACAAGATTTAGGAAACATTAACTGAACTGGTGCATGAGGTCCGTTGCAGACATATTTTGTTTCTTCAGGGAGGTGCCATCACCTGGCAAAGAAGACAAGGTGAAATACGCAGTAGGGCACAAAGCTTTGAAAAAAGACAATCATCAGTCGTAATGTATGTGATGAGGACAAAATGATGGAATGTCAGCATATCCTTAGTGTAAATGCTAAAATAAAATACTATTTTTATATTTTGCCAGAGAAGAGGGCTTTTGTTAAATTAGCACAGTATCCGTGCACAGTAGAGCCAATTTTCAAAAGGATTTAGGGGGTCATTTTTCAAAGCCATTACATGCGAAAAGTCCCTTTTCGCGTGCGATCACTAAAAAGGGGCGGCATCAAGACCGGAACAGGAGGAGTCAGGGCGGACGTCGCGAAGACAGCGTGGACGGCGAAAAGGTAAGGAGCCTTTTCGCTGCCTATTTCTCGCCCAATAGCGCCACCTTTTATGATGGCGCTATTGGGCGCGAAAGCCGGCAGCGATGCGATGGCAGAGGTGCGATCACTGCCGGCTTTCGCAAGCCCGCCCCCCCCCCCCACCCCCCTGTACTGTGCGATTCACGATGCCGCGGTAGGTTAGAAAATCTAGGCCTTAGACGTGCAAAGCCTATGCACAATTCAATGGCATATATTGTAGCAATTTTCAAAAGTTCACTTGCATGAGTAAAATACATTTACACGTGTAAAACCCATTTTTAACATTGTAAATGCTTTGAAAATCAGGCCCACTGTGTGTTTTATTTGCTTGTGGAAATCTACATGGAAGGTGAGCATGGAGAAAATAGAATCCACTTCATAGCTTCCTGGGGGCAGGCATAACTATAGGAGGGTTTAAATTTTAATTTAACTTGGACCATTATTCCTTTTTTATTTTATTTTTTTAGATTTTATGGACTTTATTTGCTCATGTTTGAGATCTAGAAAAATTTCTAACTGAAAAATATTTACTGATAATTCTAAATACAACATGTTTGCATCCTATGATTAAAAAACATGAGAATAGTTGAGCGAAGCTGATTTAAAGAAAACAATGAGAAATAAGTGAACAAATATGGTATCAAATTTCATAAATGGTATCAAAGAAGCAAGGGCTAAGTTGGCCCAGTTCAAAATTTTCAATAGGGAGCATTGGACACCAGTACAGAACTGGCTTAAGGGCTAATTTTAAAAGCCCTGCGAGCGTGAAATCCGGGAGATGCTCATGGGGCTGGGCGGGGCATGGGCGGGCTGAAGCGTGTGCCGGGAACGATGGACCCGCGGACGTTGCTGCTGCCTCGGAGAGCACCTAAGTATAAAAACAAAAAAATAATCGGGTAGGCAGCAGGGTTTTAGGGGTCGGGGTTAGTAGGGGAAAAGGGAGGCAAGTTAGGTGGGGGGGGGGGGGGGGTTAGGAAGTTCCCTCCCAGTCCGCTCCAGTAAAGGAGCGGACTGGGCGGGAACAGAGAATAGGGCCTATCGTGTCGCCGCACGTCTAATGAAATCCCCCCACTTATGTGCGCGATTCGGCACTCGTGCACGTGCGTCAATATAAAATTGCGCGAGTAGCAGATTTTTATAACATGCGCGCGTCCATGTGTGCGCGCCAGTATTAAAATTTACCTTTTAATGTCTGATGCTGTCAGGTACAGACGGGATCTCTTCTGTCTATAATAAGCAACTGCACTAAAATCAAAGTACTATATATAATATAAATTCCAGATTCATTGATAAGACCCTGAAACAACATATTCTACTGCGGACCCGAATCAGTGTTCTACATGACTTTTCAGGTCTATGTTCGTTGAATAATCCCCAAAAGAAATAGCTGCCTCTTATTCTGATGTAGACAATGCAAATCATATAGCGACGGTAACTTTCAAATGGGTATGCGGGTGCACATATACATGTGTGAGTTAGCATGCATCCAGAGATATGGTGATTTTATAACATGCACATACGTACGCGCACATGTTATAAAATAGCCTAGGCATGCATATCTGTGCACCAAATTTTAAGCTTGTGCATGCCCAGCATCGTTAGTCAGGCTTATAGATTCTTAACCGCCTGCATTTCATAACAGATCCGCGTCCAGCCGAGGACCAGTTTCACCAGTTTGTCCACCAGTTTGCGCAGTGTTCTGCTGGGTCCTCCCAGACCCCTGGTTCTTTAGCCTCTTCTCCCCCCCCCCAGTTACCTCTCAAACCCCTCATGGATACGTGTAACATTTTTTTTTTAAACCTATACCTCCTCCATGGCAGAAATAAAGTTACGTGGCACTGGACTGGACGCACACCCAGGCACGTAGGTATTTGTGCACACCTCTCATGGTCCCGCCCTGGAATACCTCCGCTCTCCCCACTCCAGACCCCATTTTTTGGCTGATGCAAAATGTCCACGTATCAGCACTTGTGTGCGCGTCTTCCCGCCCTATAAAATCAGGTGGATGAATGCAAGTGCCAAATGCGCCCATCCCTCGATTTCCGCTTGCATCCAGCTTTTAAAATTCACCTTTCAGGTTATAAAATCCCAAGACGAACCAAAAATCGAAGAGTAGTATTAAGAGATGTTGATTATACCATCACATGAAAGAGTTGCCTAGTAATCCAATAATGAAATATGAATTTGAAGGCTGCAGTTTATTCATAACATGGTGGCTCATTTAATTGATTGCTTTAGTATTAAAGACCATATTCGTTCAATGCTGGAGAGTCTTTACTGTCTTCCAGTTCGTTTTTAATGTCATTTTAAATTACTTTGCTGAGTTTTAAGGCTGTAAATTGTAATGGTCCAGTGTACTTAAGCAATTGGCCTAAGAAATATTTCCAACAGAGAGCACTAAGATATGCACTGGAGACCTGATTCTGAAATCTCCAAGTGAGGTTAAATTTGTGGACAAAACTATGTTTAATTCTTTACTAGGGGATAATAATATAGCAGAAGATTCTAACAGAGCGGGGATCACGGTATTAGCCAAGCCAGGTAAGGGACACGACATTATGCAGGTCCTACAGACCTATTTCCCTAATAAATTTAGACTTAGAGATATTGACAAAAATTGTGGCTCAGAGATTGGGGTATATTGCTCCAGGGCTAATACATCAAGATCAGATGGGGTTTGTCCCAGGTAGATTAGAATTGGATAATCTTTGCAGAGTGATAAATCTGGTTTAGTGGGCTCAACAACAGCAGGGTCCAGTTATCTTGTTGTCGGTCGATGCTGAAAATGCCTTCAATATGGTCCACTGGGAGCATCTATTTATGGTTCTTGAAAAATTGGGCTTGGGAGGGAATTTTATGACATGGGTAAAAAACTATATACTAAACTGAGTGCCTGTTTCAAAGTAAATGGTGAATATTCCCCAATTTTTCAGAAAAAAAGCAGTATGAGATAGGGATGTCCCCTTTGCCTTTACTTTTTACACTATATTTAGAGCCACTTGCGGAAAGAATAAGAAATATGGATGCAATTCAGAGCATTAGGGTGGGGCAGAAGTGTATAAACTATCCATGTTCGTGGATGACGTCTTGTTTACTTTGATTGAGCCTGAGCAGTCTTTACATCCTTTGATGTTGGAGTTGCAGCAATTTGGGAAGGTATCAGATTATAAAATGAATACAGACAAGTCTGAACTTCTGAATCTCTCTCTCTCAGAGGAACAGGAAGCATGTATTAAGTCTAAGTTCCCATTCAAATTAGTTAAAAAAGGTGTGAAATATTTGGGAGTAAGGATCAGCACCAGACTGAAAGATTTGTTTGAGTTAAACTATGGAAAAAAGCGGAAATGGATTTGATAAGGTAGGAGAGGGGAAACTTCTCTTGGCTGGGCAGGATTGCCAACATAAAATTGAAAGGGCTTGCGCCAGGTGCATGAGGACCTTCCTTTAACAGCGAGACCGCGGGATCAGTGGCGTTGACCCGGACATCGGTCAGGGGTCATGCACGTGGGCACGTTTTTTTTATTCCTCCCTCCCCCTTCCTTTGTTTGTCAGCATGTGCAGCGTCAGCGCTGCGTCACCAGGTCTGTACCCTGATGCTCGTTGAGTGCGACACTGGCACAATTGAAGGGGGCGGTCCGGCTCCTTCCCCCTCTTTTTGGCCCACGCGTTTCCCTCCTACCCTCCCCACTTGTTATTGCCGGGCGAGTTAAGGTAACATTTTATGCATAGGTTAGTTGTCACGTTTACTTATTGCTTATATTTGTTAGTGACGACAATAGGAATCGGATGATAACAAGCCCTTTATTAAAATGCCCGACTCTGGCCGAGTTTCGCTCCCTTGCACAGAGCTGCCTCAGGGGCAATTCATTTTACCAGGACTTGATTTGATCAATGCGGAAAAATTGTATTGATTGTGCCTTCAGTGCCGATGTATTCTCAATCAAATAGACTTGATCTAATCAGCGTAGTGTTGCTACGTAATAGCTGCTTTGAAGTAAAACCGTTCTGTACATGACAAATTTAAAATGATGAGCCGTAACTTAGCTGGCCGATTCCTATTGTCGTCACTGTTACACAGCTCACTGGATCGGCTACCGCTTTGTTTTTTGGGTCCGTTATATTTGTTAGTGGCAGTCAGTTAAATCTTGTAAGTTAGATCACGTTTATTCTTGTATCTTGTTACATACTGTCGCAGCCCTCGGCGCATACACGAGCCGGTGGGCAGAATGTTGACGGCCTGGGGTTGGCCCCCTTGCTAGGAATTCATGTCTGGGGGCTGGGCAAGTTGGCCTGTCTTGATAGGAAACACAGCGGACAGCACTGGCGGTAGACACGGTTAGTGTCATTGGAGATCGGGTGGCTCGTGTATGCTATGCAAGTTATATGCTCAATAAAGCTGCGGCCTTTTACAACCACTTTCTGACTCCGTCTCAATTTGTTGGTTTGTAGGTAAGATCCTAGGCAGCTGGGAGGTGGGCGCTGATAATTATTGTGAGTGTCGATGTTAATAAATGTTCTACTTAGGGTTTCTGATTTATTTCAAACCCTACCGGTCTTCATATCTGAAGGATGTATGGTTTTATGGCAATGTAAAATATTTCACTTCATTTAGAAGTGCAGACCAGGGATGTGCAGAGCAAAATTTTATGTTCATATTTCTTATGTCCAAAAGGGGGTCCCACTTGCGGCCAATATGGACATAAAAAAAATCCAATGAGTTGGGTATATGTACATATGTGCAAAAAAAAAATTTAAACCCCCTCACCCTCCTTAATCCCCCCCCCAGACTTACCACAACTCCCTGGTGATCGAGCGAGGAGTGAGGATGCCATTTCTGCAATCCTTGGCGAGAAGCATGTGACGTCGGCGGCACGTCGAGTGACGTCGGCGGCACGTCGAGTGACGTCGGCGTCACGTGATTCCCGGCGAGTTCGCGCCGGACGGCTCGTTCGGCCCAAAAAGAACTTTTGGCCAGCTTGGGGGGGTCAGGGCTCCTCGCCCTGGTCAGGAGGCCCCCCCAAGCTGGCCAAAAGTCAACGCCACTGATCCCGCGGTCTCGCTATTAAAGGAAGGTCCTCATGCACCTGGCGCAAGCCCTTTCAATTTTATGTTGGCAATCCTGCCCAGCCAAGAGAAGTTTCCCCTCTCCTACCTTATCAAATCCATTTCTGCTTTTTTCCATATATCCTCATAGTTTAACTCAAACAAATCTTTCAGTCTGGTGCTGATCCTTACTCCCAAATATTTCACACCTTTTTTTAACTAATTTGAATGGGAACTTAGACTTAATACATGCTTCCTGTTCCTCTGAGAGAGAGAGATTCAGAAGTTCAGACTTGTCTGTATTCATTTTATAATCTGATACCTTCCCAAATTGCTGCAACTCCAACATCAAAGGATGTAAAGACTGCTCAGGCTCAATCAAAGTAAACAAGACGTCATCCACGAACATGGATAGTTTATACACTTCTGCCCCACCCTAATGCTCTGAATTGCATCCATATTTCTTATTCTTTCCGCAAGTGGCTCTAAATATAGTGTAAAAAGTAAAGGCAAAGGGGACATCCCTATCTCATACTGCTTTTTTTCTGAAAAATTGAGGAGTTTATGTATGACATATTGGGGAAAAGGATTTCAAAAAATCTTGTATTCTTCCTCTTTAATGTATCCAATATTGAGGGTGACAGTTTTTGAAGTATTTGTAGCTGCCAGATGTGAAGTGGCACATCATTGGAAAGATCCTGCATTACCCTCTTTAAAAGTAGTGTGTCAACAACTAGATAAAGTATATTATATGAGTAAACTAACTGCAATGAAAAGGAAGCAATTGAATAAAACTGAACTTCAGTGGTAATCATATTTTAATTGGAAAAAAGGCCTGCAAAATGGGAAATAAGGTAGACTTACCATATGGTACAGTCCAACTATTTGGCTAGATTTTGTATCCCTCTTGTATGTGGGATAGCGAGTTTTCATGAAGAGTGGGATGAGGTTGGATGGGGAAGGGGGAGGGATGTACGGAAGGGGACGGCGAAGAATTGGAAAATATGGAAGGTAAATAGGGGTACTATGTATTTTCTTTCATTATATTGCACAATGATCTCTTTGTACTATGTGGGTATTGTACATATGCTCTGGTTTATGCGATTTCTATTTCCTATAGCTGTTTGCCTGTTTGATGGATATTGGATACTAATACCGTTGAGATGGGAACAAATTGCTATATTAGTGCAGAGTGTGGCTTTGTGCTTTGGAGTTTTTGTGGACATAGGTATTTGTATTTTTCTGAATAAAAACTTTAATTACCAAAAACTTTGTAGGCAAGAATAAAAAAAAAAATCTTTCATATGTGAGTCCTCGGTTGTGAAATTCACTTGCATAAGAAGCTCAAACTATTTTGAATTTATCTTCATTTAGAAAATCTGTGAAAACTTTACTTTTCAGAGTTGATTTTAGTTCTGATTGGGGTGGTTCCATAATGAGGCAGAGTGAGCGCATGCAGCAAGATTTTGAGGCAGCAAAAGGGTCCCCAAAACCTTCCTACCCTGGCCGCCTCACCCTGCATTCAGGTCAACACCATTGCTGATGCGGAAAAATGACTTGATGGCAGGGTTCCCACTCCTCGCCAGCAAAATGGTCTTGTGGCAGAAGAATAGATCCTGCGGTGCTGCCGGTGTTTCCCCTGCAGCCAGTGGCAGAAGAGACCCTGTAGTGCTGCTGGCATGTCCCTGCAGCTGGCGCAGAAGAAGAGGCCCTGCTGTGAAGCTGGTGGCCTGAGAAAAGGTCCAAAATGTGTGTGTGTGAGAGAGAGAGAGAGAGACTGGCCTGTGAGAGTGAGTGCCTGAGTGTGAGAGAGCCTGTGTATGAGAAAGCGTCTGTGTGTGTGAGTGAGAAGGTGCCTGTGTGTGTGTTTTTATATGAGACTGTGTCTAAGTGTGTATGACATGGTGAGTGTGTATGAGAGGGTGCCTCTGTTTGTGTGTGTGTGTGAGAGAGAGAGAGGATGCCTGTGTGTGTAAGTATGTATGAGAAGTTATCTTGGTGAGTGTGTATGAGATGCTGTCTGGGTGTATGTGTATGGATGGGTATCTGGGTGTATGTATATGAGAGGATGTGTGTAAGTGTGTATGAGAGGATTTCTGTGTGTTCATGAGACGGTGTCTGTGTGTGTGAGTGTGTGTGTGTATGAGAGGGTGAGTTTGTATAAGAATGTGTGTGGGTTTGTATAAGAATATGAGAGGGTGCATGTGAGAGGGTGTCAATGTGTGTATACGTATGAGAGATTGTCTGTGTATGTGTGTGTATGAAAGGATGCCTGTGTATGCCGGCGGTGTCTGTGTGTGTGAGTGTGTGTGTGTATGAGAGGGTGAGTTTGTATAAGAATGTGTGTGGGTTTGTATAAGAATATGAGAGGGTGCATGTGAGAGGGTGTCAATGTGTGTATACGTATGAGAGATTGTCTGTGTATGTGTGTGTATGAAAGGATGCCTGTGTATGCCGGCGGTCTGGAACCCCCGCTGAACGACCTCCTGCAGTCGATCTCCTGCCGGCGCCATTTTCCGTACGAAAACGATTCGCGGCAAGAAATCGCTCCCGGAACCCCGCTGGACTCCCAGGAAATTTTGGCCAGCTTGGGGGGGCCTCCTGACCACCACAAGACTTGCCAAAAGTCCAGCGGGGGTCCGGAACGACCTCCTGCGTCGAATCGTTTTTGTCTATGGCCGCCGCCATATTGCGGCGGCCATTTTGAAAAATGGCGCTGGCTGAAGACAACACGATTCTATTGAGGGGGCCGTTCCGGACCGCCGCCATTCTGGACCACCGCCGGATCCCCAGGTAATTTAAAGCATTGGGGGGGGGGGGTTCGGGAGGGTGGGGGATTTAATTTAAAGGGTCGGGGGTGGGTTTTAGGGGGTTTTAGTGTGCTGGTTTTCCTGCCCTCCCCCTTCCCCCGATTTACGATTTTTTAACGATAAATCGGGGGAATTGGTATTGTATCGTGGCCCTAACGATTTTTTGACGATTTAAAATATATCGGACGATATTTTAAATCGTCAAAAAACGATTCACATCCCTACTGTTTGATGTAAATCCCTAACCAGAAACTACATGCTCGAAGTATACCTAGCCTTAGTCACAAATGCAGAATGCACTAAATAAAGCCACTGTTGGACACAGGATGCTGGGCTTGATAGACCCTTGGTCTGACCCAGTATGGCATATCTTATGTTCTTATGACTTGAGGAGATGGTTTTCTGCCATCAGCAACTTTCTTAAAGTTCTGGGAACTAGTGATCTCACTCACATAGCCATCATCCTACCCTGTCGCAGGGAGAAGATTTTCCAAATAGAAAGTTCTTCCACTCCATCAATGTGAAAGCGGTCTGTGATGTTCAACTGCGCATCCTTGATATGGCCACCAGGTACCCAGGAGCAGCAAATGATTCCTTTATTTTTAGGCAATCTGGCCTGTTTGAAAATTTTGAAGACTGCCTCTATGGTGTCAACTGGCTCATAGGTAAGAGCACTGCTTCCTTCTATAGTCCCTCTCTGGCAATGCGTTTACAGCAAATGCCACTAACACGGGGGCCTGTTGGGGATGTGATTGCATTGGTTACGTGACAAGTGGCTTGCACAGTTAGGTCTACAAGCCATAGTGCCAGTACCTGGCTTTGTCTCTCCATGCCGGAGAGACATGCTAATATTGGGTGACCAAATAATACCCTTGCCGCAAAGCTCTGTGTGTGACCCAGCACTTCAGACTTTCAACTTGATAACTTTAAGCAAGTGGCTGTTCAATTCCTCTCTCTTGGAGATTTTGGAATGTCACTTGGTAACCAAAAACTTGTTGTGTCCAAAGTGCAGGAACTCCCAGGTCAGATGTTTCCTGTTAGTGCTGTGTCAGCCAGGATGTCAGCTGCAGTTTATCTTGACCATCACGGGGGTACAAGAGTTCAACTGAGGCGGGGGGCTGTGCATTTTGGCCCTATCATAATCACTGTGACATGTCAAACAAATGTGCGTTTCTGGAGAACATCCTGCAGAACAGCCAGGGACATGCACAATCATACCACGGGGTTCTTGTCTTTCTGTAATGACATGTGTGGCAGATATGACGTACAGCTTCAGGAGTGCTAAAAACAGGTGACATGGACACATATGGTAGGAACCCCACATACAGTTTTCCATTGGAAAGAGCATTTTAAGGTTCATGTAAAACTATAACTTAGCTTCTAGTGTGTAATAGCATGCTGTGGGTTGGCAGTGATAGCGCAAAGTCAGGGGATGTGAGTTATGTAACTGTTCTCTCTTTGACGCAGGAGATTGTGTTCCTAGCATGCCAGCAGAGATGAGGTACAACAAGGCCTTATGTTCTACCTGCTGTGTCATAGAACGCACCTTTGGAGTTCTGAAAAGTAGATTTTGCTGATTGGACAAAATAGGGGAAGCTTTAGGGGTACATTTTATAAAAAAGTGCAAGCGCGTACTTTTGTTCGCCTTTGTGCACTTTGTGCACCTTGCGTGCGCCAAGCCCTGCGCGCGCTGCCCGTTCCCTCTGAGGCTGCTTCGAAATCGGAGCGGCCTCGGAGGGAACTTTCTTTCCGCCTCCCCCACCTTCCAATCCCTTCCCCTACCTAACCCACCCCCCCCAGCCCTATCTACACCCCCCCTACCTTTATTCCCAAAGTTACGCCTGCTCGAGGCAGGCGTAACTCGCGCGGGCCGGCTGCCGGCGCGCCAGGTTCCGGTCCGGGGGCTGGTCCAGAGGCCATGGCCACGCCCACGGGCCGGAACCACGCCGTGGCCACACCCCAGAACACCCCCGGATGACGAGTCGCCGTGACATGCCTCCAACACGCCCCTGACACCCCCCCCAGGAAAGCCCCGGGACTTACGTGCATCCCGGGGCTTGCGCAAGCCGCCAAGCCTATGCAAAATAGGGGGTTGGGGTAGGTTTTTGGGGGTTACGCGCGTAACCCTTTGAAAATCAACTCCTTAATGTACGGCCCATCCAGACTCGCTGAGATAGTGCTGCTCTGCTGTGTATTCCATACTCTGGCTCTAAGGTATGGTATCCCAATAGATGTCATTCCAAATCTACCCGAGGATCCCCCGAGTCCCCCTGCAGAAGCTAGGGAGGCCACATGGAGTGGTAGCCAGCTTCGGCAAAGTGACATACCGTGCTACTTTGCCTGTTAATCCTCATCTACTCCTTCCCCTTCCATGGAAGAGAGCCCAGCAGAGTGTTTCGAGCTGGTCTCCTATCTTTCTTTCACACACATGTCTTCTGTCTGGGTCAGAGTGTAACAGAAACCACTTAGGCCTAGTTAGGCAACATTGTGATCATGGAACAATAGGTGCAATAGACAGTGGTAGACAAGATAGACACTAAATCTAACACCATAAGATGTGGTTGGCCTAATGTATTCATATTGTCAGTCCAAAACAGTCACCTTTTGCCATATCCTTCAAGTAGGACTGCCAAGACAGTGTACATAGCTTGCACCTTTTTTGCTTGCCTCTGCTACACCTTGGACCCTGTCCTAGCCCTCACATGTGAATGAGATAGTGGCATAGTTATGATGGAACTTCAGCAGGGCGTAGGACATGGAGCCAAGTGCTCTCAAAGTCATAGAAATCACAAGTAGCTCAGCTGCTTAAAATCACAGCCTGAAGCTACAAGTTGACACAATCATCAATCATAGACCTGACATGTTACAACTAGATTCCTTAGCTGACATTTGTGTGCATCTGAAGATATCAACATGTACATTGGATACATAGTGTCACATGGGACTGCAAAGACACAGGTGTCTGCACTGCCTCAACTGTTTCTGAGTACTCTCCTAGCATGCCTTCACTTATAGCCTTTTGGGAAGCACATGTCAAATATTGTGGCTATCCCAAACTTCTCACTGGTCATTGCAAGCTAGCAGATCTCATAGGGATTGCACACAGCCATGTCTGTCAGCTAGGCCCTGCTACACCTAGATAAACAAACTGTCAATTCTCATGTACAGATGGTGAAGGCCTTGGCCCACGGCCCATGTTTGTTACGTTAGCTGCTTGGAGAGGCTATACAGAGATGTTGCTCTGACTATCTGAAGGCTGGATTGGAAATAGGATGGTGTCATGCTATACTAACTGCACTAACCACATCCTCTGACAACAAATTTCAGAGCTTAATTGTGCATTGAGTGACAAAGAATTTTCTCCGATTAGTCTTAAATGTGCTACTTGCTAACTTCATGGAGTGCCCCCTAGTTCTTCTATTATCCGAAAGTATAATTAACCAATTCAGATCTACTTGTTCAAGACCTCTGGCATATCCTCAGCCGTTTCTTCTCCAAGCTGAACAGCCCTAACCTCTTCAGCCTTTCCTCATAGGGGAGCTGTTCCATCCCCTTTATCATTTTGGTTGCCCTTCTCTGTACCTTCTCCATCGCAACTATATCTTTTTTGAGATGCGGCGACCAGAATTGAACACAGTATTCAAGGTGCGGTATCACCATGAAGCAATACAGAGGCATTATGAAATTTTCTGTTTTGTTAACTGTTGCTTCCTAATAATTTCTAACATTCTATTTGTTTTTTTGACTGCTGCAGCACACTGAGCCGATGATTTCAAAGTATTATCCACTACGATGCCTAGATCTTTTTCCTGGATGGTAGCTCCTAATATGGAACCTAACAATGTGTAACTACAGCAAGAATTATTTTTCCCTATATGCAACACCTTGCACTTGTCCACATTAAATTTCATCTGCCATTTGGATGCCCAATCTTCCAGTCTCACAAGGTCCTCCTTCATTGTATCACAATCCACTTGTGATTTAACTACTCTGAATAATTTTGTATCATCTGCAAATTTGATAACCTCACTCGTCGTATTCCTTTCCAGATCATTTATAAATATATTGAAACACACCGGTCCAAGTCCAGATCCCTGAGGCACTCCACTGTTTACCCTTTTCCACTGAGAAAATTCACCATTTATTCCTACTCTCCGTTTCCTGTCTTTTAACCAGTTTGTAATCCACGAAAGGACATTGCCTCCTATCCCATGAATTTTTAGTTTTCTTAGAAGCCTTTCATGAGGGACTTTGTCAAACACCTTCTGAAAATCCAAATACACTACATCTACCAGTTCACCTTTATCCACATGTTTATTAATCCCTTCAAAAAAATGAAGCAGATTTGTGAGGCAAGACTTCCTTTAGGTAACTCCATGTTGACTGTGTTCCATTAAACCATGTCTTTCCAAATGCTCTGTGATTTTGATCTTTAGAATAGTTTCCACTATTTAGTATTTTTCTCGGCACTGAAGTCAGGCTCACTGGTCTATAGTTTCCCGGATTATCCCTGGAGCCCTTTTTAAATATTGGGTTTACATTGGCCACCCTCCAGTCTTCAGGTACAATAGATGTTTTTAATGATAGGTTACAAATTTTAACTAATAGATCTGAAAATTCATTTTTTGAGTTCCTTAAGAACCCTAGGATGCATACCATCTGATCCAGGTGATTTGCTACTCTTTAGTTTGTTAATCTGGCCTACTACATCTTCAAGGTTCACAGTGATTTGGTTCAGTTCATCTGACTCATCACCCTTGAAAGCCATCTCCGGAGCTGGTATCTCCCCAACATCCTCTTAGTAAACAACATAGAAGCAAAGAATTCATTTAGTCTTTCAGCAATGGCCTTATTTTCCCTAAGAGCCCCTTTAACCCCTCGGTCATCTAACAGTCCAACTGACTCCCTCACAGGTTTCTTGCTTCGGATATATTTTTTAAAGTTTTTATTATGAGTTTTTGCCTCAATGGCCAACTTCATTTCAAATTCTCTCTTTGCCTGTCTTATAAATGTTTTACACTTAACTTGACAATGCTTATGCTTTTTCCTATTTTCTTCAGATGGATCCTTCTTCCAATTTTTGAAGGGTTTTTTTTGGCTAAACTATTCTCTTTCACCTCACCTTTTAACCATGCCAGTAATCGTTTTGCCTTCCTTTCACCTTTCTTAATGCATGGAATACATCTAGACTGTTCATCTAGGATTGTATTTTTAAACAATGTCCATGCCTGTTGATTTGCTTCCCTGATTTCTCTTAGCATTTTATCATCTGTCTGACCATTTTGTCCAGGTGGACAGTAGTATACTCCTTTCACTATACTCTTACCCAACACACATGGGATTTCTACCCATATAGATTGTACTGAGCATTTAGTCTCTTGTATGATATTTATCCTGTTGGACTCTATACTCTACTGGACATAAAGTGTGTGAAAATTGGTTGCACCAGAGCTCAGATATGCTGTGCCACTTTGTCGGATGATTAGATATCTGCCTGTAGTGTACATCTTGCTCCCCCAGGCACCTGAGACTTTCCCACCCAGTACCTGGAGAGGGCCTTTCGGTATTGAGGGTTGTGCCTGTTTGGAAGAGCTTCAGCTGCCAGGGAGGCTGTGATGTTTGTTTGGGGGGGATTAGATGATGTGCACTTATTTTGTGGATGCAGGGAAGGGGGAGGGCCAGGTATTTTCATGTTGTACAGATAAATAGGTTGGGGAGGAATCTGGGACAGTGTGTGTATGATACCTAGGGGTAGGGGTGGGGCCAATAGGCCTGCCAGGACCCCTATTTGATGTTCTCATTTTCTAAACAAAGCCTACTTACCCACTTATCTGTTGAACATATCCTGGTAACTAGACATAGAGCCCGCTACACAAGGCCGCATCACTTGAAGCTTACTCTGCCATATGTACATGCTGGTATGTTAGGCCTGCAGAGAATCCGCTTTATGTAGCTGCATATGTTTTGGGTGCAAAGATTAGGTGGCAGTTTTATCCAGGTTCTGCTGCTAACTGGAATTGTATCACTTGTCCATTACCCAGCTTAATGATTATGTACCTCTGTCTGCCTGCAGCCTATAGAAGACCATGTCAGCTGCTGTGTAACAACTGAGGAGGAATCACGGAGGTGTGTACGATAAAGATTGGCCAAGAGCAGACAGTGAAGAGGCCTACTGTTGCTTGGAACCAGGCAGTCTTCCACAGACAGGCTCTCACCCCTGCACTGCCTTGGGTAGTTCATTTATACATACCTCTTAGATGACAGAGGCTGCATTGGAAGCATAAACTCGAACATCAATCCATCCATCCATCCATACATACAAATTGCCTCTTACCTTACCTGTAGGCCACATACTGCCCCC
Organism: Rhinatrema bivittatum; assembly: GCF_901001135.1. Classification (NCBI taxonomy): domain Eukaryota; kingdom Metazoa; phylum Chordata; class Amphibia; order Gymnophiona; family Rhinatrematidae; genus Rhinatrema; species Rhinatrema bivittatum. The sequence goes on along the minus strand of NC_042618.1, from coordinate 48,300,352 downwards.
AGTACCCCCTCTACACACCCTTAGCAGTCCCCAGCACATCCCCATATCTCTAGTGCCCCCTTAGTGACTGCCCCTCCACACACCAAGCAATCCCTACTCCTACTACCCACAATCTGCTTACTTCACGTGGGTAGGAAGCTCCATGATTAAATTCCTTTAGCAGGCCTTTCCAGGCCTGCTTCATGGTGCACACATTTCTTTTCTCTTCCTTATGGGGAAGAGCAGATGCTTATCTCTCACCACCAGTCATAACACATCCCAGGTGGTGAAATTTGGCTGGTACGCTGGTGGAGGCATCGTGGAAGGAGCTCGCCCTGCAGGAACCGGAAGTTGCGTGTCATGGAAAAGCATGCGCATGCATGATTCAGGTGCAAATATACATGCAACATACACACGCAATGCACATGTATTACTTATGTGTATTTTATATTTTGCATGCATTTACATGTGCTCATTATAAAATTTACACGCATGTGTGTGCAAGCCCATGTACGCATATATATGGCCTCATGTGAATTTTTTTGAACGTTGTCCTCCAAGGTTGTAATGGCTTTATCAGGGAATCTATTTTGGGCTGGTAAATGTTGCTTTTGTATGAACACTGTTTCTTTTCATTATTGTGTTTATGTTATAGAAAAATCTAAAAAAATATGATTATCATTATTTTTATGACCTGGCAATTTTCTCCTCCTCCTTTGTATTTCCAGCTCAGTTGGTATCCAGGCTGGGATCTGGAACCGTGCTCCTTAGTTTGTAACTACCCAGGATGCCCTCCGGCCCCCATTTTATATCCCTTCCTAATTAACATTTAGTCCAGACATTGCAGTGACAGTCCTGGTCTATGAGCCTGCAGTCAAGAGCCCTGAATCCAGCCACCAGGTTTTACCTTTAGGCAATGACCAGGACTCCCTCCTTCCCTCCCACCCAGGGCTGTGAGCACTGACTCTGTAGCATCCTCAGCCCCAGCCAACCTGGGGAGTGGAAAACCCAACCCCCAAGATCAAACTGGGACCTTCAGGCCAGCCCAGCACAAATATTTAAATAAAAACAAAGAAGGACGTGAAGACCATGCATATGCAGGGTTTTCTTGTACTTTTACTCTATTAGGTCAATGTAATTTTCGATAGGGTAGGCCCATGTTCCACTTTGTCCCCAAGACTGGATCTGATTGGTCATCTTTGGAAGTTATTGTTCCCCCATTCAAACAGATAGATTGAATCCCTGCTATAGTGCTTTCAGTCCTGGGTGGAAAGTGATAAAAACGAGGTTTGGGATGCCAAGGAGTAAGGTTGGAAAATATAAAAGGGATGTCCCAGGAACCTAGTTCCAACGTGAACAATCATAAAAGATTACAGTTTCCCATTACATAGGGAAGGTTATTACCATACTTCAGATAATAATCTGGATGATTTCCCAGTACAGGAGCAGGAGTCTTCTTCCTTTCATTCATTTCTTTTCTTGGTTGTTTCCACAGGCCCTCAGTTCCCATCTCCATTACATTCTGGCCTCCAGGTCCTATCTGCATTAAATACAGATCTCTTTCAAGGCCTTGCCCCTCCACGATCCCTACCATCATATCAGCCCTCATGCGCTGGCCTTTCTCTGCTCCTTCTTTAGCCTTAGCTCACTCTTGTCTTCAAGCCTTCTCACTTGCTCCCTCATGCCATCTTTCAATATGCCAGACCCACTCATACCTTCTCTCTACCTTCAGGTCTTAAATCAAAACCCACTTTTAAAGCAATGTTGCATTAATCTGCATAAAACATACCATTTTCATTCTAATTTATGACACATTATTACTATTACCCTTAACAGTAGACATGGGGGTAACCTGCACGGAGCCGCAGTTGCTGCCCTTAACAGTAGACATGGGGGTAACCTGCACAGAGCGGCAGTTACTGCCCTTAACAGTAGACATGGGGGTAACCTGCACGGAGCGGCAGTTACTGCCCTTCACAGTAGACATGGGGGTAACCTGCACGGAGCAGCAGTTACTACCCTTAACAGTAGACATGGGGGTAACCTGTACGGAGCAGCAGTTACTACCCTTAACAGTAGCATGGGGGTAACCTGCAAGGAGCAGCAGTTACTACCCTTAACAGTAGCATGGGGGTAACCTGTACGGAGCGGCAGTTACTACCCTTAACAGTAGACATGGGGGTAACCTGTACGGAGCAGCAGTTACTACCCTTAACAGTAGCATGGGGGTAACCTGCAAGGAGCAGCAGTTACTACCCTTAACAGTAGCATGGGGGTAACCTGCACGGAGCGGCAGTTACTGCCCTTAACAGTAGACATGGGGGTAACCTGCACGGAGCGGCAGTTACTGCCCTTAACAGAAGACATGGGGGTAACCTGTACGGAGCGGCAGTTACTACCCTTAACAGTAGCATGGGGGTAACCTGCAAGGAGCAGCAGTTACTACCCTTAACAGTAGCATGGGGGTAACCTGCACGGAGCAGCAGTTACTGCCCTTAACAGTAGACATGGGAGTAACCTGCACGGAGCGGCAGTTACTGCCCTTAACAGAAGACATGGGGGTAACCTGCACGGAGCAGCAGTTACTGCCCTTAACAGAAGACATGGTTAAGGGTAAATACATGGAACGGCAGTTACTACTAACAGCAACTTGCTGGGCAGACTGGATGGATGTTTTGGTCTTTATCTGCCTTCATTCATTTACTATATTCCTGCAGCTGCCACCATCCTCACATCTCTTGTGTGCCTCATTTTCTTCCTGCTTAGACTGTAAATTCTTTGGGATAGGTAACGCTTTCACTTATTGTACCTGTTTGACTTGGGTTAGCTATTAAATGCCTGAACAGATTTCTTTGTTTGCCAAGTACAGCATTGTATGTACTAGTAGCACTATTAAAAAAATCTTGGTTTTTTTTTATTTGTAGCTCCACAGATATGTTTTACCAGTGCTATACAGATGTTACAAGTCAAATCCTTTTGATTTAGGCCAAAGAAAAATATTGGCTCTTTGGACAGAGATCAACAAATAAAGTTCCATCATGTTGACAGCTAAGATACAACATTACAAAGTATCTGCAGTATTCCACCCACCAGACATTTAGTAATTGTAGGTTTCAATAAAGAAAGCTGTATTTTTTCTGTCAGCTTGGGACATTTTTGCACAATGAGCTGTATCAGGATACAGATTTGAATAGAGCTATCTTATTTTCTCCTAAATTATATTTGTTATAAAATACCATTTCTCCATGGTTTTGCATAATTCATATATTTTGCTAAAGGATGTACAATTTGCAATGGAGTAGACATAAAAGATATATATACATTATATTGAAATTAAATAGAATAATACAGATATGAAAAAGTCATAAAGTATTTTGTATTTTAGCTTTTTGAAAGAAAGGTATTCCCTGTAAAATAGAAGAATTTTGATCTTGGACAATATTAAGCATTTCTTTGTATGCTCTTTTACCACCTCTGAATTGTAGACACTTTTGGATGGTCTCCACTGAATACCGAGGAAGTGAATCATTTTGTAGAAGAACAGGTACTTAAAGGTGTGGTCTTGAAGCTGGATTTAAGGATTGGAGAAAAGCAGGCATCTTTTTTTTTAAGTATGTTAAGTTTTAGGCTTTTTACATTGAAAGAAATTGCAATGGGGAATCAGAATTAAAATAAATGATAGATATAAAAAAAAGTCATAGGCACTGAATGCAAAAAAAAAATAAATAAATCTCCTTTTGAAAATAGGAATTATATGGTAGTTGGCTGAAAAGCTAGCAGCTGCCTGATCCTAACACTGACTGTTAAAAATGGATCTATCTATAAACGCACAGATGCTTGCAGCTCACATGAGCCTACATCAAAAATGTTCATAAGAGGTCCAGAATTAGAAATTTTTTCTTTAAATGACACTGTCATTCCTCCGGCTCCTCTTAGCAGCTGTTCTGTGGAGTAATGCGTACTATATTAGTTTGTTTACCTAGTCTGCTGTAGGAACAGTCCCCAGGATGGTTTCTATATCACGGGATGCTACTCCCATGACACCGAGGCTTCATTTCTTTCCACTATTGTACAAGAAAAAGTCAGCAGAAAGTGAGGTCACCTCACGCAGTGCACAGAATTTCGATGAATAGAGGCTCAAAAAAAACTCAAAAGGCAAACACAGGAACACTGTGCTCTTATGAAGCTCTTGGAAACCCACCTATCTCACCAGGCCTTTGAGACATAAGAGTCTTGCCTTCTTTTATTGCCTTGCTGACAGCCTATCCTTCTCTTATTGATTTATGCTCCCAACTATGAAGAGTTTTAGAGCTCATTTTGGCTTTATTATCTATTTTACTTGTTTTACCCAGTGTGTTTTACTGTTTTGTTTTTTAAATTCTATTTTATGTATGTTTTTATTGTGAGCCACCAAGTGCTGACAATAAGCAGCATATACATTCCTCAAACAAATATATAATTTGGGATTGTTTGGGTTTTTTTTCCCCAGGTTTTAAATGGATTGATATAAATGGGGTCACTCTAAGAATTTAATTAAATCACCAGAGCTTTATTTGTGCATCATAACAGAGGGATAGGTTAGAGGAGTTGCTGGATACTTAAAAAAAAATTTGGAGCTTGAGGCCCCACTCCAAATATGTAGGAAGGAATCCCTTTCTGAACTTATGGGAGCTTGGGGAGGGCTCCCTTCCAAAGATGCGGGCTCTTCCTGTCTCTCTCTCTCTCTCTCTCTCTCTTCCTACACCGGAGGCATAGCCAGAACTGGATTTGTTTTTGGGGGGGGAGCCCAAGGTTAACATGAGTGGGCACTTGTAACCAGCTGCCGCCACCCCTCACCCCATTCTATGGGGGTCTTCGCTGCAGTGGCCACAAAACCCTTTTCATTTTCAGTAGGAATGTGCGGGTCCAAGAATTTTGTTTCAGTTCATTTTTTTTGTTTTTTTGTTTTGGGGTTTTGTTTTTGAGTTTCTTTAATGGTTTTCTCAGTTTGCTTTGTTTGCCAGAAATATAAAAAAAAAACCCAAAACCAAACAACAAAACATTTAAAACCAACCTTCCCCCCCCCCCCCCCCCCCCCACACACACAAAAATACATTAAAATGGGCCTCCCGGAAAATCTCGGAGCCCCCTCCTGCTCCAACACAAGCCTCGGTGCCTGGGCCACCTCAGACCCTTATAACTCTCCTCCAACCAGAAAAGAGCGCAGGGCCTTGGTCTACCCAGCTGTGCTTTCCCAGGCCTTAGCTAGGCCACCTCTGACCTCCCTCCCACTTCCCTGGCCTCCACCTACCTCTTCTACGGTGGTCCAGTGATTGTAAAGGGAAGGAGCTTGGCACATTTTCTCCCACCTTGTCTTCTTCTCATTACTAACGGCAGCGCTGGCTCTTTTTTTTTCTGTCTTCCTGAGGTGCCTGGAGGGCAGTCTCCTTGATTTCCTCATGATTGTGAGGAAATCTGAATGGCATTATCACCCTTAACTCCCAAATCTAGTTTCTGGTGCCTGGTGCATGAACTGGATTACTTTGTGTAGAATTCCTTTTTCCCTCCCACAAAAATCTCCACACAGGCCTGATCTGGTTTCCAGACCTTATTCTAGCAAAACTACACCACCCAAAAATACAAACGTTTAGAGGAGAATAGGAATTGGAAGCTTCTACTAATTCCCAAGTCCTTATTATTCATAATGGGAACTAGAAACTATAAAACCTGTAGGCCTTGGGTCTGCAGTTTCTGCCCAGTACACACCACCCCCTTGCTGTCTGCATGTCACTTAAAATGTCACTTAAAATATCACGTCAGACTCAGCCCAAGGAATGGGATGTTCACTAATCTCTTAACCCGTCATATATTATTTATATGTAGTTAATTCCTCTCTGTCTACTTCCTGTCTACTATAGCCCCCAAGTTCAATCCCCTTGTTATATGTAGCTTTGCTTGTTTCTGCCTTCTTGTTTGGTTACACTTGTTAATCCCCCCAAGTTCCATGTAAACCGGACTGATATGAATCCCATTCATGAAGTCCGGTATAGAAAAATATTAAATAAATAAATATTCTCTTCACTCGTACTCGATTCCTCATTAGAATTCTCTGTATGTAAAAATCTGTTCCTGCATACCTGGTGGGGAATGCACAGTATATGGTTTGGCTATTTTTGTCAACTGCAATAGGTCCTTCTAGTGATGCAAATAAGGAACCAGAAAACCTTTACAGCATCATAGTAGATGACACTTGACCCATCCAGTCTGCCCAGTTATTTTGGTCTATACCACTAAGGATATATGCCAGCTGCCAGCCATAGAAAGCTGACTTCTTGTGGGAGATCACTTTTTATCCAAGTCAGTTTTTGTTGTCTTCCTCTTGGGTTCACTACCAGCATGGATAGATGAGAATGCAAGTTCCCATATTTAATTCAACATCCAGGCACTCCTACCCTCTATTTTTTATCATCACGTTTTGCAATCATTTAAACATCATCTGAACATCTAAACATGTAAACACCTCCTAAACATTTAAGCAGTTAACCACAATTACCAAACGTAGTGAGGCTATTACCCAAAAAGTCATAAGGCTGTTGCTCATACCTCCAGCTATCCTGTCCCTGTGGTCTTATCGGACAGTCCTTGATCACCACCAACATGCCGGCGCTGATCCAGCCATGGATTTGTCAGCAGGCACCCATTATGCCTTTGCCCTTGGTGGCAGGCTGACTAAAATTTTGTTTGCTTTCCAGCTCTGCTGCATCTCATTCAGCCGAGAAGGGTTCTCTGCAACAGACTCTCACAGGAAGTGGAGGTGGGGGATGAGGGCATCAAAAGTGCCCAGGGGGGGCGGCAAAATCCCAAATCTGACCCCACACCGATCTTGTTGGTTTCTGGGGAGCTGTAGTCCGTTGGTTCCATCCTAGCCACCCTATGACCTGCAATGTTACTAGCTTAGCTTGTGATTCCTTTTCCTGTGTCTTGTTTTCTAGGGATGAGCAGATCTAATATTTTTATCTCAGTTCTTTTTCATTTAGAGGGGGAGGGGTATTATTCAGGGGTTATTCACTCACTCTCACCCTGCAAAAGGTTTCATTGCTTGACTCCTCCTCTTTCTAGTTTTTCAGCCCAATCGATACAAAAAAAAAATGTAAAGAACCACTTTAGCATCGCTCAAAAGTATCTATAAACAGTCGCTGCTGAAACTTTCCTTCTGATAGCATGAATATGTTTCTGAATCCTGATCTATAGATAACTTGTCACAGCATGCAACAGCACATCACCATGAATATTCTGACAGTTCACAACATCATTTTATGCCTTTCTCCATCCAATATTTTCACAAAATCTTTTAGTGGCAAGACAAATTTGCATCTAAATCAACCCACATAAGTTTAAGAAAGAAGATTGGTTTTATAAATTCCTTATCAGTATATTTCCTCTGTAATAGATGGTCTCATACTTTGCTTTTTGGAAACTCCCAGGCAAATATGGCAATAATTAAAACATTTTTAATATTTAATTCTATTCCAATTGTTATTCATTTCTCTTTTCAAAGCACAAAATTGCACATGAAATGCAATTTTCTAGGTAGCATTTTCATCTTTATGTATGATAATTAGCATCTGGGAACTTTTGATTTCCACTCGTCCTGAGATTAGTGTGGATTAGCGGGCAGGACGACAAGTGGGACCAGATGCACAGAAATGTACTCTTGTACACCCCTCCTCCTCCCATATCACTTTCACACACACGTTCATTCTCACACTCATTCTCACTCCTCATTCTCTCACACATTCTCTCATGCTCACGTACAACTTTACTCCTCGCATTATCCCAGTCACACCCTCTTATAGGCAGGCTAACTCGTTCACTCACTCATTTCATCTTCCACACACACACATATGCCCACCACTCTCACACACAGGTTCATTCACATTCTCACTTCTCTTCCTCCTTCACTCACGCTCTCTCACAGACATGCTCACTCATTCGTTCCTTTCCCTGGAACCCACCAGGGGCAGCAGCCTCTTCCTTTAGGCTGATACAACCAACTACTTTCCTTCTTCTACCTCTGCTGCGGGAGTCAACACTGCACGTTTCTTCTTCCTCTTATCTAAACCCACGTGGCTCGATAACCCTCTTTGGCCACGCGGGCCCGATGCTGCTGCAGGATAGGATCTATGGCAGCCCTGCTGCATGGCAGCTTCCCATCCCCATGGGCCAAATCCAGAGAGTTCCTAGGTATGATCATTAGTAACATAGGAAGCTGAGACTATTCTGCCCCTCTGCTCCCCTTCAATCATATAACAAACACTAGTTTAAGCAACTGGGTAAATAAGGCTATTGTTTTATTATGTCAGACATGACCCAAGCCATAAGAACAAGGAACCCCTGTTCCACCCTACCTCAATGCTTAGGTGTCCTCCCAATGGGGGTCCACCTTCTACTCAGGTGACTTCCAGTTGATCACCACCATGATTTGATGCCCTCCTGTGCCGTAACCCAGCAGGAAAGATCTCTTAGGGTAATATAAGATAAGACATGGCTTGCTGGGTCAGATCAGTGGTGCTCCATCGAGCCCAGCATCTTGTCTTTGACAGTAGCCAGTCTGAGTCACTTGAAATTACTTGGCAGATTCAAATAGGAAAGTCTCTTCCATATTGCTCACTCCCAGAAATAAGAGGTAGAGACATCCATGTCTATATGGCTAATAATTATGAATGTAATTATTCTCCAGAAACTTGTCCAAACCTTTTTAATTTTTAACTCAGCTATGCTACTAGCCTTGACCACATTCCATGGCAACAAATTCCATAATTTAGTTGTTTGTTGCCTGAAAAAAGAATTTCTCAAATTTGCTACTAGTCACTTTCATGGATTGTCCCCTAGTCCTAGTACTGTTTATCAGAGTAAATAACCATTCTCTTTTCACTTCTTCCACACCACACATAGGGCCTTATTTACCAAGCATTTTTCCCATAGATACAGAATGAGAGAAAAGCCTTAGTAAGTGAGGCCCATTAATTTGATAAACCTCTATTATGTCCCATCGAACTTGTCTTTTACCCAAACTGAAGAGCGCTATCTTGTTTGGTCTTTCTTCATAGGAGTCATTCCATACCTATAATCATTTTGGTTGCATTTCTCTGCATTTTTTCTAGTTCTGCTCTATGGGTTGAGATGAGGCAATAAGAATTGCCTACAGTACTCAAGATGCGCTTTTATCGTGGATCAATACAGAGCCATTAATATATTCCAGTTTTGTCTTCTGTTCCTTGCTGAATAATTCCTATCCTAATATTCTAGCTTTTTTGCCCACAATGAACTGGGGAGTTCAATGTTTTCTTCACAGTGACGCCAAAGTCTTTTCTCTGGATGGCAACTCCTAATATGAAAACCAGAAGTGTATTCACATAATTCTAACTATGTTTCTCTATGTGCATCACTTTGCACTTTTCACATTAAATTGCAGCTGCCAATTACATGAACATAAGAATATAAGAAACGTCATGTTGGGTCACACCAAGGTCCATCGAGCCCAGCCTTCGGTCTCTGACAGTGGCCAGTCTGTGTCACTAGTACCCCTCGGATCCCCAATAGTTGATCTATTTCTTGTATCTCACTCCCAGGGATAAGCGTTGACTTTCCCAAGTCTTCCTGGGTAATAACTGTTTATGGATTTTTCCCTCAGGAACCTGTCCAGTCCTCTTTTGAATCCCACTATGTTAGTTGCCTTGAATGACCACATCCTCCTGCAATAGATTTCATAGCTTGATTGTGCGCAGATAGAAAAATGTTCCCTATAATTTATTTTAAATCTGCTGGTTGCTAGTTTTATGAAGTTTCCCCTAGTGCTAGTGTTGTTTAAAAGGGAAAAAAAACCCATTCCCTATTTACCAGTTCCACTCCACTCATGATTTTATAAATTTCAATCATATCCCCTCAGAGTTGTTTTTTTTCCCAAGCGAAAGAGCCCTAATCTATTTTGCCTTTCTTCACAAGGGGACTTTTCCATCCCATTAATCACTTTGTTGCCCTTCTCTGTACCTTTTCTATGTTTGCTATGTCTTTTTTTGTGATGGGATGACCAGAACCACACACAATACTGCATACACAACTGCAGTCGCACCATGGATCTATACAAAGGCATTATGATATTCTCAGTTTTGTTCTCTGTTTCTTTCCAAATAATTTGCCTTTTTGACTACTGCTGCACAGTGAGCAAAAGATTTCAATGTATTGTCCATAAGGAGTCCGAGGTCCTCTTCCTGGATGGTGACTCCTAACACGGAAACTATCTTCATGTACTTGTAGTTGGGATAATTTTCCCTATGTGCATTACTTTGGACTTGTCTTCATTAAATTGCATCTGCCATTTAGAAGCCTAGGTACTTATATCCTGGATTAGCCACTATTGGAAACAGGATGCTAGGGTTGATGGGCCCTCAGTCTGACCCAGTATGGCAACTTCTTATGTTGTTATGTTCTCTTCATCTCACAAGATCATTTGGCAATAATTCACAATCCACTGCTGTTTTAATGACTCAAAACAATTTTAGGTAATCTGAAAATCTAGTCACCTCACTTGTCATTCCTTTCTCCAGATCATTTATGAATACGCTAAACAGTACAGGTTCCAGTACCGAGCCCTGAGGCACTCCACTAATGACCTTTCTCCTTTTGAAAAACTGACCTTTTAATCCTACCCTCTATTTCTTGTCTCATATCCAGTCACTGATCCACAATAGGACACTGTCTCCAATACCATGACCTCCCAATTTCCAGAGGAGTCTGTTATGAGTGACTTTGTCAAATGTCTTCTGAAAATCCAATACACTATACCAGCTGGCTTACCTTTGTCTGTATGTCTATTTACACCCTCATAAAAATCTAATAAATTGGTAAGGCAAGATTTCTCTTTATAGTCTGGGAAAACAAATATGGGGGTAACATGCTGTTGATGCAGTTACTACCCTTAAACAATAAGTCTACACACTGTTAACACAACACCATCATTGCTCTTTGCTTCAACAGCAAAGAGTTACAGGGAATTGGATTCAGATAGTAACCAACGAGTGCCCTGACGTTTACAGTTTGGGAAAGTGATAAGCATGGGGGTAACCTGCATGACATGGCAGATACTACCATAAGTTTGCTGGGCAGACTGGAAGGACTATTTGGTCCTTTTCTGCCATCATTTCTATGTTTCTATGTAAAACCCATGTTGACTCTCTCCCATTAAACCATGTCTATCTACAGTCTGTGGTCAGTAATTTTGTTTTTAAGGATAGCTTCAACCATTTTGCCAAGTATTGATGTCAGGCTCACCGATCTATGGTTTCTGGATCATACTTGGAACCCTTTTTAAAAATTGGTGTTACATTGGCTACCCTTCGTTCTTCTGGTACCACAGCTGTTTTAAATGATAGGTTGAAAATCACCAGAAACAGGTCTGCAATTTCATTTTTTAGTTCCTTCAGAAGTTTTGGGTGAATATCATCCAGTCCTGAGGATTTGTTATTCTTTAGCCCAGAGGTGTCCAACTCCAATCCTCGAAAGCCACAAACAATGGAGGCAGTGCTTGCAAATCTCTCTCATGCATGTTCATTGTGGTTATCCTGAAAATCTGGCTGTTTTTGACTCTTGAGGACTGACGTTGGCCACCCTTGTTTTAGATTCCCAGTATGAGTTATTACATCTTCCAGTCTCAGTCATTCCATCTAGTAGCTCAGAATCATCCCCATGAAAAATCGGTTCCGGTGTGGATATGACCCCAACATCCTCCTCAGTAAAGACAGAGGCAAAGAATTCATTTAGATTTTCTGTTATTTCCTTGCCTTCTCTGACCACCCCTTTTACCCCTCAGTCATCTAGTGGCCCAAATAACTCCCTCACAGGCTTTTTGCTTCGAATATGCTTGAAAAATATTTTATTACTTGTTTTTAACTATATGGCAAGCTTCTTTTCAAATCCTCTTTTAGCCTGATTTATTTTTTTACATCTAACTTGCCAGTGCTTATGCTCTTCCCTATTTTCCTCATTTGGGTCTGCTTTCCATTTTTTGAATGATGCCCTTTTGGCTTTAATTGCCTCTTTCACCTCACTGTTAAGCCATGCTGACAGTCGTTTGGTTTTCCTTTGACCTTTTATAATGCATGGAATACATATTGTCTGGTCCTCAAGGATATTAATTTTAAACAGTGCCCATGTTGTTAGCTTAATAACTTTTCTGGACCCTTAGGCTGTAGTAGGGCATACTGCAGCAGGTGGACAAACCACCGAGGTAGGATGGACAGATTCTTCATCTTTACCAACCGTCTTCTTCCCAGGTTGAGTCCTTGGGTTCTGATGGCTTGGCAGGTCTTAGGTGGATCCCAGGGGTTGTCCGAGAACCACAAGTCACGGTTCAGACAAGGGTCAGGGCAGGCTAAAGACACTAGAATCCAAGGAACAGACCGAGAGTTGAGGTAGGTGACTGGTAGCATAAATCAGAAGGCAGGCTGAGGTCAGGGTGGACAGAATACAGCAAGCAATGTTTCCAGCCAGGGGTCAGGTACAGGCAGCAATCTGGATGGTCTAAGTCCAGGCCAAGGTCAAAACTAGAAGATCAGAGAGGAGATGAACAGGATGGACAAGGGAGCCAAACAGACCATGCAGGGAGTGGGAGGCAGGGAAGACACAAGCGGCCACAGAGAGGGCACAATAGGAGAGAACATGAGCAAGAGCAGCAACTAGCTCTGAGGAACAAGGTGCTCAGAAGGAATGTTGCTGAGGCAAGATGTGCTGGGAGAAGGATGCTTAAATGTGGCTGGCAGGTGACATCATCAAGGAGCGATTCAAACGTATTCGCACCAGTGTGTGTATTTCATGTGCGTACTTACACTTGTTGGCCGAGTCTTGTTCATTAGCGTGCAATGGCAGAGGCTTGTCCTGATGCCATGGTTGGGGCTGGGTGAGTCTGCTGCTTAGGTTTGGAGATTTGTGAGCCCTGGGGTCTAACACATGCCTCCTGCAAGTTTTTAAGTTTGTGGGTTGCTTCTTTCAGTTTTTGTCATGCAAATTTTCTCATTTTATCATAGTCTCCCCTTTTACAGTACAGTTAAATATTACTGCAGCAATTTTCCCTAGTATTTGCCCTCCCATGATTAAGTCAAATTTATGTGATATAGAAAGACAAATAACCTCTATTTCCCAACAAGAATGTATATGGACTGAATTTTTGTTATTTAAATGGCCTCATATATAGGCTGTTAGTAATGTAATTGCTGTACAATCACTTTAGCCATTATATGCGAGGTTTAAGTATAATCATTGGTCATTCAAAATATTTTTTTGTGTGCATACACCTTTAGTGAATATAAAATGTCTCTTATTTCAATGTTATAATGCATCTATTGCAATATTCCAGCTACTTAGCTTATCGTGAAGAAACACTTGTCATGGTGCCTTGAGGTATTAGTCAGACAGAAACACATCACTGGAGGACGGGGAGAAATACGCTGAATATAGATTAACTGTTAGTATTCCGTTGGTGCAGATTGGTGAGAATTTGAAGATTTGATATTGCTCATATGAATGGCTTGTGTGACTATTTTTTATAGATGGCCCCATGAAGAGATGTTACATCGAAACACGGACCGTGTCAAAGGGCAGTCTGACTAATACCACAAAGCACCATGACAAGTGTTTCTTCACGATAAGCTAAGTAGCTGGAATATTGCAATAGATGCATTAAAACATTGAAATAAGAGACATTTTATATTCACTAAAGGTGTATGCACGCAAAAAAATATTTTGAATGACCAATGATTATATTTAAACCTCACACATAATGGCTAAAGTGATTGTGCAGCAATTGCATTACTAACAGCCTATATATGAGGTCATTTAAAAAACAAAAATTCAGTCCGCATACATTCTTGTTGGGAAATAGAGGTTGTTTGTCTTTCTATATCACATATACTTTTCTGACAAGTACCTCGCCAAAAAACAGAGAGAAGTTTGGCTATTTGGAGTAAGTCAAATTTATTACATTATGATGACTGTTGCCAAGTGGATTCACCACCTTTATCTCTTGCACCAGGTCCAGTGTTTCACTGAAGACTAGATCTAATATAGTTTCTCCTATCTTTGATTCCAAGGTCAACTGCTGCATGAAGCAGTTATTTTTGGCATCTCGGTACTTTACCCCCCTGGCATGTCCTGATGTAATATTTACCCAATCAATATATGGAAATTGAAATCTCCCATTATTATTGTGTTGCCCATTTTGCTAGTCAGTCTAATCTCTGTTAGCATTTTGCAGTCTGTTTCCTCATCCGGGCTGGACAGGTGGTAAAATATCCCCACTACTATACTTTTCTGTTTTATCCTTGGAATTTCTATCCATATGGATTCCAGAGTACAGTTTGTTTCCTGCAAAACTTTTAGCCTGCTTGACTCTATGCCATCCTTAACATATAGTGCCACCCTTCCACCAATTTTATCTTCCCTGTCATGTTGATATAATTTGCACCCTGGTATCACTGTGTCCCATTGGTTATCTTCCTTCCATCAAGTCTCCAAGATGCCTATTATGTCTATGTCTTCCTTTAGCACCATATATTCTAATTCTCCAGTCTTATTTTTCAGACTTTTTATTTTTTTTTTAGGCATTAGCATACATACATATTAATTTGTATTTCTATTTTTATATGTACCCTCAACCTGCATATTATCAAATAATACAGGCCATTTGGAGTCATTTTTATCTGCATTCTTTGTATTTAAATACATGTGGGTTTTTTCAGCTTTTACAACCACCTCTCTTTTGGGACATTCTAACTTACTTGTTTTGCCAGTATCCTTTGAAAATATCTCCCTCTGAATTATGCGCTGCATAGTGACTGTTGGCTTTCCCCCAGGTTCTAGTTTAAAAGCTGCACATTAATCTCACAAGTTTCTCCTTCAATTTCTCATAATTTGAATATGTTTTAATTACTTTGACTAATTTTATGTCATCTGAAAATGTTTTTTACCTTACCCATAGCTGCCTTTTCCAAATCATTTATGAATAGGTTAAAAAAAAATACTGGTCCCAGTATAGAACTCTGGGGCACACTATTAAGCACTTCTCTCCATGGAAAAAACTACTATTTAGACCATACTCTGTTTGCTATCTTTTAAATTCACAATAGGACATTGTCTCCTATCCCAAGACTGAAAATCCAGATAAATTTTATTGAG
Organism: Rhinatrema bivittatum; assembly: GCF_901001135.1. Taxonomy (NCBI): domain Eukaryota; kingdom Metazoa; phylum Chordata; class Amphibia; order Gymnophiona; family Rhinatrematidae; genus Rhinatrema; species Rhinatrema bivittatum. The sequence continues at coordinate 48,285,166 of NC_042618.1, read as the reverse complement.
CAGTTAATCCTATTCCTGGGCGAATTCTGCACAAACTGCGCAGTGCAGAGTTTGTGCAGAATTCCTCCCCTGCAGAGAATTTTAATATTTTGCACAGAATTTTGAAATAGGCCTTGCAGTTTCCAGCAGAGCCCACTGCGCTTGCAGCCGAAGACTGGCGAGAACAAGCAGGCCGCGATTGGAGCCTATCCTGCTCATGGCTGAGTATTTGTGACGCCCAGCTGGCCATGAGCAGAGCCTATCCTGCTTATGGCTGATGGTACAGAATAGTGGTCTGAGATAGCTGCAAACCAAGCTCATCCCATTTGCAGTAGAGTAACAGATCCTGTGAGCCAATGTGAGAGAGAAGGATGTGGGTGTGTATGAGTGAGAGAGAGAGGTAGCCTTATGAGGGCATGTGTATGTAAGTAAGAGAATGGGAGCCTGTGTGTATGAATAAGGGTATGTGTGAGAGAGAAATTGTGTGTGTGTGTGTGTGTGCATGGGAATGAGGGTGCATGTTTGTATGTGAGAGGGGAGCCTATGTTAAGAGATATGTGTGTGTATGTGAGAGAGAGGAGGGGAGCCTGTGTGTAGGGGTGTGTGAGTGTATGTGCCAGACAGAAACGATGTATGTGTGTGTATATGTATGAGAGAGAGGAAGCCTGTGTGCAGGAATATGTAAGAGTGTGTGCAAGAGGGAGAGAGAGCCAGTATGAGGGTTGATGTGTGTGTGGTCCGAGAAGGATCCTGTGTGAGAGGATGTGTATGTAAGTAAGAGATTGAGAGCCTGTGTGCATGAGTGAGGATGTGTGGGTGTGTGTATGCATGGGATATAGGGAGCCTGTGTGTTCATATGTGTGTGCAAGAGAGAGGGAGCCTATGTGCAGTGGTTGTGAGAGTATGTGCCAGAGAGAGAAGGAGTGTGTGTGACAGAAAGAGAGAGGGAGCCTGTGTGCAGGGTTGTGTGAGAGTGTGTGTGAGAGAGGGAGCTTGTGCGAGTGTGTGTGTGTGTGTGTGTGTGTGTGCGTGCGTGAGAGAGAGAGGGAGCCAGTGTGAGGGTATGTGTGTGCATGTGTGTGTGAGAGAAAGAAGGCGATTTTGTGAAGGTGTGTCGATATGCAAGAGAGATAGAGGGAGCCTGTGTAAGGGGTTTGTATGTGTGAGAGAAAAAGGAAGACTCTGTGAAGGAGTTTGAGTGTGAGAGAAACAGAGGGAGCCTGTGTGAGGGGCTAAATGAGAGAGAAATTAAACTCGGGGAGTGGAAGGCTGGGGTTGGAGATAAAGTGGAAGGGATTGGCCCTGGAGGAGAGGGGAGAAATGGAGAACAGAGAAGTTGGGGCCTGAGAGTGCAAAGTGAAAAAGGTCCGGCCAGGGGAGTAGAGAGAGAGTGTATTTCTAAGGGAATTCTGCTCAAAATAATTAAATCTCTGCATCTTTAAGTAATCACTTTTCTGTATTAAATTATATATTATTTATTCAAAGATTATGATGCATATTGTGTTATTTTGATTAATATAAAGTATGCAGAATTTTACATTTATATGCACAGAAGTTTAAAATTTTGTGAGCAGAATTCGCCCAGGAGTAGGTTAACCCTTATCCATACCTTGATTTAAACTTTCAACAAATTCTAATTGATTGGTAAGGCAAAACTTCCTTTTGCTAAAACCATGTTGGCTCCTTCCCATGAAGCCATGTCTATCATTTGCCCAATAATTCTGTTCTTAACAATAGCTTGTACCATGTTTTTTAATTTGTCCATACCACACAAACTGGTTCTACACTGAATCTGGAGTACCTCAAGGTTCGGCCCTATCTGCCATCCTATTTAACACATACTTGCTACCTCTCTGTCATCTCCTATCTGGTCTCAATATAAATTTTAAAATATATGCTGATGACATTCAATTTACCCTACCATACAACACATCTTGGAGCCATACTCTATCTTTAGCTACTCTTTTCTTAAAAACAATAAACACCTGGTTATCACACAACCATCTCACACACAATGCCGCAAAAACTGAAATACTTTACCTATCAACTATTACAGATTCAATTTTTGCTCTATCAGATCTTAATTTGGAAAACGGCTCCATTCCTATATCTAGGCTAGCCCGCAATCCAGGTGTCATTCTAGACTCCAAACTAACCATGACAAACAATATTTCAGCCATTACCAAAACTTCTTTCTACAAAATTCACCTATTAAAAAACCTAAAACCACTTCTTTTCCCACATGATTTCCATTCTGTGCTTCAGGCTCTAATATTATCCAGTCTAGATTATTGTAACTCACTTTACTCAGGCCTCTCAGGCTATACCTTACATCCCCTTCAATTAATTCAAAACTGTGCGGCTCAACTATTCACCAACATGCACCACAAAGAACATATTATCTCCGTTCTGAAACAATTACACTGGTTCCCAATTCATCAATGCATTCAATAAAAAATTGTGACTATTATTCACAATTTAATACATAGTGCATCATCCATTTGGTTGTGCTCTTCTTTGTGTCTCTGTCAACCTCCTCGTCACTTACGCTCAACTGACAAAACTATCTACAAGTGTCAAATACCAAAATTGCCAGAATAGACCTGACATGGAAACATGACTTTTCTGTAGCAGGTCCCACTATGTGGAACTCACTACCAAACTTCATCCTACAACTTACCATAAAAAATGACTTTAAAAAAGCTATCAAAACCTACCTATACTCAATAGTCTTTCCTGACTGCCAGACTTAAACTTCTCCTATTTCCCCATGCAGTGTAAACAACTTTCTTGTCTCAATTTACTTAAGTTAATATGTTTTATTATTATGTTTTAATGTTTTTATTGACTGTGTATGTTTTATTTGTAAACCGTTTAGACCTGCTCTAGCTTGTATAGGCAGTATAGAAAAACGTTTAAATAAATAAATAAATGTTTTTAAATTTACATTTTCTATTAATATTTTACAAGTATAGGGCCAGATTCATTATGGGCTATTTTTCCAATTTTGTGTCTATGGGGAAATCCCTTAGTGAATCAGGTACATAGTGCTGAGAAAAAGTATAATAATGAGAATTACACATACTTAAGATATTACCCTTGTTTAATTGAAACCAGTCTTTTCTTGTGTAATAAAAGAGGTATAAATTAAACAATTCTGTGTTTCATGAGGCACAATAATATACAAAATAAGGACAATAAGACTAATTCAGAATCAGTGGGGCGGATTTTAAGAGCCCTGCTCTCCTAAATCCGCCCAAATCCGGGCGGATTTAGGCGAGCATGGCCCTGCGCGCCGGTGAGCCTATTTTACATAGGCCTACCGGCGCGCGCAGAGCCCCGGGACTCGCGTAAGTCCCGGGGTTTTCTGAGGGGGGGCGTGTCGGGGGCGGGCCCGAACCGCGCGGCGTTTTCGGGGCGTGTCGGGAGCGTTCCGGGGGCAGGCCCGGGGGAGTGGCTACGGCCCGGGGCGGTCCGGGGGCGTGGCCACGGCCTCCGGACCCGCCCCCAGGTCACGTCCCGGCGCGCTAGCGGCCCGCTGGCGCGCGGGGATTTACGTCTCGTAAATCCCCCGACAAAGGTAAGGGGGGATTTAGACAGGGCCGGCGGATGGGTTAGGTAGGGGAAGGGAGGGGAAGGTGAGGGGAGGGCAAAAGAAAGTTCCCTCCGAGGCCGCTCCGGAGCGGCCTCGGAGGGAACGGGGGAAGGCTGCGCGGCTCGGCGCGCGCCGGCTATACGGAATTGATAGCCTTGCGCGTGCTGATCCAGGATTTTAGCGGATACGCGCGGCTACGCGCGTATCTACTAAAATCCCGCATACTTTTGCTTGCGCCTGATGCGCCAGCAAAAGTACGCCTATTCGCGCGGTCTGAAAATCTACCCCAGTGTGTATGAAATAGTCAGTGAACCTCTAGTTTCCTTAGCTCAATTAATTGGCTAATTAGAATCAGGAGCTTAAATAATTGAATAACAAAGAAACCACCTTGCAGAGTAAATCTGCAAGACTGAGTTTGGGCATCCTGTCTAATATAAAGGTCCAAAAGGTTTTAAGTTTGATCTTCACCATAAACGTTAATGGGAATTCATCATGCCAGGATCAAATACAATTTCCAAAGCTCTACAAAAAAAGAGTAGTTGATGCTCATCTGTATGTACAGAGTTACAAGAACATTTCTGAACATATGAAGCTTCATCCATCAGACAGATAGACTGCAAATGAAAAAAGCTGAAGACTACAGTGATTCTACCCAAAATCACCCAAGAACAACCAGAAAATCATCCACGAAATCACAAAAAACACCAGACTAACATCTAAAGATCTGCAGGTGTCTCTCATTATGGCTGATGTTGTAAGTAAGTTTAGGAGTGCAGGACCTGACTGTTACAGGACACTTTCAGTTGCCTTCCCACCTTACTTTACTATCTTAAGTCAGGAAAAAGACAACGTGTTCTCCTCAGAAATAAACTTTTATTTATTAGATTTGACAGGATATAGCATTTAGAAAATAACAACTATTCCTGTCTCTAACATCCTGGCCACTAAGCATCAGTTTTCTCTAAAGAAAGTGCTGTATCATGGGTGGTAACAAACATGCCATAAACCTTAGCTGCTTAATATAGCTAAGTTAGGCCTGCATTTATCAAAATGTGGTAAGTACCGCATGTGATAGCAAAAGGGGTGTGTTTTTATGCTAATATAGCATTTATCACAATTTGCATGATACCCTTTCAGATTCTGTGATAAGTGCTGACCTGTTGTATGAAAGAGAGAGATTGAGAGAGAGAGAGCACCTGGCCATGATGTCATTCCCATAGGTAGGTATTTGTATCCCTATAGTAGGCCCACCTAGTAACTCGAGGTGGGGATTAGGTAAGAGTGTAGGGGGTTAGGGACCACTTTGACATTGTACATGACACCTACGAACAGAACAGTGGTCTCTTGTGAAGATTTGATGGCCTTCGGAGTGAGGAAACTCACTCCAAGGTGAGATTTGGGCAATGTTCTCTCATCCTAGCTTGATGTTACCCAGGTAGAGAGTCCATCAAGCTAGGTTGAGAGAACCTTGCCCAAATCTCACCTTGGAGTGAGTTTCCTCATTCTGAAGGCCATCAAATCTTCACAAGAGACCACTGTTCTGTTCGTAGGTGTCATGTACAATGTCAAAGTGGCCTAACCCCCTACACTCTTACCTAATCCCCACCTCGAGTTACTAGGTGGGCCTACCATAGGGATACAAATACCTACCTATGGGAATGACATCACGGCCAGGTGCTCTCTCTCTCTCTCTCTCTCTCTTTTTCTCTTCTTCACCTGAAATAGGCCTTACGGGAGACATCACAAAGGGTGATGAAACCTTACAGTCACAGCAGCTAACACAATTCAAAGAGGTGTAGTTAAAATTGGCATTATGGCTGTGCGATAGCTCTTCACAGACAGCCTAACTCCTCCTATTTTTGGAATTTTCATCGCACCATACAATATGGTGCGATCGCATGTGGTAAGGGCTTTTCGCATGCAATAAGCCCTTAACGCATGCAAAAACGCCTTATCGCATTTTGATAAATGACCCCCTTACTTATTCCTGGTCCCAGCTTCAAGTGATACCCCTCTGTTCACCTCTGAAGCAGACACTGGCCTGAGGTCTGGAGAATGTATGCAGGGAAGGACTTGCTTCCTGGGTCTGGTACTGGCATAGCTGGCAGTGATCCAGGAAGGAGAATGGCTTCTAGCTCTGGTACTTGCTGGGCTGTCTGGGGCTTGCTCTCGCCTCTCACGTCTCAGACACCATGTCACTCTTTGCACCTGAGCAGGATGTCTCCTCTCTCTGCTCTCCTACCCCAGTCTCTTGGCCACACCTAGTCTTTTTCCTTCTCGATAGCAAGGGGTGCTGGTCTGCTTAGGACTCCCCCTTTCACTCTTCCTTTCTGGGTCACTCTCAGGGTTTGCTCCCCAGCTTCCAGGGGTTCCTTCACTTCCTTCTTATTTGCCCCCTGTCATACTTTCCAGCTGATAAATATGCATAAGCTCATGCATAATCACATGGAGGGTGGGGGTCCTGCCACGTTGCAGGTCTTTCCTCTCTCCTCATTTCTTCGGGGGGGGGGGGGGGGGGGGGGGGTTCTGCCACATCCATATGCCAAGATGTTGTGCCAGAGTGTTTTTCTCTGTCTCAGACTGCCCCCTCTCTTCCAAGGGTGGGGGTCTTTCTGACCTCTGGACTTGCTTTGGCTGATCCTTGATTCTTCCTTAGGGTCTTAGCTGTTGTTTTGTCCTTCTGTCTTCTTTTTTTTTTATTTATCAGGGAAAAGTTTCTTCTTTTTCCACTGAGTCAGTGTCTGGGGCCTGTCAATATACTTGCCTGCATACTTCTTTGGCTATTATGATTCATATTTGATGCTTTCGGTGGTAAAACATAAGATATCTCCCTATAATTTGAGGTTTCATGTGTCAACCATCAGGAGAAAAAAAACTGAATAGGAATGACCACCAATGGCCATCTCTAAGCTATCTATATACTATGCAGCCTCTCGGCATACCTGTGGCATCTCCCAGCTCCCAAATAAACAAGATTAACTTCCACATTATGCAATGAAACACCGTGAACACACACACTAACACACACACACACATACATAAACAAATTAACTCAGATGTCCCCCTGCCCACTGAATATTCCACAAACAACATATCAAGAAAATGAAAAGGGAAGGAGGGAGGTTTGCCTTGTACCTAGAAAACAGGAAACAGAGGGGGTGGCCTATGACCACCTCCCTTTATATCAAGAAGACTCCTCCTCAATTGCTCTGACTCTTTAAGGCTATCAGTCAGTTACCAGTCTCCACCTGCCTATGGCTGTAACCCAATCCTCAAAGAGTAAATGGAAGCCATATTCTCTAAAACCCCCTCCTACCTAATCTTGAGCTGCGAAGAGTAAAGGATGGGCCTAGCTTGGCACCATGTTAACTAGGGGGCATTCCATGAAGTTAGCAAGTAGCACATTTAAGACTAATCTGAGAAAATTCTTTTTCACTCAATGCACAATAAAGCTCTGGAATTTGTTGCCAGAGGATGTGGTTAGTGCAGTTAGTGTAGCTGGGTTCAAAAAAGGTTTGGATGAGTTCTTGGAGGAGAAGTCCATTAACGGCTATTAATCAAATTTACTTAGGGAATAGCCACTGCTATTAATTGCATCAGTGGAATGGGATCTTCTTAGTGTTTGGGTACTTGCCAGGTTCTTGTTGCCTGGTTTGGCCTCTGTTGGAAACAGGATGCTGGACTTGATGGACCCTTGGTCTGACCCAGCATGGCAATTTCTTGTGTTCTTATGCCTCTCGCTTTTGCATTTCTCTGTTGCAATACAGGTCATTGCATCAAAGAAGCAAGGAAAGTAAAATAAAATATGGGATGGTAGAAAAAAAGGAATGTAACAGAAAAGTGAGATTGGGAAAGAGACAAAGAACACCTTAAAAGTTTAGAAATACACATACATTCTGCTTCCCACCTTTAAAAATGAAGAAGTATCCAAGGATATCGGAGAGAGAAGACTTAACCACAAGAAATCAGAAGGCCAATATTTTTCACTTATTGTTTCACTGAATAACATTAAATAACTAGACTATGATAAAAATGTGCAGAAACGGTAATAAAGTTGTCATCAACTTTCCTTCTTAGAGACTGGGTACGGGTATACTTATGAGTGTCAAAGCGGTGACTTAAACAACATGAGCCAGCTTATGTAATGTTCTAAGATACTTAATCATCCCTTTATTTTGGTCTTACATTTTTCTCGCTTCAGGTCTGTTCTAAATCCCCCCCCTTATCTATCTTCTTGATTAATTGCGCTCCAGGCATGCACCTGCAGGTACCAGTAACAGTACTACCAGTCTGTGCACACTCTCTCCTTAGAGAATGAGAGCTTTTTTTTTGAATAATGTCTTTATTTATTTTGAATATTGTGAACACTTCTACAATGATTCCCAGCACTTTTTCAATTTTGAAATAAGAGTTCCAAGATTATCATCCCCTGCACTTGTATCTCCTAGGTGTCGTTCCTCAAGATTGGCTATAGTCAAAATAGGGTTTGTGATAAACACACACACACTTCTAAAATCTGTGCTGCCAATCATGTTTAATATTATTAGCAAGTAATTGAAGAAAATGCTTTTTACAATTTTCATTTCATTTTCATTTAATTTATTAAAATTTATTAATCGCCTAACACAAACAGGCCTAGGCGATGTACAGTAAAAACATACATAATAAAAGTATCATACATGTAATCAACCATACACTTGACACACAAAAACCATTAGTTTCACAGAAACTATGATAACCAATACCTTATATAAGGTAAATTAATTAACCATTAGGACTATGTCCCTTATAATATACCTCACACATAAAATTAAGGATCAATCTCGCTAACATTGCTCTAAAATACATTAAAGGCACGATGGAGCAAATACTCTTTCAATAGCTGTTTACATTTTTTTACATTATCTAAGGACCGGAGTTCAAAAGGAATAAGATTCCACTGAGCTGGTGCAGAAATAGAAAGTGAGGTCTCTCTAGTGAAAAACAAATGTGCTTGCCGCACTGATGGGGATCTTAAACTGAGAGGATCTTAAACTTCTCACAGGTTTATAAATACGCAACAATGCATTTAACCAATACAAAGAATCTGAAGCTAAAAGCTTGAAAACAATCATGACAAGTTTGAAAATAATACACTCTGTAACTGATAACCAGTTAAGTTTACACAAGAGGGGAGAAATATGCTCAGAGCGTTTTGTGTGAGAGACAAGCCGTGCGGCCGAATTAAGCAGTAATTGAATCGGGTGTAGTGTTGCCTTGGGAAGTCCAATATAGAGACTATTACAATAGTCTACATGAGGGAAAATAATCCCTCTTACAACTGTGAGAAGATCATGATCGAACAGTAAATGCCGTAGACCTGCAATAAGCCGAAGTTTAAAGAAACCAGTTTTAATGAGCGATCTAATATGTGATTTGAAAGAAAATGTCGCATCAAGTAACACACCCAAACTCATGATAGGTTTATCAAGAGAAAATGGAAAATTATCAATACGGATCGAATCATAAAGAGGTGTAGAATGCGGACGATGAATAAGAAGAATTTTAGTCTTATTAGTATTTAGTGAAAGTTTGTTTTGTTTTAACTTACGTTTGATAGTATCCATGCACAAATGAAGAGTATCAACTGTTTTCTGCCAAGAATTTTGAACCTTAATATAAAACTGAATGTCATCAGCGTAAATTTTAAATCCATCAGTAATGATGGCCAACAATTTTGCAATGGGGGCAAGATATAGATTAAATAACATTGCCGACAAGGCAGACCCTTGCGGCACCCCAGCTTTCAACAATTGGAGCGAAGAAGATTGTTGATTAAATCTGAAAGATTGATAACAACCAGAAAGATAACTGTACCAGATATACCACATTCACAAACTGTACCAGATATACCACATTCACAAAGACGAAATAAAAGAATCTGAAGATCAACAGAATCGAACGCAGATGTAATATCAAGAGAAACCAAAATAAATTGTTGTCCACCGTCAAGACTACGTTTGATAGAGTCAATAAATGAAATGAGAAGTAATTCAGTACTTAGACCCCAACAAAATCCAAACTGATGAGGACTTAAGACTTCCTTATTCTCAAAATAGTCTGTCAATTGCTTTAAAACAATGCCTTCAATAACCTTCGCAATGAGAGGGAGTAAAGAAATAGGCCTATAATTCGCTAAATTGTTAGCGTCAAGATTTTGCTTTTTTAATAATGGCTTGACTAAAGCAGTTTTCAAAGCAGTAGGCATTACTCTGGTAGATAGAGAAGTATTTACTATGTGTGTAATAGAAGCTTTCAGTAGATCAAATATAGCTCTAAAGGTCACCGTAGAAACATTTAATATAGGACACATCGTATTATTGAGATGTGAAATTATATTTGAAATTTCCAGCGAAGAAACTAACTCAAAATCAGACCAAACAGCTGAAATACACAAAGTATTCTCAGTGAAACAAGGGGTTACATCTTTAAAGAGCAAAAAAAGATTCTCTAACTTCACAGAGAAGTATTTAACAAACATATCTACTGAGAGTGTAGTACAGCTAGTACTTTTTGCCTTCTGAACTTCAGTTAACTTGTGCACTAAATTGAACAGGGCTTTAGGACTATTTCCTAACTCATTTATTTTTTTGGAATAATACTCCTTTTTGGCATTTAATGTATCTGTTTGATATTTTGCTAACGATGTTCTATAAAGAGATGCATTCTCACCAGAAGGATGCTTTAACCATTTGCGCTCATTTTTTCTCAACAATTGTTGGAACATGTTTTGGAAAGCTTACTTAATATGGCTAGGAATAGGTAAAGGTTATTATTTCAAATAACCTTTTACCAGTTCAGTATAAACAGTGGCTGGGAAAGATTTACTCAAACATAAGTACAATACACAAGATATATCTGTTTATTGCTGTAGAGTGGTCACTCCCTTTGTTCTGTGAATTTCTTTTTTTTTTTTTTTATAATTCATACTTTATTAATTTTTCATGATATTTACAAAAGTAAAATCATATTTCTTTTACATAATAGAAGGAAAATAATTATAGCAGCCTTAAGTTCCAAATACAAATAACAAGTTATTCAGCTCTCCATAAACTAACACGCTGCTATAATTTAAACTAATAATATGGAAGCCCTTTAATCATATAATTCTACTATACAATATTTAAATGGAGGGAGTAGATAGTCTAGTATCATTCTTGGGCTAACATTGATGAAACTTCGTTTTCCAATTGAACCTGACTCTTATCTCTAAGGAAATTTTCCAAATGAAACGGTTGGGAAAAAATAATTTTTTTCCCTTGATAATTAATAAAGCATTTACTGGGGTACTTTAAAAAGAAAGTAGCCCCAAGTTCTAATACTCTATTTTTTAGGGCAAGAAATTGTTTCCTCCTGACCTGAGTTGGTCTGGATACGTCAGGAAAGATATAAACCTTATGCCCACAAAACAATATATCTTTAGATTTGAAAAACTTTTCCATAACTATCTCTTTATCTCTCTCTGAAATAAAAGAGACAAACAAAGTTACTCTTTTATTTATCAGATCCACAGATTCCTCGAGAAAAGTGGAAATTCCAGGTGAATTTTCCCCCTCCCTCCCAGGATTATCTCCTGTTTGGGATGGAAAATAATAAATTTTTGACACTGCTGGAACCTCATTCCAAACCAAAATTTCTTTTACATATTTAGAAAACATCTCAAATGGTGACAAAAGCCTCGTCACTGGGAAATTTACAATGCGCAAATTTTTTTTACGCATTAAATTTTCCAGATTTTCCATATTAGAATGTAATACAATATTATCAGATGTATGCATACTTTCCAGCTTTTTTACATTTTCCATTTCCATCTTTACATTTTGAACAGATATTTCTAAATTATTCAAACTTTTCCCTTGTTCCTGTATAAGAATCTTATTTTTATTAACCACTGCTCCTAATGAGATGTTCATCTGTGTTACATTGGAATCCAGTTTTACCATCATCCTCCACAAATCCCCCATTGTCACATTGGCTGCGTCCACAGCCGAAAGCCTGACGCTATCAATGTTAGTTATCAGGGATCCCTCACCTGTTCCTTGCTGTATTGGCTCTGAACAGGGAGCACATGCAATGCTCAGCTGTTGTGAAAGAATTTCACCGTCACTTACTATTGCTGATCTTCTACTGGTTTCACCTGATAATTCCAATGGGGGTTGAGGAGGTGTTGGCCCGATGCCAGGGCTCAGGGAGACTTCCAAGGTGTCCCTCTCTCCGCCCCTTAATGGCGATACTTTATAGACGTGTGCGTCCATAGGCCCTGAAGCAAGGGAAGCTGGAGAGGATGACACAATCTTTGCCTTTCTTTTCCGCCCCATATATTTCAAAATAAATCAATCTCAATCATCCAAGCGATCCAAGTCGATCTAAGTCAATCGCACGCGCCTTTGACGTGCGCGGCTTAGACGATGCGCCGGCGGCTCGATGCACCGCAGTCCCGCGTTCTTTTCAGGACCCGGGCGCAGGAGTGATGTCACCGGCAAGAGGATTCACAGCTGTGCAGGTCTTACTCGTCTCCGCCTCCTTCTCGGGCTGCCTGCGTCGGCTTCTCTCCCACTTCCTACTCGAATCAGGCTCCGGACTCTACTGCAAACCCGCGCTCTTTTCAGGACCCGGGCGCAGGAGTGATGTCACCGGCAAGAGGATTCACAGCTGTGCAGGTCTTACTCGTCTCCGCCTCCTTCTCGGGCTGCCTGCGTCGGCTTCTCTCCCACTTCCTACTCGAATCAGGCTCCGGACTCTACTGCAAACCCGCGCTCTTTTCAGGACCCGGGCGCAGGAGTGATGTCACCGGCAGGAGGATTCACAGCTGTGCAGGTCTTACTCGTCTCCGCCTCCTTCTCGGGCTGCCTGCGTCGGCTTCTCTCCCACTTCCTACTCGAATCAGGCTCCCTGTTCTGTGAATTTCTGTGAATCACTGATTGCATAAATCTGTTTTCCTTTGCCCAGTTAGCAATGAAATGGACTTACATTTATTTCAGTTTCTCTCAGAGATAATCAAGTTAATATTAACATGAGTGTGCTTCCATACATGCTAAATTCATGCATAAGTATTATTTAAAATATGCCAGTCATGCATGCTCCTAATTTTAAGAGATTACTCGAGCAAACCTACTTCGTATATCTTCCATAGGACTTTGCCATCTTTAACGCACATATGTAAGCAGATTTTAAAACATGTTCACATGAGGGATATTCCCAGTTTTTCCAATTAGCCTATCAGTTTGCCCAGTCAATATCGAGGTCTTCCAGACTTGCTTCTCATTAGGAGCAGCAGATAAGTTACGTGACTAATACGCCGCCATGCGCACTGGCCTCCGAGGTTGATTTTAAAACTGTTACTTGCGTAAAAACACCCACACAGGCACATATGTGGTCTGTGCGCGAGCAACACGGATTATAAAAAGCCGCAATTTATGTGTGTATGCCAAAAATAAAGGGGAAAAAGGGGTGGGGCATGGGGGTTCCAAAGGCGGGGTCAACACTTACACTCGGAACTCTGTATTTTAATTACTGCTGCCCCTGATGAGCAGCAAGCCCATAGATCTCATGTTTTAGGGCTTACATGACAGGGTGAGGGGTCCAGGTCAACTGGGAGGCCTGCAGGATGAAGAATAAGAGGGGTCTGGAAGATCTTGATATTGACTGGGCAAACTGGTGGACAAGTTCAAAAAACTCGGAATGTCCCTCAAGTAAGCAATGTATAAAAGCTGCTTACCTAGGCATGTTAAAACCGACAAAGTCCTTTGGAAGATAAACGAAATAAGCTTGCTTCAGTAACATCGTAAAATTAGAAACATACTTGCATGTGGTAGGCATATTTTAAATCAAAGGCACACATGATTTAAAATTCCAGCATATCTTCTATGTTACCGAATCTTATGGCACCTGTGTAAACTGACAAATTTTAGTATCATTAATTTTATGTGCCTTATTGTAAACCGTTGTGACAGTCCCCACGGTATAGAAAAGATTTAAAATAAAATTAAAATAAAATAAAATTTAAAATATATAAATAAATAAATATGGGGTGGGTGGATCTGTGCTCATTTTAAAATTAACCTGACTGACCTTAAAATTCAGAGTTATGCTTGTGAATGTTGACCTCACCCTGGAACGCTCATGCCCTGCCCCTTATTTTTGGCGCACGCCTGGGTATGTATGCATGTAAATTGTGGCTTTTTAAAATCCACGTTTCTCGTGTATGGCCCACAGATGCACATATGTGGGCATTTTTGTGCAAGCAACACTTTTCAAATCGGCCTCAGTGTCTCCAAATGAGTTAGTTTTGCTCAGACCATGACATGAATGACCCTCGCTTGTAAACCAAGGCATGTTGGATACAATCTCAGTCTCTCAAATTTCTCTTATGTAGCACATCAACTGTTTTATCATTGGGATACAGTTATAGAATTATAAACTACAATAGTTTTTGATAAGTAATCATGCTTTCGGGTTTTAGTTATGCATTAAAATCATCTCAATATTTAATTATTAGAAAGGTCTGAACAGATAATATATTATTTGCTTTCATCACCAGTTGATTTAACTAAACATCTATAGTATATTAATCAATGGCCGATAGGATAAGCGAGATCAAAGATTTCCTAGGCAACCTTTGGGCCTTGCTTGTTTCGGTTTCCTTCTGGAGGATGTATACAGTGAAATGGATAGCTTTTATAATCTTCAACCTGTATCCATTAATAAAATTCTTCTATGCTTTTATCTCTGTAAGACAAAGTGTAAAGATAAAAAGCCTTTGTGTGCTTAAACTGTAGTTACCAAGTCAGTACTGTCAAGCAGGGATTATATAAGTCATTCTGACTGTATAGAAATGTGAACACCTTACTGTGCCACTGGTTGAATTCTAGAGAGATTTAAACGTCTTATTGAAAACAGAATAGTCAAATGATACAATTCTTTACATGTTGTGATGGTCTTTTCATGGGGCCAGCTTGAGAATTATCCAGAGTATTCATGACTGCAGAGTTTTCTTAAGGTTGCATGAAAGTTATTTGTTGGAGATACAAAATCTATAGGAATAGGAGCTTGCAGACCTCATTTCATTTAATTAACAGGTCTGATAGTTAGTTCATGGCAGACTAGGTCTTGCTCTTCAATCTCACAACCGTGTCTCCTGATAAAATACAGACCTACCTTGAACATCCTGTCACTGCAACCTTTTAACAAAGTGCACATTTTCTTTCATCTCCAAAATGTCCAGGTTAAAGCATATACCATAGCAAGCAGCTACTGCAGACTTCTAAAAGAAAAACAAAATGCAAAATAACTGAAGCAGAAATTAACCAGTGCCACTGTTCTTCCATATGCCCTTATTATACCTGAGTGGCCCATAATCTTCTCTGTAAAATTATAGAAATCAAATGCTGCTGCTCTTTTTAGAGGCAATACACAGTTTTATGCACTATATTTTTCTTCTCAAGAACTGCTCTTTTCAAGTGTAGAATATACTATTTGGTTTTAAGAGATTATAGGAAGCAAACACGTTGACCTGTTTTCAACTGCATGTGTTTCACACGACTGGAAGTGTTTCTGAGTCAGAAGAAATATTCCTGGAGTTTTTCGTTGGCTTGGTTAAAAGGACTTTAATATACTCTGTTGACCATTATGAATTTTACTTTTGTAGGCTAGCTGCCAACTTTTTGAGGTAAGCATATAAAGTATAACCTGGATCCCATCAAACTCATTCAAGATATTTCTTGATTCTATTGTGTGCCATGGGATGGCCTGCCCAGAGAACCACCTGTCAGTGCGCTCCCGTTATACCCAAATGAACACTACAAGTGGATTTCAATGGGATTCTGAGGTATCAGCTGCAACGCTGGCTCTTTGGCAACCATGCATGCTCATGAACTGGATCCTTCCTCCACAGTGTAAGTATTCTTTATATTGGCAAGGAAAAGCAAATAAATGTGACACAGAGTAAGGACTGAAGAACGTTATGAATAATATCCACAGGCGGGCATGACTTTAGGCAGATAGGAGCTACTGTACAGTCTTTGCAAAATCTGCAACAAATAGGATTGATGAAGGCAAGGTACATATGATAACAGTCTTAACTAAACAGTGCTGTGTTAAACCGGCACGCGGATGTACATTTGCGTGCGTGCGTGCGTCAGCCCGCGCCCAGTGATGTGGCTGTGTTTTATAACTTGTGCGCATATGTGCATGCTTGTTCTAAAATATCCTGGCCATGCGCACGTGTATGCCAAATTTTAGTGGGTGCCTGCATGGACACGCAAATCCCGCATCTACCGTGTAAGTCAAGGGATTTTTAAAAAGGGCGCATGCCAAAGCTATTCGCAGTTTTACCAGTTCCTCCCCAGTCCATCCAGATAAGAGACAGGTACTCCACACCCTCTTAAAACCTGCAGATCTGCCTAGTTTTCTTTATTTTTGAACTTACATGTCATCCATAGCAGAAGTAAAGTTACGTGACATGGGACCTCAGCGTGCGCTGGGTTGTGTAATTATTTACATGCACATCTCGGCTTCACGCCCTAAAACGCCCATGCCCTGCCCACGTTTTTGAAAACTTTTGAGATGTGAGGGCAGTGGGAGATATGCATGTATCCCAGCGGCTTTTAAAATCCGGTCAACACGTGCAAGCCTTACATATAAGCGCATCCCCTAATTAATGCGCACACTGGGCTTTTAAAATTCACCTTTAAATACATAAGAACTGAATTCTCATTACACTGCACAGGTTTTGTGCCATTTTAAATCATTTCCACATAGGTGGGGGAGATCTCATTATAAGGACACCTCTCTCATTTGCGTCTCCTCATTAGGGCCTAGAAAACAGGCCCCATAGTTTCCTTGACTGCTCTAGAATTTCTGTGAATATGTCAGCATTCAGCATCGTGTAGCTGGAAAGATATTTCCTAAGCTAGTATATCTGGAATGGTACCTATTATTTAGGATTTATTTCGGTTTGTAAAACACAGAGACGTGATCAGGCAAAGCAATTATTTGCAGCCCTGATACTTGAATCAGGAGATTGTGATAATATTCAGTCATTGGCCAGATTGCAAAGTTAGCAGGATAAACTTATCTGGCTAACTTTGGAGGGCTATTCAGTAGTGCAGCTGCACTCTTAAAGATTTACAGATAAGTTGCGACAGTTATTGTTCTATGTAAACCGACCTGATTCGATACTTGTATTGAGAATGTCGGTATATAAAAATCCGAAATAAATAAATAAATAAATAAATAAGTTTATCCAGATCTTTAGGACAACTGTACGGCATGACCAGATAAGTTATCTGCCTAACTCTGAATATCTGAGTTAGCTGGATAACTTAGCTGGCTAACTTAACTCCGCCCAGGAACACTTCTGGAATGACCCTATGTAATCTGGCTAAACTTTAGCTGGATAGGTGGGGGAAATATTGAAAAGTTGGCATTTAGCTGGATAACTATATCAGTTCAGGATAAGAATGATCGTATATGATGCCTGATCTAAAACCTTAGGGGAAGATTTTCTAAATCTATGCGTGCGCGAACAAAAGTATGCCGTATTTTATAAGATACGCACGTAGCTGCGCGTATCTTATAAAATCCGGGGTCGGCACGTGCAAGGGGGTGCACATTTGTGCAACTTGCGCGCGCCGAGCCCTGCGCGCGCTGCCCGTTCCCTCCACCTTCCCCCACCTTCCCCTCCCTTCCCCTCCCTAACCCATTCCCCCCATTCCCCCCGGCCCTATCTAAACCCCCCCACCTCTGTTTCACAAGTTATGCCTGCTCGAAGCAGGCGTAACTTTGCGCGCACCGGACCGGCTGCCGCGCGCCATGTTCCAGTCCTGGGGCTGGTCCGGAGGCCGCGGCCATGCCCATGGAATGCCACCGGGCTAAAACCACGCCCATGGCACCGCCCTCGGATGACGCGCCAACCGCGTCAAGTCCCCTGACATGCCCACCCCAAGAAAGCCCCGGGACTTATACGCGTCCCGGGGCTTTGCGTGCGAGCAGGGGTGTTTTAAAAGGGTTACGTGCGTACCTTATGCACGTAACCCTTTTAAAATCTGGCCGTTAGGGTCTGTTTAGAAAAATATAATTTGAAAGCATGCAAATGTTTTACAGGCCAAAAGTCTACCTAAGGGATCTCTACTAAAAAGAATGTTCATTATCCTAGAAAAGGGATGGGGGGAGGGGATAGAAGTAGTAGTATTGTGGGTTTGGTTCCTTCATGTTGGAGACAACTGGACAAAGGTTTGAGAAATCGGACTTTGATGGAAAATATTTAAATTTGATTATTATTCTATATTCTACAATTTTGGAGAAAGTGCTAAACTATTCTATTAATATGCAAAGAAATGGAATACAAGAATCATTTGACTTTAATAAAAGAGCTCATTGATTGGAATTTCAAAGTCATAAATTTATTCAAAATCATTACTGTATATGAAGTGTAGACAATAATAACTTGTAACTGGAATTTTCACCAGCTTTTTCCATATTTAATCAGTAAACATCAAGTTGGAAGCCACTTTAATGTCCAGTGCTGACATCTACTGGCTAAATTCTGGGGGTGCACATGCCGGGTTCCAGAGGGAGCAGAGGTCTTTGCCTCCGAGCCAAGGACTGTCACTGTAATGGCTGGACTAGGTAGGAAGGCAATAAAAAGAAATAGGGTAAAACCCTGGCTAATTACAAAGGAAGACCAATACATGCTTGTTCCAACTAAGGCCTGGATTCTTCCATTCTTATCGCATGCGATAAGCATTACAAAATAACCCACTAAGTTAGAAGCCCAAAAGAGCAGGAGGAAACTGCTAAGCTGAAAAAACAAATTGTAAAAATTGGCTATTTGTATATATATCAAGAGTTCATTTCTGAAAGCTTAGTTGGAAATTACACATGTTAAAATATAAGGTATTACATGTGTAAGTTAGCTACATACATGTACAGTATGTTGATTTTGAAAATACATACATAACATATAAAGAATGGACTATATAACAAGATATGTTGGGGGGTGGGTTACAATGCAGGGGTACGTTATAGTGCATAAGCTGAATTTACATAAGTTATGCACATAAGCATCATGCCATTTACATGCATGACTTTATCCTAGTTTTGTAGCGGGCCACATTCTAGGCTTACATTTAAGCACATGCCAACTCAATATTCTAATTCAATTAACTAATAATGTATCATTATTCAATGTATTTATTGACTTTTTAAGTTAATGTTCTGATTCATTCTCTGTCACACTGTTATGAATTTAAATGTAACTGGTTTGTTATAATGTAAACCGGAGTGAAGGCTATGTCAGCTGTACCTCGGTATATAAACAAATGCTAAATAAATAAATAAATAAATAAATAAATCAATCAATCTGGACTTTTGCCATGTGGGATGCTGGAGCTTTGTTCTTCTGTTCTTTCAGTGCACTTTTACTTCATGTAATTTTATCATGTATGTGCATGTATAACCCATCAAAGAGGTCGTAGCGTGTGGAATATAAATCTTTCAAAATAAATTAATATCTTTATTGAGCTTTAGTCAGAATTACAACAGATTCCTTATAAATACAACAATTTTTCCCCATTTTCACCCCACACATAAGCATTTTGTATAACTTTTTATCCATCTAGGAAGGAAGTAGCATTGCTTGCTGAACTGTAACACCATCCAAAATTATTCTTCCACAAGCTACCCAAATCAAGCATCAACCTATAAACAATACAAATGCTGCAATCATTTTCCTTAAATTGAAACTTTAGTTGAATATCCACTGACAGCGTTTTCCTAGAGGGGCCTCAGATCTCCTTGGAAAGCTCTGTTGATTCAGACTTCTTTTAAAGATATTGTTCTAAATTCCATATATAGTATTATCAATGTTGAGTTTCCACATCATTATATCAGGTGGGTCTCTGTCCAGCCATTTTAGTAAGATACATCTTTTAACAATCACACAGGACTCTATCAACAAATGTTTACGAATCTTCATGTCATTGGTATTTTTTTCTTTGTCACAACTGCAAGTTCCAAAGTCACCTTTATAGCAAACATCATGCCATGCAAAAGTCTCATTCTCATTGGGGGTTTACCAAAACAACTTATAGCTCTAAAAACCTCAGTAATTCCAATCTGCTGTTAGTGTAATAGCGGTATTGACAAAATGCAATGAATTGAACAGTGTACGTTGGTTATTATTTTTTTTTATTATTGAATCAAGTATCTATCATGCCCAAAATATTTTTAGACTCAGCCCAGGATGTATGATGCAGCTTGTCTGTGACTCTCAAGCTCTTCCCAGTCTCAGGAAATAAGCTGACACGCAGTGAGTGCAAGCCAAGATTGAAGCTCATTCACCTCAGTGAGCATTTTGATCATCTTTTTTCTTGTTAAGGTGATAAAGTTTTAAATGTTTATAAATGTGAGTTATGTCGACTTTGAGATGGCTGCATATTTAATTGTTTCTACCTCAGCATTTAAAAAAAATGCAGACAACTAATGCACAATTGAATGTGTTAGAGGTGCATTCAAGGATTTTGGTGCAGTTACATGACACCGTCTGACATACGAGATGGAGTCATTTTTAGATCAAGAAGACTGCAATCCAGGGGATTTAATGTTCTACTCAGATATATTTTGGGGTTGAAAGACACTGATTAAAAATCACTATCCAAAGTGGACACACAGCTGAAAATATCCAAATCTGGGACATGTTTTCCTTCCCCCAAAACCACAGTCTTAAAATAGTCCAATTTTTTAATCTGACATACCAGCACATTACACTTGATTTTCGGGGGACTTGTTTTAATAGTTCGAAACATATTTAGGAGAAGATATCAGTGGAATCCATTCCTTTTCGAACAACCGACACATTTTTCTGTGGTGAGCCAAAAGGCAGCAACACACTCCAGACTTCACATTGGCTTCATGCTTCTGGAAGTCAGAATGCCGGCCAAGACACGAGGGAAGCAGTATTCAGCCGCTGGCTGGCTTGCCAAGTTAGCCAGATAAAATTATCTGACAGACTTTGTCGGGATATTCAGCAGCAAATTTTAGGATTGCTCTACGGCATGGTCAGAGTTAGCTGGATAAGTTATTTGGCTAAGTCTGAATATTGGCATTAGACTGGTTTTAACTTAATGCCGCCCGGAAAACCCCGGATTGTCCCTGTTATACGGTTAAAATTTAGCTCAATAAGTGTTCAAATTATTCAAAAGTAAGCATTTATCCAGATAAACCAATGTGATGTGCAAACGAACGTTGGTATCAAAAAAAAAAAAAAAAGCTATTAAATAAATAAATAAATACCTGATTATGGACCCTCCCTCCCCTCCAAGTCTTGCTAGCATTGATAATAAAAAATAGAATTTCATACCAGCTAGAAGTTTTGTAAAAACTTTCTAGAAGAAAAATTCATTTTAGTTTTATATTTTGGGGTTCTGGTTTGTGGCATCTCCAAATTCTATTATAGGGGTTAGGAACAGAATAACTTTTTATTGGTGTGTTTTTGGGGTGAGCCTGTAAAACTCAGCAAAGGTCATTCCTTTAAACTTCTTTTTTCACCCCATTAACAGGCTATCAAACAGTAATTTGCATGCATTCACTCTGTGGTACAGCCCAGCAAGGAAAGGACAGGATATGGGTTTTAGTGGGGCGTCAGGTACAGTTAGAGTAAATGCTTGTCTAACCTCTGCTACCTCGCTGTGTTTATATTTAGAGCAGGCATCTGTGGTGACAGTCACTTTCTCAGTATTTAGGAAATGCCAGTGCTCTCTTCTGGTTTGCTGCCAGATACTACTGGGAAACATTTGTTAGGATTATTTCGGGAGCTCTCACAAGCTGAGTGCCCATCAATCATTTATCTGGAGCCTGTCCAAGTCTGCCTGGACTGCATCAGCCTGCAAAGTCCTATTACATGTCAAGGGAGTGTAGGGAGAGATGAGAGTTGGTGGGGGTGGGGAGGGAGACGATAGGGTTATGGAGCTTGAATAATAAAGGCATTGGGACACTAGCCCCCTCTGTCTACTCTAAGAACCACTTTCTCCAGTTCCACAGTAATACAATGTCTAGCATTACTGGGAGTTTAACCTTTCTTTTTAAATTGAAATGTTTCCTATCCCCTCCCCCCTTGAAACATACCTGACTGGACCTCTCTAATGTGGTTTCCATGGCTTTCTGGGGGTTGTGCACATAAGCAAGATGGAGCTTCCATAGGTCAGCAAAAACTGGCAGGCTGTGCACGCAGCACCAAAGACCCAGCAACTATTTCAAAGTGGGCAGCTCAGAAGCAGCGGCCTGCTTTAAATAGAAGCTTCTTTGGGGGAATTGGAAGAATTTGAAAAAGAGACGATGAATAGCCTCTAGCAATCTTAGGTATTCCTGCCGGGTTAAAGGGAGGGCATTTTGGATGGGAAGGAGGAGACAGACGATGTCCCTTTAAAAATATTCATTAACATACCAGTGAAGGTAATGTATTTAAGATTCTTGGGAGGCTCTGATACCTTTTAGTGGGCCATCTTCCTACTCCAAAGATGCTGTAGGACATGAGCTTTCATGGCTGCACAGGGTACTGCATCAGATTCTTCAATATTTTTTATTGGTGCAAGAGCAAATCTAATTTAAGCAGATTTATTTCTGATGCTTCATTGCCCTTGTAGCTGATGTAAAATGTTGTTAAATGTAACAAGCACTGAAACAAAAAATAAATAAATAAATAAATAAATATATTTCCCATCCAAAATATATATTTTTTTTTCAACTTTTAACAAGCTAAACAAAAATCTTAGTTATTCACATTTTTGCTAATGAGATTTTCCTGGTTTATGCCCATACTTTGAAAACAGTAGTATCTGAAAGTTGTAAAGTTATAAATTGTACATTTGAATAAATCAAAACTTGCTTACAGTATTTGTTAACCATCCCTTGCTAGCCTTGTCTAGATATTCGTTTAATGATCCAGGCAATAAGACTCTGATGCAGGGAGGGAAATAAAACGGCTGAACCTTGACCTGTGCTCTCTTTACCTCTCATTTTTTCATGCAAGATTTTACCTTTATTATGGTCAACCAAAAAAATCAAGTCTTCTTTGGCAGAGACATGCCAGATATCCATTCTCCCCTTCGTCGTGAAGAGGGGGTATCAAGAAGCCTTTTAGCAAGTAACGCCATCGCCAACCCAGACTAGGGTTGCCAACTGGCTCCAGATATTCAGGACAGATTGAGCCAGTCCTGTTTTTTACCCCGTTGCATGCTGGGACTTATTCTGTTCTTCCCTATTGCCTTCCTTAAAAAAAAGCAAGACTATAAGTACCTGCATGCAGGGGAGTAAAACTAGGACTGGTCAACCTGTCCTGAAAATCTGGAGCCAGTTGGCAACCCTACCCCAGTCGCAGAGGCCCAACCATTCCTATTGATCCGGCTGCAATTTTACAAGGCTGATTATTTTGCAAGGGTTGGCTAGCAAATGACATATCACGATTTGTTCACTGCGGCTGAGAGCCTTGCTGGCGTTTCGAAGAAGGAATTGGTGAGTTAGAATGTTTCTGACTTGCCAACTGCAGCGAGTATGCTCACAGGGGTAGATTTTCAAAAAACGCGAATAGGCGTACTTTTGCTGGCGCATCAGGCGCCAGCAAAAGTACGCTGGATTTTAGTAGATACGCGCGGAGCCGCGCGTATCCACTAAAATCCTGGATCGGCGCGCGCAAGGCTATGAATTCTGTATAGCCGGTGCGCGCCGAGCCGCGCAGCCTACCCCCGTTCCCTCCAAGGCCGCTCCGAAATCGGAGCGGCCTTGGAGGGAATCCTCTAACGCCCTCCCCTCACCGTCCCCTCCCTTCCTCTACCTAACCCGGCCCTGTCTACACCCCCCCCTTACCTTTCTCCGGGGATTTACGCCTCCCGGAGGGAGAAGTAAATCCCCGCGCGCCAGCGGGCCTGTTGCGCGCCGGGACACGACCTGGGGGCGGGTACGGAGGGCGCGGCCACGCCCCCGGACCACCCCGGGCCGTAGCCACGCCCCCGTACCCGCCCCCAAAATGCTGCCAACACGCCCCCTAAACGCCGCGACGACTGGGCCCGCCCCCGACACGCCCCCCTCGGAGAACCCCGGGACTTACGCGAGTCCCGGGGCTCTGCGCGCGCCGGTAGGCCTATGTAAAATAGGCTCACCGGCGCGCAGGGCCCTGCTCGCCTAAATCCGCCCGGATTTGGGCGGATTTAGGCGAGCAGGGCTCTGAAAATCCGCCCCAAAGGGCTTACCATGGTGGTGGCAGAGAAAAAAACAGGTGATATTGGCTGTAGCGGGCCACGATTCTGCTACCTCCTTAGCATCTGGGGGACTGAACTCTCCTACTCAGCCTGGCTTTGTTCGGGCACCTGTTAAGGGAGTAAGGTGGGAAGGAGTGATCAGAAGGGGGTGGCCTGCAATGCGTGAATGACCTGCTGGAGAGGCGGTAACCGTGAATGGAAATTCAACTTTTGAATCAGGCCAGAACAGTAGAAAAAGATATGACTGTGCCAGAACATTTTCAAATTCCATCTGGAAAGAAAACTTTGGTGGTTCAGGTTATAATATGTGGGCCAGGGGTCTCCACTGGACATCATACTCCAAGCTTTTGTTCAATTAGAGGTGAATTTTAAATGCTTGACGTGCGCATTAATTAGGGGATGAGCGAATATGTCAAGCTCGCACGTGCAGAGCATATTTTAAAAGCTACTGAGATACAGGCATCGTGGAAGTTTTCACAGAGGGGCAGGGCGCAGGCATAGTCTGGGCAGGACATGGGCACTTCGGGCCGTGAACCTGAGATGTTCGGCTAAATACTTGTGCTATCTGGCATGCGGTGAGGCTGCCTGCCGCGTAACTTTATATATCCCATGGATGACGTGCAAGTTAAAAAACAGAGAAAAATAGGTAGGATCTGCGGGGTTTTAAAGGTTGAGGATAACTGGGGGGAGTGAAGGCTATCATACCGGGAGGGTTGGAGGACCTCTTTCTTAACTGGGCAAACTGGGAACAAACTGGTAAAACTGGGAATGGCATTGGCACGAGCCCCTTTTAAAATCCCCCTATTTATGCAGTAGATGCTGGATTTGCGTGCACATGCGTGCGCCCACTTAAAATTTGATGCACGTGTGTGTGCAGCCAGGTTATTTTATAGGACGATGCATATGGGCGTGTATGCTATAAAATGACCGTGTACCTGGGAGAGCGGGTCAACACATGTGCGGAAAGGTTTGTGAGCATCCTGGTTTGAAAGTTAGAAAGTTACCCTGTCTGAATCTGTAGTGATTGCCAAAAGTGATTTACAGCACAAAGTTGTGGTAAAGTATGAACAGCATATTGTTTAATATGAAAGTAAAGTGTAGAACTACTGAAAAATTATAAATTAATTAGAGGCCCACATTCAAAGGAATTTGTCCGGATAACTTTTGAGTGACACGGACAAACTCTGAGGTTTCAATATCCGGCCTAGGTAACTAGATAAACTGTATGAGGGTAAGTCATTACCTGGATAAAATGTATCCAAACTTCTGAGACAGCATGAACTTAGCCAGAAAACTTAGCCAGCTAATTCGGAGTTAGTCAAATGAGTGTGTTGGCTAATTCTGGACATGCCTCCGACCAGGGTTAAAGTTAGAGGTGAGGGGAGGGAGAGAGAATTGGGTGTTATGCCTAACATTAGTTTCAGTCATTCATAGGGTGTAGGATTTGTCCTGCAGGCTCACTAGGATTATTAAAACAAAAGGTTTCTGCCAATTAACCAGCTTTTATCTGGATAACTCAGCCACTCCCCAGCTTACTGAACATGGACATCCATAGGGTCCAAGCTTAATTTTGTTCAGGATGCTTGTGCTCCATTCCCAATGTTTTATTACAGCATAAACTGGAAAATATGCTGAAACGTAGGGAAACTCCCCAGAGTATCTAGTCTGACTTAACTTAAAATAGGGGTGTGCACACCAATTAATCTTGTGTTGCTTTGTTTCATTTTAGGGGCTTTAGGCACTTTTGTTTTCTTTTTTTCCATTTTATTTCATTTCATTTGCATTTTTTGAGTGTGCAGTTTGCAAACTGTGCGCATAAAATGCCAATTGTGCACATAAAACTAATTTTGCACACACTATTCGTGTTTTATGCGCACAGTTTGCAAACAGTTTGCAGACAAAGGAAAACAAAAGGAAAATAAAAACCGCATGATGTTGGTAATTTTTAATGACACAAAACACACGGACCTGTTTCTTTGTGTTTTTCATGCCATGTGAAAATGAAGGCACATCCCTAATTTTAAACGTCATTTGAAAGATACCTTAGAAGCAGCTGCAGCAGCAGCAGTGCCTCCATTAATTTCTGCTCATTATTATTTACCATCCAAGACAAAAGAACAACCTGGTCGCGATAAATTTCACTCAAATCTGAACATAGGAATCAATCTGGACAGTCCAGTTCTATGGGTAATGCACTGTTTTATCTGTGGAAATGCCTTTGAAAATTGCCCTCTTTCTCCTTGCTTTAGTTTTTAAGGGTTTTTCTCCACCCCCTCTGATACAGGCTACTACTGGATGTAACTGAGGCTTGTTTTCTACAAATATTTAAAATAAATGAGCTGATAATAACACTAATAGGCACTGGGAAACATAAAACCCCCAAATCTTTCTTGTGTATTCTTGGTCACTTTGAAGACGGCTGAGCTTGATGGACAACTGTCTTTTTTTTCAGTCTAACAGATATCAGGCCAATATTCACATTATCTTGGTTCCTAACTTAAGGAGTTAAATTCCTAGATCCACTTTAAAAAAAAAAAAAATCCTCCCCCCCCCCCCCCCTCTCTGAATCCCTAAATTTAGATTCCTAAAAGTGAGCAGAGCCAGAGGTGGGGTCAGGTCAGGAAAAGTACGTTAGGCACTCAGTGCAGATTTCCGGCGCTAGGGACCTAAATTTAAGTGAAGAAATGGCAGGCCTTATTTAGGACCCAAAGTTATGTGCTGAGAATAGGTGCCTAATTTAAGTATCTCAATTTTGTCACTCAGCTGTTTTTTTTGTTTGTTTGTTTGTTTTTTAATATTGGCTTCTTTGTGATGCTGTGTATAACCTTAGTGGAGTGGTTTCCAAACCTATCCTGGAGCCAACCAGCCACTCGGGTTTTCAGGATATCCACAATGAATATTCATGAGATTAATTTGATGCACTACTCCATAGTGTGCACATTTCTATCTCATGCTTATTCATTGTGGATATCCTGAAAACCCAACTGCATGGGGGTCCTCCAAGACAGGCTTGGGAACCTCTGCCCTATGGTAAATTGGAAGGAATTCATTGGTACAAAAGGGCTAATGTTTGCTAAGTGTCATAGAGATTGCAGTGTTCCTGCACTCACAGGAATGAAAGGCGGTTGTAATCTTCAGAGATTATACATAAATATTTCTACAAACTATTGCAAATCCTGTTGGCTTCATAATGAATGTTAGACCAAGTACTGCTTGCAAACAGTGCTTTCTAAATTTCTCAGAATGTCAGCTTCCTGTCATACCTCTAGGATAGCTTTCCTTTGTTCAAATATATCTTATTCCTTTTATTTTTGGAATAAAAGGGCCGGATTTTAATAGCTACGCACGGGCGTAGATTTCTGCGCGCAACCCGGCGCGCACAAATCTACACCCGATTTTATAACATGCGCGCGCAGCCGCGCGCATGTTATAAAATCCAAGGCCGGCGCGCGCAAGGGGGTGCACACTTGTGCACCTTGCGCGTGCCGAGCTCTAGGGGAGCCCCGATGGCTTTCCCTGTTCCCTCCGAGGCCGCTCCGAAATCGGAGCGGCCTCGGAGGGAACTTTCCTTCTGCACTCCCCCACTTCCCCCCCCTTCCCCTATCTAACCCGCCCCCCAGCCCTACCTAAACCCTCCCCCTGACCTTTATTTAATAAGTTGCACCTGCCTCAGGGCAGGCGTAGGTTGCGCGCGCCGGCCGAGTGGCAGTGGAGAGGCCTCTGGACATGCCCACGCCCCACCCCGCCCATGCCCTGTCCATTTTTTCAAGTCCCGGGACTTACACGCGTCCCGGGGCTTGCGCGCGTCGCCGGGCCTATGCAAAATAGGTTTGGCGCACATAACCCCCCCTATGCGTGTAAATCCACCTGGATTTACGCGCATAGCCTTTGAAAATCCTCCCCAAAGATCATATCCCCCTTTTCTTTCCTTTTCTGTCTTTCTGTGCGTTTCACGGCCATCCTTGCATTAGTTTCTGACAATAGTTAACACATCTGCGCTCTCCAACTAACCCTGGGTCATAGTGGTGAGACTGGCGCAAGGTGGAGGCGGGTTTGACGCTTGTAAACGCTGATTCCTCTGCAGAAACAACATACAATCCAGGATGAAAAGGTGTAGCTCAGTTTTGCTTAACTGCTAATTGCCGTGTTTAAAACATGAATATTACTTTCAAAAGATTTTAATAATGGAAGTAGAAAATGTGCGTTTTTTTGATACACGTAGTGATGGAACTGGTTGTGATTTTAGTTATATTCCGCTTTTCAGGCACTTCAAGCTTGTTGTTACCAATTTTCTGAGCTAGAGCTAGATAACGTCTGTAAATAATATCGTATAGACGTCCTGAGACAGATAGGAGGACATGAATTAGAAGCATTAAAAACGAGCAGCATCATTAAGGATAAAGAGAACAGGGGGATGGTGTTGCCACGATCAGAAACCCTTCCATTGGGCAGAAGGAAGACAATACATAGAGGCAGGCCAGCCCAAGGGATGAGAGGAAAATTACTTCTAAAGCGGGTTATAGGCATTTGTAATTGGATTTTTATGTTACAGTTCTTCATTGTTTCTCTCTTTTTTTTTTTTTTTTTTTACCTATTCAATGTGTGGTCAAAGGATGTGAACTGAGTTTGCATTAGATAAGGAAGCAGGTTTCCCCGTCAGCATAGTAGCACATAAAGGTTTGCATTATAGAAGTAAACCCCAGCCGTTTGCAGGTTTAGTTTACACAGACCCCAACCTGACTGATATGTAAAGTCAAACTGATTTAAAGCAGTACTGGCTCTTCTGAAAAGTATCTTACAAGGTGAAGCCGAGACCGATCTACTTTTTGGTCCTGAATCAGTGTTAGATGGTCTGTGATTAAAAAAACCTAGAGAGATCGATATTCAGCCGGTGGGTGAGCCGGCAAGTTAACTGGGCACCTTTACCCACAGATTCAGCGGTGCCGGGCCAGCAGAGTTTCCCACAGCATGCTCTTGGTTAAGGTTAGCCAGCTTGCTTAAGGAGAGTTGTTTTTCTGCACAGACTTACCCAGATAACTTAATAGCGGCATTAACTGGCCAAAAGCTTAGCCCTGCTGCCCCCCAGCACTGCCTCTTTTTATTCAGCTGAATTCTGAGCGGGTAACGAGTTACCTGGATAAAATTTAGCCAAGGAGTTGGGGAGATTTTTAGTTTTTGTACTCATAATTGCAAAGGTTTACCCGGTCAAAGCCCTCGAGTATTGACCTCTAAAGATCTGCCTGTAAAGAGTCGTCCTGGAACATTTGCTTTCTTCATCTCGGACATGATGATAGGTGGTTATAGAAACAGAGGATATGATGGCAGATTCGTCTGTCCAATTTACTTTCTGATAGGGATGTGCAACCTTCGTATTTTTATTTTAATTTACTGCTTCTTTCAGTTTGCTTCATTTGCCAAACTGAAAAAAAACCCCTCCAAAACATTGAAGAATTAAAAACAAACCGATAAAAAGGAACAGGCCTCTGGTAGCCATGACTGGACCTTCATGGACCAAAATACTTCCCATGCGCAGTGGAGGAAGGCGCCAGAGTGACGTCACTTCACCACTCTCTTCCGGCGAGACGATGCCATTTTTAAAGTACTGGGACCCGGCCAGGAGTGAATTTTCATCCCCCCCTAACCCTTTTACAAGCGAGATTTGGGAAGGGGGTTAAGTGGAAGCTCCCTGGTCCCAGCAGTTTTACACAGAGGGAGGGCCTCAGCACCAGTGCTGGGCCCAGCTCAGGACTAGGGAACCAGGTGGAGGCTAGGGCAGTTTTTTGGCCAGGAAGACTCAGCCAGGGCAGCCGGAGGCGCAGTTTTTTTTTTTTTTTTAAATGCCACAAATATAAAAATATCCGAAGGTTGTGGGCTATTTTCATAGGAGACTATTTTTAGTTCATGCCATTGGGAACAAACCAAAAAAGGCCTGATTTGTTGCATTTTTTCGCATTTGTTATCACCGAATGCACATCTCTACCTTGTGGCACTTGTCATAAACCCCACTCGATGCTTGGCATTCCATGTTACTTCTTCACAGCTGCGGATCCTCTGCGCTTATCCGAGGTTGTCCTGAATTCTGTTACTATTCTTGCCTCTTCCTGAAAGCCCATTCCATGCATCCACTAACCTTTCTATCTTATACGTGATTCCCACAGTAGCCATTTTAATGGGGCGATTTTGAAACTTCCAGTATTGCTGCATAGTCCCTGGGTTCTTTGCACCAGTTTTGAAAGTGAAAGTGGGCCCACCTTTTCACTTTTGTAAATTGCCACAGGTACAAAGTACCCACTGACGTTTGTACCTGCTTTCCTTGTGGCAAATAATGCACATAGATTTCAAATTGCAACTAACCGATGCCCATTCATTTCCTCCTTTGAACTAAACACCACTCCCCCAGGAATGAAAATGAAAAGCGAGCAACATTTAATTTTCATTTGATTTTATTTTTAGTGCAGGTTATTTGCAAATAGTTTGTGCCAAATCAAAAACCACAATGAAACAAAAAAACAAAGGAAAGACATGACTCACCCCCCACCCCCCAATATAATCCTTGAAGAGACATGAAATAACATTTTTGGGGTTCCATATCCCTACTGGATAAATAAAATATTGGCTTACGCTGGACAGAGATGGGATGGTTACATAACACAAATGTATCTTGTGTGCTATGCTTGGCCGACCACGGGCCCTACCCGGCGGCCGGCCGCACTCCCCTAAAAACTCGGGGCAGTGGCAGGAACGCCGACGCTGCCATGCTCTCCCCGATTCAGACCGCGGCAGGCCACCGTGCTCGAGAGACCATGCCACACTGGAGGCACTGCTATACTGTGCGGCGGGCCATGACACCCATCAATGATATCGCTGCAGCCTCCCTATTTAATGCCCGACCTGGCCTGCAGTAAATGCCTCAGCAACAGGTCGAGCTCCTAGGAGTAGCTGGTTGCGTCTCTCCGTGTTCCCGACTCCTGCCTTTTGTCCTGCCTTCCTCCTGGTTTGCTTCTCTGGCTTTTGACCCCGGCTCTTTTCCTGGACTTCGCTTGATCGCCGCCTGCCCTGATTCTTGGCACATGTTGACTCTGCTATCACTTGCTGCCGTCATGGGATTCTTCATCATCGGAGACCTGCACCTACGTCCAGCTGGCCCCGGCACCCAAGGGCTCAATCTGTGGGGAACGAGGGCTGGTAT
The DNA here is from genome assembly GCF_901001135.1 of Rhinatrema bivittatum. Lineage (NCBI taxonomy): Eukaryota > Metazoa > Chordata > Amphibia > Gymnophiona > Rhinatrematidae > Rhinatrema > Rhinatrema bivittatum. The sequence continues at coordinate 48,254,112 of NC_042618.1, read as the reverse complement.
TGGTGTTGGGTCTCCGCACCGGTCAGTTCTGCCAGTTGACGGCAAGGACTTGCAGGGCTCCTCCCTGTAGGTAGGTAGGTAGGTAGTGTCAACCTTGCCTCAGTCCAAGGGTCCACCCTGCTACTGTGGAACCTGTTTCATATCTCTGATACAGGCAATTCTAGAATATAATGCTGAAAACCAAATACACAAACTGCTAAGTTCACAATATATCCATATTTCCTGCCCCATTATTCATATGGACTGCTGAAGGAACTATTCACTGCCTTTGCAGACAGAACAAATAGGTAAAAAGCATTCAAGTGCTCAAGTGAATAAGCAGGTTTTAAAAGAGTCTGTTTGTTTTGTAGCCTCATAGCCTGACATTATAAAACTTTAAGACTGACCACATATGGAACTTGGAACAGCTTTGTTATGCAAGACTACAAAGTCACAAGAGATGAGAAAGAGATACCGTACTTCTATCTGTATCTGGTACAAATATGTGATTCAACAAAATGAAATGAGTTTTACAATTGTGTTTTACTGTTTATAGTTTATACTTTGTTGATTTGTTTTACAACTATAGCTTCAAATCTACAAATATCAGTGATGAAATTCTTCTAAAGTTCTCATGGTTAATATTTTTGTATGTATATTGGTAACCTCACTGCTACCAAATTCTAGCAGGGCATAATGCAGACAGTAGTGTTTCTTTCCCCTTAGCATGAGATGAAATGATTATCTCATGTCTCCTGGGGGTGAGTTGGGTGTCCTAATGAGTGTTTTTCAAACAGGCTGTTGGTAGTTTACTCTCATAATGTACTTTCGCTTTGGATTTCTCAGTAATGTTTCTTTAAATTATATTTCTAGTACAATGGGCATTTGAGCTCTATTTATTAGAAAAGGGCCGACACAAATATAGTGCTGGGTAGCTTTCCCAAATTAAGAAAAATAAATCAAGCTTCAGACCCAGGGAATCTTAAGACTGGACACGATGGCGTGTGGTATTGTAGGTGTCTGAACAAAATGTAGCGTGCAGGTAGCCACATTTGTCTGGAGAAAACCCAAATCTATGTAGGTTGTGATATCTTTTAGAGCTCCAATAAGACCGGTGAGGTTTGGAAAGCTATTGCAGGAAATCTGCGGTGCCTGTGCACCCAGCAGGGGTGAGGGGTAAAGAGACAGCATTCTGCTCACCTCTGCTATTAGAGGGTATGGCAGGCGGTGTAGGAGGGATATCCTCCTTCCTCGCCATGGCATGGAGAGCTGGCCTGGGTCCGTACGGTTGGTGGAAGGCGCCACTGCTTTCCGTGCCTTTGGATCGCTCAGCCTCTTCATATTCGGTTTAGTTTATTTTGTTTCTTCACTGACCATGTAGATTGCTGCAGGTATTCTACGGCTTGACTCAGAACAGCAGGTTGGACGACACAGCCATCCACAAAACTTTGCAGGAACTGAAAGGCTCATTACTGAGAGCTCTGAAACCCTCCAGGCTCTGTCCTGCTTTCCCTTTCTCATCTCCAATGGACTCAGCCAAAACTGCAAGTGGGATAGCTCCCTTCCACCAAGTAACTTCAGACTGCCTGCAGAGGGTACCACTGGGGTTATGACTGATCCTGGCCCAGCACTGCAGGGTGTTTATTATCTATAATCATTGTCTTTTTTATTTATATTCTGCCTTTTGTAACACTGCAAAGCAGATTACATTCAGATACTGTAGGTATTTCCCATCCCTAAAGGGCTTAAAATCTGAGAGCTGAATTTTCAAAAGTATTTACATGCAGAAATGGGCTTTTGAAACTTGCCAGGAGGGGCATATGCATGACTCTGCACTTCTTGGCATTGAATTTCAGCTGCCATATCTTCGACCACTCTTCCAGCTTCCTTAAATCCCGTTTCATTCTCTCCACTCCTTCCGGCGTGTCCACTCTGTTGCAGGTCTTAGTGTCATCCGCAAAAAGACAAACCTTACCTTCTATCCCGTCCGCAATGTCGCTCACAAAGATATTGAACAGGACCGGTCCCAACGCCGATCCTTGCGGTACACCGCTTACAATCGCTCTCTCTTCAGAGAGAGTTCCATTTACCATCACACATTGTCTTCTGTCCGTCAACCAGTTTGCAATCCAGGCCACTACCTCGGCACTCACTCCTAAGCTTCTCATTTTATTCACCAGTCTCCTATGCGGGACCATATCAAAAGCTTTGCTGAAATCCAAGTAGATGACATCGAGTGCTCTTCCTCAATCCAATTCCTTGCTTACCCAGTCAAAAAAGTCAATTAGATTTGTCTGACAGGATCTTCCCGTGGTGAATCCATGCTGCCTCTGATCCAGCAATTCTCCCGACTGTGGATAGTTCACTATTCTCGCTTTCAACAATGACTCCATTACTTTTCCCACCACGGAAGTGAGGCTAACCGGTCTGTAGTTACCAGCCTCTTCTCTGTTCCCACTCTTGTGAAGCGGGACCACCACCACTCTTCTCCAATCACTCGGCACCATTCCCGTTTCTAGGGATCTATTGAACAGGTCACACAGCAGACCCGCCAGCACATCTCTGAGCTCCCTCAGTATCCTGGGATGAACCTCATCAGGTCGCATGGCTTTGTCCACTTTCAGTTTCCCCAGCTCTTCCCATACATTCTCTACTGTAAATGGAGTTACATCTACTCCACTCCCCTCCAGTTTCTTGTTAACTAGCGACGGTCCTTCTCCAGGGTCCTCTTTAGTGAACACAGAACTGAAGTATTCATTTAACATTTCTGCCATTTCTTCGTCTCTCTCCACACATTGGTCCTTTCCACCTTTCAATTTCACTATACCACTTTGAACTTTTCTCTGATATATCTGAAAAATGTTTTGTCAACTCTCTTCACGTCCTTGGCAATCCTCTCTTCCGCTTGACTTTTTGCTGTCTTGATTAATTTCTTTGTCTCCCTCAGTTCTACCAGATATTCTTCTTTGTGCTCCTCCCTTTGGGATCTTTTATATTTCTTGAACGCTGTTCTTTTGGCCTTTATTTTGTCAGCCACCTCCTTTGAGAACCAGATAGGTTTCATTTTTCTTTTGCTTTTCTTTAGTTTTCTAACATATAGATTAGTTGCCTTGGTAACTGCTCCTTTTAGATTGGTCCACTGTTGATCCACATCTCTCTCGTTCTCCCAGCCTTTTAGTTCTTCCTCCAGGTACTTCCCCATTTCATCAAAGTCTGTGTTTCTGAACTGTAAAACTTGGGTCTTTGTGCTTCTTTTCCGTATCCTTTTTGTGATATTAAACCATACCGTTTGATGATCACTGCTGCTGAGGTGGGCGCCCACCTGGACATCAGAGACATTATCTCCATTAGTGAACACTAAGTCGAGTATAGCTCCTTCTCTCGTGGGTTCCATTACCATTTGTTTGAACAAAGCTACTTGCAGGGCATCCACTATTACTCTACTATTATTAGATTCTGCAGATGGGATTCTCCAGTCTACATCTGGCATATTAAAGTCTCCAACGATCACCACTTCTCCCTTATTTCCTATCTTTTGGATGTCTTCAATCAGATCTCTGTCCAGTTCTTCCTTTTGGTTTGGAGGTCTGTAAACCACTCCAATAAAAATGGATGCCCCATCTTTTTTTAGGTTGGCCCATAGTGCTTCTTCATTGCCCCATCTTCCTTGCAGCTCAGATGCTTGGATATTGTTTCTGACATAAAGAGCCACTCCTCCCCCTTTTCTATCCTCTCTGTCCTTCCTTAACAAGTTATAGCCTGGTATTGCCGTATCCCAGTCATGAGATTCCGTAAACCACGTTTCTGTGACAGCAACAACGTCCAAGTCCGCCTCCACCATTAGGGCTTGCAAATCTGGAATTTTATTGCCCAAACTATGAGCATTTGTGCTCATAGCTTTCTTGGTTCAGTTTACTGCTGTTCCTGGACTCCTTTTGTGACCTCTTTAGTTGAGTTTTGTTATCCAATTTTCCCTTTGCATTTGTGCAAGGGGAAAGATTAGTGCCTCTGATGACAGTAGAGATGTGAATCGGAACCAGAATCTGATCGGTTCCGGTGCAGATCCAAATCTTAAAATTTTTATCGCCCAGCCCGATTTGAGTTTTGATTATCGGCTGCGCCCGATAATCAAAAAACCCTCCCCCACCCTCCCGAACCCCCAAAAAAGGTTTTAAAATTAACTGGTGGTCCAGCAGGAGCGTGGGGAGCGATCTCCCGCTCTCAGGCCATCGGCTGCGTTAATAAAAATGGCGCCGATGGCCCTTTGCCCTTACCATGTGACAGGGCAAAGTTAGCACCGGCACCATTTTGAATACTGGCAATACGGCCCGAGTGCAGGAGGTCACTCCCGGACCCCCGCTGGACCCCCAGGGACTTTTGGCCAGCTTGGGGGGGCCTCCTGACCCCCACAAGACTTGCCAAAAGTCCAGCGGGGGTCTGGGAGCGACCTCCTGCACTCGGGCCATATTGCCAGTATTCAAAATGGTGCTGGTGCTACCTTTGCCCTCATTATGTCATAGTGAGGGCAAAGGCTAGCGCTGGTGCCATTTTCAGTACTGGCAGCTGCTAGCCTTTGTCCTCACTATGTCACAGGGGCCAGCCATTGGCTCCTGTGACATAGTGAGGACAAAGGTAGCGTGGGCACCATTTTGAATACTGGCAATACGGCCCGAGTGCAGGAGGTCGCTCCCGGACCCCCTCTGGACTTTTGGCAAGTCTTGTGGGGGTCAGGAGGCCCCCCAAGCTGGCCAAAAGTCCCTGGGGGTCCAGCGCCGGCCATCCAGTGCTCCTACCATGTGACAGGGGCTGGCCAATAGCACAGATACCCTGTCACATGGTAAGGGCAAAGGGCCATCGGCGCCATTTTTATTAGTGGCAGCTGATGGCCCGAGAGCAGGAGATCACTCCCCGCGCCCCCGCTGGACCACCAGGTAATTTTAAAAGGTTTTGGAGGGGGGGTCGGGAGAGTGGGAGAGGCTAAGGGGGTCATTTTAAAGGGTCGGGTGGGTTTTTTTTTTATCGGGCCATCAGCGCCATTTATATTAGTGGCAGCCAAAATGGCGCCGATGGACTGAGAGCAGGAGATTGCGCTGGGACCCCCCCCCCACTGGACCACCAGGTAATTTAAAACATTTTGGGGGGAGGGTTCGGGAGGGTGGGGGATTTGTTTTAAAGGGTCGGGGTGGGTTTAGGGGTTGTTTTGGTGTGCCGGTTTTCCTGCCCTCCCCCCTCCCTCGATTTACGATTTTTCACGATAAATCGGGGGAATTTCTATTGTATCGCGACTCTAACGATTTTTGACGATTTAAAAAATATCTGACGATTTTTTTAAATCGTCAAAAAACGATTCACATCCCTAGATGACAGAGTCATCCATCACAGTGAGCTTTTTTCTTTGATTTCTGATCTGGAATTTCTGTATGCATTGGGTTTCTTCTCTCTTTTCAGATAACACTTCAATCTTTTTCTCAAGAAGATCTTCAGTATTTAGTACAGAGAAGGAATTTTGTACTTGTTGCACTTGATACAGTGTGTGTCTCTGGATCACAGGTCTAATTCTTCCAGAACCCACTGTTTTTTGAGTTCCTCTGGCCTCTCCCTGCCTAAGGTTTTCTATCAATTTGGTTGGTGCCTTTTGCCTTTCATCTGGAGCCTTGGGGTTTACTTGTCATTCTGGGTGACTACTTTGTACCTCTCATGATTTTGGGTGTCGTCTTCATGCCACTCTTTCAGCTTCTTTGAGTCTCTATCATTGTCTTGGAGAATTTTCTGACTTTGAGCTCTTTATGCTATCTTGGTGCTGCTTTGCCCCTCTCATCGGCCTTGATGGGTTATACCATTGTTGTTGATGCTCCTTGCCCCATGTTTGCAACCTTGGGATGTTCTGACCACTCTTGATGCTGCTTTGCACCTCTGATGGTGCCTTGAATAACTCCTGCCACTGCTGGTATTGGTTTGAGTCTTTGCAAATCCTTTGGTTCTTCAGATCATCTTTGGTGCCATATTAGCATAGTCTTGATGCTTTGGCATGCCTTCATCCTTCTGATGATGTCTACACAACAGTTTTATTAGAAGTGATTAGAAAAGCCCAATTTGGGAGCCCAAATTAAGCTTCATTGCATCCCTCATTGACTATAATGGTAAATGAATGAACAAATAAACATAATTTTTTTTTGCATTTACTGAACAGAATGCATGACTGTGACTTGTGAAATGAATGAACTAACAAATGTTTTGATTCTGCACATGCCTACCAGTACCTTTCAGTATCAGGACTGGCAGATTTGTTATTATAGCATCAATGGGAGGGATGTCTTAGGGGTTAAAGAGGGAAGAAATGTAGAGTACAGGATAGGGAAGAGACAGAAGAGAGGTAGAGATTGACAGAGTGAAGAAATGGTGACAGGAGATTCACCAAAACATATAAGCTCTTCAAGAACAAATCTTCATTTACTGTATATACATAATATAAATGAATGGACAATGTTTTTCTAACATTGTTGTACATTTTAAAATGTTTTATTTTAATACATTGCTTTTTATTATTTTAACTGTTTTCTATTAATATTGCATTTGTATTATTGATTTTTATTGTATTTTCTGCATTGGATTTATATTTTACTGTTTATAAATTGTGAATTGCTGTCAGTATAATTTGAAGGCATTATATAAATTTAACATAGAACTGAAATTAAAGGTCCAGTCGACAAATTCTTTGCTATTGCCATGATTGGGCACCTATGTTTTACTCCATGTATTCTATGTCCTAATTGGTCTCAGATAGTTTCCACAGTATGTAAGACAAATGTTTGTGGAGACAAAGCAGCTGAAGGTGAGGGATAAGGACTTCAGCGAAGGCATTGAGGGAGAAATATGAGGGATTGTCAGGAGTCAGCTTCTTTTCACTAAGCCTTTCTTCCTTTGGTGTGAGATCCTCTGAGATGACTGCTTCTGTGTGGTGTGGATGGAGTGGATGTCATGGAAGTGAGGATAAGTAGCTGTGGGGCATAGTAGTTTAGTGTTGTTAGTTGGCTGATTTGTCTTTGCTGGTGCATGGCAATGACTTTTGTCATTACTGTGATTAGTCTGTACAAAGGCAACGGCAGGCATTCAGAAACTTCAGCATGAACAGCTGTCAGCGTGCTATTGCTGCCTCAACACCACAGGGTGCTCATAGAGGAGGAATGGTCAGGTGCCAATGTCCTTCGGATTCAGGGCTGGCAGATTGCCCTCCTTGGTGTCACTGGGAGCGATGCAACAGGGTTGGACAAGGCGCCTTCTGATGCCAGTCACTCTCCTCCTTGGCAGATATCAGCAGTGTGTGATTTTGGTCTGGTTTTTCTCTCCTGGAGTCTCTTCTCTTTTCACAGCTCCTCTCTTGAAGTACTTATGTCCTTCCACTTTTGCACTCAGCACTGCCAACCAGCCAGTTGCCAAGATTACTTTTATACAGGTTTTCAACAAGGGGGATGGAGCCATAAGGGACTGCAAATGCACAGTTATTATGCTGCAGATACTATTTTTCTCATGACCTTGCTATTTAGTGTAAATAAACTACCTTTTTGTGAGTCAGTATGTATGCTAATAGTATTCACACACTATTGAGTCTATTATTGAGACCATGAAGCAACACAGAGGCATTATGACATCCACCGTTCTTTTTGCCATTCCCTTCCTAATAATTCCTAACACTCTGTTTGCTTTTTTGACTGCCGCAGCACACTGAACCGATGATTTCAATGTGCTATCCACTATGATGCCTAGATCTCTTTCCTGGGTGGTAGCAACTAATTTGGAACCTAACATTGTGATGAAAAGTGTATAGGTAGAAGAACTAGAATCTGTATTTGCTGTTCTGTTGACTTTGAAAATGTATGAATATGAAGTAGTCTATATCTCTGCTGTCGTGTTGACCAAGAATATGTACGAACATGAACTAGAACATATATCTGCTGTAGTTGACCTAGATTATGAATGCTGGCACAGAATATGATTGTTGACCAAGAATATGAACGCTGATTTTATAAACCGTTGTGATCTTATCCTGGAACGATGGCATATAAAACACCTAAATAAATAAATACATATATATATATATATATTTATTTTTTTTTAGTGCATGCACTAAAATATTAAGGGGTGAATTTTAAAAGAGTTGTTTGCTTTAAAAGGCCCATATATGCGAGTGTCTAGGCTGAACGCAAACAATGTATTTTAAAACGGCCCAATTATGCGCCGTCTATATGCGCATGCACAAGCAACCCATCGTGTGGGAAAAAAAGGGGCAGAGTTAGGGTGCCTCGGGGCGTCCTAAGGTGGGGCTGACATTTATGAGCGTCAACGAGGATTTTAAATCTCAGGCCCGCAGCACACATCGGGTTGTTGCCCGCACTTAATTACTTCTGCTCTTGATGAGGTATAAGTCTGAAGAAAACTTGATTTAGGCCTGAGAAGACTGGGTGAGAGGTCTGGGTAAACTGAGGGGAGTACAGGCTGAAGAACCGGAGGGGTCTTGATGACCTGGAGAAGGACTGGGCGAACTGGTGGACTAAGTGGGCAAACTGTTTTTTTTTTCATTCACACGCGCATGTTTTAAAAATTGGCTCACTTGCGCATGTTAAAGCTGTGTTTTAGTGCATATGACCCTTTATGGATTGATAGAGATAAATCTAGTACAATCTCATTCCCACTATGCACTTTTCAGGTGATGTACATACTGGGTCTTTTTAACTATGCTTCTATAATGTCTCAGGCATTTTCTACCCCCTCTTCTATCTTAGAGGCCTATATACAAATTTGAGGTTAATATTCAATGCCAGATAAGTGAAACTTATGGGGCAGATCTTTAAACCTGCGCGCGGGTGTAGATTTGTTCGCACAACCCGGCGTGAACAAATCTATGCCCGATTTTATAACATGCGTGCGCTGCCGCGTGCATGTTATAAAATCCAGGGTCGGCGTGTGCAAGGGGGTGCACAACTGTGCAACTTGCACGCACCGAGCTGCGCAGCCTTCCTCCGTTCCCTCCAAGGCCGATCTGAAATCGGAGCAGCCTCGGAGGGAACTTTCCTTCTGCCCCCCAGCCCTATCTAAAACCCCCTCCTAACCTTTATTGTAGAAGTTCCGCCTGCCTCTGGGCAGGCGTAACTTGCGCGTGCCGGCTCTCCAGCCCCCGGCAGAGGCCGCTGTGCCGGAGTACTCAGGACCGCCCCCGGACCACCCCCAAACCTCTACCATGCCCCTGGACCCGCCCCCAGACCACACCACGCCCCAGACCCGCCCCCTACCCACCCTTTTTTCGAAGCCCTGGGACATACGCACATCCCAGGGCTTGGGCACGCCACCGAGCCTATGCAAGATAGGCTCGGTGCATGCAGGGGCAGCTTTTCGGGGGTTACATGCGTATCCATTTGAAAATCTGCCCCTATGCGGCTAAGTACAGGTTGCTGAATATGCGCATACATTTAGCAGCCGCCACTTGGCTGCATAAGTCACTTATGCAGCTAAAACACTAGCCGCATAACTTGTGGATGTGTAGTGGGCAGATTGGGACAGAGCGAGTTAGCTGTATAAGTTATACGGCTAACTACCGATATTCAGTCTTAGTCGCATAAGTTATGCAGCTAACAGGGCCATTCATCAAAATGTGTTATGGCGTTAACGCATGAGATAACACATTAACACGTGTTAATGCCATAGTGTATGCAATAATATGATTATCACATGGCGCGAATGCAAAGTTTTAGAAGGGGCGGGATTGGGGAGGGATTACTGAAAATGAGGAGCAATATCGCACTCTGCAATAGCATAATGCATGCTATCTCATGGTTTTAACGCTGGAAATAACTGCACCTTTTTTCCTGTCATTAAGCTGTGGGATATGCCCGTAACACAATTCGCAATAAATTTTGCAAATTACATTTCGGCCATTTCTGGGCTTGGGAGGGGAGAGAGGAGAAGGAGAGAGAGCCTTTGGGAAGGCCTTCACAGTATTCAACTATTTATATGACTATAGGAGGGCCAGCTAATAGCTCAACCTAGCTACATGGTATCCTGTTATAGAGTCCATCAAGCTAGGGTGAGAGAACATTGTAGAAATCTCATCTTTGTGAGACTTTCCTCACTCTAAAGGGCATCAAATCTTCACCAAGGTGTACTGTGCAGTTGATACGTCTCACTCTGCATGTAAAACTGGCCTCTATACCCTAAACCACCACCAATACCTCACCTCAAGCTATTAGTTGGCCCTCCTATAGAGATATAAATAGTTGATTACTATGAGGGCCTGATAAATAGGTTTTCTATCTCTCTTCTCTCTCTCTCTCTCTCTCTGCCTGTCTGGTCACTTTGTGAGCTGTGAAATAGAAGTATTGCAGCAGTAAGTTAGATGTGCCATAAAGCAGGTCTAAACTTAGCTGATTAAGTGAGGATATGTATATTCAGTAACTTAGTCAGACCACTGAATATACTATGTAACTTACCTGGATAAGTTACATTCTGCTAAGTTACTTAAATGGCTAACTTTGAATATTGACCTGCAAGATTTCTCCCATTTTATGTCTATGAGGAAAATTCCTTAGTACAACCCTACTACATCTTAATCTTTATACCTGTTATATAGGCACATATAAATGCTTCTTATTTATATGGGTTTGCACAGACATTTTTATTGTTTTGTTTTTCATTTGTTTGTTTCTTTTTGTTTATTTAAAATAAAAAAACAAATAAAAATATAACAGCATAAAAAGGAAAAGAAAAAAACCCAAAAACAAAATGATGGTGCCTGTCAAAGAGGGACAATTAAACCTCTCAAGCCTCCCCTCCAATCTCTCTACCCCTTTAAACCATCTTACTCTGTTTTTCTTTATTCATGGAGCAGGATCAATCCCAGTCATTTCTTCCCCATCAGTGTAAAGATTAAAATTGGTCCCAGCAGATTGAGATCATAGCTACTGTTAATTTCTTCCATAATGAATTAACAATGGTACTGGCTTTGTTCTGCCAATGCTATTTCTAAGCATAAAACCAGCCAGAAATGATCAGAGTTCACTCCTGCCCCATAAAAATAAAGAAAAATATGGTAAGAGGGTTTGAGTGGGACACCGTGTGGAATCGATGTGGTCTAGAAGTTGTGAGCAGTACGGTGGTGAAATATTGTTAAAAAATGAAACAAATGGAACAAAAAAAATTGACCTGGGGCACATGCTGCAGATCATTGGATTTTATAGTCCTGGCACTTCAGGATGATGTCACAGCAGGCCGCCTCCTCCTTGAGGGCCCTCCGATCCCCTGCTGGTACAAATGGCTCTGTTGGGATAGCTGGTATGCCTCTTACAACCTCCCAGAACCTACCTAAGGGAAGAAGATTAAAGCAACGCCTGCAGGACTCGCGAGTGCATCGACACTGGTAAGAGGTCCCATGGATTCATTACAACATCCTGGTGTCTCAGGCAGGGGATTCCCCAGCCCAGAGACATTAGATGTTTCTCTACGTTTTGATCCAGATCTCCTACTCCTACCCCTCAGCCTGCTTTACTGGCAGCCACTAATTCTGCATTTGTTTGTAATGGAACTATTGATGCCCCATTATCAGCCAACACTAACAAGGGGTTGGTGTTGGCTGGATCTCCTGGGTCTCCAAAAATGTGCTTAAGATGTCTCTGATAAGATCTTGGCTATCCTAGTGGGAAACCAAGCTGCAGAAATGTCTCCTGTTAATGCAATAGAGCTGGAAGGCCTTAACTCTTCTCCACCTATGATGGATATTGGGTTCTCTGGAAGAAGATTAGCCAAGATCCCGGCACCCACAGCAGTTTCACCCATGCAAAATTTGGGAGGAACTATGATAGGGGAGAATTTATCTGAGCATGTTAATATCACCGTAAGAGACATCTGGAAAGTTGTCTCGTGAACGGAGTCATCTTTGGCTCAGACCATATCTCAGTTTTGTCTTTTTAACTCTGGGTCCTCATCTAAATTGTCTGAATTAGAGAAAAGATTGGATTCTGTTGAGTCTCAAATGTTTGCCAGAAGGAATACTGTGACTACTTTACCGTCTACTGCAGTTGTTAACATCAAAGATAATTTAATATTACATAATAAATGTGAATTGTTGGAAAATTTGATTAGGGCTAGAAATTTAAGGTTGTTAAACTTTCCTAAAACAAAATTATTAGCACCTAGAGAGTTATTTAAGAAGTGAGGTATTACAATTTGCACCAGATAAGGAATTGATACTCTCTAAATGCTATTATTTACCAATTATGAAGAAGGATGTTGCTAATAATGAGGGACTTATGGTCTTTAGCATAACTGTGTAAATCCAGCAACCATCATACTGCACAGGGTTCCTGGATAGGAGCCGGGTAACCCGTAAGAGCTTAAAAGCTTCTGTGTGCTTTGGGCTTAATCACCGGTTGCTTTGGAATGAAAAGTCTCTTGTTAAGCTAGAAATATGTTTAGCTTGAAAGCTAGAAAGATACTTAACTTGTGAACAGAGTTGTAAATTTCTCTTATGTTGAATGTCGCGTTGTATTGCTGCCGGGAGAAAGGTTCCTTTCAGGTACGTTGTCGAATACCTGTACGGGGTTTTTAAATGGACATCCTGCAGCAGGACGGCCATTTAGTGAGAAATGTGTGTACTTTTTTTGTAATTTAGTTTTTCTCACATTTCTAGGTTCTTTTTTGAGCTAGTAACCAGGGAGCATACGATATCCTAACCTCGTTTGAGAGTGTAGATGTCTCTGACTTTCTCCAAAGCTCCAACGATAATATATCAACACGATCCACTCTTATTGTATCTTTTGCCTTGGATGTTGACAAGGATTTGGTCCGTAAACAATACTTTTATAGAAATGAGAAATTCTGTGGCCAGAAAATTCAAATACTCCCTGATTTTGCTAGAGACACCCAGATGAGGAGGAAAACTTTCCTGCTCTATAAACAGCAGGTGTTAGCCCTGGAAGCATCTTTTTTCTTAAAGTTCCCATGCAAATGCATTATCACATTTCAAAGGAATACATTTATTTTCACTGACCCAGTTCATTTAGATGCATTCCTTATAGGTAAAGCTGTTGATACTAATAGTTAAGGCCTCTGGGGTCCTGGGAATAAATGATGTTTTACTGGCATGTTCTCTCAGTTTTATTTATTTTTCCTATTTTTCATGTTATCTTGATTTTGTAGTCCCCCCCCCCCCTTGATTTTGTATTCCAACCCCCCCCCCCCCCTCCACGTTGAGGACTGTATTTTGATATCATATTGTGGTTTTTTTGCGATTTTCTTTTTCTTCTGCATTTGCATTATGATTCAACATTTCATTGTTATTTCATGGAAAAAACGATTACATTTTCAATAAAATATAAATAAAAAAAAAAAAGAAACAAATGGTTTTGTTTTTCTTTCGGTTCATTTTAAAACTAAATTGAAACAAAACAGGAAACTTCATTTAGAATTTCCCATTTCATTTCAGACACATGCGCATCCTTCCTGATGTAAGAGTTTCGAGCAGAATCTGAGCTTCACCTAGGACCACTGCTGGGCTATATGATACCCCTGGCATGTGGGGAGGGGTGATCCCATTCAATGTTGTGGGACCACCCCTCCAAAAACATGGCTGATTGGGAGCGGCTGCGCAGGAACCTCTGCCAACGTTGCACTGACGCCAGCCATGGTGGCTGCAGGACCACCTCCTGGTCTAGCTTGCGCCGGGTGGCCACCTGTTTTGGCCACTGGCATCATTTTTCACAAGACACACATTTAGGGTAAGGACAAAGCAATGAGATCATTTTTGTTGTTGTTGTTGTTTATTCTATTTATCTAATATCTTAAACTGCTTCACAACAGGAGACTTACCAGAATTACAGTTCTTGCGCAATGTAGGAATGCAAACCTTTTTAGTTTTTATTTCTTCATACTTTGTACAATTTCCAGTAATCCACTTGATAAGGAAACAGGATGACAGCTTTGAAAGCCTGGTACTACAGACTTGACTGTCGTCGATGGGGAGAGTTTTATTTTTGGCTGGGACCACCAACAAGGCGAAAATGAGTTTTCTGTGGAACATAAAGCGGATATGTTCCGTAGCAGGAAAGATACGTTATCACAAAGACCGTGTTAGCTTCAGTGATAACATGAGAACCTGTCAGATGGATCGCACACACTTACTATCCAGGGTCTTTGAAAAAGAGTCTGTTACATAAATGCAAGACAGCTAGACCAGCTTAGACACTCCAGTCTTAATTGCAGGCGGTCAGGAAGAAACAAAGAAAATGCCATAGATGGAAAAATAAAGCCCAATATCACCACCCTTCTATTCTCCAACTTGTACACCAGAACTCACTGCACAGGAAGTTTTTTTGTTTCTTTTCAACAACCCCCCACCCCCCAGAACAAAGAACCAAACAAAATTAAAAGCAAATAAAAAAAAATCGACAAACCAAAATGAAATTTAAAAAACATTGTATCTGGGGGTGCCCCCCTCCTTTGCATAAACAACAGGTTTTCTCCTCATCTCCCCTCCACCTCCCATCCTCCCAAGACCTCTTATCCTGTCTGTAGCATGAAAGCGTGAGCAGCAGCGATCCCCAGTCACTCCTGCCCCACCGGTGTTTATCTCAGAATGGTGCGGCACCATTTTTAATATTTTCTATGCAAGAAAACGGTGCTAGCCAGTCATGTGTAAAGGGCCTGGCTCCTCCAGTCTGGGTTTTCCACCAGTGAAGGCAAGTGCATTTGATAAAGTTTAATCTGGAGTGGAACTAATGGCCCTTTGGGATGTGGAGCTGAATGTGTTGCCTGCACTCTTACTTTATTTTCAATGTCATGTTTTGTGCTGTGAAAGAAAGCAGTCGCAAATGATTTCTCAATTACTTTTATTCCTTTTCACCCTGCACCAAGACCCATGGGTTCTCTGAGAAGAGAACCTGAAGAAAGTCATGCCAAAAGGCGACAGAGAGAGACCCATTAGCTCCCACCATTGAACTACACCCTCCAGAAAAAGCCAAAAATGAAAACTTAATTTTAAAGAATTTTAAATAAACTTTGAGGAAACGTTTTGCTTTTTGCATGGATTGCACTATGTCAGTGTTTCTCAAGCTAGTTCTGAAGTACCACCTAGGCAGTCTTGTTTTTAGGATATCCACAATGAATGTGCATGAGATAGATGCATGCATTGCCTCCATTGCTCTACAGCAAATGGCGTCCTATGCAAAAGCTGTCTATAGCACCTTCCTCTTCCCTCCAGATACTCTCCTTCTTCCTCCTCCATTCAGGCATTACCCCTTCTCCCTCCCTCCCTCCATCTATCTATTTTTTCCCATCTTCCTTTCTCTTCCTCCTGGCATTCATTGTCTATTCCAGACATTCTCTCATCCCCCCTCCATCCATTCTTTCCCCTCTTTTCAGGAACTCTCCCCCATCTCTTCCTCTCTCCAATCACTCCTTCTGTACCCCACCTGACCTCCCTTCACGCATTCTCTCCTCCCTCACTCCAGGAACTCTCTCTCCTTCCAGGTATTCCACTCTCCCCACTTCCTCTTCTTCCCTCTAGGCACGCTTTCTCCATCCCCTCACCTTCCCATCTTCTCTATAGGCATTCTCTACTCATTCACCTACCTCCCCTCCCCTCTAATAATTCTGTCAATGTACTTAATCTGCAAATTCTATAATCACTTCAGTATAAGCAACTCAAATTAACCACTACACAGCACAGTGGAAATAACACAAGCCCCAATAAAAACACATTTGTAACCTATATAGCAAACTTGCCACACCAAACAGCAAAAGTCCTACCTATGAGGGGCACTCCAAATATTATATTGAACCCTAGGACACCAATACATTTCCTACTAGGGAAACAGAATAAATCAGACTGCCTAGATCCTGACACAGAAACTAAACATTAGTAACATTCCTTACCTCCGTCACACATGCAGAACACAGACAGACCTTCACCTAACACAGAACAAGGGACCATAAATTAGAAATAGAAAACTATAGACAAAAACTGAACTGGAAACAAGAAGCCAGACTGAATGCAGTGAAACACTGGAGAAACAAACATGCATTTCCTCCTGTACTGTGCAAATTACAAAGACAGAGATGCACATTTCCCAAAACTGATATATTTCAGTCATTAAACTTAAAATAAAATGTTGTCTGAACATTTTCTAATTGTGCTGGTTCTGGACCTTTTTTCTGCTTTTAGTGTCTCTCTCTTCCCCATTTTCTTTTTCCAAGGACTCATTTCCATTTTCTGTCTCTTCACTCTCCTTCTGTTTGTTGCACTTCCCTCTCCTACATCAGTCCCTGACATTGATGTTTTCATTTCATCTCATTTCTCTGCCACTCTGTTCACTCAGAGCGAGATTTCATCCTATCCTTCCCCTCCAGTTCTCATTTTTCCAGCTTTACAACGTCCTAACTCTCCCTTCCATTGCCTCTTCTCTGCCCTCCAACCCCCTCAGTGCTTTCCAGATATCTAGCTTCATTCTCCTTGACCCCTAACTGCAGCCTCATTAATGACTCTCACCTCACCATCCCCAATCTAACTTTCTTTCAAGCTCTCCCATTGCCTTTTCTGTACCTCTCTTCTTGCCATTTCTCCACCCTTCTTCACCTCTCCTCATACTATCTCTAGATCTTACTCCCATTGTCCTTCCCAGTTCTCGTGCCCTATTTTCATCTCTCACCTACTTATCTGTGTTCTGTCTCCCAATATCACCCCTTCCTAGCCCTTCTTTCCCTCTCATCATTACCCTATTCTCACTGCTTCCCCAATCTCCTGTTTTCCCCTTTCACCTACTCTTTAGTTCCCATTTCCTCTCATTACTCACCTGATCCCCATCCCTCGTCTACTTTCTTCTGCCTCTCAACCCCTTTCCAGCTCAAGCCCCTTTCTCTGTCACTCACCCTATCCCTGGCTTCAGTCCCTGTGTTCTGCCATCTTGAATCTGTCTCCCTCTTCATCATTCCATCCCTAATCACCTCTCGAACTCCCTCCATCCCCATGTCCTCTCTCTGCCCTCCTCCCTCCCCAGATTTGGTCCATTCTACTCCCCCAATTCCCTATACACTTTCAGTCTTCCCATCACCCAAATGTAGTCCTCTCTCTCACTCTTTGTGTGCCTCAAAGACTGGCTGAGAAGCATTGGTCTATGGGAGTGATTTTATCGCTTTTCTGTTCCACACATGGCAAAAATAGGAAACTAGTTCAAATAATCTTTGTCATTTCATTCAGTCATATCTCTGACAGAGATATGAAAAAAAAAATCTCTGTAAAAACCGGGTGTACCCTGAAGACTGGGTTAAGAAGTACTGCCATAAACTATAGTAGAAGCTATATAGCTGATGTAAGAGACTTCCACATATATTTTAGGCACTATTTGCAATTTGTATATAAGGCCCCTTTGCTTTATTATATACAGACCTCCTTTGTAGGCAGGATAGAAGTTTGTTGAAGACATTCACAAATTCCTATGGCAAGAGAGATGCTATTCCTAGGAGATTTCAACTTGCCCAATATTGATTGCAATATCCCAGCTGAGATGTCATCTAGAAGTAGAGAGAGCCTGGATTCTCTGCAGGGAGACTGGGACCCATACACAAGGGGACCCACACATAAGGGGATAATACTGAGCCTGGTGCTTACAAATGGGAAGAGTGATTCTGATGTCACAGTGAGTGATCACCCAGGATCCAATATGGTATGGTTCAGTATTAGGGCACAGTCAGTGGTGGTTCATTCGAAGATATGAGGGTCCTAGGCTTCAGGAAGACTAACTTTGTTAAGAGGATTAAGAGGAAGAAGTACCTCAAGGAGGCGTTATCTGGATGGGGAAAAGCTAGGGAATGTAGACGAGCAGTGCGCAAAACTAAAAGGAGATACTGTAAGGGTAACAAACCATTTTGTTAGAAAAATAAACAAAGGTAAGCGGAAAGAAAAAGAGGCTGTTGTGGATTTCTAAGGAAGTGGCTGAAAAAGCAAAGGGGAAAAAAGTTAGACTGTAAGAGATTACAAAAAAGAGGGAGACCGGAAACAATATCTGGATAAAACTAAGAGAGGCTGGGAAAGTAGTCAGGAGAGTAAAGGCTCAAATGGAAGAAAAAATAGCTAATATGATAAAGCAGAGGGACAAGACATTTTTTTTAGCTATGTTAGTGATAGTTGGAAGCATAAAAGTGTGACTGTAAAACATACAGACAACAACCAACAAGGACTGAATTACATAGTCTGGGTAAACAAATAAGCATGGGTGTAGCTTGCTTATTGCGGCAGTTACTACCCCTAACTAATTAAGCTAGATATTTCACTTAGATGCAGTTCCAACACTGCTCTCTACATTAATGGTGGGGGTGGAAGGGAAACAGAACCAAAAGGTTACTAAGAGCCAAGAGTAACAGATAAGTATGAGAAAAAAAAACTTGCTGGGCAGACTGGATGGGCCGTTTGGTCTTCTTCTGCTGTCATTTCTATGTTTCTATGTTTCAAAGGTAAAGGTGGAAATTGGTAGAGCCTGATAACGGAGAAAACAGAATTGCTTAACAAGTGGAGGAAAGGCTTTTAGGAGGACCAAAGAAAACTGCCACGAATAGGAATAGAAGTGAGGTAGACTTCAACTTTCAGAAGAATGGGTTTGCAAAGAGCTTGCACAACTAAACATAGACAGAGCAATGAGACTGGAAGGGATACATTTGAGGGTATTAGGGGAGTTCTGTCAGTCTGCTGACTGGTCTTTTCAATGCTTCTTTAGAGTTGGGAGTGGTTTCAAAGGACTAGAGACAGGCAGATGTAAACATACTGCGGAAGATCTGTCGGCTAAGCTTTGCCTTTTCGTGGCTGATTCCAAAATCTATGGAAAGGGTTGACATCTTGGGAAATCTATGTAACTCTTAGCAGGGCTCTAACCCCAAGTGCACACAAACGTATTTGTTTCTCTTCAGGGGCTGCTCCGGCTAGCAAATGCCATCCCATGTTTGACTCTTAATCCCCCTTTTTATGGGGGTAAGCTCTCGCTTGCGGCCCAGATGAGGTTGCGCTGCTCCCAGTGTGTTTGTATATTGTAGGTGCTTCTCATGAGGTGAGAGGCTGTAATAAAGTAGACAGGACCAGGATCCGGGTGGGAAAATAAGTTTACTGATTTATAATCATTAAATGAAGTCCATTGTCTAGAAGTGTGAATTTACATCTGACTGATATTAGATCATCTTCTCCTCGGAAACCCCAGCCCATCCTGGTCCCATATGTGTGTGTTGAGATCTGGTTGGAGTTTCCCTGTCTTATTGTTCCATTCTTACTTGTTTCTGGGGGGAATTCTCATGGGGAAAAGTCAAGTGGGATCAGGCTAATTCTTCGCACTGCAATCCCAAGGGGGAAAGGGGATCCAAAACAAACCTCCCCACACTGTTCAGATCCAAAACAATACTTATTAAAGTTAACAATGGATACAGATTCTTCCGCTCTCACTGTCTCTCACAGCAGTATCCATCACTGGGCTTTGCCCACCTAGGATTTAGAGTACGACTTTGCTTCCCAGTGAGAGCCCTTTTGCCCCCCAAAAAGTATCAGGCTTAACAATCTCTCTCTCTCTGTAAATTAGAAGGAGAAGGACCCTCTGGCAGGGAGTGCACGATGAGGAGTCACTTCTAACAGAAACTTCTTCTGGGTGAAGCTGGGAAGGGGTAGGGATGATATGATAGATGAAAGGAGGCTCTAGAATGAGGGGGGTCATGTAATGGACTCAGAATTAGTCTAGGGAAATATTTTCTTTTCAACAGGGATAGTAGACAAATGGAACGGCCTCCCAGCGGAGACAAAGACAGTGTCAGAGTTCAAGAAAACATAGGACAAGCACAGATAATCTCTGAGGGAGAGTGTGAGGGATTATATAGGAAGCTCTCTCAGAACACCTTAAAAGACCGACCACGATTATCTGCCCCTGGTCCTTCTTAAGAGCTAACCCAGCAAGGGATTCTGAGTGCAGGGAGGTTCCTTTCAGCGAAGGATAAGAAGGTATGGCTCAGGAGGGTTGGAGAGGGCTCAGGGAGAAGATAGAAAGCGGTTGTACAGACATATCACTTATGGTTAAGGACTCTGAACTGGTAAGGTCTGCAAAGGTATCACATATGGTGGCAGCAGTGGGACCATCCTGATCTAAATGGGGAACACAGACAGGAGCCCTCAGACAGAGAGAAAAAAAACACACAGGATTTTTTCCCTTCCTGGGACCTGGCTGCAGAGACAGCTTGGGAGTCCGTTATAGCAGGCCAAGGGGGCTAGCCTCATATGAAGCAACTTGGGTATATTTAGTCAGTAAGGGCCGAACAGGCCAGAAAGATTTTTTGTTTTCTTTCTCTCATTCCACAGACAGTCACCAAGTTTGGCTGGCTTGCTTGCTTTGAGAAGCAGAAAGGACAAGTTTTTTTGAAGAGACAAAATGGATTGGAGGTTACAGGCCCTTGTAGATTGCTGTATGGACTACCTACTTTGGAAACCTGTTGACCAGCAAAAGCCACGCAACATATCAGGCTGCAAACCCAAATGGTCGGGCTAGCTATGCTGATGTTAAGGCAGCCATACTGCTTGATATAACCTGGAGACCTCTCAGCTATGGTTCCATAAAGGGACCCTTTGCTCTGGAGAAAACCGCAGGAACCTTTTCCATCGACTCAAAGATCTTGATTGGAAGTGGCTACAGCCAGGGCTGAAAGAACCACTAGGCGAGCTAAGCCTGTGCCTAGGGCGCCGAGATTTAGGGGGTGCCGCCGCCGCTCGCGGCCACTTCAGGTGGCAGAATTTTGAAAGGGCAAAAAGTGCCCCTTCAAAATTCTGCCCCGCCCCTGCCTCACCCTGCTTCCCCCCCCCCCCCCCCCCCATCGTGCCACCCTCCTAACGCCCCCCTGGTGGTCCAGCAGAGGGTCCGTGAGTGATCTGCTGCTCCCGGGGCCTCAGCTGCCACTAACCAAAATGGCGCCGATGGCCTTTAGCCCCTACCATGTGACAGAGGCCAACCAATGGCACCGGTAGCCCCGTCACATGGTAGAGGCTGAAGGCCACCAGCGCCATTTTGCCCCGCTGGACCAGGTGTATTTTGAGGTTTTTTTGGGGGGTTGAGGGGGAGGGTGGGGGAGTGGTGGCATGTGATCCCTGCCCCTGGAGTCGGAGCTGCGACTGGGGGCAGGGCTGGGGGTGGCGCAAGGCTGAAGGTGCCTAGGGCACCCAATCCCATTGCACCGGCCCTGGCTACAGCCAACTGGAAAGTCAGGCCAGGAAGTGGCTGAGATCATCTTGCTTGAACAATTCATAGAAGGCTTACACCCAGCTATGTGGTGATGGCTATGCTAACACACCAAGCTTACCTTGGAATCTTCCATACAGATGGCCAATGCCTTCTATCGAGCCCAGATTGTCACTGAATATCCTGGGGTACAGAGGCGAATAGGAGCAGAGCCTGTCCAGGAACCTGTTCATCACAGAGAGATTAGAGGGGTCCAGCAAGCATCTGCAGGACAGGGAGGTCCTTGCACACTGTTTAAGGGACAGATAACAAGTTCCTCAGTTTGTTTTAGTTGTGGCAGGCGAAACCATTTCACCAAAGACTGTGGACATATAGGCAATGAGTCCATAGAGGTGGGTGGGCCTATAGAGATGCTCCAGGGAGAAGACAGGAAGCAGTTGTACAGACATACCACTTATGATTAAGGATTTTGAACTGCTAAGGTCTGCAAAGGTAGGCAGCCTTTTGTTCTGTATTTTTTCTATTGTAAATTTAGTTGTGTGTAAAAACAGCCAGAGTCTGCTTCACTCTTTCCTCCTGGCTGTTTTCCCATGCCTTGGCTGCTCCCAGTTAGCACAAGAAGAAATGATTGTCAAGCTAAGTAGGAAGTGTGGATGAGCTGTATGGTTTTTATCTACTGTCATGTTCTATGTTTCTATTATCAAATCTATCCCATAAAACAGAGCTGGTAATGGTATAGTCTTGTGCACCCCTCTAATTTGGGTACATGTGAGATATTCCAGAGGAAAACACATGAGAACTACTAGAGGAGAGAGGGGTTGTTGTGTTGGAGAGAGAGAGATGCCCCCTGGAAGGTGAAAAGAGAAGAACATGACTGGAGAAGTTGGGGGTGCTGAAATTTGCTTGAGGATGAACTGAATAAAATCCAAAGTCATTCCCACACAGGACCAATGAGTAAACTCTGTGTGGGGAAAGTATGTGCAGTAGATCGCATTCTAATATTTTAATGGATGTTAATGATGCATTAACCTCAACACACTTTAGTTCATTGACCTTAGATAATTAGTCAGTCCTTTAATCTCCTGGAAGGCATAAAAGCTGCACAGCAAAAAAAAAAAAAAAAAATACAAGTGTAACAAGCTACTATAAACCAGGTTCCTTCCTCCACAAGTTTATCATGCGTTGGAGGCTTACAATATGACCTGAACTGCATCTGGATCTGAATGATGTGTTTTGGACCTGTAAGAAAGGGGTTTTCAACTCTGCACAAACTGCAAAATGCTGCAGCCAAGGTGAAAGAATGTAAAAATATGTCAATAACCTCTGAGTGCTCTTCTGTGAATGACAAATATTCTGCAAGAACAAGCATCCAGCACTCACAGTGTTAACAAGTTCAGAAAAGGGCTGTACTGTTTAGCCTGCCCAGAGAACAGCACTACATAGCCAGCAAAGGAGGAAGCCAAAGGAATGCTGGGAGACCATTTAAGGTAGAAAAGGCACAATTTGGCTGGCTCTGTGTGAGCGGGGCAGGGACAGCCAGGAGTTGGAGCCAGGAGCCATGAAAAGAGGAGTGCAAATGGCAGCCCTGTAATCAATTCTTCTCCTGAAGAGTTAATTATTGAGAGAGTGAAACATAAGTCTGTGCTCTGAGGAAATAGAGAGACAGACAGCCGAGCTACATGTAAAATCCTAACAAGAGCCAGGAGCTGAGAGAGTGAGAGACTTCCTTTCCAGCGATATCCAGGCCCAGGAGCACATGACTGGATCACCCTCCTAAGACTGAGTTAAGTAATCTAAACTTTGCACAGAGAGTATCTTAGCAGAGGAGGAAGAAGGTTTATTTCCTTGCCTTTTGTACCCAAATTCAGTATCTCATCTTAATTGCTTCAGCTTTTCAACCAAGGACAAGCATAAACCTTTGCTGGGAAAGAAAAACCGGTGGACCATAGTCTTTCTGTAAGAGACTGAAACCAGGCCAGCTTTCTGTTTAGTTCCAAGTAAACCTTTTGGGGAAGATCTCCAGGAGAGAAAGTACTCATCTTGATTGTTTTTTTTTTCCACACAATTTTGTTTGGGACATGGTACATCCTTTGTAAATTGGTGACATTGGGGTGGATCTGTCCCCCCCTCCCTTATTGAGTACTCAGGGGTAAACACAATTTATGAAAGTTGTGTACTTCACTAGTTCCCCCCCCCCCACACACACACACACACACACTTTTCTCTATCAGCATTCCCTATTTTTTTTTACTATCCATATGAGTACGTTGATTGCCCTGGTTAAAAAAGGCCATACTCAATATTATTTTTGCGTTGCTTGATATAAAATAAGAAAGCTGCAAGTTTATATTATACTTCACTTCTGTACTTTTCCCATTTTATGTTCTGGTTGGGTTTACTGTCTGCTTACACAATACTAGTAAAAGGGTTCATTACTGTTTTATCCTGGTGTGATGATTTTATCTGGTCTGTGGTACCACATGTGAGAGGTTGTTTGAGAAGGGCCCAGAATTGTGGGTATTGAGGTGACCGGGACCCTGTCTCATGCACCACTCAGGCTACGAGCCCGAAGATAAATCTTATTAGTAAATATAATTTCTCATATGGTACCCCCCACCCCGAGCATAGGGGTAATTCATAGTCCGGACCGGGGGGGGGGGGGGGCACACAAGCAAATCTTACGCAAACAATATTGGAAAACGTTTGGGTAATAATTTGTTCATAAACTGGTTCCAATTTGTATCCACTAGTTCATTCCTTGGAATCTATCCTAAACAGCCCCTGAGCTAAAGCCTTATAAGCTTCTGTCAAGCACAGGTATATCTTCTTTTCCTTCCTTTGTTTGATTGTAAATATTTTTTAATCATAATCTGAAAGGCGCAGTCAGTTTCATCGAGATGTTTGCTCATGGAGATTACTTTCACCAGCTAAAACGTCTGTGATCTCTGTGTTTAAATAAGCTTGCTAAACACTGCAGATTAGTTCTCGAACATGTTGTACTGATGAGAACTTTCAGTTTTGGCTCAGTTGAGACCTTGGAAACCCACTGGCATACCTGAAGTGCCAGTTTGGGCCAAGAGAAGCAGCCCCAGAGTGTTAGCATGGTAGCCACACATTAGTAGATATTTTTTTATTGCAGCTATGTGGGCTGGGCCCAGATGGAATCTTTTTGGGTCCTAAATGTAATTTATTTCCTCTGTGCCCTTGAAGGCTGGATTGAGAACTGTCATAAAGAGAGGGCCCGTGCCTTACTTCTGGAAAGAGGAGACATCTATTTCGCAAGAACATAAATGGGGACTGCAACTAGACTGTGTTTTCTTTCTGTTGTAAATATCGGCAACTGTTCTAGCTCAACAATAAATACAAGCGATTAAGATCACCAGTGTGGATTGCTTTTGTACAGCAACAATGTTCCCTACCATTGAGGGTTCATTTCAATGTCTAAAAGATCCCTTAAATGGAACCCATGCAACCTCTGTCCCTGTAAATGAGACAGGGACAGAGTTGCATTATTAATTTTTTTTAAAACAGGAGTACCTCAGGGTTCAGCGCTGTCTGCTACCCTCTTTAACATATATATGCTACCCTTATGTCATCTGCTGGCAGACCTAGGGATAATACATTACATTTACGTAGACGACATTCAATTAATTCTACCAATAGATGACACAATTGAAAAAACATTAAGTTTAGCCAACATGTACCTAGACATAATTAAACAACTACTAAACCAAATGGAACTGGCCATCAACATTGACAAAACTGAATTCCTTTACCTAGAGAGAAAACATACTGAAATCATTCAAACACCAATAACCCTAAGAAATAACCAAAAAATTGAGCTAGCCAAAAAAGTAAGGAATCTGGGAGTAATAATGGACCCAGAAATCAACCTGAAGCAACACATATCTATAAAAGTAAGAGAAGGCTACGCAAAACTTATGGTCCTCAGAAGATTGAAACCATTACTCACACCCGCCCACTTCAGAACAGTATTGCAAACACTTATCTTTTCCAGCACTGACTACTGCAATGCACTCTTACTAGGACTCCCAAGCACATCGATAAGACCACTCCAGATACTTCAAAATACTGCAGCCAGAATACTGACGGGAAAAAAGAGGAGGGACCATATAATCGAAACTCTAGCAGACTTACATTGGTTACCCATCGAATACAGGATAAAATACAAGGCCTTATGTACCAAACACAAACTAATATATGATAAAGAAGCAGACTGGTTAAACACAGCCTTACGAGTACACGTTCCACAAAGAAACCTCCGCTCAGCAAACAAAGCATTACTAACAATCCCTTCAGTAAAGTCAGCAAAATTAACCCACGTGAGAGAAAGGGCTTTATCATTGGCTGGGCCCATACTATGGAACACAATGCCCCCTGAACTCAGATTACAGAATAATCTCAAAACTTTTAAGAAAAATTTAAAAACATGGCTCTTTAAAAAAGCCTTCACTAAAGAGTGTGGAGGGTAGAGAATGAAAGTACAGAGTAATGCAGATGAGAATGAATTTACTCAATCCTACATTTAAGAAGTAATATCTCAAAGAGATAGTAACTCAATAATATACCTGGACTTGACCAACATTACTCAAATAATGATTTTATTTATGAAATTGTAACCAAACATTATTGGCACCTGTTAGAATGTACGATATCCTAGATTTACTAACCTTAGTCTATGTGCCTATTTGTAAACCGTTGCGATGGTATATAACTTAGCGACGGTATAGAAAATTTTTTAAATAAATAAATTTAAATAAATAAATATCAAATAAGAAGCACTTCCAACACGCTCTGCCTGTTTTATGATAAGGATGGGACCAAGACCCAGACACCATAGATACATATGTGACTTTATAATTGTACCCCACCTCTATATCATACAAAAACATAGTGAATGAAAGCAAAATAACAAAACAACCAAAGTCTCTCAATGAACTGGCAGTCTCTCCCGCTCAGGCCTCTTTCTATAGCTTCCCTTTCTGGGTACACGTCAGTCTTTAGCTCCATATATAATACTTGCAGGCTTTACCTCCATATATAATACTTGCAGGCTTTCAGGTTTAAAGAGGTTGCCTTTGATCTTCTCTTTTGCAGGATGTACACTAGCCTTTATGTTCTCCTTTGTCTTCTTAGTTCCAGCCTCCTCTGTCTTAAGAACATAAGAATATAAGAATTGCCATTCTGGGTCAGACCAAGGGTCCATCAAGCCCACTATACTGTTTCCAACAGTAGCCTATCCAAGTCACAAGTACCTGGCAAGTACCCAAGCATTAAATAGATCTCAAGCTACTTTCCTTATTGATTAGTAGCAGATTATGGATTTTTCCTCTAGGAACTTATCCAAACCTTTTTTAAACCCAGTTACACTAACTGCCATAACCACATCCTCTGACAATGATTTCCAGAGCTTAACTATGCGCTGAGTGAAAAAGAACTTTCTTCAATTTGTTTTAAATGAGCCTCTTGCTAACTTCATGGATGCTCTCTAGTTCTTCTATTATCTGAGAGAATAAATAACCGATTTACATTAACCTGTTCAAGTCCTTTCATGATTTTGTAGACTTCCATGATATTCCCTCCTCACTTGTCTCTTCTCCAAACTAAATATCCCTAAGTTCTTAGGGATAGGGGAGCCGTTCTATGCCCCTTATCATTTTGGTTGCCTTTGTCGTTCCTTTCTCCAGTGCAACTATATCTTTTTTAGATGTGTCAACCAGAATTGCGCACAGTATTCAAAGTACAGTCTCACCATGGAGTGATACAGAAGCATTATGACATTCACCGTTTATATGCCATTCCCTTCCTAGTAATTCCTAACATTCTGTTTGCTTTTTTGACCACCACATCACACTGAGCGGACAATTTCAATGTATTATCCACTATTAAGCCTAGATCTCTTTCCTCGGTGGTAACTCATAAGATAGAACCTAACATTGTGTAACTTCAGCAAGGGCTATTTTTCCCTATGGCATCACCTTGCACTTATCCA
Organism: Rhinatrema bivittatum; assembly: GCF_901001135.1. Taxonomy (NCBI): domain Eukaryota; kingdom Metazoa; phylum Chordata; class Amphibia; order Gymnophiona; family Rhinatrematidae; genus Rhinatrema; species Rhinatrema bivittatum. The sequence goes on along the minus strand of NC_042618.1, from coordinate 48,226,884 downwards.
TGTTACATTTCATCTGCCATTTGGAAGCCCAATCTTCCAGTCTTACAAGGTCCTCCTGCAACTTATCACAATCTGCCTGAGATCTAACTACTCTGCATAATTTTGTGTCATCCGCAAATTTGATCACCTCACTTGTCGTACCCCATTCCAGATCATTTATAAATATTTTAAAAAGCACCAGTCCACGTACAGATCATCTGAAGTACTCCACTGTTTGCATTTTTCCAATGTAAAAACAGACCATTTAATCCTACTCTCTGTTTCCTGTCTTTTAACCAATTTGCAATCCATAAAAGGGCATCACCTCCTATCCCATGACTTTTTAGTTTTCTTAGAAACTTCTCATGATGGACTTTTATTTATTTATTTTTTATATACTGACATTTGATCTGAGATATCACATTGGTTTACATTCAGGGACTTTTGGCAAGTCTTGGGGGACCCTCCTGACCCCCACAAGACTTGCCAAAAGTCCAGCGGGGGTCCGGGAGTGACCTCCTGCACTCCGGCTGTCGGATGCCAGTATTCAAAATGGCGCCAATCGCCTTTGCCCTCACTATGTCACAGGGGCAGAAGGTGTGAGTGCAGGGGATGGCTTCCGGACCCCCCGCTGGACCACCAGGGAGTTTTGGTAAGTCTTGGGGGAGTCAGGAGGGTGGGGGGTTTGTTTAAATTGGGTCCTTTAGACGGCCAAATAATTTGGCGGATTCGGTGTATTCGTGGGGAATCGCGATACGTTTCGCTTCCCCACGAATACAACGAATAGGGCCCTATACGTTGCGGATGAGAAATATGTTAGAAATGTTACCAGGTGATCCTCACACCCACCAGCCACCCAGCTATCTACATTCCTAATAATCGCATCACCAACTATGAAGGCCAACCTAAACCTTCCCTCCTGGGCAGTAGCCCTGGGAGAGACATCCTCAGTGTGAGAGGCAATGCATCACCTGGAAAGAAGGTCCTTCCTACAGGATCATTTCCTGCTGTACTAGGTTGATGCTCTTCAACCAGGAGATTTTTCACCTCCAAGGCAGCACCAGGTCTGCCAGACTGGAATTGGGACTTGGCTACTATGTCCCTGAAGGTCTCATCTTCTGTATACCTCTCTGTCTGTCTCAGCTTCTCCAGGTCTGCTACTCTAGCCTCCAAACACACAAACTCCTGGTTTTTGCCTGCCCTCTGACTAACTATTTAATACAAATCCACAAACTCCTTTTTTTTGCCTGCCCTCTGACAAGCTATTTAATAAAGACACACTAAATTCCTGGTTATTTTGCTTGACTTCTCACTAGCTATTTAATAAAGATACACACACACACACACACTAAAGAATGTACCCCAATAGTTTACTGCTCCCAAAACTTTTAAGTTCTAACATTTCCCCAAGCAGTACATACCGATTCTTTTTAGCTACCAGCAAGGCGATCCTCTCCTCTCAGTGCTCCCAGTGGATTGAGCACTGAGAGGCCACTAGATTCGTAAGTTCCATTCTGGGCTTCCAGAATCACAGACTCCTTCTGGTTTCACTTCAGCCTCCACCCCTTCTCTGTTTTCTTCAGAGATTTGTATCTTTCTAAGAAAGTGTCCACTTAGTGAGTCAGCAAAACCCTCTAGCTGCACTTAAGATGGATTGTCAGGATTTGTCTCTAAAGTTGGGCTGACTGCTTGTGATGTATTCTTTTGTCCTCTTACTCAGTGAACCCCAGAGTCGCACATCAATGCCTGTCCTCTTCTGAGGACTGCAATCACTGCCTCTAAAGTGTTTCTAGCCTTGACTGGTTTGAAAAGAAAAAGGCATAGGGAGGTACCAAACCAATAAACCAGACATCTCTCTTAGTAGCTTGCTTGGTCTAACTGTTCTTCACTGTAACAGTTTTAACTGAAATTTCAAACACTATTATACAAATTTTATAAACATACCTATTTTAACATTTCCATTCCATTATTAGTGTATAGAAATCTATATAGTTATTATAGATGTTCTCTAGTTTGGAGAAATCAAGAAGAATTCTAGATTATTTTTATTTAAAAAACTTACTGCAAAGACAGCTTATACACATAGGGGCAGATCTTCAAACCTGCGCGCGAGCGTAGATTTGTTCGCGCAACCCGGCGCGAACAAATCTACGCCTGATTTTATAACATGTGCGTGCTGCCGTGCACATGTTATAAAATCCAGGGTCGGTGTGTGCAAGGGGGTGCACAATTGTGCAACTTGCGCACACCGAGCCGCACAGGGAACCTCTGAGACGCGCCGAAATCAGAGCGGCCTCGGAGGGAACTTTCCTTCCACCCCCCCCCCCCACCTTACCCTCCCTTCCCCTAACTAACTCGCCCCCAGCCCTATCTAAACCCCCCCCTACTATTATCAATGAAGTTACGCTTGCCTCTGGGCAGGTGTAACTTGCGCGCGCCAGCAGCTGGCCGGCGCACCATCCCCCGGCATGGCGGTTATTCCGGAGGCCTCGGTCCCGCTTCCGGAACACCCCCGGGCTGGCGCCTCGCCCATGGTACCGCCCTCGGAACGCCCCTTTTTTGGAGCCCCGGGACATACGCGCGTCCTGGGGCTTGCGCGCGCCACAAGCCTATGCAAAATAGGCTCGGCGCGAGCAGGAGCAGATTTTCTTGAGTTACGCGCATAGCCTTTGAAAATCTGCCCCATAATACTTAAATTCTATGTAAACCAGTGAGTTTGGGTCCAGATAACTGGAGTCTTGTAGGGACACACTGCAAATTGACTGAAGTAGATTCAAATATTCACACAGATAAGAACATAAGAATTGCCATAATGAGTCAAAGTGAGGGTCTAGCAAGCACAGTATCCTGTTTCCGACAGTGGTCAATCCAGATCACAAGTACCTGGCAGGATCCCAAACAGTAGATAGATCCCATGCTGCTACACCCAGGGATAAGCAGTGGCTTTCCCCAAGTCTATCTGGTTAATAACAGTTTATGGACTTTTCCTCCAGGAACTTGTCCAAAATTTTAAATCGCACCTACGCTAACTGCCTTTCCACATCTTCCAACAATGAATTCCAGACTCTAAAGAAGCATTAAAAATGTTAGCCAGCGGAGCTGCCAAGATATGTCTAAGTTCCCATAGCATCATCCTCTTTTTTGAGATGCTGCAACCAGAGATGCACACAGTACTCTAGGTGCAGTCTCACCATGGTGCAATACAGAGAGGCATTATGACATTCTCCATTTTATTATTCTCCGTTCCATCCTAATAATTCCTAACATTCTGTTTACTTATTTGGCCACCTCCACACATTGAGCTGAGGATTTCAAATTATTGTCCACAATGACGCCCAGATCCTTTTCCTGGATGGTAACTCCTAACATGTAACTAAGCCGCAGAGGTTCTTACTATCTTTGAATATTTTAATATTCAAGCAGTCTGAGATTTGGATTCCCAAATATTAGCGGTTGTCAGGTTTAAACAGTGGAAAGACTGACTCTGATTCCAAAAACCTAGATCTGCATCAGGATTTCATCCAGGTCAAAGCAGGCTCACCCAACCTGGTAGGAATTCATAGGGAGGACAATTTTCAAAGCCATTTACCTGGGTAAATTGGCCTCTCTAAAATTTGTCCCCCTCGGTGTGGCAGGGACTTTCTTTGCTAGTGTTTCTATCTTACCTAGGCTCATAGCCTATTTATTGCTCAGCGATTCTCTAAATCCATGGTCTGCTAACCAGCTTTTACAAACTAGAAGCAGCCCTTCCCATCTCAGCCACAAGGTTAAGACCCAGACAAGCCATGAGAACAGAAAATACGCCTACGCCTACTCCTACTCCCCACTCCCCATCATGCCTGGCCTTTCCTTTCTGCTCAAATTGTTTGACCACCCCTTTTTATTTGGGATGAGGGTCCATCTGCTTGGTACAATTGTCTTTTAATACATTCCCAACCAGGGCCGGTGCAAGGGTATTAGGCGCCCTAGGCGAAACGTCAGCTATGCCGCCCCCCCCCCCCCCCCGCCTCCACACACAATTAACTTACATTGTGCATTAATGAAAATAACGAAGTCTGTATTTATAACAGAACACTTATTTGACATTTTTATGCCATGTAAACCATTGAGATGATTTGTCTTATCGACGGTATAGAAACTCTTTTATAAATAAATAAATAAAAATAAATAAAATAAACATAAACCAAAGCTATACTTGTTGCTCAAACAAAAAAAGCAGACACATCACATAATATTAAATAATTAAAATGGCAGTCAATCAAGAAAAATAAACTTAAAAAGCCATCTTTACTTACCCCCTCCAGCAGCTCTCTTACTCCTCTTCCATGCAGGCTGTAGTACACTCCAGAAGCAGCAGTAGTGGCTAAGCTCTATACTCATGGTCCTCTTCCTTAATGCCCATGTCTCTCACACACCACACCATACCAGTCATGCCCCCATGACCAGTTTCTGTCTCTCACACACCAATCATCTCCCAAACAGTCTTTGACAAACACACCAGTCACCTTCCTGAACAGTTTCTCTCATGCCATACTCACACAGGCTTCCCATTCCCGTGTTCCACTTACATATATGGGCTTCTCACTCTCATAATCACTTTCTCTTTCTCACACACACTCACCAGTCTCTCACTCCCATGCTTGTTCTCTCCACATGCACAGGCTTCTCATTCCCATAATCACTTTCTTTCTCTCACACACATACACAAACACACACACCAGTCACCTGATCTCTCTCATGCATACACACACACAGGCTTCCCACTCCCATGTTCTCTTTCAGATATACAGGCTTCTCCCTCCCATGCTGTGTCTCACACACACCCAGGTTCTCACTCCCATGCTCACTCTTCACATGCACAGGCTTCTCATTCCTATAATCACTTTCTTTCTCTCTCTCACATACACACAAACACACACCAGTCACCTGTTCTGTCTTACATATACAGGCTTCTCCCTCCCATGCTGTGTCTCACACACACCCAGGTTCTCACTCCCATGCTCACTCTCTTCACATGCACAGACTTCTCATTCCCATAATCACTTTCTCTCTGTTACACACACACACATACACCAGTCTCTCTCTCATTTCCATGCTCGCTCTCCAGGTGCACAGGCTTCTCATTCCCTGAATCACATTCTCTCTCTCTCACATTCACATACACACCAGTCACACCGTCACCTTACCAACCAGTCTCTCTCTCATACGTGCAAACACACACAGGCTTCCCACTCCCATGCTCTCTCTCACATAATCAGGCTTCTCACTCCAATGCTTTCTTTCACACACACCCCCACCACACCAGGCTTCTTACTCCCATGCTTTCTCACATACCCAGAGTTCTCACTTCCATGCTTTTTCTCTCTTTCTCACACACACATACACACACATCAGTCACATCCCTGACTGTCTCACACATCAGTCATCTCCTTGAGCAGTCACTTTCATTGTCTCTCACATATACACATACATCAGCTCTCGATCAAATACATTCTCTCACTTACACACAGGCTCTCAATCACACACACATTCTCTCAATCACACACAGGCAGGCTGGCTGCTTCTCTCTCTTTCTCTCACTCACTTCCTCTCCCCCCCCAGCACAAATGGTAGCTGCAGCAGCCTCCTCCTCCAGCCCCCGCAGGCCAAAAAGGAAGAATCCTATCGGCCGCGGGAGGCTCATGCTGCTGACTCCTTTCCCGATTCCCGGCTGCTTCAATTGCTCGGGGGCCGATGCTGCTGTCGCAGCTATTTTTTTCATGCGGCACCGCTCTTTCTCCTTCCCGCGCATCACTTCCTGTTCCGGGTCAGGGGGGGCGGGAGGAAGAAAAGGGCAGCCGCGGATGCCACAGCTTTTTTTTTTTGCACCGCTGCCGTTCCCGCTGGGCTTGAACGTGCTGATAGCCTGGCGGCAACGGCAGCAGGGAAGAAAGAGCAGCGGGAGAGACCGGGAGCACGCGAACCGCTGGGGAAGGTCAGATGGGTCTTTTGGGGCGGGCTGCCGGCAGCGGCTTTGGGGGGGGCGGCGGCGGCTTAATGCAGCTCTTTTAATTTTACCGGGGCAGCGGCTGAGCGCGGCTCTCTTAATTTTACCGGGGCAGTGCCGCCCCCGGGAAGCTGCCGCCTAGTTCGCCTAGTGCTTCCGCCGGCCCTGTTCCCAACACAAATTCTTCTTTTTGTTAACATTATACAATGTAGGACTTTGCTATTATTTGTTTGTGACGTGATATTTGATTGTAATTCAGCAGTTAGGCTCAAGAGATTAGTTCTATGTAAATCCCCAGCCTGAAATTTTGACTTATAACTCTACAATAGAGATCTGATCACCTTTTCAGCCTGACGGCTCCTTTTACAATGCTGGTTCCTATTGCAATTCATTCCAGTGGCAGCGTGCTCTTCTCCCTCCTTCCCTTCCCCACCTCCCTCTCCCCTCTGTTCAGGTGAGGGGGTTTCACAAAGACACAAGCAAGTTGTTAAGCTTTGGCTTTTGTCAAACAGGCAAAAAACCCCAACATATTCTCCAACAAAGCATCAGAATAATGCATACAGTTATCTGAATTACAGAAAATGTTTGCTGGAGGAAACAGGGAGACCTAAGCCTTTGCTTACAGATATAGGGTTTCAAACAATTAGTTAACTGTAAATTTCTGCCTCTTTTTGCAGATAGTTTTCTGTTAAATGGGCCTCCTTGATTATTAAATATGTAAAAAGAAGCAAAAATGACATATACCAAATAATATCCAAGAAAACAAATTCATACAATAATTAATGAGGCTACTTAAAATAGTAGTAATAATAATAATAATAATAATGATTTTTTTAAATACTAATGGTATCATACTATCTCCAACCTTCTCTTGGGGAACCACATTACTAACTCAGTAGAACTCATGAGCTTAAGATCAAAACGTTGCAATCATCCTCATTAGTAAATATGTCCTTGATTATTGCATTACCTAGAAAACAATTGTGTTTATTTATTAAAAGGCTTCATTTCATAAGCTGTCAGCATTTTAATGAAGGCAACGTATTCCTGAAATATAAGTACCTGCCTCATTCTGTCTCTTAGTGAAACTTTCTCATTACTTATCTGCTCAATCTTATATATTCCCATAAGCAATTTTCCTTATTTCTTTCTTCCACCCTGCCTGCATTGCTTTCTCCTTTGGTGCACTTACATCTTATGACCCTGGCATGTTTTGACACTATTCTGTCTTGTTCCCATGTTAATGCTGGCTTCTTTTCCAGATATGTGTTGATTTGGATTGTAGTCAGATTAGGACCTGCCCTGATCCTAGATCTTTATTGTTGTGTATTTTTGGCTGGAAGTGTTGCACAAACCTCAATAAGAAGATAAATAAAGACAGCGATGGGTCAGGCTTAGGCCTGGCTTTGTTAATAGGCAGGCTATCCCTGTCCTGTCTCTTCAGGTGCTTTCCTATTTATTCGCTATTGTCCTGTTTCCACAGCAGCCTATCTGTTTTTGTTAATAATGATGTTGTTTATGTTTTACTCTAGGGCAGGGATGGCGAACTCCAGTCCTCGAGGGCTGCAAACAGGCCAGGATGTCAGGATATCCACAATGAATATGCATGAGAAAGATCTGCATGCACTGCCTCCACTGGATGCAAATCTTTCTCCTGCGTGCTCATTGTGGATATCCTGAAAACCTGGCCTGTTTGCGGCCCTGTTCGCCTTCTAGGGGGTTCCCAGCCATCTAGGGGGTTCCCAGCCTTTTGTGGAGTGTGGACCCCTTTTCAACCTCATTGTGGATATCCTGAAAACCTGGCCTGTTTGCGGCCCTGTTCGCCATCTAGGGGGTTCCCAGCCATCTAGGGGGTTCCCAGCCTTTTGTGGAGTGTGGACCCCTTTTCAACCTCCCAAAATTTTGTGGCCGCCCCCCCCCCCCCCCCCCCCAACATGTGTCTTTTTAATTTTTACATGCACTTAAATGCCCTTTGGAAAACAAATTAATGTAATAACATGGATTCTCGAACCATTTGTGACAAGGGGAAATTGGAAAAAAAAAAGAGAACAGGACCAACTGATTACAAAAATAAGACAACAAAGGTAAAAAAAAATTATTTTGAGATTTTAGCAATTGGAATATGCCATCTTTGGGTATGTGCATTTCTTATAATTTTGTATTTTGCTCTTTAGCGTTCCACTGTTCAGAATCTGGTTTCTCAGGCTTTCTATTCCAGTTTTGTTTGCATGTTTCTATTTCTAAATTGTAGTCCCTTATTTCCGTATTAGGTAAGGTTCGGTCTGTGTTCTGTCCGTATGTGACTGAGGTGCAATATTGCTGCTAGCATGTAGTTTCTCTGAAGGAATTTGTAGCAGTCTGGCTTATTCTGTTATCCCAGAAGGTGGTGTATTAATGTTCTAGGGCCTGGTGTAGTATTTACTTTGCATCTTTTTCATAAGGTTGCTGTTATTTGAGTCCTGAGAGTCAGTGGCAAGATTCTAGATGCTTTTTTTTTTTCTTTTGCAGTGGTTTGTGTTATTTCACAAAGTGTTTAGCAGTGGAGGGAGTCATTTTTATTTGGCTTAGGGTGACTCAAAAATTTGCATATAGTTTTTTTTTAATGTTGGGTTGTAATGTGAACTGTTGTAGTTTTGCTCTGCACCTACTCTTCTGATTATTGCTATATTATTGTAGTTATGGTGATCTCTGCCTCTCTGGAAAGATGATTCATGAAAGAATACATTGATATTTGTTTTATGACTTAATTGATTGGATCTGATGTTTATGTGTTCTTTGCTTTTTACCTGATATTCTTGTGTATTTATAAATTGCAATAAATATAAAATAAAATAATATAGATTAATAAGAAATGTTTAATGTTGGTAAGTGCTTGAAATAAGAGTTAAAATATTCTAAAAAGTTTCACTCATGATGCATGAAGGCTGTTGTGGACTACTTGGAGTACAACCAGTAGAGTTTAGACCTGCATGCCTACAGCCCACCTTTGTTAACCTTGGGCCTACCCGAAAATCATTTCTGGCTATGCCACTGATTCCAGAGGGGGCAACCTAAGGGAACAACTCACCCTAAAATTCCTTAACCTAGAAGGCATTAAGATACCCCAGCCACTGCACCAAATGCTATCTTGTGGACACTCAGCAGTACTTCAGGTTCAAACCTTCAAGCATGTTTTAGAAAACTTTGAATAATGAAAATCTTGGGGTCTTCCGCACCCAAAATGTGTTGTTTATTTAAAAAGAATTTGTTATCCACACTTATACAAAATGTTTGAAATGGAGTACAATAAAAAAACATACAAATCTTTGATCTTAAAAAGTATACAGAAAAAAAACAAAAGAATAACAGGTACTATTATACCAGAATGTTCTTATATCAAGATCACCTCATTAATCGTCTCCATACAATCAGTACTTGAAATGCTCCTCCCAAAATATTCCGTTTTTAAATGTTTATTGAACCCTGAACTCATTCTCTGGCTCACTCAGCATCTTGGGGTCCTTTCCTTCAATGAGCATTGATATCTCCCCATCTCTGGTCTTCTCACCCTCTCCTTCTCCTCTGTCCATTCCTAAAATCACCTCCATGTGCTGAAACTTAAGAGCCCTTTAACTCACCTAGTAAAAACAAATTATACAGACACAAGCAAAGCTGGAAACGTTTTCTATAATAAAGGCGGAAATGTATGCCAATGTGCTTCGAATATTCTAATTCTTTCTGCAGCATTTACCCCTGTGCTTATTCAAGTAACTGTGGGTCTGTGCCTTAGACCTCTGCTCTCTGTTGTCCAATCTTCCTGGAGGAGCAGGGGAGAGGGTGGCGGGAGGGGCACCAAAAGAACTTAGGGTGACAAAAACCTAAATATGTTACTGGTTAGGCTTCCTTCAGCATGTGTGCTGTTAGGGATTTTATAAAACCAAAAACTAAAGAACTGAATTTTTCAAAACTGAAAGTATTTTATTTCAAGAGATTCATGGAATGTCCATCTCTCCAACTATGACTAAGTGCAGTACTAAAGCAAGTTAGCCTTGCAGCTCCATTCTTACCACTTACTAAATAGCATATTGTACTTTCCTGTGCAAAGAGAGCACGTTTATGTATTGTAATGAATCTGAACACATTTCCTACAGTGGGACATGCACTGCAGATTTACTTGCGTATTTTCAAGCATGCACAAAAGAGCCTGGATTTTCAAACACCAGGTAAACCAGCGGACTTTGAGAACTGGATGATCATACAGCAAAAATTCTATGTGTGTATAAGCTTACCCATTTCAATTGGTTGGCATAAAGCTACATGTGAACAGCATGCCATTTGCATGTCAAACCCCCGCTAAGGGCAGATAAAGAAGAAAAGAGTCCTGATGCCGGGAGGGGGGAGTGGGGGGGCCCTGACCTTGCAGCAGCTCTGTGGGTTCACAAAATTGGTCGAGTAGGATGTTGAATTTGCCCAGGTCAGTGCAATACGGTGCACTCAGCAGAACGTACAGTTTTACCCACACTTGAATGCACATTTTGGTGAGCATAAATCTTAATGCCAGTGCAGGAAGGAGTTTTACATGCACAAAATGTGCATTTAAAACTGTGCATCCTGCTTAGTGCCTTCATGTGCAAATGAGTGCATTAAGCAGTTCTCCCCGACGCAGAGAGGTGCACTGTCCTAATCAAGATTTACTGAGCGCTAGAAACTTTATTCGTGCTCACAGATGGAGTAAAGCTTCCAGCGCTGCTGGCTGACACTGAAGGGCTTCTTGGCTTGGTTGCAGGACATGGAGCAGGACTGATGACTATCAGAAGGGCAGGAAAGGAAGTGGGCTGAACCATAGAAGAACATTTGCTGTCAACCCGAAAGGTGAAGGACTTCTCAGCAGTACTTTTTTTTTACAGTTCTGTGCAAGGCACTCTGCTGGTTTTAAGTGTCAGTGAAAGTGATTTTTTTTGGTTTGGAGAATTGTTGCTGTCCCTTTCCACAGGAATAACTTGGTTTCTTCAATCATGATCGCAGGCAAGAAAGGATGCAGTTGTCAGCCTGAGTCCCCCCTCCAGCGATATACCTAGTCCTCCCCCTCCGAGTTAAAATGTACATTCAGCCTGTGCTGAATGCAGACTTTAACTCAGTACTATGCACTATTTATAACTCCTGTTGCATTAGTACGGCATTAGCTTACTACACTGGGCCTTAAGAAAAATAAAGAAGCTTGTGTGTAAGGGAACTGTGAGGCTGATGAAATAAGATACGCATTGTCCTAATGCGCACGCAGCCACATCTCCTGTGCGCCCGATGCAGTATTTAAATGAGAGGAAAATTGTGGCTGCGTAACAAAGGGCGCACTAAGGGAGAATTGTGTGTCTCTGGCACTCAAATGTTTATTGCATCGGGTGCCCAGAACTGCAACGGGCTTGGTTATTTTGCTGAGGTGCTGATTTCAGTGCTGAAGTTTATTATATCCGGCTCCCACTGCTACCGGCGTCTACATTGCACAGTCATAAGAAAGGTGCGCTTCCTTTTGATCAAATCAATAAACATTTCTTTTTCTCCACCACAAGCAGTAAATTTAAGAGGCAGAATGATACTGAGGAGGACACATTTATCGCGAGATATTTTTTTAATGTTTCTTATGAGCCCTTGACTACGAATTAACTTTACTCCACCTCCAGAGCTGGAGTTAAATTCCCCACGTTAGAAAATGTGCGTCGGATGCCCAGCCTTTGAGCGAGCGCGCCCACATCGAAGGGTAATAGTCAATGTCTTTATCTACATGGAATTTACACGTGTTGGGTGCTATCAGGTACACGCTTGTTAGGGCGTGCATTTTGGATGCGCTAATCTCCTTACTGCATCAGATCACTTCTTGCGTGCCCAAAATGAACACCCAACCATGAGTAAACCCTTGTGATACGCTGGGCGCACCTTATTGCATCGGCCCATGCGCACTTCAGTGCACAGTTTTAACGCTCACATTTCTGCATCGGCCTGTCAGAGGGCAATAGGGTGAATTTCTCTGCAGGACAGGGAAAAGGAAACAAAACACTTTCCCCCAAAGTAGAACGCCCATAGTTCTTTTAGACCTTCTCAAGAATGCCTCTTCTCTGTTCAGCCCACACAATGGGATTCACAAAGGTGGTCTCACACCACAGAGTATTGTTCCTACTTGTTAAACCTTTTATTTGTTCTTCTGTGGCACCAGCAGTAAAACGTTAGCAGTAATCACAAAAGAAAAGAGTGAGTCACAGGATCCCACTGCAGAAAAATCGGCCTTGAGAAAACACATCCCAAATTTCTATAGCAGCACAACCATTAAAACTTCAACACATCCAGTAATCCACACACATGAAAGAAAAAAAAAAAAAGCCTCCAGCTTGAGCCCGTGATTAGACCAGGTGTTAGTCACTCATACCCCTGAGTCCTTCAGCTCAGGCTTTCTCCTGGGAGAGAATTATTCTGATAATCAGGAATGCTCGCTCTTTCTCCTAGTGCTCTTAAGAAGCCACTAGGCCTTAGCTCCTAGGAGTGATCCTTTGACCAACCGCATCCATTGTAAAAAAAAAAAAAAAAAAGGTCCTGCTGGACTGGTAGAACCAGCAGGCCATAAGAGATATCCCCAGAACCATTGACAAGTTCTAAGGATATGCATTTGTTTGAAACAAAAGTTTAAAATGTGACAAATGAATCCATTTTTGTTTCTTTTAAAAAAGAAAATAAATAAATAACTAAATATAAATGCCATCGATTTTTCATCTTCAGGAAAAAGTATGCACTATTAGCAAACAGAGCATGTTAGCAAATAGTACTATTTCCAGAAAACAAACAACAAAAAACCCCTCAAAAACAAATGTAGGGGGCTCCCACATTTACTTCTATGCCCTAAAGAGGAGAGGCAGAGGCCATGAGGATGAGAAGTGAAGGCCATTTCAAGGTGGGCCCAAGAGCGGAGAAGCACCTGACTGGCTGCAAAGAAGCAAGGGGTGGATTCTTTCTCCCACAGGAAACTACCATGCATCAAGTAGGAGTGGGGTTAGTTCACAGATAAGGAATTGTCCCTGAGTGTTCTTGATGTGTGGGGTCCGGGAAACCCAGGACTGATGGCAGGTAGAGGATTCCTTCTTCCTCAGAAGAGCTAACTAGAGAGTGGCATTGAGGTGGCCATTGGCTGGGTGTGTGAAATGGAGTTTTTCCTTCTCTTGAGGAACGAAGTGTAATAAGTTAAGAACCTGAGTTCAAGAATAGGGTAAGCCTGAGTGATGAAGTACCCGAGTCTTTGAGGTGCAGTGCCTGGGTGAATCTGCACTGGAGGATGATTATGTGGCTGTGTTAGGGAAATGGGTCTAAGATCATGTGAGTTGTGGGGAAACGCTTTGGAATATGTAATTATGTATTTGGTGCCTATTGGATGATGATTTTGATACGGGTATGTTTGAACAACCTAGTCCTCCCTTAGGGCTAAGGGATAGAAAATAATACCAGGTTGACCTTGATGGTCAGCTGTAATTGTAATATTTACTGTCATGGAAGCCCATGATTTTCTGTCTTGTGCAGTATTTATTTGAAACATTTTGGCTGGATAGCTCTAGAAAACAAAGTTGTGGTTGTTTTTTGAATTTAATACATTGTGTCAGTCTTCTTCATTATTGTACCAGCTCTTTTTATTTATGGATGGGGTCAGAGATCATGAAGGGAGTTAGTGGGATATCCCCGCTGACTAGGCAGCACAACTGGACATGGAGATGTTGTATCACAGGCTGGTACCAAAAGATCCACTTCACCATCTGCATGACAATTTGAAGAACCCATAAAATAAATGTGGAAGGGATGACCCCAATTAAAAGAGAAGTCTCATTCCATCATTATTTATTTATTTGTTTATTTACTTAACAGCTTTTCTATACCATCGTTAAGTAGTACCATCACAACGATTTACATTTCAAACACTACAGCATGGTAAACACAATAAATAATAATAGTGAAATATTAAAATACATCAAATAATTACTTAAAAATTAGTACAAAATCAATATATAAAACTATAAAAGAAGCCTAAAATCATAAGACAAAACAAAAAGTATAGAATGCACAATAAAATAATAATATCCTAAATAGTAAAAAGCATCAACATTATATGAACCTGAGGTCAGGGTTGCACAAAAAACTCCCCCCAACAAAGAAAATATCTCCAAAAAATTAAATCAGGATGAAAAATATTAGTGGGTACATCTCTAACAGGTCCTGTCCTGTTAGACTCTAAACTTTTTGAATCAGAATGTCCCTACTCAGAACTCTGACATAAATATCAGGGATATAGTTGCTTTAAATACATTACTTAAAGGAATAAGAAAATAAAAGATTATCAAGTACTGCTGAGCCATCCACCTAGGCTGGTTAATGGCAGAGGTTAAGAAGCAGAGACAGAGCACAATTAAAACTATACATACTGTCTCCAAATTTGTGGCAGGGTCACACACATGTAATGTTTTTTTTTATTTACCTTTTATTTATCAAATTTTTCACAAATACAAAACATTGACCATAATCTACAACATCCAACAGTAGTAAAGATAGCATATTGGAACACATAATAGTTCCCCTCCCTTTCTCTCCTAGGCCTCCCCCACTCCTTGAACATAAGGACCCAGGTAAGGATCCCACACGCGTGTTTTGCTAAAAGCAGTTCTAAAGACGTGTCCTCGGGAACTTTCTAAAAGGCCTTATTATAAAGAATCTTGGCCTTAATGTAGAGATTATAACCCTATCTCCAAGACTCCCACAAAGGCTGAAGACCATACTCCTTGCTTTGGTGGAGTGAGACATCCATGAAAAAGTCTAAATTCTGTGTAGTAGAATTTTTGGCTGATACATATTCAAAAACTATCAGTTTTTTGTAGTCTCGGTTTCCATTGCAGCCAAGTCCGTCGCTCTGGCATTAGCCAGGTGGTTAGGATTGTTTTTATAGCCACAAGAAACACTTTTTGAAGAAATAATCTCTGATTCTCTTGTAACATGTCCTTGTTCTCATCACACAAGCCCCATAAACAGAGACATGGATTATTAAGAATATTTCAGTGCAGTATTCCATTGAAACAAAATAAAATTTCTGACCAATATACAATATACTAATCTGCCTACAATGTCAAAAACTAGGGTAATACGTACTCCGCTCTTGGACTCATTTCATACAAGTCTCCAACTCTGGTAGTTGCTGAAAGGTCCAATGTTGAGTTATATACATAAAACTTACAAACTTATAATAAGTTTCTCTTAATGCTACATTTTCAGAAAGCTCTTTAATACCATTGACGTATGATTATATCTCCGAGAGAAGCTGTAAATCCGTGTGAGAATTCCACTTGTCTAATATTCTATCAAACACTTTATCATTTTTGACATTTTGTAATGCTTTGTTCAAGACTGCACAAGCACCCACTCTCTCCCTCTTAATAAATAATATTTTTTCAATATCCTCTCGCATAGAAGGTGGGACTGTGCTGGCTTAAAAAGCTAATGTAGTTTCTTGTTTGTAAATATGCATAAAATTACATTGTCTAGATCAGTGGTTCTCAACCTTTTTTCTATCAGGACATACCTGAGAGGTGATGCTCACATGCGTGACACACTGAACACATGACCATCATGGGACTTAATATAAGCATATGTTCTGCATCCACAGGAGTCCCCTGCTTCCTAACAATGAGTGCAGAGCAGAACTAAGACAGTTCCCTGTACAACTCACCATACAAAAAAGATATGTGCATTGTAAAATAATACAAACAAACCCCACTCTATACATGGCTATCGAACCTGCCATATCTCAGCAGCACTACCTCCAAGAAATGATACAATAGCCCTACCCATGAAAAGGGTAGGGCTATTGTAATATCATATAGAGAAAATACAACAACTAAGGCTGATACAAATCCCTACACGCTATATCTCAGTCATACACATACAGAATACAGACAGATCAACCTTCATCTAATATAGAATAAAATACCACAAATTACAAATGTGGAAACAAAAACTGGAATGGAAACACCAAGACCTTCTGCATGAAGGACAAAACTGGATAGCTAGAAACAGAAAAATTTCCTCTTACAGTAAGCAAATGTCATAGATAGAAAAAAATGCATATTCTCAAAACTGACATAATATGGCCCTTGTACCTCGTTACTCCCTCCATGCCATCACCCCTCACTTCTCCACACTACTCAATCGTCCCTTCACATTCTCATATCCCTGTCCAACAATTCAGACAACCCCCATAAGAACATAAGAACATAAGAAATTGCCATGCTGGGTCAGACCAAGGGTCCATCAAGCCCAGCATCCTGTTTCCAACAGTGGCCAAAACCAGGCCACAAGAACCTGGCAATTACCCAAACACTAAGAAGATCCTATGCTACTGATGCAACTAATAGCAGTGGCTATTCCCTAAGTAAAATTGATTAATAGCCATTAATGGACTTCTCCAAGAACTTATCCAAACCTTTTTTGAACCCAGCTACACTAACTGCACTAACCACATCCTCTGGCAACAAATTCCAGAGCTTTATTGTGCGTTGAGTGAAAAAGAATTTTCTCCGATTAGTCTTAAATGTGCTACTTGCTAACTTCATGGAATGCCCCCTAGTCCTTCTATTATTCGAAAGTGTAAATAACCGATTCACATCTACTCGTTCAAGACCTCTCATGTTCTTAAAGACCTCTATTATATCCCGCCTCAGCTGTCTCTTCTCCAAGCTGAACAGCCCTAATCTCTTCAGCCTATCCTCATAGGGGAGCTGTTCCATCCCCTTTATCATTTTGGTTGCCCTTCTCTGTACCTTCTCCATCGCAACTATATCTTTTTTGAGATGCAGCGACCAGAATTGTACACAGTATTCAAGGTGTGGTCTCACCATGGAGCAATACAGAGGCATTATGACATTTTTTGTTTTATTCACCATTCCCTTCCTAATAATTCCTAACATTCTGTTTGCTTTTTTGACTGCCGCAACACACTGAGCCGACGATTTTAAAGTATTATCCAATATGATGCCTAGATCTTTTTCCTGGGTGGTAGCTCCTAATATGGAACCCCACCCCTGCATCCTCTTTCCTGTGCCACCTATCTCCCCTGCTCAACTCTCCCTGCCCTTCTCTCACCCCTTCTCTACCTAGCATATCTCTGACCACTTCTTTCTCACCTTTTCCTGTTCAGCATCTCCTGACCTCCCCTTTTCCCCAACCCAGCAGGCCCATCTCCATCTCTCTCCTCACTTCCATCTCTCCTCTCTGCCCAGCAGCCTCCAGCCCCTCTTTTCGTCACCTCTCCCTATCCAGCAACCCCAACTTCCTCTCTCCCATCCCTTCCTACCCAGCAAACACCTGACTTCCTGTCTCCCAAGGCCTTCCTGCCCAGTACATTACCCCCTCCTCCTGCCTCCCATCCATTATGAAAGCCTTCAGTCCAATCTAGAGACTCCCTCCTGCTTTACCAGCAGCAGATGAGGGCAAGAAGCATTGAGGAGCGGAAGAAGATGAGGCAGCAGCAGCGGAAGTGAGCAATGGATCTATAGAGCACACCTCTCTCCTTCATGTTCCTGCTTTTGTGTCCCCTATGGGGTGAAGAGAGCATCAGCAACCTCACTGCCAAGCTAGGCAGAGGAAGATAAAGTTGGTGTCCTGCCAGGCCCATATGAAAAGGAGTAGGTGATATCTCGCTCTGATCTGGGTGAAAGTGAAGGTAATAACCTCCCACTGGGCCAGGAAAAGGAAAATGAAGCAAGAACAGCTGCCTGTTATACCCAACAAAAGAGAAATCAGCCAACTCCTGTCCAGACTGATGAGGAAAGAACAGCCTTCTGTTGGGTCTGTGACACACCTTCTGTGACCTCGCGACACTAGACTAGTGTGTCCCGACACCCCTGTTGAGAACCACTGGTCTAGATGACATTCGCTTTTTAGATCCTGTAAACTTTGCATTACGTTGGATTCTTCCATTAAAAATTGGTATAAGTAATATAACACCGTATCCTTCCATTTTTTGAATAACCCATTATTTATTCCGGTGGGGAACTGTGGGTTTTCACATATTGACAAGTAAGGTGTACATCTGCTTGGCCTTTGTGGTTTAGATTTGCAAAGCTTATACCATGTTTTCCTACATGACTCCATGACTAAATTATTCTTAATTGTCCCAGGTAGTTCAGCCCTTTTTACATGTAAGACAATATTTTACGTGTATGGAAGAACCCATAGGGAAATATTCCTGTGTCTCTAGTTGTTGGATTTGTGGACCCTTGAGCCGACTAGGACAGAAGATGACGCACTGTGGGAAGGCCCCCAGTGGAAGTCGAAGCCAGGAGGCGACACAGGCAGGAGACCTGGAGGATCTTCACCCCTGGAGACCCGAGGTCCCCCCAAGAGGAGCCCGTGAGGACCCAGGCCGCTTGGACATATGAGCGGTCTCCTGTGGGCAGGGATGTGCAGAGGGACGCCATATGTTGTATTCGGGATTTGTATTCGTCGGGGGACAGATACATTGCATTCGGCAAGGGGGGGCCCCGATACGTACATGCATTAATTCTTGTTCATTTCCCGGCTAAAATTGAATTAAGTACAACCCCTCACCCTCCTAACCCCCCAAGACTTACCAAAACTCCCTGGTGGTCCAGCAGGGGTCCGGGAGCCATCTCCTCCACTCACACCCTCGGCTGCCGGTATTCAAAATGGCGCCAATAGCTTTTGACCTTCTATGTCACAGGGGCTATCGGTGCCATTGGTCAGCCCCTGTCACATGGTAGGAGCAATGGATGGCTGCCGCCATCTTGTGCTCCTACCATGTGACAGGGGCTGACCAATGGCACCGGTAGCCCCTGTGACATAGTGAGGGCAAAGGCTATCGGCGCCATTTGATTACTGGCAGCCGACAGCCCGAGTGCAAGAGATTGCTCCCGGACCCCTGCTGGACCCCTGCTGGACTTTTGGCAAGTCTTGGGGGGAGGGTCACAAGATGGCGCTGGACATCCATTGCTCCTACCATGTGACAGGGGCTGACCAATGGCACCGGTAGCCCCTGTGACATAGTAGGTCAAAGGCTATCGGTGCCATTTTGAATACCGGCAGCTGAGGGTGTGAGTGCAGGAGATGGCTCCCAGACCCCCTGCTGGACCACCAGGGAGTTTTGGTAAATCTTGGGGGGGGGGGGGTGTTTAAATTGGCTCCTTTAGATGGCCGAATAATTCGGCGAAGATTCATTGTATTTGTGGGGAATTGCGATACGTTTTGCTTCCCCACGAATACAATAAATATGGCCCTATAAGTTGCAGATTACAAATACGTAGGAAACGAATGCACACCCCTAGCAGGCGTCGGAGGAGGAGAGTAGAGCTGGAGCCAGGAGGCCAACTGGATCTTCACCACTGGAAGCCCGCGATCCCCCCGAGAGGAGCTCTTGAGGACTCAAGCCGCTTGGACTTAGGCGAGACCTCCTGGACGAAAGCTGAAGTCAGGAACCAGAGGACGAAAGCTGAAGTCAGAAGCCAGTGGACGAAAGCCAAAATCAGAAGCCAGTGGACGAAAGCTGAAGTCAGAAGCCAGGAACAGCAACTAGCAACTCTAAGAAGAGTGAACCTCGTTGCAAGGCAAGGCATAGGACAAGTTGAAGGGTGTAAATACTCTGGGGTGCATCTGATGTCATCTTGGGCTATCCTCTGTTTTCCCACGCTGGTCCCTTTAAGTGTTGAGTCCCTGCGTGCGCGCGCATGCCTAGGGGGCAGGGCCAGCCACGAAGGATCGGCGGCGTCTCCCTCGAGGAGGGAGTGCCGCAGCAGGAGCCAGACCGGCCTGTGCCGGCCGGAGAGATGTCCCAGCGGCCCAGTCCGACCCCGAGGTAGGTGGAGGGACCGGGGCACGGGCCGAGACTATAACACTAGTAGCCATTGCCAATCTTTTACATGTCTCAACAAATACACCAAATTATCCTCCTGCCAGTTCAGGCATGCTAGTTCCCCTTGTACCCAAGATTTCATCATATTCTGTAATGATATTCAAGCTTTATGTTTTCCCTATATAAAATGTCTCAGAATTTGATGAATGTTAGTTATGTCTGATTTTCTGAACTAAGTTGGCAACAGCTGATTTGCATATAACCACTTTGATAATTCCATTATTTTTAATAGGTGAATTTTCCCAATTGGCGAAAGGGGTCGAGAACCCCCCATTCCGATGGTTTTTCCTTCCTATTCATTATTAACGGTGTAACATTAGCATCATAAATTGTATTTATATCTGAAGGTATCAATATTCTTATGTAGTGCATCTCTGTCTCCACCCACCTTGAGGGAAAGTCCCCGTGCCAATTATTTCTCATAAACCCTATTACATCTAGTGCCAATGATTTTTCTGAGTTAACTTTTAGCCCTGAAAAAGACCCAGATTGTTTCTATAATGCCATTGTATGTTGTAGGGCCATTAGAAAGGTAAAGACATCATTAGCGAATGCTGCAATTTTAAATGCTTGTCCACCCACTGAAAAGCCTTGGATAGCTACTTAATTTTTGATTTTTTTAAATAGAGGATCAATGGATAAAATATAATAATAATGGAGACAAAGGATACCCTTGACGCGTTCCCTGATGTAACCGGAAATCTTCTGAAATATATCTTTTAGCTATAATAGAGGACCTAGGTTCTTGGTGTAAACGTGAGAATTGTTTTATGATATTTCTCTGAAACCCATATCTTTCTGAAACTGAGAATAAGTAAGGGCAGGATCCCCGGTCAAAAGCCTTTTCTGAATCGAAGCTCACTACTAAAGAGGGGGTTCTTAGTCTGGTACAGGCTTCCAGAGCTGTCACTGATTTGCCCGTATGACATAGTGAGGGCCCGCGTGCAGGAGGTCGCTCCCGGACCCCCGCTGGACTTTTGGCAAGTCTTGTGGGGGTCAGGAGGCCATCCCCAAGCTGGCCAAAAGTCCCTGGGGGTCCAGCAGGGGTCCGGGGGCGATCTCCAGCAGACGTGACGTCGGGAGCCAGGAAACAAAATGGCGCCGGCGCTACCTTTGCCCTGTCACATGATAAGGGCAAAGGGCCACGGCACCATTTCTCAACGCAGTCGTGGCTAGAGAGAGAGGGAGATCGCGTCGGGACCCCCCACTGGACCCCAGGTAATTTAAAACATTTTGGGGGGGTTCTGGAGGGTGGGGGATTTCTTTTACAGGTTCGGGGTGTGTTTTAGGGGTTTTTTGGTGTGCCGGCTTTCCCGCCCTCCCCCGATTTACGATTTTTAACGATATTTTTAAAAAAAACAACACGACGATAAGATTTCCCTCCCCCCCAGCCAAAATCGCTCGTTAAGACGATCAATCACATGATTCACACCTCTATTGGTAATCCGCAATGTATAGGGTCATATTCGTTGTATTCGTGGGGAAGCGAAACGTATTGCGATTCCCCACGAATACAACAAATCTTCACCAAATTATTCGGCCATCTAAAGGAGTGAATTTAAGCAAACCCCCCCCCCCCCCTCCTGATCCCCCCCCAAGACTTACCAAAACTCCCTGGTGGTCCAGCGGGGGGTCCGGGAGCCATCTCCTGCACTTACGCCGTCGGCTGCCGGTATTCAAAATGGCGCCGATAGCCTTTGACCTTTCTATGTCACAGGGGCTATTGGTGCCATTGGTTGGCCCCTGTCACATGGTAGGAGCAATGGATGGCTGGTGCCAAAAGTCCCTGGTGGTCCAGCGGGGGTCCAGGAGCGACTCCTGCTCTCGGGCCGTTGGCTGCCAGTATTCAAAATGGCACCGAAAGCCTTTGCCCTCACTATGTCACAGGGACCGACCAAATGCACCGGTAGCCCCTGTGACATAGTAAGGTCAAAGTCTATCGGCGCCATTTTGAATACCGGCAGCCAATGGCATGAGTGCAGGAGATGGCTCCTGGACCCCCCGCTGGACAACCAGGGAGTTTTGGTAAGTCTTGGGGGGGGTCAGGAGGGTGGGGGGTTGTAGTTAATTCAATTTTAGCCGGGAAATGAATAAGAATGGACGCATGAACGTATCGGGGGCCCCCCTTGCCGAATGCAACGTATCTGCCCCCCGACGAATATGAATACTGAATGCAACATATGCCGTCCCTCTGCACATCCCTGTTAAATAGATTTCAAGCTACTATTCCTTATTGATTAATAGCAGTTTATGGATTTTTCCTCTAGAAACTTATCTAAACCTTTTTTAAATCCAGATAATGGAAGGACTAAGGGGCACTCCATGAAGTTAGCAAGTTGCACATTTAAGACTAATTGGAGAAAATTCGTTTTCACTCAACGCACAAATAAGCTCTGGAATTTGTTGCCAGAGGATGTGGTTAGTACAGATAGTGTAGCTGGGTTCAAAAAAGGTTTGGATAAGTTCTTGGAGGAGAAGTCCATTAACTGCTGTTAATCAAGTTGACTTAGTGAATAGCCACTGCTATTAATTGCATCAGTAGCATGGGATCTTCTTGGTGTTTGGGTACTTGCCAGGTTCTTGTGGCCTGGTTTGGCCTCTGTTGGAAACAGGATGCTTGGCTTGATGGAACCTTGGTTTGACCCAGCATGGCAATTTCTTATGTTCTTACACTAACTGCTGTAACCAGATCTTCTGGCAATGAATTCCTGAGCTTAACTATGCACTGAGTGAAAAAGAATTTTCTTCAATTTGTTATAAATGAGCTATTTGCTAACTTCATGGAGTACCCCCTAGTCTTTCTATTGTCTAAGAGAGTAAATAACCGATTTACATTATCCTGATTTTGTAGACCTTTATCATATCCCCCCATCGCCCCCCCCCCCCCTCACTTGCCTCTTCTCCAAACTGAACAGCCCTAACCTCTTTAACCTTTCCTCATAGGGGAGCCGTTCCATGCCTCTTATCATTTTGGTCACCCTTCTCTGCAATTTTTCCAGTGAAACTATATCTTTTTTGAGATGTGCAACCAGAATTGTATACAGTATTCAAGGTGAGGTCTCACCATGGAATGATACAGAGGCATTATGACATCCACCGTTTTATTTGCCATTCCCTTCTCTGTCCTTTATATGCTCATGCAGTCTCTCTCACACATCCGGTTCAGCAGTGAATCAGTTTTCAACTTTGCTTTCCAAGTTTTCGAAACAACAGGGATCCACTAGGTCAGTGGTTCTCAACCCTGTCCTGGGGACCCCCCCAGCCAGTCGGGTTTTCATGATACCCACAATGAATATGCATGAGAGAAAATTTGCAGTGTATGCAAATTTTCTCTCATGCATATTCATTGTGGGTATCATGAAAACCCGACTGGCTGGGGGGGTCCCCAGGACAGGGTTGAGAACCACTGCACTAGGTCCACGCCGACAGCTGGTGGACTCACTGTTACTGGGACTGGAGCAGGAGCTTCACCTATACCAGCCCTGTTCCCTACAGGTTGAGCCTTTGGGTTCCAGAAGCCAGCAGATTTTAGACAAAAGTCCTGTAAGGAGTGGTCAGATGAAGTTAAGGTGCAGGCAGTGGTCAGGGCTGGCAGCGAGTAGACGGTATCCAGGTCCAGGCCACAGTCGGGGCAGGCAGCAAGCAGACAGTATCCAGATCCAGGCCAAGGTCAGGGTAGGCAGTGAGTGAACCGTATCCGCGTCCAAGTTGGGATTAGGGCAAGTGGCAATCCAGAAGTGAATAGGTATGTGAATCGTTTTTGAACGATTAAAATTATCGTCAGATAATTTTAAAATCGTCCAAAATCGTTAGAGTGCACGATACAATACAAATGCCCCCGATTTATCGTCAGGGGCATTTGTATTGTATCGTTAAATAGGGCGCGGGAAAACCGGCACACCAAAAAAAGCCTAAAACCCACCCCGAACCTTTAAAACAAATCCCCCACCGTCCCGAACCCCCCCAAAATGTTTTAAATTACCTGGGATCCAGTGGGGGGGGGGGGGGGGGGTCCCGATGCGATCTCCAGCTCTCTGGCCACGGCTGCTTTGAGAAACGCGCCAGTGGTCCTTTGACTTTAACATGTGACAGGGCAAAGGTAGCGCCGGCGCCATTTTGGTTCCTGGCTCCCGATGTCACGCGCGCAGGAGATCACCCCCGGACCCCCGCTGGACCCCAGGGACTTTTGGCCAGCTTGGGGGGGCCTCCTGACCCCCCCAAGACTTGCCAAAAGTCCAGCGGGGGTCTGGGAGCGACCTCCTGCACGCGGGCCGTATTGCCAATCTTCAAAATGGGGCCGGCGCTACCTTTGCCCTCACTATGTCATACGGGCGACGGTCGCCCGTATGACATAGTGAGGGCAAAGGTAGCATCACATGATAAGGGCAAAGGGCCACCGGCGCCATTTCTCTTAACGCAGTCGTGGCCAGAGAGAGGGAGATCGCGCCGGGACCCCCCCCCCCACTGGACCCCAGGTAATTTATAACATTTTGGGGGGGTTCGGGAGGGTGGGGGATTTGTTTTAAAGGTTTGGGGTGGGTTTTAGGGTTTTTTTTGGTGTGCCTGTTTTCCCGCCCTCCCCCGATTTACGATTTTTAACAATTAAAAAAAAAAAAAAACCCACGACGATCAGATTTCCCTCCCCCCCAGCCAAAATCGATCGTTAAGACGATCGATCACACGATTCACACCCCTAGAAGTGAATTCAGTATCCGAAACAGAGGTCAGAACTAGGAGGCAAGCAAGAAAATATATGTCCAATTGTCCATATCAGAGGTCTGTTCCAGGTGGCAGGCAAGAGAGTAGTCAGTGTCTGTAGCAGAGTTCAGAGGCAGAAGACAGCCAGAGACAAATGGACAAGCAAGGTAAGGTACTTAGATAGGATGCACCCATGGCAACCAAGACAAGGCAGGGCAAGGCAATGAAGAAGCAAACAAGGAGGCAAGGAGACAAGGAACCAGCAAGAAGATGTAGGAGCAAGGCCCAGAAACATGGAGCAGCACACACTGCAAGGCAGAGGGACCTGTTGCTGAGACGCTAGCTGTAAGTGCAGCTAGGGTTTAAATCCCCAGCCCATGCTATTGTCATCTGCCAGTGCCACTGCTGTTTTCCCACCAGGGAGTCCTCTTAGTTTGATGCACGCCCACGGGGATCCATGGAGGGAAGATGGCGGCGTCCATGTTGCATCCACATTGGGATAATTGCGTCAGGTTGCAGGCCATCCCACAACTGACCAAACATTACAGTACCTCCCTCCTAAGCCCTGTCCCCAGGCCTCTAGGCTTGGACTTCTAGGGAATGTTTCAACGAAACTCTTTAGTGAGTCGGGGGCTTGAACATTGAAAGCGGGTTCCAAGTATTTTCCTCAGGGCCAAAGACCTTCCATGTGATGAGGTAATGAATTCTGTATTTGATCCTCTTGGAATCTAGGATCTCCTGAACTGCATATTTTGTATCTTCTTCAAAGTTACTTCCAGTGGTTAAGAAGGAGCAGAGTTTTGAGGAGTGAAATGTGGAACACATCATGGACATTGAGGGGGGTGGCAGTTTTAACAGATAAGCCACTGGTCCAATCTGGCAAACGATGGAGAATAGCCCAATGAAGCATGGTGAAAGCTTGCTAGAGGGGTTCTTGAGTTCTCAACCATATCAAGTCCCCAGGTTTGAGGTGAAGTACTGGATGGCGCTTTTTGTCTGCTTGTTTTTTGTATATTTCTGTGGCTGCTGTAAGGAGCTGGTGGGTGTTTTACCATAGTTTCTTGAGGTCTTAGCCCATGATATCAGCTATTGGACATGGACCTGTCACTGGAATGGAAAACAGTACTCAAGGATGTCTGCTAAATACAATCTGAAATGAAGAGGAATACCAGGAGCTTCCAACATGGTTGTTTTGGCAGAATTCTTGCCAGGGAAGGAGAGAGGCCCAGTTGTCCTGTTGTTCGTTGTTGCATGCTTTCAGGAAATCCTTAAGGATTTGGTTAGTTCTCTCTGTCTGCTGATTACTCTCGTCCACATGCTCTGTGGTATGTGGATGAGAAGTCCAAGGAAATTCCCAGTTTTTTGCAAAATCTTCTCCAGAAGTGAGCATGAATTGCACTCCTTGATCTAAGAGGATATGCTCTTGTAATCCATGAAATCTGCAAATGTGTTGGAAAAAGAGATGAGCCAATTCTGGCCCAATGGAAGCCCAGGAAATGGTGAGAAGTGGGCCATCTTGGAGAACCAGTCCTCCACTACCCAAATAGAAGTATAGCCATTAGAAAGAGGTAGATCTGTGATGAAGTCCATTGCCTCATGAGTCCATGGGTTTCTCTGAAGCTAGCAAAATGGCTGTAACAGCCCCAAAGGGAGAGTGTGGGAACTCTAATGAATTGCACAATTGTGGCAGGACTCCACATAATGCTGTATATCCTGCTTTCCTTGAGGCCACCAATAGTGGTGAAGAAGCAGCTCCAAGGTCCTAGTGACTCCCAGGTGGCCTGCGAGGCAGGAATCATAGGCCCATTTCAGTATTTTCTCTCACAGATATTTCAGAACCACTGTATTCCCCAGTGGAACTCTGACCATGATCCTGGCCAGACTGATGATGTGGCGAGGAGGTTCCAGGGAGTCCTCAGTCTCAAAGAACTGCGAAAGTGCATGGCACATTGGTTTTTCTCTGCCGGTCGGTACCTGACTTCAAAATCAAAGTGATTGAAAAATAAAGACCATTGGGTCTGTCATGGATTTAGGTGCTGGGCCTGTGGAAGATATTCCAGGTTTTTATGGGCCATGAAGATTGTGATTAGTTGTCTAGCCTCCAATATCAGCGACTGATTCTTTAACTCCGCAAACTTTATATTTATTGAGTTGAACTTACATTCCAAGGTAGCCACCACCACCTGAGTCAATGTTTGGATCATATTTTCATTAACTGTGGTAGGCCCAAGAGACTCCCATCTGTTGGCCATTTTGTGCTCCGTTCACTTTCCTTTCCCCTTCTCTATCTTTTGCAGTTTTGATGCCATCTTGCTGTCATCTTTTGTAACGAATCTGTCCATAAACCACTCCGGCAAATTTTAATTATCAAGTGTTCTAATTTTTCCTAAAAATAAGATATATATTCCTCATTTCACAGGGGGTGGCACCCAGAGCCTCTGTGGACATGTCTCACCCAGCTCACTACATCACATGATCTCAATATTTGTAAATGTTTTGTTATACATATAAGATATAAACAGACTCCCAGAATGCCCCTTTTCTATACTTGCAAAAGTATACATATAATGAAAAACAAATATACATTTTAAGGCTGTTGTACATCCTCTTGGCCAGCTACAATTTAACTCCTTGTTTTAACTTCTGATTATGCTTAATGAAAATTTAGCTAACACTATATATTTATTTATTTTTTTGCTTTTTTATACCGACATTCATTGGGGAATATCACATCGGTTTACATGCTTACAAGGAGAATAATAAGATTACAGGATCTTATTATTTTTACTTTGTAACCATATAACTCAAAAATCTTAATATGTTGTTATCGTGTAACTCAAAAATCTTATTATTATTACATAGTAACCATAAACCATTAAACATGGAAAATTATATAACATTGTAACCATAAAACCATTTTGTAACATTTATGAAAATTATGTAACATTGTAACCATAAAACCATTAAGCATGGAAAATTATATAGCATTGTAATGGTCTTATTAGTTAAATGTATATAACATTGTGATAGTCTTATTAGTATTACATTGTAGTGGTGGAAACTAGGAAGCTTATGTTAGTAAATTGTAATATTAGGTTAAACGAGGAATTAATGTATTGCATTGTATCAGAGTGAATACAGGGAACGGTTTTGGTTGTGTTATGCGAGCATACACTGAGCTATAATAGTATGGAGACGGTTGTGTTGTATCATGAGACTGGGAATATATGTGCTTTTTAAAGTCCAATATTGGACGTGTAAATCCAAACCCCACTCCAGCTCTGCCTCAGGAAGGCCCCCCACTCAGTCCAAGTAAATTTATGTGCACACATGACAGATGTGCATGTTTACCCATATATCAATTGACCAATTTTGTCAAAGGCCACTTCTTTGTGCAAATCACTGCTTTATCAGCAAACATCATTTTAAAATTGAGCATCTTCAGAGGGCAATATTCAAAGTCCCCCACAAAGTCATTTTCAGAGTGAAACCCCCCTGCCCCCTGGTGGAGTTTCCCTTTGAAAGTGTGCTGCTGTGAATAGCACTGGAACAAGGACATTTGCACCTCCATTATAGCATGTACAGAACATGGGCCAGGAAGCACGTGTGATAATTTCATAATTGTATAATCGCGTGTATGTTTTTCTCTCCTTATCCAACCTCGCCCAGACTGTGGAGGCTAGTTGTCAAAAGGTCATTTTACACCACTAAACACATATGTACCTGAATATAAACCTTTGCCAATGGTTTTCCCTCTGAATTTTGGTTGCAGCGAGGACTTATTGAAACTGTTTTATTTTTGTTTGTTTTTTTAAATAGGTTTGTTGTCATCTGATGACAAGGCGTAGAACAGGAGGTGCAAATAGAAGAAAGGGATGTGAAGGAGAGGGGTAAATGATAGGGGGTATTCGTTCAGTAGGAAGACATTTTATCTGTGAAAAGACCCAAATGAAAACTGCTACATGAAAATGATGCTTCCTATGCTGAAATTGCTCAAAACCAATCGATCATTTCACAAGTAAGGATCAGCAAAGCAGACTACTTTTTATGTAGAGCTATTGAAACAAAAGTAGTGAAGCTGTGAGAGCCTCCATGTCATCAAGCAGACCACTGATTGCATCCTTCCTGATACCATAGGTGGGCCAACATGCTAAGGAGGCTAAAATATTTCCCCTGCTGGCTGATTCAATCTAGCCGCTTAGTTTCACTAAAGTGGAACATTCCCAGGTGGGGGGCAAGTTTGGTAGAGGAAACAACCAGCCGAGTTAGCCAGCCATCCCTGAGCACTACCACAGCTGTTTTAAGTCGAGCAATTTAAGTTTAGCTGACTAAATGTAAGGCTGTTTTTGGCCACTAGTTTCAGCCGGCTGGTTTATGGCTGAAAAATTACCTTAAAAATAGCTGGCTATCTTGGTCACTCAGCCTTTCTTTAAAAATCTGCTCCATGGTGTTTTATTTTGTCCAGTCAGGTTTTCTGATTGGGGATTGCCTGTGAAGAATTTCAAAAATATTAGCTTAAAATAAATCTTCAGTCCAACATCTTAGGAGTGACCGAGAGAACATTTCTCATTAAAGATTTTATTTTCCCCATAGGCAAGAATGTGGATAATGTGCCATTCGAATAAGACACAGAGATGTGATTAGGTAATGCTAATCGGGAGAGTGAGGAGTTTTAGGTGGCCAGATTTGATGCATGTTGTCAAAAAATTGACTTTCCAAGAACAGGAGGGAGGTGGGGGTTATTTTTGTGAAAAGTACTTCATGGCTTCTATTTAGACCCTGGCATGAATCGAATGATAAATTCAGTCACTCCCAAATGTCTGTCCTAGAGAGATGTAGTGTAAACGAGTCAAGGCTGGGGAGAGAAAGGCATTATACTGAAAGAGAACTGTGTAATGCACGTAAGAGACCACACGGCACATCTCAGAGTGCCTGAGTCAGCCCTGGCTGCTGGAGTCACATGTGAACCTGGTTCACACAGAGGGAGATTACCACGGCTCAAAGTCTGAGCTGTTTTTTGGTTGATGTCACCTGCTGCCTGACAGAAATAGCACTCTGTGTTTTTTTTCTTTTTTTAACAGACATGGTAGTAGAGATAAAGACGGGGTGGCAGTGATTGTAGAGTCTGAGTGGCCATTAATGGCAAGATTGAAAGGACTGCCAAAGAGACCTCCTCCTCCCGAAATGCGCTGGTTGTGCAGATACCGTATGTGATTCAAAAACATTCATTTCTTATTCAGAGCTAAGCTCTTTGATTAATCTTCAGAAAAATGATTTGGTTTAAAAAAAGGAAGTTTAGAAACTAGGAAGAGCATCATTTTTAGAGTAAATACTGTGGGAGTTATTGAAATGAATCATGAGGCATTATATTTTCTCCTTAAAATCTCTTTTTGACCAAGGTTAAATTGAGATCAAAACTAAAGTACTGATATACAGAACAATGCAGTTTTTTAAAGGGTAATTATCTTCCGCTGTAAGCCCCTGAAATGGTCCCAGTTTTTATATTGCAAATTGATTATTCCAGTGCTTTGTAGTTTAATCATCCCACTTGGCTGAACTGGGTGGATTTTTATACAGAAAAAGAAATGTTGATTACCATCACTGCATGATAAAAGTTCAGGAGGACTATTTTATCTTTAGCAGAAAAATAAACCGGAAGTATTCCAGCTGCTTGATACATTTTCACCATGCAACAAGCCATGTAGAATTCTAGCCCCAGCATCTCTGGTTCAACACATGATGCTGTCCTGATATAAAGTAAAACCATCTGAGTTTTGAAAAAAGTAGATGGCAGGTGTTATGCTCAGGTTGTGAACCTTTGGACCGACGGGAGGATGGTATACCTGAGGAAGTGGATCCGTAGGTTCTCCCGTCGGGTGGTGAGGCAGAGCAGAAGATGTGACCAGCTGACCCTCGGCACTAGAGACTGAGGCGACTTATGGAAGCAGATGAAGAGTCATGACGTCAAGGAGAGGAACGGAGTCCTCCCCACTGGAAGTCCACAGTCCCCCCGGGCGGAACCCGTAGGGACCTGGACCGCTGGGACTTAGGTGGACCTTTGAGAGGTCAAGGAGTCGAGAGTTTGGTGCAAGGGCTAACTGGAGCTTCACCCCTGGAAGCCCGTGGTCCCCCCAGGAGGAGCCCATAGGGACCCGGGCCGCTGGGACTTAGGTGGGCCCTTGGAGACGATGGTCCAGAAGAAGTCTGAGGTCAAGTGCCAGAGGGTCATCGCTTACCAGTCTGAGGTCTTACACCAAGGGATCGCTGCTTGCCAGTCTGAAGTCACACACCAGGAATCACCACTTGCCAGTCCGAAGTCACACACTAGGAATCACCGCTAACCAATCCGAAGTCACACATCAGGAACACCAAGACGAGACAGGAACAAGGATTCGAGGTACAAGAATTCACCGAAGCAAGCAGACCTGACTACGTGGGACGTTGACAAGTCAAGGAATGGGCAGAGGAAGCTTCCCTTCATACTTCCTCTACTTTGGCCCATTAGAAACAGCTGTGAGTAGTTAAGGGGCATGGCCCCTTTAAATCTAGAGAGGAGGCATGGCCTCGTGCCTAAAGATGGTGGCAGCCATCTTGGATTTCCTCCACGGAGGAAACACTGCCGGATGCCGCAAGGGAGGAGCAAGGACGGCTCCCCACCCAGCGGCCATCTCGGGGACCCGTGCTGGAGCAACGGGCACAGGGTCAGGGACTTCCCCCAGAGCTGCCACAGTGGGTCACCGTCGCGGGCAAGGTAGGGGCCGCGGTCGTGGCCTTCCACGGCACGGAACACAACAGTACCCTCTTCTTTAGGGCGCCTCCCCGGAGGCCTGGGCTTAGACGGATGGTCTCTGTGGAATTGCTCAAGCAAGCCCCGGTCTAAGATGTTGGCCAACGGCTCCCAGGTGTTTTCCTCGGGGCCGAACCCCTCCCAAGCTAACAGGTACTCCCATTTCTTTCTATGCTTTCTCACGTCCAAGACCTCTCGGACTTGATAGGTGAGGTCATCTTCGGAGGCAATAGGTTGGGGAGTCGGAGGCGTACTGGAAGGCCACGATAACACCAGAGGCTTCAAGAGGGAGACATGGAACGTGTTGTGTATCTGGTCCCGAGAGTCTTGCACAGATAGAGGGAACAACTGTAAGGGCTTGCGTAAATTTATAAAATCTACCCCTAAGAGAAAAGAGAGAGATTTGTGGTGCAGCGGATTCTAACATTTTCACTTTTATTTCGACACTAACCCAATGAATCCAGTGTGTTTTTTTGGGCCTTGATACTGCACACACATTGTGAAAGGTATACATCACTCCCCAGGTGTAAAGAGAAATGTGCATCCAAGTCACCCCTAGTACTCCAGGCTCTGGAAGAGATATTCTTCCTCCACATAGAAAAAGGATCCAGGCCCTGGGGGAAAGACAGCAAGAGAGAGCTAGCCTGAGGTTCCAACCCCAAAGAATAACAAATTCTTTTAAGAACCCATCAGAGTTCAGCTCACCTCCTGGGATGGGGGTTAAATTAAAAAATCCCTTGCACCATAAAGCACCCTTTTCTGAATTTAGGAAAGAGTTTTTTCAGCTTTGCAATTTACAATCCTCAAACCAGTTTTAAGATTTGAGGGCTTATTTTCAGAAGAGGTAGTATCTTCTCCTGCCTTCACATACAGCTGATTTATTTTAGACTCGGGATTCTAATTGTGTTAAGGCAATATCCCAGAGTAATATCCCTTTTGGGAGGTTAAATGGTATTTTAATCTCTAAGAATTGTTATTAGCATGTATACCAATGAAGCTACTAGGTTAGAACGTAATTCTTTTTCAAAAGTGATACAAGTCACACTTTCAAAACTTAATCTTTTACGCTTTTTCCTAACAAAGGCCAAGAAAATATTCCACGGTCTTAGCCAACATTTATTTTAATCAGTTTATGTCCTGACTCTTACCTGGAAAACCTGCATAAAAATCTAAATTTAACAACTTTAGCTTTCACACACATACACAACACATTAAATCATCAGGGTGCCTATACTACCCTTAGTGTCTTTTTATAGTATTTATGGCACTTTAACAGCTGTAAGGATCTGCTCAAAAAGGGTTTTCAACCCTGCAGAGACCACCACAGCCAAGGTGAAGGAATATAAAAATATGTCAAAACCCCTGTGTGCTCTTCTGTGAATGACAGATGTTCTACAAGAACCAGCATCCAGCACTCCCAGTGTTAATAAGTTAGAAAAAGGGCTGTACTGTTTAGTAGGGATTTGAATCGTGTGATCGATCGTCTTAACGATCGATTTTGGCTGAGGGTGGGGGGGGGGGGGAATCTGATCGTCATGGTTTTTTTGGTTAAAAAATCATTTTATCGGGGGAGGGGGAGGGCGGGAAAACCGGCACACCAAAACAACCCTAAAACCCACCCCGACCCTTTAAAACAAATCCCCCACCCTCCCGAACCCCCCCCAAAATGTTTTAAATTACCTGGGGTCCAGTGGGGGGGGTCTCGGCGCGATCTCCCGCTCTTGGGCCATGGCTGCGTTAATAGAAATGGCGCCGGTGGCCCTTTGCCCTTTCCATGATACAGGGCAAAGGTAGCGCTGGCGCCATTTTGGTTCCTGGCACCCGACGTCACGAGTGCAGGAGATCGCTTCTGGACCCCTGCTGGACCCCCAGGGACTTTTGGCCAGCTTGGGGGGGCCTCCTGACCCCCATAAGACTTGCCAAAAGTCCAGCAGGGCCGTATTGCCAATATTCAAAATGGCGCCGGCGCTACCTTTGCCCTCACTATGTCATACGGGCCGATGTCACCCGTATGCTACTGTTTAGCCTGCCCAGAGAACAGCACTACATAGCCAGCAGAGGAGGAAGTCAAAGGAATGCTGGGAGACCATTTAAGATAGAAAAGGCACAATTTGGTTGGCTCTGTCTGTGTGTGCAGGATGGGGACAGCTGGGAGTTGGAGCCAGGAGCCAGGAAGAGAGGACTGCATCTGGCAGGCCTGCAATCAGTTCTTCTCCTGAAGAACTAATTATCAAGAGGGAAAGACAGAAGTTTGTGCTCTGAGGAAATAGAGAGACATACGCTTTACTTGCTTCATACTGGTAGCTGAGTTACTTGTAAAATCCCAACAAGTGACAGAGGAACCAGGAGCTGAGTGACTGAGAGTGAGAGACTTCCTTTCTAGAGATATCCAGGCCCAGGAACACATGATTGGATCACCCTCCTAAGAGACTGAGTTAAGTAATCTAAACTTTGGACAGAGAATATTTTAGCAGAGGAGGGAGAAGTTTTATTTCCTTGCCTTTTGTCCAAAAATTCAGTATCTCATCTTAAACATTTCAGCCTTTCAACTGAAGTCAAGCATAAACCCTTGCTGGGAAAGAAAACCTGGTGGACTGTGGTCTTTCTGTAAGAGACAGTAACCAGGTCCACTTTCTGTTTAGTACCAAGTAAACCATTTGGGGAAACTCCCCAAAAGAGAGAAACCTTTCATTCATTGTTCATCTATTTGGTTTATCATCTAGCAGGCTCCACCATCATAAGGGATTTCTTCATTTTCTTGATTGCTTTTTTTTCCACACTATTTTGTGTTTTGGACAGAGGGCACCCTTTACAAACTGGTAAGATTGGGGTGGATTTGTCCCCACTCCCCTTTTATTTGTACTCGAGCAAAGACAATTTTTGAAAGCTGGGTACTTCACTGCTTTTCCCTCAAACCTTTTTCTATTAGCATTCCCTATTTTTTACTATTCATATGAGCAAGTTGGTTGTCCTGGCTAACAGGCCATACTCAGTGTTATTTTTGCATTGCTTGATATAAAATAAGAAACCTGCAAGTTTAAATTATACTTCACTACTGTACTTTTCCCATTTAATGATCTGGTTGGATTTATTCACTACTTACACAATACTTGTAAAAGGGTTAATTACTATGTATTCTGGTGTGATATGTTATCTGTTCTGTGGTGCTACAAGTGAGAGGTTGCTTGGGGAGGGCACAGAACTGTGGTATGAGGGTGACCAAGACCCTCTTGTATCCCCTGCTCAGGCTACAAACCCAAAGATAAATCATATTAATAAATATAATTTCTTATTTGGTACTCCCCACCTCAAGCATAGGAGTAATTCATAGTCCAGAACGGGGGGGGGCGCACAGAATTATGTACTTTTTTAAATTTCTGTAATCAACTTTGAACAAGCTTTTGTATGAGTGCGGAATATAAATCTTTTAAAATGAATAAATAAGCTTGGTTCGGCTGAATTCCTAAGGTTTGTGGTATTTGCTGTCTCTTCATGTGGAGAAGGAGTATTAGGATTCAAGGAAATCTCAACAACTCCCCCCACCTTTTTAAGAAATTTTGCAGCATTACAAAGCAGTTGTGTCATAAAGTGCATGAGTAGCTCATATAGCGCCCCTGCCCTAACTCATAAACCAACTCAGAGAAGTTCATGCACACGCCTGAGATATTGTTAAATTCACAGAAAAATGGTTGAATAGGCAAAAGTTCCAAAATTCTGCGGATTCAGATATTTTTCTATATGTGAAAACCAGCTCAAAATGAAATGAACATTTGGGGTTGGCTCAGATTGATAACTTAACGACGGTATAGAAAAGATTTAAAATAAATAAATTGTGGTGCAACAATTTAAATTTAAGCGGAGCCACATTGGAACAGGGTAGGATGATCAATTTGCTCTGGGTTCCAAGGAAACAATGAAGCAGTTTTGTTTCTTTCTAAAAATATTGCCATGCTGAGAATTTCCAAGAATGGCCTGGCCTGGCCTGTCACTTATAATCTGGATCCAGGTGGTCACGCTGGGACAGAAGCAGATATAACTTCGATAATCTTTTTTTCAATTTAATCTTTATTGAATTTTCATTTAAAATTATTTAAACAAAAATATCAGGAAGTAATACCGATGTTATTACATTTCAAATAAATCACCATACTGTAGGGATGTGAATCGTTTTTCAACGATTAAAATTATCGTCCGATAATGTTTATATCGTCTTAAATCGTTATAGAACACGATACAATAGAAATTCTAACGATTTATCGTTAAAAATCGTTAAATCGTGTTAGTGCGCACTAACTCGAGTTAGTGCGCACTAACTCCCCGTTAGTGCGCACTAACTCGATTTAGTGCGCACTAACTGAAAATGATACAAATAAACACTTTCCAGGTCACTGAAGGTCAGTTAGGAATGAATATGTGTTCCTATTGGCTGGCTGCCCTCTTATCTATTGATGTTACCAAGGTTACCACTGAGGTGATGGTTGGGGGGATGGGAAATGGAACTGGAAACTAACGAACACCAACAGAAAATGAAACAAAGTGTTCACACTTCCCAGGTCAGTAAAGGTCACTTAGGAATGAATATGTATGTATGTATTCCTATTGGCTGGCTGTGCTCTTATCTATTGATGTTACCAATATGGTTGGGGGGATGTGAAATGGAAACAGTTGGAAGCTTGACAAAAAAAGTAATGTAATGATCAGCACTCACGTGACTAGAACTTGTTTGTTTATTATTTTTGTTAGCAGGCACCTGAAATGCTAGTGCATGTTGAATTTGCCAATCACTGTGCATTTTAGAAAGGTGGTCCTGGCTGGAACTGTACACAGTTCAAATATATGTAATTGATTGTTGGTAAGTGTATTTTTTAAGTAGCCACACTGGCACCAGTATGTTTACTTTTCCTCCTACTTAACTCACTAGCTCAGCTTTGTAAGAAGGGCTTCTCTGCTTGTGTGTTGTTTTTGTTTGGTGTGAGGAGAGCAGAAACATCAGATCTTTATTCAATCTACTACAGTCATCTCTTACAGTGCCCTATCCCTATTAATACCAGGAGTGTTGTGATCTTCCTGCACACAGTGCCCTAACCCTGATACCAGTCTGAGACAGCTCCCTCCCTGCATTACTAGTGAGAGGCTGGCTTCACAGACAGGGGGGAGCTGCCTGACCCTCACTCCTGACTTCCCCCATGTCCCAGCTAGTGAATGGTGTGTGGGTGAGGGGGGGGGGAGGATGGTGAAGTCTGAGACAGCTCCCTCCCTGCATTACTAATAGACATTGGCATTACAGGAGTAGCTTTTAACTGGTTCAAATCGTTTTTGGAGAACAGATCATACAAGGTCAAGATAAATAACAAAGAGTCCCATACCATCGAATCCAAGAGGGGGGTACCACAAGGATCATCCCTATCCCCGACTCTTTTCAACATTTATCTGCTCCCGCTCTGTCAACTTCTCACCAACCTTAAGCTAAGACATTACCTATACGCGGATGATATTCAAATCCTCATCCCTATAGAAGATTCCCTACACAAAGCTATTTCATACTGGAATAAATGTCTGTCAGCTATTAACAATCTACTCACCAGCATCAACTTGGTTCTAAACAAAAACAAAACTGAAATCCTCATTATAGCACCGAAAAACTATACCCCCTCCTCACATTCTAATACTAACCAACTTCCGGACACTGCAGGACTCCCCACCACGCAACAAGTTAGAGACCTGGGAGTCATCATAGACAGCAGACTCAATCTCAACAAATTCGTCAACAACACAACAAAAGAATGTTTCTTTAAACTTCAAACTTTAAAGAAACTCAAACCACTCCTCCTTTACAGAGACTTCCGCATGGTTCTACAAGCCATCATTCTCACTAAGCTGGATTACTGTAACTCTCTCCTCCTAGGCCTACCAGCATGCACCATCAAACCACTCCAGATGGTCCTGAATGCCTCTGCAAGAATTCTATCAAATGCCAAAAAAAGAGATCATATCACCCCAATCCTCCACCATCTCCACTGGCTTCCGATTAAATTCAGGATCCAGTTTAAGTCTTTAATGATGATACATAAGGCCTTACACAACATCGCACCTCTCAACCTAACATTTCCAATTCAACTACACACATCCGTGAAACCAACCAGAAGCGCCTATCAGAACAGACTAATCTCACAACCGGCGAAATCCGTTCTGAGGAAACGTGCATTATCCACAGCGGGCCCTTCACTTTGGAACTCGCTCCCTCCAGACCTTCGTCTGGAACCATGCCACTCTACATTTAAAAAGAACCTTAAGACTTGGCTGTTCAAACAAGCTTTCCCCTAGAGCCAAGAACACGAAGAAAAGTAACCTACTTAGATTAATTTTTGCAATGTTAAAACTTGTTTACTTAATTTGTTCAATGTAAAAACTCCTGTTTTATTCTTATTCTGTTCTATGTAAACCGCTAAATGTAGCGACAGTTACTGTTCCTTGTGAACCGGGGTGATATGTATATTATACAGGAACCTCCGGTATATAAATCATTTAAATAAATAAATAAATAAATTACTAGTGAGAGGCTGGCTTCACAGACAGGGGGGAGCTGCCTGACCCTCACTCCTGACTTCCCCCATGTCCCAGCTAGTGAATGGTGTGTGGGTGAGGGGGGGGGGGAGGATGGTGAAGTCTGAGACAGCTCCCTCCCTGCATTACTAGTGAGAGGCTGGCTTCGCAGACAGGGGGGAGCTGCCTGACCCTCACTCCTGACTTCCCCCATGTCCCAGCTAGTGAATGGTGTGTGGGTGAGGGGGGGGGGAGGATGGTGAAGTCTGAGACAGCTCCCTCCCTGCATTACTAGTGAGAGGCTGGCTTCACAGACAGGGGGGAGCTGCCTGACCCTCACTCCTGACTTCCCCCATGTCCCAGCTAGTGAATGGTGTGTGGGTGAGGGGGGGGGGGGAGGATGGTGAAGTCTGAGACAGCTCCCTCCCTGCATTACTAGTGAGAGGCTGGCTTCACAGACAGGGGGGAGCTGCCTGACCCTCACTCCTGACTTCCCCCATGTCCCAGCTAGTGAATGGTGTGTGGGTGAGGGGGGGGGGGGGGAGGATGGTGAAGTCTGAGACAGCTCCCTCCCTGCATTACTAGTGAGAGGCTGGCTTCGCAGACAGGGGGGAGCTGCCTGTCCCTCACTCCTGACTTCCCCCATGTCCCAGCTAGTGAATGGTGTGTGGGTGAGGGGGGGGGGGGGAGGATGGTGAAGTCTGAGACAGCTCCCTCCCTGCATTACTAGTGAGAGGCTGGCTTCACAGACAGGGGGGAGCTGCCTGACCCTCACTCCTGACTTCCCCCATGTCCCAGCTAGTGAATGGTGTGTGGGTGAGGGGGGGGGGGGGGAGGATGGTGAAGTCTGAGACAGCTCCCTCCCTGCATTACTAGTGAGAGGCTGGCTTCACAGACAGGGGGGAGCTGCCTGTCCCTCACTCCTGACTTCCCCCATGTCCCAGCTAGTGAATGGTGTGTGGGTGAGGGGGGGGAGGGTGGATGGTGAAGTCTGAGACAGCTCCCTCCCTGCATTACTAGTGAGAGGCTGGCTTCACAGACAGGGGGGAGCTGCCTGACCCTCACTCCTCCGGGGTATTGTGATCTTCCTGCACACAGTGCCCTATCCCTGATACCAGGGGTGTTGTGATCTTCCTGCATGCAGTGCCCTATCCCTATTAATACCAGGAGTGTTGTGATCTTCCTGCATGCAGTGCCCTATCCCTATTAATACCAGGAGTGTTGTGATCTTCCTGCATGCAGTGCCCTATCCCTGATATCGGGATGTGTGCAAGAAGATCACAACACCCCCGGTATCAGGAATAGGGCACTGTGTGCAGGAAGATCACAACACCCCCAGTATCAGGAATAGGGCACTGTGTGCAGGAAGATCACAACACCCCTGGTATTAGGGATAGGGCACTGTGTGCAGGAAGATCACAACACTCCTGGTATTAATAGGGATAGGGCACTGTGTGCAGGAAGATCACAATACCCCTGGTATCAGGGTTAGGGCACAAGTTCTAGTCACATTGACTGATCACATTACTTGTTTTGTCAAGCTACCAACTGTTTCCATTTCCCATCCCCCATATACTGTCAGTAGGAAACTTGGTAACATGAATAAATAAGAGGGCAGCCAATAGGAATACATATTCATTCCTAAACTGACCTTAACTGACCTGAAAAGTGTCAAATTGTATCATTTTCAGTTAGTGCGCACTAACTCCCAGTTAGTGCGCACTAACTCCCGTTAGTGAGCACTAATCGGAAAAAACGATTTTTAACGATTTTTTAACTAAAAAATCGTGCCTAAGACGATTTTCTTGCCCTGCCACACGATTTCTATCGTTAAGACGATATGGAAAACGATTCACATCCCTACCATACTGTTTTA
Source organism: Rhinatrema bivittatum (assembly GCF_901001135.1). Classification (NCBI taxonomy): domain Eukaryota; kingdom Metazoa; phylum Chordata; class Amphibia; order Gymnophiona; family Rhinatrematidae; genus Rhinatrema; species Rhinatrema bivittatum. The sequence goes on along the minus strand of NC_042618.1, from coordinate 48,187,094 downwards.
ACATCTTCATTACATAACCCATAATTGGGGGAGCTTTACTATAATCAGGTTAAATAAAAGAAACAATAGAGAGTGAGAGAGAGAAAATACTTTTTATATTGGTCATCATTACTACCTCCTACTACATTCTTATCCACCAAAAAAGTCTCCAACTGTAAGGGGTCAGAGAAACAGTATTTATTACCTTGATAGTTCACTAAACATAAACAAGGATACCTTAAAAAGAAACTTGCTCCTATAGCAAGTAACTTGACTTTCAAGGAAAGGAAATGTCTCCTCTTTGCCTGAGTGGCACGGGAGACATCAGGAAAAATTAAGATTCTCTGACCACAGAAGTTCAAATCTTTATGTTTTAGGAAAACCCTAAACAATTTATCTTTGTCTGCTTCCATTAAAAAAGACACAAAGTTGCCCTCACATGAATAATATCAATTGACTCCTCGAGGAAGGTCGAGACCCCTATACTGGGGGACTCAGTACTTTCCTCTTCATCAATTTTATTAGGGAAATAAAAGATTTTTGAAATTGCTGGAATCTCACTCTCTTCATATTGCATTACTTCCTTTAAGTATTTTTTAAACATTTCAAATGGCGACAACAACCTGGTCTTAGGGAAGTTAATTAAACGCAAATTCTTGCACCTCATTATATTTTCCAAATTTTCTAACTCTCTATGGATAGAACTGCTATCTCTAATATGAGCAGATTCAGTATTTTCTAACAATTTAATCTTAGATGTAATTTTTCCCATATCTTCTTTTAAAGCATTTACTTCCTTTATTTGTTGCTCTATCTGAGTTTTATTTGAATTTGCAACTGCTGACAAAGACTCGTTCAATTGTAAGACATTATTATTAACACTTGACATCAATTTCCATAAATCTTGTATGGTTATATTGTCAGGGGGGTTAATTGGCCATTGCTGAGGCCTCTTCAACCCCCCAGCAACATGACCTTTAATAGATAGTGTGATGGCTCACCGTCCGTGAGGCCTTGGTTGCCGCCCTTCCGTCGGCCGTCCTGTGCCGCCACCCACGGCCAAGGTTCCTGGAGTTTGCCAGGCTCGAGTAAATCCCAGGGGCCGGGCCTCCGCTGGCCCTGGTTTGACTGGGCTCCTAAGTTCACTTCAAGCAGGGTTGGGGGTAAGCAAGCCCCCGATCCCCCCCAAAGACAACACAGAGAGAGAGAGTGCTAGTTCCTTCAAAGCAGTTTATCAAGTACCACCTGGAAACATTACATGAGGGTTGTCCCATCCCCCTCCAACCCTCCGGTTCTCTTACAAGCAGTGCTATTACAGAGTAACCCTCTTACTTCTTATGCTTAGCTCTATCACAGGAGCTAACCCACAGGCCCCTTTAGAGCCCTCCTCCCGGGCTTCCCCTTTAGGCTAAGGAGTATCCTTTACCCCCCACAGCTTACTCGGTATCCATATATGAACTGGAGGACTCCTCTCCCCCTGAACCTACCTCCATCTCTTCCTCCCCTAACTCCGAAGAGCTGGGTTTTTGAGGCCAGTTCCACCAAGGGGGCACGCCCTCTTTCTCCACCTCCATGGGCTCATCTGTGTCTGCCTCATTAAGGTCTATGCCTGCCACCTGTTCGCCTTCAGGCTTTCCTCCCTTGTCTGGTGGTGTTTCAGGGAAGCTGGGATTCGTAGTCCTTCTCTTCCCCTGCGCCCCCTGCTGTCTGGCACGCCCTTCAATAGGAGCGCGTGTACGGGAGCAGTGAGGCGTTCCCGCCCTTAGGTAGCTGCGAGCCTCGGGGTCCCGCTTGGGCAACCGGGAGCAACCCCACAGCCCCCCCGCCAGGGTTACGGTTTCCCCTCCCTCCTTCCCTCTTTCCCATCAGTGCACAGGTGCATGCCTGGCAGTGGTCCCCTCCTCCCCCTCGTCTTTCTCCCTAGCCTCTGCGCAGGGAGTGTACCTTCCTTGTCAGCTGCATCACATTCGTGTGATTTTTCTTCAGGCCTTCTCTTCTGTGCTCCCTGCGGGATGCAGGGCACAGTTCTTTTGTCTCTTTCGGTGGGAGAGCGGGCTGGTGCCCCTCTCCCGGGCACTTTCGTACGGTCTGAAATAGGCCCCTGCTGTCTGGCTCTGGTATTCTTGCTGCTCTTATAGTAGCTTGTCAGCTCCTGCCTGCGGCTGGGCTGCGCTACATCACAATAGTTGTTCACTTATCTTTATTCCTCCTGAAGCTGTAAAGCCACTTCCTATGGACTATCAGCTTCTAGTTGTAAAAAGTCTTCCGGTATCGATGCCTTAGGTTGTGGAGGAGATGATGGTCCATCACCAGGACTCAGGGAAGCTGAATATTGCTCTCCTTTATTGTCCTCAACTGGTGAATCGATCCGTTTAACCATGTGATCATCCATAGGGCCCCTCATTGTTATCGGTGATATTGGAAAACTTTTAATGTTTCTTTTCCTCCCCATAGAAATTTGGGGATGAATAGACAAGAAAGTTCACCAAATATTCGCTCCGAAGCACCTGTTCCTCCAACTGCCAAACTGTCCAGACTGCTCTGGACTAAGCTGGACCAAGCTGCGTGCCCCTTTGGAGCGTGCGGCTTAGGTGCGCCGTCGGAGATGGTGTGCCGTCAGCTGCTTGATTTTTAAAGGCAGGCACTGTTGGATGATGTCTCTTTACCCTGCCTCCTCTCGGGTTCTCAGCTGTTCCTCCGATGCGATTTTACAAGGGGCAGTCCCCTCACAGTGCTCAGTTTGTTTGGGGGTGTCTCTCTCTCCTTCTCACACCGCTCCCCAAGCTTTCCTGGGTCTGCTGCTTAATTTTTAAAGGCAGGCACTGTTGGATGATGTCACTTTACCCCGCCTCCTCTCGGGTTCTCAGCTGTTCCTCCAGTGTGATTTTACAAGGGGCAGTCCCCTCACAGTGCTCGGTTCATTTGGGGGCATCTCTCTCTCCTTTTCACACCGCTCCCCAAGCTTTCCCGGGTCTGCCGCTTGATTTTTAAAGGCAGGCACTGTTGGATGATGTCACTTTACCCCGCCTCCTCTCGGGTTCTCAGCTGTTCCTTCAGTGCAATTTTACAAGGGGCAGTCCCCTCACAGTGCTCGGTTCGTTTGGGGTGTCTCTCTCTCCTTCTCACACCGCTCCCCCAACTTCGATAATCTGAGCATTACTGGATATTTGCTTTTAAGGCAGTTCACTTTTAATCTGAACCAGTTTTTCTTGCACCCAGATCAAAGTCTGAACTCAGGTCACTGTTTAACCAAAATAGCTTTAAAAATTCCACATCTCTTGCATATTGAGCTTTTAATTCTATAGAGAAAGAAGAAAATGACAGCTCTGCAGAAAATATTTTTGTATAAATTTCGATTTCTTTTTCATAGAAATAAAGGTCCACAGAAGATGGTGTTCTAAATGTAGGACACTAGAACTCCAAGCTCCTGCCCATGCTATTTCTTTTTGTAGAGATTTTGTCAGACATGGGGAAGAATAGGAAAGGGGGAGTATATCCCCCTTGACTCAAGTACCTATTGGTCCATTGATTCAACAGTCTATTCTCTGGTTTGCATCCTTGAAGTTCATTGCATCTACTCCCAGGTTAGAGCTTCTTGTTGTTGAGGTAGGGAAGGAAGCCTTCCCCTAATCTGAGGCTGAAGTGTCTCTCAGCCTGGGGTCACGGTCCACACCCCTGCTGTCTGTTCTTTCAGTCTACCTAGGAATAGAGTTTCCTGCTGATAAAGCCAACCCAGAAATAGTGGAGCCACTAAAGGAAGGAGCTCCAACTGTTTTCCTGGGCATTTCACAGCTGTTGGTAGCTGTCTTGGTCTCCGGGGAAGGATGAAGTAAATTACTTGGGATATCTGATAACATCTTGCCAGTGTCGAGTACCTTGTTTGAGGCTGGGTCATCTCAAGGAGTGGCTTTGTCCTGTCTTCCTCCCCTAGTCTCTGGTCCTGAGTTTTGTCGCCATGGGGCTTTTGGTGAGATCTCATTAGTCCATGTGAAACGCTGTTAGCACTATGAATTCTTCCTTATCTATGTAGCTGGTCCCCCATTTCTGTGCTTTATCCTCGACTATAGGTGTTTGGGTCTGGGTTAAAATCTGGATGGGGATAGAAGATTTATTTTCTGAGGCCCCCTGATGCAGTTGATCACAATCTCAGTGACCATTAACCACTCTAGATCAAATATTTCCAGGAGGTGCCAAATAGTGATAAATAAGAGTAGAGAAGCCAAAATTAACATCACAGGGAAAACCAGAAGTCACAAAAGGTTCCATCCATCCCTTAGTAAGTCCATACTAGGGGACGCTCAAAGAAAAACACTAGAATCCATAGTTGGTGTTAAAAAAAAAAAGATAGTCTTTACTGTAACTAAAAAAAGAGGATTCATGCCAAGATTATAAAATTAAGAAACAGCATACATCCAATAATCACCAGAAAACAGTTTCTCTGTCCTTTCTTTTTCCAGTCATTCTCATTCCTGCTCTTGCACCTTCATCCTGAGAAAAGATATCCTGACCAGTGAGGGTGGGATAGCTAGAGTGTAACTCCAATATTTACCAAACTGTAGTGGAAGAATTAATCCCCAAGTCCTGAATAAATAACACTATGGAGTTCCAACTCCTCTGTTAATTGAAAACTTCAACAATTGCCTTGAAAATCTCTTCTCCCTTGCATTATAGGTGCTTGGGCAAACAAAACTTTATTCCCAGTCTTCAGAGAGGAAAAAGGGGTAACCTTTTCCCGAAGATAATTTCCAATACCAAATCTACAAAAAGTCAACACTCTTTTCCTCAGCAGAGACTCTGGATGAATCCTCAAACAGCTCTCCAAAAATTCTTCTTTTTCAAACTCCACTAGTTTAAGATCAAGGGGGTGATCTCTCACTGCTTTTCTGATCTTCTCCAATGCCCTCACCAATTCAAAACTACTTGAGATCTAGGGGGAATCTTTAGATCTCCAGCTCAACTAACTCACTGGGCATGTTCCTAGGGTATATAAACCCCAAAGTTGCCTCTCCCCTAAAAAGCTGGGATTAAAGCAATGGGAGGAATTCGAAAACCCAACAATCCTTCCTCTACCCCTAGCTTAGAAAAGTATCTTCTTAGGGAAAATAAATTAGTGACGGGCAAGGCCCCATCACATCTAAAAGGTTGGAAGGCATCAAATCTCTTTTGAGAGATAACAAAGATAATTTTGATAGAGTGGAACAGTCTGTTAAAGATTACTCAGACAAATTAACTGTCCGAGAAGAGAAATGAACATCAGTTCAGTCTTGTAGCATGGCTTTACAGATGATAATTTTAAAATGCATTGTAGAGTTCAATTTATCGAGAATAGAATGAGGACTCTGAATCTCAGGATTTTGAATTTTTCCCAGACCTCATTGATCAGGTCTGGAGAATTGTTCAGGAAATATATAACAGAAATTTTGAAGATCTATCTGAAGTCTCTTCCACCTTTGAATAAAATCTATTATTTTGCTCAGAAAAAAACATGTTGCAAATGCTGAAGCTCAGGGTGATTTAGTACAAGAACACTTAAATATAGATACCTTGCAATTATCTGCTTGTTTGGAGAAGTCCCAAGAAGAAGTGGCTTCTAGGGCCTCCTTATTAGTTTCCTTTGGTTTTGAATCTGATAAAAACTCAATAATGCATCTTTTCTTTAGGAATAAGGATTGTTTGTTTATGGGCCAAAAATGATTTTTTTTTTCCTGATATATCATTTGAAACTTAGACCAGATGCAGGCAATTCTTGCAGATGAGGCAGAATGTCTTCCTATTGATGGTGAATATTTTCTTTGTTTTCCCTGTAAATATTTAGTGAAACTTGAAAATGCACCTTATATATTTTTGGACCAGCAAACAAAAAAAAATGTCCTTGATGCAAAAATTGCTTCAAGTAATTCTAATGCTACCAATAAGGTCTTCTAGTTCTGCTTAAAATGTGATTGTATCTACCTCTAGATCTGCTTTTTCTTATTAGTTCAATTTCTTTTTATTTTCATTGTTTTAAACAGCATCCTGTTTTTCTGATTCCCTCTCCCTTTAATTGTGGGCTGAATAGAGGTTTATTTGAGATAGAATTGTAGTCGGTCTCCCATTTGGGCAATTAGCTGCAACCAGGGGAGCTAAGGGTCCGGTCCAAGTCCGGATGGGGAGAAAGAATTATCTTTCAGGGCCCCCAGCACAGTCAGTCACTGTCACAGTCATGAGTTCACACTCTAGCTCAATGACCTCTAAGAGGTGCCAAACTCTCCAGAATAGGAGCAAAGAAGCCAGAATGAGTAAAATGGGTAGAGAGTAAAGTTCAAACCAATATCCATCCATTCAGTCTTTGTACTGGATAGGATACCAAAGGACAAAATCAAATGGAATCTAAAAGTGGTGTTCAAAATAAAGTCTTTACTGCAAGTTAAAGAAAAGTATCTAAGATAAAATCAAAAGCAAAATCAACATACAACAGATCATCAAACAAAACAGGTGGTTTCCTTGTCCATTCTAGATCTTCTCACCTCTCTCTTATCTCTTGCACCTTCATCCATGGAAAATATATCCTTACCATTGAAGGTGGGATAACTAGAGTGTAGCTCCAGCATAAACTGGTCAGTTGGAAAATTATCCCCTATACGAAAATAGTAAACTGGGTTCAAAAGACGTCAAAAATGTCAACTACAACTACAATTGTTAACTGGTCACCTGGGTAAAAAGATCTTTGACCCAATATTTTGGAATAATGGGGGTACGCCCTTCCCTCTCAGTTGGTCAGTCCTTCCAAAAATCTCTTCAGCTCTCCTTTGTCTAAAAATACTTAGCTTGAGATCCTGAGAAATCTCTAGCTCTCCACTCTCCTCTCCAATCTCTCTCTCCTACCCACTATCTTGAGATCCTGGAGGAATTTCCAACTTCTCTCCTAATTCCTGATCCACTGAATCACTGAGCATACTCCAGGGGACCTTATACTCCATTAAAGTCTTTCCCCTAAAAAAGTAGGGGTTATTGTCAAGGGAGGAATAAAAAATATCAAAAACACCTCCTACTGTTAATAGCTGTAGAAATATATAAGAATAATGCTAATGACTGACAAAGCCCCGTCACAGAATATTTGATTTTTTTATCTTTTTTTTTTTGTCTATTCTTGCTTATTATCTCAGTAATCTATTATCTGTACAACTGATGCTTTGTTCTTATTATTTGTAAAAATGGAATAAAGTTTAAAAACAAAAAGAAATAAAACTCAACAAACAAATAATAAGGGTCACTTATTTGCTGGCCTAAATATATTTTTTGACTAGGTTCAAGATCTTCACATCCTTCATCAGGTCAGGTGAACTAACGCAGCCATATTACTTTATTCAATTTCTTTTTTAAAGTAAAGACAACTTTATTTTTAACATTATTTTCCATTGATGTAATTCTCTTTAGAGTTTGTAATCCTTTTTTTTAAGTTTGTAATGTTTATAATTTGTATTTGGACTTCATATTATTTTGATTTAGTTTTATTTGTTGTTTTTTAATGCTGTGATCCACTGTGAACTACTATTATAATAATGGAATATAAATCTAACTATAGATAAACATATTTGAGTTTATAATTCTTCTATGAAATATTTGTCCTTTTTCTTTTCCTAGATTGCTTATAATGATTGATTTTTACCACCAGTTATCAAAGACACTACTGCAGGGTAAACATATGTTACTGCTTGTAATTATGCTAGAAGAAATCCACATGTTGGACTAGACATCCGTTTCTGGTGTCAATGTCATTTTAGACATAATTCAAATACTAGAGAGAGAACATTTTAGCTCAGTATAGCCCAGAAGACTGAAACTGCTTCACCAGATAAAATCGAACAGATGAATAGCAGAGTCTGTGGACACAAGTCCTTGTGTTAGTCTTGCTTCTTTGCTTTTGCTACTTATGGGGTAGATTTTAAAAGGTGCGTGAGCTACCAGCGCACACACATGTACTGTTGCGGTCCCGGTCGCCAGGCTAGCGACCGGGTTCTTACCTTTCTGCCGACTCCCCCGGGGCTGCCGCGATCCGCCGCGCCTGGGGCCTGTAGGGCCGCCTGGCAGCGTCTCCCTCCACGTGGAGACGCCGCCGAAGGCCGAGCCTGACTCCTCCCACTGCCTGGGCACGCACGCGCGCGAGGAGGGGGCTCTTAAAGGTCCAGCACCCGGAAGTGCTGAAACGCCCCGTTCCTGACGTCAGACGCTGGCCGGCTATTTAAACCAGCGTCTGACTGCCTTACCTTGCCTTTGCAACGTGGTCGCTCCTTGAGTGGTTAGTTGCCTTGTTCCTGCTTGTTCCAGCCGTCCCTTGCTTCCAGCTCTGGTTCCTGCTTGTTCCAGCCGTGCCTTGCTTCCAGCTCTGGTTCCTGCTTGTTCCAGCCGTGCCTTGCTTCCAGCTCTGGTTCCTGCTTGTTCCAGCCGTGCCTTGCTTCCAGCTTGGGTTCCAGCTTGTTCCTGCTGTGCCTTGACTCCAGCTCCGACGTCACGATTCTCCTCGTCTTCAGCCAGCCACGACCCTCGGACTTCTTCACGATTCTCCTTGTCTTCAGCCAGCCACGACCCTCGGACTCTTCACGATTCTCCTTGTCTTCAGCCAGCCACGATCCTCGGACTTCTTCACGCTTCTCCTTGCCTTCAGCCAGCCACGACCCTCGGACTTCTTCACGATTCTCCTTGTCTTCAGCCAGCCACGATCCTCGGACTTCTTCACGGTTCTCCTTATCTTCAGCCAGCCACGACTCTCGGATTTCTTCACGATTCTCCTAAGTCCCAGCGACTTAGGAGAGGGTGAAGACGTCATCCATCAGCTCCAGCTAAGCTCCGCCTCCTGGCTCATTACCAACTGTGGACGTCGTCCATATCAGCCGGCCCAAGGGTCCACTATTAACTTTCTTCACAACATAACAGTTTGCAAAGGCCATGGACTCGGCGGACTCCTCTCCTGTGCAGGCCATCCCTGGCATGGCTCAAAGAATCCAGCAGCAACAGCAATGCCTAGAAGTCTTGGCTGCTACGGTGGATCGTCTAGCCAGTCGCTTGGACGCCAATCCTCCACCGGTGGCACAACCTCTGCCTCCACCGGCAGCTCAAATTCCCGCGCAGACTCAGCTTCCAGCGCCTACACGTTATTCCGGGGATGCCAGATCGTGCAGGGCGTTTTTGAACCAATGCTTCATCCGTTTCACCTTATTACCGGGGCAGTTCCCGTCCGATGCCGTCAAGGTAGCTTACATTTTGTCTTTGCTCGATGGGAGGGCCATGCTGTGGGCCTCTCCCATGTGGGAGAAACAAGACGCCATGCTGCACAACTTGCAGGATTTCGTGACTCATTTCAAACAGACTTTTGACGAGCCAGCTCGTGCAGCTACCGCTACCACTGAAATCCTGCAGCTAAGACAAGGGTCCCGCTCACTAGCAGAATACACTATTGAATTCCGTACTCTGGCAATGGAACTCGGTTGGCAGGATGACTGTTTACGGGGTATTTTCCTGGAAGGACTCGCAGGTCGTATCAAGGATGAGTTGATGGCTCGCGACCTGCCCCTCACCCTGAATGGGGTAATAGACTTAGCAGGGAGGATAGACCGACGACTGCAACAACGGACCAAGGAGGCTCGAGTGCTTCGTCGCCCCGTTTCCTTGGCACCTTCCTTCTCCAGGTCTATGGTAGTACCTCACAAAACATCATCGGCCACCGGCAGTTCCTCGGAGGAACCTATGCAACTTGGAAGGGCGCCTCTAACCGAGGAAGAGAAGAAACAACGCCGCATCCAGGGTCTTTGCCTATATTGCGGTACTAAGGGTCATTTCCTTGCTCAATGTCCTGCAAGACCGGGAAATGGTCGAGTCTAGGGAGAAATGAGGAGATTCCCCTAGGCTGTGTCAATCCTGCTCCTCAATGTACAGTTCCTATAACCTTGGAGTATCCTGGAGGTTCCTTCCAGACGCTAGCTTTGATTGATTCCGGTGCCGGAGGGAATTTTATCTGGAAAGAACTGGTACACCAGCTCGGACTACCTACTAAGCACCGGAGACCCCCATTATGGGTTACCTCTATCCGGGGAACCCCGTTACCGGGATACATTTCTGAAATCACGATGCCTCTCACCTTACGAACTGGTGTGCTTCACACAGAGACAATCTCTTTTTTACTACTTGAGAAATCTGTGCACCCTGTGGTCTTGGGACTTCCCTGGTTGCAACAACATGCTCCTGTGATCCATTGGGACTCCCTCCAGATTGCGCAATGGAGTTCTCACTGTTTCCAGAATTGCCTGGATCCTCTTCCAAGTTCTGAGATAGTACTCTCTCACTCAGTCCTAGAACTTCCTCAGCCTTACCGAGAATACTCTGACGTGTTTTCTAAACAAAAGGCCGAACTCCTCCCATGCCATCGGCCTTTTGACTGTGCCATCGATCTCTTACCAGGCTCCACCCCACCACGGGGTAGGGTGTACCCTCTGTCACTGCCTGAGACCCGTGCAATGTCGGATTACATCACGGAAAACCTTGCTAAGGGCTTTATTCGCCCTTCACATTCCCCTGCAGGAGCTGGGTTCTTTTTCGTATCCAAGAAAGACGGCTCCCTCAGGCCATGCATAGACTATCGAGGCCTGAATTCCATCACGAAGAAGGATCGCTATCCTTTGCCTCTAATCCCGGAGTTACTCGATAGACTTCAAGGGGCTAAGATTTTTACAAAGCTGGACTTGCGTGGGGCCTACAACCTTGTTCGTATTCGTCCGGGTGACGAATGGAAGACAGCGTTCAACACTCGAGATGGATATTACGAATATTTGGTAATGCCTTTCAGCTTATGTAATGCCCCAGCTGTCTTCCAGAATCTTATGAACGAGGTCCTCCGGGAGAAGCTTCATTCCTTTGTCATTGTTTACCTCGATGATGTCTTGATCTATTCCCAAGATCTCTCCTCCCATCGCCAACACGTCAAACGGGTTTTGCAGGCGTTAAGAGACAATCATCTATACGCTAAATTTGAAAAATGCCAGTTTGAGTGTGAGTCCCTTCCGTTCTTGGGTTACATAGTTTCCTCGTCCGGTTTCCAGATGGATCCAGAAAAGGTGGCAGCCATTACCAATTGGCCTCGCCCGTCTGGTCTGAAGGCTCTACAACGATTTCTTGGCTTTGCCAACTTTTACAGACATTTTATACCGCATTATTCCCAGAAGGTAGCTCCCCTCACTGCGCTTACATGCAAAGGAGTTAACGCTCACGACTGGTCCACTACCGCCTCGGAGGCCTTTGAAGCGTTAAAACAAGCTTTCATAACAGCCTCGTGCCTACGACACCCAGATCCACAACGTCCCTTTATTTTGGAGGTCGATGCCTCGAACCTGGCTGTCGGCGCCGTTCTCAGTCAACACGATGCTTCCGGCAAATTGATGCCATGTTCTTACTTTTCTAAAAAGTTTTCACCCGCCGAATGTAACTACGGCATCGGGGACAAAGAACTCCTAGCCATCAAGTTAGCCTTCGAGGAGTGGAGGCAATGGCTAGAGGGGGCTAATCATCCGGTAACCGTGTACACGGACCACAAAAATTTATTGTATTTAGCCCAAGCTCAACGGCTAAACCCGCGGCAAGCAAGATGGTCACTCTTCTTCAGTCGTTTTAATTTCCTCCTCAAGTTTCGACCAGCAGAGAAGAATGTGCGGGCCGATGCCCTCTCTCGTACTTCTCAGCCGGAGGAGGAGGAGGACTCGCCACAGACCATCCTGGACCCTGCTTGTGTTCAACTAAGTATCACCTCCATTGCCCCCACAAATAAAACTACTGTTCCTAAGAGACTACGGAAGAAAGTTTTGTCTTGGGGACATGACTCGTTGACCGGGGGGCATGCTGGTAGGCTATGAACTTTGGACCTTATAAATCATTACTATTGGTGGCCTGGTCTTCGCCGTGACGTGTCCACCTACATCAACTCTTGTCCTACTTGCGCCCTGCAAAAACCACTAAACGGCTCTCCGAGAGGTTTTCTGCAACCATTACCCATACCCACAGAACCATGGACCCATATTGCCACGGACTTTATGGTGGAACCTCCGCCTTCGCAAGGTAAAACCGTGGTATGGGTCACAGTGGACCGCTTCTCTAAAATGGCTCACTTTGTGCCTTTGCCCAAATTACCTTCCGCCACTGAATTGGCCTCTCTATTCACACATCATGTATTTCGTATACATGGTCTGCCTCAGGACATTGTGTCTGACAGGGGCCTCAGTTCACAGCCAGGTACTGGAAAGCCTTATGCAAAAAGTTCAAGATCCAGTTGAGTTTCTCTACCGCTTTCCACCCACAAAGTAATGGGCAAACAGAACGCATGAATCGTTCATTGAAGTTGTTCCTACGAGCGTTCATTAATCACAAACAAGACAATTGGGTAGAACTTTTGCCCTGGGCGGAATTCGCATATAACAATCAAATACATACGGCGACAGGGAAGTCGCCTTTTCAAATCGTGTATGGTAAACAACTCAAACCACCATTACCTCTACCAGTACCAACCTCCTCCCCTGCCGCTCAGGTTACCGCAGATCAACTGAGTCAACTTTGGTCCTCTGTTCAACATCGACTCCATAAAGTCGCATGCACTGCTAAACACCACTACGATCGTCATCGAAAACCTGCATTCTCTTTTCTTCCAGGCGATTGAGTGTGGCTCAGTACAAAGAACATTCATTTGAGGCAACCGTCCAAAAAACTCTCACCCAAGTTCTGTGGGCCTTTTCGCATAGCAGAGAGGGTAGGTTTGGTCTCGTATCGTCTTCGACTCCCCACCACTCTACGCATTCATGATGTCTTTCATGTTTCTCTTTTGAAACCAGTTATTCTTTATTTCACCCCAGACCGCTCGATGATGGTTCCACCACTACGGTTGAGGATCCTACATTCCAGGTACGAGAGGTCCTTGATGCGCGCTTCGCCAACAGACGTTGGGAATATCTGTTGGCTTGGGAAGGTTGTGGGAATGAAGACAATACGTGGGAACCTGCCCGCAACATTTTGGACAAGACTCTTCTGCAACAATACTATCAAGACCATCCTGACAGGCCAAGCCCTTTGAAGAGGGGGCGTAAAGGAGGGGGTACAGTTGCGGTCCCGGTCGCCAGGCTAGCGACCGGGTCCTTACCTTTCTGCCGACTCCCCCGGGGCTGCCGCGATCCGCCGCGCCTGGGGCCTGTAGGGCCGCATGGCAGCGTCTCCCTCCACGTGGAGACGCCGCCGAAGGCCGAGCCTGACTCCTCCCACTGCCTGGGCACGCGCGCGCGGAGGGGGCTCTTAAAGGTCCAGCACCTGGAAGTGCTGAAACGCCCCGTTCCTGACGTCAGATGCTGGCTGGCTATTTAAACCAGCGTCTGACTGCCTTACCTTGCCTTTGCAACGTGGTCGCTCCTTGAGTGGTTAGTTGCCTTGTTCCTGCTTGTTCCAGCCGTGCCTTGCTTCCAGCTCTGGTCCCTGCTTGTTCCAGCCGTGCCTTGCTTCCAGCTCTGGTTCCTGCTTGTTCCAGCCGTGCCTTGCTTCCAGCTTGGGTTCCAGCTTGTTCCTGCTGTGCCTTGACTCCAGCTCCGACATCACGATTCTCCTCGTCTTCAGCCAGCCACGACCCTCGGACTTCTTCACGATTCTCCTTGTCTTCAGCCAGCCACGACCCTCGGACTTCTTCATGATTCTCCTTGTCTTCAGCCAGCCACGATCCTCGGACTTCTTCACGCTTCTCCTTGCCTTCAGCCAGCCACGACCCTCGGACTTCTTCACGATTCTCCTTGTCTTCAGCCAGCCACGATCCTCGGACTTCTTCACGGTTCTCCTTATCTTCAGCCAGCCACGACTCTCGGATTTCTTCACGATTCTCCTAAGTCCCAGCGACTCGGACCCCTACGGGCTCCTCCTGGGGGGGTCTCGGGTTTCCAGGGTGAAGACGTCATCCATCAGCTCCAGCTAAGCTCCGCCTCCCAGCTCATTACCAACTGTGGACGTCGTCCATATCAGCCGGCCCAAGGGTCCACTATTAACTTTCTTCACAACATAACATGTACGCCCGATTTCAGAACTTGCACGCGCAAGTTATAAAATCAGGGGTCGGTGCGCGCAAGGGGGTGCACAATTGTTCACCTCGCACGCGCCGAGCCGCGCTGCCTTCCCTCGTTCCCTAACCTCCCACCCCACCTTCCCTTCCCTTACCTCCTCTGCCCTTTCCCCCCTACCTTTTTTTTTCTGTTTTAAAACTTACTTGAGCCCTGGGCATGCGCGATCCCCCACACAGCGGCAAATGGCCGCTCTGCCGGGAGCCTCTGACCCCGCCTCCGCCCAACTCGGACCGCCCACGCTCCGCCCCTTTAGTAAAGCCCCGGGACTTACACGCGTCCCGGGGCTTTTCGTGCGTCGCCGGGCCTTTTGAAATCCTCTCGATTTACGCGCGTAACCCTTTGAAAATCTGGCCCTATACGTCTGATCAGATTATGGGCCTTATTTTCTAAGGCTATCGCACGCTTGCGCTACCATCGCAAGCGTGCGATAGCTAGATAGCTTAGCGCAGGCCTGCGCTAGCTACATCGGGGCGGAGTCGGCCCCGGAAGAGGTGGAGTCGTGGCGTCACCGGGGCCGACTCTGTGAAGACGGCGCCGACAGCAAAAAGGTAAGGAGCCTTTTCGCTGCTTATTTCGCGCCAAATAATTACACCTTTTATGGTGTAGTTATTCGGCGTGTCGCTGGCAGCGATCGCCGGCTAGCGCAGGCCCCCCCCCCCCCCCCCGCTTTGTCCCCCTGCCCCCCTATAGCGCCGGGATTCACTAAGCCTTGCAGCATTAGTGAATCCAGGCCTATGTGATTTTTTTTCTCCCATTGTTTTCAATCTGGTAGGAAGGGTTCTGCTTCAGGACTGTGTATGGCGTATACATCCTACCCAGACCTTTATGATAAACAATTATGAGACTACACAAGATTATCCGGTGGCAATATATTTTGAGGACATTAATGAAAGCCATTTCTGCAGGAAAATGCATTTTAGCCATGAAAATGGGCTATTTGATTATTGCCCACCCGCCACACGGGTAAAAGAATATGCATAAATCAACATGTGTACTTTTTACCTGTGTATCTTTGTGGGTACTGCTGGGGTGAGGTTATGTCGAAGGTGGCAACTAGAGGCATAGTTTTGGATATTTATTTGTGTCTTTTTATATTCAGCTACCTCCAACTCAACTTGATCGGAGCGGATTACAATAACAACATTTACAATTTGCCACATAAATGTAACAACAAAATTAGGCATGCTGTTTTATCTATAAAAACTCACCAGTACGAAAAAGAGGAAAACATTTCTGCAAGTAATTTTTTTTTGGGGGGGGGGGGAAGGCAATAATCAAAGGAAACTACCTGCCGAGTTTTGCAGGGTTTGCCAGATTGTCTGCCCCTTTAAAGGGAAAATATAGAAACGGCCCTTTAGCATGGATGTTCTTTGTATATTTTTACAACGTTGCAGCTTCCGGTCCACATAAGGATTGCCTAACTACAAAATATTTAAGTGTTGTCTCAAGGTGTGCCAATAGACTTGCCCGACCTTGCTTCCTTTTTTTTTCTTTTTATCATTTTAATTGGCTTTTGAAACGCCGAACACATTTATTTCATGATTCATGCCATTGGTATTTTTCTGGCTCCAGCATGAATGGTATTGTCTTTCACATGGAAACACAAAAAACATGAGAATGAGAGTTACTGAGCAGTGTTTAAAATGTGGGCATGAGCAGGAAAAGGTGAGCAGAACAAACCCCTATTTCTTCACTTTAGTCTTATTTTCTTCGCATGTAACTGAAAACATTATTATTATTTTTTTTTTACTTGGCTAGTTGAGGCTTGTGTTCCAAAACACCAAAGCCAATAACCAATGTCTCATTTGATGCATCTTGCACAGTTTCTGTAACCATAGCCGGCACTGGAAATTATAGCAGAAGAAGTTGTGAACAGAGAATCAAAGAGCAAAACTGGAGAAAAGTGAGGCACAAATTGAACCGAGCACACAAACAACTCTCTACAATATCTAGAAAGTACAGAGAGTACAGTGTACAAATCTACTTTTCTTTCAACTCTCAGCACTCCAAATGACACCCAATTGCAGGCATTAAGCCATTTTAGCAAAATGATGAATGACCCTGTCGGTTCCCTGCAACATATTAAATAAGCCGAATCCTTCCTTGCCTAAGTTTGTAGCAAGACCATTCCCATAAATTATTGCCACCTAAATGAATGACTAGGATCTCTGGCCCATAGCTGGTCCATCGCCTACTCTCTGCACCAGGCCCAAGTGCTCGTCATAACACTATGATATCACCCTTCTATGAGCCCAGTGCACAAAAGAGTTGCCCATGACCCAGGCATGCCCTCTCTGAACTATGCCCTCCCATAACACTGAAAGAAACAAAACATTACAACAGTTAATAACTCTACAATTATGCCCTCTCTTAGATTCACTGTCGAATGTATGATGAAAACCCTCCCGACTGCCACCTCCCAATGCACTGAAGGTCCTCTTCTGACATGCCCACCTCAACTTCACTGGTGGCAGTACTGATACAAAATGAATGCATTTTGTAAACCTCAACATTCCACCCCAAACTTTGAATCACCAAGGTGAGAACCCTGGCAAATTGAAAACATGCCAGAGGAATGCCATCACTATGAACCAGAAAGTGCCCTTCCACCCTGGGTCTCAGGCACACAATAGCCTGGGCACTTTGCATTGGACAAGCCAATTCAGCATTCAACCAGAGGAGTGTCACTGATTGGCCCTTGCCCCTCTGGTCCACTTTAGACCTGTGAATGAATAATTATACCCATTCTTCTGATGCCCAAACATTGTCCTTCAGTAACCCCAACATCCCTGGCCAAGCTGTCGACTCTGCCACAAATTCCCCCATCCTCATTACCCCCCAAAAAAAGCAAAAAAAATAAATTGCTACACAGAAAAGGACAACCTCTTAATATGACCAGCAAATTTCTGGCAATCGCTTCAAAATAACCACAAGCTCCGCATAATGAATGGGCTGCGTTTTATCTGTGACCGGGCCACAAACTCTTTCCCAACCTCCTAATTCCTTCTGACCGAAAAAACAACTGCTGAATTACCCCACCCTGACACCTTCTGGAAGAAGAAAAACCTCATTACATGCATCCTCACTGAAGCCAATGAATACCCTGCCAGCTTTGCTCAAAGTATGTATTGCAGATGAGCAACATCAGGCACCAGTTTCCAAACCCAACCCAAACCCTTAAAAAAAAAAAACATCACCTCTGCCTTTTACATAAGATGACCAAGTTGCTGGATCCAACAAAGCCTTTATCATCTCCCATGTATCTGCTGGCAATTACTCCGGGATTACTACTCCCTCCTCATCTGCATGAGGGGCCAAATGCTGGAATGTGTCCCATTTGCAATGAGATAGGGCATCATCGATTAGTTTCTATGCTCTTGGGACATGCCTTACTCGAGCTGTGATTTTCCATTTCAGAGGCAACAATACAAACTCCTACAGCAGTGCAGATACCTAGTCACACCTAGCAGATTGCCTATTGATTACTTCCACTATCCCCAGGTTATCACACTAAAACAAAACCTCCTGTCCCACAATGCCAAGGCAACTACAATAGGAAATGTCTCTAAGAAGGTGATCTTCTTGGGGACTCTCGCCACGACCCATGATTCTGGTCACCAATTTGCATACCAGGTGCCTTTCAAATACAACCCAAAACCAGATGCTCCCGCTGCATCTGAATATAATTCAAGCTCTCTATTGGACACCTGTTCCTCTGGCAGTATCAAGACACCGTTGAACATCTCCAAAAATGTATCCCATATACCCACCTTATTTCTAATCCTTCTGGTCACGCAAATGAAATGATGCTCCAACTTAATTCCCACAATTGCTAACAACAGTTTGCAAATGAATGCATGACCCATGAGAATAATCTGGCAAGCAAAGTTCAGAGAACCGATCAACTACTGCATCTAACCTTCCTAGCAGACTTCACTATCTTGACAAAGCCCCTGATCTTGTTCAATTTTTCCTCAGGCAGATGGGATACCATATTTTCTGCATCCAATTTGATACCCAAAAATGTGAGCCTCAATCCTGGCCCGTCTGTCTTCCTGTGGGAAATAGGAATCCCCAGTCTCTGGGTCACCTCTTCAAAGCCCTGCAACAAATCCATGAATGTGCTCTCCTGAGTAGGACCAACTAATACAAAAATAATCCAAATAATGCAACATGGTATCCTGCCCTGTGACTCAAACCGTTACCCAATGTACAAAAAAGATAAAGGCCTCAAAATAAGCACAGCACACTGCGCATCCAATAAAAAGGCAACGATCTACAAAGTATTGGATCTGGAAAACAAAACCCAACAATAGCAAACTGCTCAGGTGAATTAGCAACAGTTGGAAAGTAGATTAAATATCTGCTTCATCCAACAAAGCCCCCCTGCCCGGCCCTTCTGACTAACGCTACCTCTTCATTAAAAGACACATACCGCACCGAGCAATTTTCCTTGGATATAAAGTTATTCACAGAGGACCCAAGAGGGGATGACAGGTATAAAATCAACCTGAACTTTCCCACTTCCTTCTTCGGGACCTCTGCAAGTGGGAACAAATGCATCACCAGAAAAGGTGGCAGTAGAAAAGGCCAAACAACACGTCCAAAACTCAACTCAGATGCCAACTTATTCCTAACCACATCAGCAAAACAACTAGCAGATCTAACATTCCTCACCTGACCCCCAAAACCAGAACCTACATATGGAATCGAAAACATACGAAACCTTCCCTTAACAAATCTTCTGCTGCCCTATCTGGATAAACTTGTGACCAATTGTGCATCTCTTCCAATCTAACCAGCGAGGGAGCCACCATTGAGGAACCTAAATACTTGGCTTCCCTTCCCACATCCCCTGTGATCCGCTTACTACATTTTGAGACAGGATGCTCTGCCTCACAAACTGAACAAGCTTGCCTGAACTTGCAATCCGGGAACAAACAGGATGTTTTTTAAATTTCCAGCAGAAATCGAGACTATAGGCCTGTTCTTTGACTTGTGTTCCTGCTTTACTCCCGAACTCAGGAAAGGAGTCATCTTCTGACACAAATTGTGAGTGAATCCATTATACTAACCAGATCCCCACCCCAGCCTTAATGTCCCAAGTGTGACCTTTGTTCATTATTTGGGTTAACCAGAGGTTGATATCCTGACTGAGTACCTCATGCCATGAAATGATTCTCCTCCATTTTATCTCTGAACAGCTCATCATAATTTAGCTAGGTTCATCCCTCATAGTCTCTGAATGCCTCAATCATACTGTCCACATACACCAACAGTGCCCCATATTGTGAGGATGAAAATGACCTACCTCACTCTCCAACCTCAGAAAACATCAAACCCAGTTTATAATTTTACTTGGAACCTTCTTGTTAAACTTACTTTCCTCGGTCTTCTTCTTTCCCTTCTTTTCCCCCTTTTTAACACCTCTCCTCCCCTCCAATAATTTAAATATATCAATGTAAGTTCTTTTCCTTATTTTCCTTCTCAAGGTCCTAGGGACTCCCTCCCATAGTTTTGTTAAAGCAGCCAAAGGTGGATGTCCCATGTCTTTCCTGGGACTAACCTGCTACCCTCTTAATCCCAGCCTAGATTGCCCCAAGGACAAAAAGGAGGAGGAAGAAGAAGACTATCAACTGTGCTCTTTCCTCCTCTTCCTCGTCCCTGCTCCCAATTGACCTCCTTCCTAAGAATCTCATCAACATTTGGTCTAGGTCTGTCCTGCCCTGCCAATGCTGGTCCAGGTCGATCACTTTCTGTCACGCTTTCCCTCACAGTCCACTGATTCTCCATTGCACCGCTTCAATCCCTGCCTCCACATGAAGCATTCACTGTCACCCAGGACTCCTTCTATGACATCCCCGGTTACACATCCCTGATTACTCATTCCCTGTTGGCCGGAAGTTTCCACACCTCCTGCCGTGATGTCCCCGGTTGCTCCTCACCTCCTAATGAACCTGGAACAATATATGCAACCCACTGCACTGTGGGCAGGCATTGTCCCCCCACTTTTACCTTCTTGTGCTCCCCCAGACACAGACCATTTGGGGTATCCACTGCTCAACACCCCATGAGGGTGTATTCTCCTACCTCTCCCAGTTCTAAACCAGGTCCCACCTTCCCCAGTCTCCCCAACTTCCCTCCATTGATTCAACTGACCATCACCTGAACCCTCCCAACCCCTTCCTTCCCTTGCTTGCCCACTAAATCCAAAATTTCCACTTCCCTCCCCAACATGGCATCCCTGTAAACCCTCTCCCAAAATCTCCCTTGAATGGATAATCTTGCCAACCAGGAGAGACAGCCCCATCCACTCCCAGACCATCCCAGAAAATTATAACCCCTAGCCCCTCCAATTGTTGCCAGAACCCACACTCCAGGAAACAAGGACTGAAGGTGCCCATTGTCCCTCACCATTGCAGCTCCATAAGCCTGATGCTGAGCTACTCTTTCCCCTGTTCCTGGGTGCTGTAGATGAGGAATGCCATCCCCTGCTGCCAAGCCTGAAGCTACTCTCCCTCCACCTCCATCACTCCAGGCACAGCACCTCCCTCCTTCCCCCTAACACCAAAGATCTGAATACCCTCCCCCCATCGCACCCCCTTTACAGGTCATCTTACTTTTCCCTTTGCTGGCTGCCTTTCCTTCCCCTTGCTCACTCTCATCCCCTCTGACACTGAAGATTTCTGACCTCTCCCAGCGCTAACTCTGCCCACATTTTCTCCCAATGCCACTCTTCCAGAAACCGCTGCACTTCCTTCATAAAGGGCCCCATTGGACAGAGCAAGAATATCCTCCCTTACAGGCCTTACCGCTACCCCCACAGGCCCAGCCACAATGGCCTCATTAGATGCCCCTACCCCACCAGCCTCATTGCCCATCAAGGCCCCAGTGCCTCCCGATGCATCCTGATCTGAAGTGTCATGCCTCACTCCTTCCCTGACTTTGCCTGCTCTGTCATGTGCTGTATCTCCTGCTCCATCACATGTCACACCATCCACCTCATGGTCAGGCCGACCCAATGGCACATTCTCCATCCATGGTACTCTCTCATAAGATCACCCGCCACTGATGATGCAGGCCTCTGCTTCCACCCGATGATGTCTGCGCTGTCCATACCTCCACTCCCACAATCAATGATAACACCGACTCCCCTCTTGCTCCAGATTCCAACTTTCAATCCAAAGAAAATGCACCCGGGAAAAGCAGCCAAGTCAATCTGCCCGACCATCCTCTCTCTACCTCTAGGGGCCCAGCTGCCTCCAGCAGTACGACCAGGGGAACCTTGGAGAGATTCTTCCTCTGCATGCCTCCCCTGCATTTCTGCACCAGGATGCCAAGAAGCTCAGGTGAAAACCTTTGAGTGACTTCCACAAGCGGGCGTGATGGTTGGCAACTCCTAACATCCCAAACTGCCTGCTCTGCTCCTGCCTCCCCCCCCCCCCCCCCCACACCTAGATCCAATCAGGACTGCTCATTACTTTTCAAATGTGTCGCCTAGGTTACCCCCAAATCTTTCCCTTTTAAACTCAAATGGCTCAAGGATAAATGCAGGACCTGCTACCATATTCTCATAAGAAACAAACATTATGAATGTAAACTTAAAGCAAAACATTCATCTATTTCTGTATTTATTTGTTAGCTATTTACCGCTGATGCAGTATATATACAGGGCTGGATGAAAGTTTAAGGGAAATGGAGGGCCAAGAAAGAATAAAATGGTCTTCAAGTTAATTTTGAATTTTTGACTTTTTTTTAAATTTTAACCTAAAATTTAAATGTGTGCAACTTCTATTTATTTATTGAAAGTTCTTATTATCTGTTACTTCCTCAGGGTTCAGAACAGATTACAGTTTCAAACATTAATAATCAATAAAATACACAAACAAGAAAATAAAACAATTAAAACCGTAAAACAAATTTATAAAACTATAATTTCTCATCATAGACTTCTGCAAACAATAGTGTTTTTACTGACTTATGGAAGGTTTTTATATCCTTCATCATTCGCAAATCAGTAGGTAGTGCCTTCCAAACTACTGGACTATAATAAGAAAAAGTACAAGTTGTCGCTAATTTAAATACCCGAGTCAGAGAGATCATCAACAATTAAGTATTAGAAGAACGCAACTGCCATTGCATAGAGTATAGTGCCAAAGTATTTATTAATGAACAAGGTGAAGATCTCCTAGAAGGAAAAATTCCACAGAAAAAAATCCTGCAAGTAAATTCTTGCATAAAAACACTGGAAATATTTCTCAGTTCTTGAGTTTATTACTCTTGAACTGAGGTGTAACTTAATCATCTTGCTGTGTCAGAATGTATCCATCTCATTCTGTGCTTTTCTTTTTCATTCATTCTTTGTCTACAGTATCAATTAAATGTAGAAACTTGGAATATGATGGCAGAGAAAGACCATAAGGGCTACATAGTTTTCCAAATTATACCTTTTCATTTGATTGACACAGGAATGCAGTTTACCAATTTACAATATTAAAAAAAAAAATCTCATTGGACACATCTATGCATTTTTCTACTTATTCCACTTGGCTTCACAATTTTAAACAACAAGCCACCAAGGTTTTCTTGCTAAAAGCCAAACAATATCTACCTAGCTTACATATAGTCAGAGTACAAGTATGTTGTTCAGTGGGGTTTCCACAAGTCCACAAGATCTCTGCAGTACATTTTTTGACAATGGCTTTGCATTTCCTTGTGACTGTTGTTTGCTTCTATGAGGTCTGGCAACCTTTGCACAAGCAGATGGGCCAAACGTGATCTATTTATAAGCACTTTCTTGGCAAAGAACTTTTTTTTTTTAAAGTAAAGTAATTCCTCCTGGAGCCAACCTATTTTGCATATGCCAGCTGCTAAGTTGTATTTGGAGACATTCCAGGACTGGTGCACAAAGTTGTGGTTAAAAAAGGTAGCACATTGCTTCAATTCTGCATCAGATTGTGACTAGGCTTCTATTCATGATGCCCTTATAGCTATATAGATAGAATAGTAATTGCTACCCAAAGCTTTGTACAACACACTCTTTCTTCTCTCTTAACTATCTTTGATAGATGAACACAGTGGGGAAAATGTCACTCAATGGTGTCTTTGAAATTACCTTCAGTAGGATATGTAAAGAATTGAAGCACGAGGATTTCTCAAAAGAAAGCACAGACTGCTCAGGTTGAACAATAAAAAGTTAAAATAAAGCAAACTCAGAGTCAAAAAAGAAGTTTTTAAAAAAGTGCATCAACAATTACTCCAAACTGATCCATTTAAATTTAAATAAGTGAAACAGGACTGATAACATAAAATAAAAATTACTCCTAATGTTCTGTGTTACTATACAAAAACTAACCATAAACAGGAGGTAGACATTTATTCACTACATTAAATAAGAGGAAATAAGCATTATTTACTTATAAAAACCTTTTTTCCATGTGGACATAGTAAACATTAAGCAGAAAATATATTTTAAATCATATCGCTACATACAGAAGGAATTTCTGTCTGTGTCTTACCTCTACAGCCTGCTCATTCATTCTGGAGACCTGTTGTATATGTAACCCCTGAGCTGATAGGCCCAGATAAAGGCCCCGGGAACCACACTTCAAATACAAGCCTCTTAAGGCCTGGCTTTTCAAGCTGTTATATTATTTGAGTGTCCATGATTCCCTAAGCGGGGGAAGAATAAATTCTAGGCCCCATGCATTACATTTTACTCAAATTCCAATATAAAGTCAAGTGCAAACAGCACTGATGAGCTATACCGATGTGTACTGGATGCATTGGATGGTTTCCGACATAACTTTATTGATAAACGGTGAACTTGATGAAGTTCTTTATAGCTTTAGCTGTTTCAGTATGTGATAGTACAAAAATTAAAGTCCTTAAGTAGATTTGTGACCTTCTCACTCCAATCCAATTGATATTAATAGATCACTTCAAATGCCAATGTAAAGTCTCTTCTATCCAATCCATCAGGGCAATTTGTAAGCTCCCTCCAATTGATAGGGGATAGTTCTTATTGTTCAATTTAATCAAAATTCATACAGAAAAATCCCAATCACTCCACCTCTCCTGAAATTCTCCTTCCTTCTCTTTACTCATGGTACTTGATAAGCACCTTTATGTGCCTCTTCTCCTTGAAACTCCTTGTGATGATGATGATGAACCTATTAGGGATGTGAATCGTTTTTTGATGATTTAAAATATCGTCCGATATATTTTAAATCGTCAAAAATCGTTAGGGCCACGATACAATACCAATTCCCCCGATTTATCGTCAAAAAATCGTAAATCGGGGGAAGGGGGAGGGCAGGAAAACTGGCACACTAAAACACCCTAAAACCCACCCCCGACCCTTTAAATTAAATCCCCCACCCTCCCGAACCCCCCCCCCAAATGCCTTAAATTACCTGGGGGTCCAGCGGCACACTAAAACACGGCACACTAAAACCCCCTAAAACCCATCCCAACCCTTTAAATGAAATCCCCCACCCTCCCGAACCCCCCCCCCAAACGCCTTAAATTACCTGGGGGTCCGTAGCGGCGGTCCGTAGCTTAAATTACCTCCGTAGCCTTAAATTACCTCTGTAGCCTTAAATTACCTGGGGGTCCATAGCGGCGGTCCGTAGCTAAATCGGGGGAAGGGGGAGAGCAGGAAAACCGGCACACTAAATTGTGTAGTCTTCAGCCGGCGCCATTTTGCAAAATGGCCGCCGCAAAATGGCGGCGGCCATAGACCAACACGATTCGACGCAGGAGGTCATTCCGGACCCCCGCTGGACTTTTGGCAAGTCTTGTGGGGGTCAGGAGGCCTCCCCAAGCTGGCCAAAAGTTCCTGGGGGTCCAGCGGGGGTCCGGGAGCGATCTCCTGCCGCGAATCGTTTTCCGTACGGAAAATGGCGCCGGCAGGAGATCGACTGCAGGAGGTCATTCAGCGAGGGTTCCGGACCCCCGCTGAACGACCTCCTGCAGTCGATCTCCTGCCGTCGCCATTGTCCATACGGACAATGGCGCCGGCCATACGCGTATGGCCGGCGCCATTTTCCATACGGAAAATGATTCGCGGCAGGAGATCGCTCCCGGACCCCCGCTGGACTCCCAGGAACTTTTGGCCAGCTTGGGGGGGCCTCCTGACCCCCACAAGACTTGCCAAAAGTCCAGCGGGGGTCCGGAACGACCTCCTGCGTCGAATCGTGTTGGTCTATGGCCGCCGCCATTTTGCGGCGGCCATTTTGCAAAATGGCGCCGGCTGAAGACTACACGATTTAGTGTGCCGGTTTTCCTGCTCTCCCCCTTCCCCCGATTTAGCTACGGACCGCCGCTACGGACCCCCAGGTAATTTAAGGCTACGGAGGTAATTTAAGCTATGGACCGCCGCTACGGACCCCCAGGTAATTTAAGGCATTTGGGGGGGGGTTCGGGAGGGTGGGGGATTTAATTTAAAGGGTCGGGGTGGGTTTTAGGGGGTTTTAGTGTGCCGGGGGTGGGTTTTAGGGTGTTTTAGTGTGCCGCTGGACCCCCAGGTAATTTAAGGCATTTGCGGGGGGGGGGGTTGGGAGGGTGGGGGATTTAACTTAAAGGGTCGGGGTGGGTTTTAGGGGGTTTTAGTGTGCCGGTTCACGATTTTAACGATTTTCACGATACTCTAAACACCCAAACGGCGACGATACGATTCCCTCCCCCTCCCAGCCGAAATCGATCGTTAAGACGATCGAGGACACGATTCACATCTCTAGAACCTATTACTAGATCCAGGCAATTCCTTCTCTCCCCTTCACTTCTCTGTCATTTGGAAGCCTAATCTTCTAGTCTCACAAGGTCATAGAAGCATAAAAACATAGAAGTGATGGCAGAAAAGGACCTAGTGGCCCATCCAGTCTGCCCAACAAGCTCCCATTTTTATCAGTTTCCCATACTTATCAATTACTCAGACCGCCAAAGTCAGGACTCGTGTTGGTTTCTGTTTGAGTCCAATTTCCTTTCACTCCCTGCCATTGAAGCAGAGAGCAATGTTGGAGTTGCATCAGAAGTGTAGTATCAGGCTTTTTGGTTAAGAGTAGTAAGCACGGCATCAAGCAAGTTACCCCATGCTCTTCTTGGTTACTCTTTGTTGTGTCTGTCGGTCTCAGATGGCTTCGACCTCTGTGCCTCACCTTTCTTCCTTCTCTCTCCTCAAGCCTTGGGAAGATGGCTGCTGCCACGTCTTCATGCCGCTCTCTCCGGTGTCCCCGGATCGGCAACGGTGACGGTGTTCGCCATGATTCTCCTGATGGCCTCCTAGGGTGCGCGCGCGCACACCACCCACATCTTTGTCCACGCCATGACGGGAACCTTGGGGCGTCCCCTCCGAGTGATGTCATCATATCCTGGTATTTAGCCTGCTCTTCGTTTGCTAACAAACTGAGGGCCTCATTTTCTAAAGTATTGTAGGCCTGCGATACTTTAGAAAATTGCGCTAATGGGGGCGGGGGGTCAACCCGGGGGGGGGGGGGGCGGTCCTGTGCGAGCCGGCAGCGATCGCACTGCTGTGGTGTGATTGCTGCCGGTTTCACAACCAATAGCGCCACCATAGAAGGTGTAGCTATTGGGCGCGAACTAGGACGCGAAAAGGCCCTTACCTTTTCACTGGCAGCGCCGTCTTCGTGGAGTCGGCCCCAGTGACGCCCCGACTCCTCCTCTTCCGGGGCCAACTCTGCCCCCATTTAGGTAGCGCAGGCTATCGCAGGCTTGTGCTAGCAGCGCAAGCCTGCGATAGCCTTGGTAAATAAGGCCCTGAGTTAACAAGGATTGGATTGCCTCCGGTCTAAGCTGCTCTGCTGCTTCCCAGCTGCCGCAGGAAGCTCTCTCTGCCCTTCGGGGTATTTCTCCACTAACTTGGGTATCCGTTCCTCAGGGGCCCCTCTGCTCTATTTCAGGTACCTATATTGGGATACCGGGTACTCGCTCCTCGAGGACCTGCTCTTCCTAATCTGGTGCCTGCCACTGAACTACTTCTGCCTGCCAGGGAGTGCCAGGACCTTCATCAATACAGCTTTCTGCTTCAGTGAGTACTAACCCTTTCAATCTGTCTCATCTTCAGCTTCAGCACTTGGTGTCCACATCCAGGACCTGTTCCTGCTACGCCGCGCTGCCTATCACCTACTCGAGTGTGAGACTGGTCTCCTCTGCTGAGGACCCCTGGACTACTTCTGCTGGGTTACCTTCACTGCTGCCCACTCCCCGGGCAGTACCATCGAGCTGTACAATAAATACAACTTCTCTGTGTCTGCGTGTATAGAGTCTAGCCCTAGTACTGCGGTCCCTCACGGGGCTCCTCCCCATGTGAGTGGGCCATCACCGCAGTACCCAAAAATCCACTCCAACACCTCATAACCATAACACATGTCAGCTGATATAACCGGAGATGAGGAGTGGAGAACATTCAGGTCTCGCATTGTAACGAAGCAACGCATTGTCTTCTGACTAGGCGAACCTCACCCACTTGCTCCAAAAATCTGCGCACATCTTCGGGTGAGTCGAAGATCCAGCTTTTATTATTAAGAGTGATTTTCAAAGGTGCTGGGTAAAGCAGGGCATAAGTCATAGCATGCTTCTGCAGATCTGTTTTACCCGGGCCATATTCTGCCCACCTCTTCTGTGTTGCAGTGGCAAATTCCTGAAAGAACATAATTTTCTTGCCGCGATACAGAACTGTGCCATTCTCACCGGCCTTACTCAGAATCCTGACTTTATCTTGAAATCGGTGCAACTGAATAATGATAGCTTGTGGGTGGCCACCTGGCCCCGGAGGCGGCGCGAGCACTCGATACGCCTGCTCAATTTTAATGCGATCACCCTTCACAGTTCCAGTGAAGAGACGTTCGAAATGCTGAGTCCATTTTGAGATGGTTAAGACTCTCTTTGTGTAATGATTTTCGCATGCCACTTATGAAGCATTACTGCGAAACACCAGCCGTGTTGAGCTGTTTTACAACTGATTTCAAAGAGTCTATTGTTTGCATACTCTGAGGATCAGGGACATTTAAATACCTGTATTCAAGATACTTAACCATTTTTATAAAAAATGCACAAAATGAAAAAAGAAAAAAGATGATCATTTAAATAAAAATATTAATTTTTGAAGGTGAATGTTTAGAAGACTGGTTGGTTTCCTTTGAAACGTACAACTTCAGGCTTGCTGATACCTTCAGTTAGGCTTTCTGTAAAGAACATTTTGTAGTTCCCATTTGTTGCTACAGATTTCAATTACCCCAATATTGATTGGATCTCCCTCAAGCCTGCTGCCTACCATTGACTTTTGCCTTGGACCCAGGCCTACCTCTTGCCTGTCGCCTGTTTCTTACCTATTGCGGAAGTGGACCCTTGGACCAAGGTGGATTTGGTGCAACCCACAGGGAGGAGCTGGCTGGAGCAGAGGCCCAACAGGAACTTCACCAATACCAGCCCTCATTCCCCTTAGGTTTCACTTATCCAATATTAACTGGATAAGTGAAACATCAGGACATGCTAGAGATGGATGGAATAAATGACAGTTTTATGGAGCAATTGATTCAGGAACTGACACGAGAGAGAGCAATTTTAGATTTAATTCTCAGTTGAGCATCAGATTTGGTGAGAGAGGTAACCGTAGTGGGGCTGCTTGGCAATTGTGTTCATAATATGATCAAATTTGAATTATTGACTGGAAGGAGGACAGTAAGTAAATCCATGGCTCTAGCACTAAACTTTCAAAAGGGAAACTTTGATAAAATGAAAAAAAATAGTTTAAAAAAACTGACAGGTGCAGCTACAAAGGTAAAAAGTGTGCAACAGGCAAGGATATTGTTAAAAAATACCATCCTAGAAGCACTGTCCAGATGTATTCCATGCATTGAGAAAGCTGGAAGGAAGGTCAAATGATTGCCAGCATGGCTAAAAAGTGAAGTGAAAGAGGCTATTTTAGCTGAAAGATCTTCATTCAAAAACTGGAAGAAGGATCCATCAGAAGAAAATAGGATAAAGCATAAGCATTGTTAAGACATTGATAAGACAGGCTAAGAGATAATTTGAAAAGAAGTTGGCCGAAGAGGCAAAAACTCACAATAAAAACTTTTAAAAATATATCCAAAGCAGAAAGTCTGTGAGGGAGCCATTTGGACCATTAGATGATCAAGGGGTTAAAGGGGCACTTAGAGAAGATAAAGCCATTGTGGAAAGATTAAACAAATTCTTTGCTTCAGTGTTTATTGAAGAGGATGTTGGGGAGATACTCATTCCAGAGATGGTTTTCAAGTATGATGATTCAAATGAACTGAACCAAATCACGGTGAACCTGAAAGATGTGGTAAGCCAGATTGACAAACTGAAGAGTAGTAAATCGCCTGGACCAGATGGTATACACCCCAGAGTTCTGAAAGAAGCAGAAAATGAAATTTTAGACCTATTTCAATTAATTTGTAACCTATCATTAAAATCATCTGTTGTACCTGAAGATTGGAAGATGGCCAATGTAACCCTGATATTTAAAAAGGGCTTTGGGGGGGGGGGTGTTCTTGTGATGAACTGTATAGTGAGCGGCCATGCTCTGCTCTTGGTCCTAGGTCTCTGATTTTAATCCTTCATCATTCTGGGATATAATATTCACGTATTTTGCCTCAACTATGTTTAAAGAAGTTGCCTCAAGTTTAAAGAAGTTGCCTGCCATATGGGCTGAGCAGTTTGTGAATACGCTCTGATCTAGTAAAAAAAACACAAGCAGGCAGAGGAGATGAGGTAGAGGAGTGGGCCACGGAGGAGGAAGAATGTCCAGTGCTTGCAACTCCGATGGATGCTAACTCACAGCTCAGGCAGCTTTTGGAAGCATTTTCTGAAAAGCTCAACTCCTCAATTGACAGTGAGCTGACTGTGGTGGTGGATAAGATCACTGATTTTGTCTCCTCTGTACAAAGTAATGCTGTTAAGATCAAAATAATGGAGACCAAAATGGAGGACCTGGCGCTGGTGGCCATGGACAATAGCAGGAAGGTCAAAAAACTGGAATGGCAGTTATCGGCTGCAATTGATAAGTTAGAGGACCTAGAGAATTGTGGACGTCAGCAAAATCTTCGTTTAGTTGGCTTTACAGAGGGGGAAGAAGGGCCCAACCTGACAGCTTTTTTTGAGCAGTAGCTGCCTACTGCCCTGGGCCTTTCTGTGAAGGGTGATCGCATTAAAATTGAGTGGGCGTATCGAGTGCTTGCGCCGCCTCCGGGGCCGGGTGGCCACCCACAAGCTATCATTATTCAGCTGCACCGATTTCAAGATAAAGTCAGGATTCTGAGCAAGGCCCGGGAGAATGGCAAGGTTTAATCCATTTGTACACTGCCATTTTCTTCATGGCATTATCCCCATAAACTTGGACTAACATGTCCTTGATTTCACTTCCACTCTTGCCAAGTTTAACAAGAAATTTAATGTTTGTTCGTTGCTCTAATTCAAGCTCCAACATTTTCGCGATGGCACACAAAAACACACAACAACAACAATGAATGCCACTCAGCAAGACAGCGCCACACGTTGACACGAACACAGCTGTGAGCCACTGATATATCAAGATTATGAAACCTTACCGAGCTGTTTGTACAGTGCTGTCAACGTAAGTGCACAGTGGTAAGTTCTCAAACTTAATTGTCAGACTTTGTATGTCATCATTCACTGCTATACACTCTAATTCTCCCATCCTACTTCTTAGACTTCTGGTATTAGCATACAAACGTTCCAAAGTGTGTACTTTGTTTGTATTAACCTTCTGCTTTTCAATTGACAGGGATAAATTGGAATATTTTAGCTCAGGTGTGTTTTTAGTTACAGGCACTTGAACTACTTTTCTTATTATTGGAACCTCACTGTCTGGATGCCCTAATTCTAATGCTTCATTACTATCCTTTGAAGATACCTCCCTCCGAACCATGTGCTGCTGAATGACTGTCAGTTTTCCCCTTTGATTTAGTTTAAAAGCTGCTGTAACTCTTTTTAAAAGGTTAGAGTCAGCAGCCTGGTTCTACCCTGATTAAGATGGAACCGTCACTTTAGAAAAGACTCCCCCCTTCCCCAAAAGGTTCCCCAGTTCCTAACAAAACTGAATCCCTCTTCCTTGTACCATTGTCTCATCCACGCATTGAGACTCCAGGGGCTCTGCCAGCTCTGGTGTCCTGCGTGTGGAACAGGGAGCATTTCAGAAAATGCTACCCTGGAGGTTCTAGATTTAAGCTTTCTACCTAAGAGCCTAAATTTGGCTTCCAGAACCTTCCTCTCACATTTTCTTATGTCATTGGTGCCCACATGAACCACAACAGCCAGCTCTTCCCCAGCACTGCCTAAAATCCTATCTAGGTGATGCGTCTCGTCTATCCTGCTATTCCTCCTCTCCTCGCCTCTTCAGATTGGACTCCTGGCTTTGACTTCGGATTGGACTCCTGGCTTTGACTTCGGATTGTACCTTGATGCTGCATGACCTCCTCTTGCCCTTGACCACTGCCTGCTCATCGACTTGTTTCAACTCTGCCTGCCCAGACCTCCGCCCCACCCATGACACTGAACAAACTCTGCCTGACTCCGACCACAGCCTGCACCAGTCTCTGCTGCCTGCCCTGACCATTGCTCATACTGACACCGCTTTTCTCTGCGCTGGCCTGTAACACCCTATGCAATAGATCTACGTCTCCTCAGAGGCCCGCGCCTATGTCCAGCCGGCCCTGGCACCCGAGGGCTCAACCTAAGGGGAACGAGGGCTAATACTGGTGAAATTCCTGTTGGGCCTCTTCTCCAGCCAGCACACGGTGGGGGACCTAAAGGGCTCCTTCCTGCGTTTGTGCCAACTCCACTTCAGTCCAAGGGTCCACGCCCGCAACAGGTAAGAGGCAGGCAATAGGCAAGAGGAAGGTTTGGGTCCAAGGCAGAAGTCAATGGCAGATGTCAGGCATGAGGGAGACCCAGGATCAAGGCAGAGGTCAATACTGAATAGACCAAAGAAGGACTGGGATGAAGGGGGACTAGGGACAGAGAAAATTGGACCAGGCAAGATAGCCTGAGCAAGGCGGGACTGGCTGGACAAGGCAAGGCAGACAGGAAACAAAACAGGATCAGGAATCAAAGCAGGATCAGGAACCAACTGTTGCGTCCGTCGCTGCTCGACGCCCTCACTCCGCCCTCTATACCTCTGTGGCAACTCCCTCCGGGTCTGATGGATGTTTGCTGCCACGGTGTCTCCATGCTGTCTTCTTCTGGCGTCCCCGGACCGGCTTGACGCTGCGGATCCGCCATGTTCCTGATGACGTAGGGCGTGCATGTGCTCCCATTGATGTACCAGCAAGGGCACGAACCTCAGGGGCATCCCCCCAGATGACGTCATCCGCTTCCAATATAAAAGGTCTCAGTGTTCGCTAATGAGTTGAGTTAGCAAGGATTGATTGCGGGGATTCATCTGGACCAGCTTCTCTCTACGCTACTCTGCCTCCTCAGACTTACCAGGGGTACCCGTTCCTCGGGGGCCTCGCTCTCTTTTCTTTATTTCAGATTGCAGACAGGAAGCGGTACTCAGTCCTCGAGGGCCCATGTTCCTAAACACTCTGAAGATTCTCTACTGTCTAGAAGCTATCGCAGGTACAGACATTTGTGAGTTACTATTTCAGATTGCAGATAGGAACCGGTACTCGCTCTTCGAGGGCCCATGTTCCTGAATACACTGAAGATTCTCTACTGCCTAGAAGCTATCACAGATACAGACAATTGTGAGTTACCATCGCTCTCTCTGAGTTTTCCCTGGAACCAGGTACTTGCTCCTCGAGGGTCTAACCCTTTCCAGCTACTGAGCTTCCTCAAGACGTTATGTGAGTTATCATCTAAGTACTGGCTATGTATACAGCATACCCTGTCTACTCACTATCTATAGTTTCTCTACAACTCAGCAACCCTGGGATCGTGGTTCCCGTACCTGAGGGACTTCAGCCCTGCTGTGCATATCAGCTCACTACTGCCACCTCTGGTGGTTCTACTAACCTGTCTAATAAAAGAATTATCTGTGTCTGTCTCCATACCCAAGCCTAGCCGGTGGTCCCTCT
Organism: Rhinatrema bivittatum; assembly: GCF_901001135.1. Lineage (NCBI taxonomy): Eukaryota > Metazoa > Chordata > Amphibia > Gymnophiona > Rhinatrematidae > Rhinatrema > Rhinatrema bivittatum. The sequence goes on along the minus strand of NC_042618.1, from coordinate 48,153,922 downwards.
CAGGATATCCTCCTGGGGGCGCTGTCATCTGCCACTGGCCCAAGGATCCACCATTCTACATTCTACTACAGCTGAGTGCCCTCTCCAAGCACTCTGCTGGTAACAGATTGTTATCTACTTCCTCTATAGGAACTGAGCATATCAGATGGCTACTCCTTAGCAGATCCATTACAGATAGCTTTCTCCGCCCACGGAGCATAACAGTTTGCTAACTCCTCCTTCACAGGAGACGTATTCAACAGATTGCTAACTCCTCCCCTCTGGAGGAGCGATTCATAACAGATTGCTACTCCCATCTGCTTGCTCTACCCATCAGCATAGCAGATTTATAACAGATTATAACACCAACTCATACTGCATCCAAGCAGGGAGACCTATTACTGAGGCAATCCTGTGGATTACGGCTTTGTGTTTTATATCCAGCCATGTGATGTCATCACTGAGCGCCAACAACCGGGTTTCCCATCTCAGGGACTTCATACTTTTTGAGCCACTGTACTCTGTGCAACATGCTTTACCTGTCACACCTCAATCTCTTTTCAGAAAAAGTATCATTTAAAAATAGTATGAGCTGTGATTTTCACTGGTTTCAGCATTATGATTTATAATGATAGCTGTGTATTCAGCCTTTTCCATAGCCAAGGCCTAAAGCAAGGTTACTGATTAACAATGAGAACATAGCTAGTTTCATGGCAACTGCAAAATGCCTGTGCTAGGATAGAGTTGCATTGTTATTAGAAATGTTTTAAGTATGGGCAGGTCTGGTGACTCAGTAGCACTGCTGCACACTGACATGTAGAGGACTTTGTTATAGATCCTGAGTCCGGTCCTCTAATCCCCAGGCTGGCTGGGGTTTGGGGATGCTGCAGAGAAAGTGTTCATAGACCATGGGGGATAGGCAGTCCCAGGCATCTTGCAACAGTGACACTTAGTGGCCAAACTTAGGGCACACAACTGCAGTCTTCAATGATCCTAGGGCTGTTGCTGCAATGACGGGGGACAAGTTCAGAAGGGGGCATACAATGGGGGGTGAGGAAACCTGGTTAGTTGTGAATGAAGACCGGTTCTGATTAAGCTGGAAACCCAAGGGAGCAGGAGGAAACCACCAAATCAAAATAATAAAAAACAATCATGCAACACTTTTGTCTTGTACTGAGGTTTGCAGTAAAATGTCTGGAAATGATAGGGATCAATTTTTCAAGATTTTGCATGCAATACAATAGGACTTCAATGATTTCTGCATTGTAGGCAGGATATCTGTTGTTCTACTTTGCAGACTCCGGAAACCTAGTCCTAAATACACTGTGTACTTTGGATCTTCGTGCTGGTTAAGCTGCCCTACAATTTATCAAAAGTTTGCTTCAGTAGGAACTGTATGGTAACTTGGCTGCACATATTGTTTGGGCCTGGAAGCAAATAAACTCTATGATGATGAGTGTAATTTCTGTATATACAGCTCATTGTTTGTTACAAAGGATCAGTGCACAAATGTGATTTCACTTTGAGTTGACACACACATTTATTTTACGACACAGAGACCTCTTGTTACAGAAGACAACACAGAGGTGGTACAATCAACCTACTGGGCTCATATAAATATGATTGACCCACAAGATGTGCCCACATTATAAATCTTTCTTTCACTCTCCTCTTGAGCTGCGTTTACAAAGTCACTGCCTCATGTTTGGAATCTACTTTAGAACCCAGAACGTGAACTGCGTTCCTTAAACTCATCGACAGCAGTGTAACTGGCCAAGTACTCCACATTAGTGCTACACTTCAATCTGCAAATTAAATATTATCCTATTAGTACAGTCTTTTAAGATGGTTGGTGCCCTAACACTTTGATATTTTTTCCACCAACTCTTGGGTGCAATCTTTTTTTTTTGTAACATAATTTTTATTAGAGACAACGAGGGGTACATTAAGTACATCTGAAGGAGCACAAAGAAATACGTTTACAGTTGTACCCTATTATACAAATGTGGCAGTGCAAAGTATAATCAGTCAGTTTCTCATATTTAATCCTCCAAGCCCCCCCCCCCACCGCCCCATCCCCTTTTCCTCTCTCCCCCCTACCCCAGGTATTAGGTTAGGTCCATAAGAACTGCAGACAATCCTATGAGGATCAATCAGAGAGAGTCAATCTTTGGCTAGTGACTTTCAAAAATAAGTTCCTGGATTTTGATGGCAACGCCTGGATATACAAGTTCCACGTCTGTTGAAAGTGTTGTGGTTGTTGAGGTGTAGACCGGGATGCCAGTTCATCCATGATCATCATTTTGTGCAGGCGGTTGCTCTTTTTGTTAAATTTCCTATCACCTATTTCTTTTCGGCTCCCAGGTGTGTACATCCCTGTTTTATTGTAACTGCAACATTTCTAGCTTCGCACTTGTCAACGTTTTATTGTATTCTCTCATTTTATTCACCCCTTGTTAAATGTAAACCGGCATGATGTGATGCCTATCGTGAACGCCGGTATAAAAAAACACTAAATAAATAAAATAAATATACGAGAGTCTGTAAGCCAGTATGCCTTTTGTTGTCTGGGTAGACCTTTGGAGTACAGGTTCTTCTTTTAGCATCTGCCATCTCAGTGTTGCCTGGTTTGTTTAATGACAATGAGGGAACTGTTTCATCTCAGCTGGTTGTTCCACAGTCTTCTCTAGGTTCACATCTGCAGTGAAAGGGAAAGTCCACAAACTGCCATCTTCACTGAAGAAATCCTCTTTCTGCTCTACACATTGGTTTTTGTTCTTGAAGTGATGTAGATCCTGACTGGTTTCTGTTGGTCACTAGGTTTTAGGATTAACCTTGTAAGTGATGAAAGAAAATAAGTCCATGCAAACACAGTTCTAGACCTTATGTTCTTATGTTCTTATGACCTCTAGGATCCTGGTTGTCACGGCCGTGCAGGCTGGTTAAAGGTAATCCCCAGGTCGGAGCAGTATAGGACTCAAGAGCTGGGCAGTGAGGTCTTCTGCCTGACTGGCCACCTCTCCCTTGGGTTGAGCCCACGGGTTCTGGTGGCTGGCAAGACTTCATTGGCAGTGCACTTGAAGAAGGGTTCAAGCAGAGATGAGGCAAATTAAGGTCAGGGCTGGCAGAGTTCAAGGAGAAATGAGGCAGGCTAAAGTCAGGGCAGGCAGAATTCAAGCAACATCAAGGGTCAGGCCGGGTCAGGAACTAGAAGTCAGTCCAATGTGGAGGAAAAGCAAGGCAGGCAGAAGCCAGGACAGACAAGGAGACAGGAACAGGGAAAATAAGCACAGAGCAATGGCAAGGCAAAACTGGAACAGTGTGCAAGGCAAGGCAGGGACCAACAAGGCAAGGCACCAGAGGGACAAAGACAGGAATAAGGCAAAACCGGATCAGGACAAGTAAGACATCAAGGCAAGAACAGTGACAGGGCTAGACAGGTACAAGGCAGGACCAGGCAGGGCAAAACAGAAACAGAATGCAGGGCAAGACAGAGATCAGACAAACAAGGAGAGAAAACAGGCAAGACGGCCACTGGAAGACCTCACAGGAACAGGAGCAAGGATCAGGCAGGTAAAAAGGAATAGGCAGAATAGGAATCTAGGCAAAGCAAGGACAGAATTCAAGGCAATGCATTCAGGTGGCCACAGCAGGGAGTAAAGGAGATTCAATGATGAGGCAAGTGAGTTGTGAGTGAGGCAGCTTTTATGGCATGGCCAGATTGCCTCATGTGCCTTTGAGGGAAGCCTGTGCAGATCAGACTTCAGCCCACTAAGAGTTCCTGCAGGCAGGAGGGCTGACCAGAAGACAGAATCGTTATACTGGATCTATAAAGAAAAAGATTATCACTCAGATAAAAGGGCTATGTTTAAGTGAAAAGCTTTTAAAGCAGAGCAAGCATGCCAAACATTTTAAGGCATTCTGTCTATTTGCATTTGTCATAATCATGTAACTCTAACACAGTTGCTTCAATGGTTCTGTGCATGACTGAGAATCAAAATGGCTTAACCAGACTGGTACCCACTAAGAAAAATTTACTTTCAGGTTACATTTTGGCTGTTGTGCATAGACAATGAGGAATAGCAGAGGCAGTAGAACTTGGGATGGGTCTTGTGTTTTCTCCAGGAAACTTGTGAAACTTTTGTCCCCATTGGAGAGGGGCAGCTGTACTTTGCAGCTTTGCCCATAAATACTGGTGATTTTGTAATTATCAGACTGTGATTGCATGGCTCCTTCCCGCCCCTGACATTTTTCTCATAAAAGGGTGTTTTTGGCAATTAGCTCCTCCAGAGGCCTGAGTTGCAAAGGAATGGGTGATATCTCTCCCCCTTCCAATCTCTGGTGCCTCTGGTATGCCTCCTGATCATGCAGAGCTTATAGACCACCTGTGCCCTCACATCTCTCCACTAGAGCTGCAGTTTCTTTACCTCCCTATACGTCATTCCAATGCTATTTACAGCAGTATGCATTTACTCCATATCCGTTGTTTGGTAGCATTGTCATCAGTGTTCTGAGGATACACTCCATTCAGCTGTAGAAAATATGAGACCAATTCTTCTACCAAGATATACTGAGACAGATATTCAAAAGACAGCTGGCTGAGAAAGTTACCGGCTAAACTAGTATCAATAGTGGACATTATGTTAAATACATTTTTGGAGGGGGTGTCCATATTTTAATTCTATGTATATGTGATTTTATTGTTATTTTATGTTTTTGTTTATTTGTTTATGTACATCACTTTGGAAGATTTTATTGTAAAAACTGGAAAGCAATTCATAGATTTTTATAAATAAAGAAATAAATATACCCAAGTATTTAATAGTTAGCCAGATAAGTTTATTCAGCTAACTTTAGATCTGGTCAATAGCAGGACTAACTTAGGCCTAGATTCATCAAAATGCTATAAATTTCACTTGAATAACACCTGCAATAAGCTATGTAATGAGGAGAGAGAGACAGAGAGACTCTTTATAAGACCTTTTACGATAGTCAACTATAGTACCTTGTTTAGAATCCATCAACTAATACACATGTTCATTTTCACACACATTCTCTAATATCCTCACTTACAAGCATACTCTCTCACATGCTCCCTGACACACAAGCTGACACACACTCATGCTCCCTGACTCGCATATTCTCTCATGCTCACACACAGACTCCCTTAAATATGTTCTCTACTCACACACACACACACACACACACATTATCTCTCACATACAGGCTGACTTAATCATGCTCACATACAGGCTCCATGATTTGTACAATCTTGATCACGCTCTCACACACAGGCTCCCTGACTTGCATGCTCTGCTCATGCTCTCACATACATGCCTTCTAATTTGCAAGCTCTGTCTCACACTCTCTCTCTCTCTCATGCTCTCAAACACAAACAAAGGCTCCCTGACTTACATGTTCTAGATCATGCTCTCTCACACACAAACTCTCTGACTTCCATACTTACAGTCACATAAACAGGTCCCTTACACACAAACTCATTCACTCATGCTCAGGCTCCCTGACTCACAACTTTTCCCACTCTAAATAAGAAAACTTTTTTTTTTCACGTTGGTGGTCAGGAGGGATCCAGAAGAATCGGATGCTGAATCGGATGCTCCCAGGTAGTGTCCATTGGTGTTAGAAAGAAGGGCTGCAAGGCCCCATTGCCTTTTTTTAAAATGTGTTTTTGCCGTGGCCCAAGCCAGGATTGGAGCAGGTTGTAAGGTGGTAGGAGGTTTTCTGGTTGTCAGCAGGAGCAGAAGGAGGGCAGGGATGAGAGAAGGTAGTGAATATTTCTGCAATGATGGTTGGGAATGGAAGGGGTGCTGATGCCGCCCCAGGAGAGCCATGGGAGCAGGCCAATAGTGATACTATCACTACGATAAAAATAAAGTGAGTGCGAAGCCTCAGGGGGAAGGTTCTTGCTGGAGCAGAACAGTTGCTGTGGGGCTTGGTTTTGGTCCCAGCAGTTGCGCAGGCAAGGCTCCACTGCGACCAACACCAAACCACCACCCCCCTCCCCGGCTTGGCCCAATTGGCCCGTGACAGCAGCCTGAGGACCAGGGCAGGAACTTTACTATCGAGGGGAGGGGCAGGAGACGAACAAGTTACTGCAAATTACTCATGAAAGTTTACATAGAAATGCTTCACCTAAATAATACAAAAACAAGAGAGGGTGAAGCAACCACTAAGGCCATTCCAAACACCCCTGGTATCTACTTAGTATAAAGTGCTTGATCTACATGCAAAAGACAGCACTTGAATACAACTTGCTTTGAGCTACAATGAAAAGACATGAGCTAAATATGCTAGATAAATAAATATTGGAGCCATGATGATGTGTTTTGATGTGAAAAAGCTTTTGAAAAAGTCTCCTGGGTCCTGGGTTTTGAATTAGCATGGATTACAAAGAAATATTCTCAGTTGGATTAGATTGCTGTATCAGGCCCCCAGGACACTGGTCCTACCTAATACTTGTTGCTGAGATGGACTGAGTTAGGAGAAACATCTACAAATAGGGAGAAAAAGACGCATGGCACCGAGTCCAGTTCTGAGCTGAAATCCCAGTAGGACACTGCCAGGTCAAAAAAGAAATCATATTCGCTAAGACTTAAATCCTAATACTGACAGAGGAAAAGAAGGAAAAATAAATTGGTATAACAGAAAGTTCATATTATTCTGCTTGGTTGCCACTAAGAAAGCAGCGTTGAATAAGCAGACTGAAAAATGTTTTCCCAAATCTATGGGTTTCCCTTATGATCAGTTTGCTGGAGGTGGAAATACTTGGTATGTTTACAAAAACAGAAAGAAAATGAACAATGTAGTATTGGAATGGGACAGGGGTGTTCATTTGTTTGAAATGAATGTGCTAAATAATGGGATGAGTGAGGCCATTTTGAATTAGTTCCCAAAGGAAACAAACTGAAAAAGGCCTCCCACAAAAACACGCTAAGATTTTGGGGTATTTTCATTTTCATTTACAAAAACCAAATAACAGGGCCTCCCCAAGGCCCTTCAAGCTCCCTCCCGCCTTGCAGAAACAACCCTGGGAGCCGGACCCACCCGGCTAGGCTGAGCTGGGCCCTTCTGATCTGTAGAAATCTAGCCTGGGGCCTGGTGCCAATTTTTTGTGCAAACACCGAAGTGTTGTCACTTTGGCATCAAACTTCAGGGCTGCCAGCACCATTTTTTTCAGGCCAGGAGTGAGTGGCCATCACTTCTGACCTTTGGACTATGCCAGACCCCATGGATAAAGTTAAATGGAAGATAAGGACATCCCCAGCCCTGGAAAATGGAGTAGGGGTTGGAGCAGTCTGGGAAGGCCCCAAGCTGGGCTTGATTCAGCTCAGCCAGGTAGGTCTGATCCCTCGGCTAGATTTTAATGAGCAGGAGTGAGGGGTTCAAGGGGCCTTGGGGTGACCCCAGATGGGCCTGATTTAGCCCAGGAGGATAGGCCTGTGCTCCAAGGCTGTTTTTGCCGGGTGGGAGGAGGTTAGAGGGCCTTTGGGGGAGACCCCTTTTGTTTTCTTTTTATGTATTTATGTATTTATTGTGGCTTTTTAATGGTTATTTCGGTTTAGAAAATGAAACAAACAAACAAAAAATGATTTAACAAACTGAAAAACAAAATAAATTCCCAAAACAAAAAAAATTAAAAAACCCCAAAATTGTATATGTGCACAACCAGCTTTTCCACATCAGAGGCCATTTGCCGCTGTGCCGGGGGATCACCTGCCGGCAGGCTAATGGTGCGTGCAACCTGTGCCTGCCTAGAGGCAGGCGCAACAGGTAAGATAAAGGTCGGGTAGGGGTCTAGGTGAGGGCTAGGGGGTGGGAGGGTTAGGGGGAGAGACTGTATGTGTGCGAGAGAGAGGGAATGTGTGAGAGAATGAACATTTGTGATGTGTGTTTATGACAGAGAGAGGAGAAAGTTTATGCGCCCTGACACACCTCACTAATCCAAGACATTTCAGGGTGACTAGAATCAAAAATTCCCAAGTATGGAGAGCAGAGAATTTATTATTAGTTTTAATTACTATTTTTGCATCTTCTGTTTTGAAATATTTTGTTGGTGTTCGGAAAACATTTTTTAAAATGCGAATTTTTAATAACTGGATGTTATTCTATTCATCAGCTGTTTTGAAATATTTATTCTTTTTATTAGTATGTTTTTACTGTTATGATTGATATTTTATATTTCTTGATGGTATTCGATGCTTTACGAGGACTGATGTTTCTATTTTTCCATTGTTGCACTGCATAGAGATTATGGCTTCTTGTGGTTTCCAGTTTAGTTTTTGTCTGAACATTTTTATTTCTATTTTATGGTCTCTTTATTCTGTATTAGGCGAGGGTATGTCTGTGTTCTGCATGTGTGTAACCAAGATGAAGTATTCTGCTAGCTTGTAGTTTCTGTGTAGGGATCTATAGCAACCTGACTTGTTTGGTTTTCCTAATAGGCAGTGCATTGGTGTCTTAGAGCCTGGTGTAAAATTTGCAGTGTTGCAGGAAATTTCGTTTTTTCCCGTGATTCGTGATTTTTTTTTTCTTGGAATTTTTGTGCACACTAACTATATGCAGGCTTAGTGCACACTAATGGCACTGTAGTGCACAGTAACTACATATTAGTGTGCATTAAGTCCCTTTAGTGCACACTACCTAGTTTTCTACTTCCAGAGTTAGTGCGCCCTAATAGGACTTAGGGTACACTAACTGGTTGTTAGCGCGCACTAACTAAAGTTAATGCGCACTAACAAAAAATGTTACCAATAAATTAAAAAGTATCAATTGGGGCAGTTCATTAGCTAGAGGTATGATTCTGCATTCCCATTGACAGTCTCCTTCTAAAGAGCCAGTAAGGAGATAGCCAATGAGAATGGCTCCCCAATTGAAACATTTTGCAACTTATTAGTAACATTTTTTGTTAATACACCCTAACAACCAGTTAGTGCCCCCTAAGTCCTATTAGGGCGCATTAACTCCAGAAGTTGAAAACTAAGTAGCATGCACTAACGGGACTTAATGCTCACTAACATGTATTTACTGCATACTACAGTGCCATCAGTGCGCACTAACAGATTTTAAATCAGCTCCGCACATAAATCCTGGGGTTTACGCGCGCCGGGCCAATTTTCAAACGGGCCCAGCCATGCACATGAACCCCAGTACGTGATTAAGTGCCGGGGCCTGTAAAGGGGTGGGGAGGGGCAGGACTGGAGGCGGCCGGCACAGCAGCCATTTGCCGCTGTGCTAGGGAAGCTTCTGCTCTGGAAGAGCAGCAACTTAAAAAACAAAAAAAAAAAAAGGAAGGTACATTACATTTAGGGGGTGGGGAGGGAAGGGGAAGGGAGGTTAGGGTAGGTGGTAGGGAAGTTCCTTCCTAATCTGCTCCTTACAAAATCCGGCACACAAGTGTGCACGGCCCTATGATTTTATAACATGTGCGAGCTGGCGCACGCATGTTATAAATTAGGCACGTCCATGTGTGCGTGCCAGGAAGTGCACGCACATGGACGCGTGCGTGCACCTATGAAAATCTACCCCTAAGCCTGCATATAGCCATCCCCACCAGTCTCTCTCTCTCCACCAATCTATCCCCACAGTCCCTCTCTCTCTACCAGTCCACCAGTCCATCCCTGCCAGTCTCACTCCACCAATCCATCCTCATTAGTTTTTCTCTCTCCACCAGTCCATCCTCATCTGTTTCTTGCCCTACACCAGTTCATACCCATCAGTCTTAATTTCACTAGCAGTTCATCCCAACCAGTTTTTTTTTCTCTCCATCCCTTCCTCCACCAGTCCACCCTGGTCAGTTTCTCTCTCTCTCTCTCTCACTCTCTCTCTTCCTTCACCAGTCCATCTCCACCAGTCTCTCTCTCTCTCTCTCTCCCGCCCTCCAATCCCTCACTCCAGCAGTCCGTTTCCCCCAGTCGCTCCAGATCTAGACAGATCCAGCTGTGTAGCTCCTTGTAGTTACACTACGTAAGTTAATGAATATAAGTACATTCTTGCACCTTTACTACTCTGCTTTGCAATTATTATATCAGTAAGCATTATTTAACAAGTTTTATTTATTATGAATGAGTCTGACCTTCATATAATTATTTCTTTGTTATTACATTAATAACTTTTCTATATATGGCATATAACTGCATTTAAAAATTTAAGAGAAGCATGTTGAGGTCCGCAAAAATTTTGGAGATTGAAAAGGGGTCCACGCTCCCAAAACTGCTGGTAACCCCTGAGCTAGACGATGGAATAAACCTTCATGTCTGGACTGCTCTGGCAGGTCTCAAGGAAAGAAAATTAACAGGTAAGATTAAATTCTTCCGTACCATGTATCAACCTTGATGAGAAAGCATGAATAGCAATCTCATTATTACAAATATATTTTTCACTAATATTGCTTTACATTGCTCAGGCTTGGGGAAAACTAGGAGTGAGATAATCAGACAAAGGGAGCAAAAATTCATTTCCCTAGTGCTTTCAAACCAGTTTAATCAAATGAAAATAAAATGAATTAAAGAGTGAGAATGGACCCATGCACCGGATCTTATAACAGAATGTTTACTTATTCAGATATCATCTGGCACAGTGCACTGAGCTACTAATAAAGCAGCCGGCTGCTAAAATATTCAGATCTCCAGATGGTATAAGTTATCTTTCAGGAAGCTCATTATATCACGTCTGGTTTGTAAAAAAAAAAAACAACCCCATAATATATTAAAACAAAATGATATGAGTAATAAATATTTGGGATGTTAACTACTGTACTATTTTCTTTACTATATTCAAGCATTTACAATGGATGTCTGTATTTAGAATATTGGTCCATGGTATTGTCTTCAGATTAAAGTATCATCATCAGAGGTGTGGCCAAAGAATGACCCTTGATAACCCTGACAGCCTAGAAGCTGTGCATACTCAGTGGTCTATCTGTAATGACTTAGGTGCACTCCTAGGAACTCTCATACAATATAGAATTTAAATTTTAATTAATCTGATTCATAGAAACAAGGACTTTATTTCACTTTGCACCTGGTACCGGTTTTGCAATTAAGTGATGATGGTGAACACCTCTACAGTATGTGTTGGGTTTCTCTGCACACTTACTAAGCCTAACCAAATAAAAGCTGGTGTCACTACAATACCCTTCGTAGCCCTTCAAACAAAGCAAAAAGAATATCTCCTTTACTGTGTGCCGTGGAGCAGCGTCCAGGATAATAGCTCTGACAAGCCCATCATTTGTAATACATTTGTCAAATGTTTCATTGTAAAACCTGGCCTGTTCCGATTATGTTATTATTTATCAAAAAGATTTTTGGAAATGTGGGGCAGTCTGTTTAGGGGCGGGCCTTTATTGCATTTTTTTTATAGCTTTCCATGACAATGGAGGCAAACAATTACTGATGAACGAGCTGCAAGTTAATGCAAGTTGTTAAGATGAAATCCAGCATTTACTGCATGGGTTTTAAAAAGTGCCGGTACTTCCTTGCAAAATGCAGGAATGCATGGACAATGCTGAAGACATTGAATATTTTGGTACCAACTCTACTACATTTCTGTGCTAGCCCTAACATTGTTACATGGTTTTCTGTTGTCACTAGGGATGTGAATCGTGTCCTCGATCGTCTTAACGATCGATTTCGGCTGGGATGGGGAACGATCGATTTCGGACCCCCGCTGGACTTTTGGCAAGTCTCGTGGGGGTCAGGAGGCCCCCCACAAGCTGGCCAAAAGTTCCTGGAGGTCCAGCGGGGGTCAGGGAGCGATTTCCCGCCGCGAATCGTTTTCGTACGGAAAATGGCGCCGGCAGGAGATCGACTGCAGGAGGTCGTTCAGCGAGGCGCCGGAACCCTCGCTGAACGACCTCCTGCAGTCGATCTCCTGCCGGCGCCATTTTCCATACGGAAAATGGCGCCGGCCATACGCGTATGGCCGGCGCCATTTTCCGTACGAAAACGATTCGCGGCTGGAAATCGCTCCCTGACCCCCGCTGGACCTCCAGGAACTTTTGGCCAGCTTGTGGGGGGCCTCCTGACCCCCACGAGACTTGCCAAAAGTCCAGCGGGGGTCCGGAAGGACCTCCTGCCGTCCAATCTTTTTCGTCTATGGCCGCCGCCATTTTTCGGCGCCATTTTGGAAAATGGCGCCGGCCGAAGACGACAAGATGCAGGAGCAGGAGCCCGTTCCGGACCGCTGCCGTTCCGGACCGCCGCTGGACCCGCAGGTTATTTAAGTTATTTGGGGGGGGTTCGGGAGGGTGGGGGATTTAATTTAAAGGGTCGGGGGTGGGTTTTAGGGGGTTTTAGTGTGCCGGCTCACGATTCTAACGATTTATAACGATAAATCGTTAGAATCTGTATTGTATTGTGTTCCATAACGGTTTAAGACGATATTAAAATTATCGGACGATAATTTTAATCGTCCTAAAACGATTCACATCCCTAGTTGTCACTTTATCATTAGACATGGATGATCTCAAGACTTATACGCTATCAAAAAACACAGGGAAGATGCACGCCTCTGAGCTCATTTACAGATGGCAGTGATGTTTTCTAATAAATGATCACTTTACAGTAGGTCAATGCTTGAGAAAGCCAAGTTAAGTTGAATTTGATGGACTTAAGTCTTCCTTTGATCTGAAAATTCAGAATTCCTTGTAATGGAATAATGGAAAGGCCAATTAAGAATTTTAGAAAAAGTAAACTTTGATGAAGTTGATGAAATAGATGTTTCTTTACATAGAGGCAGAGAGTCAGTCATTATCTAGCTGAGAAATTTAGCTGGATAAACATATCTAGCTAACCTAACCGGGATATTCAGTGGCATGGTTATGCCGCACATTACTTTAGAAAAGCTCAATATCAGGTCTAACTTATCCAGCTAATCTAGGAGGTATAAAGCACGAAAAACAGCATTTATCACAAAATATAACTATATCGCAACAATGTCACATGATATTTGCCATATTGCTTGATATTTTGGGCCAAAACATGTCCCTATTACAATGAGCTGATTTGCATTCATACATTTTGCAAATGCATGTGAAGGAGCTAATGGATAGGTAATCCTATGCAAATAAAATAACGTACCTGGCCCAAGTGGCGATATTTTCCAAACAGTTAGCCACAAATGAAAAACTGTAGCATCAAGATATGAATGCACACCCTGATGCTCTGGGGCTACTATTTAAAGGGCCATGCTCCCCCCGCCGCCCCCTCCCCCATTCAAAGTGAAAAATCCCCTCAGGGATCTTGGGAGACCCCTGCTTAAGCCCCACTCTTTGTTGAGGTGGCCTACAGCAAAAAATAAAAAATAAAAATTATGGCAATGTCACATTGTGACTTGCTGACACCTACCCAAACCCCTCCCCTTTGAAAGAACAAATCTGCTCTGAGGTTCTACCCCCTCCCCCAGCATCCCAAGACCTCCTGTTCCCCCATAAAGAACACCTAGTCCCTGAAGTCTAGTGCCCCCCCCAATCTCCCCCTTCCATTAATCCCTGTAGAATCTCGCCCCTTCAGACCCCCCTCATGCCATAACGTGAAGTTCCTGTGGGTTCAGTGATGGCCTGGAGCAACCCCATAGGTCCTAACCTGTCAACGTCGTATTTCAAAATAGCGCCAACCAGCCTTTGGCCCTATAGGGGGCCTGTTGGTGCCATTTTGAAAAATGGCATCAAGTGCTCTGGAGGTACGGAACACTCTGGGCCAACCGTAGATTACCAGGCACTTCAAGATAAGATATTGGGGGGGGGGGGGGGGCTATGATGGAGGGATCCACTGTAGACCACCAAGGATTTATTTCATAGAAGGGAGGGTAGGTGTGGGGGTGCTACTAGACCAGGGATTAGGTGATCTCTATGGAGGGTTTGGGTGATTTAGTACCATGGAGAGATGGGGTTCTTTCAAAGGGGAGAGGCCTGGGTAAGGAGTAGGGCATCGCTATCATTTTTTTTTTTTTTTTACTGTGGACCATCTCAGGGGAGAGGATTTTGTTAACTGCTGGGGGGGGGGAGTCATTTTGGGCTACTGCAGGCCTTTTAAGATGATGGTTTCCCAGTGCAAATGCCACAATCATATGTTTTTCACAGGTTACCTGCAACATTTTTTTCTCGTGGAGTTTTTCCTCGAGTAAAAATGTTGCAGAGAACCCTCTGTGATATTTTCTTGTGGGAGTGGCTAACGTCGTGGGAACACTCTCCCATGATATTTTGCCCTTCCCTTGTTAAAATATTGCCGTTAGTAAATAGATCTCTTAGCTGGATAAGGCTGAATATTGGCACTATTATTGCCCCAGAGCACTCCTGTTCTGCTCGCTACCTAGCCTGATAACTATTTAGCCAGATAAATAGTTATGGGACTAAGTGGCGGATGCTCAAAACAGCTAAATAGTCAGACAATACCACTTAGCTGGCTAAGTTCAAAACTGTCCTGCCAAGTGGCGCTGAATATCACACTCAGTCTTTTTTTTTTTTTCTCTAGCAATCCCCCAGGAAACCTCTCAACAGATTTATTATTGCTTGGTTCTCTTATTGCCTTCATCAGCTTGTTCCAGATTTCTACATCCCTTTTGTTTAAAATAATTTTCTCTTACTTGTTAATGCTTTTCTTAGCTTTAGTCCACGGCCTCCCATTAAACAATATTCCGGAATCTACCTACCACTGTCCCATTAGACTCTGCATTTTGTAAATCAGTTGTTCCAGCCTGGAGATAAAAGTTGTCGTTTCCAGATCAGGGACTCAAGGAGGCTTGAATGCAGTGACCAGAAATATTGACGAAGAGGAAATGGTTCTAACCCTTCATGCATGTGCGCTGTTCAATCAGAGTCTATTTTCTGATATTTGGAAGGCAATTTATCCACTGATTTAGTCAGGTAGAAGAGTTGGCTGCATTCCACCCACCCTTAATGCAGCTAAAGATGCTTGCGGAGTTCTACATTTTGCTGTATTAGGAGGCGGCGTTCCCAGAGGCGTGTCTAGGTTGAGGGAGGACCGAAACCTGGTTCAAACCCTGTGACACCCCCCTTATTAACCAACTTCCTTCTGAAACCTATGACATTTTTTCCATCCCCCGCAAAAAGAAAAGAGGAGGGGGCCTACTCCTCATAGCTAAAAAAGAATTCAAGCTTACCTCACAAAACTGCAATATTCCCAATCAATACGAAGTAGGCCTTTTCAAATCGCAATCTCTACAAATCTGCCTTATCTATACCCCCCCTGGCCTTCTAGAAAAAGACCCCTCCCCCCTCATTGAATTCCTCACCATTTCCCTCTCTCCCGACATCCCCACGATACTCCTCGGCAATTTTAACCTCCATGTTGATTCCGTTCCACAATCCCCACCATGCGAAACCTTCATCTCCTCCTTAGACGCAATGGGCTTCACCCAACTTATCCACTCCCCAACCCATAAAGCCGGTCACACCCTCGACCTTATTTTCACCAACTCGCTCATCAACGTCATCCACTCCCCCACATGCCTCCCCGTCCCCTGGTCCGACCACTCCATCATCAACACAACCCTCTCTCTACAAACCCCATCTACACCCTCTCCCTCTCAGCCTAAATCCTTCCAATTTCGTAAAACCTGTCCCCTAGAAACCCTTGCCACGGCTTGCTCCAACATCCCAAATTACATTAACTTGGAGACAGCAGATAGTGCCATATCCTCCTGGACCGAAACTACCCAAGAAATCGCTAACAAATTATGCCCAGTCATACGAAAAACAATCACACAACCCAAATCATCCAAAAAACCCTGGTACACCCAGACACTTAAAACCCAAAAAACCAAGCTTAGAGCAGCAGAAAGACTATGGCGCAAACATCCCACTCCTGCCTCAAAAACCATCTATTACCAACTCATGCATGCATACAGAAATGCCATTCAAACAACAAAAAAAGAATACTATGCCAAAAAAATTCACCACCTCCAATTCAACCCAAAGGCCCTATTTACCTTAGTCTCAAATCTCACTAAACCCAGCATGTCTACCCCCCAAGTCCCCTCCTCATAGACACGATGCAATGAAATTGCCCTCTTCTTTAAGAACAAAATATCAAATATCACCGCCAAGTTTAACCCTAACACCAAAAATTCCTCTAACACCAACAGTATAACCCCCCCCCACCCCACACACTCTCACCCCTCTCTCCTCATTTGATCCCTCCTCTACCCTAGAAATAGAAAACATTTTAAAAAAGATGAGACCCTCTTCCCACCCCTCAGAAACTATCCCCACTAAATTACTTCTCGCTATTCCTAAAACAATAGCCTCTTCACTCTCCAAAATCGTGAACTCTTCCCTGGAACACGGCCTTGTCCCTATCCCCCTGAAACAAGCCGTGGTCAAACCCATTCTAAAAAAACCCTCCCTCGATCCCTCCAACCTATCTAACCTCCGTCCCATTTCCAACCTCCCCTTCCTCTCCAAAATCATGGAGAAACTAGTTAACTCCCGTCTCTCTGAACACCTAGAACAAGCCAACATACTCCTTCCAACACAATATGGTTTCCGAAAACACCTCAGTACAGAATCCCTTCTCCTCTCCCTCACAGACACTATCATCAAAGGTATGGATGCTGGTAACTCCTACCTTATCGCCATGCTAGACATATCCGCCGCCTTCGATACCGTAAATCATAACATCCTCATCAACACTCTCATCAGCATAGGAATCACAGGTACCGCCCTTTCATGGATAAAGTCCTTCCTCCAAAACCGAACTTACACAGTCCTCACCGACAATTTTACATCCCCTCCTGTTAATCTCGACTGTGGCGTCCCCCAAGGATCCTCCCTTTCTTCCACCCTATTTAACATCTACATGCTCCCCCTCACAAACCTCCTCTCCAACCTGGGTATTACACACTTCATCTACGCTGATGATGTGCAAATCCTCATACCCTTCACAAATTCTGTACTCACTGCTCTCCAAAAATGGAACACTATCCTCACCTCCATAAACCAACTCCTCACTGACATGCACCTAGCCCTTAATCCGCAAAAAACAGAACTCCTCCTCATCTCCTCAAAACATGCATCCATACTCTCTCCCTCCACCCTCCACCCCCCCCAATTTTCTCTCAGACACAAGAAACCTGGGGGTTATTCTCGATAACCAACTAACCTTCAAACCATACATCAAAATTATCCTTAGCAGCTGTTACTTCAAACTACAAACCCTCAAAAAACTCAAACCCCTTCTCTACTTCTCTGATTTCCGCACAGTACTTCAATCCATAATCTTCTCAAAAAATTGATTACTGTAATGCGCTCCTACTTGGTCTCCCTGCTACCCACATAAAACCTCTACAACTCCTCCAAAACGCTACTGCACGCATCCTAACCAATGCCAATAAAAAAGACCATATTACTCCCACCCTCGTTAATCTTCATTGGCTTCCCATTCACTCACGAATTATTTACAAGACCCTTACCCTCATCCACAAAAGTATTGCTAACGAACATTTCAATTGGCTAAACCCACCTTTCCTCCCTCGTATCTCCACGAGACCCACCCGCTCCTCTCTCCTTGGAACCCTTATTCCCCCTTCCATAAAATCCACAAGACTCATCTCCACCACCAATAGGGCCCTCTCTCTCGCAGGCCCTTCCCTCTGGAACTCCATGCCTCCTGACCTACGCACCGAAACCTCCACACCCACTTTCAAAAAGAAACTCAAAACCTGGCTCTTCCTCCAAGCATACCCGCAATCATCTTCATCCCTTACTAACACCCTAACCCGACCACCACCCCTCACCAACACTCCCCCTCAGGACCTACACCTGACACCCACCCCCTCCAAGAAGCTTCAAACCTAAACAAAAACAAAAACTTTGTATATAACCTATGTACATATTAATTGTTCCTCGAACCCCTGTACATATCTTTTCCCTATGTTCTTCCATTTTCACCCTTCCCCCTCCCCCCTCCCTTTGTCTCGTATATCCCTACCCTTCCCTTCCCTACTTATTTATCTAGTTAATTGCCATGTTACTGCATTTATGTTACAAACCGTTCCTTGTAAAGGCTTTGCCTATATATTATTTGTTATAAGTTATCTGTAAACCGGCACGATGTGCAAACGGTTGTCGGTATATAAAATCAAATAAATAAATACATAAATAAAATAAGGCATGTGGATTGCATTTTTGCAAATTTACGTGTGTTATTTTTTTCCCTGAACAAGAAAAACAAAAGCATCTGCGGAAAAAGCAGCTGGAAAGATTATGTTGGGGGAAAAAAGTATTCACAAGCTTCAGAGCAATCTGGGTAGTGTGACAGTTGCTCCCTAGACTGCCAAAGACAGAATAGCGTACGGACTTTCTAACCACGTGGAGGAAGGGCAACTTTCAGCCGGATAAATTGAAGACTACCCTCTCCATGCTTTACCTCTCCTCGCTGGTAATGAAGAAAGTCAAAAGTGTTAGTGGATGCTCATTTTGTTAATGCTTCACATACCCCCTTGATGACATGACCTGTAAGGGGGGTGTTTGGTAATGTAGCTTTTTCTCAGCATGCATAGGCAAGTGAAGTGCTTTCCTTGCCACGGAAAGCAAGCGAAAGAAAGTATGTCAGGCAGGCCCCTCTGCTAAGACTTCCTCCAGCTCAGAGGAACCCACAGAAGCTCACAGGAGAATAAATGCCTGGTGTTGCATCTGAATTTATCAAGGAAACAGAATTTAAGGGAGGATCATAGCCACAGTGTGTTTAGGCTATTTGCCAATGCCAGCTGGTAGGAAAGTCAAATTTTTCACTAAATTCCTTTCGTACTATTCTATGAAGCCGTTCATCATATCTCTGTTTGTATATTGCTGTTAAAAGCTTTCTTCCTGCACTCCAAATTGTCCTGTGATAGAAATAACATTATTCTGATTTTTGCACACTGTAAGAATTAGCCAGCTCCAGCCAGCAGTTCTGCCTACTCCTAGTAAAAAGTACAGGAAGTAGGAGGCTGAGGAAAACATGTGAATTGTGAAAAAATGTCCCCTTCGGATCTTGAAAGAGGACTTAAGAAAAATTTAAAACAGGAGCTCCAGATGCAGACACACCTGATTCCTGAGAACACGGTGGATGGTCAGTCAAGAATCCTCCCACTCCCTCTCAGCTCCTCCTCAATCACTTACCAGCTAGGAGTTTCAACAGCACCCAACTGATGTCTCAGTGTCTGAGGAGGGGGATATCCCAGATCACTGCTCAGTATTTTCTTTGAATTTGTATAATTCTAGATCTGTGGTCCAGCTCTCGTTCTGACCCAGAAGTGCGAGCTTAAAAGACCAAGGGGATGAATGCATCCATTTATTTGGGCCCGGCAGTTCCCTCCTGCTCCTTCAGGGATTCTGCTTCACTTGGAACCAATGTCTGTTGAAGCATGGCGCTATGAGCATGGCCAGATTTCCCAGTGGCAGGGCTGGTGCAATAATATTTGGCACCCGAGGCAAACCTTCAGTCATGCAACCTTGCTTCTCCATCTTACCTACTGGCAGTAGTGGCTCCAGCACAGCCCTCCCTTCTTTTGCAGTATTGACGCAGGCACAGCACCCCTCTGGGCCCCAAACTGGCTGGATTTTGCTGCCCCCAAAATGTTGGCGCCCTAATGACCACCTACTTTGCTTAGTGGAAGCACCAACCCGGCCTATTAGGTACATGAAGCATTTGTCTCGGGGATGCCTGCACCGTGCAGGGCACAATGATCTCTCCCTCTTCCTCCCGCCAGCAGGAGGAAAGGAAAGCTTCTCGTCTGCATCGGTTTCCTCCTCTTCTGGCTTCAGTCTGAATCCCGCAGAGGCCTGGAGTCTCACAGGATCCACTTTGCCCTGCGCATTCAGAATTCAGACTGAAGCCAGAGGAGGCGGTGGCAGATGCAGGTTAGAAATGTTCCTCCACCCTCCATCAGCAGGAGGGAGAAGGAAAGGATCACATTGGATGGGTGGGAGGGAAAGAAGGTGCTGACGATCCTGTCCTAGGGGTGTGTAAGTCTAGCCCTGGCCATGAGTCTTCATTCGAAGCAACCTGGGGGAAGGGGGTCCCCATGTCATATCCCTCCCTACTCTCCCTCAACATCTCAATGATGGTCTTTAAGCAAGGGCCACAAAATTCAAAACTCTCTAGAACCCAACTAACATGAACTCTGAGTCCGGTCATTAATATTGCTGATGAGCAATGACTCCCTCCACCAGGGGATATGGATGCTGCAGCCCCAGCTGGCCCAGGGAGCAGAGTCATGGCCTACAATGAAACCGAGTCTCTCCACAAGACAGTGCACGGCACTGCCAGTGAGCCACCAGGCCAGCATTTTGGGACTGGAAAAAAGGGAGAAGCAAATAGCTGTTTGGGTTGCCAGCAAATAAAACCGTTTGCTATTCCTTTGTCCAGTGGCTCCAGAGCTACATACTGCTATATGGTGGACCTGATTTGGATTCCCAGGTCAGGCCCCACGTTTTCTGAGGTGGCAAGGTCTGAGGATTCTGCAGAGGTAGTTACTTAGTGGGGGATGATGTCTTAGCCATCACTTAATAGTGACACCTACTGGCCAGACTCAGGGCATATGCATATTGGGTTCAAGAGGAGGCTACAGTCTGTGGCCCCTGGCCAAGGCTTATTTCTGCACAAGGTGATGATGGTGGTGGTGGTGGTGGTGGTGGGGGGCGGTTATAAAATAGGGGAAAACCCATGTAGTTTCAAATGAATACCTATGGTGCTGTATCCAATTAGAGGCCAATTCTGATTGACTTAGAAGCCCAGAAGGAGCAGATAGAGCCCTCCCTCCCCCCCTCCAAAAAAAAAAAACAAAATTGCTATTCAAAACTAGAAGAGGGGCTTGCTGTAGGATTTAGAACCTATCCAAGGTGCAGCATTTGCATGAGCTAGTGGACGTGCAGAGATTTATCTTAGAATTTTGTAAACTGTGCAGTGGGAGCTGCACAGTTTTACAAAATACTGTATAGTTCTGCTCCAAAAGCTCCCATCTAACAATACACCCTTTTGAGCAGAGGGTGGGCAAGTCCAATCCTCGAAGGCCGAAAAACCAGTTGGTTTTCAGGATATCCCAAATGAATATGCATATGAGAGATTTGCATGCGTACTGCCTCAATTGTATGCAGATCTATTTCATGCATATTCATTAGGGATATCCTGAAAATCTGACCTGTTTGTGGCCCTCGAGGACTGGAGTTGCCCATCCCTGCTTTTGAGGCTACTTTTAAATCTTAAGCCTGTTGGTCTGCCTTCAGCCTCATTAACTAATTTTAACAATTGTCTGTTTACCTGTATATTTGTCTTGATTAGATTGTAAGATCTATTGAGCAGGGAATGTCTCTTGTGTATTGATTGTACAGTGCTGTGTACATCAAATAGTGCTACAGAAATGTTAGGTGGTAGTAGTAAATGTTTATGTGAATGTTTCAGGGTGCATTAATATTTCCAATGCAAGGAAGCATTTACTTTCTCTACCTATTGTATAAACATATGTGTGTATATTTTAGGCACAAAATACATAACATGTGGGTGACATCATCCAATGGTGCTAAATAGGTGCATCTCTAGAGTTCAGTAAAGTTTTTTACTGAGCCTGCCTGGGAGTTCCTGTGCATGCTACCTTGTGTGCCCCTCAGTCTTTTTTTTTTTTTGTTTTATCTTCCGCACGGATGTATATCTTCTCTCTTTCTACTTGAAATTTTGCTGTTTTCTGTCTTTGCAGTTTTTTCAACTTCTACTCATTTTCAAGTTGCCTTGGTAGCCCCTCATCAGTGCTTTTCTGTGCCATACAGAAAGAAAATAAAGATTGAAATATCCTGCCCTAAGATGACCACTCTCAATGGTTTCAAGGGCTGTGTTTATGGTCACAAGTTGTCCATCACCAATGGCCATGATATCTGTTACAAATGCCTGGGACCGAATCATGACTCAGCCAATTGCTATGATTGTGGTTAGATGTCACCTAGATCCCAATGGAAAAGGACTTGGGAGATGGAGGAGATCTGTAGGTTGGTACTGAGTCAGAGCAACTCTTCTTTTTGGAGTGGGGCCTCCTTGAGCTCCTTCCATGCCAAGTAAAGCAGGAGCTTTTTAGGCAGGGGACCCCTTTGTGGCGTTAGGGTCTGGATCCATTGCAGTTCAGGGATCGAGCAAGACACAGAAGTGTTGAGGGCAGGAGCCAGTGCACTCCCAGGCTGTTTCCTGCTCTATGTAGGGCTTGTTGGCACAGAAGAAGTGCCATTCAGTTCATTTGGAGCCAGCTGTGACCTTAGCACCACTGAAGCAGTGAGCACTGAAGCATGTGCCAGTGATGCACTGAGCCTCAGTGATTTTAGTGTACTAGCTTCTGGCACCATCAATGAATCAGCCCTCGACACCAGTGCAATACCAACCTTTGGCAGCATCGGTGCACTGGTACCCAGCATCATCAATGCACCGGTCTGACACACTGGTCCCCAGTGCTATCAATGCACTTGGTGCAAGAGCAAGCACAGTCAGCTCTACTACATCAAGCCCCAGGGGGATCTGAAGGAGATTTCTTACAGTTGCCGCCTCCTTGCTGTCACCTCTTTCTCCATTTCTTCTCCTTTTTCTGGATTCCAGACCTGTCTGAGGCACTCTTCAGGGGTCCCTCCCATTATGTTTGTAGAATCCAGATCCTATCTGCTCAAATTTACCTTTGGTTTCTATGTGATCCTCAGCACCTTCATCCCAGAAGGGGCCATCCAAAGGTCTGGATCATGCTTCTCAGGAAGATGACCCTAAACTAGTGTCAGAGGAAGATGTCTCTTCTCCAACTCTGGGCCAAAGGACATAGCAGTCTATGAACCAGGTAGCAAAATTGGTGAAGATTTTCTTTACATTATTGGAAGCCAGTGACAAGGAAGGCCTCCTTCAGTTTCTCCTCTCAAGTATGTTGGATTTGTTTCTTCAAGGAAAAATCCCTCTTGAGCTCCCATCAGAAGTCCCAGCAATGGAGACTAGCCTGCCTTAATCAGACAGACCATCCACCATCACTGTGGACGAGTCTAAATAGCATGCATGAGATGGAGCATGGGAGACCACTGACTGTAATATGCCCCAGAATATTACCCTCTTTGGTGGCTGCACACCATCATCTTCATTAGGATCATGGTTTACTGCCCTTCCGCCACTCATTTCTGAAGAGGGAGCTCTTAAAATCCCTTACCTGACCTGCCGGAGGTCAGGTAAGGGAGCATGAGAGGTCTTCCATCAGAAGACCTCTCATGCTCCATACTCCTGGACAAGCTGGGTAATGTGATCAGAGTCAATATCCATAGGGACAAGGATCTCTGCACAGAGGTCTTTGGACTACTTATTCTGGAAACCTCTTTTGACCAGCAGCGATCCTGATCCATCAAATCCTGTGGGATTTGAAAATGTGCATGTGGGAAAATCTTGTCTCCTGTCTCCCAGTAGCCAGAAAATGAGACCTTAAATAGAGTCCAATAAGTTCCTGGGTTTGGCACAATCCAATTGCCACACCAGTCTGTGATGATAGTGTCAGCTTTAAAATGGGCTAAGAAGACCTTTTCCTTCCCCCTCCCTGCCCCTCCCAGGCAAGGACCCTATGTGTTTGGACAATTTTGGGAAGAAAGTCTTCCAGAGTTTGATGCTCAACATCGGCATTTCAGCTCATCAATATTTTATGGTGCAATATTTACACAACTCCATCGACAAGCTACAGCCTCTAGTAGAGTCTCTGAATAGGGACTAGGAGGGCTATGAGTAGGCCCTTCTGGATGCAGAAGAATGTGAATGCCATCTCATCCAGTCATTGTACAAGTTCTTCAACAATGCAGCAAGATTCTCTTCAGTAGCAATTGGGGAATGCCAGATACCTGGTTGAGAACCAGAAGCCTGCGCAAGGATGTTCATGACAAGTTAACTGATGTCCCGTGTTTTGTCGACAATATATTCAAGAATATGCTCAAAGAAACCATGACCAAGATTAAGGAGCAGCATGTGGCCATTCTGTTTTTATTGGCAGGAGCCAAACAGTCTTCTTCTTTTAGATGTCCTTACTTCAGTTTTAAGTACTCCTTTCAGAAACATCCCTTCTGGCATGCAAATGATCAGATGAGAAATGTCAGCCTATGATGCCACAACATCCCAGCCCAAATACACAACCCTCAGGCTTTGACCCCTCTGGTAGGTGGGAAAATGTTCTTCGAAGAGTGGTTAGGTTCTTAAAATTATGGAATCTGGTTACTGGAGAATCTGCTTCTCCAGTCCCCAAGTGCTGCATGAGCAATTAGCCTTCAACCTGGATCGATCTGATTGACCCAGCTCTGTCTTGAGGTGGAGTCACTTCTCAGTAGTGGTACAGCCTGTCCTTCCCAAAGACAAAGGGTTCTATTCCCACTATTTCCTTATCCCCAAGAAGTCATGGGGATTGAGACATATCCTGGATTTACAAACATTGAACAAGTTCTTGTTACAGAAGAAGTTCAAAATGAATGCCCTCCATGCCATCCTACCCTTCATCCAAGTGGGAGACTGGATGTGTGTCCTGGATCTGAAAGTTGCATATGCTTACATATCCATCTATCCATCTCATTGGAAATACCTCAGATTCTTGGTAGATTCTTTTCATTACCAATACAAGGTTCTCACCTTCGGGCTCTCTGTGGCCGCAAGGGTCTTCAACAAATACCTAGCAGTAGCAAAAACACACATTTGCTGTTGGGAAATTTGTATTTTTCCTTACTTGGATGGCTGGCTGGTAATGAGACCTTCTCAAGCAGGGGTAAGGGACTCCTAGCAGAGGATAATCCAGCTCCTAAGTTTCATAGTCAGGTTTGCCAAGTCAAACTTCTACACTACCTATAGAATCAAGTTCATTGGGGCTTGAATAAATTCATGTGAAGGCATTTCTCTCATCATATCAGGTGCTTTATCTTCAAGCAGTGGCCCAGAACCTGCTATAGTAAGATCAGATCTTGACACAAGCAATCCTAGTTGTCATCGGACACATGGCAGCAATGGTATACTTGGTCCTCTTGTTTCAACATGAGAGTTCTCCAAAGGGACCTTCACACTCAGCGGGAACAGTTCTGTCAGCCCTTGTTGCATCCCATAAGGGTAACCACAGAGATGAGAATTTATTTATTTATTTTAACATTTTTATATACCGATAGCCGTTTACACTTCATACCGGTTTACAAGGAACAAAGTGGAATGGCCACAGAAGGGCGTATCCTTTACATAAAACATCTCTATTTCATGGGAAGATCCATAGGTCCTGGGGATAGGTGTTTCACGTTATACCTCATCAGGTAACATCAATGTGCACAGCATGGGGCACACACACAGCTCCTTCCTAACTCAGGAGATCTGGTCAGCAATGCAACTTATTTTTTTTTTTTATTTCTAAGATTTTCAACAATACAATCAAGAATACCTTGATAAACATATATCGCCGTTCAGAAATAGCTATTCATATAGAATTACCAATAAGATACATTTCAAAACCATATTTAAATTCCAAGTCCTCTAAACAGGGGGAATTCCAACAGGAAACATTTTAAAGGCATATCCTTCACACTAAGTTCATTAAGAAATAACAGATGATCATACTAGGGTTGCCTATTTCCATCTCTTAGAGCTATTTCCATCTCTTAGAGCTATTTGGAGAGATATGATATGATAGGATATGATAGGACAAGTTACAGTTTACGATATGTTGTTATAATTCATTTCATAATTTTTATGCCTTCTTTGTTCTATGTAACGCTCCTAAGCGAATTTTGTTGTTATTATGTAAACCGGTGTGATTTGTATTCTTACAGGAACTTCGGTATAGAAAAATAAAAAATAAATAAAATAAATAAATAAATATTTCTACTTATATTACTGAGGAGTTACAGCTCCGAAATGTTGTTCAATATGCTTATCTGTGATAAACTTTATCAGGTGTGACGGCTGAAAAAAACAATACTTTACAGTCTGGTATGTGATACAACATTTGCATGGAAATTTTAATTTAAACAGTGCTCCCATTTGGAGAAGTTTAGGTGTTAGATTAAGAAATTCTTTCCTTCTCCTTTGGGTGTCTATAGTGACAACAGGAAGCATTCTAACATTCAACAATACAACTTATTTTTCAGATCAAACTCTACACATGATATGCCAGCTGGGGAAAGCCAGAACAAGCCTGAAGAGGTGATCAGACCCCTACTATGAAGGTGCTTAAATGACTATTGAATAGATAAGTTGGAGATTTAGGTAGGGGATTTGCATGTGACAGGCCCCCTGATTACTGTTATTAACTTACAGTGAAATATCACTTCAAAAACAAATAATGACAAAGTCCTAAGTTAAAGAACTTTTACTGAAAAAGTCTTAAATTGCAGAATTCTGAGTGAAAGAGGGATTTGTGAGAAAATTGTAC
Organism: Rhinatrema bivittatum; assembly: GCF_901001135.1. NCBI lineage: Eukaryota > Metazoa > Chordata > Amphibia > Gymnophiona > Rhinatrematidae > Rhinatrema > Rhinatrema bivittatum. Next base: position 48,127,540 of record NC_042618.1, on the reverse strand, counting down.
TAAAAACAGACCTATCAAACTAATTCTCAACCTGAATGATAAGGGGAGTCAAAACCCTTCGGTACGTATTCCTTAGATCAGAGAGAAAAAAGGTAAAGTTGGATGAAAGAACGTATTGTCTTTCTATAATCCTGCCTGGGTCTTGGCGTTTTGGCTGAGAGAGGATGATCCCTCCAGGCTGGGTAACAGTGAATGACTGGCCATGAGCTTAGCTGAGTTGGAATCACTAAAAGCTAGAAATACTAAGATCTGAATTACTGACTAATGAGCAAGCTATGAGCCTAGTGGGACTGTAAACCTGAGCAAAGAAAAATCCTCTCACTATAGAAGAAAAACCTTAGGACAGCAGCAGTGCACAGGTGACTTGTGTGTTGCCCCAGAAGAGTGTGAACCCCATCAGTAGATCAGAAGGTGATGTCAGATCTCCCAGGAGGATACAGACCCCAGTGGCAGATTGGGAGATATTGTTAGGTCCCCCAGGGGGACATGGACTCCAGCAGCAGGTCAAGAGGTGACATCAGATCCCCCAGGAGGCATGGAGCCTCAACAACAGATTGGGAGATGATGTCGGGTACCTCAGGGAGACAAGGACCCCAGCAGCTGATCTGGAGGTGGTTAGGTCCCCAAGGAGGGTGCATACCTCAGTGGTGGATGAGGAGGTGGCCCAAGAGGGTGCAGACACCAGCAGCAGATCAGGAGAAGATGTTGTGTCCCTCAGGGTGACAGGGATTTCAGAGTCAGATCCCCAGGAGGGTGTTGGCTTAGTAGCAAATCAGGAAGCAGTATTGGGTCTCTTAGGAGGGTATGGACCCCAGAAGCAGATCTAAAGGCTAAATCTGATCCCACAGGAGGGAACAAACCCCAGCAATTGATCAAGAGGTGGAGTTGGGTCCCCAAGAGGGTGCAGACCTGAGTAGTGGATCGTAAAGTAAACGTGGCCCCCCTGGAGGGCACAGACCAAGTGGAGGAGCAGGAGATAGAGTCAGGAGGGTGTGAAGCTGTCAATGGAGCAGAAATGAAACAGTGCAAGAGCAGTTAAGACACAACACATCCCCCCATGGCCAAGCATACCCACTGACCCAGTTGCATATTTTCACATAGCTGAGACTTGGGAAAAAGGAAGAAGATAATGGTACCTGATTAAATGAGAATACAAGAAGTTCCTCCTATTATATATGGTGGTATTCTGTGGCGAACAACACCCCCAAATAGCTAAATGTTAAATGTTCTTGCTATCATCTAGAAAGATACAGTTGATGCCATCTCGCAGGCGAGCCTACAAGGCCTGTGCCGACAGCTGGAGAACGCAGGTTGATATAGGCCAGGCTAAGGCTTCACCTGAACTAGCCGCCTCTCTCTTGGGTTCCAGCAGCCGGCAGACTTAGAAGATTCAGGGAGCTATGCAGGGTCCAGAGGAAGTCCAAATGTTGGGACTGGGGGGACTGGTGGGACTGGTGGCAGACAAGACATGGTCCAAGTTGAAGGCTAGGGTCAGGTCCAGGCAGCAGATAAGGGGTATGTCTGAGTCCAAGGCTGAGGTCAGAACCAAAGAGACTGACCAAGACAGACAAGACAGGTCAAGACCAAAAGACAAGGCACGGCAAGACTCCAAAGACAAGGGTAAGATGACAAACAAGATGAGAAGACAGGGACAGGTCAATTCTCGAAGGCAGTTTGGACAATGCAAGGCTGGATGAGATGAGACTGGGAGGAATGTTGGACGAATCGAGGCTGGAAAGCAGGCTGGAAGGTGGGCTGGATGAGGCAAGGCTGGAAGACAGGTTGGCGAGGAAAAACTGGAAGTCAAGCTGGAAGACAGGCTTGAATGAGGCAAGGCTAGAAGGCAGGCTGGATAAGGCAGGGCTGGACAAGGCAAGACTGGACAAGGCAAGGCTGGACGAGTCAAAGACAAGGCAAGGCTGGAAGGCAGGCTGGATGATGCAAGGCTGAAAGACAGGTTGAACAGGGCAAGGCTGTAAAGCAGGCTGGATGAGGCAGGGCTAGATGAGGCAAGACTGGTCAAGGCAAGGCTAGAAAACAGGCTGGAAGGTAAGCTGGATGAGGCAAGGCTAGAAGACAGGCTGGGAGAGGCAAGACTGGAAGGTTGGCTAGATGAGGAAAGACTGGACAAGGCAAGGCTGAAAGATAGGATGGATGAGTCAAAGCTAGAAGCCAGGCTGGACAAGGCAAGGCTGGAAGGCAGGCTGGATGAGGCACGACAATATGAGGCAAGTCTGGAAGACAGGCTGGATGAGGCCAGGCTGGAAAACAGACTTTGCAAGGTAACAAATCTGCTTGAACAAGAAGACCGGTTGCTGAGGCAAGGAAGAACAATCATGTCTGGGTTTAAATACCCCACCTCATGACTTCATCAGGACGTGCCTGCTTGGGGCATTCCCACGGTGGTACCTTCAAAGGGTGCCATGCATTGCATGTGTCTAGTGAAACAGCCTGGATGTGTCAGCAGCATCAGGGAAGGCCACAGGTAAGTACAGCTGATTAAGGTATGCCGCTGCAACCAACAAACATAACAGTACCCCCCCCCCCCCCCCTTCTACACCCTCTCCCCAGACCTCTTGTCTTCAGCTTCTCGGGATACATTGATGGTACACCTTTACCAGCTGGAGACTTGGGAGGTTTGACATGAGTTCCAGGGATTCTTTGGTTTTTGAGCGGCCCTGAAGGAACGTCCGCTGACTGATTCTCCTCTGCAGGCAATGATCCTTTGGAGAGAGAAGAGCATGACTCATGGGTTCCAAAATCATTGTGTTGAATGAGGATAGCTCCTGCCTTCTTAGCAGTGGCCTCTACCTCTATAATGAAGGGCTTCAAGAATTTTGAAAATTCAGTGGATTTTCAAGACGCCAAGGCTCTAGGTTGCTGTTCATAGCATAGTCTGGTAAGCAATGTGTACCGAAGCGGCAGATTTGATAGATCTGGTAAAGGTAGTCCACGCCGCTGTAACTGGAGTGGTATTGTTAGGGTTTGTGGGTATGTGGGCCCTGGCCCGAGGTGAGAGATGGTACCACCAATGGGGAGGAGCCCTGTGAGCCTCACCATCGGGAGGCGAGGTCTCAGCAGCTGGGTGTGTAGAACAGCGGGTACTGGAGAGGAAGCAGAGAGAAAGAGCGAGCTGGAAGGACAGAAGGAGCTAGAAAGGATGGCCCCAGTGTGTGGAGCCACGGAACGTCAGTGCTGGGCACTGATGTCAGATACAGCTCGGAAGTCCTTGAGTCTCTATAGAAAAGTAGAGTGACACTGCCCGCAGAGTGAGGAGTGTATCAGGAAGTCACACAGACACAGAGGTGCCACGGGTCTGTGAAGTGGGGTATACCCAAGGAGGATTCCTCTGTAGAGATGATGCGACAATGGTCCGCAGAGTGGGGTACATCGATGAGGGTTCCTCATTAGAAATGATATGGCAATGGTCCACAGAGTGGGGTACACCGATGAGGGTTCCTCAGAAGAGATGATATGGTAATAAAACGGAAAATGTCATAATGCCTCTGTATCGCTCCATGGTGAGACCACACCTTGAATACTGTGTACAATTCTGGTCGCCGCATCTAAAAAAAAATATAGTTGCGATGGAGAAGGTACAGAGAAGGGCAACCAAAATGATAAAGCTGATGGAACAGCTCCCCTATGAGGAAAGGCTGAAGAGGTTAGGGCTGTTCAGCTTGGAGAAGAGACGACTGAGGGGGGATATAACAGAGGTCTTTAAGATCATGAGAGGTCTAGCTGGGCTCAAGAAAGGTTTGGATAAGTTCTTGGAGGAGAAGTCCATTAACTGCTATTAATCAAGTTTACTTAGGGAATGGCCTCTGCTATTACTGGCATCAGTAGCATGGGATCTTCTTGGTGTTTGGGTACTTGCCAAGTTCTTGTGGCCTGGTTTGACCTCTGTTGGAAACAGGATGCTGGGCTGGATGGACCCTTGGTCTGACCCAGCATGGCAATTTCTTATGTTCTTATGTTCTTAATGATCCGCAAGCGGAGTACTCACTATAGGAGTAGAGGTGGTTCCAGAGGAAGCCCCAGAGAACGGGGCAGGCAGTGGTCCTTGGCACAAGGCCCTCTGAGGAGTGGATAGCCAGAGATAAGGAAAAGGTCCCCGAGAAGTGGATACCCGGAATGTCTCATGTCGAGGAAGCAGGAACTGGAACCGGAAGTCCGTAGAGAACGAAGCAGATTCAGCAATGAAGGAACTCTTTGCCAAGTCGTAGGCAGACAGGGCCAGCCTGCTTAAGAGTCCACGATGAATGACGCCATCCGGGGGGGATGCCCCCGAGGTTCCCGCCATGACGTGCATAAGACTAGCTCGAGAGCGCATGCACGTGCCTAAGGAACTCCAAGGGCAAGATGGCAGTTGGCAGTGTCCACGCCGTCCAGAGAGGCCCGGTACCAGAGGCAGGCAGACTGGCGATAGCTGGTGGAGGCCGTGAGTCTATCCAACGGAATAAGTGCAGTGAGGCAAGAGGTGAGCAACAGCAGTCACAGCTATCTGCGACCGACGGGCGTAACAGGTGCAATGCTCTTGGCAAGAGGGGCCCTAATGCATAATCTGCTACATAGGCCAATCAATCAAAGGCTTGTGGAATCTGAGCCAGGGGAGTCCAAGAATGACAGAGTTGGCTGCTTTAGGAAGCACTTAGAATTTGCTGTTTTCTTGATGTAATCCAATCTGCATGGTGATGGGCAAGGTAGCCAAGGTCACACAGCTGGAGAGATGGTCGCCATAAACTGAACAAATGGTGCGAGGTGTTTTCAAGTTGAGGTTAGGCCAGCCATACTGGTGCAGCAGTGATTCCTTAATAAAATTTTCCCCATCTCCAGAATCAAGTAGGGCCTTGGCCTTCATGGTGTGTTCCCCAAAGGTGAGACATACCGGTATCATTGGTTGTTTCCAGGATGGGGTTTCACGAACTGCAGGAGGTGCCTGCGCCCCTCCTGATGTTTGCTGCCATAGCCTGATCCCACCCTGGATTCCCACCCGTGTTTTCTTCTCTTGTTCTGGTCTTCTGTTTCCTTCATTTTGCTCGTTTGGCTGTTTGCCTTTTCACTTGTTTGTGCTGTTTGCCTTTTCGCTCGTTTGTGCTGTTTGTCCTTTTGCTCATTTGTACTGTGGTTCTTGCTTGTCTGGGCTGTTCTCTTGCTCCCTGTTCCCGTGTTCCCTGTTCTCGTGCTCCCTCTTCTGGTTTTTTTTTTATGTCGGTCGCATGTTCTCTGGTCGCGTGTTCTCTGGTCGCGTGTTTTCTTGGTCGCATGTTCTCTGGTCTCATGTTTTCTGGTCTCGTGTTTTCTGGTCTTGTGTTCTCTTGGTCTTATGTTTCCTGGTCTCGTGTTCTCTGGTCTAGTGTTCTCTTGGTCTCGTGTTCTCTGGTTTGGTGTTTCTTGGTCCTTTGGTTTCCCTGTACCTTGGCCTGTTGTCTTGTCTTTTTGACATTGCTTGTTCCTTGCTTGTCCTGTTATGCTCTTGTTCTGCTGTATTCCTGTCTTCTGCGCAAGTACTTGTCTTGCTTCAGTTCCTTGCCAAGAAGTTCCAGCTTTGTCCTTGGATCCTTGACTACCTTCTGTCGGTATGTGGAATACCTTCTTCCTCTCTAGCTGTTGATAAGAGGCTTGAGGAGGGGGTCTTTAAGGAGGGGGTACTGTTACGATTCCTCCCGTAGCTGGAGCCATGGGAGGCCTCTCACCTTTCTCTGGAGGCCGCTCCAAAGCCGGGGCCTCGCCTGAACTGGCTTTCCGGATTTTGCTCCACAGCCTGGGAGGCCTTCGATGTCATCAGGGCCTGCCTGAGGCCTGCACCAGTTTCAGCTTGGACTTTCTGGTTTGGGCCCCACCCTTCTCTCTATGGGGTCGGCCCGCAGCTTCTCTCTATATTTATAGGGCCAGCCAGGTGTGGCCCATCGGACCTCCTCCCAGGAAGTTGCCTGCTTTCTGGCCTATAAAAGGGCTTCACTTTCAGTTCTGCCTTGCCTTGCATCAGAGTTCCTGCTCCTGGAAGTCTTGCCTTCCAGTGCTACGCCAGGTCCATGTTCTTCGTTGGAGCTCCATGTCCTGTGTTACCTGTTTCCGATGTTCATGTTCCAGTTCCGTTCCTGATGTCCGTGATCCTGTCCTGATGCCTGCTACCCTTGGTTCCTCGTCGCCAACCTTCTTCATGTCCGCAGTTCAAGCCTCCGAAGGGACCCACCTGCCTGAAGCTAAGTCCCATCTTGGTCCTGTATTCTTGCCTGAGGCCAAGTCTCGTCTTGGTCTTGTATCCTTGCCTGAAGCCAAGTTCCGTCTTGGTCCTGTATCTTGAACTCTGTCTCACCCTCGGATACTTGAGCTTGCTCCATCCATGCCTAAGACTCTATTTGAACCTGCTCCGTCCTAGTGTGGTCCGCGACCAGCCACTGGTGGCTGTGTAGGGCGCTCCCCAGTGCAGGCCTCTTCAGTATCTTCGCCATGTTCCAGCCTCAACCTGTCATACCTCGTTTAGAGTCTCCTCGCGTCCAGGGTAGTCTGCGACCAGTCCCATGGGTCCGCCCTGGGGTGGACTGAGTATGGTGCGCTGTTTTTCCTTTTGCTTGTTTGTGCTGTGGTTCTTGTTTGTCTGGGCTGTTCTCGTGCTCCCTGTTCTTGTGCTCCCTGTTCACGTGTTCCCTGTTCTCGTGTTCCCCGTTCACGTGCTCCCTGTTCTCGTGCTACCTGTTTTCGTGCTCCCTCTTCTTTTTTTTTATGTTGGTCGCGTGTTCTCTTGGTCGCGTATTCTCTGGTCACGTTTTCTCTGGTCACATGTTCTCTGGCCTCATGTTCTCTTGGTCTCTTGTTCTCTGGTTCGGTGTTTCTTGGTCCTTTGGTTTCCCTGTACCTTGGCCTGTTGTCTTGTCTTTTTGACGTTGCTTGTTCCTTGCTTGTCCTGTTATGCTCTTATTCTGCTGTATTCCTGTCTTCTGTACAAGTACTCGTCTCACTTCAGTTCCTCACCAAGAAGTTCCAGCTTGTCCTTGGATCCTTGACTACCCACTGTCGGTATGTGGAATACCTTCTTCCTCTCTAGCTGTTGATAAGAGGCTTGAGGAGGGGGTCTTTAAGGAGGGGGTACTGTTACGATTCCTCCCGTAGCGGGAGCCACGGGAGGCCTCTCACCTTTCTCTGGAGGCCGCTTCAAAGCCGGGGCCTTGTCTGAACTGGCTTTCCGGATTTTGCTCCACAGCCTGGGAGGCCTTCGATGTCATCGGGGCCTGCTTGAGGCCTGCTCCAGTCTCAGCTTGGACTTTCTGGTTTGGGCCCCACCCTTCTCTCTAAGGGGTCGGCCCGCAGCTTCTCTCTATACTTATAGGGCCAGCCAGGTGTGGCCCATCAGAACTCCTCCCAGGGAGTTGCCTGCTTTCTGGCCTATAAAAGGGCTTCACTTTCAGTTCTGCCTTGCCTTGCATCAGAATTTCCTGCTCCTGGAAGTCTTGCCTTCCAGCGCTCCATCAGGTCCATGTTCTTCATTGGAGCTCCATGTCCTGTGTTACCTGTTTCCGATGGTCATGTTCCAGTTCCATTCCTGATGTCCGTGATCCTGTCCTGATGCCTGCTACCCTTGGTTCCTCGTCGCCAACCTTCTTCATGTCCGCAGCTCAACCCTCCGGAGGGACCCTCCTGCCTGAAGCCAAGTCCCGTCTTGGTCCTGTATCCTTGCCTGAAGCCAAGTTCCGTCTTGGTCCTGTGTCTTGAACTCTGTCTCACCCTCGGATAGTTGAGCTTGTTCCATTCATGCCTAAGACTCTGTTTGAACCTGCTCCGTCCTAGTGTGGTCCACGACCAGCCACTGGCGGCTGTGTAGGGCGCGTCCCGTGCAGGCCTCTTCAGTATCTTTGCCATGTTCCAGCCTCAGCCTGTCATACCTCGTCTAGAGTCTGCCTCGCGTCCAGTGTGGTCTGCGACCAGTCCCAGGGGGTCTGTCCTGGGGTGGACTGAGTAGTGCGCGCTGCGTGGTAGGGCTCAACCCAGTACTTCGCTTGCTTCTGAATCCTTACCTGAATTCCTTGAATACCTTGAACCTTGCCTCGTTTGAGTCCTTGTCTTCAGTGCCTTGTTCCTGTGTCTTCGTTTCCAGTGCCTTGTGCTGAGCCTTCGTCTGCCCTCGTCCGGAATCCGGCCTGCTGCTTCTTGCCATTCCAGCGGTAGGTCCGAAAGGGCTGGGAATGGTCGGAGGACTGTTCATTACCAACATCATGATTGTTGGTTCCAGAAGCATGCAGGTCCAGCATAGGGTTGGACTGTCAGCTTCTACCCATGCTAGGACGTGCCTCGCCTACCCTCGATGCTTCTTGGATTCGTCTGGGACTGTGCCAAGGTTCAAGGGCACACAATCTCCTCGAGTGGGACCGCTCCCTCAGCGCTCCCATAACAAAATGTCTTCCTTTCCTGAGCCAGTTCCTGACACCTTAAGTCTCCCCAGCCAAGCTCAAAGGCCAGGGTATGGAACTCTATAGCATAATCGCCCATGATGCGAGTGCCTTGGCGAATATGTAATAATTCTGTGGCTGTGGACAAGACTTGACTGGGTTTATCAAAAATCAGACAAACTGTCATATGAAAGTTTTCCAAATTTTCAAGGAGTGGATCATCTTGTTCCCACAAGGGAGAGGCTCAGGCAAGAACAGGACTGTCCAACAAGGAAAGTATATAAGTTATCTTAATGCGATCTGAAAAAAACCTAGCCATCTGTAACTGAAAGTGCATTTTTCAGACATTGAGGAACCCCGCTGCATCCTTTGGGGTTGCCACTGTACCAAGGAGGTGGCGGAAGCTGCATTATGGATTCCATGGTCTGCACTGGCACAGGACAGGGTTTACCAGGGCTGGTACTGGTACTGGACTTGGAATTGGGCCTGTACGGTGTCCAATCACTGGGTCGAAGCCTGAAATAACTCGGTCACGTGATCAAGTTGCTGCTGAGCTGGTGGAGTAAACCCTTACAGGTGACCAGTCAAGGAATTCAACTCTACATTTTGCTGATGCACTTGGGTGGCCAATATGACAATGGCACAGTGTGGACACATGTTCGCCGAGCTCATGACCATAAGAACATTAGATATTCCATACTGGGTCAGACCAAGGGTCCATCAAACCTAGTATCCTGACTCCAACAGTGGCCAATCCAAGTCACAAGTACCTGGCAAGTGCTCAAATAAATCCCAAGCTACTAATGCCGGCAACAAGCAATAGCTATTCCCTACAGATATGCCTCATCTACGCCCCACCTAACCTTCTCGAACACGATTCTTCCCCCCTCATTGAATTTATTGTAGATAACCTCAAATCAGACACCCCCACAGTCATACTCGGAGACTTTAACCTCCATGTAGACTCCTTCCCCCGCACTCCTGCCTGCGAAACCCTTCTAACCACCTTCGAAGCCCTAGGCTTCAGACAGCTCATGGCCTCCCCCACTCATAAGGCAGGTCATACCCTCGACCTCCTCTTTATCAACTCCCACCTTTCTGCACCTAACATTCCTGTAGCCACCCCCATACCCTGGTCGGACCACTACATCATCAATGCCCAAATCTGTCTCAATTCCCCCTCCATAATCCCACAAACCCAGAAAAAAACTATCTCCTTCCAGAAACCCTGCTCATCAGAAGTCATGACCACAGCACTAGACAAAGCAGTAAAGAACCTCGACCTGTCAGATCCAGATGCAGCCCTATACTCTTGGAATCATATCACCAAATCTATAGCCAATGACCTCTGCCCCATGATACACAAAGAAATCCCCCTCCTACAGAACAAAAAAAAAACCCTGGTACACTAACGAACTACAAAAATTAAAGCAGGACCTTAGATCAAAAGAACGCCTGTGGCGCCGCCAACCCTCCCCCCAACACAAAGCAGTGTATAAACAATCACTGCACGGCTACCGGCAAGCCACCATCAATGCCAAAAGGGACTTCCATGCATCTAAAATTCACGACCTACAATTCAACGCCAATGCCCTCTTTTCCTATGTCGCAGATCTCACTAAGACCCCCCACCCTACCACCCCCGAAGAACACCCCAAGGAAAAATGCGAGGAGCTGGCAAAATACTTCCAACACAAAATATCCAGCATCCTCCTATGCTTTCCCCCTAACCCCACGACCAACTTCCCCATCCCAATTCACAGTAGCTCCAGCATCAAATCCTTTGACCTCACATCCACCCTTGAAATTGAGACCATCCTCAAAAAGATGAAACCAGCTACACATTTCACAGATGCTATCCCCTCCAAAACCCTCCTCTCCATTCCCACCACCATCGCCAAACCCTTATCTGACTTCATTAATTGCTCCCTCACCTTCGGCAAAGTCCCAGATCCCCTCAAACTTGCCATCGTGAAGCCACTCCTAAAAAAACCCTCCCTTGATCCCTCTGATCCTGCAAGCTACAGGCCCATCTCCAACCTCCCCTTCCTTGCAAAAGTCCTCGAGAAAGTAGTCAATACTCAGCTCTCCGACTACTTCGAGGAACACAACCTCCTGCACCCATCTCAATTTGGATTCAGGAAAGGCTGTAACACCAAGAATCTCCTTTTAGCTATCACTGACACCATACTTATTGGTCTAGACCAGTGGTTCTCAACCCTGTCCTGGGGACCCCCCAGCCAGTCGGGTTTTCATGATATCCACAATGAATATGCATGAGAGAAAATTTGCATGTTATGGAGGCAGTGTATGCAAATTTTCTCTCATGCATATTCATTGTGGATATCATGAAAACCCGACTGGCTGGGGGGGTCCCCAGGACAGGGTTGAGAACCACTGGTCTAGACCAAGGTCACTCGTTCCTACTTGCATTATTAGATATATCAGCAGCCTTCGACACTGTCAATCATCAAATCCTTCTCGCCCGCTTGGCAGAGATATGCATTGCCGACACAGCACTAGACTGGTTCGCCTCTTACCTCACAAACAGAGAATACCTTATAAAACTCGATCTCTTTGAATCTGCTCACGTTCCCCTCATGCAAGGCGTTCCCCAGGGCTCTTCCCTTTCCTCCACCCTCTTCAATATCTACCTCCTCCCCCTCTGCAACCTACTCTCAGACCTAGCCCTGGACTTTTTCTTATATGCTGACGATGTGCAAATTCTCATCCCCATTCAAAAAACCCTCAATGAAACCATCCTCTTCTGGGAATCCTGCCTTGTCGCCATTAACTCCCTATTAACCAACCTCCACCTTGCACTTAATGCAACCAAAACCGAATTACTCTTCATTTCCAAGCAATCTGTTCACGCCTCCTCCTCCACATCAACCCTCTCCACCCTCACCCACACCCTACCCCCCTCTGTAAGAGACCTGGGAGTCACACTTGACCAACACCTCAACTTCAAGCCACACATTAAGTCCCTGCTTAAAGCAGGATTCTACAAACTCCAGATCCTTAAAAAGCTCAGACCACTACTCCATACACAAGACTTCCGTCTAGTCCTGCAGTCCACCATATTCTCCAAAATGGACTACTGCAACGCCCTGTTGCTAGGCCTCCCATACTCCACCATCAAACCACTACAAATGTTACAGAACGCCATGGCAAGAATCCTAACTAACACACACAAAAGAGAGCATATTACACCCATCCTTGTAGACCTGCATTGGCTGCCCATCCATTTCCGCTCTCAATATAAAACCCTAACCATACTTCACAACACTCTCTACAAAAGCAACTCCGCTTGGCTCAAGAAGATGCCCCACTTTCACATCTCCCATCGCCCCACAAGATCCTCCCAAACAGGCACCCTACACACACACCCCCTAAAAACAGCTCATCTCTCCACCACCAGGGAAAGAGCCTTCACCATCGCAGGCCCGGCCCTCTGGAACTCCCTCCCCACACACCTCCGTCTTGAGCCCTCCCTGACCAATTTCAAAAAAGGCATCAAGACCTGGCTCTTCAGACAGGCCTACCCTTGTTTAATTGTTTAATTAAATTAATTAATTAATTGTTTAATTAATTAATTGTTATCTTGTTACAATGTAAAATAGGGCAGTTCTCGCCCTATTCAACCTGTTATCTGGAAACCGATGTGATATTTCGATCGAATGTCGGTATACAAAAGAAATAAATAAATAAATAAAAATACCCTGAAACCAACCCCCCGTAGACAATCCCCCCCTCTGAAGCCAACTCCACCCTCCCACCGCAAACCCTGCACACCCCTCTGGATCTCTCATCATCATGCCACCTGAATTTGCCTTGACGTAAATTAATTGTACTCTCCCACTGCTGTAAATAAGTTACAACTTATAGAATGTTTAATGTAAATAAGTGTTAATGTATAACCCTCTCTAAATTATCACTCTTCTGCAGTCCTTCTGCTGTAAATACCTCCTCCTGTAAATTCCTCCACTACAATTATGGTTACGCTCTTCTACGTTCTCAGCTGCTATCCCTTCCTCCTCTATATTTACCCCTCACTCCCGCCCCCCTTTTTCTCGCCTGCTCCCTCCCCCGTGCCCTGTTTTTTGTAATTTTCCTCCTTTCTCAAGTTTATTGTAAACCGGCGTGATGTGCCCGCACGAACACCGGTATATTAAAAGCTGTTAATTAAATAAATAAATAAATAAATAAATATTGATTAATAGCAGGAGCTTATCCAAACCTTTTTCTGAACCCAGCTACATTAGCTGTCTTAACCATATCTTCTGATAATGAATTCCGGAGCTTAATTGTACATTGAATGAAAAATAATTTTCTACAATTAGTTTTAAATGTGCTATCTGCTAACTTCATGGAGTGCCTCAGCAATCTGTAAAGAACAGCATGAGCATGAGCCCTTCATACTGTGGCACAATTGATGTCACCTCATGGGTAAGCCCACAAGGCCTCTGCTGATAGCCAGAGAATGCGCTTTGATACGAGCTAGGCTAAAGCTTCACTTGAACCCCCGCAGGATGGGCGCTTGGGTTCCAGTGGTTGGTAGGGTCTAGGCAGAGTCCAGAGGCAGTCTAAAAGTCAGGGCTGGTGGCAGACAAGGCACAGTCCAAGTTCAAGACTAGAGTTAGATCCAGGCAGAAGGCAAGGGATATGTTTAAAGCCAAATCTGAGATTAGAACCAAAGAGACTGGCCAAGACAGACAAGATACAGGGGAACCAGACAGGAGAAGACCAAAAGACAAGGCACGACAAGACTCCGAAGGCAAGAGTATGATGAACAAACAAGACGAGAAGACAGAGACAGGGCAAGGCTGGAAAGCAGGCTAGACAAGGTGAAGCTCAAAGGCAGGCTGGATGAGGCAAGTCTGGATAGCAGGCTAGATGAGGCAAGGCTGGAAGACAGGCTGGATGAGGCGAGGCAAGAAGGCAGGCTGGATGAGGCAAGGCTGGAAGACAGGCTGGATGAGGCGAGGCAAGACTAGAAAACAGCATGGATGAGGTAACACTGCTCGAGTAAAAAGATTAATTTCTGAGGCAAGGATGAACAGTCACGGCTGTGTTTAAATACCCGGTCACACGATGTCATCAGTAGGCGCCTGATAGGGTGAGTCCCGCAGCAGAGCCTTCAAAGGGCACCACACAGTACATGCGCGCATCTAGGGAAGCACGTAAGTGTCGGCGACATCGGGGAAGACACAGGTAAGTGCAGCCATTTGTAATATGCCACCGTGAATGGCAAACATAACAGTATATAGTTGTGTAGTCTGAGATTAATAACCACGAATAGATAAGTGTGCTGTTTGATATCCTGTTAGCAATGTACATAGTCATGTAGAAATGTATATAATCATATAGTCTAATAAACTTGTATATGTTTTGTAAATACTGCCAGCCCTGTTCATAGTCCCTGTTATGTGTACTGTCTGCGGCAGACCCGTGGCACGGATCCTCACCTTTCTACAGTGACTCCAGCTTCTGGTTCCTCCTTGCTGGTGGTGGTGGGCCGTCAGCTCCGTCCTCGGGCCTCCTCCTGGTGCCTCCGGCTCGGCCACAGTCCCCAGCGTTCCAGTTCCTGCTACCACTTCTCGTTGGGCCTCTCCATGTGGCCCGCGAAGAGACGCTGCTACTCGCACTGCGCCCCTCCCTAGGTGCGTGCGCGCGCACCATTGATCCTTAAGTAGGGACCGCGGCGGGAACCTAGCTGAGGCCCCGGATGATGACGTCAACTTAGCTACAGTATTTAAGCTCAGGCTCCACTCCCTAGCATTGCCTTTGCAACAGGTCTCCTCGGTGGTCGAGTACTTGTTGCCTCCTAGAGTTTCGTCTCATCCCTGTGTTCTTGTTCCTTGTTGTTCCTGGCTCCTGTCTCCTCGTTCCTACCTTGCTTCATACCTCTGACTGATTACATGGACTTTGACTTTGCTTTGCCTGACTTTGCCATTGATTCTCTCCAAGCCCAGACTTCCGCTTTGCCTGACCACACTATGGCCTATCTCCAGACCCAGACCTCTGCTTCGCCTGACTACGCTACTGCCTATCTCCAGACCCAGACCTCTGCTTCATCCAGCTATGCTATTGCCTATCTCCAGACCCAGACCTCCGCTTTGCCTGCCTATACCTTTGACCATCTCCTTGATCAGACCCCTGCCTTGCCTGACTACGCTCTTCACTATCTCCGTGATCAGACCTCAGCCTTGCTTGCCACTGCCTTCGGATTGCCACCTTGGATGCCTCTCCAGCTTACTCCCTGGACGTGGTTTCTTCAGGCTTCAGCCTGCTTTTGCTCGAGTGCCCTCTGTCTGCCTCCGTTCCATTGGCGCCTGAGTTTCCAGGACATTACCCAGTCCAGAGTAAGACTGTACCATCTCTCACCTGCTGTCTCTGGGCTGAACCAACTCTTACTTCGACTGCACACAGAGGCCCACCTAAGTCCTGCCGGCACTGGCACCCAAAGGCTCAACCCGTGGGGAATGAGGGCTGGTATGGGTGAAGATCCAGCAGCCTCTGTCTATCAGCCTACTCCGCCTGCCGTCAACCCCACCTTGACCTAAGGGTTCACCTCCAACGCAACAGTCCTATTCTGGGGTGAAAGGCCGGAAATCCCACTAACACCTTCTTCCTGAGATGGTGGCACCAAGAACACAAGGACTGATGGAGTCTGCCCAAGGAGGGTTCCTACCAGGTTGGTCGGACCCAGGAATACTCTGGAAGGTAAGTATTACGTTTGTCTCAGAAAACAACAGGAATACATTTTGCTACATTTTTTAAAGCAAGTTCACATTTAAACCCACTTTTACATCAGCTAATTGAGTTGTGAAAATGAAATCACACTTACCTTTTGTCTGCAGTGTTTGACTTGGAGGTCTGAGTTAAGTGGTGGGGTGTCAAGATGAACTGGCGGAGGGACTAGGTGAACTGATGGAGATATCAGTGACAGGTGATTGAAAATACATGTACAGGTATTTTCATAAGCAGAATACACACGTACTTTATAAATTACCTGCTTCCATGCTTAAACTGTGGGAAATATGCGCACGTTACAAATGTTATATTATATACATAAACGTTTATAAAATTGGTATAGAAAGTATGCATTTTCCTGCATTAAAAAGAATGTGTGCATAGTAACACATCCATGTGTACTTTTGGAGCAGAAATACATGATATTTTATAAACTGTGTGGCTCATGCCAAACAGTTTACAAAATACAGGCACAATTGTGTGCACATACTTATACCTACATGTACACACACTGTTGAAAATTACCCTCCATAAGTTATCCAGGTAAACTTATCTGGATAATTTTATCTGAGTATATTCAGCGGGAGACTTGGCTCACTGAAAATCCATCACAAGTTAGCGAGCTAACTTTAGCTGGAAAAATATTTTGCTCGCCAGCTTACTGAATATGGATCTGAAAAAGCATTGTTCCTTATTTGAAATCTGATGACTAGCATGTAGCTCCCAAGTGGAGGGGTGATAGTCATTGGAAAATTAAAAAAAAAAAAAAGCTAATTGGCCAATCAGACAGACTGACAGGGCTGTTTCTGGCATTTAGTGTTTCTCCCATCTGCCTAGGAGATACATGCCAGCTACAGAAATCAGAATTAACAGAATGTGCTTAGAAATATGCAGGATGCAGACTGAACTGCATTTCCAGAGTATGTATGAGAAAAATAAGACCTAGAAGTGAATGTTTTAGTCAAAAGCTATCAATTTGAAAACAATATTGATATTTTGTCTACTGTCACTCCTGCTTTAGACTTGATTGACAATGTTGTAGTTTTCTCTTTTGCTCTCCAGTTGCATGTTTCATTAAATACCTGGATGTCAATTCAAGAGGGTCACACAAATATCATATCTATTATCCACCTAGTCTCCCTGTTCCTGATACAATACTGCAGAGCCTTCCTGATCTCAGGCTTTAACCTCATATCCTCACATCTAAATATCCTCTCAAACACATATGCATCCCAGTTCCACAGAGTATATTGAGGAGAGATACAACAGCAAGATGACTGTAAAAATGCTTTGTTAGAATTCAAAAAGCATCTTAAGTGGTTGAGCAAGGTAGAAAGCAGGATGAATTGCAATTTGTAAAGACATATGCAGCCTCTCAAAATAAAACGTTTTCAATGCCTCTTGGGAGGGGTGGGAAGGGTAGGGTTTGAGTATGGACGGGGGGTGGGGGGGGATTGGAGAGGATGTTGGACTGGGCAAATAAAAAACACTTGAGGGTGATTTAATAAAAAAGGCATGGTTTATTGTACTGTACAATTTTATAATGGAAAATGCATATTTGTGCATTTGAATTAGTTGTTGTTTACCACGTGTTATTATGCTGTTGAAAATAGTAATGTACAGTACTGTGAGTTATGAATAAACAAACAATTAAAAACAAAACAAAACATAGATCAATACAACTTTTGCACATCTCATAAGGAAGGATTGTATTGCCTACACAGGTGATACGGATGGAGTTGGAACATTGATGGTGATTTGGATATCTTGCAATAGAAAGCATTTGGGACGGTAGAGATTTCACAGCACCGCCAGCAGGACTCACTAAACATGGTATTCATTTTATGGAGCTTCTCTGGTGTCATATACCACCTATACAGAATCTTATACCCATTTTCTTTAATATTTGCTGACACCGAGCTCCTGCCTGTGACCATATAGCATTTTTCCCACTCAGCCTCGGAT
The DNA here is from genome assembly GCF_901001135.1 of Rhinatrema bivittatum. NCBI lineage: Eukaryota > Metazoa > Chordata > Amphibia > Gymnophiona > Rhinatrematidae > Rhinatrema > Rhinatrema bivittatum. The sequence goes on along the minus strand of NC_042618.1, from coordinate 48,110,432 downwards.
AAAGTAATTCCAATATCCATCTCCCACCGTAATTGATACTTCATCTTATCCCTGCCTTCTCCATTAAGTAACATATAAAGATGGGATATCGGGCATTTAAAGAGAGCGACATTTTCACAAAATTTCTCGAACAATGTGTATTGATCTATGTTTTAAGAGTGTATTTACATATTATTATTTTCTTATGTATTTATTTTATATTTTTTTGATGTTATTTGTATTATTTTATGATTGCATTCTTGTTCATTGCTTAGACCTATTTTTAGTGTTAAGCAATTCATAAATTCTAATACATGTAAATGTAAATTTAAATATAAATGTTTCAGATTTCTAACTCTTCTCTCCATGTTGTGCCACAATCAGGCGGTGCAGTGTTTAGGTTCAATTGGAGAGGAGGAGGATAAGCCGCTGGAGTCCTAAGCTCTTGAGGGTGAGAACCCTGTAACAATCCTGCTTCTACCAATCACATCTCAAAAAAGTACTCACTTAGGCTGTTCTCAGCAGACTGTGTCTCATTTGGAAAAAAACAAGTGGAGACTTGGAGTGGTGTTCAACTAAAATTTTACTGTAACTTAAAAAATAGAATCCAAGCTAAAATAGCAAACATAATGAAGATACAAAACAAAATTAAAACTCCAAGTGCCTAAGGACAGTGACTCACATTAAAAATGGAGAATGAATTCCCGATGCTTGTAGGATTGGCAACTGGCTCCAGATTTTCAGGACAGGACGATCCAGTCCTGGTTTTACTCCCCTGCATGCAGGTACTTATAGTCTTGCTTTTCTTAGGGAATACAATAGGGAAATCAGAACGAGTCCCAGCATACAATGGAGTAAAACCAGGACTGGATCATCCTGTCCTGAAAATCTGGAGCCAGTTGCCAATCCTACAAGCACCGGGAATTCATTCTCCATTTTTAATGTGAGTCACTGTCCTTTTCCCTTGATGTGAAAATAGGAAATCTCTGCAAAGTAGGTAGGGAGGTATTAGGGGGAAAAAAAACCCCAAACACTTCCTTCTATCCAAGATAAAACAAACTCTTCTCCAAAAACAAAGTACTTTCTTCTTGGAAACTATGGTATCCCCCATGTTCACTGGATGCAGAGCAAAGCAGTTCAGTCCCTCGATGCCTTCATGGAGGGATGTTGCCCTCCCGAGGACAAAGAACACACAACTCTCTTAAAAGGCAAAAAAATTTATTTTGGCTTTTTTCTTATCCTCAGGGCAGCATCCTCCAGATCTGTGAAGGCTCTAGCAGGGCTTCTGTCCTTGTCGTCTAAATTATGCAGGCTGTAGGGCCTACTGGGATCTACCAGGCACCCTCCGCCTACTCCCTAAAAAGACATCTACATCCAAACCCAACTGTTCATGCTCAGCCAAAGGTTTTTATAGCCTGAGCTGGACCAATCCCAGCACACGGGGTGGGAGAAATAATTTAGGGATAGTCTCCAAAGATAACAATCATTCCCCTAGTGTTAACCAGAGAAAATGTAGTAAGGGAAACAAAGTATCCCTTGCAGAAAGATAGATGGCTGCAGCATAGTTAGTTATGCCAGTGAGTGGCTTTTAAAAAACTGCCACCATAGGGAACAATTTTCAAAAGGATTTCTGCAGGTAAATGGATGGAAACGGCCCCTTCTCTTGGAAAATTGCCCAGGACCTTGGCAAGGAAAAGCATGCACAGTTTTGAGAGTCCCCATATTTTTCCCTGCAGGGAAAATAGGTGATGCAGGGAATGGGAAGGAAAATCAGATGCATGCACAGGGAATTTATTTTGAAAGCTTTATGCCTGCTTCTTCTTGCTTCTCTCTGCATACTTTGCACCTGAACCTCCCTGCAGCATCGGTAAGCGGGCAGATTTTTGCAGGGAATCTTTTTAAAGTCTGCTTGTAGCTCTGTAGCGCAATTTTCGGGCTTTGCATTAATTTTCAAAGGGAAATTATATGAATGTACTTTCCCTTTGAAAATTGTCAAAGGAAAAAGGACTTGCAAAGATTTCCATCTGCTTAAAGGGGGCCGATGCAATATTTGGGTGCAGAAAGCGGGCGCTGAACAGTCGGCGCCCGCTTTCTTAACGCACCCCCAGGCGCCATGCAATATTTAAATTAGGGGGTCACGTTAGCAAGGAGAGCCCGAAGTGGGTCAGGTGTCCGCCGGATAGGAAAACCGACGCCAAGTTTATCGGCATTGGTTTTCCTAAATGCGTCACAGCTAGGGGTTCAGGAAACAGATGCTTCTCAATTGAGCATCCGTTTCCTGCACCCGACTGCCAGCGCTTTTTTTTTATACTTCTTTTTTTTGTTAAATTACTTTAGTTTTTCCTCCTACTTAATATCGCAACCTGCGTCCAACTGCGGGTTAACAGTGCGCTCAGCTGAGCGTACTGAATTGCATCGGCCTCTTAGCGTGATGCTTTTTCCGGACAAAACAATGCACACAGTTTTGAAAATGCAAAACTATGCGCATTGTTGGCCACTCCTGACTTAACCCCACCCTGGGAATGCGCACCTTTACCCACCTGCAGGCTGGGCGAATATGTAAAAGCTCTTTTACTCCGGTAAATGGCTTCTGACCATTGCTGTCATAATGCCTAATAAAGCCTGTGCAATCTTATGAACAATAAGGAGAATTCGTATTTTTCCTAGATGAGACATATGTGCTGGTACCAAATCCAGCGGCATTAGCAAACTTTGACATTTTTCTTTGTCTTGAAAAAACTTCCTGTTAGGGAACTGTGAGATCTTTTAGGAAGCAGAATGCCTCTCTGTTAAAAAAAAAAAAAAAAGAATTTCTATTGTTAGCACAATCAAGAGTGCATGACCTCCAGTGAATAACCAAAGCCATTGTTCTGCACTCATTTGAAAGAGAGACTGGAAGAGTGTATTACATCATTCAGTGCCTGGAAGGTGGCTGAGTGCCTGTGGCTGGAATGCACAGCTGAATAACAGAACCCAGGTTCAAAAGAGTAAGGAGAAGTAATTATCACAAACTGTATTTCTAATTTGAAAGGATAACTTATTTCTGAAAGCAAAAATGTTGGCCTTGGAACCTGAAACTATATTACTATAGTAGGAAGGAAGAAAACTTCAAACGAAGCACATTATAATCCAGCACAACAATAGTGAAGGTCTATTACTTAGAATAGTTCTGATCTTTGGGAGTTATTTATTGTGAGCTCCAATGGAATTTGTAGGAATAAGATGCAAAGGCGTATAAATGAGAACTAACATGTTTGCTGCGATTTCTATCTCGTATTTTTCAAGTTTGTACACATAAGGAAGTGTAAAGATTATATGCAATGCTATTGTACAAAGCAAGCACAGGCACATGTGCCAAAATCCACAAATTTGGTGGCCTGGATATTAATGTTTTTGCAGTTACTTCATCTAAATAAATATTTTGGTATCAATATTCAAAGGCATTTTAGCCAGATAGCTTACAAGATATCCAGCTAAAGGGAAATAGTATGAATATTGAGTCACTTATTTGGCTAAATTTTAGCTGGATAAGTCATCTAGATCATGGGCCTCCCAGCCGGATTCCTGCCCTCCCCCCCCCCTCCCAAAAACCTCAAAGGCACCTGCTTCTGATGGAAAATGTAAAAATGAGAGTGACACTATCGGCATCAGCCCTCCCCGCTCTCTCACCATTAAATGCAACGAAAAATGAGGGACCCTTCCCCTTCATCCCAACCTTAACCCTTGCACCCACCCAATTCCTGCCAGAACCCCCTGGCCCACATTTTTGTGCTGGATTGCAACTAAAATTACTACAACAACTACTACTACTACTGCTACTACTATTATTACTTAGCATTTCTATAGTGCTACAGGACACACGCAGTGCTGTACAAACATACAAAAAGACAGTCTCTGCTCAACAGAGCTTACAATTTAATAAGATAAACATACAGGACAAGAGACTTGAGGTATTTCATAAAGCAAGACAATAGTTTAAAAGAAAAGAAAGTTAGATAACAAGTCTAAAAGCAGACAATCAGGCATAAGATTTAAAAGTGGTTTCAAAAAGGCGGGTCTTTAGATGGGATTTAAACACGGCAAGAGAGGGAGCATGACGCACCAGTTCAGGAAGACTATTCCAAGCACATGGCGCAGCAAAGTGGAAAGCATGGCGTCGGGAACTGGCAATAGAGGAGAAGGGCACAAATAGGAATGACTCATCCAACAAGTGGAGTCATGAGGAGGGGTGTAGAGAGAGAAAAGAGAGGAGAGGTAGGAGGTGCTGCAGAGAAAAGGCATTTGTAGGCGAGAAAGAGGAGCTTGAACTGTATGTGGGAGCGGATAGGAAGCCAATGCAGTGACTTCAGAAGAGGGCATAGCAACTTTGGTGAAAGATAAGTCATGCAGCTGAATTTAGGCCTGATTGCAGGGGAGAGAGATGGCTTGCCAGACGACCTGTGAGGAGCAGGTTGCAATAGTCTAAGTGGGAGGACATGCGACAGTGGATAAGGGTTCTGGTAGTGGGTTCAGAAAGGAAAGGACAGATTTTGGCAATGTTATAAAGAAAGAAACGACACATTTTAGCAGTGTTTTGGATATGTGTAGAGAAGGAAAGAGAGGACTCAAAGAGGACTCCAATGTTACAGGCTGATGGGACCAGGATGATGACCATGTTATCTACAGAAACAGAGAAAAGAGGAAGAGGGGAGGTGGACTTGCTTCGTTTTGGCCATGTTGAATTTAAGGTGATAGTGGGACATCCAGGCAGCAATGTCAGACAAGCAGGCTGAGATCCAAGACTGGATTTCTGGTGAGATTTCTGGTTACAAAGGTAAATCTGGGAGTCATCAGCATAAAAATGAGAAGAAATCAGAGCACCAAGGGCCTTAGTATATAATGAGAAGAGATGAGAAGAGGGCCCAGGACAGAGCCCTGAGGCACACCAATTGATAGTGGAATGGCAGTAGAGGAGGAATCACAGGGAAAATGCTAAAAGTGAAGTAAGAAGAGAACCAAGTGAAGTAAGAAGTAAGAAGAGAACCAAGATAGGACAGAGTCCCAAAATCCAAGCGAGGACAGAGTATCAAGGAGTAGGTGGTGATCAACAGTGTCAAAAGTAGCAGAAAGATCAAGGAGGAAAGGACTTAGCCCTAAACATATTTTTAATTGCATTTAACGGGGAGGGAGTAGGGAGGACTGGCGTCAGTAGTGTCACTTTCATTTTTAACATTTTCCATTGGAGAAATTTGGGAGAGGGGCTTAGCCAGCAGGGCCCTTTAAAATTATGGTGAAGAGAGGAAATTGGGCCAGGAGGCCTGCAGTCAAGATTTTTTTACAAGCATAATGGTGCCATTTAACAAGATACCTTCTGAAAATATCCGGTTAAGTGGCAGGTTAGCCACCTACACAAGGCCAGATAATTTTAAAATTAACTGGCCATATTCAAAAACTATCCAGTTAGGTTTAAATTTATCTGGCTAAACGAAGCTGGCTAACTTTAATCAGGGATATTTAGCAGAACATTTATCTTACTGAATATCCAGGACAAATTTTCTGGATAACTGTACCCAGATAATTTGGCCTGCTGACCAGCTCACTAAATATGATCTCATTTATGTTCACTTTATTCAATGTGCAAGTAAAAGTCCAAATAAGTTAACTAATCTTATACAAATGAAATATCCAAAGTAAACGTAGCCGGTGTTTCACAGTGTGCTTCCTCACCCTGTGAAACTCATATCACACGAATGAAAATATTCAGACCTTTATCATTCTTCAACTGGATGACCAACACATCTCAAACTTATTATTTTGAAAAAAACCTAAAAAATATTTTTTGAGGGTCTTTTCCTCACAAGGTGAATGATTGATTAGTCTGGGTGGCCCATATATATTATAGGGTACACCGTCATGCTTACTGACACCTTGCATCAGACTATTAGCTGGTTTACTGATGTAAGTGATTTTGTTTCCCTTCTTTTTGTTAAGATTTTGATTGATTGGGGACACTATGGCTCTTTTATTTTTGGTGATTTTTTTGTTGATTTACTCAAATTACAATCTTACCAATAATAAAATAAAACATTAAATAAAGTATAAAATCAAATAATAAAACTCTTAAAGATAATATTATTAAATGAAATACAATAATAATAATAACAACCTATTTGTGTTGCCGGTTTAGACATCTTATCAAGACTCTTTATAGTGGTTTTCAACTCCAAATAGCAGTGGTCACTGCATCAGGTTTCCAAGTAAGTGTATGGGTAGGTTGCACAAAACAATGATTACAGCCCTTACAACAGTGATACAATTGGATCAGGCTTAAAAGAAGCCTGGGGTAAACTGCATGAAGGGACCATGGTTATAACCCAAATTTCAGTGTGCTTGGGGAGGCCAGATATTTTGGACAAAAACCTCCCTAAAATTTAGTGTCTGTGAAGCTTATTACAAAATTTGGTAATGAGATATGGAAGGAGATCTGAGTCTTGGATTAATTATTTGTCTTGTAAGGATCAGAGTTGAAAAGACAAGGCTGCTGGGACAGTTTGGAGCACAGTAGTGGAAAAAGGGTTCAGAGATCAAATAAAAGACACAAGGTTGGGTAGGGAAGGGGGCTTATATTGAGTTTCCATTTGGGACTCTACATACTCATCTACCCAAAGTGGAAAAATGTCAGCCTAGCAGACCAGACTGGTCAATTTGGTATTTACTTGCCATCATTTAGTATGGCTCTATAGCAACAGGATGTTTTTCTCGTCTACCTTAGTTTTTACTCATCCCAAGATATAGCATAAGCAACCATGCCCATACCCAGCATTATTCTAACTCACCCGTATAACCACACCACACCAATTCAAAAGGGAGTAGGATAAACATCAGTCGATTTTAAAATGAGTATGCGTACGCCCATACATACGCGTATCAGTAAGCGAGCAAGAATATGCTGGAATTTTTAACTGTGCGCACACTTACGTGTGTAAGTATGCATCCAATTTTAGGAGGTTACTCTAGCACAGCTAGTGCATGTGTGTGTTCCAGAGGACCTTGTCGGCCTTTTTTGCTCATATGTCAGCAAATTTCAAAACATTTTCATGCGAGGCACATTCCCAGTTTTGCAATTAGTCCACCAGTTTGTGCAGTTAATAGCGAGGTCTTTCAGACCTCTCTAGTTCTTCATTCTACATGCCCCCATGGTGACCTGGACCCCTCACCCTTTTCTATAAGCCCTGAAACTTGAGATCTACAGACCTGTTCCTCATCAGGAGCAGCAGTAAAGTTACGCAGTTATCTAACGTACAAACGTTACGGCTTTTGGTTTTAAAATTTGGAGTTACGCATGTAAGTCTTGGCCCCGCCATTCCCTGCCCCTTTCCGCCCCCTTATTCTTTACGGGCACATGGGTACATACCCGCATATTTTGCGGCTTTTAAAAATCCGCGTTACTTGCTCTTGGCCCACATTCATAACTGTGTGGGCATTTTTGCATGAGCAACGCTTTTAAAATTGGCCTGAGAGGTTCCCTAGTAGTTAGAAGGTAGAAATGAAGATCTGTGGTAACCTAAGGTAACTTTTGGTGAAACAGTTTTGCATGGGGGTAACCTGCATGGAGCAGCAATTACAACTAGCTCAGTGGTGCATTGAAAGGATCCATCTGGGCACATCTTACAATTAATGTATGTTTTAGCTGTCTGGCTATTTACATTATTTCAATGAATTGTTACCAAGGTCGCTCATGATGGTGCTGGGGCAGGGGCAGGTTCTTGTGTTTCTATGGCCAGGGCAAGTCCTCTGTGCACTTCAGGAATGATGGAATAAATAAAGGTGGGAGGGGGAGGTCTGGCCATCACCAGCTTTTATGGCTTGGATGGGGTCTACTTACCCTTAGGATAACCTGCATGAAATGTGAATTACAACCCCAAAAACTTTGCTGGATAGACTGAATGGACTATTTGGTCTTTATCAGCCATCATTTACTATGTTATTATGTTACAGTCATTTATCAACCCACCACCACAGAATAAATGTAGGAAAACATTTATATGAAAATAAACAAAGCTAAAGCTTTATTTAACATCGCCAATTTAAACTTGTTCCCAAGCCATAAAATCTTCGACCCTCTGGTCTCCCTGCCATTTTCCGCAGCTGGGCCATTTGTACTCTTCACATCACTCATCATGTCACCAGCTATAAAAATGTCTTCTTGTCTGCTGCCAAAATTCCCACCATGAAGCTAGGCTGCCCTCATCTGGTGCTGCTGCTCCTATTAAGCCCCTTACGGTCTCATGGAGTCACTTGTCATCAGATGGGCATCAGACAATTGTCCAATCCAGCCACTTCCCAGCTGCTTCCGGTTATCTTCCTTTCATTTTGGGGGTGGAGGAGTGGGGGAGAGAAGAACGTGTACATCCACCAATATCTGCGCCTTATCACTACCCTTGACTTGGGTACTATGTCACAGGAAGGGACAGTACCTGAACTTCCTTCACTTCCACCCATAAAAGGTTCAGTCAAATGTCATATCCCACAGAAGCATCACCTGCAGAACATTTTGGTGAGAATTATTAAAGAGAATCTGTCCAGTATCACCCCTAATTAGATGCACACATTCCATGGTTGCTCAGTCATGATGTAGCTTTCCTTAACTCATGCTGAAAGCCCATATGCTAATCAGTCTGCTGATTTTCTTCGTTCCTCTGTTCTGTACTTTATGAGCCCGATATTCAAACGTTACTTAGCCGGATAAGTGGCGGCTGCTGAATATCCAACTATGCTCAGCGGCCACCACTTATCTGGCTAAGTCACTTATCTGGCTAAGCAGCTAGTCAGATAAGTTGTGGATGGGCGGTAGGTGGATTGGGGCTGTGCTACTTATCCAGCTAATATTTAGCTGGATAAGCAAGAATATTTGTACTTATCTGGTTAAGTTAATTGGATAAATTAGACCTGCCATTGAGCAGGTCTAACTTATCCGAATATAACTTATCTGGCTAATTAGCACAGAATATAAGATATTCAGCTTAGCCATGCTACTGAATGTCCCATGCAAGTTAGCCGGCTGAGTTTTATCTGGCTAACTTACTTAGCCATTTTCTTGTGAAAATTGATCCCTATGGTGTTTCTAACTCGTGAATGACAAAGGGAAGCCTTGGGTCAGCTGGTGTCATTTTGGATATTGGGACATGAGTGACTATTCCGAGAAAACCTTCCAGTTCTGAATATCAGAAGTTGAACCCTTATGCAGAGCTAAAATTTTCAGAAGCAAAGGGGTAATGTCATAGCACAATAAACTTCACAATTTGATTCCTGAAGTCACAACTAGGTGCATCATAGGTTTGAAAGAGCTCTTAGCTCATTTGATGGAGGTTTTTCTCTCTCTCTTTCTTTGTCTTAAAATATATAGTGCATGTGTGAGTGTGTGGTATGTATGGACTGCGTATGAAAGTTTTGTACTTTAATAAAGAGGGAGAATGCTAGGGTATGTAGAGATATTCTTTTTGATCAAAAGATGATATGTAAGCATCAAATAAATATCATTGCTTAAATAACAGATTGTGAATGTAATATTTAGAGTAGTAGGTATATTATATTCCGTGCTTTAGTATTCACTTCTTGAATATACCTATAAAGTAGGAAAGAGACAATAATAATTTTTTGCTATACATGTGATGGGAAATTTTCAGAGAGGTGCAGCAGTAGAATTATTCACTTAACCACCTAGATTCTCCTGGTTGAAAACTGCCTTGTGCAGAGCAGCTAAATCTAACCACCAAGTTTCACTAGGGGTTAGATTTAGCCATTCTAAGTGGCCTATATGCTAAGCTGCGTTAAAATTGACCATTAATGCAGGTTAACGTGCCGATTTTAATAATCATTAGCAGTGATGTCGATGCCCAGTCTACATAAATCCTTTAGTAGATGGGCATTAAAACAGAGTTTTTGTATTGGGCTGTGATCACCCCACCTAAGTGCTGAAATCAAGGGTATCCAGTGGTACAATCCAACCCCTGACCTCTACTCTCTTCCAAGTGCTGTGAACCAAGGGAAGTTAGGGCAGGAGACAATCTTTCTTCCTTCTGTGCTACTCCTGTCAAGATCCAAAATGGCATGAAATTACTTCACATGTTCCTTTACCCTGGACATGCACAGGGCAAAGGAGTACATATGGTCATTTGGCAGCTGTTAAGATTTGCCACCTGCGAGTTGGCCCCATGAGTTGCGGCACTCACCCCAACACCAGTCAGTCTCAGTGTGGCTGGAAGGTACCGGAGTCAGACTCCCATGCCATCTTCTCTACTGGTGGCCCCAATGCAGCCTGACCTCAGCACGGAAGGAACAATGCTGGACCCAGCATCCCATGCCACCATGCTACCATGACCCAGTCTCCCCATAGACACATGTGTGCACACATTTTGCTCACAGTGGCGGGAGCCCCTGAGCAACGCCTCATGATGACATCAGCCTATTGGACTATTTAAGCCACGGCCCTGCAGCAGTTCTTCACCTCAGCAACAAGTCTGCTGCTTTGCAGTGCATGTGGCCCATCTTCAGCTTGTCTTCTCCTGCCTTGACTTGTGTTCTCCAGGATTGCCTTGCCTCATCCAGCCTTGTCTTGCCTCTTCCAGCCTCATCCTTGCCTTGTTCTGCTCTCTTTGTCTTCTTCTGCTTCCTTCGTCCAGCCCACCGCCTCCAGCTTTGTCTCATCCATCCCGTCCTTGTCTTCAATTTATCTTCATCCTCCCTTGGCTTGACTTTTCGGTTCTTGACATTCTGCCTGGACCTGACCACATTTTGTCTGCTGCCTGGACCTGATCTTCTGCCTGCACCTGACGAAGTTTTGACTGCTACCTGGACCATACCTGTTGCCTGGACCAGACTATGTCTGTTTATAGCCTGTCTTCACCTTGACCTGTCTCTGACTCTGACTGCCTGCTGTCTATCATGACCTCGATGTGCTATTGGACTTTTGCTCTAGTCTCTGCCCTAGGGACCCACCTAAGACCTGATGGCCACCAGAATTCAAGGGCTCAACCTGTACAGGAGGTGGCTGGTATAGGTGAAGCTCCAGTCTGTCCCGCTAGAGGGGGTGTTCTGTTCACCAGCTGCCAGTGCAGGCTTCGTAGGTTTGCCTATGAGGCTGTGTCAACTATGCTGCAGGACCAAGGGCTCATGCCAACCTTTACTGCACCATTTTGGATCTCAGCAGTGCTTCATTCTACTCCCAGCTTTCCTTATGAAGACCTCAGTGGGGAGAGGGGAGGGGAGGGAGAGAGGGGGCCTGGAGGATAGATAGGAGTCTCAGCAACCTTTATTTACAGTTCTCAAGGGGGTGGGGGTGTCCAGAAGGGTGCGGATTGAGCCACTGGAGTCTTTTATTTTTTGTGGGGTGTGTGTGTATGTGTGTCAACAATAGAGGCTTTTTTCCCGTCACAAATGCATTTTTTTCTATTTTTTTCACGTTCCTTGAAGAAAAGATGTTTGTTTTCCAAAGAAAGTAAAATGAAAGCTTTCACATTCAACATAATCGTGAATTTTTAGAAACACATCAAATCCACTAAATGAGCTGACTCCCTAAAGAATTCGGATGTAGACTTCCTGGGGACTGTTGAATCTGGTTGTGTCTAATCATGAAGATTTTTAGTTTGTGAAAAATATATACAAAGGTCGCTTAAAATTTTTCTTTGTAAAGGGATCAAACTTGCATTGTATATTTATAATTAAAAACACTCTTGGATCAAAGTAGAAGTATTCGGAGGTCAATTTTCTAAAGGACGCTGAGCAGTTGACTTAGATGGCTAAGTTTTAGATGGCTAAATGAAGTTCATTTTGAGCTACAACCTGGTTGCATCCCTCTCTGGAAACAATATTAACCTACCCAACCTCTCATAACCTACTCTGGCCAAATTGGCAGGGTAGAATATTTGCTATATTCCTCTCCTGTTCCTGTTATTATAGCTTTCTGTATTCTTGGAAATGTTCTGGGGAGGTGCGTGGAATATGTGAGTGTTGAGGTTTTGATATATTAGTTGATGAAGTGTTGGCATGGTTTTATGAGAACATTTTTGTAATTATATATATTATTATGTTTTCATAATTCACACTGACATTCCCTAGTGACATTCCCTAGTGTGTGATAAGATAGAACACAAAACATAAGATTGCCATAGTGGGTCAAACCAAAGGTCCATCAAGCCTTCTATCTTGTTTCTAATAGTAGCCAACTCAGGTCACAAGTGCCTGGCAGGATTCCAAAAGGTAAATAGAGCCCATGCTGATTATCCCAGGGATAAGCAGTAAATTTCCCCAAGTCCACCTTAATAATGGTTTATGGACTTTTCTTCCAGGAATTTATCTAAACATTTTTTAAACCCAGCTACACTAACAGCTTTCACCACATTTTCTGCAATGAATTCCAGAGCCTAATAATGTGTTGAATAAAAAAATATTTTCACCTATTTGTTTTAAATGGACTTCTTAGTAGCTTTATTGTATGTCCCCTGGGCTTTCTACTTTTTGAAATAGTAAACAACCATTTATGTTCACTCATTCAATTCTGCTCATTATTTTATAGACCTCTATCTTATTTCCCCTCAGCCATTTCTTCTCCAAGCTTAAGAGCTTAATATTTGTTAAAATGTATATTAAGCTATATGGGCCGAATTTTAAAAGGGTTGCGCCTGTAAATGGCCTTACGCGCACCGGCCTATTTTAAAAAGGCCAGGCAATGAGCGTAAAGTCCCGGTAAGTGTGTAAGTCCCGGGGCTTTACAAAAAGGGCGGTCCGAGGGCAGAGTGGGGGTGGGACCAGAGGCCTCCGACATAGCGGCTATTGCCGTTGTGTCAGAGGATTGCGTGCCAGCAGGCTGCTGGCGCACACAACTTGCGCCTGCCCAGAGGCAGGCACAAAAGGTAAGACAAGAGTCGGGGGGGTTAGAGTAGGGCTAGGGGGGAAAGGTTAGGGGAAGGGGTGGGAAGGTTAGGTTAGGGGGAAGGGAACAGAGGAAGGCAGCGCGGCTTGGAGCGCACAAGGTGCACAATTGTGCACCCCCTTGTGCGCGCCAACCCCGGATTTTATAATCCGGGGTTGGCGCATAAAATCGGGCGTACATGTGCGCTCACTGGGTAGCGCGTGCACATGTAGGCCGTGTGCGCTTCTTTTAAAATCTACCCCTATATTTTCTTCAACTGTTGTAAGCCACTTAGGGTGATCTTTGGGGATCAGTAAGGCAGGATATAAATATAATAGTAATAGAATAAGATAAAACAGGGATGAGGTCCAGGGTAGGTTTGTTTTATGGGGAGAAGGGTTCCATTGGGCTAATCAACCTTTGAAGTTTGGGCCGGATAGTGTGGGTGAGCCCAGATGATATGTAGGCTGTGTACATTAAATGTTATGCACTCTTTAATACGGCTATTTGCATATGTATATGTTTTGCAGATCATTAATTTGGTATTTTGGGCATTAAAACGTGATGTTTCATACTTGGGGAAAAAGGCATGTAATACTCTGCTTTGCAGATCTCTCTGACTTTAGACTAGTCTTTCCTCAAACACTAGAGAGTATTATTGGGAATAGTTTATTTACGTTCTTAGCTAGTTCCTGGTAATTTTATTGGAGTTGATAGGATATGTACATAATTGAGGGAAAGACTATAGATTAATATAACCATTATCTAAATTTTAATATTTCTTTTGTGCAGGTATGAATTTGAATTATGACTTTTGATTTATTGTTAGAATGTTGGATTAGATGAAAAAGGACCTAAAATCCTTGAGTCTTATGTAAGAGGTGTGATTGCTTTGAATGTACTGACAATTTGATGAGTTGTTGTGGTTCTTTTTAGAGGCTTTCATTTTGTTTGCAATGTTTTTATGTAAATGTGACTTTTATTGGTTTTGTTTTTTTATAATTTATTGTTTATTAAGTTTTAAACCATTTACATGATACAAAACCCAGGAATATAAAATAAAATTAAATAGAAAAAAAAATCTCAAAAGAGAACAAATTCACTTTTACCAGAAATTCTTATTAAATCCACATTATATGAGAGAAACCTGCTCTACAATAAAATAAAAATATGATTATACCTCCCCACCCAAAAATAAACAAAGAATCATTGTTATTTATCTACAATAACATATTGCAGATGGACCACGTCCAAAAAAATAAACTTATTCTCCTGATACATTACCAAACATTTACAGGGGAATTTTAGAAAAAACCTTGCCCCTAAGGACAAGACCTGCTGCTTTAATTGCAAAACAGATTTCTTTTTTGCCTGTGTCTCCTGAGAGAGAGACATCTGGAAAAATATCTCATTTCTGACCACAGAACAGTGAATCCTTATACGTAAAATGTTGTTGGAATACTAAGAAGTAAAATTTAAGACTCACACGCGTGCACACATGTGCACGTGTTTGTCAGCACGTGCACATTGTCACTCCGATTTTATAGCATGTGCCTGTTATTAAATCAGCTATCCGCACGTACATGTGTGCACGATTTTATACTGACATGCGCATAAGGGTGAGAATGCTGTCTCGAGCCTGTAAGTGGGGGGAGGGGGGGGGAATTTTAGTTGGTACGCGCAGCGACGCAATAGGCCTTTTCCCCAGTTTGCTCCAGTAAAGGAGGACTTCCTAAACCTCCTAGTTAACTTGCCTCCCTTTTACCCTATTAGACCCAAGTCATAAAACACCGCTGACTAGCCTTTTTTTTGTTGCATGACTTACACTCTGTCCATAGCAGAAGTAAAGTTAGACGGTAGGGCACCCCGGCGCGCGCTTGTGCGCATAACTACTTATGAGCTGACTTCATGGTGCAATCTTAGCCTGCCCATGCCCCACCCAGACCCCACATACATATCCCACCTCTTTTACAGAAAACTTTTTTTATGCGCGTACCAGGAGATAGGTGTGTGGCCACAGGCCTTTTAAAATCTGCGTGGCAGGCACAGGCCTGAGTCACGCGCGCAAGCTTTTGAAAATTGACCAGTAACTCTCTACCAGCTTCTAAGGCAAATGTAATCATAAAGGTAGTCCTAGATGTTATAGTACCATCATGAGGAAATTAGGAGAATTCTGGACTAGTGAGAGAGCAAAAACATCTGAAGCTCCTTCAATAGAGCCAGAAATCCTCATCATATTGGATAAATAATAAGAATTGGATATCAAAAAAAGCGCTATCTGATAAAACCTAGATCACCTTAGTGACATAGCGTTTAAAGAGTTCTATCCTGGACAATAATCTGGATTTGGAAAAGTTCAAAATACTAACATTTCTAGATCTAATTCTATTTTTCAGCATTTCAAATTGATAGTGGATTCTTTTATTATTCTTAATGGTAGCTGACATAGAACCCTACAAAAATGTTATAGAACTTTGTAAAATTGTTTTAGACCCCATTTGTGGGATCAGTTGAAATTCAAAGGAACCCATTCTGGAGTCTAAATTAAATAATTTGGCTGAAGTCCCTGAAGAGAACGAACACAAATCGTTCACAGTTTTCACCACAGAAATGCTTTGAAAATTTCCCTCTCAGTGTGCGATAAGGAAGATCCCAGTTCAATACTCCCCCCCCCCCAATATTTATTGATGTTTAGTGTCAACATCATAACTAGACGTCTGTTTAATGTATATAGTTAAATCTGTTTTACCTTTGTCATAAATTTTATATCATTGCTTCTGATTTTGTTGTGTTTATGAATTTGTCTTGATATGATTTTATATTATTGTTTTATAAATTGTATTTTTATGATCTTGCTCCTCATTTGGTGCATGTTAGTGAACAAGCAAATTGAAATCTAATCCAAAACAAATAATCATACAATATTCTTTTTGGATGATGCTTATGTTGGTTTAAAAAAGTATCATGACCAGCAAATAATATGGAGATTTTGTATGTGGTGGTTGCACAGGATATCATCTATATACAGATGATATATTTTTTTTTAATCCTGTAATGTATATTTGGACACCTTAATTTTAACTAGTGTCTATTTTCCTTTTAGCAGTGAAGCAATGGCTATTTCACAATAAAC
Source organism: Rhinatrema bivittatum (assembly GCF_901001135.1). Classification (NCBI taxonomy): domain Eukaryota; kingdom Metazoa; phylum Chordata; class Amphibia; order Gymnophiona; family Rhinatrematidae; genus Rhinatrema; species Rhinatrema bivittatum. The sequence continues at coordinate 48,094,431 of NC_042618.1, read as the reverse complement.
TTACTCTGAACATGCAGAAGACGGAGATTATCATCCTTCAGTTATCTTTATCCTTTGATTTTGAGAATCACAAAATTTCCATCGTATCGTAAGTGAAGAACCTTGGGGGTCATTCTAGACACAAGCCTTTCTATGTGTGTTCATGTGAAATCAGTCATTTAAGGCAGTATTTTTTAAACTACATCTGTTGCAGAAACTTAAGCCTCTATTAAGTTTAGTCGATTTTTGTACTGTCCTACAAGCATTGTTATTTTCTGCTTTTGACTATTGCGACTCAGCCAACATTGGGATGCCATTGGATTTCCTCAGGGCTCTGTGTTCAGAACACTGCAGCCCTTATTTTGACTGGCATAAAGATAAAAGATCACATTACGCCTATCTTGTATTATCTTCATTGGTTGCTAGTCAAATGGCAAATTAAATATAAAATAGCCATGCTGACTCACAAACTGTTAGGCAACAATACTTCACCATGGATTAATACTAAAATGATTATCTGTAATCCCACATGCATGCTGAGGTCGACCCAGAGTGGTCTTCTTGATGCTCCTTCATTGTAGTCGCCCTGTCTTGCAGAAACTAGGGAAAAGTATTTTTCTATTGCAGATCTTACTTCTTGAAATACACTCCCAGATTACTTGTGGTTAACTGCCTGTACTAAGACTTTTTTGAAAAACCTGAAAACATACTTGTTTCTGCAAGCCTTTGCTGGGGTCAGTGCATGCAATGTGCATGTAGTCACAGAAGACAGGTCAGGTGTTAGGGATGTAAGTGATAGCTCTCCAGGAAATGAACAGGATAATATTTATGGTTCCATCTCTAAACTATAGCAGCAAAGATAGGAGCAATTTATGTGTCATTGTTTTGGTTTTATGTTTCCGTTTTATTGTATGCCGCCTTAAGCAATGGATTATGTTTGGGTTTTAAATTATTGAAATAAACAAAAAGAAATGCTCCTTTTGTCTTTATGGATTCACAAGATGTACTACTAAAGAGTTTTCTCCATTTAAAGGTGAATTTTCAAAACGTAAAAATGAGCATATATATGCATAAGTAGCCTCTACTTTCATATTCCATATTTTATAAAAGCCCTAACTATGACGCACATTTCACTTTTGCGTGCAAATATACATGTGTTAAAAAGGGGCATTCTAGGGGCATTCCTGGGTGGGGCCAGCACTTAAGCGCGTACATTGCTATTTTAACAGGCACTTAACGTGTGTACATTTTCCAACTTGCTAGAAATTTTTTACATATTATTAAATGTGCTCATTGTGTAGTACCGATTGGGTGGGAGGTCTGGGTAAACTGAGGGGAGTTCAGGCTGAAGAACCAGGAGGGTCTTGATGACCTGGAGAAGGTCTGGGCGAACTGGTGGACTAATTGTTTAAAGCAGTAATTTCACTCACGTATGTATGATTCAAAATACATTGATTTACATGTGTAAGTCCCAACTTACACAAGTAAGACCTACTTTATTTTTAAGGCTAAAATATATGTGCATATAGGGGCAGATTTTCAAAGGAGTACGCGCATAAGATACACGCATACCCCCCGAAAACCTGCCCCAAGCTCCTCCTGTGCGCGCCGAGCCTATGTCGAATAGGCTCGGCGGCACGCGCAAGCCCCGGGACGCGCGTAAGTCCCGGGGCTTTCCTGGGGGGGGGGGGGGGTCGTGGTGGCGCATCATCCGGGGGCGGGGCTGAGGGTGTGGTTCCGGCCTGGGGGCGTGGCTGAGGCCTCCGAAACTGCTCCTGGGCCAGGGAATTGTGCGCCGGCCAGGTGGCCGGCGCGCGCGAGTTACACCTGCCTCAGGCAGGTGTAACTGTTCTAACAAAGGTAGGGGGGTTTAGATAGGGTTGGGGGGGTGGGTTAGGTAGAGGAAGGGAGGGGAAGGTGCGGAGGGTGGAAGGAAAGTTCCCTCCGAGGCCGCTCCGATTTCAGAGCAGCCTCGGAAGGAACGAAGGCAGGCACCGACCCCAGATTTTAAAGGATACACGTAGCTATGCGCATATCTATTAAAATCCGGCGTACTTCTGTTTGCGCCGGTCGCACGAACAAAAGTACGTGCGGGCGTAATTTTATAAAATCTACCCCATATTTTTTAAATAGGTAGATAAAGTGCATGCATTCAATGCATCGAAATTCATGGTTTTAATGCATTGTATTTGTTTGCATGTTGGCCTACATACACATATATAGGTTGCTAACTGGCTCCAGATTTTCAGGACAGGTTGATCTGTCCTGGTTTTATCCCATTACATACTGAAATTTACTCTGATTTCCCTATTGCATTCCCTAAGAAAAGCAAGACTATATTGCATGCAGGTGAATAAAAGCAGGACTGGATAAACTTCTCCTGAAAATCTGGAGCCAGTTGGAAATCCTACACACATATATTGTGGAGTAAACATTCAGATATTTCATAATAAGTGTATATGATATACGCCTGTTATAAAATACAGTGGTAAAACTATACATGGCCACATAGGTGCTTATATGCCACTGTGTGCAGTTGTTTAACATTTATCCTCCCTGTGTCTATGGGGAAAAAACCCCCAAAACGTAGTCTCCCCAGCCTAAGAACTGAACAACAGCTGAGGATTAAACTACTTGAGATCATAGGAAGAACAGATCAACCATGGTTTCTAATATGCCTTATCTTCATTAGCTCTTAAAAGTGACATGGTATCAAAATACATATCTATAATGTGCCTGGGGGGGTAATTAGCAATTGATCTAGTTTCTGCCTGCATTTTACTGTTTGTCCTGCCTGTGCTGAACAGAAAAAATACAAAATAATTGTTAATTACTTTTTTGTTTTAGGATTATATAACAAATGGCATAGCTTGTAGGGTTCTGTAGTAGCACTGTTCCTCAAAATCCTGGTTGAAGCAGGAACTTGAGCACAGTGCCGGTTACTACAGTAGTGTTTACATCTGTGGGAAAGAAACTTAACCTGGTTTTAGTTCCCTTGACTACACATTTATTCTGTGCCATAGTCAGGTTTAAGGTGTGATTCCCTGCCACCACTAACAATTTTACACCAGAGATACTGGAAGCAGGATCCTTCATATCTATTTCAGCCTGAAGGAAGGAGGAGAATATTTGTGTATGTAGGTGTGTTTGTGTGTAGTGTCAGAAGAGTACTGCATAGGCTGCAGTCCAGGTCTGGATTAGTCTACAGGCACACTGGGCCTGGGCCTAGGGAGGCAAATACCTAAGGAGGCAGCAGGCTGGCTGAAGATTTGCTGCCTTCCAGCTGTGCTGAATCTCACTGAACAGGTAGCAGCCCTTTGCTTCCTGATCCAGCCTCTCCCCTAGGGCCTAGGCAGTGTGCCTAGGGAGCAGGAGGGGAGGGGTGAGCCCGGAGCAGACATAGCAAAAGGGATTAATTTGGGGAGGTTAGGAGAACTGTGGGGAATCAATGGGAGATGCCAGGGCATCAGCTGGGTGCATGAGTCTGTGTGTGTGAGGGGGGGGGGGGGTGTTTAGGAATGAGGGAGGGAGGCAGTGTTTTTGTATGTGAGAGAGACGGGATTGCGACAGATTGTGTGAGTGTGTGTGTGTGTGTGTCTATGCCAGACTGAGTGGGAGGTTAGAGAGAGGATGAAAGGGAGAGCAGGACCAGAGCACAGTAGGGACACCTCCCTCTCTGCCCCATTGCAATTCACATCCTCTCTCCTTTCATCTTTTGCCTGCTGTTTTTTGTACTTTGAACTCTCCTATCTGTGTATATAGTTGGTTTACTCATATTGATTTATATTTATATCTAGTTTTCACCCCCCTGTTTAATGTACTCTATTGGTTATACGTAAGGGCCCCGCCCAAAAGTTAATCTTGTTCCGCTGTTATATGTAAGGGCTCCGCCCAAAAGTTTGTTTTTTGTAAACCGATGCGATGTGTCAACGGATGTCGGTATAAAAGAGACCTTAAATAAATAAATCTTGGATTCTGTCTCCCAAATCCAGAAAGATGCGATCTTTCATACCTCTCCCTTCTCCCCAGATTCTGGCCCCTCTGTCTTCTCTCCTTTTCTCTCTTCCTCCCCAGATTCCTGATCTTACCCATTTTCCATCTCTGGTCCTCTCTCTTCCTGCTGTCCCCACCCCCCGTCCCCTTACCTTCATCTTACTCTATTCCTGTACTGATACTTAAGATCCTTTTCCTCACCGAATAAGGAGAAAATGATACAGATACAAGCAAGGTTCATAATCTAAAATAAAAGACAGAAATGTTTGTCAATACACTTCAGAATGTTCTCATTTTTTGCCACAGACTCTACCCCTGAGCAGCCACAGGAAACTGAGGTGCTGGGCTATAAACCGACTACTCCCTGTTGTCTGACCGTACTGGGTTGGGAGGTGGGGGATGGACAACAGCACCATCAGTGCCTAGAGGCAGCAAAGCAGTCCGTCTTTATATTTCTCCCAGCTGTTTTGGTGATCAACTTTAGAAGTCACCACAACCCACCTCAAGCCCGAGCTGCTCCCATTCCATGGCCCCTGACAAGCTGGCCAGGTACTGGGGGGGGGGAGGAGGGGTTATAGCCCATCTACAAATTTCTAACAGTTTCGGTGGTCGACTCTGGAATGCATCACAATCTTCCTCAGGCCTGAGCTTTTCCCTGAGTAGACAGCTAGGTACTAGGGAGATTGCAGGCCATCTGCATGCTTTTCCCAGCAATCTCAGAGAATACTCCAACTCCCCTGGGCTTCCATTAGCTGGCCAAGAAGTACATGCCATAGCATTACCTCTGACTAGTAGAATTTTCTCTTTATTTCCTACATCTATTTATCCTGATTCTAATCCTCCCCAATCTTATTCCCTGCTTCAAGCCACTACTGGCATTGTCTCCTGTCTCCATTCTGTACCTCAACTGCCATGTCGTCTTCTGCCTTTTCTACTGCTCTTGATCTTCACAGTTTTCTTCATCTCATCCAATCACCTCCACTCTCCCTCATCCTCGTCCCAGGTGCCACACCTCCACCTCTCTTCTCTTCTCTGTATGCTCCTGCTCCTCCTTCCATTCTTAGGTGGGGATATCAATCCCAATCTTGGCACTCCAAGACAATTTTCACCCCATCTGTGCATATCAACCAGTCTTATCCCTAAGCCCTTCCTCCCTCCCTCTCTTTTTCTTTCTCATGCTCCCTGTGGAATGTTCCCTCTATTTCTTACATTCATGGCCTCTTTATCGTCCATACTCTTCATCTTCTTGCCTTAACTAAGACTTGGCTTTCCCTTGAGGACTCTGCTTCTATTACTGCTCTCTATCATGGAGGTTCTTTTTTCCTGAGTACCTCATACAGTAGGCCACAGTGATGGTGTAAGACTGCTTGCTCTCCCCTTCCTGAAAGTTTCAACCTCTTCTTCTACATCAATCCCATTATTTTTCTTCCCATTCTCTCCACCTATTCACCCTCTACTTCTCTGGGTTGCTGTCATTTATCTACCCCCTAATAAATCACTCTCCTCCTTTCTTACTGACTTTGATGCCTGGCTTTCCTCCTTCCTTGAACCATCTTTTTCTTCTCTTATTTTGGGGGACTTTATCCTCCATGCTGACAACTCCTCTGCCTCTTATGCCTCAAAATTCCTTGCCTTACCCTCCTTATTTGATCTCCAACTCTACTTTACCACCCTACTCATAAGCCCGGCCACTGCCCTTTCTTCCAACTGCTGACTCTCAGACTTCTCCACCTAAGTTCTTCCCCTTTCCAACCATCTTCTGATAACTTTCACACTAAACCACTCTCACTCACAGCCTCAATCAGTCATCACCGACCCTTCAGGAATCTCCGGGCTGTCCACCCTTGTATCTCCTTGATCTCTCCTCTCTAAGGTTGTCAACTGTCCTTCATTTTTCTGGACTGTACAGATTTTTGGGGCACTGCATGGAAAAAGGAGGGAGGGCTGAAATGCTCAAATGTTCTGATTTTATCTCTCTAGCTGCAGCTTAGCATCCGATCCTCCTTTGCAATTATGTAATAAGAATGTGGGGGGAGGGGGGTTTTGGTGACTGTTTATTCCAGTTCCTGTTCATGGATATGGTGAGGTTGCAGATACACCTTCCTCACTGTACTGCTGTTTTTGTTTATCTGAAACTAATAAAATGTTTTTCCTAAAGAATGTGCGTTATATTAGCTGCTCTGTATTCAATGTGTATTGGATACATTTATTCCCTGCCACGTAAAAAACTTCAGTCCACAATTTAACCATGTCCTACAAAATTTTACAAAGCATATAATTTGGACCCCAGGCTGGTTAAAGTAAGCGTTTTTGGAATTAAAAAAAAGTTTGGGAACTAGAGATCATGCTATGTGATGCTTTAAAGGGATAGATTCATGAGTAACATCAGAAAATATTTCTTCACAGAAAGGGTGGTGGATGTATGAAAATCTTCCCAGTGGAGGTGACAGAGGCAAAAATAATAACAGTTCAAGAAAGCACAGGACAAAAGTACAGAGGATCATGAATTGCAAAGAAGTGAGGAGAAAGTCAGAGATCAACTGGACTTTATGGTTCCTGAGGCAGACTAGATGGGTCCTTATCTGATATTATATTCTATGTTCTTAGGTTTTCCTAATAGGGAAGAGTGGTAATAAAAGTTGTTCGTGAGAAAATCTCATCAGCAAAGATATTAAATAGCATCTCCAAGTGTTCAGAAATGTGATAATTGAAAGCTGGCAACCCTAATCTAGCCTGCCCAGTTTACTTCCTCCTACAGTGCCATATCCTCCAGTAGAAGCTTTCAATGCATCCACCACCCTTTCTGTAAAGAAAGTTTTTCTGCTGTTACCCCTGAATGTTTTCTGATGTTACCTTCGGAGCTTCATATAATCAATCATGACTTCTATGTCACGAACTTCTTTATACCAAAAACACATACTATTACCAGCCTGGGGGTCAAACTACTGCTTTGTAAAGGTTTGTAGGCTTTTGATTAAACTGTGGTCTGAAGTCTTTGTAAGTGGCAGAAAATAAAAGTATCCAACACAGATTGAATATAGGGCAGCTAACATGGCACACACTCAATAGGATCGGATGCCAACCTGCAGTCGGAAGGCCAAAATCTGGACCTTTGCAAACATTTCGGTCCTCCCTCCTTTTTCTGTACAGTACCCTAAAAATCTGCATGCTCCAGAAAACATTAGGACGGTTGGCAACCTGAGTCAGCATCAAACCTTTTTTTGAGCCTAGGCCAATGGCAGGTGCTAAGGGAGGAGCCTTTGCAATTTCTACAGACATATGAACAACAATTGGATCTCCCACTTCTCTGCCCAACAGACTTCATCTTTAGCCCTCCTCTGACCTTACGGTTGGTCTGGGAACCTGGCAAGATCATTCAGGATAGGGTCATTGCGCTCCTACAGCGGAAAGGCCCAAGCCAACGCTCTTCCATCCAGATAGGACAGGATATAAGTGGTCTTGGCATATGCTGTAGGAAATATGATTAGGTTGCAGGGAAAAGTGCATGCAACATTGATTGATAAATCCTCTACATTTCCAAACTTCACCTGAGAAGCATGTTGGAGCAGACAGAGGTACAGTTTTTATTTATTTATTTAGAGCTTTTTTTATACCGGCATTCATGATACAATCATATCATGCTGGTTTACAGATAACAAGGGGTGCAGTAACTTCGTACATATAACAAGTGCATAAGAAACAATAAAGTTACAATATAACAGGGTTGCTAGAACTGGTGGAGCAAGGAGACAATAATTAAAGAAATTATACAGAAGTAAATTATTTACAGTGAGCAGTATTTACATTATGCAGCAATGGTCTGTTAATGGATATTAGACTCGGGAAAGGCTTGTTTAAAAAGCCAAGTCTTAAGCCTTTTTCTGAACGTTAATAAGCATGGCTCTAGTCTGAGATCAGGGTGGTAATGTGTTCCAGAGAGAGGGGCTCGCCGTGGAGAAGGCCCGGTTTCTGAGTTGTAGATGGTGTGTGGATTTGGTAGGGGGGGATGAGCAGGGAACCTCTGTAGGCTTCTCTGATGGGTCTGGATGATGTGTGTAGTCTGAGGGGGATTTGGAGGTTGAGAGGGGCTTGGGAATGGATGGTTTTATGGATGATGGTGATGGACTTGTGTAGAATTCTGAAGTGTATTGGTAGCCAGTGTAGATTTTTCAGAATAGGAGTGATGTGGTCTCTTCTTCTGGAGTTTGTCAGGATTCTAGCTGCCGCATTCTGGAGCATCTGAAGTGGTTTTATGGATGAGGCCGGGAGACCTAGCAAGATAGAGTTGCAGTAATCTATTTTGGAGAATATAACGGCTTGTAGGACTGTTCTGACGTCATGAAAGTGTAGGAGAGGTTTCATTCTTTTTATTACCTGTAGCTTGTAGAAGCAGTTCTTGGTAGTATTGTTTGTTAAATGTTTTTAGATTCAGGTGATTGTCTATTATTACTCCTAGGTCTCTTGCTTGTGTGACAATGGTATTAGATGGGGCAATTTGCGGGGAGTTGCTGTATTCCGGAGTGATGAGGAGGAGTTCTGTTTTGGCTGAGTTTAGTATTAGGTTTAGGTTGGCGAGGAGACGGTTGATCTCTCGGAGGCAGTTATCCCAGTGTTTCAGTGTTTTCGTGTAGATTCTTTGATGGGTATCACAATTTGCACGTCGTCGGCGTATAGGAAATGTTTTAGTTGTAGTTTGGTTAGCAGTTGGCATAAAGGACAGTAGTCTTGACCGCTACTTCTGGCGGTGTAACTTCTTTAGCTGTAGTGGTCAGTGTATTCATCTGTGTGTACAACTGGTTAAAGGTAGTAGTCAAGTTATCCGGCGAGTTCTGTTGTTCGTAGATTCGCTGGGCCAGGCCTGGAATGGCCTGCAATGCGGTGAGCTGAGCCAAATCCATGGAGTTAGCAATCTGTTATGGTTTTGAGGTGTTGGAGTGGATTCTTGGGTACTGCGGTGATGGCCACTCCCACGGGGAGGAGCCCCATGAGGAACCACAGTACTAGGCTACACTCGAGACACACAAACACAGAAGATTTGTCTTTATTATACAGCTGGGTGATACCACCAGAGGTGGCAGTAGTGAGGTGATCCAGTAGTAGCAGTCCAGGGACCCTCGGCAGAGGAGACCCATTCCACAAAAGTAGATGTTAACAGCACACGGTAGTATAGGGAGTTCCAGATGCAGGTTCCCAGTGCTGAGCTATAGATGAGACAGACTGACAAAGGTTAGATTATTCACTAAGTTGGTAGCTGTATAGATGGAGATCCCGACAGGCAGAAGTAGTTGGATTGCAGGCACCAAGGCAGGGAGAGCAAGCCCTCGAGGAGCGAGTACCTGGTATCCCAGATAGGCCCCTGAAAGAAAGCAGAGGGCCCCCAGGAATGGGTACCCAGGTTAGATGAATAACCCCGAAGGGCAGAGAGAGCTTCCAGTGGCAGCACGGAAGCGGCAGAGTAGCTCAGACTGGAGGCAATCCAATCCTTGCTAACTCGAGTTGTTAGCAAATGAAGGGCAGGCTAAATACCCGGATGGCGTGACGTCACTCGAGGGGGAAGCCCCCGAGGTTCCCGCCATGATGTGGATAAAGACGTGGGTGGCGTGCGCATGTGCACTCTAGGAGGCCCTCAGGAGAAACATGGCGGATAGCCTTGCCAGTGCCATTCCGGGGACACCGGAGAGAGCGGCATGAAGATGCGGCGGCAGCCATCTTCCCAAGGCTAGAGGAGAGAGCAGGAAGAAAGGTGAGGCACAGAGGTCAAAGCCCGACAGACGCAACACTAAATATGTATACCCTGGAAGAGAGGAGGAGCAAGGGAGATATGATTTTGACCTTCAGATAGTTAAAAGGTCTTAATGATGCACAAACTTGAAACCTTTTCTGTTGGAAAGGAAATTGTAGAACTAGGAGTCATGATACAAAACTCCAGGGGGGATGCTTCAGAACCAACATCAGTAAATAATTCTTCACGGAGAGGATGGTGAATGCCTGGAATGCCCTTCCAGAAGAGGTGGCGAAAACAAAAACAGTATAAAAATTCAAAAGTGCATGGGATAAACACTGTGGATCCCTAAAGACTAGAGAGTGAAATGAAGGAAAGGGTGCATGGGGTAACTTGCATGGAGTGGCAGTTACTATTCTTAATAGAAGGCACGGGGATTAATATCCTTTACCAGTTAGCCTTGATGATTGTGACGCAACTGCAACATCACTCTCTGCTTTGACGGCGGGGGAAAAAGGGGAATTGGATTCAGAAGACAGATAATACCAGGCCCCAATTGTCACAGTCCAGCATATTGGTATGATATGCAGACATTAGGGGTAAAGCACAGTACTGCTTCTATGGCCAAGTCCAAATGTAATGCACGTTTAAGCAGCATTTCAAGAAGGCTGCTCACCCCATAAAAATGTTCCTGGCAGTCGTTTTATTACAAGTTTGACAATTACTTGATTTTGATTGTAAATATTGTTACCCTTAATATAAGGCTTGGGAGTAACCTGCACGGAGCGGCAGTTACTACCCTTAACAGAAACATGGGGGTAACCTGCACGGAGCGGCAGCTACTACCATAAGATACTTGCTGGGCAGACTGTATGGACCATTTGGTCTTTTTCTGCCGCCATTACTATGTTACTATGCAAAAAGGGAGAGGCTGGTTATGGACTTTACACCTGCTTGGCAACTAGGACAAAGTCGATGGCTGAAATCACACATTTTACTAAGAAATGCCTGTGCTTTGTCATTAAGCCCTGACCCCCAGACCAGCATCTTTTTGTTGCAGGTGAAAGTACCTGTGATAGTTTACAGTGTGAGTAGTTTTACCTGCAGAGGGAATATGGCTATTTTCAGGCCCTCACTTTATCTGGGTAAAACCATGTGAAATGTTCTTCCCATCAGGCACCACAGTTTGGTAAAGCTCTGGGCTACTGCCTGCTGCAGCAACTCGCTGCCACAGGGATGAACACGTTCATCGACTGGGTGAGCCGCCTGTAAGAGGCTGTTATGGTGAGAGTTCCTTACCTGGGATCTCACTGAGTCCCGGTGCTAACCAACTACCAACTCATTCTGCTCCTATACTATTCTGCGGGAAACCCAATAGTGCTTAACAAACTTTATGAAGCCGCATGGATTTCCATACATTCCGAACAGGTGGTTGGCTTAACCCTGTGTAGCTTGCGGATACCAGCACACTTGCAAGTTCATTTTCAAAAGGGGAAACACTCCGTGGAGTTTCTCTTTCAAAATGCACCAGCCCCCATTCTGCGGGTATAAAAGTACCTGTGGACTTTGAACCTGCACTGCAGCAGATGCAAAGGGCCTGCAGCAATTTCAGAATGAAATCACAGCATGCACTTTTCTTCTTCTGACCACACCTGGCCCCCTTTTGCCTGTGGGTAAAAATCTGCATGTCGTGAAACAAAGCACAAACTTTTATCCCTAATGAAGGCAGAAGAGGAATTTTCAAAATTCTCTTTTACATGTGTAAAAATGTGTTTATCCATATAGAAACCTTTAAAAATTACCCACCATAAGGCCAGACTCCCTGCCTTTTTTTCTGCCTAAAATAACAGCAACAAATTATTTAATTGATATGAATGAAAGGGGGTGGATCTTTAACTGCTGGAATTTGGCAGGCACATACAGACACATTTTAATTATAATGCAATTATAATTACATTTAATTTTCTAACAGAATGAACATTTTACTTTTAGTGCAATTTTTAGAGTATGCTGCATCTGATACTTATGGTAAATAAAAATAATTGTTATAGCTTTATGGTCTTCCTATTTCAGAAAAACATATGTCTCAATATAAGGCTTTTCACATACTTTGTGCAAAATACAATGAAGTAAGCATCTTTTCAGTGGAGTAGTCCGTTCAACTGTCTAAACAGGCACATTCTACAAACAATATGAACAGAATACATTTGCTTATTTTACAATATTAAAGGGTATGAGGTCTGTCTCAATACTTTGGCTTGGTCTGTTTGGATAGAATTGGCACATTAGCCAAATAAAAGACGGCAGAAGCCGGGTCGGGTGAGGGGAGGGTTGTCATCTTGTTGGAGAAGAAAGAAAGAGAAACATAAGGAGCTAAAGAACATGCTACAGATGATACTGGAAAAAGTGTCAAGTTATGAAATCTGCAAAGAGGAAGAAATAGCCTACAGTCTGCTCTCTTTTGCCTTCCTGCTGTCCACTGATCTTGAGGCTTTTGTTTTTTAAATCTGAAAAACAGGAGACTATGGAAAGTGACATCACCTGGATCATGATGTCGTTTTTTTTTCTGGGTTTGATTAGAAATAGATATTGGCATATGCTTTGCAATACATAAGTTTTCTCTTTTGAAATCTGGGATAGTATCTAGCTGGAAAATTCTAGAATGGGTATAACAAGAAACATGCCTTATTTTTAAATTTTGCTTCAATATAAACATTTCAGTAGGGGGCTAGTAGAAAAAAGGAGCAGCAGGATGGAAACTTAAAGAGGAAGTGGGATGAGAGGATGCAACCAGGAGTGTCTTAGCACAGAAAGAAAATAAATAAGAAACCGTTTTGAAGGAAGGATCTAGGGGAAAAAAAGGAATGGAAAGATGTGTTAAATAGAGGCCAGAGGATGGGTAGTAATCTTAGAGAATATGTGATATAAAAATAGCTCCCTATCTTCTTTATGTTGGTTGCTCACGTTCTGTGGTATTTCTTAAGTTTGTCGCATTTCTCAAGACTAACAGTAGCTTACTGACAAGAGATAGCAGAACAAGTCAGTGATTAGAGTTAATCCATAGTGATCTGTGTGGACCAATGAAGACAGCAACCCCTTCTGGAAACAGATACTTCCTGACATTCAATGATGATTACTTCAGGTACACAAAGAACTATCTCCTTAGACACAAAATCGAAACAATGGGGAAACTCAAGGAGTATGTGGCAGTGATGAGCACAAGGTCCAGCGTAAACTTGGAACCATCCATAGGGATAATGGAGGAGAGAATGTGGACAAAGCAATTAATCATACTTCAAGCAACAAGGGATCAAGCATAAGATCAGAGTGCCAGTGCTCCCAGTCACCAGAGTGCAGTTGAATGGGAAAGCCACACACTGTCAGAAATGGCAAGGAGCATGCAGCTGGATGCCAACCTTCCTGACAAGTTCTGGGGCGAGTCACTGATAACTCAACAATCTGCAGAACCTGCTGCCAACAAGGGAAAATTAGGTGATACCTAATGTGGCATGGCAGAAAACCTCACATGAGTCACTTGAGGACATTTTATTGCAAGGCCTTTAAACATGCCTCAGATGGAAAGCACTCCAAGATGGCAGACAGAGCCACAGAAGGTATGCTGTTAGGATACAGTAAACAAGGCTGGGAACACAGAATTCTACTCCCCAGGACATACCAGGTGACAGTAACCCAAAGTATGTACTTCAATGAGTCATCCTCACAAAATGTCACAATTCCAGCAAGCCCTGGGATGATGGTTCCTGTGAGTATCATGACCAGCACGAGTCGAGATAAAGTCACAGAACAATCTAGTACTGTCACAGGTACAAAATGAGGCAGAGCTGCAGAACAACTAGAAGTTATTATAGATGGGAGCCCAGACAAGACTGTGGAACAACCTGCTGAGACAAAGACGGAGTAGGCCTTAGACAGTCCAAACAGTACTGAAGGGGCGGAGCCTAAAGAGGAACCCACATTTTGAAGGTTTACCCATTCAACAAAGGGCAAAACATCTTACAGATTCTCATATAGAAGTTAGGGAACTTATCCAGCTAAATTCTAGCTGGCTAATAAGTTAGGGAACTAAAATTTAGCCAAATAAGTTAGGGGTGTTCTGGGTGTGTAACTAGGACAAGTTGAGTTAGCCGGCTAGGTTAACCAGCTTACTGTGATATTCAAAGTTAGCCGGATGATTTAGCTGGCTATGTCTCATTAAGCCAAAGAGCTATCCTAATGTTAGCTAACTTTAGTTAGCTGGATAACTTTAAGATAGCTGGCTATATTCAATAGTGTGGCTGCACTATTGAAGATACCTCCAAAATTAGCTGGATAAGTTTCTCCAGCTAACTTTGCTATGTGGACTGTGTCTGAATATGGACCTCATGCTTTACATGAACCTTGAATGCAGACAGCGCACAGGGGGTCAGATTTTAAAAGGGTTACGCGCATAACCGGTCCTGCTCGTGCTGGGCCTATTTTCAAAAGGCCCGGCGATGCGCATAAAGCCCCGGGATGCGTTTAAGACCCAGGGCTTGCAAAAAGGGGCGGGACGTGGGCAGGGCATGGGCAGGGCCAGAGGCCTCTGACACAGCGGCCATTTGTCGCTGTGTCAAAGGATTGGGTGCCGGCAGGCTGCCGGCGCGCGCAACCTGCGCCTGCCTCCAGGTGAAATAAAGATTTTTTGGGGGGGGGGGATGTTAGAGTAGGTATGGGGGGGAAGGTTAGAGGAAGGGGTGGGAAGGTTAGGTTAGGGCAGTGATGGCCAACCTTTTGAGCTCAGTATGTCAAAATTCATTAAAAAAACGAGCATAACTTGTGTGTTGTGTCACTTCTAGAAAAATCCATAATTTTGTGATATTTGTAGCTCTAATTAATAACAAAAAGTTATAATTTTAATATATGTACTGTATTTATTAATAAAGCAAAAACAAATAATTCTTTACCTTACCTGCTTAGTGACTTTTTTGTTGCTGAATTTCATTGGCTAAATCTTCAATTAAAACTAATAAGGATTTTAAAAAGCCCCTGCTGTCCCCTTCTGTGGGAGCTCTTGATTTCCAGTCACCCTGATATTGTCGAGGATTAGGAGGTTATCCTCTTTCTCTCACACATACTCACATGTCCATTCTCTCTCACACATACACTGTCACATACATACACATTCATGCTTTTTTATCCACCATAACCTCTTGCTCTCACTGACCCTGACACACTCTCAGGCTCTAAGACACTCTCTCCCCCTCCACACCCCCCCCCCCACACACAAACTCTTACTCCCTTGGATTTTCTCATACACACTCATGCTCTCACACTCACTGGCTCCCTCACATACACACAAACACACACACCCAGGCAAGCTACCAGTCATTGTCACACATACACACTGACCCCCAGGCAGGCACCCATGCATTCACACACATACACCCCCAGGCAGAGTCCCATTCATACACATGCACACACTAAAGGCAGACCTCCTCTCTTTTGCCAGCAACCTCGGAACCTCTCTCATTCCTCTGCTGCCACTGTCACTGCTGCCGCGTGGCTATTGGGGAGGTGCTGATTGCTGCTACTGGCACTGAAGCCCATTCTGCTGCCTCCTCTGTGCAGGCCCCGTGGGTTTCTACTTTCTCCATGCTGATCTCGTACATTCTGAGATCTGCATAGAGAAAGTGCTATTCTTGCACATTACCAAAGATTACATGTGCCAATCACTAAAAAGTAATTTATTTTTTTTTACCTTTGCTGTCTGATCTTAGTTTTCTAATTGGTTGGTCACAGGCTTTTTTTTTCCACCTTCCCTTTCTTATTTTTTTCCACCTTCCCTTTCTTATTATTTTTGCCAATTCCTTTTATATTGTCTTTTTTTCTGTTTCTTTTCTCTCCATCTTCTTCCCTCAAAATCACAGTCAGGTTCTCATTCTCACATGCATTTCTCTCTCTCATACACACACAGGCTCTCACTGTCACATGCTCTCTCTCATACAATCATTCATACACACAGTCTCTCACTGGCACATGCTGTCTGACTCTCACACACACAGGCTCTCTCTCACTCCCACATGCTGTCTTGCTCAAGCACAGGCTCTAACTGTTACATGCTGTCTCTCTCATACACACAGAGGCACTCACATGCTGTCTCAGCAAACATTCAGGTACTCACTCTCACACACAATCTCTCAACTCATCTCATACACGCACACAAACACACACCCTCTACAGACCCTCAGCCTCTCTCTCACCTCTGGGCCTCCTCTTCGCAGGTCGCCGCAGGATGGGCTCTGCAGCGGCCCTGAACTTCTTGGGCCGCGGCGGCCCTGCTACCGGGCCTCTTCCTCTTCTCGGGCCCCTGCGACTTGGTATTCGTGGAGGCCCGTAATCACTGCTCCTCTTCTGCACGCGCTGATGCTCCTCCTTCCTGCGCATTCAGCTCCAGCAACGTTTACTTCCGGGGCCGCACAGGCAGGAAGGAGGAGGAGCATCAGCGCGTTTAAACGCGATCTTTTTCTTCGGACCGTGGTGACATGAGCCTCACCACGGCCCTGCCCATCTGCCTATCGCTGCACCGCATGAGCCTCCCTGTGCCCGGGGGCACTGGGGGGGGTGGAGGGGTCCGGAGGATGGGGGGATACTAAAAAACTAATTTTAAAGGGTCGGGCTGTGTTTTTGGGTTATCGGCTCGGCGCAGCCGATAAAAAAAAAAAAAAAAATTTCCCGATAGTCCACGAAACGCTGCGCGTGTCAGCAAAAACATCTCGGCGTGTCACCTCTGACACGTGTGTCATAGGTAAGCCATAACTGGGTTAGGGGGAAGGGAAGTTCCTTTCCAGGCCACTCCGATTTCAGAATGGCCTGGGAGGGAACTGAGGAAAGCAGCGCGGCTCGGCACGCGCAAGTTATAAAATCAGGTGTACATGTGCACGCGCCAGGTAGCACACGCACATGTACGCTTTGCAGGCATGTTATAAAATCTACCCCAGGAAGTCCCTGCAACCAGTTCTTATTAAAAACACTTTTGCTATATTGATTTGCCATGCTGGTTGCAACCATAGTCCATGAAGCCCTGCATCCATTGTCCTTCAGTGACTTTACCATGTCACTCTTAGTCTTAGCTATCAAATCCCATAAAATAGATGTAACTCTTATAATACTGTACTATGAATCCCCCATTACCAATCGACTAGTAGCTGAGAGATATAGGCAGGAATCTAATGGTATTTTTCTCCCAGCTTGTTCAGCTGTTTGTGTCTTCAACATTGATTTTTATCTCTTCTCATGACATAGAGTCAATATTCATACATGATATGTGGGACAAGACACAGTAATGAGACCTGCACTTAAAAATATATGGTGCACATTCCTATGCATGACGTGTTCCAGTCTAAAACTTTAATGCAACAGGACATAAGTGTTATGTTAAACATTGAATAGTGTTTTCTGACATCCAGGGTGCCAAAGCAAAAGGCCTGCAGACTGCATTCTAGTATGCCATTCACAAGGGAACATATAGTGACAAGTCAACAAACTTTTGGGTATGATCCCATCAGTGGAATCTGCTCTGACAGTGCACAAATGACGTGTAAGTCCCTGCTTCGTGGAACTTACTAGCTTCTAGTTAGGAACTGGCAGTTAACCTGATATTATAGATTTATAGATTTAGTGTACCACATGCTATTTTGGGCTTCCTAAAATATTTAATGCTATTGTATTTTCTTACATGCTGTCCTTACTGGTCTTATTGTATGGTCTTGCTAGTTTAGAAATGATGCACACTATCTAGAGGGAAAGTTTAGCCCTGGCTTGTCAGCTATTTTAGGATACAAGCTAGGCATAAAGCATGTTACAGAAGTGCTTATAACATTAAACCACCCAGGCATTTGCTATAAACACATAGCTAGAGATGAAGGAATAAGGCACAGCTCCTACTTAGTAGCCAACTACGGCCATACATGCCCTCTTCAAAGTCCTCAAAAAATTCCAAATTGCTGAAATATATAGGCATCATGTGTAGCTCCCGGGTACCTGGCCACAATATCAAGGATGCACATTTGAGCCTCACATGCTACTTGCACATTGATGGAATGAAAGAGTTTTCGGTTGTAGAAAGCCTACTTCCTGTTATGGGATGAGATGAGGGCTACATAAGTGAAGTCTACAGCTCCAAGAACATATGGGAGCTTGCAATTGCATGGAAACACCTCTTCAGGGCCAGCAAGCCCTGCCTTTCAGCTTATGTATGTAGGAATGTGGCTGCATACTGCTCTTATCATTGGGTGCACACAGTGAGAAAATGATGCTTGGTACATTGTTGTTTGGAAAGAGCCGGAAGCCATAAAATACAGGACATACAACAGTTTTGCTAGCTCAGGTATGGACTGGGATCTGTTGTTGTTGCTGCTTTGCCCCCAGCGCTGGTAATTTCCTAGGTGGCATTTGAGCCTCTCTTCCCTTCTTGGCACTGCTGCTAGGTGCCTAAGATATCCAGTGTGCCAATACCAGTCAACTGCCACCTACTGTGGCTCATGGAAGGCAGTGCAGCAAGTCTTAGTAGTTGTATCAGGGAAGAAGCTTAAAAATATAGTGCGACAATACCTGCTATCTTGCAATATTACCCACTGCCACGTGATAATTTCTTTAAGAAAATGAAATACCATCAATTAAAAAGCTGTAGTTATTTCATGCATTATCTTCTGCCATATCCCACAATATATTATCACAAAATATGGAAGGGGAGTTTTATTTACATAAATTTGCCCAGTTAGCATACTTATTTGCAAATGTTAATGTTAACGCAAGCTGCATTATTTTTCGTATGATATTTCTTTTTATTGTGCGACATTCCCACTATTGTGCAGGATAAATACCTTTTATCACGCAGTATTACCCTAGTACTGCATGATAAATCTCTGAATTAGTTAGCCAGATAAATGTAGGACAGATATTTGGCGTTACAATCGGTGGCTCATGGGTTGCCACATAGATCGCTGCACCTACCTTTTTCCTCAGTCCTGGCTGCTCTGCCGCTGGTGCGTGGAAGATACAGCCAGCAGCCCCTGCCCTGGGCCATCCCGTCTCTCTTTGATGTGGCTGGACGCCGCTGCCGACTTTCTACATGGCACACTGTCTTAGGTGCACCCGCATGTCCCTCTTCTGGCAGGAAATTCCCCATGGCCCATACTGATGACTTCTGTCACTGAAGCCTATAAAAGACCTCTCCTGATATGACCCCAGTGCCTCAGCACATGTCAGCCTACTTTGTTGAATAGTGTGAGTTGCAAATGTCCCGTTCCGGCCTGTTTTGTTCCTCAGTTCCAACCTACCTTCATTCTTCAGTTCCAGTTCCTATCTTCTTTTTCAATCCCCGTGGTCAGTCTTCAGTTCATCAGAGTGCCTTCGCTCCTGTGCTTCTCCTCGTCCTCTGGCCCTGCTTCTTGGTCCTGCCTTTCCCATGGACATATCCCCAGTATCAACCTCAGCCTGATCTCTGGACATTCCGTACGCCACCTGCCTCTGACCCAGTCTGTCTCAAGATACACCTGATCCCAGCTAGCTCTGACCCTGCTACATCAAAGAATCTCCTTCATCCGCAGAGGCCCTCTCTTAAGACTTACCAGCCCCGGCACCCGAAGGTTCAACCGGAGGGGAACAAGGGCTGGTAAAGACAAAACTCCAGTTGGGTCTCTGCCCTGTCCTGGTCCACCTGCCAATGGAAGGGACCTACAGGGCTCTCCTGCATGCTGCGTCAATCCTATCTCGGCCCAAGGGTCCTTGCCTGCAACATTTTGGTTTTCCTAGAGTTAGACAAAAAACTTATCTGGCTAACTATAATATAGCCAAATATATTTAGTGGTGCAGTCATGCCACTGAATATCTCAGGCAAGTTAACTGGATAATTTTATCTGGTTAACTTGTTCAGCCAGATAGTGATTGATCATTGACCTCACTGTCCTTAGTTTCAAGCTGGATGGTTGCAAAATCTAATCCAGAGATCCTCATTTAGAAAACACTGCTCTACTACTGTGGCATTCTGCATTAAATAGAGCCTTCACAAAATATGCATTTTGATTTATATATTTTACAATTTTATCCCCATAACCATTATTCCATATGAAACAAGTTGTATCTTGACTGAACAGTTCCATCTGCCCTCAGACAGTTCAAGATAACATCCTTTTAGTATATGATACATTTTTCATTACAATTAATTTATTAGAAAGTGTTTACAGTAACATAATAACATAATATAGTATCTTTTGAGATGACGGCAGATAAGGACCACCTAGTCTGCTCAGTTTCCCCTGCCTGCAGTTAAGAACATAAAATGTGCCATGTTGAGTCAGACCAAAGTCCATCAAGCCCAGCATCTTGTCTTCAACAGTAGATAATTTGTGTGACAAGTACCCGGCAGATCCCAATGAGTAGATCCATTCCTTGTTGCTTACTCCTAGGGATAAGTGGTGGCTTTCCCTGAGTGCATCCGGCTAATAATTGTTTGGGGTTTCTTTTTTTAAGTTTATTTGTATTGCATTTATATGCAAGAGAATTTACTGAAAAACTGAGAGGAGATAAAAAGAAAAATGCCATCAAATACATCAGACCAAGAAAGAAAAAGATTCCAAAAGAAATAAACTCCTCTCATATTAAGGTAAACGGGGGAGACAAGAACATAAAGAGCATTTACAAAAAGGTAATAAGTAAAAAGAAAAACTGAGAGAATCAACATTACACTATCAATAATCCGAATACCAGGCACTAACCAGTGACCACTGCTGGGTTGGTCATCTAAATAAGCTCTTAATTGAGAAGGCTTAAAATAAACATGCTTCACATTTTGATAATTCACTAGGCATTTACATGAATACCATAGAATAAATTGTGCCCCCAATGCCAAAACTTCAGAATGCATAGCCAAGAATCTCCTCCTGTATTCCCGAGTTACTCTAGTAATATCTGGATAAAGCCCAGATTTTCTGTCCATAGAATAAAGCAGCACTATTTCAAAAAAAGAGTCTCAAAATAGAGTCCCAGTCTTGCCCAAAGACAAAAGAAACCATAAGAGTAGCTCTGTTAGATATTTGAAGTTCACCTGATGACTCCAAAAATTCAGTTAAATTTAAGTTATGTTCACAATCTTGATTGGCAGCCTCTTGTCTTAGTCCAGATGGCACAAAATAAGCTTTGGCAAAAGTGGTCATCATCTCAGAGAGAATTTTTAGAACATCAGAAATATATTTTTTTAAAAAGATCCACCAGGGAAATATAATCAAAAATAGGACAATTCAGACCCCTAAGATTCAAAAATCGAATTGAGTTCTCAATATTTTCCAGTGTATTTTCCCATGAATCATTTCACTCTGAACCAAATTTGTTTGTATATTTTGTGTATTAGTAACTTTTTTAACTTGTCCAGCTTTTCTCTATGAGCAGAAATACCAATTTCAGATGTGACAGTTAATATCTGAAGTAACTTCAACCAGAAATAAGTTAGACTTTTCAAGGGAGACCAAAGCAGTCCATATTGAATCTAGAATAATAACTAGAGGTTTCCTCAAAGAGGCTTTATAAAGAGTGTTCACTCGATCTTCACCGCCAGTATCTCCAGCAGCATAGCCTGAAGCAACTTTCCCCATCACCAGAGGCAATGAGGCAAGAAGTGAGGGACTTTGAAGTGCAGCTCCTTCCAGCACTGACTCACCCAAGACTCCCAATGAAGACATTTGCTGCAGTGGCCTCTCCCTTCCAAGACCTTTGGTATCAAAGGCGTAGGCATCCCCAGTCGCAGCCTGGCTCACCCCTCTCATAGGGACGCCAGGAAGCGAGTCCTCTGCTGATGGTGACACCAAATGGGAGGGGAGACAGAGTCTTCAGTGCTCCAGGGCTCAAAGATATTTCATCCTTTAGCAGAGGGGCCGCACGTTCAACAGCCGACACCGCAACGGAACCAACACCCTAAATAGACTGTCATGATGGGGAAAGAAATCCTTCACATTTTCTGTCGTCTCAACTCAATCGAGGGAGAAGATGGGGAGATCTCCCTGATTTTAGCTTTTAATTTAGTATGAGGCATATTGAAAAAAAAGGAAATAAAGCAGTGGGAGCATCAGAGTTCTCACCCATGCCTCTCAGGGAAACACCATCTTGGATTCCTCCACTAATAATTGTTTATATACTTTTCCTCCAAAAACTTGACCAAGCCACTTTTAAATCCAGTTCTGTTACCTATAGCCATTTTCATTTACTAGTAAGCTCTGGGTAAGTCCTGATTTCAAGTTAGAGCAGAGCAGGTCTGCAAGGGGGAGGATACCATTCAAATACAGCCCCTCCTTTTGAGGGGTCTGGAATGGCCGTCCCCCTGGGAGATTTTTTTAAGCAGCTCCCTAGAGGAAGTCTGTGGGCAGTACCTTATGGTTTACTTAGCATTAGGAGGAAGTGAAGAGCTTAGCCTTTGTTGTTTTTCAGGCCCAGTCAAGGATAGCAGGCTAACCCAACCTGTGGAAGCTGACCAGGGTCAGGAGGGTTTTCATCCAGTCACTAATTGGTTGAGATATCTCTCTGGGTATATTTTCAGGGATTTTATATTTTCTTGATAGGCGGTCTGGTGAGATCCTGTGCACATTCTGGACTCAGGGATTGGGGAACCCTGCTTTTGGGGCTGCCCATGTTAGGAAAGACCTGCCCCTCTACACCTCAACAAGGATGGAGGAGGAAGTGACCCAGCGCCAGGCCCCTCCAGTGTTAAATTGGTTTTCAAGGGAAGACTCCTGAAGGGAGCTGCTGTTCCAGTGGGATTCATAAGAGCACAAGACTTGCCATACTGGGTCAGATCAAAGGTCCATCAATCCCAGCATTCTGTTTCCAATAGTGGCCAAGCCAGGCCACAAGGACCTGGAAGAATCCCAAGGGGTAAATAGATTCCTAGCTGCTTATTCCAAGAATAAGCAGTGAATTTCTGCAACTCTACCTTAATAATGGTTAATGGACTTTTCCTCCAGAAATTTGTCCAAACCTTTTTTAAATGCAGCTTCACTAATAGCTTTCACCACATCCTCTGGCAATGAATTCCAGAACTTTAATTATACATTGAGTAAAAAAATATTTTCTCTTATTAGCTTTAAATGTATTACCTAGTAAATTCATTATACTTTATACTTTTCGAAAGAGTAAATAACTGATTAACGTTTACTTGTTCCATTCCACTCATTATTTTATAAACCTCTATCTTATCTCCCCTCAGCCATCTCTTCTCCAAGCTAAAGAGTCCTAACCTCTTTATCCTTTCTTCATAGAGGAGTTGTCCATCCCCTTTATCATTTTGGTTGCTCTTCTCTGTACCTTTTCTAATTCTGCTATATATTTTTAGAGATATGGAGACCAGAACTGCACACAATATCACATTCAGTTTTATCAGACAGTAGTTACACTACAATAAACTGACACTTCATATGTCAAAAACAGAATTTCTGTTGATTCAGAGAACACGCTCCATAATTCTTCATGATTCTATTTCTTTTAATGATATAACTTTCATGGTGAAGGTTCCGATCAAGAGTCTTGAGTTTTGGATTGACCCTCATCTTTCTTTTCACACCCAAATTTAGTCCATAATTAAATCTGGGTTTTACAAACTGCGGGAGTTTGCAGGTTTAAGACATTTGCTTCACAACTGTGATTTCTGCACAGTAGTTCAGGCTTCTAATTTTCCACTGAATGGCTATTGTAACAGACTTTATTTGGGCCTTCCTCAAACTTCTCTAGAACTTTTACAGCTTTTTAAAAATTTTACTGCCCGATTACTCTCTGAGACCCAGCGTCATCAACATAACACTCCCATGCTTGTAGGTTTACACTGGCTTCCGATACAACAGCAAATTGCATACAAAGTTGGGATAATTGTGTTTAAGCTGATTAATTCAAGCTTATGTGCATGGTCCAATGCACTTCTAAAAATGTATCATCCTTCTCATCAGTTGACATTGTCACAGAGAGATATTCTTGATGTGTCATCAGTCAGAGCTGCTTGCCTCACGGTCAAAGAGAATCTGCTTTTTCTGTTGCGGTGCTCTCTTTTTGGATCACCCTACCGGTTGACCTAAGGCTTTGTGACTGTATTAATAAGTTCAGACTAACTTTGAAAAGCTTTTTTTTGAAACAGGCGATTGATTAGGCGCAACGACAGTATAATCCTTGTCTAATAGATTAGTGATTTTAATGATCCTCCTATGGTTTAAGAGAGCTAAAGACTCCTGAATAAATTCGGCTTTTTGTGAAATTGTTAAGCTTTTGGCAAATTTTGTTTTTATTGTTGTATGATGTACATTTTTCTATATATGAGTGTTTTATTTTATACATCACTTACCCCTAGATTCGTCAAAATGAGATAATAGCACATGCATAATGCCCACACTAAGAAAAAGGAGCGTGTTTATGAAAATTTTAGAATTACCACACCATAACATACAGCTTTGCATCGGTAGTATGGTAATACTTTTTGTGCCCTTTGATAAGAGAGAGAGAGAGAGACTATCTATAAGGCCTTCATAGTAGACAAGAATTTATATGCCTATAGGAGGGTCATTTAAATGCTCTAGGTGAGGTGCTGGTGGTGGTTTAGGGGCCAGTTTATCATGCAGAGTGAGATGCACACGCAGCACAGCACACCTCAGTGAAGATAAGACTTCATTTGGAGTTAGGAAAGTCTCACAAAGATGAAATTTTGTACTATGTTATTTCGGCCTAGCTTGATGGTACCCTGTTATGGTATGATGGTAACTGCATTGGCTCTTCACTAACGTGATGAAGAAAGGATAACCCTCAAAAGCTTTTCTCAGATCTATAGTCCAATAAAAAGGTATCAGCTACAACTTGTTTGTTGACTCTTAATTCCTTTATAGTGAGGAAAATTTTCAAACTGTCCATGTAAGTGCAAAGACTGTGGGTACTAATGGACCTTTACCTAATTCTCTAAGGGAAATTATGCAAACATTTTCTTTTTGAAAATTGCCAAAGTACCCATAGACTTTTGCACTTGTTTTTTATGAAGGTAGAATTTTTATGAACAATAACATGCGTAGATTGGAAAATGAATCTGTGTACATCATTTTCCGATCCCGCTCAAAATACACAGGTGGAAACACCTCCCCTCAATCCAGCTAAATGTACTCACACTATAGAACCCCATGCTTACATTTAGCAGGATTAAGTGAAGGCAATTTTCACAGGCCAGCTTGTCTGGGTAAATCACTCTTTGCTTGGGTAAATGGCTTTGAATATTGTCCTCCCCATGCAGTAAAATGTTTGTTATTAATACATTGTACATTTTTCATGGTATAATATTCCACCACAAAGAGGCAGCCTCTACCAATAGTATTGCATGAGAACAGCTTCAATGATGATAGACTGAGAAAACCAACTGAATTCAAATCAAACTGATTCCTAAAATGCTCCTGTAATTTCATCTCTCCTAACATTGGGGGAGCTCCATAGGCCAACACTTGGAATATTAAAAGAGAAATAAGTATATCTCTTTGTCAATATTAAGTTATGAAACCCAGAGACCACCATCCAGTTTCTTCTCTATGCAAATCACAACTTCAGACATGGACTTTTAAATCAAGTAATTCATTTTGTGCAATACTACTTAAACTGACCTCACTGTATAAGCAATAAATATTATTGCTATGATTGGTTATTGTTATAAATGATAATGCTAATATTAAGCACATTTACATGGTAATTTTCAAAGGAAAAAATAAATGTAACATACTACTGAAACAATTTTCAAAAACTCATTTACCTGTTTTAAGTGTACTTAATGCAGGTAAAACTTATTGTCAATAGGTTTTATCCATATTAAGTGCACGTAACATAGGTGAATGGGCTTTTGAAAATTGCTATGTTAGTATGTTACTTTACATTTTCCTCCTATTTTAGTAGTCATAATTAATTTCTTTTAATGTATTAGCTTTTGTTAATTTTCTTTTTATTTTTTTTTTCCTAGAAAACAACTATCATATTTTTCTTGGGTCAAAAAATGAAAACAGTGGTGTGCATAGATATATTTTTAGTTTTTTTAGTTTGTTTCATTCCTTTTGGTTTCTTTAAAATGAAAGAAAAACAAATGAAATTAAAAAAACAAACCAAAAATACTAAAGGATATATTAATTCTGCAGCCACAAAAAAACCAAAACATTCCCAGGCCCTCCACTGATCCTTCCTCTCTCCCCCCGTACCCTCTTAACTTGAACATTTCTTTGCAGGACAGGGGCAATCCCTGGTCACTCCTGCCCCAGCAGTCTGAGGCCAGCACCATTATTAATTCATTCTGGACAAAATGGCACCAGCCAAGTTCTTGCCCCATGAAGAAATTTTAAACTAAACAGTACCAGACCCTAGGAGCCTGGGAATGTTTTGTTTTTGTGACAGAGATGATGGCGTTTTGTTCTGTTTTTTCAACAAAATGAATAAAAACAAATGACATTTTGTTAATTTTTCTTTGTTTCATTTTCAAAACAAATTCAAATGAAATGGAAAATTTCACTAAAATTGCCCATTTCATTTCAAACAAACCAGTTAGCTAGCAAACAAATACATTTATGAAGCAAACAAGCAAGCAAGAAAGATCCTCTTCTCCCAAAATGATGCATTTATTTCTTATGACTGAGAACAACACATCTTGTTTGCCTCTGGAAATAGATCTGAGTGTGGATGTGGCCATGAATTGAAGTCTGATCCTATATTATATTATTATTATTATTATTATTATTATTATTATTAATCAGTAGAACCATGAAAAAGATACACAGGGTCTCAGCCAGTAAGGAACTGTGGGGTTTTCTTTACAAGGGGCAAAATAAATGTTTGTTTATGGAAAGATAAGAAAAAGAACTGAGTAGTGTTTGTTAGAGAAATTATGAAAGAAGAGTTTATGGGTGAGACAATACACGACCCTTGTAATCCTACCATAGCCACTGAGATCTACACTGCAGAAAATTCATCTGCTATGCTGTTCTCTAATGGCAGCTCGTGTGATTGAAAACTGCTTGATGCAGGGACTGATGTGAGAAAAAAGTGGGGGTACTCTCTTCTTTCAGTCCTTCACTCTCTCACCCACCTCCTTTCTCTTCATCCCACTCATAACCATTTCACTATCCACCTTTTGTTCTTTTCTCTTTCTCTTCCCTACAATAAGCATTCCATTTTCTCTTTTCTTTCCCTCACTGTCTCCCTCTATTCCTTCTCTTCCCTTCAACTATTTCTCCCATCCTATATGCTCCCTCCACATTTCCTTTTTCCCTGATGAAAGAACAGAGAGAACGCCTTCTCCCAAATAAAATTGCATATACATTATGAATATAATATATATGATATAATGCATCCACGCAGACTTAAAGTTGAATTTTAAAAGCCTGATGCACACATTAATTAGGGGATATGAGAATATGTCGGGCTTGTGCGCGTCAAGTGGATTTTAAAAGCCGCTCAGAAAAGTGTGTAAATGCCACTGCGCACACATCTCTGAACTTCTCAAAAAATGTGCCGGGTGTGGGCGTGGTCGGGGTGGGGCATGGGTGGTACACGAGCATTTCAGGACTTTCACCAGAAATTTGCACATAAAGACTTACGCAATCTGGCATGTGCCACATAACCTTGCTTCTGCTATGGATGATGTTTAAGTCCAAAACAAAAAATGTGCCATTTCAGAGGGGTTTAGATGGTCTGGGGTAACTCGAGGGTGAACAGGCTATCAAACCAGGAGGGCTTGGAGGACCTATCTGTTAAATGGGCAAACTGGGAACGAACTGGTAAAACTGGCAAATGAATCGGCGCGCATCCCTTTTAAAATCCCCCCACTTACGCAGAAGAAGCAGGATTTGCACGCACAGGCCCACACCCATTTAAAATTCAGGGCACATATGCGCACAGCCAGGCTGATTTATAACATGAGCGCATATACGTGCATACGTTATAAAATAGCTTCAGGCTGAAGAATGAGCGCACATGTGCGCCGGTTTAAAAGTTACTGTTTTAGAGAGAACATCCCAGTTGGGCAATTGGTGAACGGTATGTTAGGTATGAATGGTTACATTTTTTTTTTAAAGTATGCTGCTATTTCATTTTAAATTAGTGTTTCCTAACTCACTCATGAGAATAACGAATATCTCCTTACCACTCCATCTCCCTTCTGCTGCTTTCACCTCTTCTCCCATTCCATCTTCCATCGCCTGCTGTCTCTTCTCCCCTCCCAGTCCATCTTCCTTCTCCTGGTCTTATCTTCCTGCCCGCCCTTATTATCACCATCTCTTTGGAACAGGGCAAAGGGCTGAAGGCTGCTGGGCAACACAAGAACTTCCATGAGCAGAGCCTGCAGCAAGATGGCCAACAGAATTAAGATGCAGAGATAATGGGGCAGATTTTAAAAAAGTACGCGAGCATACATTTGTTCATGCAACCGGCGCAAACAAAAGTACGCTGGATTTTAAAAGATACGCGCGTAGCCACACGTATCTTTTAAAATCCGGGGTCGGCGCGCGCAAGGCTGCGCAAAATTGGCAGCCTGCAGGCGCCAAGCAATGCAGCCTGCCTCCGTTCCCTCCGAGGCCGCTCCGAAATCGGAGCGGCCTCGGAGGGAACTTTCTTTCCGGCGCCCCCCACCTTCCCTTTCCTTCCCCTAACTAACCCGCCCCCTGGCCCTAACTAATTCCCCCCCCCCCCCCCCCACCTTTATTTCAAAAGTTACATCTGCCCGAGGCACATGTGCCTCCTCCATTCTGAAGGGCCCTACAGCAGCACCCAAAGATGACATTAGGGCCGGCTGGGTATTTAAACCCCAGTGGTCTTGCATGCCGGTGCCTCAGCACTAGGTCTCCCACCGTGCTTCCTACCTGCAGTCCATGTTGCATACATTCCCGTTTTGCTCCTGACTTGTTCCAGTCTTCATCTACCCCTGCCTGGTTTTCAATCCTCATCCTGTTCCTGCCTTGTTCCAGTCCTTGTCTTGCCTTTCCTGGTTCCGAGTCTTGTCCTGCTCCTGCCTTGTTCCTGTTCTCTCCTTGGCTCCTGCTCTTATCTCTGATTGATCTCTTGTGCTTGACCTCTCCTGGATGCCAACTCTGCCCGATTGCCACCTGTCCTGACCTTTGCCTGGATACGTATTCTGCTTGATCGCCATCTGCCTTGAGCACTGCCTAGATACTGATACTGCCTGCCTGCCTGCCACTTGTTCTGACCTTTGCTGTGACCTGACACTTCCTGACTGCACTGTTTCCGGACTCCTGCCTAAGTCCTGCTGGCTTCAGACCCCAAAGGCTCAACCTGCTGGGGAAGAGGCTGGTATAGGTAAAATCTAGTCTTAGTCCCTGCTTGAGCGTGCATGTTTACCTGCTGTCGAGGTGGGCCCAGCTGTTTTCACCTGCTGGGCTGTACCAACTGTGCCACATCACCTATACCATCCTGAATTCCCACCAGTTTTCCCAGACGTCCCATCCAAAAACTGCAGACAGCAGACAAATCCAGTTTCACTTGCACATGTCAATTAGTGGTGTAAAGGTGTGCAAACAATTTCGGGAATGTACACATGTATATCTCTTACAGAATAGCAATTATTGCGTGAACTTTTGAACTTCGCCCCAGAACACCCCTAGACCGCCCTTATTTTGCTCTGATAAAATATGTGTGTGAAACCGAAATTACATGTATATTTTTGACATATATAATTAGCATATGCGCATGTTCATGTTACATGTTTGCATATATGCTATTTTTATGTGCAGAACCCCTTTGTAAAATTCACTCCTTATCACATAAAAGTATCCATAGTGTCAGAAAGCAAGAAAATGCCCATGTTCTTGGGTGCAAGAATGCATTCCTGTCCCTGGAGTTAGGAATTCAGATGGGCCAGGTATACATGTGAGGCTTCAAAAGAAAGAATCTAGACTCAGCCGGGTATGAAGATCCAACCCAAGATCATGGGCGTTTATCATTTAATTAACACAATTTTATTGAAACTTTCCAATTTCCAAGAAACTTCATGAATCTTGGAGGAACTCAATAGGCTAAGCAAGGCCATGGTCAGAAGCACTATCCTGAGCCACTTCTTCAACTCATCACTTTTCGTAAGGTCACACAATCCTGTTTCATGATGTAGGTCAAAAATACCATGCTATCAGCAAACTCTAAGGTTAGGTAAAAAAAATGTGACAATCACAAATCGGTAAACAGTACCAATACATTATCAGTCATTATCAGCCAGGACTCAGAATGTGTAATGGATTGCATGTTACCTCTACAGTAAAATATTTTTCTCTAATTTTCTAAAAAAAAAAAAAAGCACAGTAAATGATGATAGATGGCAGAAAAAGGCCATGTGGTTTATCTAGTCTGCTCATTCACACCAACTGCTCAGTTCTGCAGGTTCTACCACTCTCTCAGAGATCCCCTGTGTTATGCTTCCCGTAATGTTGAGCTTCCTGAAAACTGCTTCTGCCTGGAGGCACAAAGCCTGCTACAGTGCTTTTTATAACATGGAAAGTCTAATATTCTCAGCCTGCCATGGTTCACAGGCAATAGAACTGTCTGTTACATTTCTCCAAACTTTGCCTATTTCTATGGGACACAAGCAAATCGAAATAAGTGGAGTGGTGAGCAAAGCATCCACTGTTTGGAGGTCAGAGCAAAAAGTGCAAAAAGAAATGAAAAAGCAACACCTTTGATGTGAAATTAGAGGTTTTAAAGTCCTTTGACTCTAGCGAACCCAAATTTCAAAGGCATTAGAGCTTGCAACATGCATAGTAGGAGCAATCAGTGAAAACAAAAAAGTAAGGCCTGGATTTATCAAAATGCACTAACTACTGCATGTGATAGAAAAATGGGTATGTTTTATGGTAATAGGCAATTTATCACAATTTGTGCTAATACCTATGTGAAGAACTAAGTTACTGCAAATTGTGATAACTTTTTCATGCTTTGAGATAAGTGTGGTATTTCCTACATACAACCACTGGGGGGACCATGTTTATGAGAGAGAAAGAGAGAACACCTAGCCATAATGCCCCAACACTAGATAGGTATTTACATCTCTATGGGAAGCCCACCTAGTAACTCGAGGTGAGGTTCAGGTATTAGGGGTTAAGGGCCACTTTGACATTCAAAGTGAGATGTATGAACAGAACAGTGCTCTCTTGTGAAGTTTTGATGACCCTCGGAGTGAGGAAACTCACTCAAAGATGAGATTTGTGCAATGTTCTCTCAACCTAGCTTGATGTTACCCAGGTAGAGAGTTCATCAAGCTAGGTTAGCTGGATATCCTCTCGCCAAGAATTTCTCCCGCATATGACCTGCTTGTTTTTTGTACTCCTCATTAGTTGCACACAATCAGCACAATCTTAGAAATTGTCCCACTGGAATATTGATCCGTAAATTATACGGATGAAAACTTTGGAAGTGCAGTAAATTGTTCCAGTCTGTGGGTTTTGAAAAATTAGGTGTACTCAACTGTTTATGAAGTTTAGAAACTTGTAAATCCAAAAACGAAATGGACTGTATATGAGATGACAATATGAATTGCAGATTAGAATCCAACGCATTAATCCATAATGTGAATTAGGGATGTGAATCATTTATCTGACGATTGAAAATATCGTCCGATATTTTCAATATCATCAGATATCGGGGGATCCCCGATAGCGATAGGAAACCCCACGATTAATTTAGTGGGTTTTCTTATCGTTATGGGGTGGGGGGGGGGGTGGGAAGAAAGAACACAACCTAAAAACACAACCTGACCCTTTAAAATGAGTTTGTTAGTATCTCCCCACCCTCCGGACCCCCCCCCAAAAAAAATTTTTAAATACCTGGTGGTCCAGCGAGGGTCCCAGGAGCATTCTCCCGCGCTCGGGTTGTCGGCTGCCACTAATCAAAATGGCGCCGATGGCCCTTTGCTCTTACCATGTGACAGGGGCTATCGGTGCCATTGGTCGGCCCCTGTTACATGGTCGGGCGGATTTTCAAAGCCCTGCTCACGTAAATCTGCCCGGATTTACGCGAGCAGGGCCTTGCACGCCTGCGCGCCTATTTTCCATAGGCCGCCGGCGCGCGCAGAACCCCGGGACGCGCGTAGGTCCCGGGGTTTTCGGAAGGCGGCGTGTCGGGGGCGGGACCAAACGACGCGGTGTTTTGGGGGTGGGGCGCGGCATTTTGGGGGCGGGCCCAGGGGCGTGGTTTCGGGCCGGGGCGTTCTGGGGGCATGGCCGCGCCCTCCGGAACCGCCCCCGGGTCTGGTCTCGGCGCGCCAGCAGCCCGCTGGCGCGCGTGGATTTACATCTCCCTCCGGGAGGCATAAATCCATGGATAAAGGTAGGGGGGGGTTAGATAGGGCCGGGGGGGGTGGGTTAGGTAGAGGAAGGGAGGGGAAGGTGAGGGGAGGGCAAAAGAGCATTCCCTCCGAGGCTGCTCCGATTTCGGAGCGGTCTCAGAGGGAACGGAGGCAGGCTGTGCGGCTCGGTGCGCACCGGCTGTCCAAAATCGGCAGCCTTGCGCGCGCCGATCCAGGATTTTAGAAGATACGTGCGGCTTATAAAATCCAGCGTACTTTTGTCTGCGCCTGCTGCGCAAACAAAAGTACGCGATCGCGCAGTTTTTCAAAATCTACCCCAGTAGGTACACTGGATGGCCCGCGCCATTTTTAAAGATGGTGCCGGCCATCCATTGCTCCTACCATGTGACAGGGACTGGCCAATGGCACGGATACCCTTTCACATGCTGAGGGCAAAGGGCCATCTGCGCCATTTTGTTTACTGGCAGCCGACGGCCCGAGCGTGGGAGAATGCTCCCAGGACCCCTGCTGGACCACCAGGTATTTAAAAATGTGTGGGGGGGGGGAGGTCCAGAGGGTGGGGGGATACTAACAAACTCATTTTAAAGAGTCGGCTGTATTTTTTGGTTATCGGCTCAGGCGCAGCCGATAAAAAAAACCCGATCGGACTGCAAGATAAAAATTTCACGATGTGAATCAGAACCGGAATCCGAACCGATACTGGTTCCGATTTATATCTCTAATGTGAATTCTGCCAATTCCTGTGATGTACCCTTCCATATAAAAAAAATGTCATCTATGAAACGTACCAACATCACTATTTTCGACCAATAAAGAGAAAAATAAACATGGTGTTCCTCGAATTGGGCTACGTACAAACACGCCAATGAGGGAGCCATTGTGGCTCCCATGGCTGTACCTTGAATCTGCTGATAATATTGATTCTTATATCTGAAGAAGTTTTTTGTTAAAGCCACGGTTGCTAGCTGAGTTATGAACTGAGCCAATTTATCTGGCACAGCATTAGCAATTAGTACTTGCTTTATCAATCTCAAAGATGCCTCCTGTGGGATGCTTGTGTACAATGAGGTGATATCTGCTGTCACCAATAACCAATCGTCTTGGACATCTGTAATATTTTGTATCCGAAGAATAAAATCTGATGAATCATGAATATACAACCTAATTGGCTCACCAAAGGACTGAGAAATGAATCTACATATTTGGATAAAGGCTCCAGGAGGGAGTTGTTCCCAGATACTATTGGGCGACCGGGTGGTGAAATCAAATATTTGTGTATTTTAGGAACTATATAAAATATAGGAGTGCTAGGACATGGTTCAAATAAAAAATGTTTTTCTTTTGAGTAATCAACTTACCGACCTCACCTGCTTCTAATATCTCTGCTATCTCACATTGTAATGCCTCTATAGGATTCCCTTCCAGGGGCAAATAACATCTGATATCTGAAAGTTGTCGCATGACCTCCCTATCATATGCTACAGTATCAAGGATAACAATACCGCCCCCCTTATCAGCCGGGCGTATAGTGATAGATGGATCATTCTGAAGTGAACAACAAGCCTCGCGCTCCTCCACTGTAAGGTTATCTATGAACTGTAACAGTGTATGTTCCAAAACCTCTAAATCCCGCATCACCAATTTTTCAAATACAGCAGTAGCTGGATCAATTGGACCTGGCGGAGTCCACTTAGACGGTCTAGTCAACGTCTTGGCTCTTATCTGGATACTGTTGTTAAAAAATTGAATTATTTTAAGTTTACGAAAAAAATTGTGTAGAGACACCCTCATAGCAAATGAGTCATACCGTGTAGTTGGAACAAAGGATAAACCCTTCTGTAACATAGAGAATTCCGTAGATGACAAAGTTTTTGTTGATAAATTTGATATTGTGACCCTTTGGTTCGCTTGTCTAACATTTGATTTTGACTACTCGTTCCTTGTAATATACCCAGTTTATTCTTTATATTGACCTGTCCAGGACCTGTACAGGAAAGCTTAAGAACATAACCCCAGGGATCAGTGATTGGAGCAAGAGAGAGTGGAATTCAAATGAGAAGCAGGATATAAGGCCAGAAGGAACAGACAGGCCTTGCTAGTACAATGACTCACTTGCCTGGTTCTTGACTCCTGGGCACTCCTAGTCTGGCCTGTCAGCAACTGTGTCACTCTGCTCCATTTTCCCAACCACCATGTTTCACGTAACCTAAGACCTGAAACCCCCTCTTCATAACAAGGTATGCGGGAATGTCACTCCAAGACTACCTACAACTTGATCACACCCTGACAAAAAGGCAGAAGATCAACAGGATGAGGCAGATGACCAAGGGAATAAATCACAGGAAGATGTCTATGATCTACAGGAAGAAGCAGATGATCCAGAGGATAAGATAAAAGAAGGCAGGGGACTCTCAAGCTGAAGATTTACCCTCTATCTAAAGAAATAAATAAAAGTTCTTTTTTGGCTAATTCTTGTTTTTGCTTTTTGTATGAGAATGCATTGTCAGGTTTTTAATGGAAGTATCTCTTCCATCTAGGAAGGGATTCCTGTACTAAAAGGTTGGGTGTTTTTTTTTACCATAAATAGATGAATTTTCATTATAGATCAACTTCCATATCTCATGTCAAGAAAGAAGGTAGAAGCAAAACATTTAAAATACTGTACTAGTCTCATCCAAGTGTAATCAGACAGTCAAGGAGTCAAAATAAGCCTGCTTGTTTGAAAAAAGTGTCAGATAGGCTAAGAAACCTGTGTTAAAGTTTACAAAATTGTTCATATTTTTAAGGACCAGAGAATGATGTGTGAACTTTAAAATGATGATGTTTACATTTTATTAGGGTTCAACACAAAATAGTTGCCAGTCATCCAGGTGTGGACTGCTCTAAAATAAGATTAATCTTTCTGTTATTTACCAAAATTGAGAGAATAATAAATCTTCTATATGTGTTGTCTATATAACAAGTCTATGATTGAAGATTTGAAATCTAAACCTACCGGTTTTGTTGTGTCTTCCCATGTAATTTGCCCAGTCGAAGTACATCTAGTTGGCTTTGTTTAGGTAAAAGTTTACAGCAGGACAAAATATCAGGTCCCATTTTCAAAACAGAAAGTCAGGAAATATTTGAGCAGCGAGAATAAGTTTAGGAATAGAGGCTGGGCACACATTAAAATGATGGAAATTAGGAAAAGAAAAAGTCAAAGAGGAGTTCAGCAAAGTTTTTCTTCTGTGTGCTTCATGTTTATTAATGAAAATATGTCAATATTTTCTGTGAGAAAAATGGCAGCATTAAACTGGAGCAGAGTTTGTACTAGAGAACATTTTTGAGAAATCCCTGCCAATATGTTTTTAACACATAACTTCATAAGAATCAGAACAGAATTCTGGTCCCCAATTTAGGAACCCACATGGGAAGGGATGATACTGAACCTGGTGCTTACCAAAGGGAGAGTGTTTCTGATGTAATGGATGATCATCTGAGATCCAGTGACTACCAGATGGTAAAGTTCGGTATTAGAGCACAGGCAATGATCGTTTTTTCAAAGGTGAGGGAGCTAGACTTCAGGAAAACTTAACTTTGTTAAAATGGGTGAGTACCTTAAGAACTTGTTAGCTGGATGGGAAACTCTAGGTGAAGTAAAAGAGCAGAAGAGGGAAGTTAAAGAAAATATTGTAGGAAAGTATGATTTTCTAAAAAGTAGCTGAAGAGGGAAGGAAAAAGAGGCTAGCATTCATAAAATACAAGAGATTGCAGAGAACTTAAGAACATAAGACTTGCCATTCTGGGTCAGACCAAAAGTCCATCAAGCCCAGTATCCTGTTTCCAAAAATGGCCAATCCAGATCACAAGTACCTGGCAGGATCCCAAAGGGTAGATAGATACCATGCTACTTGTCGCGGTCCGGAACCCCCGCTGAACGACCTCCTGCAGTCGATCTCCTGCCGGCGCCATTTTCCGTACGAAAACGATTCGCGGCAAGAAATCACTCCCGGAACCCCGCTGGACTCCCAGGAAAATTTTGGCCAGCTTGGGGGGGCCTCCTGACCCCCACAAGACTTGCCAAAAGTCCAGCGGGGGTCTGGAACGACCTCCTGCGTCGAATCGTTTTGGTCTATGGCCGCCGCCATTTTGCGGCGGCCATTTTGAAAAATGGCGCCGGCTGAAGACAACACGATTCTATTGAGGGGGCCGTTCCGGACCACCGCCGTTCTGGACCACCGCCGGATCCCCAGGTAATTTAAAGCATTTGGGGGGGGTTCGGGAGGGTGGGGGATTTAATTTAAAGGGTCGGGGTGGGTTTTAGGGGGGTTTAGTGTGCCGGCTCACGATTTTAACGATTTTTCATGATAGTTTACACACCCAAACGGCTACAATACGATTCCCTCCCCCTCCCAGCCGAAATCGATCGTTAAGACGATCGAGGACACGATTCACATCTCTATCAGTTATACCCTTGTTATATGTAAACCGATCCGATATGGTTATTACTATGAAGGTCGGTATAAAAAAGTGTTAAATAAATAAATAAATAAATAAATAAATAAATAAATGATCCAAGGGTAGGCTATGGTCAGAGGCAGGCAGAGGTCAGGCAAGGTGAGAGTCCAGGAAAGGTCAAAACTGGTTATTCATTCAAGGGAGAAGAAGAGGGACAAATAGAGCTGGAGTGGGCTGGGCAGGCCAGGCAGGAGTAAGTCGGGCAGAGGAAGACTGGAATAGACTGAGCAAATGATGGCTGGAACGAGCAACATGCACTACTACAATAGCTGGACCTCTTGCTGAGGCAGGGTGCATCGGGAGGGCTGCTCTTAAATAGGGAGAAGATTGGTGATGTCACTAGTAGGAGCCACAGGGACTTTCCTGCCACGGTCCCTTTAAAAGGCCCAACTTCGGGCGCGTCCACACTTAAGGGAAGTAATGAGGAGCAGGAGCTGGTGGCATCCTGCTGCATGGCACCCGGCGGCCTCTCGCCGTGGGAAGTGTTAGCGGCGTCCTGCCATGCAGAGAGAGCAGCAGCCCGCGAGCCGAACAGAACAGTACTGTGGCTATTTTAAATTCTAGGTTACAAATTACTAGCAACAGGTTTGCAGTTTCATATTTGAGTTCTTTCAGAATTCTGGAGGTGAAGACCATCCAGTCCCAGTCAGTTTCATCTATTACATCTTCCAGTTCCACAGTGATTTACTTTAGTTGCTCAGAATCATCAGCGTAAAGGAGCATTTCAGATGTGTGGGTATATCCCCTAACGTCCTCATCAGTAAAGCCTGAGGCACAGTAGTTTTTTATTTCTTTTAAAGGAGCAATAAAAAGATGTTGGAGTACTTGAACTTTCTGGGAAACAAATTTTAGCTTCCCTTGATAACTTAAGGGGCCCATCTACCTAAGGTTTTCTCCCATTTGGGGCTTGATTTATTAAAGCTTTTTCCCTATTCTGTGTTCGTAGGAAAAAAGTAACATAGTAAGATAGTAATGACAGTAGAAAAGGACCAAATGGCCCATCCAGTCTGCCCAGCAAGCTTCGTATGGTAGTATCTGTCACACCGCCATGTTTCTCTTAAGGGTAACCACTGCCGCTCCGTGCAGTTATTCCCAAGCCTTATGATAACCCATAAAAATATACTGCTAGCACCATTTTTACAGGGTGAAGAGCCTTCTTTGAAAATCCAGACAGTGTTAACGTGTTTTGCTTATGGACTTGACTTTAGAAGCAGTCCTGTGCTTTTTCACATAGGTCTGCGCATTAGAACCCCAGACCGTAAAAAATCAGGGCCTGTGTTGGTTGTCATCTGAAGCCAATTCCTCTTCCACTTCAGGTATCTGAAGGTCTGTTTCATATCTCCCCTGCACTTCCTCTCTTCCAGGGTATACATAGTTAGATCCTTCAGTCTCTCCTCAAAAGTCTTCCGACCACATTATTTTGGTCACCCTTCTCTGGTCTGCCTCCATCCAAGTCGCTATCCTTTTTGATATGTGGGCTCCGGCTATTTCAAAAGTATGTCTTTTGTTGGTATTAAAAATCTTGTTATCCCTTGACACTAAATTATAACTGTGAAAACATAAGCCCTAATTATTATCACTTAATCACAACCGGTACTCTTTGTATCCCTATGAATAACAGATTCATTTGAACATGAAGGGCTGTTAACTTAGGAACCTCAGGTTGGAACACATTTGCCGTTCTCATGGTTGCAGAAATTGCAGATTGGAACTACAAGCTGGAGCTAAGTATTAAAGCTCAAAATGCTATAAACATAAAAAATCATTCTACATTATGAGGGTAATTTACAGCAGCCCATGGAGGACTTTGCTGGTACACAGTAATCATGTACTTTAGCCTGAATATTCAACGCAGTTTAATGCGCACAGGTCTGTTTTAAATACTCCTGGGTGCTGCTGGTATGTGTGGGGCATATGAGTGGGAAGTTAAACCTCCTTCTGAGAGGGTATAATTTACCGCTTGTACATTTGCACACATACTTTTGAAAATCTCAAGCATGTGCGTAAATGCTTTTCCTACTCCAACTCCATCACCCAGAACACCTCTTGCTTAGTTCAGGGAAAAGTATGCACCAAATCGTGTTCCGCATATTCTTTTCCCTGGAAGAAAAACAGAAACATAGAAATATGATGGCAGAAAAAGACCATATGGCCCAGCTAGTCTGCCCATCCACCCAATTAATTTAACTCTACAATTCCCTTCACTCCCTCAGAGATCCCCTGTGTTTCTCCTATGCT
Organism: Rhinatrema bivittatum; assembly: GCF_901001135.1. Lineage (NCBI taxonomy): Eukaryota > Metazoa > Chordata > Amphibia > Gymnophiona > Rhinatrematidae > Rhinatrema > Rhinatrema bivittatum. The sequence continues at coordinate 48,055,675 of NC_042618.1, read as the reverse complement.
TTCTTGAATTCAGATACTGAATCTGATTTTAAAAAAGCATGTACACGCTTAAAATTGGGTTTTATCTGTGTAAATGCACTTTACTCAAGTAAGTGGACTTTTTAAAATTGCAGCAATATATGCCATTGTATTCTCCATAGGATTTACTTGTGTAAGTGCACTTTACTTGAGTAAATAGCTTTTGAAAATTGCTATGATAGTATGTTACATTTACATGTGTAACTCCTTTGAGAATTATCTCTGCTGTTTTTGTCTCCAGCACCTTCAGTGGGAGGCTCTTCCATGCATCCACTGCCCTCTCTGTAAGGAAATATTGTTTAAGATTACTCCTGCCTACCTCCTTTCACCCTCATCCCATTACCCCTCATTCTAGAGCCTCCTTTCCACTGAAAGAGGCTTGCCTCCTCTGCATGGAAAGCCGGAAGTATTTAAAAATCTTTATCATATCTCCATGAACTCACTTTTCCTTAGGGAAGGGGTTCCCAAATATGTCCTTGAGGACCCCCAGCCAGTCAGGTTTTCAAGACATTCACAATGAATTTGCATGAGATAAATTTGCATGCACTGCCTCATAGGGTATACATGTTTAGATCTTTAAATCGGTCCCCATATGCTTTAAAATGAAGATCATATACCAATTACTCCTGGTAATTTTCAAAAGCAGATTTAAGTGAACAAACTGAGGTTTATGAGCAGACATTCTGTTGAAAATCATGCCCTACGGGGGCAGTGCAATTACGCTAAGCTAATGAAGCTGCCTTTAAACACACTTTGAACAATTTGTATAGGCCTTACTTTGTTAAAAATAAAATGCATCACATTCTTAAAGTATTATACTAAATCACAACCAACGAAAGATGACTATAACAACCAAAGACATTCAGTGCAAATTTTGCCCAAATGACCCTATCCTGCAGTCAGACAAGCTTCTCCAGCTTGTAGCTCCATCTGCAATGTCTGTAACTTTGAGAACTGCAAATATGTTCCAACCTGAGTTTCAAAGGTTAACAGCTTTTCATATTCAAATCAATCTGTTATTCATGGGTATACAATGAGTACCATTTGTGAATAAGTAAGAATAATTAGGGCTTATGTTTTCACAGTTATAATTTAGTGTCAAGTGATAAGCAGATTGTTAATACCAATAAAAAACATACTTTGAAATATCTGTATGCCAGATGTCTAAAAAGTAAGATGGTAGAGTTAGAATGTATAGCACTGAATGAAGAGATAGGCATAATTGGCATCTCAGAGACTTGGTAGAAGAAGGATAACCATTGGGACACTGTTACACCAGATTACAAATTAAATTGCATTGATAGGGTAGATCAACCTATTGAGGGGATGGCACTTTAAGTTAGAGATGGCATAGAGTCCAATAGGGTAAATATTCTGCAGAAGACTAAATGCACAGTAGAGTCATTATAAGTGGAAATTCCATGTGTGATGGGGAATAGACTATTGTAGCAGTGGGGGTATACTACTGTCCACCTGGCCAAAATGAATAGACAGATGATGAAATGCTAAAAGAGATTAGGAAAACTAATAAATTTGGCAGCACAGTAATAATGGGAGATTTCAATTACCCCAATATTGACTGGGTAAATGTAACATCAGGATATGCTAAGGAGGTAAAGTTTCTAGATGAAATAAAGGACTGCTTCATGGAGCAGTTGATCCGGGAACTGATGAGAAAGGGAGCCATTTTAGACCTAATTCTTGGTAGAATGCAGGATTTGGTGCAAGAGGTAAGGATGGTGGGAGCCGCTCAGAAACAGTGACCATAGTGCAATCAAATTTGATTTAATGACTGGGAAGGCATTAATTAAATCCACAACTCTAGCATTAAACTTTCAAGAGGGAGATTTTGATAAAATGAGGAAAATAGAAAAAATATTGAAAGGTGCAGCTACACAGGTAGGCACAGTAACTTTCGAACCGGTGCGCGGGTGTTCTTTGGTTTGTGTGCGTCAGCACGCACCTCGATGCAAGGCCATTTTTATAACATGCATGCATATATATGCACATGTTATAAAATAGCCTGACTGCGCACATACGTGCACTCAATATTAAGTGGGCATGCGCCTCTGTGCATAAAACCCACTTCTATCGTATAAGTCGGGGAATTTTAAAAGGGGCCACATCCATGTCATTGTCTGTTTCACCAGGTCATCCACCAGTTCACCCAGTTAACAGCCAGGTCCTCCAACTCCCCCCCCCTTCCCCCCGGTTTGATATTCTGCCCTCCTCCCAGTTACCCCAGATCATTTAAACCCCTGAGAAATGGCTCTATTTTTTTAACTTACATTTCATCTGTGGTAGGAGTAAATTTACATACTACTGGACCTGGGTATGCACCCAGGTGCATAAGTATTTACATGCACATCTCTTGGCCACGCCCCAAAATGCCCATGCCCCGCCCTGACCCTTTCTGAAACTTTTTGTGATGTGCACACAGTGAAATATACAGGCATATCTGGATGGCTTTTAAAATTTGGTTGGCGTGCGCCAGTTCAACTTGTGCGCTCATCCTCCAATACACACGCATGCCGGGCTTTTAAAATTCACCTCGAAGAGTTTATATCAGGCATGGCAGTGTTTAAAAACAATTGGATGGGAGTAGAGAACCATTCATCAAAGGAGTAGAAGACAAGTGCAAACGCGTGATAATGCTGGTACTATCCCCAAAATGAATGATGGAAAACAGTATAAGCGTTTCTAAAGATTTATTCCAGAACGTCATAAGAGATGGATTTAGAGGCAGTAGGTAACCAGAATGTCCCTCAGCACAGTCCTGCCTTTCACCCTGAGGCTGCTTCAGGAGGGACAAAGCGGACAACAGCTCAAAATAAGAGAAGAGCTTCTCGTTGTTATTTTGACTCTAATTGTTTATGTTTTCAGTTGTTGCCTCTTTACTCCCTCCCGACGCAGCCTCTGGGTGAAGCATGGGACTATATTGGGGAACATACTAGTTGCCTACTGTCTCTAAGTCTGTCTCTTATGAAGCTCTAGAATAATTCTTTAGAAATGATTATACTGTTTTCCTTCAGTCATTTTGGTGAACAGTGCCAGCATTATCACGCATTCTTCATTGTTTAAAAATATCATCTTAGATAACCAGTCCAGATGTATTCCATGCATTAAAAAAGTGGAAGGAGGGCCAAACAACTGCAGTTATGGTTAAAAGGTGAGGTAAAAGAGGCTATTTTAACCAAAAGAGGAAACAGGAAAAAGCATTGGGTAGATTTTCAAATGTGCACATGCGCTTCCCAGCACATGTGCGCCAGATTTTATAATCCATGCACATATGTGCAAGCGGAGGGCCGGATTTTAAAAGGGTTACGCGCATAAGCGCGCGCGCTGTCTTTTAAAATGTACCCTGGAGCACGCAAGGGGGGGGGGGGGGGTAGACTAACGCAATTTCTGTGTGGTAACGCATCCCGGCCTTCCCCAGTTCCCTCCCAGTCTGCTCTAATTAAGGAGATTTATTCCAGAAGGAGCGGACTGGGAAGGAACTTCCCTACCAACTATTTTCAATGAATTCAGAAGAATTCATACAAATCACTGTGAAGCTGGAAGATGTAATAAGGCAGACTGCCAAAATAAAGAGTAGCAAATCACCCAGATGAGATGGTATATACCCCAGAGTACTGAAAGAACTCAAAAGTAAAATTGCAGATCTGTTACTGATAATTTGTAATTCCATTGGGATTGTTTGCTGTGCCAATGTAAACCCAATCTAGGCTCCAGGGTGAACGGGAAACTTTAGACCAATGAGTTTCACTTCAGCACCAGGAAAAATCATAGAAACTATTCTATAAAACAAAATCACAGAACATATAGAAAGACATGGTTTAATGGGACATAGTCAGCATGGATTTACACAAGGGAAATTGTACCTCACCAATCTGCTACATTCTTTTGAAGGGGTTAATAATAAACATGGTTAATGGTGAACTGGTCGATATAGTGTATTTGGATTTTCAGAAAGCATTTGAAAAAGTGCCCCATGAGAGACTCCTGAGAAAATGTAAAAAGTCAAGGATAGGAGCCAATGTCCTATTTTGGACTGCAAACTGATTAAAAGATAGGAAGCAGAAAGTAAGACTAAGTGGTCAGTGTTCTCAGTGGAGAAGGGTAAACAGTGGAGTGCCTCAGGGATCTGTACTGGGACTGATGCTTCTTAATATATGTATAAATAATCTGGAAAAGGAAACAATGAGTGAAGTGATCAGATTTGCAGATGATACAAAATTATTCCAAGTTTTAAATTACAAGTGATTGTGAAATCTTGCAGGAGGATCTTGCAAGACTGGAAATCTGGGCATTTAAATGGCATATGAAATTTAATGTGGACAAGTGCAAAGTGATGTACATGGAGAAAAGTAACCTACACTGTAGTTAAATGTTAGATTCCATATGAGGAATTACCACCCAGGAAAAGGACCTGGGTGTTATAGAGAACAATACTTTGAAATCCTCGGTTCAGTGTACGGCGGCAGTCAAAAAGCAAACAAAAGATTAAGAATTATTAGGAAAGGAATGGAGAATAAAACAGTGAATGTCATAATTAGGGATGTGAATCGTTTTCCATATCGTCTTAACGATAGAAATCGTGTGGCAGGGCAAGAAAATCGTCTTAGGCACGATTTTTTAGTTAAAAAATCGTTAAAAATCGTTTTTTCCGATTAGTGCGCACTAACTCGAGTTAGTGCGCACTAACGGGAGTTAGTGCGCACTAACTGGGAGTTAGTGCGCACTAACTGAAAATGATACAATTTGACACTTTTCAGGTCAGTTAAGGTCAGTTTAGGAATGAATATGTATTCCTATTGGCTGCCCTCTTATTTATTCATGTTACCAAGTTTCCTACTGACAGTATATGGGGGATGGGAAATGGAAACAGTTGGTAGCTTGACAAAACAAGTAATGTGATCAGTCAATGTGACTAGAACTTGTGCCCTAACCCTGATACCAGGGGTATTGTGATCTTCCTGCACACAGTGCCCTATCCCTATTAATACCAGGAGTGTTGTGATCTTCCTGCACACAGTGCCCTATCCCTAATACCAGGGGTGTTGTGATCTTCCTGCACACAGTGCCCTATTCCTGATACTGGGGGTGTTGTGATCTTCCTGCACACAGTGCCCTATTCCTGATACCGGGGGTGTTGTGATCTTCTTGCACACATCCCGATATCAGGGATAGGGCACTGCATGCAGGAAGATCACAACACTCCTGGTATTAATAGGGATAGGGCACTGCATGCAGGAAGATCACAACACTCCTGGTATTAATAGGGATAGGGCACTGCATGCAGGAAGATCACAACACCCCTGGTATCAGGGATAGGGCACTGTGTGCAGGAAGATCACAATACCCCGGAGGAGTGAGGGTCAGGCAGCTCCCCCCTGTCTGTGAAGCCAGCCTCTCACTAGTAATGCAGGGAGGGAGCTGTCTCAGACTTCACCATCCTCCCCCCCCCCCCTCACCCACACACCATTCACTAGCTGGGACATGGGGGAAGTCAGGAGTGAGGGTCAGGCAGCTCCCCCCTGTCTGTGAAGCCAGCCTCTCACTAGTAATGCAGGGAGGGAGCTGTCTCAGACTTCACCATCCTCCCCCCCCCCCTCACCCACACACCATTCACTAGCTGGGACATGGGGGAAGTCAGGAGTGAGGGTCAGGCAGCTCCCCCCTGTCTGCGAAGCCAGCCTCTCACTAGTAATGCAGGGAGGGAGCTGTCTCAGACTTCACCATCCTCCCCCCCCCCCCCCTCACCCACACACCATTCACTAGCTGGGACATGGGGGAAGTCAGGAGTGAGGGTCAGGCAGCTCCCCCCTGTCTGTGAAGCCAGCCTCTCACTAGTAATGCAGGGAGGGAGCTGTCTCAGACTTCACCATCCTCCCCCCCCCCCCTCACCCACACACCATTCACTAGCTGGGACATGGGGGAAGTCAGGAGTGAGGGTCAGGCAGCTCCCCCCTGTCTGTGAAGCCAGCCTCTCACTAGTAATGCAGGGAGGGAGCTGTCTCAGACTTCACCATCCTCCACCCCCCCTCACCCACACACCATTCACTAGCTGGGACATGGGGGAAGTCAGGAGTGAGGGTCAGGCAGCTCCCCCCTGTCTGTGAAGCCAGCCTCTCACTAGTAATGCAGGGAGGGAGCTGTCTCAGACTTCACCATCCTCCCCCCCCCCCCCCTCACCCACACACCATTCACTAGCTGGGACATGGGGGAAGTCAGGAGTGAGGGTCAGGCAGCTCCCCCCTGTCTGTGAAGCCAGGCTCTCACTAGTAATGCAGGGAGGGAGCTGTCTCAGACTTCACCATCCTCCCCCCCCCCCCTCACCCACACACCATTCACTAGCTGGGACATGGGGGAAGTCAGGAGTGAGGGTCAGGCAGCTCCCCCCTGTCTGTGAAGCCAGCCTCTCACTAGTAATGCAGGGAGGGAGCTGTCTCAGACTGGTATCAGGGTTAGGGCACTGTGTGCAGGAAGATCACAACACTCCTGGTATTAATAGGGATAGGGCACTGTAAGAGATGACTGTAGTAGATTGAATAAAGATCTGATGTTTCTGCTCTCCTCACACCAAACAAAAACAACACACAAGCAGAGAAGCCCTTCTTACAAAGCTGAGCTAGTGAGTTAAGTAGGAGGAAAAGTAAACATACTGGTGCCAGTGTGGCTACTTAAAAAATACACTTACCAACAATCAATTACATATATTTGAACTGTGTACAGTTCCAGCCAGGACCACCTTTCTAAAATGCACAGTGATTGGCAAATTCAACATGCACTAGCATTTCAGGTGCCTGCTAACAAAAATAATAAACAAACAAGTTCTAGTCACGTGAGTGCTGATCATTACATTACTTTTTTTGTCAAGCTTCCAACTGTTTCCATTTCACATCCCCCCAACCATATTGGTAACATCAATAGATAAGAGCACAGCCAGCCAATAGGAATACATACATACATATTCATTCCTAAGTGACCTTTACTGACCTGGGAAGTGTGAACACTTTGTTTCATTTTCTGTTGGTGTTCGTTAGTTTCCAGTTCCATTTCCCATCCCCCCAACCATCACCTCAGTGGTAACCTTGGTAATATCAATAGATAAGAGGGCAGCCAGCCAATAGGAACACATATTCATTCCTAACTGACCTTCAGTGACCTGGAAAGTGTTTATTTGTATCATTTTCAGTTAGTGCGCACTAAATCGAGTTAGTGCGCACTAATGGGGAGTTAGTGCGCACTTACTCGAGTTAGTGCGCACTAACACGATTTAACGATTTTTAACGATAAATCGTTAGAATTTCTATTGTATCGTGATCTATAACGATTTAAGACGATATAAACATTGGCAAGACATCTCCCAGTAAGGGCTCTCCATGAAAGGAGGATAATCGTAGTGGGTTTTTCAACTTGATGAGGGGGATCCTCAAATATTCCACTAGACTTCTGAGAATGAAGTTGCCTCCTGCCCCCGAGTCTACCAGGGCAGGAGTCTGAACCGTGACTGGTCTGTAGGTCAAGGAGACTGGGAGAGGACGCAGTAAGGCCTAAGAATAGTCCTCCTGTAGGACTTTGGCCTGTCCGTGCTTTCGGACGAGTGGAGCATGTAAAGACATCATGGCCGGGCTGACCACAGTACATGCAAAGGCCACACTTCTTCTGCATCCCAGAAAAGATATAATTGTATTGGAAAAGATACAGAGAAGGTCTTCCAAAATGATAAAGGGGATGGAACAGCTCCCCTACAAGGAAAGGCTAAAGACGTTGTGTCTGTTCAGCTTGGAGAAGAGACCGCTGAGAAGGATATGATAGTGATCTACAAAACCACGAGTGAAATAGAATGGATAAATGTAAATCGGTTATTTACTCTTTCAAAAAAATACAAAGACTAGGGGGAACTCCATGCCTTTAGTAAGTAGCACATTAAAAAAAATCAGAGAAAATTATTTTTCACTAAATGACAATTATGCTCTGGAATTCATTACCAGAGGATGTGGTTAAGGCAGTTAGTGTAGCTGGGTTTAAAAAGGGATTGGACAAATTTGTGGAGAAAAAGTCAATAAACTGTTATTATCCAAGTAGACTTAAGAAATAGCCACTACTTATAACTGTGCATTAGCAGCATTGAATCTATTTACTGTTTGGGATCTTATCAGGTACTTATGTCTTGGATTGGCCACTGCTGGAAACAGGATACTGGGCTTGATGGACCCTTGGTCTGACTCAGTGTGGCAAGCTTGCTTATGTTAAGTTTCAATTTCATCTGTTCATTTTCCCAAGGAAATAAAAGATGTATAAAGATATCCTGAAAAAAGAAATTGAGAGAGTGTGTTCAAATATGGGCACCATATGTAAAAATACAGGGGAGGAAAGGCATTTAAAGCGACAGGTGATGATCATCATAATTATTAACATTGCATATTACCAGGAACACACAAACGAGAAGGGAGGTGCAAATAATATGTACACAGTCCACAAATTTTGTAGAAAATGAAGAATAACTCATTGAGCTTTGGTTGAGCCATATTGAATTGATGAAAAATTAAAAGAAGTTATTCTTCATTTTCTACAAAATTTGTGGACTGTGTGCACATTATTTGTACCTCCCTTCTTGTTTGTGTGGATAATTTTTGGAGTGTTGCTAGTGCCTCCTGTGTGTTTGTTGGATATTACCAGGAACAACCATGACTCTCCTGGGCTCACCATACTTCCTTCCCCACAAAACCGAGTACATGATGAATAATATATCATTTCAGTGGAAATTTATGGCTACAGCTTTATTAATGATCTGACAAGGGAATCTAGCCTAGGTAACCAAGCCCTACCCTCCCCCAAATATGCATGCATAATATATCGCCAAACCCTAAACGGAAAGGAGGGAAGACTCTGGATCTATCAGCCTGCCCTTACAAGAAAGGCCTCTGTCCTCCCGGGAACCAGCTCTCGGCTAGGCTTTATCAGGCAGCTCACTCTGTTCAGGCAAGACTGTCGGCTCCCTGCTCTGGGGTTCACCGGGGCCCAAGCCAACCCAGGCAACAGACTCTGACTGTGGCAGCCGGGGTGCTTAATCGATGTCCTGACAGCAATCTGGGGCCCCATCTCCTTCCACCCTACCATTAGCATTGACTGAAACTCTCCACTATCTACTCCCCAAATAGTGGGAATGAAGTACACTGGCACTTTTGTACTCACACACCTTTAGCCAATTTTCAGTTTATTTTTGAAAAGTGCTTATATATTTGTGGGTGCGCAAGTACCCTTGTACTTTGCCACTATACAGCTTACTCAGAATTGTTTCCGCCATGACTTAGATCGTGTGTACAAATATCTAAACCAAAGAGGCAAAAAAAAAAATAGAAAAAAGAAAAGAAAAAGATGTGGGATACACAAGTTTTGAATCATAATACATAAGTAAATGAAGAAACATGGAAAGCATGTAATTTCTTTTGTTAAAAAGAAATACAGACAAAATTCAGCCCGGGAGCAAGATGGCCGCATGATGCAGGACACTGAAACTTGCTCTGCTTATTCCTCATTTCTTTACTGCTTTTCTCTTATTATGGCTCTAAAATGTAAGAAGAAGGTGAGGGTTACTCTCCCTCCCCCCCCCCCCCCAAAAAAACTCCCTACCTTGTGGTGCACAGTCGATCACATCATTCATGTCCTCTATTCCTGAATATGCGGGTGGTGAAGCCCCTGTTGTGATTACCAGTGGAGGAGCGCCATTTTTTCTGGGTAGGAGGTGTCCCTCAGCCCCCGCATTCAAGCTTCCCTGCCGGCGCTGAGATGCAACTCTCTACTGCTTGTCGTTGTGGCACAGGAAGATGAAGGAGGCCTGCTGTCTGCACGGGATGGGGCCAGGGTGGATATAACATCTGGCTTACCATCTGATCAGAAGGCTTGATGGGGCATCCCCATCACTGGTTGTTTTGCACCAGCCTTCCTTATTGTCAGCGGTGTCAGAGGTAGGAGGAAATACTTCCAATTTTGACTCTGGTTTTTTGGTCTTGACATCTTCGGGGGAGTCGAGTCTCTGCAGCCTTTCAAGAAGCCGATGGAGGTAACACTTGATTCCTTATGATAACTTATGGCTCAGTTTGGCAAAGTTCTTATTGCTTCTACTAATAAATTGGATTCCTTTGTTTCTAAATTGGATCCTATGGTCTCTCAACATGACTCACTATTAGTTGAGAATGGGAATAAAATTGCTGCCTTTCAACAAGACAGATAAAATTGCCATAGTCCAGACTAATCTAATTCAAGAATGGGGAGTTCTTTCTAGGCCGGTTGAATATGCATCAAGACATTTGATTTAGCGTGTTTTAAATTTCCCCAAAATTATGGGGGAACATCTTATTATGAATCTCTAGAGCAGTGGTTCTCAATCTTTTTCCTATTTTGACACACCTGACAGACCACGTTCACATGTGTGACACACTGCTCATTACAATTTACGGCGGAAATAAAAAGTAAAGGTCCAGTATTATTTTTATTGTTAAGAATGACACAAGGAAAAGATACATATTCTATCTGAACAGAAATTGCATAAACGGTAAACATCCCACACCAAAACAGCACCAATTTCCAGCACTTAACAATATTTATTTATTTATTTATTTATTTATTTAACATTTTTATATACCGCAATTCATGTAGCAAAGTTACATATCATTTCGGTTTACATTAAAACAATAACAAGCATATAAGAATGCAATTACATTATAACTGGGGAATGAACTAGGATAAGAGGGAAAAAAGTCTGATGGATGTTAAAAAATGAGGTAAACGAGTAGATTTTGGTTTTGTTTACCTAAAAAAAGGCAACACTGAAAATATTACACCAGGCCTTAAGACACCAATACATCTCCTATTAGGAAATCGGACCAAGTCAAGCTGCTATAGAGCCCTACACAGAAATTACACGGCAGCAGAAAACCTCACCTGAATCACATGTGCTGACCCTCACCTAACAAAGAATAAAGAGACCAAAACACATAACTAGAAGCATGCAGACAAAAACTGAATTGGAAACCGCAATAAGCCAGAGTCTCTGTATGCAGTGCAACAAAGGAAAAAAAGAAACATCACCCATCCTTATAAAACAAATCAAGAAATATAAAATCAGTAGCAGTAAAACCATCCTAACAAAAAGAACAGATTATTTCAAAACAGCTCATGAATGGAATATCCATTAAAAACTCATATCAAAAATTTCTAGATACCAATAAAAAATTTTAAAATAGCAGACACAAAGACCCAGTAATGAAAACTAATAAGGATACAAAAAATGTTTTGCTCTGCATACCTGGGAACGTTTGATATCCAGGTGCCCTGAGATTGTTTTGAATTAACAGGAGGAGGGGTGGTTTGCTTAGAACTTTCTCCTCACTCTCTCACACTGGCTCACAATTGCTCACATATACACATGCTTTTTCTCTCTCACTTATATAGGCTCTTAATTACACATTTACACATATGCTGTCTATCTTTTCAGGCTTACACACATAGGCTTTCAATCACACACATACATGCCGTCCTTTTCTCTCATACATAGACTCTCATTCACATGCTTACAAACATGCTCTCTCTCTTTCTCTCATTTACACACAGGCTTTCAATCACATACTCACATGCTCCCTCACCTAAACCAACTCTCAGTCACACAGAGACACACATGCTCTCTCTTTCTCTCATTTACAAACAGGCTCTCAATCACATACTCACATGCTCCCTCAACTAAACTAGTTCTCAATCACACACCGACACATGCGCTCTCTCTCTCATTTACACACAGGCTCTCAATCACATACTCACATGCTCTCTCACCTAAACCAGCTTTCAATCAGACACAGACACACATGCTCTCTCTCTTTCTCTCATTTACACACAGGCTCTCAATCACATACTCACGTGCTCCCTCACCTAAACCAGCTCTCAATCACACACATACTCTCTTTCACATGTACAAGCTCTCAATCATTCACATACATGCTATCTCACTCTCACACACAAGATCTCAAACACACATGCTTGCTCATTCACTCACTCTCCCCTCCCCCAAACTAGCAGCAGCAGCAGCCTCCTCCACTTCTAACCCTAAAGGCAGCAGCAATCTACTCCATTTTCAGCCCTCGCAGAGCAAGGAGTCCCATTGGCCGTGGGGGATGATGACGTTCTTCATTTTTCTCTGAGCCGTGCTGCTCATTCCTCAGGCTGCGCCTCTCTTTTCTTCTGGCTGATTCTACCTGCACTAGCATGGTCTCTTCTTCCCGCGCACACACCCGCAGCTCAACACTTCCTCTTCCGGGCCGCGGGGGGGCGGGAAGAAGAGAGCATACTTGTGCCGCTGACTCCTGCTCTCCTGCTGCGTTCCGCCCGGGCTTTCAGCATTTTAAGCCTGGGTGGAGGACTTATCTTGCTTGGGTAGGGGGAGCAGCTGGGTCAGCAGGGGACCGGGAAGTGTGGCAACACACTGGTTGAGAACCATTGCTCTAGAAGATATGTTATGGAGAAATCCATTATCTGACTGCTATTAATTACGTTGATTTAGAAAATAGTCACTGCTATTACTAGCATCAGTAGCGTGGGATATATTTAGTTTTTGTGTATTTGCCAGGTACTTGTAGCCTGGATTGGCCATGTTGGAAACAGGATGCTGGGCTTGATGGACCCTTGGTCTGACCCAGTATGGTAATTTCTTATGTTCTTATGGACATTTTGCAGATGACTGCAGAGATGTTGCCATCTATTAATAAGGCAACTTTTCTATCTTCTACTTCTTGTTTAAATCCTCCTTCCTCATTTAATGTTTCTCAGTTTTTGGAGATGTCTGGATATGAAATTATCTCAAGAGCCACGTTACTTGTTTCATTTGTTTCAGATGTGGATTTAAGCAAAGTTATGTCTTTATATTTTTGGAATCTTAATAGCAATTTTCATGGCCAAGCTGTGCGAGTTTATCCAGATCTGTTCAGGATCACTCAGGAGCGGAGAGGAGGATTTCCTGCCCTTAGGCAGGAAGTTTTGGCTTCAGGGGCTTCTTTTACTTTACGTTATCCTTGCAAATGTTTCATCAAATATCACTCTGCTAAAAAATATTTACTTATCTCCTGAGCAGCTTAGATCCTTTATTGATGTTAGGAAAGTTTTAACATTTGCACCAGCTCCCTTATTGGATCCGCAAGCTTGATTATAGTTTAATTACCAGGAAGTGAGATTCTCTTCTTGCTAAGGCCTTACCATTTTATTTGAATTTCTTCTGATCTCCTCTTATTTTATTGCGCTCCCTTTTTTGTTTCTTTATTTTAAGAGGGTAAAACATTGTTTGATTCTTACATGCCTTATTACCTTGCTGTTTTCTCTCATTGTTTTGTTCCATTCATTTTACTGTGCAAAGTAATGTTTATTTGCGTTGTTAAATAAAAATGCTTAATAAAAATAAAGTTAAAAAGTAAGTAAATAAATACAGACAAAAGCATGAAAGGTAAATATTTTAAAACCAGAAGCTCAAATAAGTGTTAACAGCATGTAAAGTTCTCTAAGGTCTTTGGCTGAGAGGAGCTATATAAATACAATATTATTTTTAGTGCACGGAAATAAAGTTCAGCTCCCCAAAAATGAGAAGCTGATATCTTTTTATTGGACTAGAATAGGACAAGAGTTAACTAGTTACAATCCCTTCAACAGAGTTTAGCTCCCAAAAGCTGGTCAATGAAAGAAAGGTATCACCTTATGTTCAGTTCGGAGTTAACAGTCTGTTTGGGATTAGCAATCTGTTGTTATTTAGGAGAATTGTGGGTGGATCCTTGGACCGGTGGCAGATGACCACGCCCCCGGGGGAAGATCCCGAGAGGGACCACCGGTCAGGCTCAGAGTTAGGAGACTGACACACACTAGTTCTTTTATTAGACAGTATACTGAACCACCAGAGGTGGCAGTAGTGAGCTAAATTGCCCGGCTGGGCTGTAGTCCCTCAGATACTGGAACAGCAATCCCTGGAGGCTGAGCTGTAGAGAAACTGAAATATAGTGAGTAGGCAGGGTATGCCTAGTTCATGTACCGAACCTGCTGGTAACACTCACACAATGTCTCATAGAAGCCCAGGAGCTGGAATGTATAGGCCCTCAAGGAGCGAGTACCTGGTTCCAGAGAAAGCTCTGAGAGAGTGATGGTAACTCACTGATGTAGTTGGCAGTGATGACTTCCAGGCAGAAGAGAATACGGAGCAAGTCTGGGAACGAGGGTCTTCAAGGAGCGAGTACCGGTTCCAGACTGTCACCTGAAAAACAAAGGAGAGAACGAGGCCCCCGAGGAGCGGGTACCCCTAGTAAGTCCGAGGAGGCAGAGTAGCTTAGGTAGAATAAACCTTTGCTAAGTCTGAGGAGGCAGAGAAGCTTGGAAAGTCGAAGCGAGTCCATAGTCATTCCTTGCTAACTCGATGTGTTAGCAAATTCTAAGACCTTAAATATCTGTCGCAGGTGACATCATCTTCGAGGGACGCCCCCGAGGTTTGCACCATGACTGGTACTTCAGTCGGGGCCGCGCCATGCATGCACACCTAGGCCTCCAGGAAACATGGCGGGTTGCAGCGTCTAGCCGGTCCGGGGATGACGGAGGACCTTGGCAGAAGGACGCCGCAGCAGCCAATCTTCCCGTGGATGAAGAGGGAGGCGCCAAAGAGGTAAGGAGGGCGGAGAGAGGGCATCGGGGACCGACGGACACAACAGTTCCCCCCTTCAAAGGGCGATTTCCTCTTCGGGTACCAGGCTTCGGTTTTGAAGAATGCGCGATGTGGAACTGACGAAGCATCTCTTGTAGGGATGTGCAGGCAAAAAGTTTTCATTGCGTACGTGATCCGTATTCGTGGGGGGTCAATTCCGTTTCATGCGGAAGTATGGAGAATTCAATAAGTTGTCGATCTGTAAATATGTTACTACTAAATTAACTACAACCCCCCACCCTCCTGACCCCCCCAAGACTCACCAAAACTCCCTGGTGGTCCAGCGGTGGGGTCCAGGAACTCACTCAGACCCTCGGTGCTAGTTTCATCACGGCGCCGATAGCCTTTGTCACAGGGGCTACCGGTGCCATTGGTCAGCCCCTGTCACATGGCCATCGGCGCCATCTTGTGCTCCTACCATGTGACAGGGGCTGACCAATGGCACCGGTAGCCCCTGTGACATAGTATGGGCAAAGGCTATCGGCGCCATTTTGAGTCCTGGCGTCGGACGGCAGGTCACTCCGGGACCCCCGTTAGACCCACAGGGACTTTTGGCCAGCTTGGGGGGGGCCTCCTGACCCCTACAAGACTTGCCAAAAGTCCAGCGGGGGTCCAGGAGCGACCTCCTCTCACGCCAGCCGTCCGATCCCAATACTCAAAATGACGCCGATCGCCGTCATAGTGAGGGCAAAGGCGATCGGCGCCATTTTGAGTATTGGCAGGACGGCGATTTTGAGTCTCAAAATGGCGCCGATCACCTTTGCCCTCACTATGACGGCGATCGGCGCCATTTTGAGTATTGGCATCGGACGGCAGGCATGAAAGGAGGTCGCTCCCGGACCCCCGCTGGACTTTTGGCAAGTCTTGTGGGGGTCAGGAGGCCCCCCCAAGCTGGCCAAAAGTCCCTGTGGGTCCAACGGGGGTCCAACGGGGGTCCCGGAGCCATTGGTCAGCCCCTGTCACATGGCCATCGGCGCCATCTTGTGCTCCTACCATGTGACAGGGGCTGACCAATGGCATCGGTAGCCCCTGTGACAAAGGCTATCGGCACCGTGATGAAACTAGCACCGAGGGTGTAAGTGAGTTCCCGGACCCCACCGCTGGACTACCAGGGAGTTTTGGTGAGTCTTGGGGGGGGGCAGGAGGGTGGGGGGGTTTAAATTTTTATTTAGACCGAATTAAACAGAAATCTGTTTAATACATGGGGAGTCGGGTTGCGTTTCGCCTCCCCACGTATTTAACAGATAGCAAAAAATAAGTTGCGGATTACAAATATGTGGAAAACGGATGCACACCTCTAGGATATTGGTCTGAGGCTCCCAAGAGATCACTTCGGGGCCGAAACCTTCCCACTTTACAAGGTATTCAAAAGTCTTGCCTCTTTTACGAACATCCAGAATCTCTGTGACTTTGAGTTCTAATTCGTCTTCTGTATTGATGATAAATGAGTCTTGAGATATAGCGGATAGTTCACTAGGAGTAGTATCATCTTCGTCTGGAGATACTGAAGAACATTCTTTGGTTAGTGTATTGTCTTCATCTTGAGATATTGAAGAACATTCACTTGTTAGTGTATTGTCTTCATTTTGAGATATTGAAGAGCATTCACTGGTTAGTGTATTGTCTTCCTTTCCCCCAAAACAAGTGTCTGCACCAGCTGGTGACTCAGATGGTGGGATAAAGTCCTTCTGGAGATTTTCTTCAATGTCTTCCGATGTTGCTTTATTCTCAAATGCTGAGAGAGAGTGCACCTGTCCTTTCGGAGACTCAGTTTTAGACTTCTGTCGTAGGGGACAGTCATAGGGCTCCTCTGGAGGAAGAATATCAACTACTTGCCATCTCCATGGATCCGGCACAACTGAATGCCTTGCAGGCCATACCGGGCCTGGCCCAGCGCATTGTGGAGCAGCAAGACGCCTTGGAGAAACTCACTGCAGCATTTCATCAGCTACACACACAGAAGGTTCAAGACACAGCCTCCAACCAAGAAGGTCAGTCACAGGAGGTAACTTTAAAGACTGCTGTACCACTGGCTGCTCCAATCTGCATTTCCGGAGAAATCCAGAAGACCCGGGGCTTTTTGAACAGTGCTGCATGCACTTTGCCTTACAGCTGTCTCTATTTCCTACAGCTCTCTCCAAGACTACCTACATCCTTTCATACCTGGATGGTAGGAACTATTTCTTTGGAGAAGATGTCCCCGAAGGGGATGTACTGGAGCGGCAGTATTGCTGGAGTCGCAGGCATGCCAATAATAGGCGATATCTCCTTAAGGCATTTCCCATGGCATTCTGGGCCCCAGTGAGCGAGATCCAGAGATGCCCAGTCAAATTGGGGTTGGTGTACTTGCAACCAGGGTAACCCCAGGACGATAGGGTGCACAGTCCTTTCCAGTACGAAGAAAGAGAGTGATTCTGTATGAAGAGCTCCAGTGTGGAGAGTAACTGATTCGGTTTGGCAAGACATCTCCCAGTAAGGGCTCTCCATGAAAGGAGGATAATCGTAGTGGGTTTTTCAACTTGATGAGGGGGATCCTCAAATATTCCACTAGACTTCTGAGAATGAAGTTGCCTCCTGCCCCCGAGTCTACCAGGGCAGGAGTCTGAACCGTGACTGGTCTGTAGGTCAAGGAGACTGGGAGAGGACGCAGTAAGGCCTAAGAATAGTCCTCCTGTAGGACTTTGGCCTGTCCGTGCTTTCGGACGAGTGGAGCATGTAAAGACATCATGGCCGGGCTGACCACAGTACATGCAAAGGCCACACTTCTTCCGAAATCTTCTCTCCTTGGAAATCAAGTGTCCATGACCAATTTGCATAAGTTCATCTGTATCAGCAGCAGGGACTACTGGAACCATCCGAGGTGTAGAGACAACACTGGCCTGTTTCAACCCGGGTAACACCCTAGGCCGAAGTTCCTTCACCTTGTCCCGGAGACGTAGATCAATCCGAGTAGCCAAGAATATTAATTTGTCCAGCGAGTCAGGTGTTTGGCGAGCGGCCAGCTCGTCCTTCAAATGGATTTCCAGGCCTCTGCAAAAGAGAGTTTTGAGACATCTGGGGTCCCAGCGTAGCTCTGCCGCAAGAGCTTTAAACTCGATAGTGAATTTAGCCAGTGATCTGCGGCCTTGCTTCAAATCCACTAAAGCAAAACCGGCTACAAACATTCGAGCAGGGTCATCGAAAACGGATTTATATAAGTCCATAAATCCTTCTATGTCCTGCAAAATGGAGTCCTTGCATTCCCACAAGGTAGATGCCTAAGACAAGGCCCTACCATCCAGGTATGAAAGGATGTAGGTAGTCTTGGAGAGAGCTGTAGGAAATAGAGACGGCTGTAAGGCAAAGTGCATGCAGCACTGGTTCAAAAAGCCCCGGGTCTTCTGGATTTCTCTGGAAATGCAGATTGGAGCAGCCAGTGGTACAGCAGTCTTTAAAGTTACCTCCTGGGACTGACCTTCTTGGTTGGAGGCTGTGTCTTGAACCTTCTGTGTGTGTAGCTGATGAAATACTGCAGTGAGTTTCTCCAAGGCGTCTTGCTGCTCCACAATGCGCTGGGCCAGGCCCGGTATGGCCTGCAATGCATTCAATTGTGCCAGATCCATGGAGATAGCAATCTGTTCAGTTCGGAGTTAACAGTCTGCTTGGGATTAGCAATCTGTTTTTATTTAGGAGAGTTGTGGGTGGATCCTTGGACTGGTGTCAGATGACCACGCCCCCGGGGGGAAGATGCCGAGAGGGACCACCGGGCAGGCTCAGAGTATGGAGACAGACACACACTAGTTCTTTTATTAGACAGTATACTGAACCACCAGAGGTGGCAGTAGTGAGCTGGAATGCCCAGCTGGGCTGTAGTCCCTCAGATACTGGAACAGCGATCCCTGGTGGCTGAGCTGTAGAGAAACTGAAATGTAGTGAGTAGGCAGGGTATGCGGAGTTCATGTACCGAATCTGATAGTAACACTCACACAATGTCCCATAAAAGCCCAGGAGCTGGAATGTATAGGCCCTCGAGAAGCGAGTACCTGGTTCCAGAGAAAGCTCTGAGAGAGTGATGGTAACTCACTGATGTAGTTGGCAGTGATGACTTCCAGGCAGAAGAGAATACGGAGCAAGTCTGGGAACGAGGGCCCTCGAGGAGCGAGTACCGATCGAGGCCCCTTACCATGTGACAGGGACTGGCCAATGGCACGGATACCCTTCACATGGTAAGGGCAAAGGGCCATCGGCACCATTTTGATTAGTGGCAGCCGACGGCCCAGGAGCAGGATATGGCCGACGGCCCAGGAGTGGGAGATGGCTCCTGGGACCCCCACTGGACCACCAGGTAATTTTAAAAAGTTTTGGGGGGTTGGGAGGGTGGGTGAAGCTAAAGGATATGTTTTAAAGGGTCGGGGTGGGTTTAGGGGTTGTTTTTGTGTGCCATTTTTCCCGCCCTCCCCCAAAATGATAAGAGAACCCCACGAACAATTTCATGGTGTTTTCCTATCGGTTTCGGGGAGCCCCCGATTTCTGACGAGTTTGAAAATATCGTACAATATTTTCAGTCGTCAGAAAAACAATTCACATCCCTAATTAACAAGGCAATCACATTATATTTTGGTGTTTATCAATTTCCAAATGAGATCTGAGGAATGTTCTTCACTCCTCATTCTTATGCAGAGGATGATTATTAGCACTAATCACAGCGGTTTCATTTCTGAAAGCAACCCTGCAGGCCTAAATGCGACGCCATTGCCGACGCCGTGTAGCTGCATACCTTGGAAAGAGTCTGCTATCGATCATTTACTTTGGGATAGTCAGTCCTTTCTATAGCCGTAACCCAATAAAGAAAACTCATCCCGAAATCTCATTTATTTTCATTCATTTCAATTAATAGGTTATATACTGCATTCCTGGTTCACAATATTAAAAACATTACATGCTTTAAGGGTTTGTTTGTTTTTTGTTTTGTTTTTTTTTGGAGGGGGGGGGTTGTCAGCCTGTGGGATAAAATCAGGAGGGAAAAAGCAATGTGAGAAAATAAGTTAAATATTTTTGGCAGATCGGCTGAGCCAGTCTGGACCTGAGCGTGCCACAGAGAAAGAAGAGGATGACAAGTGAGAATCCATGAAGACTAGTTTGAGTTTCTTGATTTATATACTGTAATTAGGAAGTTCTTTTTTTTTTTTTTTATTTTCGCATGCATGCATGCATTAAATCCCAACCACTGAGCTCACCCACCTACACTTGCGTTTTATTATACACTTTGCCTCGGGTGCTATGGGGTTCAGGCCAGGCATACATTAGTAAAATTAGAAGAAATACCATCAGGCAGGTCTGGACTACACAACAAATGAAGGGCAGATCTTTTGGCAGCGCTCGGCTTCCTTTGCAATCCGGTCCAGAAGCATTTCCAATCCCATCTGAACAGAGATTGAACTTGGATAGCAAGTCGCAGCTTGTGGGTTGTGAGAAAGGATGGTTTTATGTTTGCTCCAACCTCGGACGAAAAAAAAAAAAAAAGTTTGTTTTATCTTCCTTGTCAAATTAAATTAGTTCAGCGAAGCCATTATATTATTAAAATGGCCCTCCGGTGGGGGGGCGGGGGTGTCTAAAGGGAAGAGCCCTCCCTCCTCTTTCTTCCACCATATTAGTGTTGCTTTCTTTCTGTTCCTTCCTGGCTTTCCTTGCGTACCCAGGCTATCAGACACATTAGGAAAGCCCGCACGTAAATGTTCTCTTCTTCTTCTTCCTTTGGTTTAATAAGTCGTGTAGTACTTTACAGCTGTCTCAGTATTTGTCAGTCCGGGCTAGTGCATCAGTTCACAAGGATCTAGTTCCTCTTTTTTTTTTTTTTTATTTAGAAAAGCCTACAAGTCAAAAAACAAATGGAAACCAAAAATTATTGAACTACAGGTTTTACCAGAGCTGTGGTTATTTTCTGTAGGACTCAAACCATATCAACATGCCTGCTGTAACTGACAGGCTGACTTTTTCACCTGACGGGGAAGCTTTGGTTTTTTTTTTCCACAGAGACAGGCGATTGCTTGCATTGATGGCAAGAATTATGGCAGTATCACACCACGTATCACAGTTAAATGCGTGCACATAGTCATGGCTGAGTCAAAGAAAAACACCAGGCAAAAAGTGAAAGGAAAATATCTTCTTTTTTTTTTTTTTTTTTTAAATTCCTCCTGGTCATTTTTAAGCAATGAAGCTAAAATGTGAGGAGCAACATTCTGAGATCGAATGCAATTTGAGGAGAAGCAAGATTAAGCACTTGCAAGCACATTTCAGTCCAGACCTTCTCTACCATACAGTGCACATGCCAGGTAACAAACATCTTCAGCCACACCTGATTCTGACTTCGATTTTTGTAAGCTCTCTATCCCCTCTCTCGTGTGCAGTCACTATAGACTCTCAACACACACCACATTCCTCTGCCACATCCATCTCTCAACAGCCTCCTCTGTATATAGTCCCAGATATCCTTCAAGAGGTTAATGTAACCCCTCTGTCCACTTTAGCCTCCCAGTTTTATTTAGCTGGCCAAGACTCATTTCATTCTTTGCTGGGAACCCATCGAGATGGATTAAGAATGGACCTTATGGTGGCTAAATTCTATACCCAAATCTTCAGAAGAAATGCTTAGCCTGAGGGTGCTGCTAACAGGTCATTACAACAGAGAGCCCAATCAGCCAGGCCGTGCATTCAACCAGCTGCTCTATTCTTTCACTTTTAAAAGTCCAGCACAGTCACACCCCAAGCTTCAAATGAATTCTTCATTAACATCTATTGTTAATGAAAACAGAGGCAAAAAGAGAATCTTTACCATGCATGCAATCAATTATCCTTATTTGCAGACTTTCGCTGAGCACCCATTTTCTTCTTGAACAACAACTGGTCCCTGTGCCTTTTACCTTCCTTCCTTGACCTTTATAAAGGAATCCCATCTTCTGTTTCTGGGGTTACTCAGGAAAATATATTTCCTTCCCATGGGAATATACTGCATCCATTCATTATTCAGTAACACTGCCCATAAAAAAAATCCAAAAGTAGATTCATGTACTGCAGTATAACCCGCTGAAGATGAAATTTGTGTCAGACTGCCTCTGTCCAGCATGTCCAATGAATAATTTCAACATAGAGTGGCTTTACATTTCTATCTTCAGGAGCTCACCATTTTTTTCATCCCACCTGAAGTCATTCCCAGAATAAGAAAATGGAATCATTACATCTAGAGAGGAATAGGCCATTCCCCCACCCCTACTAAACTGCTCCATTTCTGACTCTAGCTTTCTACCTGTCTGCATCATGTGCTTAGAATAGACTTCCTGAGCTGATGCATCCTGCTCTCTCTCTCTCACCTTGTTTAAATACCATCTAAACGCTCATCTTTTTTTAGGCTGCTTTTAAATCTTAAGCCTCATCATCCTGCTTCAGCCTCATTAATTTTAACGATTGTCTTACTATGTAAAACTCCCCAAGTCTCCTGACCTATATGTTTGTCTTGATTAGATTGTAAGCTCCATTGAGCAGGGACTGTCTCTTATGTGTTGTTTGTATAGTGCTGCTTACGTCAAGTAGAGCTACAGAAATGTTAAATAGTAGTAGTAATGGATGTTGTGCTTATTCTTGCTTTTTGTTTTAGTTTACCATGACTCACAAACTTCACTTCCTTGCAAAATTCTTGTCCCTACTAGAAAATATGGCAATTCTCTCCTAGGAAGCTGCTTATAGTTTTGCAGACTGGAGCCTCCCCTGTCCCCCTTAACTGGTGCGCACATGCAGACTTGTTTGTCAACACTCTGATAGCATCTGGGGTGCTTTGACAATAAGCACTTGTAGAGGGAGAGTTGAGAATCCCAGCTGCCCTAAAACCATTTTTCTATCCCAGTCAATACAGAAGAGTGACTTTGTAAAGAGCAAACCTTCCTCTTCACTACACAACTCTGTTAGTGCTTTTGAGCTGCAGCACTTTAACTTTTGCAAGCGGTGACTTCTAGAGCACAAGAACAGTGCAGAAGTTGTTGGCGCTATACGGTGGAATATAACTAAATGAAACTATGTGGCGCTGAGGAATGAGAGCTCAGAGGAAAAACAGGGCACCTTCGGGGGTAGAGAAAAATACATTTGGAAGGAAGGACTGAGCTGGGGAGGGATAAAAGGCTGGAGACAGATTGGGGGGTGATAAAGAATAAGAGAGGATTGGGGAAGAAGGAAGAGATAGTGTTGAAAGAACATAGGAGAGAAAGGAGGCAGGAAAAGTTGTGAGACAAAGAGAAACTGAAAGGCAGGCAGATCAGAGATAATGAGAGAGAAAATACAGGCTGAGGTAAAAGAAAAGAAAGACAAGCTTGGGGGAAAATGGTGATTGTGAGAGGAAGGAGAAAAAAGTGACAGGCTAAGTTTGGGAGAAAAACCCACAAAGCAGGCTAGGGCAGAGAGATATTAAGGTTGGGGATAGTGAAGAGAATGGCTGTGCTAGTCAAAAACGTGTTTTGGTTCATTTGTTTCAAAAGTCACGGTCATTCAATGGGTTCATTTCAAAAATTGTGTTTGTTCCATGTGTTGTTTTGTTTTGCATTGAAGTCAATAGGCGAAGCAATCCCTAGGTCCCAGTGACTTCACCGTACATCAATAAACAGCCTGGGCCAGGTACCATTGCACAGGCCTGGGCTAAGCCCAAGACCAACGCAGGAGCCCACTTTGAAGCCAAGTCCCATCAATGAGGTCCAGGTCTAGGCCCAGGCCGATTCTGGGGCCCATCTGTCATAGTGAGACGGACAGTGAAATGCTAAGAGAAATTAGGGAAGCTAACCAAACTGGTAGTGCGGTAATAATGGGAGATTTCAATTACCCCCAATATTGACTGGGTGAGTGAATCATCAGGGCATGCTAGAGATAAAGTTCCTGGATGGAATGAAAGACAGTTTTATGGAACAATTGGTTCAGGAACCGATGAGAGAGGGAAAAATTTTAGATCTAATTCTGGGTGGAGCAGAGGATTTGGTGAGAGAGGTAATGGTGGTGGGGCCACTTAGCAATAGTGATCATAATATGATCAAATTTGAATTAATGACCGGAAGGGGGGCAGTATGTAAATCCATGGCTCTAGCGCTAGACTTTCAAAAGGGAAACTTTGACAAAATGAGAAAAATATTTAGAAAAAAACGAAAGATGCAGCTACAAAGGTAAAAAGTGTGCAACGGCATGGACATTGTGAAGAAATACCATCCTAGAAGCACAGACCAGATGTATTCCACACATTAAGAAAGGTGTAAGGAAGGCAAAATGGTTAAAAAGTGAGGTAAAAGAGGCTATTTTAGCCAAAAGATCTTCATTCAAAATTGGAAGAAGGATCCATCAGAAAAAAATAGGATAAAGGATAAGCATTGGCAAGTTAAATGTAAGACATTGATAAGACAGTTTAAGAGATAATTTGAAAAGAAGTTGGCCACAGAGGCAAAATCTCCCAATAAAAACTTTTTAAAATATATCCAAAGCAAAAAGCCTGCAAGGGAGTCAGTTGGACCTTTGGATAATCAAGGGGTTAAAGGGACACTTAGAGAAGATAAGGCCATTGTGGAAAGATTAAACAATTTCTTTGCTTCAGTGTTTACTAAAGAGGATATTGGAGAGATACCTATTACAGAGAAGGTTTTTATAGGTAATGATTCAGATCAACTGAACCAAATCACAGTGAACCTGGAAGATGTGGTAGGCCTGATTGACAAACTGAAGAGTAGTAAATCACCTGGAGCAGACCTATTGGTAAAAATTTGTAACCTATCAATAAAATCATCCAATGTATCTGAAGACTAGAAGATGGCTAATGTAACCCCTATATTTAAAAAAGGATCCAGGGGTGATCCGGAAAACTATGGGCCGGTGAGCTTGATTTCAGTGCTGGGAAAAATTGTGGAAACTGTTAAAAAGAATAAAATCATAAATCATTTAGATAGATATGGTCTGATGGGACACAGCCAGCATGGATTTATCCAATGGAAGTCTTGCCTCATAAATCTCCTACATTTTTTTAAGGGGTGAATAAACATGTGGACAAAGGTGAACCAGTAAATGTGGTGTATTTGGTTTTTAAGAAGGTGTTTGACAAAGTCCCGCATGAGAGGCTTCTAAGAAAACTAAAAAATCATGGGATTGGAGATGATGTCCTTTTGTGGATTGCAAGTTGGTTAGAAGACAAGAAACATAGAGTAGGATTAAATGGTCAGTTTTCACAGTGGAAAAAGATAAACAGGGGAGTGCCTCAGGGATCTGTATTTGGACTGGTGCTTTTTAATATATTTATAAATGATCTGGAAAGGGGTACAATGAGTAAGGTGATCAAATTGCGGATGACACAAAATTATGCAGAATAGTTAAATCTCAAGAGGATTGTGATGAATTGCAGGAGGACCTTGCGAGACTGGAAGATTGGGCTTCCAAATGGCAGATGAAATTTAACGTGGACAAGTGCAAAGTAATGCATATAGGGAAAAATAACCCTTGCTGTTGTGTTACACAATATTAGGTTCTATTTTAGGAGTTACCACTGAAGGAAAGAGATATAGGCATTATAGTGAATAATACATTAAAATCGTCAGCCCAGTTTGCTATGGCAATCATAAAACAAACAGAAAATTATGAATTATTAATAAGGGAATGGATGATAAAACAGAGGATGTCATAATGCCTCTGTATCACTCCATAATGAGACCGCAACTTGAAGAATGTGTGCAGTTCTGGTCACCGTATCTCAAAAAGGATATAGCTGCACTGGAGAAAGTGCAGAGAAGGGCGACCAAAATGATAAGGGGCATGGAACAGCTGCTCTATGAGGAAAGGCTAAAGAAGTTAGGGCTGTTCAGTAGAAGAGACGACTGGGGAGGGGGGGGGGGTTTGATATGATAGAAGTCTACAAAATCATGAAAGGACTTGAACAAGTTAATGTGAATCGGTTATTTACTCTCTCAGATAATAGAAGGACCAGGGGGCACTCCATGAGGTTGGCAAGTAGCTCATTTAAAAGAAATCAAAGTAAATTCTTTTTCACTCAGTGCATAGTTAAGCTCTGGAATTCAATGCCCGAGAATGTGGTTACAGCAGTTAGTGTTACTGGGTTTAAAAAAGGTTTGGATAAGTTCCTAGAGGATAAATCCATTAACTGCTCTGACAGTGATTAATAAGCAATAGTAGCTTGTGATCTAATGTTTGGTTACTTACCAGATACTTGTGACTTGGACTGGCCACTGTTGGAAACAGGATACAGGGCTTGATGGACTCTTGGTCTGACCCAGTATGACATATCTTATGTTCTTATATTTTATGTTCTTATGAAGGCCTGGGCCAAAAATCAGTTCACAGCCAAAGATGCTAAGGCCCAAGACCAACACCAGTGCCTGGCCCAAGGCTGTGTCCTGATGCTGAGGCCCAGACCTAGGCCAAGTGCAATAGCTTAGCCTGAGGTTAGGTCCCATCGCATAGGCCTAGACACGAAGCCAGGTCCCATCAACAAGGCACAGGTATAGTCCTAAGCTTGATACAAGGACCCAGCCTGAGGCCAGGAAACAACATGCAGACAACAGTCAACGCAACCAGTGAGGTCGTTGAGAGAGTCCAGAGTCTCGGGAAGCTCACATGCAGCTAATTTGTCTTTAATGCGTGAATTGAGACCTTCCAGGAATAAAGCACGTAGGCAACCCAGCTCCCAATGTAATTCCGAGGACAGAGTTTTAAACTCAATCACATACTCAGTCAAAGGTCTGGTACCTTGTTGTAGATGCAGGAGTGCAGATCCAGCAACAGTCTTGCGAGCGGGGTCGTCAAATACAGAACGAAGTAGAGCAAGGAAACCTGTCAAATCATTGAGAATTGAATCCATTCGCTCCCAAAGGGGTGATGCCCAGGCCAGGGCTTTCCCGTCCATTGGATAAGTTCTTGGAGGAGAAGTCCATTACCTGCTATTAATTAAATTGACTTAGATAATAACCACCACTATTACTAGCAACTGTAACATGGAATAGACTTAGTTTTGGGGGTACTTGCCAGGTTCTTATGGCCTGGATTGGCCACTGTTGGAAACAGGATGCTGGGCTTGATGGACCCTTGGTCTAACCCAGTATGGCATCTTCTTATGTTCTTATGTTCTTATATACATAGTTTTGGACACTACGTCCGGAAAGTAGGTAGGTTGCAGTGAAAAGTGCATTCAGCATTGATTCAGAAAGCCACTACATAACATAACCTGTAAAACGAGAAGGTGCTGGTAAGGGCACAGAAAGCCGTACAGGTAGCGCATGTCAAGCGCAAGTGGGCTTGACAGGTGTCAAGGCAGAATCCAGCTGAGAACTTAGCTGATTGACAGCATTAGCCAAAGTCTCTAATACCTTTTGTTGCTCTGAGATCCGTTGGGCCAGGCCAGGGATGGCCTGCATGGCTGAGACCTGAGCCGGGTCCATGGAGTTAGCTGTGGAGTAGAGTCTTTATTAAGAGAAGAGAAAGGCACAGCCCGCGGAGCTGGAGGTGCAGTAAAAGTATAGTTCTGAACAGAGGGGTATACCCAAGGGTGATACCTCTGATGTGAAGATCCGGTAGTGGCCCACAGAGCAGGGTACGCCAGGAAGTCTCGCAGTAGTGTAGAAATACCTCAGACGTGCAGATCTGGTAGTGGCCCGCGGAGCGGGGTATGCCAGGGAGGTGTCTCAATAGTGGTAATGAGATGGTAGTCCGAGGTGCAGGAACCCCAATGAGGGTGGTGCGGTAATGACCTGCAGTGCTTCCTTCTGGGATGATGCGGTAGTGGCTCAAGGTACGGGGTACACCAAAGAGGATCCCACAATGAGGCTTGGTACAGTTGAAGTCCATAGTAGTAAGGTACTCACAGGAGGTAGTTCCAGGAGAGGTCCCAGGAAGCAGGACAGATAGAAGTCCAAGGCGGGAAGGCCCTCCGAGGAGCGGATAGCTTAGAGATGAGGAAGGGTCCCCGAGGAGCAGGTACCCAGAGTGTCTCATGCCAAGTGTAGAGTCTGGAACCGGAAGTCCAGGGATGGAGCGGAATTCAGCGACGAGGAAACTCCTTGCAAACTCGTCAAACCAAAGGGCCAGCCAGCTTAAGTACAACAGATGGATGATGTCATCCGGAGGGGATGCCCCCGAGGTTCCCACCATGACATGTACAAAGGTGGCCCATGCACGTGCGCACGCGACTAGGTAATTCCTGAAACAAGATGGCGGTCGGCAGCACCCACACCATCTTGGGAACACCAGGCTGGTCACGGTGGTTGCCATTCTTTCAAGAAATGACAAGGCAGCAAAGAAAGAGGTGAGCATTAGTGGATGCAGCCGTCTGCAACCAACGGGCATAACACCCGCATGCTTCAAGATCAACAAGGTGCCCTGGAACACTTGGCCACCACTCGCCTGGACGTACTGACCAATTTGTCACCCGCACCCGTCACCTGTCACCCGCCACCCGCACCAGCTCCTCCGTCTCTTGCCACATCCAGACACCCAGTTTCTCAACTGCAAGCTCCACCCCGGTATGCCAGGGACCCCAAGTGGTGTTGGGTATTCCTTAACCAGTGCAGAATACACTTCCAATTATAGGCTCTGCTATTCCCTGGTAATCAGGTCAAAACCACATAAATCTTCTCCCTGCAGGATGGAACAGAACTGGCATGAGTGTCTTCCCCCTGGAAGCGAGGGGACCCTCTCCTGCTCAACCTACAATAATTTATGGAGCAGTTTTGCACTGTCTTCAAGGAGCTAGATAGCGCAACAGCAATAGTCTCTAATCTGCTACACCTCTGCCAAGGCTCCTGAATTCTAAATAATATGCGGTAGAATTCCGGTCACTGGTGTCTGAATCAAACTGGCGTGAGGAAAGTCTAGTCACAATATTCTTGGAAGGCCTCTCTGGGAAGATTAAAGATGAGCTCACTGGCTGGGATCTTCTCACTTTGCTAGAGGCCCGATTGCTCTAACCGGTAAACTAAATCGCCGCCTGCAGCAAAGAGCTTGAGACACCCATCCTGCACGTAGTAATGTCTCGTCAGCACCTCAATTCCAACATACTCTGTCACCTCCGGTTGCCACAGCCTCAAGCTCTCTGCTTCCAAAAAAGCCAATGCAGTTGGGACATTGCTGCTTGGCCCCAGAAGAGAGGCTCCATTGCAGACAGCAGGGCTCTGACTGTACTGCACTGTTCAAGGCCATTTCTCAACTCAATGTCCACAGATGTTGGGAAACTTCAATGCCTAGGGTCTTTTGGGGAGATGATCCTAGGCCTTACCATTCCAGCTCCCCAACTACTTCTACCAGTCATTATTGGAATTGGGCCCCACTCCTTTCTCCACCCAGGCTTTTGTGGATTCTGGCTACGGAGGAAACTTCATCTTAAAGAAACCAGTCAACCAACTCCAGATTCCCACAGTCCAGATGACCTCTCCTTTGGTGATCTCTTCTGTCTTCGGAGCCCCACTGCCAGGCCAGGTCATCATGACCACGGTACCTGTGGCCTTATGCACCAGCCTCCTGCATGTGGAGAATATCGGTCTTCACATGATCACTAACACCATCCATCCTATCATCCTAGGTTTACCATGGCTCCAGCAGCATCAACCAGACTTTGACTGGTCTGCCTTACAACTTGCCTGATGGGGCCATGGCTGTATAGAGTCCTGTTTGGTGCTGATAGAACCTCCTCATTTTCTGACCATGGCGAACTTACTCCCAGGACTTCCCCTCAGTATGCGAATTACAAGGAAGTTTTCTCAAAAAAGAGTGCTGAAGTTCTACTTTCTTATCGCATGTATGACTGCGGCATTGCACTCATCCCAGGGGCCACACCTCCACATGGATGGGTATACCCCTGTCCCTTCCAGAAACCGAGGCCATGTCCACATACATTCAGGAGAATCTAGAACGAGGTTTTATCCACTCTTCCTCCTCTCCAGCAGGGGTGGGCTTCTTCTTCGTTGTGAAGAAAGAAGGATCACTCAGGCCATACACAGACTACCGCAGCCTGATTGCCATCTCTAAGAAAGATCATTATACATTACCCCTAATAATGGAGCACTTCAGCTGCCTACAGGGTGCTAAAATATTCTCAAAGTTGGATCTTAGGGGTGCATACAGTCTCATCCACATCAAGTCTGGCAATGAATGGAAAACAGCATTTAACACTTGTGATGGACATTATGAGTGTTTGGTTAAGCCCTTTGGGCTTTGCAATGCCTAGAGGTTTTCCAGAAAATGATCAAGATCTACACAATCTATTATACACTTGTGTAGTTGTGAACTTGGATGACATATTGATCTTTTCTCAAACCCTGAGTTCCCACTGTTGAGACATTCGCATTATCCCGCAGTGCCCGAGAGAGAATAATCTCTGTGCTAAACTGGAAAAATGTTTCTTTGAGCAAGAGGAGCTTTCCTTCCTTGGATACATAGTCTCATGAGATGGATTCTGGACTGATCCTGCCAAGATAAAAACTATCATGGACTGGCCTCGCCTGGTGGGCCTCCAGGCCTCGCAAAGGTTCCTGGAGTTTGCTAAAAATTACCATCAGTTTATTACAAATGATTCCTCTATGGAAGCCACATTTACTGCCCTTATCCACAAGGACCCTAACACCAAAGACTGGCCGCATGAGGCTATCAACACGTTCCAACAGATAAAGAAGGCCTTTGCTGACAAGCCCTGCCTGTGTCTCCCAGATTCTACTCATCCTTTCATCATAGAGGTAGATGCCTCTACCCCAGGGGTAGAAGCTATACTCAGCCAACACACTCCAGAAAGGATCTTCCATCCCTGTTCCTTCTTTTCTAAGAAATTCTTCCCTGATGAATGCAACTACAGCATTGGAGATTGGGTGTTCCTAGCCATCAAACTAGCTCTCAAGGAATGGTACCATTTACTCGAAGGAGCACAGCACCATGTTACCATATACACGGACCATAAGAACCTTGAGCATCTACATCAAGCTGTTACGTCGAGCAGTCGCAGACAGCTGTGACTGCTCTGCCTCACCTCTCTTTTACCTTTCTCCTCCTCCTTCGGAAGAATGGCTGCCTCCGCTGCTGTTTGCCGAACCCCTTGGCATCTCCGAGCCATCATGGGCATCCCTGTCTGCCATGCTTCTTCCTGAGGCCTCCTAGGGCGTGCGCGCACATGCTGCCCACATTCTTAAACATGTCATGGCGGGAACCTCGGGGGCAGCCCCACCGCATGACGTCAGTACCTCCGAGTATTTAAACCTCTGCTCCACTCCAATACAACGAGTTAGCAAGGACTTCGGTTTTGCTACTCTGACCACTTCTAAGCTGCTCGCTTGGATTCCTCTCTGCCCTCCGGGGTATTTCGCAACCAATGAAGCTCTGGGTACCCGCTCCTCGGGGGCCCCTTGCTTCTACTTGCCCTCTGGGGTTATTCAGCCTAACCATCAGGACATCTGCCCCTTGGGGGTCTTGTCTGCTTTATTCCAGGTACCCTCGGTGCTCCTAGGTACTCGCTCCTTGAGGGCCTATCCTGCTCTGGGTATCCTGCACTTCGGACCATGGGTCCTTCTCTTCACTCAACTACCGAAGGAAGCTATCATTGCTGCTACCCTGTGAGTACTACTATGCTCCAAGCTCTCCTCACTCCACCCTTCAGGTTCACGGCCTATCCTTCGCTGCGGAACACTACCGGACCTTTGTCTCATCTGGGTGAGATCATCAACTACATTACTACTGAGACTATCTGGAGCCTTACTGTGATATCGCTGGACTACAGCACTGTCCGTTCCTCGGACAAGGATCATCTTCATCACAGCAGTATAATAAAACTTTCTTTCCTCTGTGTCTGCTTGCTATTGAGTCTAGCCTATCGTTGTGGTTCCCCACAGGGCCCTTCCCTATGGGAGGAGTCATCGCCACTTCGACCAAGAGTCCACAATATGCCACAAACCCAACAGATTGCTAACTCCATGGACTCAGCTCAGCTCGCAGCCTTGCAGGCCATTCCTGGCCTAGCCCAGCAGATCACTGAGCAACAAAAGCCTCTGGAAAGCCTGGTTGCTGCCTACAATCAGTTACATGCACAACTGATCACTTCTACAACTCCAGTGAAGGACTTACTGTCTCCAGTGGTGACTGTCAAAACTACTGAACCGCTATCCACACCTACCCGCTTCACAGAGAAGCATGGATGTGTAGAGGGTTTGTCAACCAATGAAGAATGCATTTTTCACTGCAGCCTATCCTCTTTCCCACAGAAGCATCCAAGATCACCTATATCCTATCTCTATTTGAGGGGAGAGCTCTGGCTTGGGCTTTACCGTTATGGAAATGTGAAGATCCTATCCTGAATGACCTATCAGGATTTCTGAAACTTTTCAAGTCTGTTTTTGACAACCCAGCTCGCCCCACCATTGCTGGATCCGCTCTGCTTCATCTCCAGCAAGGTAATAAGCCGCTCACAGACTATGTGATTGAATTCAAGACTTTAGCATCTGAACTACACTGGGACATAGGATGTTTGCATGCTATCTTTATGGAGGGTCTCAACTCTCGTTTAAAGGATGAACTGGTGGCTCACGATCTACCTGATACCCTTGAGTCTCTCATGGAACTGGCCGGGAGAACTGACCGCCGTATTTGAGACCGGACTCAAGAGGCTAAGAGTCCTAGGGAGCCCGTCCCAGGAGCTAACCATCCTAAATCTGTGCTAATTGCCTCAAGTCTACTGTCTGCTCCCATAGAAAAAGATGAGCCTATGCAATTAGGACAAAGTCATTTAACTTCTAAAGAGAGACGATTCCGCAAACGCATGGGGTTATGCATGTACTGTGGCATATCAGGCCATGCCGTCCAAACTTGCCCCATCTGTCTGGGAAACATACAGGCCTAGGATCTGCAGGAGGACTCCTCCTAGGCCTCACCACTCCAACTCCTCCATTGTCTCTACCAGTCTCACTTATCTGTGGAAGCCTTGAATTTCAGACCCTTGCCCTCGTAGGCTCCGGGCCCGGAAGAAATTTCATCTTAAAACGCTTACTGGAACATCTACGGATTCCTACCACACCAATAGCTAAGCCATTGCTATTATCTTCAATCCATGGAGAGCCATTTCCTGGAGAGGTTTCGCTGATTACCCAGGCCATTGGTCTGCGCACCGGAGCGTTGCACTCTGAAACCATCTCCTTCCTTGTATTGGAAAAGGCTATGCATCTGGTGGTGCTCGGACTGCCCTGGCTGCAGGATCATATGCCACAGTTTAACTGGGCAACTCTGGAATTATCCCGGTGGGGACCTGGCTGTCATGGCCGGTGTCTCGCGGACGTTTCTCCAATGATATGCATGCCCACCACACCATCTTCACCAGATGTACCTCCACAATATGCCTCCTTCCAGGATGTCTTCTCTAAACAAGCAGCAGAAGTTCTTCCACGCCACAGAGTTTTTGACTGTGCTATAAACTTGAAACCCAATTCTGAGCCTCCAAAAGGAAGAGTCTATCCTCTTTCCGCAGCAGAGACTAAGGCCATGTCCGCCTATATACAAGAGAACCTTCAAATCCCCGGCTGGTGCAGGTTTCTTTTTTGTGGGGAAAAAAGGATGGCACTTTACGTCCCTGCATCAACTTTAGGGGTCTGAATGAGATTACCATCAAGGACCGGTATCCCCTGCCCTTAATTTCTGAACTATTCGACGGACTCCAGGGAGCCAAGATATTTTCTAAACTGGATCTCAAAGGGGCTTACAACTTGGTGTGTATTCATGAGGGCGACGAATGGAAAACAGCCTTTAACACCCGCGATGGACACTTCGAATATCTCATCATGCCCTTCGGATTAAGTAATGCACCTGCAGTTTTTCAAAATATGATGAACGACATCTTACGGGACTTACTATATCAATGTGTAGTAGTGTACCTTGATGACACTCTGATCTTCTCCCAAGATCTACAAACACTTCAAGAGGACGACAAGAAGGTTTTAAGATGCCTGCGGGAGTACTGCTTATACGCGAATCTAGAGAAGTGCGAGTTCCACAAGGAGTCTGTACCCTTCCTGGGATACATTGTTTCAAAAAACGGGTTTCAGATGGACCTCAAGAAATTAGAGAGCATCTGAGATTGGCCCCAACCTACAGACCTGAAGGCACTGAGCCGCTTCTTGGGCTTCACAAACTACTACCATTCCTTTATCAAGAACTATTCATCATTGACGGTCCCTCTCACTGCAATGACCAGAAAGGAGCCAAACCTACCAACTAGTCTCCTGAAGCAATATCAGCCTTCCTGACTCTCAAAGAGGCTTTTCAAAAGAAGCCATGCCTTTGCCATCCAGATCCACATCGCCCATTCATCATCAAGGTCGACGCATCAGATGTCGGCATGGGAGCGGTTTTGAGCCAGTACAGCAAATCCAATGTGCTCCATCCCTGCTCCTTCTTCTCAAGGTAGTTCTCGCCTGCCGAAAGAAATTACGGAATCGGAGACAAAGAGTTGCTCGCAATTAAGCTGGCCTTTGAGGAGTGGTGACTTTGGCTGGAAGGTGCACAACTTCAGATAGTAGTGTACACCGATCACAAGAACTTGGAGTACCTCAGACATGCACAACGACTCAATCACCGTCAAGCAAGATGTTCACTGTTCTTTAACAGATTTGATTCCCTTTTGAAATACCGTCTGGGAAAGAAGAACACCTGGGCTGATGCCCTGTCACGATCCTTCTCCCATAAGGATGTGCCTGACGAACCCCGTCACATTATTGATCACGAGAAGGTGGTTCTTGCAGCCACTCATGTTGAACCCGCTGGGAAGACAGTTGTGGCAAGAAATCAAAGGAAGCAACTGTTGTAGTGGGTGCACGATTCCCGCCTGGCCAGCCATCCTGGACAGAGTCGTACCTTGGCCATGTTACAGCGGTATTACTGGTGGCCAACCATGAAGAAGGATGTACAAGCTTATGTGGGTTCCTGCACTGTTTGCGCCAAGTAAAAACCGCCAGCCGGATGTCCTTGAGGTCTGTTACAACCCCTGCCAGCACCAGATGAACCCTGGACATATATAGCAACCGATTTCGTGGTAGATTTACCGCTCTCCAATGGGAAAAATACCATTTGGGTCACTGTCGATCGCTTCTCCGAAATGGCACATTTTGTAGCCTTGCCAGGATTACCCTCTGCCGTGGAGTTAGCAAGACTCTTCGTCAAACATATCTTCTTCCTTCATGGAATGCCTAAGCATATACTGACCGACAGAAGAGTACAATTCACTGCTAAGTTCTGGAGAGCCCTATATCAAAAGTTTTTTTATTATTTGTGATAATTGTGGGTGGATCCTTGGGCTGGTGGCAGATGACCACGCCCATGGGGAAAGATTCCGAGAGGGGCCACCAGTCAGGCTCAGAGTTGGGAGACAGACACACACGAGATCATTTATTAAACTGTATAGTGAACCTCCAGAGGTGGCAGTAGTGAGCTGGAAGAGCCGGCTGGGTTGTAGTCCCTCAGGCACTGGAACAACAATCCCAGGATGGCTGAGCTGTAGAGAAACTGAATATAGTGAGTAGGCAGAGTATGCAGAGTTCAGGATCAGAACCTTGATGGTAACACTCACACAATAGTCTCTTGAAGCAGCCCAGAGGCTGGAATGAAGTAAGCCCTCGAGGAGCGAGTACCTGGTTCCAGGGAAAGCTCTGAGAGAGAGATGGTAACTCACTGGTGTTGTAGGCAGTGGTGACTTCCTGGCAGAAGTAGTATTCAGTAGCATGTCCAGAAACGTGGGCCCTCCAGGAGCGAGTACCGGTTCCAGACTGCGACCTGAAAAGCAAGAGAGAGAGCAAGGCCCCCAAGGAGCGGGTACCCCTGGAAAAGTCCAAGGAGGCAAAGTAGCAAGGTATGCAGAGAGCGAATCCCATCCCTCAGCGATACCTGGAGGAAGCCCTTGCTAACTGAATAGCTAGCAAACACGAAAGATCTTAAGTATCCGGTGAGGATGACGTCATCTCAGGGGGACGCCCCTGAGGTTCGCACCACAGCTGGTACTTGAGTCGGGGCTGCGCTGTGCGCGTGCCCTTAGGCTTCAGAAGAACATGGCGGAAGGCAGCATCTAGCCAGTCCGGGGATGCAAGATGACACCGTGGCAGCCAAAACTTCCATCAACCAAAGAGGGAGTCGCAAAAGAGGTAAGGTGGGCAGAGTGGAGATGTCTGGCAGCGATGGTCGCAACAGTTACCCCCTTCAAAGGGTGATCTCCTCTTCGGGTACCAGGCTTGGGTTTGGAAGGATGCGCGATGTGGAACTGACGAAGCATCTCTTTGTCAAGGATATTGGTCTGAGGCTACCAACAGTTTTCTTCGGGGCCGAAACCTTCCCAGGAGAGAAGATATTCAAAAGTATTGCCTCTTTTTAGAACATCCAGAATCTCTTCGACTTTGAACTCTAAGTCGTCTTCTGCATTGATGACAGGTGGATCCTGAGATTTGGAAGAAAAATTCGCTGAGTATGAGCGGTTTCAGAAGTGAAACGTGGAAAGCATTATGGATGTTGAGACCAGGTGGTATCTTCAGATGGTAGGTGACTTTGCCAATATGTTGAAGGACTGGGAATGGTCCCTCATAGCAAGGAGGAAACCAAGAGGAGGGTAGTTTAAGTCTGAGGTGCTTGGTTGACAACCAGACCTTGTCTCCTGGCTTGAAGACTGGAGCTTTTGAATGGTGAGCATCATAGTACTTCTTAGCACGGTCACTCACTTTGATTAGTATGTCCTTTGTCTGAACCCACAGATTATGGATATCATCAGCAGTGGATTGAGCTGCTGGGGATGTCATTGAGAGCTTCAGTGGAAGTGGCGGTGTTGGGGAACGTCCAAAAACCACTTCAAAAGGTGACAATCCAGTAGATGTTGCCATGACGTGTTTAAGAACATGGGCAGCAAGTGTGCACGTGACCTAGGAGGCCTCAGAAAGAAGCATGGCAGATGGGGATGCCCATGCTGGCTCAGAGACGCCGAGGGGTTCGGCAAACAGCAGCGGAGGCAGCCATCCTTCCAAAGGAGGAGGAGAAAGGTAAAAGAGAGGTGAGGCAGAGCGGTTGCAGCCATCTGTGACCGATGGACGCAACAGTACCCCCCTTCAAAGGGCCACCTTCAGGACCTCTTCCTGGTGGTTTGGGTTTTCGAGGGTGTGCAAGATGAAATTGACATACCATTTCTTTATCCATGATGTTGGCCAGAGGCTCCCATGAGTTTTCTTCTGGTCCATAACCCTCCCAGTAGATGAGGTATTCCCATGTCTTGCCTCTCTTACGGACATCCAAGATGTCATCTACAGCATACTCAATATCGTCCTCAGTGTCCATATTCGTGGGTTCTGGGGTATTCTTAGAGAACTCCTAGAGCATCAAGGGTTTTAGCAGAGAGACATGGAAGGCGTTGTGTATTCTCATTGATGGAGTTAATTTCAAACTGTACGTCAGATTTTCCAAGCGCCGAAGGATTGCAAAGGGTCCTACATAGCGAGATTCCAAAATGTGGTGATGGAAGTTTAAGTCGGAGGAACTTGGTATTCAGCCAGACTTTGTCTCCAGGCTGAAA
This sequence comes from Rhinatrema bivittatum, assembly GCF_901001135.1. Classification (NCBI taxonomy): domain Eukaryota; kingdom Metazoa; phylum Chordata; class Amphibia; order Gymnophiona; family Rhinatrematidae; genus Rhinatrema; species Rhinatrema bivittatum. The sequence goes on along the minus strand of NC_042618.1, from coordinate 48,018,365 downwards.
CTGAGGTGCTTCTCGATGGTGAGCATCGTAGATCTTTTTTGCTTTCTGTCCTGCTTTAAGGAGAAGATCCTTTGTTTGCTTCCAAAGCTGAGATAACTCTGCTGCAGTGGCCTGTGCTGCAGGAGAAGCCACCGATAAGGGAATTGGCAGAGGAGGAAGTGGTTGTCATCCATAGATGATTTGAAATGGAGAAGACCCCGTAGATGTAGCAGGATACGAGTTGATAGCGAATTCTGCCCAAGGTAGCAGTTCCGCCCAATCAATCTGTCTCGCGTTAACGTAGGATCGTAGAAACTTTTAAAACGTTCTGTTCATTCTTTCAGTCTGTCCATTAGACTGAGGGTGGTAAGCGGAAGTCAAGTCCAAGGAGATATTAAGCTGTTGCCGCCGTCGCTGCCCGATGTCTCCACTCCGCCCACCTTACCTCTTTTGCGACTTCCTCTTTGGTTGATGGAAGTTTGGCTGCCGCAGCGTCATCTTGCCGACCCTCTGGTGTCCCCGGATCGGCTAGACACTGCCTCCCGCCATGTTCTCCTAAAGCCTAAGGGAGGTGCATGGCGCGGCCCCAACTCAAGTACCAGTTGTGGCGTGAACTTCAGGGGCATCATCCTCACCAGATACTTAAGGTCTTTCGTTTTTGCTAGCTATTTGAGTTAGCAAGGGCTTCCTCCAGGTATCGCTGCGGATGGGATTCACTCTCTGCATACCTTGTTACTCTGCCTCCTCGGATTTTATCAGGGGTACCCGCTCCTCGGGGGCCTCGCTCTCTCTCTTGCTTTTCAGGTCGCAATCTGGAACCAGTACTCGCTCCTCGAGGGCCCACGTTCCCGGACCTGCTACCGAATACTACTTCTGCCAGGAAGTCACATTGTGTAACTATAGCATGGGTTATTTTTCCCTATATGCATCACCTTGCACTTGTCCACATTAAATTTCATCTGCCATTTGGATGCTCAATTTTCCAGCCTCACAAGTTCTTCCTGCAATTTATCACAATCTGCATGTGATTTAACTACTCTGAACAATTTTGTATCATCTGCAAATTTGATTACCTCACTCGTTGTATTTCTTTCCAGATCATTTATAAATATATTGAAAAGTAAGGGTCCCAATACAGATCCCTGAGGCACTCCACTGACCACTCCCTTCCACTGAGAAAATTGTCCACTTAATCCTTCTCTCTGTTTCCTGTCTTTTAGCCAGTTTGTAATCCACGAAAGGACATCGCCACCTATCCCATGACTTTTTATTTTTCTTAGAAGCCTCTCATGAGGAACTTTGTCAAACGCTTTCTGAAAATACAAGTACACTACATCTACCGGTTCACCTTTATCCACATGTTTATTAACTCCTTCAAAAAAGTGAAGCAGATTTGTGAGGCAAGACTTGCCTTGGGTAAAGCCATGCTGACTTTATTCCATTAAACCATGTCTTTCTATATGTTCTGTGATTTTGATGTTTAGAACACTTTCCACTATTTTTCCTGGCACTGAAGTCAGGCTAACCGGTCTGTAGTTTCCTGGATCGCCCCTGGAGCCCTTTTTAAATATGGGGGTTACATTAGCTATCCTCCAGTCTTCAGGTACAATGGATGATTTTAATGATAGGTTACAAATTTTTACTAATAGGTCTGAAATTTCATTTTTTAGTTCCTTCAGAACTCTGGGGTGTATACCATCCGGTCCAGGTGATTTACTATTCTCTGGAATGCAGTAGGAGTGTGCAGGGAAAAAAATTGTTTTTGTTTTTCGGTTTGTTTTCAGGAGGTTTTTTCCTCTGAAATTTCAGTTTGTGGAATATTTGATTTCTTTCAAACGAATCAAACATTTAAAAAAACAAACAAAATGGCCAAAAAAATCAAAAACGGTGCCTCCCAAGGCCTCCCAACCATTCCTCCCAACCACTTGGAAAAATGCTGGGGAGGATCCCCTCCTGAGCCCCAGTTACCTGGTCCAGTGGGGATCCGCCGGAAAGGCCTAGGACCAGGCCAAAGCCTTGGCCTTGCACAGGCTGAGGCTGCAGTAGGTCTCTGCACCTCCACCTCAACCTACGGCAAAGCAGACACCTCAGCCTAGGCTGGAGCAGGTCTAACTTAAGTGGTTAACTTATATGGCTAGGAATGAATATCGCTACTTATCCTACAACTTATGAGACTAAAATGTTAGCTTCATAAGTCACTTATGCGGCTAAGTGGAGAATTGAATGTAGGCACATATTCAGCAGCCCAACACTTAGCTGCATGTTATACTTATGCGGCTAAGTAGCACTGAGCGCACTTTGAATATTGATCTCTTAGGGGTCTATAATCAAAACATTTTTTAGGTTAAAATAAATTTTAACCACATAAATATTGCCATTTTAGAAGGGCTGTACAGACAAAATGTATTCGAATGAAAGAAGATGGAGGCATGCCAGGAGCAGGATCGATATTTAGCCAATTAGTTTGATATTCAGCACTAACAGGCTAAACTTAGCCAGACAAATCCAGGAATTGCAATAGCAGGTGTTACGCTTGGGCTCCGGTCAGGAGTCGTGAACACCACCCAGCAGGGTGGCTCCAGGTGGAGAGAGACAGGAAAGGCTATAAACAGTGTCTGGGACCCGGCTGGGTCAGGGCAGGCGGCAAGTAACAGTGTCTGGGTCCAGGCTGGGTCAGGGCAGGCGGCAAGTAGCAGTGTCTGGGTCCAGGCTGGGTCAGGGCAGGCGGCAAGTAGCAGTGTCTGGGTCCAGGCTGAGTCAGGGCAGGCGGCAAGTAGCAGTGTCTGGGTCCAGGCTGGGTCAGGGCAGGCGGCAAGTAGCAGTGTCTGGGTCCAGGCTGGGTCAGGGCAAGGCAGGTCAGAAGGCCCGTAGGCCACACACACACACAGAAGGCCCGTAGGCCACACACCGTAAGCAGGGCAAGGCAGGTCAGAAGGCCCGTAGGCCACACACACACAGAAGGCCCGTAGGCCACACTCAGTAAGCAGGGCAAGGCAGGTCAGAAGGCCCGTAGGCCACACACACACAGAAGGCCCGTAGGCCACACACAGTAAGCAGGGCAAGGCAGATCAGAAGGCCCGTAGGCCATACACACACAGAAGGCCCGTAGGCCACACACAGTAAGCAGGGCAAGGCAGATCAGAAGGCCCGTAGGCCACACACACACAGAAGGCCTGTAGGCCACGCAAGGCAAGGCAAGGCAAGGCAAGGAATGGAATAAGGCCCGAAGGCCACGCAAGGCAAGGCAAGGAATAAGGCCCGAAGGCCACGCAAGGCAAGGCAAGGCAAGGCAAGGAATAAGGCCCGAAGGCCACGCAAGGCAAGGCAAGGCAAGGCAAGGAATAAGGCCCGAAGGCCGCGCAAGGAAAGGCAAGGAATAAGGCCCGAAGGCCGCGCAAGGCAAGGCAAGACAAGGCAAGGAATAAGGCCCGAAGGCCGCGCAAGGCAAGGCAAGGCAAGGAATAAGGCCCGAAGGCCGCGCAAGGCAAGGGAAGGTCCAGGGACCAAATGCACAGCAAGCAAGGAAGGCTAGAGCAGGGAGCCCAGGCGAGCTCGATGCCGAAGCACTGAGGGAACTGTCAGGCAGGGTTATAAGGGACAGCCCAGAACATAGAGAGGAGAAGGGAGATGGACTGGGCCTGTCAGGAGATCCAGCTCTAGAGGGACCCCTGGTGGTGAGGCGGTTGCACAGCAGCCATAGCCGTAACAGCAGGTTTAAATCTTTCTGCCTAATCCTCCCCAATCCTCCATACAAAAAACCCCAAAAAACCCAACAATTTCCCCCATCCTCCCTCATTCCTGATGGAACCCAATTTACAAAACCCCTAAATGTGTCCCCTCCATGCCCCAATCTTTCTTACTCATGGGAACCCAATACAAAAAAAATGTAGAATATCCATCTCTACTCACCCCCCTCTCTCCTTGGCATTGAATAATACATAAAACAGAGAGGGCCGATCCCCCTTTTTGACTCACCTTCCTATACCCATCTCTAAATTATCCACCCCTCTGCCCTGATGACCCTAATCCCACCCCCAGAATCCCCCAAAATCACCTCAGAGAAACCAGCAAGAGGGCGCTCTCTCTTCTATTCTGCCAGCTAGGAAGGGACAACCAGCATGGACTGAACAATGAGAGGGAAGCCCAGCTGACAGGAGAGAAGAGGAAGCCCTCCTGCTGACTCTTCTCAGGTGGCTATGGGTTGGCATGGCAGAGGGGATATTTAATAGATGGAAGGAGGGGGCTATTAGAAGGCGGTATCAGTCCTCCATGTTTTATTTATTAACAAATGTCAGGGAGGAAAGGAGAAAGGAGGATCAGAAACAGGTAGAAGGCATGTTCCAGATTCTTTTTATCAGGTGCCTGAACTTAAGAACATAAGAACATGCCATGCTGGGTCAGACCAAGGGTCCATCAAGCCCAACATCTTGTTTCCAACAGAGGCCAAACCAGGCCACAAGAACCTGGCAAGTACCCAAACTCCAAGAAGATCCCATGCTACTGATCCAATAATAGCAGTGGCTATTCCCTAAGTAAACTTGATTAATAGCAGTTAATGGCCTGCAAGCGAGAAAGGAAAATCAGGATGCAGAGGGAACACATTTGGAGTCTTTATATATTGAGTACCCATCAAGAAATTAACTAGTTAAGTTAGAAATTCCAGTTGGTTAAATTTTGAACAATTAGATGTAGGCAGCAATTTAACCCACATTTACCTGGGTAAGTGTGACTGAACATCCAGCTTGAGTTACCTGGGTAAATTTATTCAATTATCTTACCTGCTCAGCAGGTTTTTGAAAATCTACCATTTAATATTTCCCAACCATTTAGTTAGTATTTGCTGGAACTCTTTATCTAAATCTTAGTTTCTTATTTGCCTTCCCTGTTAAGTTTGAAACTGATAAATCGTGCTGGGTATTTTTATTTCTCTCCTTTATTTATGAACATGCAACCAGAACCATTCTCTCATATTCTCCCCCTTAGACTATTGCAACCTGTTCCTCCCGGGTCTTCCAGTGAGCCACCACTCTCCATTACAATCCACCCTAAATTCAACTGCACAATTTATCTTTCAACAAAATCGCTACACCACCATATAACCCCTCTTCTGAAGTCACTGCATTGTCTCCCTATCTGTTCAAGCTACTCTTACTCACCTACAAGTGCCTTCATTGCAATGCAGCTCCTCACTACCTCTCCTCTCTTCTCTCTCTCTCTCTTCACCCCTCCTGGTGCACTCTACTCATCAGACAAGTCACACCTGTCTGTGCTCTTCCCCTCTACCGCTGTCTCCATGTTGTCTGCCTGCCTGCACCATATGCCTCGAATGGACTTCCTGAATTGCTGCTGCGTCAGGCTCCCTCTCTCACCTTGTTTAAATCCCATCTAAAACCCCACCTTTTTGAGGCTGCTTTTAAATCTTAAGCCTGTTGGTTTGCCTTCAGCCTTATTAACTAATTTTTACAATTGCCTGTTGACATGTATGTTTGTCTTGATTAGACTGTAGGCTCTACTGAGCAGAGATTTTATCTTGTGTGTTGTTGCTTGACAGTACAGCACTGTGTATGTCGAGTAGTACTATAAAAATGTTAAGTAGTAGTATTAATAGTGAGGAGTGGAGAATAAAACATCCACTACTGCCATAAATGGCACTATGAAAAAGCAGAAGGAGCAGTCAGCCACTAATTCTAGTTGTCAAGGAAACAAATTGTCCTACTATTCTGTCACCTATTTCACATCTGAAGCATAATATTTCTTTTGCTTAGGAATAGACAAGTAAAAGGAAACATTCTATTTGCGTCCTTAAGTGAGTAGTGTGGTTGCCATGTGTCCACTTGGATACTTAGAAATGAAGGTCAACAAACAAGCTATAGGTGATACCCTTTTATCGGACTAATCTAATGCTTATCTCTCTAACATTTTTAGAGCTCTGTTTCCTTCATCAGGTCAGAGCTGAGTGAGCTATGGATAATGTTACCTGAAAATACAAGTAAATTACAGGTTGCATTAAAATGGTAGGGTTTGTTTTCAAAGCTGTAAAAAGTCATAAGGTAAAAGGTGAGGGGGGGAGAGGAGGTTGGGTAATGTGTTTGCAGAAGACTGAGAAAGCTGAATGAGACAAACAACAGAATTTATGTCTACAGCAAGGGACTATGAGGTCGATGTACTAAAGGGAGCAAAATGTCATGAAGGCTGCATCATGTGCTAAAGATTTATTATAGCGCACACTAGTCGCCGCTTTAGCATGGATAATTTTTAGCTGTGTGCTAAGCAGTTTCACTCTTGCAAAATGTATGTTAAAATTATACAAAATTATGTAAAGTAGCTCATTAGCTATGAGCACATACTAAGAATGTGAATGAAAATAACTTTGCAAATGCGATTTCACAAAAACTTAGAGGAAACGCTACTTGCCCTATTTTTCACTAGATTCCAAGCAGTCTGGCCCCAAGAAGATCTTTGAGCTGACTTTCAGGAATTGAAGTATGAGCAGTCCCAAAACTGTCCCTCATAGCAGACCTCAGAGTCTCAACAGACCTGAGGCTGAAGTCAGGAGTAGAGAAGGAGCAATAAAACCATGGAAGATGTCAGTAGTTTAACAAAACTCCTGTCCCTTTGTGATTCAGGGATTTTTGGGATGTCTTTCAGGCTGCGCATTAGGAACACAGCTCGCCTGGTGGCCCCACGAGCCACTGTGCTCACCCTGACGCCACTGAGAGCAGCCCAGGATGCTGTTGGCACGTTCCTCCGGCTGAAATGCTGCTGCCTCCTCAGCGCTACTGGGCATGGCCCCCACACGTCATCATGCTGTTCCTGTCCCAGAACCTCCTTAGGCATGTGCGCACACATATGGCCGCATTTTAGGGTGAATTTTGAAAGCCTGCCGACGTGTGCATCAATTAGGGATGCGCTGAATATGTTGGGCTTGCATGTGTTGAGTAGATTTTAAAGGCCGCCCGGATACGCACGTATCTCCTGCTGCACGCACAAATGAAAAGTTTTCACAAGGGGGCAGGGCATGGTCTAGGCAGGACATGGATGTTCTGCAATTTTAACCTAAAATTTGCATGTAAATACTTACGCACACTGGCGTGTGCCAGGGTCCCCTGCCGCCTAACTTTACTTCTGAATGGAAGACATGTAAGTAATAAAACAAAATTATCTATGCACATCAGAGGGGTTTTAAAGGTCTGGGCTAATAGGGGGGAAGGAAGGCTATTAAACTAGGGGGATTTGGAAGACCTATCCCTTAATTGGGCGAACTGGGAATGAACTGGTTTTCGGGACAATGGCATCGGTGCACCCCTTTTAAAATTTCCCCACTTCTGTGGTAGAAGCAGGATTTGTGCACAGATGCATATGCATACTTAAAATTCAGCACACATGTGCATGGCCAAGCTATTTTATAACATGTGTGCAAATACTTGCTTATGTTATAAAATAGCTGTGTCTCTGGATGCGGGCCGATGAACGTGCACATGTGTGCCCACATGCCACTTTGAAAGTTACCACCCTTATGGACCCCATGGTGGGAAACACTGAGTGGCGCCCTCCAATGACATCAGGCCGACCTGCCTATTTAAGCAAGCACTATTATTTCACCTCAGAATCAGGCCTCCTGCCTTGCAGTGCATGTTGCCTAGCATTCCTGATTCCTGTGTTCCTGTTTCTTGTCCAGCTTTGCCTTCCTGCCTTGCCTTGTCCAGCTTTGCTTCATCCAACCTTGCCTTGTCCAGCCTTGTCTTCTCTAGCTTTCCTCATCCAGCCAACCTTGTCCAGTCTCACCTTGCTTTATCCATCTTGTCCAATGTCTTCAGTATGTCTTTGTCTACCCTTGGCCTTACTCTCCAGATCTTGACCTCTCACTTGGACCTGACCACAACTGCCTGCTGCCTGGACCTAATCCCTTTCTTGGACCTCATTATGATTGCCTGCCCCCTGAATCTGACCCCTTGCCAGGATCTGATCATACTTGATAGGTGCCTGCCCCGACCTTGGCCTGTCTCTGACTCTGTGCTTTTGGACTTTAGTTATCTTCACCACCCTAGGGACCCACCTAAAACCTGCCAGCTATCAGAACCCAAAGGCTCAAACTGCAGTTGAGGGGGCTGGTAAAGTTGAAGCTCCAGACTGTCCCTCTACAGGGCATGTTCACCAGCTGCCAGCATAGGCCTCATGGGCTCGCCCTTGAGGCTGCGTCAAGTATGCCGCAGCACAAAAGGTTAACATACCCATTACTTTTCACACTGAGAGGTGCTGGAGGATGAACTCTTGTCCTTGGAAGGTCACTAGAACCCAAGGTCAGGGAGACCAGGCCTTCAGGATTAGGGAGGTCAAAGGCTAAGAATGATTCCTGAGATTTGCAGAGGATCTGAAGGGGATGTCTCTAAGAACAGGGAAGTTAAACTCCATATTCCTTAATCTATCTAAGACTGGCTGTGCTAATCATTTAGAGACTCGTCTGCTTTTGTCTATTGGAAGAGAAAGAGAGCTGCATCCAATAGAGTAATTATCAGATAGGGTGTGTCTGGCCAAGAGTAGCTGGCAGCCAGGGTATGTAGCCTTGCAATTGATTAAGGCTGTGGTTTAATAGTGTATTTACTGTGATTTTTGTTTCAAGTGCAGAGCAAAATAATTTATTTATGAACCAGCGTGACATGTGTATTCTTTTTGCTGGACTTTTTGCAGAGGAGCTCCAGTAAGAAAAGGAGATTTCCTTAATGATTTTGAAAGATTTTGTTATTAGTCAGGTAGACTTGGGAAACCAGCACTTATCCCTGGGTGAGAGATACAAAAAATAAATCAACTATTGGGGGTCTGCTGTGGACTTGTGACTCAGAATGGCCACTGTTGGAGACTGAATGCTGGGCTTGATGGACTTTGTCTGACCCAGTAGGGCACTTATGTTCTTACTATTGTCTTCCTCCTATACTGACAAATACCAATTGTACCATATCTCTTGCTGCTGTTCACAGGGATGGTACATTTCAATTCAGCGTGCAGACGCACATTGGTGCTGGTGCATCAGCCCGCGCCCAGAGACACGGCCATTTTATAACTTATAAAATAGTCTGGCCACACACACACGTGTGCCTAATTTTATGTGGGCACACGCATGGGCGTGCAAATCCTCCTTCTACCGCATAAGTCAGGGGATTTTAAAATAGGTGCGCACCCTCACCATTCCCAGCTCACCAGTTCGTCTACCAGTTTGCCCAGTTAACAGCTAAGTCCTCCAATCCCTACCCCCAGTTTGATAGCCTACACGTCCCTCACTTACCCCAGACCCTTTAAAACCCTCAGAAATGGCTCAATCCTTTTATTTTATAACTTACACTTCATCCATACCAGAAGGAAAGCTATGCAGGGGCACGCCAGAGCACATGAATATTTAGGTGCACATTTCTTGGCCGGGTCCAGAAAAGTCTTTGGCTTCCCCGACCATGCCCATGCCCTTCCCCCTTTTGGGAATTTTTGAGATTTGCACGCAGAGGGATTTCCGCGTGTATCTGGGCACTTTTTAAAATATGTCTGGCGCGTGAGCCCGACTTCTTCAAACATTCCCTAATTGATACGTGCACCAGGCTTTTAAAATTCATCTTTAAGGCTGGGGAAAAAAATGTCCTGACCACTCCCTGCCAGGAACTTGTTCCATATTGATGAGAGAAAAATCTAATTTTCATTGGCTGACTATTAGCTTCACAGAATTATATTTTTAAAAGCGATAATGAAAAAAAATGATCAAAGTTCAATTACAAAGAAAGAAAAAGCTGCTGCAATAATGATTAGTTGTTTTCCTGGTGCTGGAGGCATGAGAAGAGGCAGTTAGTCATTTGTGCAGATTTGTACAATTGCTGTTGGAAGTTTAACTGCAAATCTGATAACAAAATAAAATATTTTCACATAACAATCCTGGCAGTGGAAAGAATGAAATGAGGCAAAATGCAGGTATTGTATGGAAGAAGATGGAATAGAGTTTAATTGAAGCTGCTTCACCCTAGGCTATTCAAAACCCAAAGGCAAAATTGGTGACTATAAAGAGAGAGAAAATTCAATAGGTTCTTTATGTGTTACACCTGTATATGATTACACACTATAGTCAGCATCCACTCATCAATCACTTAAACTAGAATCATGTCATTATTCATTTTTCTCACTAATTATAAGGTGAATTTTCAAATGTTGCTCATATAAAAAATAGAACTTTTGCATGTAAAATAGCATACACATGAGCATATGCTATTTTAAAAACCTCAAGTGGAATTTCTCTATTGATAGGTTAGTCAACCTTCATACGATACCAACTGAAAATGGTTATCGTGCAGATAAGCTCTTATAATTTAAGGGCTTTGTAAATCATTAGGTGACTAAATATTATGCAATTTCAGTCCAGGAAAATAAACCTTGGATGTGGTACTCGTAGTACATATCTTTCAATCCACTTTCAGTGATGGTTATCGCCGTTCGACATCACGAGGTTTCGGGGTGAATAACTCCTTCTTCAAGGACACAGCGTTAGGTAAAATGATCAGTGGATGAAAAGTTTGCAGAAGTCGTGGTGTCCGTTTGCTGACAATCACGATAAGATTTCAAGTACCCTGCACAATATAAAAGATATAGAGAAATTCTTAAACTGTTGTATTAAGAAACTGCAATCGTGCGGCTACTGTGACTGTGAAGAGACACGTACTTGTAGGAGACGTGGTGTCAGGGACAAAATTGTCTGTCAGCCTCGGTAAGGTGATGCGAGAAGCTATCTCCTTTGCTAAGAGACAAAAAAATCAAAAGCAAGCTATATTTCCTTATGGAGTCAAAACATGAGACTTGTTTGATGAGACGCACCAGATGTAGCAAATTTGTTTGTCACTCAATTTGAAGAATCAGCCATTTATACATTCCCTTTTTTTGCCAATATCATACAATGGTCCAGATACATTGACGATATATTTTTCATATGGACAGACACTTTACATCAGCTACATGGGTTCCATCAATGGCTCAATCAAACCCATCCTAATCTGAGATTCACACTCACGTACCATCAAGCAAATATTTAATTTTTGGATATTCTCATACAAAAACAAGGATCTAAACTATGCACGACGTTATACAGGAAACCAACTGATCGGAATAATCTCCTGCGGTTTGATAGCCATCACCCACGCCGCTTCAAAGAAGGCCTACCCGTAGGCCAATATTTTAGAATCAAAAGAATATATTCAGAGGAAGAAGAATTTCACCGGCAAGCTATCCAACTCAAAACTCAGTTTCAAGATAGAGGATATCCGACACGAGTTATTAATCATGCATACAAAAGAGCAACATTTTCTGACAGGGAGTCACTAATGAAATATAGGCATAAACCCATCACACACAATTTGATTTGTGTTACAACATTCCCAATTAACACAACAAGTCAAGCAAATACTACTTCAGTATTGGCATGTTCTGAGTCCCCATGCTGTATTCCGAGAAGTTCCTATGTTCGCATACTCCAGACGGTTAAATATCAAACAACACGTGGTGAGAGCTACAAGTCCTGATCCCAAGATTCATACTGGGACAGGTCAAACAACATGTGGCAACTCTTCATTCTGTTCCCAAGCCCTCACAGGCTTTATTTGGCAGCACCCTCTTACTGGATATAGGGTACAACGCTTCAATGATGTAGATTGCAATACCAACCATGTGGTATATGTAATACAATGCCCATGTCCCAAAATTCATATAGGATGCACCACCCACAAAATCAGAACACGTCTGACTGAGCATAAGTGTTGTATTAATAACAAGGATATCAGGGCACCCATAATCCAGCATTGCATGGACAATACTCATTCTTTTGAGAATTTACAATGGGCTATTTTGGCACACATTCCCATCTCATGGAGAGGAGGTAATAGGACCTCCATTTTAAATTACAAAGAGCAGGCATGGATCTATAAATTACAATCATTGGAACCAGTTGGCCTCAATGATAAGATAGAATGGCTTTCCTTAATATGAGTGGATTCCGCTTGGTACACACATCATCTACAGCAAGAGCACTACAGAAGAAACTTCATTTTCTCAATTCTTATCTGAGGCCACTTGCAGTTTTTTCAATAAGATCAAAAATAGATCAATATATATTTTTGTGCTTTTTGAAATAATCATTACTTTGATATGATTAGCGTTCTATTTTTGGATTTCCCTGGTAAAAAAAAAAATTTTTTGACATGATCAATATTCAGTCAGAGACTGAAGTTGGAACACAAAACATCTTGCAACAAACGCAAAAAGGAAATGTACAATAAGTTTTTAATTCCGAGATCCAATCAGTTTGTCCGACCCGATCAGTATTTTTGTGTGAAGACATCGCTACAGTTTACCTTCATGTCCAGTTCATGATGTGTTTCTACATCACTTCCGGTTGTCAGTTTGACAGCCAGAGGGATTCCCTTAAAAGCAGCGCCTTTTTCAGCGTCCCAGCGCTAGCACAGGATTTCACTCCGCGCAACACTGTTAGCCTATTTGGCACTTCAAATCGTAAGTACTGCTCGTGCGTCTCATCGAACAAGTCTCATGTTTTAACACCATAAGGAAATATAGCTTGTTTTTGATTTTTTGTCTCTTAGCAAAGGAGATAGCTTCTCGCATCACCTTACCGTGGCTGTCAACAGACAAGTTTGTCCCGGTCACCATGTCTCCTACAAATATGTGTCTCTTCACAGTCACAGTAGCCGCACCATTGCAGTTGCTTAATACAACAGTTTAAGAATTTCTCTATATCTTTTATATTGTGCAGGTACTTGAAATCTTAGCATGATTGTCAGCAAACGGACACCATGACTTCTGCAAACTTTACATCCACTGATCATTTTACCTAACGTTGTGTCCGAAACCTCGCAATGTCAGACGGCGATAACCATCACTGAAAGTGGATTTAAAGATAAGTCCCATGAGTACCACATCCAAGGTTTATTTTTCTGGATTGAAATCACACAATATTTAGTCACCTAATGATTTAAAAAAGCCCTTAAATTATAAGAACTTATCTGCACGATAACCATTTTCAGTTGGTATCGTATGAAGGTTGACTAACCTATCAATAGAAAATTCCACTTAGCAAGTCTTATATATATTTGTATTTTTTAACTTGCTATATTTTTGGGTCCTCGACATACATGTGTAGATCATGTGAAAAAGGGATGGGCCAGGGATGGTCCAGGAATGGTTCAATATTTGCATGAGTAAGTTGCTATTTGTATTTACTGTGGCATTATCTCAATAAAGATGAATTTTGCATAAAAGCAATTTATGCATGTAAATGTGGCACATTACCTATATATTTACTCTGCTCAATATCAAGAGTAAGTGATCGTAAACACCTTAAAAGTGAAAACATGACAAGGTAGTGGGTCTGAGTGAAATAGAGGGACCAGGCTGAAAAGCCAGGATGATCTTTATGTCCTCCAGATGGACTGGATGAACTGGTAAACTAATTAGTAAAACTGATTATTTCATTGCCATGCACAATGTTATAAAATGTGTCAAAGCTGATTTACAGGTGGGTAAAAGCATCTAAATAATGCTAGTAAAATCTACTTACTTATTTATTTATTTTTAACTTTTATATACCGACATTCTTGCATTAAATGCAAATCATGTGGTTTACAGTGAAACAGAAAAAGCAGGAAAAAATTCCTTAGTCGAATACAATGAAACAGCTTAGTTAACAAAGGAAACATAAAAATCAATTTTTACATATACACAAAGGTTTGCACGAAGGGGTGCACAAAGGGGAGAGCCCCTTTGTCGCGCCCCTTCGGTGCGCGACGCCTGGTGTTGAGGCTGTCTTAACTGTCCGATGTTAGTGACATCATGGGGGGCGGCTCTAATGATTGCAGCACTTACATCGCTGCTTCTTTCCAGTTCCAGGTGAAGATCAAGCTGTTTCCTTCACTTCCCCTCCCATGACTGTGGGGTGAGAAGCACTGCAGGGTGCCCCTTGATGTTATATGGCTTCCCACACGCGACGCCTGGTGTTGAGGCTGTCTTAACTGTCCGATGTTAGTGATGTCATGGGGGGGCGGGTCTAATGATCGCAGCACTTACATCGCTGCTTCTTTCCAGTTCCAGGTGAAGATCAAGCTGTTTCCTTCACTTCCCCTCCCATGACTGTGGGGTGAGAAGCGCTGCAGGGTGCCCCTTGATGTTATCTGGCTTCCCACACGCGACGCCTGGTGTTGAGGCTGTCTTAACTGTCCGATGTTAGTGACGTCATGGGGGGGGTGGGTCTAATGATCGCAGCACTTACTTGTGTATCTCTTTAGAATTTGAAGTACAAATTCATGGTTTTATCATTTGTGCACACTTATTCAGCTAAATTCAACTAATTTCTAAAAATGTTACATGTCTGGCTATCAGATTTTGCAGATATGTAGTGTTTTTTAGACTTATTCAGTTATCTGAGTGGTGCATTCTTCTTTAGATTTATCCGGCAGTCTTAAATACCCTGATAAGTATGGAAAGCACTAGTTCAATGGACTAATAGGACTTTTCAGAGTTTACAGGCTAAGTGCCAAAACCTAGCCAGATAAGTACGAACTTGTGCAGCTCATGTTTTTTACATATGTGAACATGATTGTGATCATATGTACTTGTATTTTATAACTTGAGCTTATCATTTTCTTGCAGGTTATAAAATACTGTAGGAACTTTGCACATGTCTATATACACACGTATATGGGCTCACTTGAGCAGTTTTGAAAGTTATCTGTTGAGAATGGGGGTGTTTAGAGTGTCCTTGGGCCTCAGCCCGACCCCAGAGGTGTCCAGGACCGAGCCGAGGGGTGATGGCATGCTCCAGCATGGCTGAACACGGTCTTACCCTCTACCAGGCCTGCAAGCTCCCAGCGCCAACAACATGATGTTGGTAGGGGAACGGTCCTCCGACTGTTCCGAGCCCTTTCGGACCTGCCGCTTGATCGGCATTGGAGCAGCAGGCCGGCCTGAGGTTGAGGGCAGATGGAGGCCTTGACACATAAACAGGACTATGATTGATGCGACGGTATCTTAGACAAGACTGGGTTGATGCGACGGCATCACACGCATGACAAGGAACTTGATCCACACAAGACAAGACATAAGGCAGGAGGACATCAGCACTGTCTCTCAGGGCGCCCTACTCAGCCCACCCGCGGGACTGAGTTGCGGACCACCCTGTCCCAGGAGAGCGAGACATGTGCAGGGCAGGTCCAGGCAAAGAGGAACTCCAATGACGAAGCCGGTGTCATCCGAGGCTCCCTCTCTGGCTGGCGGCAACAGTGACTCCGGAGCACAGGGACCAATCCTACCGGCAGACTGCACCAATCCCAGGCACACTCCATCTGAGAACCGCAGCTCTGCAGGAACGGAAGGCTCAGGAGCACCCGACGAAGACACAGGGAAGAACATCCTGGACAGGAAGACACATCAGGACATGGGAGATCATGGCGGAACATCAGGACATGGTCAGGGACCTCAGGCAAGACATTGAGACATGAAGACGTGGCACAACGGCAGACGAGACGAGGAGCTCCACGAAGAACAGAAGACCTTACAAGGCTCTGGCAGGCAGGAGCCTCCAGAGGGAAGTCACCTCGATGCAAGGCAAAGCAGACTGAAGTTGAAGTCCTTTTATAGGGCTGCAGACCGGCGACTTCCTGGGAGGAGTTTGGCAAGCCCACACCTAGCTGGCCCTATAACTACGGAGAAGTGCTGCGGGCTGGCCCCTAGGGAAGGGTGTGGCTCAAACCAGGAAGTCCATGCAAGCACAAGCAGCCTCAGGCAGGCCCCACAGACATTGAGGCCTCCCAGGCCCTGGAGCAAATCTTGGACAGTTCTCAGGCGAGACCCTGGCTTGGAGCGGCCTCCAGGAAGAGGTAAGGAGCCTCCCGTAGCCCTGCTACAGGACAGTTCATAACATTATCCTTCCTAAGAGCAGATACCATGGTCGCTGTCCCTTGTAAGACTTAAAGATAAAACAGAATATTCATGTACATACACCTAAAGGATAGTTCATGGTAGTAAGTATCACATAAAATTAGTTTTCTTACAATAATTGGGGTTCTCTGAAGATAGCAGAATGAATTAGCCATGACATGTGGGGTGACATTATCCAATGATGATGAATGGACTCATCTCTCTAGCTAAGTAAAGTTTTACTTCTGAGCAAGCACTGGAGTTCTTGCATGCATGCTGCCTCATGAGCCCCTCAGTCTATTGTAAAGCTTAGCTTTAGTTAAGTAATTGACTCTCTAGTGAAATGGGCAGATATCAAACATGGCTAATATCTATGGAGAACTTTGTTTATGGTAAGCAAACTTGCTTTCTCTGTCGGTATTGACTGATCAGTATCTCATTTGTATATCCTAGAGAGTTTACATTTCTAAATGTCAAAAATGACTGTTTCATGGAGCAGCTAGTCCTAGAACTGATGAGAGGGGCTACTTTAGATCTACTATTCAGTGGAATGCACACCCTAGTATGAGGGGGTTACTGTGCTGGGGCCATTAAGCAATAGCAGTCATAATGCAATCAAATTTGAAATAACTACTGGAGGGAGGACATTAAGTAAAACTACTATAGTAGTATATAAGTTTAAAAAGGGAGACTATGATAAAATGCGGAAATTAAAAAAAAAACTAAACAAAGTGATTTCAAGGGTTAAAAGTTTGCATGTGGCATGAACATTGTCTAAAAATACCATTTTGGAAGTCCCGATCAAATGCATTAAAAAAAGATGAAGGAAGACCAAATGATTGCCAGTGTGGTTTATCAGTGAGGTAAAGGAATACGTTGAAGCTAAAATAGCATCATTCAGAAAATGGAAAGCAGACCCAAATGATGAAAACAGACAAGAGCATGAGCACTGGCAAGTTAGTTGTCAAACAGCAGTTAGTCAGGTCAAGAGAGACTTTGAGCAAAAGCTTTCCACTGAGGCAAAAGCTAATAATAAAAGCTTTTCAAGTACATTTGAAGCAAAAAGCCTGTGAGGTAATCTATTGGCCTTCTAGATGGCTGCGGGGCAAAAGGGATGCTCAGGAAGTACAAGGAAATAGCAGAATAACTGAATGAATTCTTTGCCTTAGTCTTTACAGAGGAGGATGTTGGGAACATACCCATACCTGAGACATTGTTTAATGGTGGACATTCTGATCAACTAAAACAAACATCTGTAAAACGGAGGGTGCAACAGATCAGACTGAAAAACTAAAGAGTAACAAATCATTGTGACCAGATGGCATCCACCCAGACATCTAAAAGAACTAAAACTTGTTGCTAGAAATCTATAACCTTTCATTTAAAACAGCTTTGATTCCTGAAGACTTGAAAGTGGCCAATTTGATGCTGATTTTTAAAAAGGCTCCAGGGATGATCTGGGAAACTATAAACTTGTGAGCTGAGCAAAATTGTAAAAGTTTTCTTAAAAACAAATTCACTGGCCATATAGATAGCCATGGCTTAATGGGGGAGAGTCAACATGGTTTTAGCAAAGGGGATGTCTTGTTTTACCAATCTTCTAGAATTATTTGAAGGTGTAAATAAATACGTAGATAAAAGTTGAGCCAGTTGATAGAGTGTATTTAGACTTTCAGAAGGCGTTTAACAAAGTCCCCCATTAGAGACTCCTCAAGAAATTACAAAGTCATGGGACAGGAGGCAGTGTTCTATTGTGCATTGGTAATTGTTTAAAAAAAAAAAAGGAAACAGAGAGCCGAACTAAATGGTCAGTTTTCCAAAGGGATATAGGTCATTAGGGCAGTACCATAGGGAAATGTACTGGGACCTGTGCTGTTTAACATATTCATAAACAATCTGAGTGAGATGATGAAATTTGCAGATGACATAAAATTATTAAAATTTGTTAAAACAACAGTGGATTGTGAGCAACTGCAGAAGAACCTACTGAAACTTGGAGTCTGGGCAACTGAATGGCAGATGAAATTTAATGTAGAAAAGTGCAAAGCATTGCACATAGGGAAAAATAATCCCAACTACAAGTACATAATGCTGGGTTCTATATTTGGAGTCACTCCCCAGGAAAAGGACCTTGAAATCCTCAGCTCAGTGACAGTGGTGGTCAAAAAAAGCAAATAATGTTATGCGCCCCGCCCGCAGCCGTCCCGCGCACGGGCCTGCTCACCTTCATGGTTCCACAGAGGGTCCCGGGGCGACCTCCCTCACGGTAGTTGCCAGTCCTGCCAGGCCCTGGCGTCCTGCGGCGGCGGTCGCCAGGCCTTCCACTGCGCGCCAAGCCTCATGCTAAGGCTCGGTGTCTTCTGCCATGTTAGCCACACCCCTATGCACGCGTGTGCGCGCGGACCGCCCGGACTCATGTAGGGTCAAGAGCGGTTCTTAGCTCCGTGGCACGCCCTGATTGATCCCTCGATATAAGGAAGTTCCTGTCTATGCTTCCTTGACTTGGCAATTGAGTCGGTTTGTTCTAAGATTGCCTCTGCGTTTGATCCTGCTCTTGCCTGTTCCTAGTCTCGTTCCAGGATCCTTCTGTTCCAGTTCTGTTCCTGACTTGTTCCTGCATCCTAGTTCCTGTGTCCTGCTTGTTCCTGTGTTCATCTGTCTGTCTACCCAGGTAGTACCCTCGGACTGTCTTACTGGTACTGACCTCAGCTTGCTCCTAACCTGCCTGCCTGCCTGCCGCCTGCCTCAAATACCTCAGCTTGCTCCTGACCTACCTGCCGCCTGCCTCAAATACCTCAGCTTGCTCCTGACCTGCCTGCCTGCCGCCTGCCTCAAAGACCTCAGCTTGCTCTTGACCTGCCTGCCGCCTGCCTCAAGACCTCAGCCTGCCTTTGACCTCGTCTGACCTCCAGTACCTGACCCCCGCTTTACTGACCATCCCTCGGACTGTCCTCTGGATTTTGACCTTTGCCTGCCTGACCTTGTCTCCAGATTCTGGCTCTCTTCCTCGCCTTGTCATCACCAACTCTGTTCTGGTTCTCCTTGTTCCAACCAGTCTCCAACCTCGAACCCGATCACGCTCCCCCTGTGTCTGTGGGCATGCCGGACTTCCATTCTCTCAGGAGACCCTGTGAGGCCCACCTAAGTCCAAGCATCCTGGGTCCCTACGGGCTCCTCCTGGGGGGGACCTCGGGCTTCCAGTGGTGAAGCTCTTCACAGCCTCTGTCTCCTCCAGTGCTCCGCCCCCTGGGAGCAGTTACCTCCTGTTCCCTTTCAGGAGGCGTTCCTTCACTGTCCCAGGAAAAGGGCCCACCCCCGAGCGCAACAAATAAAATGTTAGGAATGATCCAAAAAGGAATGAGGAGTAAAACAGAAAATATCATATTGCCTCTATATTGAGCCACGGTGTGACTGTAACTTGAATATTATATGGAGTTCTGGTTGCCCCAACTGAAGAAAGACATTGCAGAACTAGAAAAGGTGCAGAGTAGGGTGACAAAAATGATAAAGAGCATGAAATATCTGTTATGGTTAAGCGGTGTTTGGGTGGATTCTCGGGTACTGTGGCAGATGACCACGCCCACGGGGAGGAGCCCCATGAGGCGCCACAATACTGGGCTAAACGCAGGACACACTGGACTAAACCCAGGACACACACTACCTCACTGCCACTACTGCCACTATGGTGGCAGTAGTGAGGTAGTCTGGATGTAGCAGTCTGAGGACCCTCAGCAGAGGGGACCCTTCTCACCCCATTGGTATTCCGGTGTAGGTTTCCCAGTAAGGCAGTACTGTGGATGAATTAGACTGATAGTTAGATTACTCACTAGATGGATGCTGTAGGTTGAAGAAGATGGTACAAGCACCGAGGCAGGGAGAGCAGGCCCTCGAGGAGCGAGTACTTGATCCCTGTAAGCCACCTGAAATAAAGCAGAGGGCCCCCGAGGAGCGGGTATCCAGGTTAGCAATTACCCTGAAGGGCAGAGAGAGAGTTTTCAGCAGCAGCACGGAAGTGGCAGAGTAGCTTAGACTGACCGAGACCAAGTCCTTGCTAACTCAATGAGCTAGCAACATAGTACAGGCTATATACCCGGATGGCATGATGTCAGTAGAGGGGAATGCCCCCGAAGTTCACGCCATTGCTGGAATAAAGACGTGGGTGGCGTGCACCCTAGTAGGCCCTTGGGAGGAGCATGGCAGGAGGCAGCACCATAGCCATTCCGGGGACACCGGAGAGTCGGCTTGTAGACGCGGCAGCAGCCATTTTCCCTAGGGATGCGGGAGGAGCCGTGAACAAGGTGAGGCAAACGGGGCGAAGCCATCTAGCACCGACGGACGCAACAATATCTCTCCTGTGATGAAAGGCTATACAGGATAGAGCTCTTCAGCTTGGAAAAAACAATAGCTGAGATGGGGACATGATAGAAGTTTATAAAATGATGAATGTAGTAGAACAAGTAAATCAAAGATGTTTATTTACCCTTCCATATAATGCTAAAACAAAGGGACACTTCATGAAACTAACAACCAGAAGATTCAAAACAAATTGTAGAAAGTACTTTTTTACTCAGCACACTGTCAAGCTTTGGTATCTGTTGCCAGAGGACATGATAAAGGTGACTTGCATAGCAGGGTTTAAAAGAAGTTTGGACAAGTTTCTGCAGGAAAAGTCCTTAACACATTATTAGCCAAGAAGAATAAAGAAAACTATTACTGTCCTTGGGCTGAATTAGCCATGACACATGGGGATTCCCAAGCTGTGGGTTGTGTAGTGGAGCACTTACTGAATAAGCAACCCAGCTCCTCCATGGAGAGTGGACTACAGAGTGAATAGATTGTGCAAAACTGCTTGTCAAAAGTTACTGTCACTTTTTGATAAATTGTCCAGACAGTAGTGGGACATAAAGGTGTGAACTGACAACCAAGTTGCAGATTTGCAGATGTCGTCAACGGAGATGGCTGTTAACTCATGAACCTTGCTAGAATCTGTGATCTGAAGACCAGAAACACAAAACAATGTATGATACAGTCCACTACCCAATTGGACAAGGTATGGTTTGGCTATTGCTGCACCCAGTCTTTTAGGATCATAGGATATGAATAGTTGAGAAGACTGACAATATGGTTGAGTTCTCCTCAGGTAATAGGTGAAGGCTCACTTACAGTCCAGTGAATGGAGGGTGTTCTTTTTTTGTGTGCATGTGGTCTTGGAAACACAGAATCTACTTTAGGAAGAAACTTGGGATGGGTTTGGAGCACCATCCTATTGTGAAAAAACTGCAGGTACAAAGAGTATGAAACTAATGCCTGTAGTTTGTTGACCCGTCTAGTGATAGCAACTAAGAATACCACCTCCCACATAAGAAACTTCAATGTAATTGACTCTAGCAGCTCATAGGGATGCTTCATCATTTGTGCTAAGTTGACTTTGTGATCCCATGGCAAAGGTGGTTTTACAACCAGAGATCTCATATACTACAAGCTTTTCATGAATTTGATTACTAGAAGATGAAGGGAGATCAGCTATTCATCCACTTCAGAATAGAAAGTAGCAACAGCATTAAGATGCTCTTTCACTGATGATGTACTGAGACCCAATGAGGAAAGAGAAATCAAGTACTGAAACAGATCCTTGGGATAACAGGAGAATGGGTGCAGAGAGTCCACCTGACACCAAGATGAGAAATGCTTCCCCTTAAAGCCATATGCCTTTCTGGTGGATGGCTTCCTAGCTGAAATCATGATATCCTCAACCTCCTTGGATGGTGACAATACAGAAACTATCAAGTGAAGAATAATCATGATGTCAAGCTGAGGGCGGGGAGCCTTGGATGACATAGATTACCGTACTCCTATGTTAATAGGGCTGGATTGGTTCCCAGAGGAATCAGAGGGTGGACTAACAACTTGATGAGCAAAGAAAACCAAACCCATCTGGAGTGATGAGGATGAGTCATGCTTGATCCTTGAGCACCTTCTGGACAGTTCTTGCCACCAGCAGATGTGGACAAAAAGCATACAGCAGATCTGCATCCCACTTCAGTAGAAAAACATTTGGAGCAGATCAGAATTTGATTTGAAGAATGGAAAAAAGTGTTTTATTTTCTGTTGCTTTCTGATGTGAACAAGTTGATTGAAGGTTGACCTCAAAGATCAAATAACTTGTTTGCCACCCCATAGTCCAGATACAACTTGTGGTTGTTAAAAAAAAACTGCTGAGGTGATCCTCCAATGTGTTGGAGACACTGAGAAGGTAAGTTGTTTGAAGGAAAGCCCCATAACTCAAACCCATTCCCAAATTCTTTGAGATTCCTGGCAAAGGGTCCAGGATGCTGTGTCCCCTTGCTTGATTACATAGAGCATTGCTACTTGATTGTCAGTTTGGATCAGAATTCTTTCCCTGAGGGAGATGAGAGAATACTTTCAACACATGCCATATAGCCTGTAGCTCTAAGAGGTTGATCTAGAACAGGTGCTCCAATGCCAACCAAGTTCCCTGAGTTCAGAAGCCTGTTTATGCACCCGTCCCTCAGATAGATGCATCTATTGCTAGCATCACCTGATTAGGTAAAACTCAAAGAGGGGAACTCACTTTCTAGGACCAATGAGTTCAGTCACCAATGGAGACATTTTCATCTCTGAGATGACTGAGACTGATGCAGCTGACTCCACTGGGAACAGAGGCCCCATAGAAGAGCTCTCATGTTCAGGCAAGTCATGAGTACTATGTGTACCACTGCTGCCATATACCCAAGGACAATTCAAATTGTTCAGATTAGAACTTGATCTTGTTGCAGCAGGTTCTGGACCAGTATTTGTAGGCAGATTGCCATTTCGAATGGGTGGAACCTTTTTTTACTAGCGAGGAGGGAACGAGGTTTGACTTGGAAAAATTGACTATAAAGCTAAGGGAATGAAGGAGTTGAATTGTTTTCTACAAGGAGTCTAGCACCTCTTCTTGAGAAAGTCCCATCATCAGCCAATCAGTCAGGTAAGGGAAAATACAAATCTCTCAGTAACAAAGATGTACTACAACTACTGCAAAGCATTTCATGAAGATCCTTGGGGGTGACTGAGAGGTCAAAGGTTAGAACCTTGTTTTGGTAGTGAGTTATCTACACCATGAATCTGAGGTAATTCCAGTGGGGATGTGAGCCTATGCATTCTTCAGATCCAGAGCAAAGATTCAATCACCCACTTGGATGAAGGGTAGAATGGTGTGCAGGGCATTCATTTTGAACTTCTCCTGTAACAATTCCCTGTTCAATCTTCATAAATCCAGGATGGGTCTCAAATCCCATGATTTCTTAAGGATAAGAAAATAGCAGGAGTAGTACCCCTTGCCATATTATTTGGAAAAATAGACTCTACTGCCTACTGGCTGACAAGCAAATTCACCTAAAAATAAAGTTGGGTCAAGTGGGTCCAATAAATTCTTAGGTTCCGTCTGCCTTTCCTAGTACAACAGGAATTAACTGCTCAGTCAAGCCTCCCGAACTTCCAACCAGACTCTACCTGTAGACAGGTCTTGCTTCTTTCAAGTTTTTCAGTCTCGTTCTTCCATCATGTTTTTCATGCAAGTTCTTTCAATCAAGTATCTTATTATCTGAGTTTTTATATGTTTAGACCTGATTGCAGGTCCTATATCATGGTTTAATGTAAGGCTGATTTATAACAGGAAGCCCATACTATCCATATGTTATTTTTGATCCCAGTTCCTTTAATCCTGTTTGATGTAAGGCTATCGTTTTATGCTTCCCTCGTTTCACTGTAAACCAATATGATATGTACTGTTTGCACATGAATGTCGGTATATAAAAGTTCTAAATAAATAAATAAATAAATAAGTGAGATGAATCCAGAATGAAGGTCAAACATTGGTGAAGTTCTGGGGTCTAGAAGAAATGCAAATAGTAACCATACTTCATATCCTGAGGGCCAGTAGTCCTTGATCTTTCTCCACTTGTCAAAGCACAGCTGGATCCTTCCCTCTACCAGAGGGGTCGAGGCCTGAAAGTCAGAGCTCATAAAAAACATTTCCCTGGTTTGGTTTGAGACTGCTGTGGCATCTTAATTTTACACTTCTCTTGTCGGTGTCTTCAGAGTGGAAGTTGCTGTATTTGGCAAAAGGAGCATCGCTGGAAGATGTATCAATTAAAAGGGTAGCAAGAATACCTGGAGGAAGCAGGATGGTCTACTCCAACTGACAGGGACTGATGCTTCTTAATCTGGGCAACAGCTTCTCTGACCTTGTCCCCAAAGAGATAGGCCCCAGAACATGGGACGTCGGCCAACTTGTCATGGACGTCTTTTCACAGACTGATGGCTCTTACCTAGGCCATCTGGCATGCC
This sequence comes from Rhinatrema bivittatum, assembly GCF_901001135.1. Taxonomy (NCBI): domain Eukaryota; kingdom Metazoa; phylum Chordata; class Amphibia; order Gymnophiona; family Rhinatrematidae; genus Rhinatrema; species Rhinatrema bivittatum. The sequence continues at coordinate 47,994,089 of NC_042618.1, read as the reverse complement.
CCAGAGGTTGCTAAGAAAATCTTGCCATTGTGTTGAAAGATTCATACATTGAACAGAAAAGATGCCGCTTTCACTTTTCTGTGTCCAGAGGAGCCTGCCAATAACCTCCCTGCTCCCTGTCCAGATACTCCATGAGAAGCTACAGTTTATTGATGCAGTCATGTAAGTATTTTTACAATATAAAGTTGGTGGGCCACAATGTGAGTGTTTACCATCAAGCTCTTGAAGACTTTCCTCATGAAGTTTTCCAGCAACCTGGATCCTTTCCCGGGAGTATGTTAGAAAATAACTAGGTATTTTTTACCCACTTCAACACTAACTATACCAATACCAGGAACTTGTTGTACTCTGCATTTAAGATCCAGCATCCTGTACACTTGGAAGAAGGAGGCCAGGTTATCCCACATTCTTGTTTGCATGTCCCACAGAATGTGATGAACAGGAATCAATGCTGGTTTGGATGGAGTTTTCAGGATCTGAAGTAGGCCAAAGTCCTCTGTGCAGGGATCCTTGCCCCTCTGGACATTGACTTCTATGGTCTTACCCAATTTGTCCAGGAATCTGGAATACAAGAGGTCTTCAAGTGGAGACAAATGCTCTGGCAGGCCAGGTAAGAGGTCAGAGGGAAGTGTCAGGCCACAGTGGTTATGATTGGAGCATGGCATGCTGAAGCTGGAAGTGTCATGTTCCAGGGATTGTGGTTGGAGCATGGGAAGCTGAAATTGGAAGTTTCAGACCCCAGTGGTTGTGGATGAAGCATGACTTGGATTCAGACAGCAACCAACGAGGTCTTGGGAAATGCTAATGCAGCGGTTACTACCCTTAACCAATAAACTTGATACTTTTTTTGAAACACAACATTGCTCTCTACTTCAACAGCAAGGAGAAACAGATAATTGGATTCAAGCAACAATCAAGGAGGTCCCGATTTTTACAGTCTGGGAATCTTTTAAGCATGGGGGTAACCTGCACAGCACAGCAGATACTACCATAAGCTTGCTGGGCAGACTGGATGGACCGTTTGGTTCTTTTCTGCCGTCATTTCTATGTTTATATGTAAACTGAACCTGGAAGTGTCAGGCTCCAGGGATTGTGCTTGGAGCAAGACAGGCTGATGCAGGATACATCAGGCCATGGTGGTTATAAATTGAGCATTGCATGCTGAAGCTGGAAATGTCAGGACCCAGGGATTGTTGTTTGAACAAGTCAGGCTGATGCAGAATACATCAGGTCACAGGGGTTGGGTTGGAGTATGGCATGCTGAAGCTGTGCCATACTCCAACCACAACCCCTGTGTTTTTTGTATTGGGGTATGGCAGTGGAAGACTGATGCAAGATGTGCTGTCAGACCCCTGTGCTATTGGTTTTAGAGTATGGCAGCGCAAGGCTGATGCTAAATGGACTGTCAGACCCCTGATGTGTCAGGCCCCATTATTGCTGTTGCCATGGCAGGAGGCAGCATAAGGCATCAGAACCCAGTGATGCTTTTGGGGATGTGTCAGGAGGTAGCATGAGGAATCAGGCCCCAGTGTATTGTTTTGGACATGTCAGGATACAGCAGGAGTAGTCAGATCCCAGTGGTGGTGTTGGTGGGGACATGGCTGGAGGCAGAAGGAGGAGTCATACCCCAGTAGTTTTGTTGGGGATGTGTCAAGAAGCAGCAGGAGAAGTCAGGCCCAGTGTTGCTGTAGTAGACATGGCAAGAGATAGCAGGAGAATTCAGGACCCAGCGATGTTTTTCGGGATTTATCAAGAGGCAACAGGAGGTGTCAGGAGGAAGCAAGATGTTTTAATCCCTAGTGTTGTTGTAAGGGACAAGTCAGGAGGCAGCAGGAGGAGTCAGACCCTAGTATTATTGTTGGGGACATAGCAGGAGGTAGCAGAAGGAGTCAGATCTCAGAGGTGTTAATGGGGACATGGCAGGAAGCAGTAGGGATGTGAATCGTGTCCTCGATCGTCTTAACGATCGATTTCGGCTGGGAGGGGGAGGGAATCGTATTGTTGCCGTTTGGGGGGGTAAAATATCGTGAAAAATCGTGAAAAATAAAAAAAACGTAAAATCGCAAAACCGGCACATTAAAACCCCCTAAAACCCACCCCCGACCCTTTAAATTAAATCCCCCACCCAAATGACTTAAATAACCTGCGGGTCCAGCGGCGGTCCGGAACGGCAGCGGTCCGGAACGGGCTCCTGCTACTGAATCTTGTTGTCTTCAGCCGGCGCCATTTTCCAAAATGGCGCCGAAAAATGGCGGCGGCCATAGACGAACAAGATTGGACGGCAGGAGGTCCTTCCGGACCCCCGCTGGACTTTTGGCAAGTCTTGTGGGGGTCAGGAGGCCCCCCCCCCAAGCTGGCCAAAAGTTCCTGGAGGTCCAGCGGGGGTCAGGGAGCGATTTCCCGCCGCGAATCGTTTTCGTACGGAAAATGGCGCCGGCAGGAGATCGACTGCAGGAGGTCGTTCAGCGAGGCGCCGGAACCCTCGCTGAACGACCTCCTGCAGTCGATCTCCTGCCGGCGCCATTTTCCGTACGAAAACGATTCGCGGCGGGAAATCGCTCCCTGACCCCCGCTGGACCTCCAGGAACTTTTGGCCAGCTTGGGGGGGGCCTCCTGACCCCCACAAGACTTGCCAAAAGTCCAGCGGGGGTCCGGAAGGACCTCCTGCCGTCCAATCGTGTTCGTCTATGGCCGCCGCCATTTTTCGGCGCCATTTTGGAAAATGGCGCCGGCTGAAGACAACAAGATTCAGTAGCAGGAGCCCGTTCCGGACCGCTGCCGTTCCGGACCGCCGCTGGACCCGCAGGTTATTTAAGTCATTGGGGGGGGGGGGGTTCGGGAGGGTGGGGGATTTAATTTAAAGGGTCGGGGGGGGTTTTAGGGGGTTTTAGTGTGCCGGCTCACGATTCTAACGATTTATAACGATAAATCGTTAGAATCTCTATTGTATTGTGTTCCATAACGGTTTAAGACGATATTAAAATTATCGGACGATAATTTTAATCGTCCTAAAACGATTCACATCCCTAGGAAGCAGCAGGAGGAATCAGGCCCCAGTGTTGCTGTTGGGTACATGGCAAGAGGCAGCAGGAGGAATCAGGCCTCAGTGTTGCTGTTGGAGACATGGAAAGAGGCAGCAGGAGGAGCCAGGCCCCAGTGGTGTTTTGGGGACATGTCAGGCCCCAGTGTTGTTTTTTGGGACATAGCAGAAGACAGCAGGACTCAGGCCCCTGTGGTGTTGTTGACACATAGCAGGAGGAGTCAGACCCCAGTGGTATTGTTGGGGATGTGTCAGGAGGCATCAGGAGGATTAAAGCCCCAATGATATTTTTGGGAAATTGTCAGGAGGAAGAAGGAGTCAGGCTTCAACGTTTTTGTTAGGGGCATGGCAGGACATAGCAGGAGGAGTCAGGCCCCACTGTTGCTGTTGGGTTCATGATAGAAGGCAGCAGGAGGCAGACCCCAGTGTTGCTTTTGGGGTCATGTCAGGCCCCAGTGTTGTTTTTCAGGACATGGCAGAAGGCAGCAGGAGGACTCAGGCCCCTATGGTTTTGTTGGGCACATGGCAGGAGACAGCAGGAGAACTTAGACCACAGTCGGGTGTTGGAGATGTGTTAGTTCACCCTTACACACAGAGTGAGCATTTCAGTCAGTGTCAGTGCTATACACCACATTCACTTCTTTCAAATTAATAAAGATTAAAACATCTATTCCAAGTCATTTAAATCTCAATAAGCAGGCACAGCACCTGATAAAATCCCATCATGTCAGGCAAAAGGAGAGGCTGCGGTAAGCTGTTGAAGGATTTTATAAGACAAGTGAGTCCCCCAACAAAAATAAAGAGGGATTTTTTTTCAAATAAAAAATGTCAAGAGAGGCAGGCACGTCAAGCTGTAAGAAATTGAAATTTGGGGAGGATGTGCCCCCTCCAGCTGGCACCTCTCTGCCAGACCTTGTTGGGGACCCTCCTGACCCCCGCAGGACTTGCCAAAACTCCCTGTTGGTCTAGCGGGGGTCCGGGAGCGATCTCCTGCACTCGTGCCGTCGGCTGCTAGTAATCAAAATGGCACCGATAGCCTTTGCCCTTACTATGTCACAGGGGCTACCGGTGCCATTGGTCGGCCCCTGTCACATAGTAGGAGCACATTTTGATTACTAGAAGCCATTTTGATTACTAGCAGCCGACGGCACGAGGGCAGGAGTTCACTCCCGGACCCCGATGGACCACCAGGGACTTTTGGCAAGTCCTGCGGGGGTCAGGAGGGTCCCCAACAAGGTCTGGCAGAGAGGTGCCAGCTGGAGGGGGCACATCCTCCCCAAATTTCAATTTCTTACAGCTTGACGTGCCTGCCTCTCTTGACATTTTTTATTTGAAAAAAATCCCTCTTTTCTTTTGTTGGGGGACTCACTTGTCTTATAAAATCCTTCAACAGCTTGCCGCGGCCTCTCCCTTTGCCTGACATGATGGGATTTTATCAGGTGCAGTGCCTGCTTATTGAGATTTAAATGACGTGGAATAGATGTTTTAATCTTTATTAATTTGAAAGAAGTGAATGTGGTGTATAGCACTGCCACTGACTGAAATGATCACTTTGTGTGTAAGGGTGAACTATACACACAGAGACAATACACTAAAGTATTTTCCTCTTCACACTAGTGCACACACACAGCACAGATGACAGATAATGCTCTAATAGGTGCACTTGTAGTACAATAACAAGATTCACAAAGTGGCTGGATCTGTACCACCTGTGAATACTGACTGTCTGCTTTGTAAATACACTGACAAATCTGGTACACTGTACAGACTCAGACAGGGGGGAAAAAAGCCTCTCAGTCTTTGTTACTGTAAGGTATAGCTAGCATAGGCAGCTGCTGCTGGTTCACTGCAACTGGTCCAAAATCAGTCACTCCTACAACCTTTCCTCTGAAGGGAATGGGAAGGCTGTTAAAAAAAAAAACACAAGCCTTCCTTTATCAGTAGGAGTGACAGTAAGATGTAAAAATAGAAACATGTGCAGATGAACACAGCAGTCAAAAAGATTTGAAATGTTTATAATGCTAAACTAGAATATTATAGGACAAGGATCAAATGCATCTTTCAAAGTCCACACATGTTCAAAAGTATGAATCAGTCGCTGGATACTCAGAACAGCGATTCGCTGATATGGAAAAATGCTTCACTTTGATATGTTCAATTACACTATCATTCTGGTTTCCTTCGCAACAAATCCTGGTTATTCTCTAACATCACACATGAGTCAAAGGAAAGGGTTGTTTGCTATGGAAACTCTCACATGACCAACACAACCAGCTCCATAAAATTCACTATAATGGAGCCATTATAGTCTATGGGAAAGAAACAAAACAAATGACATATCTTTCATTCAAGGGAAGTGCACCATTTGTTTTGGGGGACCACGAATGAAACAAAAAAGGCTCATTCGTTGTGGATTTAACATTCATTTTAAATGAATGCACATCCCTAAAAACTGAGTGATAGACAACAGAGGGTAGTGGTAAATGAAATTCACTCTGAAGAAAGAAATATGATTGAGAGTGGACATCCCAGAAGGAGTACACAGAATGTGATATGATCTAGGAAAGATTAAGATTCAGTGATAAAAAATATAGTCATATTTTTAATTTTAGCCACTTTTCCATCTAAAATATTCAAAGAGATATACAATCATACTTCTTGGTGTATGGGTACTTGCCAGGTTCTTGTGGCCTGGTTTGGCCTCTGTTAGAAACAGGATGCTGGGCTTGTTGGTCTGACCCAGCATGGCAATTTCTTATGCTCTTATGTTCTTAAAATATTCCAAGAAATCTGAGGGAGCAGTACACCCTGAAAGGGTGACAAACTGATGTGCATATATGTGCTCAAGTTATAAAATGGCTACATTCCTGGGCGTGAGCTGATGCACATACGCAAATGTGCGCCCACGCGATGGTTTGAAAGTTACCATCCCTGAATATTGTGTCCAATTTTGGATGCTATACCAAGAAAAGCATATAAATAGCCTATCGGAGGCTCAGAGAAGGGCTACCAAAATGATGCTGTACCAAAAGCCTTGTAAGATGAAGCTTAAGGTCCTAAATAATATATACCGTATATATATCCCAAAGGAAAAGGGAGACAGAAAACTCAATAGAGACATCCATTCACATTCTTCCTATTATCTGCACAACAAAGATGAGCAGAGAAGTCTTGGGATATTGCAAATGCCCTAGGAAGAAAAATGAAGAAGAAAGTCCCCAAGCCCTAGTCATTAGCGGGACTGACCACAAAGGGAAATATGCTCAAAATTTAAAACAAAATTCAGGGGAGAGAAAGAAAGCTACTTGGGGCTAGGGAAGACATTTTACAACTCTTTGGATGGGTTTCTAGGAGTCACTGCTGTTTTAAAGGAAGATTTACTGTCTTTTCACACTGTAATTATTTTTTGCAATGAAAAATACCTGTTCCCAAGATGATGATTTCTACTGTAATGGTACATGTAGTTATCTACCCGGAAACCTAGAAATGAGGATGTGCAGAGGATGCCTGTCAGCCCTGGTGTTTCTAACAGTGGTATTGTTGATATATAAATTAGCAGGTATAAAATGAATATGATGTGATGGGAAAATTCTAGTGCTGCTTACCAATTCAAAAAAAGCTACACTTACTTGGCTGATCAGTACAGGTGTTAGAAGGTGTTTACAGAGTCAAATGCTCGGCTATATTTTATGATAGAAATTGTTGGTATGGGACAGTTACTAATTCGGCAGGATGGGCCTCCATCAGTTTTGCTGCTTATTTTCTTAAGCTAGGTCTCATACCAAAGGTTTATTTTAAACAAACGAGTGTTACGAAATCTTGTCTAAAACAGAATGATCCTGTACAAACTTGAAACCATCTGAAATATTTACATACTGGCAGAGATCCTAATTTGCTAATATCTAGCAGATTTTTTTTTTAAATAGTTTGGCCTACCTCCTGTTTCCTAATTAATGGTTCACTTCCACTTTTAAAGGATCTATAACATTTTATAAGCACATTACATCAATGTGATAGAATCTAAGTGTCTGTGCTTTTCATTGGGTGCATTTAAACAAGTTAGAGCAGAAGCCAGAAGCCACAAGAGGTGAAACTTAGTCGTGCTGTTACTGACACAGCGTAGAGGTGCGTGACCTTCTGAATCTTGTTGCTAAACTTTATGATACTGCAGTAAACCTGTTGAGTTGCCATATATCCTGGATTCACCAACCTCAAACCCTCTCTCACTAATTCCTGCTGAATATATATCATACTATTACCATTCACAACTGTGTCATATTTATTCATTTGATTACCTATGTACCGTTTCATAGTCTTATTTTTTCACTTGCTATTCTAATGTATCAATAGGCTGAAATGTAAATATTGTGCTGTTCAATTTCTCCCCTTCCATCCCAAGTTTATTTTCCTTGTTTTATTGTAACTTTCCCTCTCCCTTTTTCTGATTCACTGTATTTAAAGTTCAAGGTTCTTATTGAAAATATTGTTTTTTACGTTACGTTATGCTTTACACTCCTTGTTATTTGTAAACCAGGTTGATGTGATGCCTATCATGAAACTCGGTATAACAAAAACAATAAATAAATAAATAAATAAATAAATAACTGAGATACCATAGAGTACATAGTGGGTTCAGAATGGCATACTTTGAACATTTTTAAGGTTGATTAATCACCATTTTTCTCCAGCACAAAATTATTTCCAAATGTATCAATAGAAATATTCCAGCGTTTAATGTTATTGTCATGGAACGAAACTTTGATAACTCCCCTCTAAAACTCAGAAAAGTTACAATTTTAATCAGTACTCAAGATCCTGTTCAGCTGGGCTGTTGATTTTAAGCAACAGATCATAAAGGCACAGACACTATAAACCCTTAATGCAGACATTTCAAGGACTTTTTAAATCAAAAGAAGGCCATAATGGAATTGGAAGGTCATTATAACTTGCACGGCAATTCAACAAAATCATGCTGTTATTCTCCCAGTATTTTGTGTTAACAAATGAGCATTTCCTGGCAAAATACAGGTGTGTAATTAAAAACACCTTGGGACTTCGCTGTTTAGCAGATGTGGATAAATCTGGGTGTGCTCCAGAGGTGGTGCATTCAGAGCTTGCGGAGGAAGGAAAGAAGGCTGAGGTTACTGTGGTAGCCTCTGACAGACAATGAATAGCACTAACAGTGTGCATTGAAGGAAGTGCCTCTTCAGCCCTCAGGCCAGTAAGGATTATCTGAGTCACAGAGGCATGCCTTTTGTGGAGAAGGAAATGAATGCAGCAGACTTGAAAGGAAGATCTTTTTTTAACTTTTGGATGTCCAGTATGAGCAGAATTTTTAATCCTTTATTGCCATCTCTTATGGCATCACATAAATGCATCTGTTGTTATTAAATTGTGCAGAGCAAAATCATTTTTGCACTGTCATTACATATGCTGAACTGAACAATTTGATTGTTCTGCTATTTACATTAGGCAAATCTTAATTGCTCATTTTCATACGAATGATGTGGTTTCTGTTTGTTGCAATACATACTAAAAGTCATTGTCTGGTGCTCACTTTGAGTTCCAACCCTGAAGTTGAGACTGGCAGTCTTTGCAAGCACAGATGTGTCATGCAAGACGTTGATTCATTCACTGTTGGCCAGCCAGAAAGTGATTTGCTCTTAGAGCATCCTGCTTGCTGGCTTTTATGTGAAGCATTTTTGTCTATTCAAAATTTTAGAGGGTAATACAAAGGTCAGCATGAACCTTCAAAGTAGGAAATCTATGCACAAAAATGCTAGAGCTTCAGGTTCATGAGAGAAAAAGAACCTTGCTATAAATAGTCTCCAAAGGTGCATGTAGGAAAAAAAAAGAATTCATTTGTTTGAAAGAAAACAATGCAGTTAATATTCAAAAGATTTGTACAGCTAAGTTTGGGAATTAGTCAGATAAATCCCTGGGATTGAAAGTATTTCCTGCCGAACAGGTATATTTTGTCCAGGCAAACTGTTACCTGCACATACATAATGTGCCTGGACAAAATGAGGCAGAAGTGGAGGTGATCCCGCAGTACTTTATCCAAATGCCACTGATATTAAAGTTAGCCTGCTAAGTCTAGCTGGTCCGAACACTTCTCCTAAAGTTAGCTAGATAACATTATCTGGCTAATTTTATCGGGTGATATTCAGCAGCACTTTTGCCTGGATAAGTGCTGATGAATATCCAGGTAAAGTAAACTGATCAAGATATCCAGATAACTTTGTCGCTCACCAGGCTTTTGAATATGGACCTGAATGGTTCTTCATGTGCATGAGCCGGAAGTTTCCTCCTGCTCCTTTGAGCTTCCAGCTCAATCAGAACTAAAGCTGGGACCTGAAAACATGAATTTTTATTCACAACAACCTGAGAAATTTTTCAGTTCAGTCATTGCAGTGACACGTCTAGGCCTGCAATCAAGGCTCTAAGTCCAACCACTAGATATTGTTATTGTTCAATATCTATTACTCCCTCCTCACAGGGGCTGTGAATGTTGGCATCACAGCATCCTAAGCCCTGGCTGACCCTTTCAATGGAAGACCCAAGCTGGCAACCAAGCCAGGTCCCCCACATGGAAGCGTACAGCACTGCCTGTTACGGCCGCCGGCCACAGCGATCCACGACCGAAGCTGGTCACCTACCTGCGGCGTCGGGTTCTTCCGGGGACCCCCGCAGGAGCCGGCAGCCGCCGCTGAAAGTCTCTTTGCGGCTGTGCCGCGTCAAAGATGGCCGCCGTCCTGATGACTCCGCCCCCGCCGGGCCTCCTAGAGCCGCGCGCATGGCTGAAGATAGGATTTAAAGAGGCCATGACAGGAAGTGACATGGCTCCCTCATGAGACTCCTCCTTCAGGTTTAGGTATTTAAGGCAAGGTCTGCTCCTCAGACCTTGCCTTGGTATTGAGGCTTGTGCCTGGTTTCCTGTGTTCCTGGTCTCGCTTGGTTCTTCGTCCCGCTTCTGCTCCTCCTTCCTCGCTGGATTGACTCTTTGGCTCCTGACCTTCGGACTGGCTGTGGTGGGTTCTTGGCGTTGACTTCGGATTGCCTTTGGACCCTTCTCCTGTGTTGTTCCTGGACTGGCTTCGGACCTCTCTCCCGTCTGTTCCTGGATTGGCTTTGGACTGCTCTCTGGACTTCGACCCCTGGACCAGCTTTGGATTCTCCTTCGACTTCTACTCTCGGACTACCTACGACCAGCTGGAGGCACCAGCCATCTGGAATCCACGACCTGCAGGAGGCGCCTGCGTCCAGACCTTCAGTAGTCTTCAGGGAGTTCCTTAACTCTCAGCGACCGGATCCCTACAGGCTCCTACTGGGGGGATCACGAGCTTCCAGGGTGAAGTCTTCTTTCAACACTCATCTCACTGAGCCTTGCCCTCCGACGGTAGAGACCTAACGGGTTCTCTGTCTGTTTGGGTAGCACCTCGGAACAGGGGTCCACCTTCTGAATTCGTAACACTGCCACTGAGCACCAGGCCCAGATCTCTATTTCTCATTATTCACATTCCAGTTGGATTTAGATGAGTCTCAATTTGAAGTTGCTAAAGTCATTATGATGCATCTTTTGTAAATAGGTTTATTTCTGGAAGGAATACCAATTGTAGCACAATCTGTACTTGGGAAACAGAACTGAAATCTTACTTCGCTTCAGCTAGAGATAAAAAATATTTTCACATGAGTCACTTGCTGCACCCAGTATTATCCAGAGCCTGCCCTCTTACATTGGTGGTTAAGGTGAAACATAGAAACATGGAAATGACAGCAGAAAATAACCAAATGGTCCATCCTGTCTGCCCAGCAAGCTTATGGTGGTATCTGCCACGCCATGCAGGTTATCCCCATGCCTATCAATTTCCTAAACCATACAAGTAAAGGCCCTCAGTGGTTACTATCTGAATCTAATTCCCTGTTACCTCTTGCCATGAAGCAGAAAGCAATGATGGAGTTGTGTTAACAGTATGTAGGCTTGTTGGTTAAGGATAGTAACCAGCGCACCAGCAAGTTATCCCCATGGTTATTTATTTCCCCAGACCGTAAAAGTAGGGGCTCTCATTGGTTGCTGTCTGAATCCCATTCCCCTTTTCCCCTGCCATTGAAGCAGAGAGCACTGATGGAGTTGTCTTAACAGTATGTAGGCTTATTGGTTAAGGGTAGTAACCATCGCAACAGGAAGTTACCCCTATGCACTCTTTTCTTCATTTCCATTCTCTAGTTTTTAGGGATCCACAGGGGCGGATTTTCAGAGCCCTGCTCGCGTAAATCCGCCCAAAACCGGGCGGATTTACGCGAGCAGGGCCCTGCGCGCCGGGAAGCCTATTTTACATAGGCCTCCCGGCGCGCGCAGAGCCCCGGGACTCGCGTAAGTCCCGGGGTTCTCGGAGGGGGGCGTGTCGGGGGCGTGTCGGGGGGCGGGCCCGGTCGTCGCGGCGTTTCGGGGGCGTGTCGGCAGCGTTTTGGGGGCGGGTACGGGGGTGTGGCTACGGCCAGGGGGCGTGGCCACACCCTCCGTACCCGCCCCCAGGTCGCGGCCCGGCGCGCAGGAGGCCCGCTGGCGCGCGGGGATTTACGCCTCCCAGAGGGAGGCGTAAATCCCCCGACAAAGGTAAGGGGGGGGTTTAGACAGGGCCGGGCGGGTGGGTTAGGTAGGGGAAGGGAGGGTAAGGTGAGGGGAGGGCAAAGGAAAGTTCCCTCCGAGGCCGCTCCGATTTCGGAGCGGCCTTGGAGGGAACGGGGGGAGGCAGTGCGGCTCGGCGCGCGCAGGCTATACAAAATCAATAGCCTTGCGCGCGCCGATCCAGGATTTTAGTGGATACGCGCGGCTCCGCGCGTATCTACTAAAATCCAGCGTACTTTTGCTTGAGTCTGATGCGCAAGCAAAAGTAGGCTGATCGCGCTTCTTTTAAAATCTACCCCACAGTGTTTATCCCATGCCTCTTTGAATCCTTTCACTGCTTTTGTCTTCACCACCTCCTCCAGAAGGGCATTCCAAGCATCCACCACCCTCTCCGTGAAGAAATATTTACTGAAGTTGGTTCTGAGTCGTCCTTCCTGAAGTTTCATTTCATGAACCCTAGTTCTACTGATTTCTTTCCAATGGAAAAGGTTTGACAATTATGCATGATTAAAACCTTTCAGGTATACGAAGGTCTGTATCACATCTCCCCTGCACCTCCTTTCTTACAGAATATACATATTCAGATCCATCAGCCTCTCCTCATAGGTCTTCTGATAGAGATCCCACACCATTTTGGTCACTCTTCTATGGACCGCCTCCATTCTATCTTTATCCCCCTTCAGATACGGACTCCAGAAAAGAACACAGTAGGGACAGTACTCCAAATGAGGCCTCACCAAGGACCTGTATAAGGATATAATCACCTCCTTTTTCTTACTAGTTATTCCTCTCTCTATACAGCCCAGCATTCTTCTGACTTTACCTACACCTTGTCACATTGTTTTGCCATCTTCAGATCACCAGATGCTATTACCCATAGATCTCTCTCCTGGTCCATGCACATCAGTTTAAATCCCCCATCAAATACAGCACTTTTGGATTGCTGCACCCCAGATGCATGACTCTGCGTTTCTTGGCTTTGAATCCCAGCTGCCAAATATTCGACCACTCTTCCAGCTTTCTTAAATTACTTTTCATTCTCTCTACTCCTTCAGGCATATCCACTCTATTGTGGATCTTAGTATCATCCGCAAATAGGCAAGTTTTACCTTCTATCCCTTGCGCAATGTCACTCACAAAGATATTGAACAGAACCGGTCCCAACACCAATCCCTGTAGCACTCCACTTAACATGGTTCTCTCTTCAGTCAACCAGTTTGTAATCCACATCACCACCTTGGCGCTCATTCCTAAACTTCTCATTTTATTCACAAGCCTCCTATGCAGAAGCATATAGAAATGACGGCAGAAGAAGACCAAACGGCCCATCCAGTCTGCCCAGCAAGCTACGCACTTTATCCTTTTTTTTTTTTCCTTTTTCTCTCTCACACCTGTTACTCTTGGCTTCCAGTACCCTCCAGCCCTATTTCCCCTCCACCCCACCACCAATGAAGACAGCATCGCCGGATCTGCATCCAAATGAACATCCAGCTCAATTAGGGGTAGCAACCTCTGCAACAAGCAGGCCACACCCCTGCCCCTGTCCACCCAGACTATACGATGCAGACCTCGTTGGTTGCCGTCCACACCCAGATCCTCCCTTCCACACTCCCCCTGCTGCTGAAGCAGAGAGCCATGTGTTGAAAGAGAAGTATCAGACTCTCTCCCTCGCCGAAGCAGAGAGCTACACTGGACATGCATTGAAAGTAAAGTATCGGCCCAGCTACACCTCGCTTCCCTGTGAATACAAAATTATTTTTTTTTTTTTAATTTTTCTTCCACATTACCTCTTGCCGTTGAAGCCCAGAGCCATGATGGAGTCTCATCAACCCTGTGCATGTACACTGAACAAGGGCATTATCTCCAAGTAGTAGCCCCATTTCCACGAGAGCCACATTAACTATCAACAAATATTGAACAAGCCTAATAATTGGCAATACCTATAGCCTATGACCTCACCATTAATTTTACATACTCTTACCCACCCCTGTTTGTTTGTTTTTGGAGATGGCAGCCCTCCATCCTTCCGCTCCGTGAAGGTGGAACACCAACCACTGGCATCCCGCTCCGTGAATGCCTCTGTGGCTACTGCCGCGCCATGCAGTGTTTTGCTGCCTCCTCTTTATATACGTCCTCTAGACTTGATGAATCCACAGTGTATATCAAAAGCTTTGCTGAAATTCAAGTAGATCACATCTAGTGCTCTTCCTTGATCTAATTCTCTAGTCACCCAATCAAAAAAATCAATTAGATTTGTCTGACAGGACCTTCCTCTGGTGAATCCATGCTGCCTCAGGTCCAGCAACCCACCAGATTGTAGGTAGTTCACGATCCTTTCCTTCAGCAGTGTCTCCATTAATTTTCCTACCACCAAGGAGAGGCTAACCGGCCTATAGTTTCCGGCCTCCTCTCTGCTACCACTCTTCTGAAGTGGGACCACCGCCACTCTTTTCTAATCGCATGGCACCATTCCCGTTTCCAGGGATCTATTGAACAGATCCTTCAGCAGACCCGCCAGCACATCTCTGAGCTCTCTCAGTATCCTGGGGTGTATCTCATCTGGCCCCATGGCCTTGTCCACTTTCAGTTACCTAGCTGCTGCCATACATTCTGTTCTGTAAATGGAGTTTCATCTACTCCATCCCCATCTATGGTCTTGTTAATCAGCAACGGGCGTTCTCCAGGGTCTTCTTTAGTGAATACTGAACTGAAATATTTGTTTAATATTTCTGCCTTTTCTTTGTTATTCTCCACACATTGTTCCTTGTCAACTTTCAATTTCACTATACCATTACTGACCTCCCTTTTTTCACTGATATATCTGAAAAATATTGTGTCTCCTCACTTTACCTCTTTGTCCATCTTTTCTTCCAATTGAACTTTTGCTTTCCTTAATTTTTACTTCATCTCCCTCAGTTTTAACAGATATTCTTCTCTGTGTTCCTTTTTTGAGGATCCTTTATACTTCTTGAATGCTGTTCTTTTTGTCCTTATTTTTTCAGCCTCTTCCTTAGAGAACCAGATCGGTTACTCATTCCTCTTACTCTTGTTTACTTTTCTAACATATAGAATTGTTGCCTTTGTAATAGCTCCTTTTAACTTGGCCCATTGTTGTTCCACCTCACCCATTTTCTCCCAGCCTTTCAATTCTTCCTCCAGTTATGTCACCATTTTGACAAAGTCTGTATTTTTGAAATTCAAAACTCGGGTCTTTGTGTGTCTTCTCTGTATCTTATTTGCAAAATCAAACCATATCGTCTGATGATCACTGGCACTTAGGTGAGCTCCTAGCTGACATTAGAGACATTATCACCATTAGTAAGCACTAGATCGAGTATCACACCCTCTCTTGTGGTTTCCATTACCATTTGTTTGAGCAGAGCCCCTTGAAAGGCATCTACTGTCTCTCTACTTCTTGAGATTTTGCAGAAGGGATACTCCAATCCATATTCGGCAGATTAAAATCTCCAACAGACAAAATTTTGCCCATCTTTCTCACCTTTTGGATGTCTTCTATGGACAGTTCTTCTGTTTGGGTCAGTGGCCTATAGATCACACCAGTAAAAATGGAAGTACCTTCTTATTTTTTTAGGACAGTCCACAAAGCTTCTTCTCTACCCTACATCCCTTGCAATTCATTTGCTTGGATATTGATTTTGATATAAAGAACTACTCTCCCCCTTTTCTGTCCTCTCTGTCCTTTCAAAGCAAATTTTAGCCAGGGATGGCCGTATCCCAATCATGAGAATTGGTGAACCATGTCTCCGCAACAGCAAGTTCACCTCCACCATTAGGGCCTTCAGGTCTGGTATTTTTTTACCCAGACTATGAGAATTTGTAGTCATAGCTTTCCAGCTGTTCTTCCTAGTCAACTTTTCTGCATTTTTGACCTGATTGATTTTGTTCCATTCCTTCTTCCTATTTTGTTTGGGGGTGACATGCCAAGTTCCATGGTTACCTCCTGCGACCCCCATTCCTTAGTTTAAATGCCTGATAATGTATGATCTGGATTTTTCACCTAGCATCCTCTTTCCTGCCATTGACAAATGTAGGCCACCATTACCATATAATCTTTTATTGCTCCATACATGGCCCTAGCCACCAATGTATCCAAATCCACATTCTTTACACCAGGTTTTAAGCCAGGCATTGAAGTGTATTTATTTATTTATGCGTTTTATATACCGTTGTTCCAAAATCAGATCACAACGGTTTACAATATCATATATCAGCTTACGGTTGTTGGATCAACATTCCCATTCTGCTTCAATGCTCATATTCTAGGTTGATATAACAGCAAATACATTTTCTAGTAAATATATTTTCTAACTCAGTTTTGTACATAGGCAGGTTCATCTCAACGCAAATGATTATTCTGGGTTGATATATCAACATTAATTGGGGTTCTTTGAAGTAGAATTATAACCTAAGATTTCCTTTACATTATGCTTTGTGGAATAGTCAGTAAACATTTAACATCACTTAATACTTATTGCGCAGTCTGTTAACATAGTTTAATATTTCGACATCTATGTTATTAACATATTGGAGTTTTTTGTTAGTTTGTATGCATTTGTAAAGAGTCATGTTTTTAGTTCTCATTTGAAACTCTTTCTTTCTGTTACCTGGCGTATTGACTCTGGGAGAGAGTTCCATAGTCTAGGGCCCACTATGAAAAACATTCTGTCGCTTATTTGTGTTAGGTGTGTATTCTGTATTGTTGGCACATTTAGAAGTTCTTTGTTTTGTGTTCTTAGGGCTCTCTGCGAGGTATATGGTTGAAGAGTCACTCCAATTAAACATGGGTTAATGTTGATGATATTAAAAATTAGAGATAATACTTTATAGTAAATTCTGTATTGTACAGGAAGCCAGTGCAGTGTTATCAGCGAGAGGGTGATATGTTCAAATTTCCTTCTCCCTAGTAAGAGTCTGGCTGAGGCATTTTGTAGTAACTGTAGTCCTGTGGATAAGCCAAGTAATATGGAGTTGCAGTAATCTATGTTTGAAAATATTAATGTTTTTAAAACCATGCAAAAGTCTTGTATTCTTAGCAATGGTTTCAACCGATGTAGTATTCTCAGCTTAGTGTATCCTGATTTAATTACTGTACTTATATGATTTTTCATTAAAAAGTTATCATCGGTGTGAATTCCTAGATCTCGTACTTGATCTGAGAGTGTAATGCTAAAATTTCCTAGGTCTAATGTTGGTAGTTTTATTAAAGTGGAGCTTCTCCTTAACCACATAATTTCCATTTTTTTTGTGTGAGTTTAGAGTTAGCTTCAGATTAGAGAGTTTTTGTTGTATAGCCTTCATATAGGTAGCAGGGATGAAGCAGTTTTTTCAAATGAGTTGTCGAATGGTATGTAGAATTGTTTGTCGTCTGCAGACAATAGGAAGTTGATTCCTAGATCCGCCAGTAATGTTCACAGGGGAACCATATATATATTGAAAAGTGTAGCTCAGAGTGCAGATCCCTAGGGAACACTTGTGTCACTTGGAAAGTGTCGGATATGTGATTATCTAATTTTACTTCGAATGATCTATCTGCTAAGAAGGAGGAGAACCAATCGTTGACCTTTCCACCTATCTATAAGGCATGACCTTTCCTTTCCCTTTCCATAAACAGTTAATATTTCTGAAAAGGCAATAATCTTTGCCATGTGACTAATCTTTTTCCCTAGATTTTGGAAATCTTTCTGTACTTTGTGGATATTGTTTCTAGCAAGATCATTGGGCCCCGAGATGGATTATAACATTGATAACAGATTTCTTACCTTCTTCTATAATTGTGTTGAACACTTGGTTTGCATTTCTGTTTGCTGAGGATCCTGGAAGGCATTTAACTATTGTGTCCCCATCATAATGAGTTCCCAAGTTGATTCCTTTGCTGATTGAATCTCCCAGCAGAAGCAGATTTTTTTTAGGACATTTAATCATGTTAATGGGCTTCTGGGTGCATTGGATGACTACTTCACTTTCAGACATCATTTCATATTCTGTTATTTGGACTTCTTCATTTTCCAATGCATAAAATGCACTATGTAAGGGTAGCAGTAGGTAGAGTGGGTATCTCTTTATCACAGTACTTTTTCTGCCAGAGTCCACTGTAATCTACTTTTTCCTGGGATTCTGAATCCTGATGTCTGGCTTCTCTGTGGGAGTGGGCGTGGATAACTCAGGATGCTTCAAAGTTGGGGAAACTAGGTATCTCAGAGTCACAGGTTGTGTTCTACCAGAGCCAACTGTAAACCATTTATAGCTGGGTTTCTGACTCCTCTGTGAGAGCTGGGAGAGATATACAGGATGCTACAAAGAAGGGGAGGTTATTTGAATCTTGCATAATATCTCCTTCAGGTGCATTAGCAACGTATGCATGGCAGACAGCTGAAGGCAAATTAGACAATCTATTTATTTATTTATTTAGAAACTTTTATGTACCGGTATTAGTGGGAACATCATACCGGTTTACATTCGAACAATAAGGCTTGAAAATACATGTTAACAGGGAAGATAAAACTAGGAGGGGGTTTACCAAGGGCAGCGTGGAAGATATAGATTAACAATAAAGAGAAGATTAACAAAATAATTGGTTCCTTAATATGAGGAATGTGTGGTCACCATGGAGAGGTGCATGGGATGAAGTGATGGGGTTGATCTATTCTGGATAAGCTTGTTTGAACAGTAGTGTTTTTAGTTTCTTTTTAAATTTGATCACACATGGTTCAAGGCACATGTGAACGGGCAGGGAGTTCCAAAGAGCGGGGCCAGCAATAGAGAGGGCAACACCTAATTCTCCAAAAGATAGGCCTTTGGATATAAACACCACAAATGTTGCACTTAATAAAGGACATTTTTCTAATAGTGACTAATAAGCTAGTTAAAAGATTGGTACTTCAGGCCTATGTTATTCAATTATCCTAGGTTCTTGGAATATTATACAGGAACATCGGTATATAAAAACTAAAAATAAATAAATAAATAAATTTAAGAAGGAAACACTCTAGGGTGGAAGGGAGAGGGTAGGGTAGGAGGGAATAAGAAAGAAGAACAGAGGTGCATAAAATCCAGTCTTCTTCTGATTGCCTATCAGCCCTCACATATGGTATTCCAAGGGAAAGAAAAAAATCCCCACTGTGGAGCTGTATCTAGTTGTACAACAGTGAATATAATTCAATACTGAACTCCAAATATGACAATCAGCTGAAAATTGCTGGATCAACACTCTTCATTACTTTATAGCTGTATCATCCTACCCATCAATACCTTTACTGCTTAAACACTTGTTCAATTTAGTTTTGAACTGATATGGTATTATAGCCATAAATGCTTCCCAAAACCAATCTAGAAATGTTGAATGTAATGATTCAATAAATAAGAAATTCTGCTACTTGTGGCTCATGTAATATCATATATAGAAGGTGTGGATGACCATCATATGTGTCTTGTCACTGGCTGTATTGAATAAAGTCTATATTGACACTAAGACCTGGTATTTATGGTGCAACAGGCTAGAAACGATATAGCCTTAAAGCACAATATCCAGATTAATCATCGGTCATTCCTCACCACTGTCTTTGTACAGGCTCTAAAACGCTTTGGATGTGGTCGACATGAGATAGTGCACAGAACAACATTTAATGTGCACTTATCTGAGTCCTGAAGTTAATCCTCCAACTCTGCAGGGTTTCGGAGTGAGTTACACTCCTTCTTCAGGGAGCTTCAGGATGACTCTGATGAGTTACTTCAGCTTCAAGTAGCCTATACTAACTCTTTGAGAGATGGTTAGCATAACGCGTTGAGATTGGGGGGTCTGGCAACCTTTTTAATCTCTTTCTAGTTTTCCTGAACCAGTGGCTTATGTTACACAGCAGCATTGTCCTCTTTTTTAATCTGCTGCAGTTCACTTAAATGGTAGCATGCTCTTTACCCGCTCTCCCTTGGGAGGGGGGTTTCATTTATTTTCGCAGTAATTAATGCAAAATTAACTTCAGCATTAAAAGTGCACTAAAAGCAGGCTAAGAAGCATATATCAACTTTTTCCTCAGATTTTAAGTCAGAAAACAGCTGAAGATCCTGGAATTAAACAATTTACTTGTCATTCATGTTTCCTGGACATGCCTTCTTAAAATAAATACCAGCCTGGTGCAGGAAAATCTTTGTCAATGTAGTGTGGTGGAGTGAAGCTGTTGACTAGGCATTGGAGGTTAGGATTTATTGGTGAGAGAAGAGAAGCATCTTTGAATTTGTGATTTTTGAGTGCTATGTCCTTGTTTCCTTTATCAGACCTATTTGTGTCTTTGGTTTGTGTTTTGGAGTGAATCATAAGACTGGAAGGTTTTCTTGTTCCGTGTCTGTCTGTTTCTTTTCTATTGCCCACTTTCTGTGTAGGTCCCTGAAAGAGAGGCGTGGCAGCTCATGAACACTATGAGAATAGGATGCGGACGTGGGATTGTACAAAAGGAAGCGGATGGACATGACGGGGGAGGGATGGTTGAGGAGAGAAAGGATAGGAGGAGTTTGATGTATGAGAAGGACAAGAAAATTCTGGTGTGGGAGGAGGAAATGGTGAGGAAGGATGCAAGGACACCCGTTTCCATTTATGCGTGCATGATATGCTGCTGTTTCAAAAGAAGTCATAAAAAACAGCACTTGCCAAAATTTCCATCTGATGTTACTGCTTGTACAGTTATCAGCCAGATAAAAATGTGCTTGTTTATCAATCAATGTTGAACAATCTATCAAAGCATTTTCTTATCCCACTTTATTTTATTCTCATCTAGTTGGGTTTTTAGATAGAAACACTTTCTTCCCTCAGTACCTCCATTAAAAATAACAAAAGATTTTACAACTTTGGATAGGGGTGATTTATCCAAAGTGCTGATTTTAATGGTCATATTCTCCTTTAAGACCTATTGACTTAAAGATTAGTGCTTTGTCAACATTGCTGTAAGATCCTAACATGAATAAACACTTGGATTTGTCTTATCTTGAAGGCTGTTACCATTCTTAAAAGTCAGAAAAAAAATAGATGAGCAATTCTTTTCCATCTAATTTGTCCTTTTGTTTTAAAGTAAACGTGAACACCCTTATAAGCTTCAAATACTTAGATTATTTTCCTTTTCAGCCTTGCCTAGACAACAAATTGTATGTTCATAGAAGATCTTCCAGCTGAAACATAATACATATGCAGGGAACACTTCCTCCAGCTTTGAAATCATTGTTCTTGATAAGACCCTGAAACGTTTTGAATGCTGAACTGAATGAAGTAAATACTGTAAAACCAGATGTGCAAGTAGGTTTTAATTCTTACTGGTATCATACTGGGCCAACCCCTGAGAAGACTGGATGGGACAATTGACTTTTATCTGCCATACTTACTATGCCACTATCTCTCTATATTCTAGAATTATTAGGGGCTCTGGATGATTATTGCATCATGTCTACGCATGCACAAATGTAATGACCTCACCTGGAGTCATGGGAGGAGCTAAAGGCAGCAGTGAGGAATGCCAACATCCACAGAATGGGGCCAGCCAATCCACTGGCAGCACTGGCCATGAAAAAGCTGGTGGGGGTTTTCCGGGTCCCATCAGCTCAGCAGACAAGGAGAAGTAATAGTGCAGGCTACAGAAATGCTGGTGGTAGTTTTCTGGGCCCCACCAGCACAAGGAAACATTTAAAAACCAAAATGGAGGCGCTTTCAGCAGAATAGTTGGTGGGTGGGTATCCCAGGCCCCACAAGCACAAGATATAATGGAGAGGCGGAGCCAGCAGGGTAAAGGCTGGTGAGGGCTCCCAGGTCCCCACCAGCTGCAGGAAGATCAACTCAGAGTCAAAGGTAGGAGGGAACTAGGAGGTGGAAGAGTGGAGGAGAGGGCCAGAGTAGGTGGAGGAGGGTGAAGAGGGGTGTTGTGGGAGAGTGAGGAGGAAGAGGAGGAGGGGGCTGGGAGAGGGGCAGTGGGAGAATGGGATAGAGGGACTGGAAAAGAGGGCAATGGGAGAATGGGAGTAGGAGGATGGGGCTGGAGAATGGGGCAGTGGGAGAGAGAGAAAGGGGGAGTAGAGGGGCTGTAGTTGGAGGGGAAAGGAGAGAATACAAATCCCATCTATGACACACACACATACACCCCACTTCCTCCTTCCCCTCTACCCCCGCCCCTTTTTGGAAACGTTTCATTTGTGCATGAATACACGTATCTGGGCAGCTTTTAAAATCTGTTCGGCACTCACTGGCACTCACTCAGCACTCACTGGCACGACATATTCGGGCATCCCCATGGTTCAACAACAGACTACAGAGTTCAGTTATTCTTGTAACTGGATTTTATCAACAAGAAGCTAAACAGGACTCTCCAGTTCAGAAGTTGACAGTTGGCAACTCTGTTGATGAAACAAGACTAGAAAAGATTCCTGCCCCGTCCCTTCTCCTCTGTAGAATTGCCACCTCACCCAGTTCAGCCTGGACAGGTTGAGCGAGTCCCACTCTTGCCCATTGCATGCTTGAAGTTCTACTTCTGAGGAAAACCTAAGAAAACTGGGGACTACATCTTCATGAATGCAATGGGGCTAGGTCAACCTGTTCAGGTTGACTTGGTTGAGTGCCTCCTGAATTCAGCCCCTGCTGTCCCTTCAAGTCCCAAGTCTGGAGGTCCTGGAGGAAAAGCAGCAGCAGCAGCAGAAACACACTCAGATCAGCAGCATCTAATCTTCTACCCCCACGGCTGGCCCGTGGCCCATCCCAGAGGAAGAAGAGCAACAGCAGCTATACAGAATGTACCTGTGGCCACATATGTTCTTTCCTTACTCAGACTGGCAGGGGTGTTGATCCCTGAGCAGCAGCTTGGGACTGGAGTGGTGGGGTTAGGCCAGGCTACGGCATTTTGCAGGCAGGCAGCAGCAAATGCAGCACCAGTATATTGGGCTGGAGGTTGGGGGTGCAGCGGAACAGCATTTGTACCTGGTTCTAGTGCTTTTGTGGCTGTCTAAATGTCATCGTCCTCTTTATCGTTTGCTTCCTCGGTGCTATCCATGTGACCAAGTACAAATTTACAGAGCAGCACACAGAGCAGCACAGGAGAGGTGCAGCAAACCATGAGAAGAGAAGGAGAGTGGCAGAAATGGGTGAGATTTTTGAGCTGTGGTAGCTGCCCCATTCTTTCTCCCCTATTCTCCCCCCCCATCCCCAGCTGAACCCCCAAAGTCCTGGGATGATATAGAGTGTCTACTCCAGCCCCTCCCCCCCCCCCCCAGGGGCTGCCTTCTCTAGCCCCTCCCTTCTAGTTTCCTCCTGCATCAGATTCAAGAAATCTGGTGTTGTTGTCATGCCAGGGAGGGGCTGAGAGTAGAGAAAACACAACAGAGAAGAATGCAATGGCTCTGCTCCTTTTACAGCCCCTCCCCTGCTGTTTCCTGCATGATGCCTGATGCACACAGGCTGAAAAAGAAAGCAGACAGCGTTTTCTTTTTTCTTTGCTGCTTGATATTCTCAGATCTGGCCAATAGAGTCAGGGCATTAGCCCTGTGGGGACACCTCTGCTTCTCAGCTGCTGTGGGAGGTTCCTGAAAGCCAGGCTCAGTGTCTTTCCAGTACCGCACGCAGGCAGAAAATATCTTTATACTGATACTGCATACCTGACTATGAGCCTCATTTATTAAGCATTTTTCCCATAGACACGTAATGGGAGAAGAGCCTTAGTAAATCAGGCCCTGTATCATCAAACTTGAGACCCTGTTTCAAACCAGTGTTTGATGAACATGTTAGATTGTTATGTAGCTTGGGAGATTTTTATATGATGTAAAATTTCCCTCTCTTTAGAATTTGGAACTATTTTTGAGTGATGTTACTTACTTGTCAAGATGTTAGAACTGTTTTTCAAGAAATTCATGATAGTTTTTAATTTTGTTGATATTTTCCATAGCAAGTATTTCTCAAACTGTTCAAACTTGTACAAGTTTGGAGAGCAGTCTGTTGAAACTTGAGACATTCATACAGCCCTAATTATTGGTTAAATTAGTACAAACATGTTCTATTGACGTACGGGTTTTTTGCATTTATGACTATTATAAGATGTTTAAATGTGATCCACAGAGTTCAAACCAGTAAACAAGCTGGTGAATTTTTCCTCAATTAAAAATTTTACATATCAATTTCCGAGCCCCGACTTCTACTCCTTGTATGGGTTGACGATGCTACAAAGATAGTGGTTACAGCCCTGAGGAGGGTAGAGAAGGGTATTTTAGCCATCACACCAGTAACACCTAGAGGCTAGGCTCGGGATATACATTGTGGTGTATAACCCATGGTCTGTGGCTTCTGGCCAAAGGACTGGTACTGAAGTGGCTAGGCTAGATGGGGGAGGGGGGAATGAAAGGGTTAAGAAATGTATAAAATCCTGAGTAGCTGTGAATGAAAGGTCAGAATGCCATAGCCCAACACAGGTCACTTCTGATTGAAATGGAAACCCCCAAAGAAGCAGGATGGGCCAAAAACCAATGTTTACACAAAATATAGTAATTTACATTTTTTCTTCTATACTTGATGTAAAAGGCTTGTTTTTCAAAAAGACTTCTGTCATTCTCTGCCTATTGCAAAACTCATATGAGAATAGGCTTCACATAGTTTTCTTAAAACAGTAGTGAATGCTCCAGGTAGGCAGGTTAGGCAAAGTCTACTAGGTAAAAATCCAAACTTGAAAAGGTTAGCATTTTTATTCATAAATTCCATTGCGGGCTGTAAGTGTCTAAACACATTTTTTCATTGCTTGCGTGTCCTTTTCCTGTTTAGTTCTTTATTTTTGCATACAGTTGCAATGTGAGGGATAGCAGCAGCTCTTTCATAAAGCCTGACACCTTGAGAAATGCCCACTGGCATTTGCAGTCCATTCACATGGGTAGGGCACAACAATAAAACAAGCAAAGAGGAGAACCCGCCCAAGAACCTCTACTACAGGCAGTGCCACGTAGATGCGTCTCTTTGCATTTGGGGACTAAGATTATCTTAAAAAGGAAATTTGTGTGGCAACTGTCATGAAATAAAATCCTAGGCTTCCCCATTCAGCACAGGGAGGGTAATTTTCAGGCATTTCCTTGAGGAAAAGAGTGTTTTTACCCATGGAAATGGCCTGTTAAACAACTGGGCACCTGACATGTGGGTATAATGCCCACATGGATTATTTTATTCGCCAAGGGAGGGGAGTCACCTTAGAAAATAAACAAATAATCTGCAAACACAGGGGCCGATGCTATATAAAAATGCGGAAAGCGGGCGCTGAAAAGTCGGTATTGGCGTCAGTTTTCAAAACGGCCGGCAGGGTTTTTTTTTCTTTTTTTTAACTTTTAAAGAAATAGAGAAAAGCAGTTTTTTCTGCTTTTCTGTATTTGTTTTCAATGCGCTCAGCTATTAACGCCTGCTCCAGGCAAGCATTAATAGCTGAGCGGTAAATGTGCGTCTGAGACGCACATTTATTTTTTTGCATTGGAGTGAATGAGTAAATAGCCTCATTAACGTGCATTTGCACGTGATGAGCGCTATCTCATTCACTCCGCGTCGGATGTGTGTTAAATATGTGCTAATCTCCCTATTGCATTAGGGGTGGATTAGCGCCTATTTAACCCGCGTACAACTGCGGGTTTTATACAGTGCGCTCGGCTGAATGCACTGTATTACATCGGTGCCACAGAGAGCAAAACACTTAAGTGTGAATTTTCAAAGGAATTGCATGTGTAAAAGTAGCATATATCATAGCAATTTTCAGAAGCCCATTTATGCACATAAAACCCAGTTTTACAATGTGTAAAGCCTTTTGAAACTGGCTTCCTCAGGTTCTTTTACCTGGATGGTGATGGTCAGTATCATTCCACACCCTGCAGATTACCCCACAATCTTCAGTTTACAGGCTTCTCCAGTCTAGATTTTTTGCTATGAAGCTGCAGTACCAGCAGAATATCCCCTAGATCCAGCACACCCACCCTCCAGTAAAGCAGAGAATAATAACCATGTAGCAAACCAAAACAACATGAACTGTACGTAATCATTTCAATAAATACAAGTTCTGACAAATATCAGCACATCCCTATATATAGCACACTAAATCACAGATAATATGAAAGAATAAACTTGAAAAATTGTATCTCCAGTTATTAATGTTTCAGAGAGTTCTGAAAAAGAGAAAAGAAAAAAACATTTCCAGATATGGGAGAAAGAAGAGAACAAACTTTCCAAACAGGATGCAACTTAGAGAGGTAGTGGACAAAGGATAAAGACAAAGTCCTTGGAAAAATCTGAAGAGAAAGCAATCATGTTCTGATTAGCTCGCTGGGGTGTAGGCCTGTTCTTTACTGGAAATCTCACTCTCTCTCTTAAGCCAGAGGCATCGAAGCTGCAGTTCTGTCTCAGTGTTTTCAGTAATTATGTATCTATTTTATTTATATCGTGCTCATATCCATGGTTCGAGGCAAGGTAACACCCAGCATGCGAAAAATAGTCATACAACAACGTCACGTAAACTAATAATTAGCTAACAAAACAAACAACAATGGCCTGAGATGGTAGAAGACCATAGCAACCACGCCTCAAAAAATCCTGTGACTGGACATTGATGAAAACTCTAGCCACCTGTGGATAGCTTCCAGAAATTACAAGAAACAATATATAAACAAACAAGTTCAACCAGGTTTAGGCGTACATCCACGGCCAGAATACAGAGCTGACCATTTAATCACTCATTCAGAAGCAGGCCTAAATAGGAAAGCCTTCGGTGATATGCTTTTAAAGACAGCATACAAGACATGGCGTGCAGCTGTTCAAGCAATGTATTCCGAAACAGAGGCCCTGCAACAGGGGGTAGATTGAAGGGAGAGCACTTCCAGCATACCCCCGACGGGTTGGGTTATAAATATGTAAAGTGGCACTGATCCACGGTGAAGTGTTATTTCAAAGCCTATGAATGAGCATAGCAATTTTTTATTTGACCCTCTGGACAGGAAGCCACTGTAGAGAATAGAGAATAGAGAATAGAGAATGGAGTAATGTAATCTCCTATGCAGTAGAATTTTGAGCAATTTGATTGCCCTAAGAGTGTTTGCTAGAAGACCAAAATACACTGAATTACAGTAATCAGTCTAGGTAAGGATAAATGCTTGAAGTTCGGTGCAGAAATCATGGGTTCCGTAACGGTTTTTAGCTTACGGAACGTATGTAATATAAACAAAACTGCCTTCAACATGGCTTTAATGTGGACGCGCATGGATAAATCAAAGACTAATATAACACCAAGATTCTGCACTTGTGTCAAAATTGGTAACTCTCAACCTTTATAGATAAACACAGAGGGAGAGGCAGGAAGAGGAAACCTGCTCAAAATAATCACCCTTGTTTTGTTCACGTTAAGCGCAAGCTTGTTATGAAATAACCAGCACTTAACTGCTGTTAGACAGATGGAAACAAAGTTGAAGGTGGCAGACCATGGTGATAAAGTTAGATAAAAAAACTGGATGTCATCAGTGCACAGGCTGTACTCATCTTTTTTTTAAATATTAAGAACATAAGAACATAAGAAAATGCCATACTGGGTCAGACCAAGGGTCCATCAAGCCCAGCATCCTGTTTCCAACAGTGGCCAATCCAGGCCATAAGAACCTGGCAAGTACCCAAAAATTAAGTCTATTCCATGTAACCATTGCTAATGGCAGTGGCTATTCTCTAACTGAACTTAATAGCAGGTAATGGACTTCTCCTCCAAGAACTTATCCAATCCTTTTTTAAACATAGCTATACTAACTGCACTAACCACATCCTCTGGCAACAAATTCCAGAGTTTAATTGTGCATTGAGTAAAAAAGAACTTTCTCCGATTAGTTTTAAATGCTAACTTCATGGAGTGCCCCCTAGTCTTTCTACTATCCAAAAGAGTAAATAACCGATTCACATCTACCCGTTCTAGACCTCTCATAATTTTAAACATCTCTATCATATCCCCCTCAGCCGTCTCTTCTCCAAGCTGAAAAGTCCTAACCTCTTTAGTCTTTCCTCATAGGGGAGCTGTTCCATTCCCCTTATCATTTTGGTAGCCCTTCTCTGTACCTTCTCCATCGCAATTATATCTTTTTTGAGATGCGGCGACCAGAATTGTACACAGTATTCAAGGTGCGGTCTCACCATGGAACGATACAGAGGCATTATGACATTTTCCGTTTTATTCACCATTCCCTTTCTAATAATTCCCATCATTCTGTTTGCTTTTTTGACTGCCACAGCACACTGAACCGACAATTTCAATGTGTTATCCACTATGAAGCCTAGATCTCTTTCTTGGGTTGTAGCACCTAATATGGAACCCAAAATTGTGTAATTATAGCATGGGTTATTTTTCCCTATATGCATCACCTTGCACTTATCCACATTAAATTTCATATGCCATTTGGATGCCCAATTTTCCAGTCTCACAAGGTCTTCCTGCAATTTATCACAATCTGCTTGTGATTTAACTACTCTGAACAATTTTGTGTCATCTGCAAATTTGATTATCTCACTCATAGTATTTCTTTCCAGATCATTTATAAATATATTGAAAAGTAAGGGTCCCAATATAGATCCCTGAGGCACTCCACTGTCCACTCCCTTCCACTGAGAAAATTGCCCATTTAATCCTACTCTCTGTTTCCTGTATTTTAGCCAGTTTGCAATCCACGAAAGGACATCACCACCTATCCCATGACGTTTTACTTTTCCTAGAAGCCTCTCATGAGGAACTTTGTCAAACGCCTTCTGAAAATCCAAGTATACTACATCTACCGGTTCACCTTTATCCACATGTTTATTAACTCCTTCAAAAAAGTGAAGCAGATTTGTGAGGCAAGACTCTGCTTCTTGGCACTTCAAAGTAGATTACATTCAGGTACTATAGCATTTCCCTATCCCCAGAGGGTTTACAATCTAAGGGGTCAATTGTAAAAGTGTGCAAATGTGGGCCATGAGCAAGCAACATGGATTTTAGAAAGCTGCAAATTGCACGTGGAAATGGGGTGGGGCATAGGTTCTTATGTTCTTATGTTCCGGGAATGGAATTAAATAGCTTTAAACAACACTGCAGATAGTGCAAACCTATGCATCCAGTGGTAGTTAGCTGTTGTTTTCGCTCATAGAGTGAACTCACCCACTTTGATTTGGTCTCCACAGGAGGGACTGAAACACAACCTCACTTATGGTGTAAGGTTCGGTCTATCTCCAAACTTGCCCCACCCAGGAATGCACAGAACACTGTCCCTCCTGCAAGTCCACTGAAACGCTCACTGCAGAAGAAGAGCATGCTCTGACTAGCTCCCAGAATGCTGTTTAATCCTCTTTGCTTAACAAATACTCAATGTCATGCTTTTTTCTTGTTGTCTTGTTCTGTGCCTGGTGGATCCTTCCTATTGGCTGTTCAGCAACTAGGGATGTCTGTAATGCAGCCTATCTTCATTATTGGCTGACTGTACCATATGATTTCTTCGGTGTGGTTTCTTTTTATTATTTTAAATCTTGCTTCTGCATTGTTAGTCTTTTTACCTGCTAGAAGCCAATTCAGCAATGAAATGTTATTTTCTTTTTAATGAATCGGTAATAAGTCTCTTATTCCATGTATTTATAAACTGAAATGTTCTTTTTGTTTGAAGGATACCTATTATCATTCTGACCTTATTTTTTGAAATTTTTTTGATTTTGCAGATGCTTGAGCCTCCTGATGCAGCATCCTGTTTATACCACTCTGGAAATTATTAGAAGATCAGTCTGCAAAGCTAGCACATCTAGATTTTACTAAAGAGGGCTTTCTCACTAGTAGAGTTTTTACTTCAGAATTCTGTCCTCAAACAGCTTAGAAAGTTAACAGGTGGACCTGAAGCAAGGCAACCGACCACTGGCTGATTTTGCGATAGAGTTTAAGACTCTTGCTACAGAACTCTGCTGGGACCCCAAATGTCTGAAGACCCTCTTCTTCAGAGGCCTGGATACTCGCTTGAAAGTTGAGCTGGCCGCTCGTGAAACACTTGTCTCGCTGGAGGAACTAGTGGCTTTGGCTACTAGGATCGATCACCGGCTTCGTGATAAGGTGAAAGAGCTCCGGCCTAATAGAGGACCTGGTCAGAAAGAGGTTAGTGATAAACCTGCACCTCGGATGGTTCCAGTAATTCCTGCTGCCAGTGGGGATGAACCGATGCAACTTGGTCATGGTGGATTCAGGGGCAGGAGGCAACTTTATTCTTTGACGCCTAGTGGAACATCTGAGGATTCCCCTTGTCACCTTGAAGATTCCACTTCTCCTATCCTCCATCCATGGAGATCCCTTAACGGGTGACGTGATTTGCCAAACTGTACCGGTAACTCTTCGCACCAGAGCTCTCCATATTGAATCAATTCCCTTCTTTGTGTTAGAAAAGGCCATGCATCTTATCGTCCTGGGGTTACCCTGGTTGCAGTCGCACCAACCCCAATTTGACTGGGCATCCTTGGAACTCTCCCGCTGGGGCCCAGGTTGTCATGGGAAGTGCCTTAAGGAGATTGCTCCTGTCATCTGCATGCCTATTACTCCAGTGATGCTGAGATTGCCGCCCCAATACGTATCTTTTAGTGATGTGTTTTCCAAAGAAGCTGCTGACATTCTTCCTCCACATAGGTCCTATGACTGTGCCATAAGACTGAAACCCAATACTGAACCTCCTAAAGGACGTGTCTATCCACTCTCAGCGATTGAGAACAAGGTGATGTCCGAATACATAGAGGAGAATTTACAGAAGGGGTTTATTAGACCATCGAAGTCTCCAGCCGGCGCAGGCTTCTTCTTTATGGGGAAGAAGGACGGTACCCTATGTCCTTGTTTCGATTACCGAGGTCTGAACAAGATCACGATTAAAGACCGCTACCCCCTGCCTTTAATCTCAGAGCTGTTTGACCGGCTTCAGGGGGCCAAAATATTCTCAAAACTTGACCTGAAGGGTCAATTCGTAGTGGCGATGAATGGAAAACAGCCTTCAACACTCGAGATGGCCCAAGAAGAAACTTTTATTTAAGGATGTCTGTTATCCATTCTTTTGATCCTTGATGACTTCTCTGCAACTAATGTGTCCATTTGAAGACTGATTGATTTGTTTTGCTGTTAATTATATCAAGGTACTAAGTGCATTATTACTTCCCTATAACTTTGGTCTCAGTATGTTAATCCCTCTTGGGAGTGCATACGTATAGAATGTTTTTTAGTTTTCTTTCTGTGTTCCCTTCTAAAGGTGGGGGGAGGGGGAGGGGGAAGGGAGATTATATATACATCTTGTAGGAATTGCACCTTGCTGCGTTGTTATTCTGTGTTTTTTGTGTTTGTGTATTGCATTCCTCAATAAAGATATATTGAAGAAAAAAGCATTAAAAACATATTTATACTCACAGGTGTTTGGGGCAATCTCATCCAGTTTGTCTGAACATATTATGAGCTGGTTTATATTTCAACTATTACATTTATGGGCAATGTGCTGTTTTCTGGTCTGGTGTTTATTTGTATTTTTAAAATTGTGTATGTTTTATCCGTCACTTGCTTCAATCTCTTTTATTATGAGTGCGAGTAATATTGATATAATATACAGATCTCCTTCACATACACAGGAAATGGTTTGAGATTTAAGGAGTACATTCACAAAATTGCTATGAAAGGGGAGGTGCTATTGTTAGGGGATTTCATTCTGCCGATTGTTGATTGGGACATCCCAGCTGCAGTGACTTCTAGAAGCAGGGAAATCCTGACTTCTCTGCATGGAAAATTGTTCTGTCAACTAGTAATGGAACTCACATGGGAGGGGACAATACTGGACCTGGTACTTACCAATGGGGACATTATCTCTGATGTTGTAACTGATGATCATCTGGGATCCAGTGATCACTGGATGGATTGGTTCAGTATTAGAGCACAAGAAATGAAAGTTCATTCAAAGGCAAGGGTTCTAGCCTTCAGGAAAACTAATTTTGTTAAAATGGGGGAGTACCTCAAGTGTTGCAGAGGAAGACCCTTGGTCCGAAGTGGTGTTGGCACTACCAATAGGGAAACCCCCACGGGTCTCCGCCATCAGGAGGTGGGGACAAATAGGAAGTGGAGGCTGACTGGAGCTTCGCCAGTACCAGCCCTCATTCCCCGCAGTTTGAGCTCTTGGGTACCCGGGCCAGCTGGTCTTAGGTGGGCCTCCGTATGGTTGATCCCAGAGAGAGTGTCCAAGGCAGGATGCCAGGAAGCAGCGGAGATGCAGGGTCCGAAGGAGCAAAGTCAAAGACAAGGCCACATTCCAGAAGCGTGGACAGACAGGAGCAGGCAAGCAATTAGGAACAAAGTTAAGTCTGGGCTTGTGAGTAGGCAGGAGCCTAAAAGAAGGCCAGGACCTAAGACAATCAACTGGAGATGAGATCGGGTTCAAGCTGGAGTCAGAGCAGGTGGCTGAAGACAAAGTCAGGTTCAAGCTGAAGTCAGGGCAGGCAGCTGGAGACAAGGTCAGGTTCAAGCTGAAGTGAGGGCAAGCGGCTAG
Source organism: Rhinatrema bivittatum (assembly GCF_901001135.1). Taxonomy (NCBI): domain Eukaryota; kingdom Metazoa; phylum Chordata; class Amphibia; order Gymnophiona; family Rhinatrematidae; genus Rhinatrema; species Rhinatrema bivittatum. Next base: position 47,961,879 of record NC_042618.1, on the reverse strand, counting down.
AGACAAGGTCAAGTTCAAGCGAGGGTCAAAGCCAAGGAATCCGTCCAGAGAGTAGTCAGGTACAAGCGAGGATCAAAGCCAAGGAATACGTCCAAAGGGTAGCGGGAACAGGAAGCTGGCACTGGAACATGAACAGTGAATCAGGAACACGTACTGAATCAGGAACACGTACTGGAACAGGAACACAAACGAGCAGCAACTAAGCACATGACAGGAAGCATGGAGACCTGTTGCCAAGGCGAAGACTGAATATTGGAGCCTGCCTTATATAGTAAGGCTGAGAGATGTCATCATCCGGGACCACAGGAGGGTTTCCCTCTGCAGCCCCTTTAAAGTCAGTAAAGGTGCGCACGCGCATGCCTAAGGTGGGCAGGCCGGAACTAGGAGATGTCAGCGTCTCCCCTCAATGCACGTAGGGAGACCCAACCAGTATCGGAGGAGGCCGCAGTGCTGCCAGAGAGGCCTGGGAGCATGGCAAGAGTGCCCAGGCCAAGGAGAAAGGGCCAGGTTCGGGACCCGGGCATCGTGGGTGAGTAGAGCCAACCGTGGGCCTGCCGCGGCTGGGAAACGCAACATAAGGAGTCATCAGCTGCTTGGGAAAATCTAGGGGAAGAGAAAGAGCAGCGGGCAAAACTAAAAGGAGGTATTATAAGAGCAAGTAACCTTTTTGTCAGAAAAGTAAATAAAGGAAAGAGGAAAAAAGGCCCCCATGATTTTCTAAAGAAGTGGCTGAAAAGGTAAGTGAGAAAAGGTTAGCATTCATTAACTACAAGAGATCACAGAAAGTGGAAGACGGCAACTATATCTGGAAAAGCTAAGAGAAGCTACAAAAGTAGTCAGGAATGCAAAGATTCAAATGGAATTAAAAATAGCAAATATGGTAAAGTGGGGGGACAGGACCGTTTTTTAGAAATGTTAATGATAGAAGGAAAAGCAAAGTGGCATAGTGATAGTCAGAGGTGGAGAGGAGGAATATGCAGAGGCTAATGAGGAAAAAGCACAATTGCTTATCAAATATTTCTGTTCGGTGTTCACTGTGGAAGAGCCTGGAGCAGGACCAGATAAAGCAAAAACAAATTAGAATAAAAGTGAGGTAAAACTCAAATCGATTTTCAGAAAAGTGTGTTCTAGATAAGGTGATGGGGTCGGATAGGATATATCCAAGGTTATTGAGGGATCTTAGAAAAGTCCTAGTAGCGTTGCTGGCTGACCTTTTCAATGCTTCTTTAGAGTCAAGGGTAGTTCTGGAGGACTGAAGCAGGGCAGATATGGGTCCTAGTCATACAATTTAAGTAAGGAGGAGGCTGGGATCTATAAGCCAGTTAGTTTGACTTCTGTGGTAAGCAAATTAATAGAATCGCTGCTAAAACAGAGAATAGTGAAGTTTGTGGAATCCAATGGATTGCCTGATCCGAAGCAGGTTTTACTAGAGGTAAATCTTGTCAGACAGTCTGATCAATTTCTTTGATTGGGTGACCAGAGAGTTGAATCAAGGAAGAGCACTAGAGGTAGCGGAATTCAGTAAAGCTTTTGACATGGTTCCGCACAGGACACATAAATAAATGGACAGCCCTTGGTATGGAACCTAGAGTGACTGAATGGGTTAGAACCTGGCTGAGTGGGAAGCGACAAAGGGTAGTGGTAAATTGAGTTTATTATGAATAGGGAGGTGTTACTAGTAGTGTACCTCAGGGATCAGTCCAGGGACCAGTTCTTTTCAATAGTTAAGTCAGTGACATATCAGAAGGATTGTGGGGTAAGTTTAATATTTTTGCCAATGATACCAAAATTTGCATCACTGTAGACAGCCAGGAATGTGTGGAAAACATGAGGAGGGATCTAGCGAAGTTCAAGGAATGGTCTGGAGACTGGCAGCTAAGATTTAATGTTAAAAAATGCATAGTAATACATTTAGGATGCAAAAACTGAAGGGAGAGGTACATTATTGGAGGTTAATAATTCTAAGCACAAAGGAAGAGCAAGATCAAGTGGTGATTGTATCTGATGATCTTAAGGTGGGCCAAAGAGATGGATAAAGCAATGGCAAAAGAGAGAAAGATACTTGGCTACATAGGGAGAGGAATGATTAGCAGAAAAAGAGAGGTGATATTGCCCCTGTATAGGTCCCTGGCGAGGCCTCACTTGGAATACTGTGTACAGTTCTGGATACTGCACCTTCCAAAGGATATAAAACAGGATGGAGTCAGTCCAGAGAGTGGCTACTAAAATGATTGGTGCTCTTCATTCTAAATCTAATGGGGATAGACTTAAAGATCTAAACATGTATACCTTAGAGGGAAAATGAGATAGGGGAGATGTGATTGAGACATTTAAATATCTCAAAAGTTTTCATGTACAGCAGGCTAGCCTATTTCAACAGAAAGGAAGCTCTAGAACAAGGGGTCAAGGGATGAGGATGAAAAAGGGTAGACTTAGGAGTAATCTTAGGAAATATTTCTTTACAGAGAGGGTAATGGATGCATGCCTTGGAATAGTCTCCCAGTAGAGGCAAAAGCGGTATCTGAATTTGAGAAAGCAGAGGATAAATGCAAGGGATCTGTGAGGGAATGAGGGATAATGCAAGAGAATTAATTTATTTATTTATTTATTTATTTAAGTTTTTTATATACCAACATTCAAGACAATAGTCCCATCATGCTGGTTCACATGAAACAGGAGTGCAAAATAAACTTAAACTTGAACAATAGTGCGGAAATAGCAGTTACATGTAACAAGGAAAATTGAACTTGGAATGAGAAGGAAAAAGGAAAAAGGAAAACCAGCTAATTACATATAATTAATGAAAAGTATAGTCTGGCTCTACTGATAAACTTACGCGTATGTCATAAATGTGTATTAGTTTTCCCAGACTGAGAAGAGGTGCTCCTACAGGAAGGGTTCAGGAGGGATTTGCAATTTCAAAAGTAAGCGCATAACATTTCCAAAATTTCTGTGCACAAGAGATCAGTGCAAGCCTTTGATGCCATTTAGGGATTACCCTCTTGACTTCCTCGTCCTATCATCCATCTATAGAGAAGCATATGTTACTATATGTCAGGTGTTTATCAGCTCGAGTCCTCAGAACCTGCAGGCTCCTGGTGTTTGGCATTACAGGAGAAAGGAAGACCACTCTTTGTGACATTTCTAGCAATTGCACAACTACAAACATAAGAGAACAGCAAGTTCATCTGGGAGATTCATACATCCAGTCTTCTGGCTTTGGAATAAGAGCTTAGTCCGAAATATCCTTACGAATACTGAGAAAAGTCTTCTTTAACATTCCACCCCCCACCCCACACACTTATCTTCTTTTACCTACCTTGAATCTTTAACTATCAGGGTCATTTATCAAAATACGTCCTGGCATCGACGCACGTGATATCGCCATAACACACGTATAGTTATCACAACGCAAATGAAAATTTTACAAATTTATTCAAAGGGGCAGGATTGGGGAGGGGTTTAGGCAGGCTCAATGAAAATGAGGGGCATTATCGCAGCGCGTGATAGTGTAACGCACACTATTGCACTTGTTTAACGCCGGAAATAACTACACTTTTTTCCCTGGCGTTAAGCTGTGCGATATGCCCAAAATAGTTGGAAGGCAATTTGCAATAAACAACACAAATTTTGTTTTGGACATAGGGAGAGGAGTGCAGTGGAGTAGAGAGGGAGAGAGAGAGAGAGAGCCTCTGGAGTGGCACACATATTAGTCAACTATTTATACTGCTATAGGAGGGTCAGCTAGTAACCCGAGGTGAGGATTTGGTGGTGGTGTAGGGTTTTGGTGCCAGTTTGACATACAGAGTGAGACATGCAAACAGCACAGTAGACCTCAGTAAAGATTTGACATGATCTGGAGTGAGGAAAGTCATACAAAGATGAGATTTCTTTTTTTTTTTTTTTTATTTATCAAATTGTTAATCATAACTTACAAGAATATTTCTTGATTAAGAAAAGTATTTGGTACAGGAAAATAATAAATTAAAGCAAACATTTATACTACTAGGCAAAGATGAGATTTCTACAAAGTTCTCTTGCCATAGTTTGATGGACTCTCTACCAGGGTACTATCAAGCTAGGGTGAGAGAACACTGAAGTAACCTCATCTTAGTCTGACTTTCCTCACTCCAAATCACGTCAAATCTTCACCAAGATCTACTGTGCTGTTCGTACATCTCACTCTGCATGTAAAACTGGCCCTAAAACCCTGCACCACCACCAAATCTTCACCTCGAGTTACTAGCTGGCCCTCCTATAGCAGTCTAAATAGTTGACTGCAATGACAGTCTTATAAAGTCTCTCTCTCTCTCTCTCTCTCTCTCTCTCTCTCTCTCTCTCTCTCTCTCTCTCTCTCTCTCTCTCTCTCTCTCTCTCTCTCTCTCTCTCTCTCTCTCTCCTTGCTGCCCAACAGACAATATGGAGGACAAAAACATTTGTGACCAACCCCAAAGGATGAGGAAACACATGCCCTGCATATTGTAGTACACAGCTGTGTGCCCTGAGGCACTACCCATCCAGGCAGTGATCAATGACCAAACATGCTTCACATTGAGGTGAACTCTGTTTTAGAGGGACTACCACCTCTAGGAATCACAGGAATCTATTTAGTGTCAGCGACCTAGTCAGGCTTTTGTCTTTTTGCTGAAACTGCCAGCAATGGTGCCGGTTGTGATGGTGGCATGCCCACCTGTTCACTGTGATTATGGAAGGGATCAATATGGCAGCTGACATTTTGCAGTTTTGTTTTAATTTACAGCAATTTTATTTTAGCTGACAGCCAGTCGGCTTAGCCAGCTGCCTTGATCTGCTTGATCTTCCCATGTCACTTTTATTTATTTAGAGCATTCATTTAAAACCCTGTGAAGCTTCACTTCTAAATTAAAAATGCGAAGCCTTAGCTCCTAGGCAGAATCTAATCTGTCTGCAGGTAGTTCTCACAGCACTAGAGCTAAACGCATGAACCTCACAGGAGTTTCACTGTTGTAATAAATAATTCAAACTGATGGGAAAAAAAAATCCCTTCACAATCTGTAACCATCTCTGGAGCTTATAAACTTGTGTAGGAAGAAATTGATGTTTTTTTTGTTTAAACTAAACAGGAATTTTCTTTTTCAGAAAAGAAAGACACACTTTACCGAGTTAAGCAGCTCCACTTTCAAGTCAGCGCAGTTAGAAAAAACATGACTAGATACTAACAATCAAAATTCAAAATTAATTTTCTTCTTAGTATAATAAGCTGTTTTTTCCCCTCACATATCTAATGTACCTTCAAATGGGCTCTCTCCATTTTTTTAACAATCCATTTTTAAGAACAATATAAAATGAGAAACTGAGCAATGAAACTTGTTTGTAAATGTAAAAATGTACAATGCTCTGCTTCTTTAAAAATGTCCATTACAGCCTGAATGTTTGCTCTCTCTGAATATGAAACTCTATCTGGAGTCACTCCTTTGAGTTTAAAAATAAATGCAATATTTCTATATTTGTCGCAAGAAGATACCAATTAAAAGACACTTGATGCACGGGCCTATACGATATTGCAGCTAGGAAGGATAAACTAGGACTGCTCTGCATATTTTAATTTCTCAGAGGTGAGAGAAGACTATGAGTGCTATTGCAGTACTGCCCTTAATACAAAAATGGAAGTCAGATACTACCAGCTCCCACTCCAGGGCAAGCTATGGTGTATAGTTTCATAAGGTTATTAGCTGGTTTTAAGCTTGCCAGAAGAGATAATATTAGAGGAAACATGAATACTGAGATGCTGCCCTCTGCTGACACACAGAGCTAATAAACGCAAACAAGCCACTCAAGAATGCATTTTTTGTTTGCTTCCCTTTGTGCAAAGCCGCCCTGACCTGCAGGGGTTTAATGCTGTAAGATATCTATAATTCAAGGGCTGCCAGAAAGCTTGTCCTTTCTATCCCACTTGGTTAGCAAGTGAAGTTATATCTTAAGCTCTATCATGTCCCCAAGAAAGATTTGTTTTGTTCACATAATAATACCCCAAGGATCATCACTATCTCCCACTCTATTCAACGTCTACCTCCTCCCCCTCTGCCATCTGTTAACTAGTCTCAACTTAATTCACTACATTTACGCCGATGACGTGCAGATTCTGATTCCCATAACAGAATCCATTACCAATTCACTCTCGATCTGGAACAACTGCCTACAATCTATCACCAGTCTCCTCAGCAGTCTTAATTTAGTTCTCAATGCCTCAAAGACTGAACTACTCCTCATTTCCTCCAACCAAGACAACCTCACTCCACAGACCCAATGCAACTCACACCACAACTCCCATCTCACCCATACTCATGTAAGAGATCTCGGGGTCATATTAGACAACCGCCTCAATCTAAAGAAAATGATCAACACCACAACCAAAGACTGCTTCCACAGACTACAGGTACTAAAAAGACTCAAACCTCTCCTATTCTTCCATGATTTCAGGACAGTTCTCCAATCCTTAATATTCGCTAAAATAGACTACTGCAGCGCTCTCCTCACAGGTCTTCCCAGCTCAACCACCAGGCCGCTGCAGATGATACAGAACGCCGCGGCCAGAATTTTGACCAGCACCAGCCGGAGAGAGCATATTACTCCCATCCTCCGAAACCTACACTGGCTACCAGTCAACTTCAGAGTCCTGCACAAATCACTCACTTTAATACATAAATCCATCCATAATCACCTTCACCTCGATCTCGAAATCCCTTTCGGACTCCATACCTCCAGCAGACCGATTAGAGAAAACTACAAAGGAGCACTTCAACCCCCCACAACCAAAGCCACGCGCCTCATCACGACCAAAGACCGAGCGTTCTCTATAGCAGGCCCAGCCATCTGGAACAACCTCCCAGCAGATCTCAGGCTGGAACCCTGCCTAGTAACATTTAAGAAAAAACTCAAGACTTGGTTGTTCCGCCAAGCCTTCCCGGACCCCTCAGACACACATTAGACGATGAACCGGCTCATGAGCAATGGAACCCAGATCCTCTCTAAATACTTCACAAGCATCAGTACTTTCATAACAGCTCAACTAGCACTAGCACGGACTTTTAGGTCTTAGTTTCTTAACTTACTACCCTTTTAAGCCTTCTTTCCAGCTGTTCTAAGCTTCCAAGTTTTGCAGTCCTTGTTAAATGTAACTTTGGTTTTCTCCTGATTATAATAAGTTGTTTATGTTTACTGTTTATGTCCCTGTTCGATGTAAACCGACCTGATAAGGTATTTAACTTTGAAGGTCGGTATAGAAAAATGCTAAATAAATAAATAAATAAATTTCATTCCTAATCAAACTGTACTGCTTGTGTTATTACTCCTGTGTGAATTCTGCACCCAAAAATAAAAAACTCAGGACCAGACTGCGCCGGATCGATGGCTCATTGGCAGTGCCACATACTGTGATACAGAGGGACATAGATTCAATTTCTGGCTCGGATTTTCCACTGCCTGGGGGCTGGTGTTGTCAAGTAGGGAGGATATGATAGTCCTCATGCAACAGCAACATCCAGTGACTGGATGCAGGGACCATGATTGCAGGGCTCCAGAAGAAGCACTAGTGTATGGCCTCTGGCTGACGCCAGTTGCTAGACTAGATATAAAAGAGGGGCAAAATCTCAGGTAGTTGCAAATGAAGGCTCATTGCACCAGATCCCAGCCTTGGTTTCAATTGAGCTGGAGGCCCAAAGGAGCAGGAGGAAAAAAATATCAGTATAAAAATAAAAAATTCTGCATTCAATATTCTAAAGGTTTGCACATTTATTTGTCAAAATAACATAATATAATCACTGTGCAGAATACTGCCAAGGAGTACTGTAATAGTACATCAAATGGCAGGGGACCATTCCTCTCCCCCAAGACTGTCCTCTCCACTCTGTTCACCCCCAGCCATCCCCTCCACTCTCTCAAATCCTGACTCATCTACCCACTCACTTTCCCCTTCCCCCAAACCCAAACCACCCACTCACTCTCCTCCCATCCTAAGCCCAGGTGATCCACTTTTTCTCCCCTCTCCCACCAAGCTCAATCTATCCACTCACTCACTTTCCCCCTCACACTAAGCAAGCCGGACCAACTCTTTCTTCCCATTCTCCTAAGTTAAACCCATCCACCCACTCACTTTCCTCCATTCCTCCAAAGTCTGACCCACTCACTCTTTCCCCACCCTCAGTCAACCTCACCAATCTCTGTATATTCTAGGGATGTGCAGCAGGGACGGATTCGTCCCATTCGGGATTTGGATTCATAGGGCCCCAAATCCATTGCATCCATTCTCGGGGGCCCCCAATCCATTCATATGTCAAAAAAACATTCATTCCCCCCAAAAAACCCCATCCCAACCCTTTAAAGTTATTTATCTACAATCCTCCATCCTCCTGACCCCCCCCCCCCCCCCCCCCAAGACTTGCCAAAAGTACCTGGTGGTCCAGTGGGGTTCCTGAAGTGATCTCTCCTGCACTCAGGCTGTCGGCTGCCAGTATTCAAAAAGGCACCGATAGCCCCTGTGACATAGTAAGGGCAAAGGCTATCGGCACCATTTTGAATACTGGCAGCCAACGACCCGAGTGCAGGAGAGATCACTTCAGGAACCCCACTGGTCCACCAGGGACTTTTGGCAAGTCTTGTGGGGGCCTCCCCAAACCACCTACTCACTCTCCTCCCATCCTAAGCCCTGGTCACCCACTTTTTCTCCCCTCTCCCACCAAGCTCAATCTATCCACTCACTCACTTTCCCTCTCACACTAAACAAGCCAGACCAACTCTTTCTTCCTAAGCTAAACCCAACCACCCACTCCCCACAAGACTTGCCAAAAGTCCCTGGTGGTCCAGCGGGGGTTTTCAGAACATCCGCAATGAATATACATGAGAGAAAATGTGCATGCACTGCCTCCATAACATGCAAATTTTCTCTCATGCATATTCATTACAGATATCCTGAAAACCCTACTGGCTGGTGGGCCCCCAGGACAGGGTTGGGGACCACTGGTATAATATATAAGGAGACAACTTGTCATAGAAAGAGAATAGAATTAAAATTGTATTTTATAATTCTTGATGCCTGTTCTGTTTAACTGAAAAACTGCTTGGAAAATATTGCATTATAGACTGACCTGAAGTTAAGAAACAAATTGCATGCTGGAAAACAGCTCACTATTCCGATTTTTAATTAGGAACTTTCATTTTCAGTTTTTATTTTATTTTTCCTGGAGATTTTAATGTGATAAAAAAATTCATTGGAAAAATTACCTTTCTACTGATATTTTTCCTGTGTGTTATAACAAAAGTATATAAATCATCTTTATGTTGCGTTCCTGTCAGTACAAAAAAACTAAAGTTGGCCCCTTCCTGAACAAGATTCATTGGAATTTTCTTCCATTTTATTCCTGTAACAACCTAAGAACATAAGAGGTGCTAAGATGGGTCAGACCAGTTCTTCATTAAGTCCCACATCCTTATCTCTGATAGTGGTCAATTTGGGTCTTTTGGAAGGACCCAGCAGAAGCAGACTGAAGAGATCCATTCCTTGATGTAATCCCTATGTCTATCTCGCTAATAATACTTACTCATCTGTCCTCCAAAAACTTGTCCAATTCTTTTTTAAACTCAGCACTATTACTATGCTCGGGCATATTTTCTGACTAATTCTACAGTGTAATTATGATTTGATTGAAAAAAAAAATTCCTTACATGTGTTTTAAATCTGCTACCAGTTAGTTTCAGTGTCCCCCCCCCCTAGTCCTAGTACTGTTTGAAAGAATAAGTAATTGTTACCTCATATACTTGTTCCACCCCAGTCATGATTTTACAAACCCCTATCATATCCCCTCTCGGTTGTCTTTTCTCCAAGCTGAAGAGGCCTAACCTGTTTAGCCTTTCTTTATCACGTTTGCCACACTTCTCTGTACCTTTTCTAGTTCTTCTATATCATTATTTGAGATGGGGATGACCAGAGCTGCACACAATACTTGGGATGTAGTTGCACCATGGATTAAAACAGAGCCATTATTATATATATTCCCAGTTTTACTATCTATTCCTTTTGAAATAATCCTTAACATTTCTGTTTGCTTTTTTTTTTTTTTGGCTGCTGCTGCATATTGAGCTAAGGATTTCAATGCATTGTCCACAATCCCTGCAATAAATGGTAACTCCTGATATGGAACCTCTAGCATTGTTGTACCCGGGGATGGTAATTTGCAAAGCTTTGTATGTACGTAAAAAGGAGTGAAAAAAGCTTTCTTAAATTGCCCCCTTCACTGTGTGCAAACGTACATACGCTGTTCACAATGGGGTCGATTTTAAAAGCAGTGCACACGCGTCCATGTGTTTACGCGCATGGCCCTTTTAAAATTGGGCGAAATGTACTTACTTATATTTGCCAGAAAAAAGGGGGACGCGTTTTAGCTAAGGGAAGGAACGTATATACAGGTGCAATGTATCCGCTTTCCCCCACCTGGCCAAATTTTAAAACTCCACAGGGAATTTCTTTTTGAAAATTAGTTTGCAGACCCTCAGATACACAATACCCATGGGCCTACCAGCCCGGCAGCTGCTTTAATAATCGCCCCATTTCTTAGTTTTGTTTTTCCCTATGCATAGCACTTTGCATTTGTCCGCATTCAATTTCATCTGCCATTTAAATACCAAGTTCCCCAGTCTCACAAGCTCCTCCTGTAATTCCTCACGATCAGCTTGTGGTTTAACGACTTTGAATTGTTTTGTGTCATTTGCTAATTTGTTATAACTTCACTCATTGCTCCTGTTTCTAAATCAAGACATTTTAGGAAAAAACCTAACAAGCCAGAAAGTTGTTGGCTTTTTTGTGTGTTTTGTTTTTAGCCATCAATTTTTTTCTCCTCCACCGAACAACCATTAACGATGATGTGTAGAGCGAATGAGATTTATCGTTCAGTGTCTTTTTGTTTTCTCATTATCTGTGTAAGTTCCCAGTCCGAAGGGAGAAACACGCTTGTCATAAACCTGGATATCTCTGTCCCTTACGTCATCATACTTACTTACTATAGTTTATAATTAAGCATTTCTAATTGAACTTAACATTTCTAAAGTGAAATGGTTATTTTAGACTTGCCCTAACTGGTAAAGCTATATTCATAGCCTAGGAGCATGGCAATTATTTGGCATTTTATCTTGGGCAGCATTACTTCCACTTCATACTTAATTGTGCACGCCGTATGAAATGTCTTGTGTTGTCCAATCCAAAAGATTAAAGTGCTCATCTCATTTAGCACAGAGAGTGACTACAGACCAAAAAGAGCTGCAAGCCAATGGAATAAAAATCTGAGAGAACAAAACCAGCTATCACAAAAGACGGTATAGAAAGCCTAAAGGGTCTCTACTAAAGAGGATTGTTCCACTATTCACAGGGGGAACAGAACTAGTGATATTATTGGGTTTTAGTTCCCTATATGGGAGGCTGAAATGGTAGAGTCTTCAGAATATAAAACCCAGTGCCACCTTTTTAGGGTGGGGGATTCTTTAGTTATCCTTCATAAGAGCAGCATGTCACTATGCTTGCTGCCGTTTTTATTTGTTTTCTAAGGAGGGACCCTTGGGCCTCTAAGGAAGAGGTCTGGGTAAGGAAAAGTAGAAAGGGTGCCTTTACCTAACAATACTATGTCTTTTTGGGAACATTTTTGTTTTCCAGAAAGAGAAGTTTTTTCCACCCTTCCTTTCTTTACTTTTGATTTCCATTTAGTAAGAACATAAGAACATGCCATACTGGGTCAGACCAAGGGTCCATCAAGCCCAGTATCCTGTTTCCAACAGTGGCCAAACCAAGTCACCTGGCAAGTACCCAAACGTTAGATGTAATATTTTCCAACATGCCTGATTGCCCTAGGGCCCAGGGTCTCAATGTATGTCATCTAAGCAGAGTGTTGTCTCTCAGTCAGAGAGCATGGGTGGACTATTGTTAATCCTTGTAGAGAAATGGATCTGGGTTCATACCTGGGAAGAATGAGGAGGTGAAGATCTGTGGCACCCATCCAGAGTAAACCACATCTACATAATTAGGATGTTGAAGAGAGGAGTATGGAGGTACCCTCCAGGTACCAACAGCTGTAAAATGGATTGTAAATACAAAAACTTGTAATTTAATATTTTCATCAAATTTCCAACTTCAATCAGTATGAGGTCAATATTCATACATAGCCAGCTATATAAGTTAGCCGGTAAGACTTATCCAGTAGGGATGTGAATCGTTTTAGGACGATTAAAATTATCGTCCGATAATTTTAATATCGTCTTAAACCGTTATGGAACACAATACAATAGAGATTCTAACGATTTATCGTTATAAATCGTTAGAATCGTGAGCCGGCACACTAACACCCCCTAAAACCCACCCCCGACCCTTTAAATTAAATCCCCCACCCTCCCGAACCCCCCCCAAATGACTTAAATAACCTGCGGGTCCAGCGGCGGTCCAGAACGGCAGCGGTCCGGAACGGGCTCCTGCTCCTGAATCTTGTTGTCTTCAGCCGGCGCCATTTTTCAAAATGGCGCCGAAAAATGGCGGCGGCCATAGACGAACACGATTGGACGGCAGGAGGTCCTTCCAGACCCCCGCTGGACTTTTGGCAAGTCTCGTGGGGGTCAGGAGGCCCCCCACAAGCTGGCCAAAAGTTCCTGGAGGTCCAGCGGGGGTCAGGGAGCGATTTCCCGCCGCGAATCGTTTTCGTACGGAAAATGGCGCTGGCAGGAGATCGACTGCAGGAGGTTGTTCAGCGAGGCGCCGGAACCCTCGCTGAACGACCTCCTGCAGTCGATCTCCTGCCGGCGCCATTTTCCGTACGGAAAATGGCGCCGGCCAGAAAACGATTCGCGGCGGGAAATCGCTCCCTGACCCCCGCTGGACCTCCAGGAACTTTTGGCCAGCTTGTGGGGGGCCTCCTGACCCCCACGAGACTTGCCAAAAGTCCAGCGGGGGTCCGGAAGGACCTCCTGCCGTCCAATCGTGTTCGTCTATGGCCGCCGCCATTTTTCGGCGCCATTTTGGAAAATGGCGCCGGCTGAAGACAACAAGATTCAGGAGCAGGAGCCCGTTCCGGACCGCTGCCGTTCTGGACCGCCGCTGGACCCGCAGGTTATTTAAGTCATTTGGGGGGGGTTCGGGAGGGTGGGGGATTTAATTTAAAGGGTCGGGGGTGGGTTTTAGGGGGTTTTAATGTGCCGGTTTTGCGATTTTTCGATTTTTCACGATTTTTCACGATATTTTACCCCCCCAAACGGCAACAATACGATTCCCTCCCCCTCCCAGCCGAAATCGATCGTTAAGACGATCGAGGACACGATTCACATCCCTATTATCCAGCTATGTTAGCCAGAATATTCAGTGGTGCGGACGTGCTGCCAAATATACTTGGATACCTTAATAGTTAGCCAATACCTTAACAGGACAAGTTTGAATATCACAATTTATCCAACTAACACCTAGATTTATCATTTTCTTAAACATTTTTCATGAATAGCACTCGTGATTAAAAAAGGAGTGTGGTTAGGGTAATTTTTGAGATACCACAACACATGCTAAATTTATAACACCTGTGATATTTTCACATTGTAAGCTGAGAAGTGCCCAGACAGGCATTTCCATGTTTTGGGCTGCACCTGGTGAGAGAGATGTGTTATTTTCACATTGCAAGCTGAGAAGTGTCCAGACATTTCCATGTTTTGGGCTGCTCCTGGTGAGTGAGAGAGAGACTCTTTATAAGGCTCTCATATAAGTTAACTATTTATACCACTGTATAAATAGTTGCACTCTGCTGCTATCAAGCTTGGTCGAGAGTACAATGTACAGATCTCATCTTTGTGTACCTTTCCTCACTCCAAATCATATCAAATCTTCACTGATGTGGACTGTGCTGTTCGTACCTCTGACTGTGCATGTAAAACTGCCCCCTAAAATCTAAACCATCACCAAAACCTCACCTCAAGTTACTAGTTGCCCCTCCTATAGTGGTGTAAAAAGTTGACTAATATGTGTGCCTCCCCAGAGGCTCTCTCTCTCCCTCCTCCCCCCCCGTAATGGGATTTTAGATTTTTAGCACAAATCTTGTTTTGGGAATATCGCACAATATAACGCCAGGAAAAAAAGGTGAAGTTATTTCCGAATTAAAACGTGCATATTCAAATGGTCTGTCTGGCTAAGTTCTGCACTGATCCTGACAAACTAGGATTTGAATTTTTCACTGCAACAACCTCCTCCAATTTATCTGGATAAACTGAAGGCATTCGAGATATCTTAGCCGGGTAATGCTGAGTGTGGCTGTGCCAGAGAGCAATTCTAAAGTTTATCTGCATAATCTGGACTTTACCCTGATATATCCAAATAAAGTTAGCAGACCTACCAGGTCCATCTTCCACTTATTTTACAGGCAATGGTCCTGTACCCCCAAACTATGGGTGGCCTTGTGCATACAAGTATGTCCCTAACAAGAGAGGGAGAGAGAGAGAGAGAGACAATTTATAAAGCCTTTATAGTAGTCAGCTATTTATATCTTTAAAGGATGTCCAGCTAATAACTCGAGGTGAGGTGTTGGTGATGGTTTATGGTTTAGGGGCCAGTTTTAGGTGTGGAGTGAGACGCACAAACAGCACAGTACACCGAGGTGAAGATTTGATGTCATTTGGAGTGAGGAAAGTATCACAAAGATAAGATTTCTACAAAGTTCTCTCGCCCTAGTCCATCTATTTTACAGGCAATGGTCCTGTACCCCCAAACTATGGGTGGCCTTGTGCATACAAGTATGTCCCTAACAAGAGAGGGAGAGGGAGAGAGAGAGACAATTTATAAAGCCTTTATAGTAGTCAACTATTAATATCTTTAAAGGATGTCCAGCTAATAACTCGAGGTGAGGTGTTGGTGATGGTTTATGGTTTAGGGGCCAGTTTTAGGTGTGGAGTGAGACGTACAAACAGCACAGTACACCGAGGTGAAGATTTGATGTCATTTGGAGTGAGGAAAGTATCACAAAGATAAGATTTCTACAAAGTTCTCTCGCCCTAGTCTGATGGACTTGATGCTATTATTACATCACTTATTTGTTTACACTTGTTACCAGGCACTGCAAGGTAACCAGGCACTAGTTACCTTGCAATCTTGGCAGCACAAACAAGTAACTAAAGAAACAGCTAATGGGAATGCAAAACCATACTTCTAGCAAACGAATTGCTCTCCAATTGACACATTTTACTTTTATCATTAACACTTTCGGTTAATGTGCACTAACTCCGAAATTAAGGAAACCTGAAATAAACTCCCCCAGAAACATTTAAAAAATGAAATCAAATAGATATGGACCCAATATGAAAATGGGTAGGACCCAGGAAACAAATCGGAAGCCGATCAATAATGCTGAAAAGCAGGACAAACAGTGATGATCGGTATAATCAGGGATTCTTTATTGGTGTTAGCCCGACTCTGGCCGAGTTTCACTCTTGCAGGAGCTGCCTCAGGGGCTACTAAAAGAACAATATTAATTAAAAATTACACATGACTGACATACATATACATTGACAAATAAACATAAATGTGTGTTAATACATATAAAATGTCAGCAACTTGAAAAATGTAAAATATAATTAAAATAATAAAACATTTATAAATACTAACAATTAACCAAAATAAAACCACACAAATATGTGCTCATATTATAGCAGTGTGTGATTAACATTTTCTATGTAACCTTGTGAAACTTATGGCCATGACGTACAAAATTTGTGTATATGTGTATGTCTAAAATCAATGAACGTGGTATTATCAGGAGAAAGTCATTAGTGAAAAGGACTTGTATGCAAAAATTCAATACCTGTACCAATGGTTGCTTGTAATATATCACATAATCAATGTGAGAACTTCACACCATATTAATTGGAATTGCTGAGAAACAGAGGGGGAAACGCCTAATGTTATATGGAAAATGTACACATGCTCAATTATGACAATAGTCAACAGTAAGATATAAAAAAATTTAAAAATATAAAAAATAAATAGAAATGAGATGGAGATTGCAAACAATAAAAATAATAAATAAAATCAATAATAACATATAAAACCATATAAATAGTCAAAAATTGAATGAAAACATATGGCAATAAAAATGGTGAACATTAAGAAATAAAACAATCCAAATCAAAAATCAAACTATGGAAATTCCAATATCAAAGAATTAAAAAATATGAATGAAATAAAAGTAATAAAATATGTATAAGTGTCTTGAATCAAGAACACTGATCTGAAAAATAAATCGGAGCAATTGAACTTACTGGTGAGTTGACTCAGTGTAGAAACAGTAACTTCCCAGTTAGAGTACAGTTGATGTTTTTTTGAAAAAAAACAAATACTATTCTTGGTGCGATATATTTCTGAAACATAAATTTTAAGCCATAAACATGATGTAGTAAGTGGCAACGGGTCAATTTGTTAAAAAATGAAGATATATTAAAAATATATTTAAAATATATATCGTCAGAGGAATCAAGATGGCCACGGGAGAGGTCGCATACTGACTTGCTCTGCTTTTCGTTGTTTCCTGCGATACTTTTTCATTATACCCTAATGCCGCATAAGAGGAAAGGGAAAATCTGGGTTTATCCTCCCATCCCGGAGAATCTTGAGGGGCAACGGTTAATATCTCAATATGCGACCGCTACATCAGCAACGAGGACATCAAGCCCCATTGGTGAGGAAGGGAAAGGAGCTTTATACTCACCCAGGGAACTATCTCTGACGCCTCCGGATCCTAGAACGCCGGTTCAAGCAGCTCTACTGTCCGATCCTATGCCTGCTGAGACGCCGTTGGATGTTTTCTCCGAGCATGCTCAGTTGGGAGGCATGCCCAGCATCGTTTCAGAGGGGGGAACAACTCGGGCCTCTGCTGAGGCTGAGAGAGTGGTGGAGTGTGAAGCCAGCAGAGAGGTGACATCTGAGCTGGTTGCTCCGTTTACCCCGCAGAGAATTACAAAACCGGCGATAGTTACACTCGATGCCCTTTGGGATTTGGTAGCAGGAAATGCGGTGAAACTCGACGAACAGGCCTATAAACTGGAGGGGGTTTCGAAAAGAATGGATAAGATTGAAACTGACCAGATGAATCAAGCTAATGTATTAATAAAGGTAACTGCTGAGGTTAAAAAACTACAAGATTTAAGTGCAATTTCTGTGAATGAGAGGCTATCGTCTTTGAGAAGACTTGAGTCAGTAGAAAATTATTTAAGGCACTTGAACCTAAGACTCCTAAATTTTCCCAAAGTTATGGGAGAGTTGCCTTTTCAGACTTTTAAAAAGTTTGTTGTAGAGATCCTAAAAATACCTCCTGAAAATGTTCCGTCTGTGAAAAACATATTCTTCTTAAAACAAAGAAGCACTCCAATATTACCTGGTTCTAGGGATAGATATGGAAAATCTGTCCAATTTCTTAGAATCATCTACAATGGAAATAATAGAGAGGTCTGCTTTATTTGTAACTTTCTATTCAGAAAATGATGTTGGATTAATTATGAAGAATTATTTTAAAAATCTGAATGTATTATTTTTGGGAGGCCAGGTTCGTATCTTTCCAGATTTGGCAAAACCAACGCAACTGCGAAGGAAGAAATTTATTGCTTTATGCCCTGAAGTTTTAGCACTAGGGGGAACCTATGTTTTGCGGTACCTCTGTAAGTGCATTGCAAAACTGTCAGGGAATACTTATATATTCTTCAGCCCGGAACAACTTCAGGCCTTCCTAGAGGCTCGGGCGCATTAAGCCTGCACCCTTCAGAGTAGGAACCTATAATTATACCTGATGTGTAAACCAGCCTTTGATTATTAAATAATTCTAATGTTCTCCTTTTTTTTTTCTTTTCCTCTCAAGTTTCCTACGTAAGAAAGGGATTGTTTGATTTTTGTTATGTGTTGTTCTTTATTATTTCCTGCTGATATAATTAATGTTCAAGAACAATATCATGTATCTCTTGTAATTCTATGCAAAGTTTCTTTGTATTAAACTGAAATAATGATAAATAAAAAAAAAAAAATATATATATATATATATATATATATATATATATATATATATATCGTGGATAGCAGCAGAGAAAGCAAAAGTGTTTGTATAGTCTTTGTGATGTTCAATTTTCCGTGCCAGCCACGGAAGACAGATTGTGAGAATTTAAGCGGCATTATTCACTGAGCATGATAACGTTGGAAAGCATATATATTATTCTGTTTTAATCATGTTGTGATCTTACTAATCAGGGTCGGGTGCCGGCATGGTTCTTACTAGGGATGTGAATCGTTTTAGGACGATTAAAATTATCGTCCGATAATTTTAATATCGTCTTAAACCGTTATGGAACACAATACAATAGAGATTCTAACGATTTATCGTTATAAATCGTTAGAATCGTGAGCCGGCACACTAAAACCCCCTAAAACCCACCCCCGACCCTTTAAATTAAATCCCCCACCCTCCCGAACCCCCCCCAAATGACTTAAATAACCTGCGGGTCCAGCGGCGGTCCGGAACGGCAGCGGTCCGGAACGGGCTCCTGCTCCTGAATCTTGTTGTCTTCAGCCGGCGCCATTTTCCAAATGGCGCCGAAAAATGGCGGCGGCCATAGACGAACACGATTGGACGGCAGGAGGTCCTTCCGGACCCCCGCTGGACTTTTGGCAAGTCTCGTGGGGGTCAGGAGGCCCCCCACAAGCTGGCCAAAAGTTCCTGGAGGTCCAGCGGGGGTCAGGGAGCGATTTCCCGCCGCGAATCGTTTTCGTACGGAAAATGGCGCCGGCCATACGCGTATGGCCGGTGCCATTTTCCGTACGGAAAATGGCGCCGGCAGGAGATCGACTGCAGGAGGTTGTTCAGCGAGGCGCCGGAACCCTTGCTGAACGACCTCCTGCAGTCGATCTCCTGCCGGCGCCATTTTCCGTACGAAAACGATTCGCGGCGGGAAATCGCTCCCTGACCCCCGCTGGACCTCCAGGAACTTTTGGCCAGCTTGTGGGGGACCTCCTGACCCCCACGAGACTTGCCAAAAGTCCAGCGGGGGTCCGGAAGGACCTCCTGCCGTCCAATCGTGTTCGTCTATGCCGCCTCCATTTTTCGGCGCCATTTTGGAAAATGGCGCCGGCTGAAGACAACAAGATTCAGGAGCAGGAGCCCGTTCCGGACCGCTGCCGTTCCGGACCGCCGCTGGACCCGCAGGTTATTTAAGTCATTTGGGGGGGTTCGGGAGGGTGGGGGATTTAATTTAAAGGGTCGGGGGTGGGTTTTAGGGGGTTTTAATGTGCCGGTTTTGCGATTTTTCGATTTTTCACGATTTTTCACGATATTTTTACCCCCCAAACGGCAACAATACGATTCCCTCCCCCTCCCAGCCGAAATCGATCGTTAAGACGATCGAGGACACGATTCACATCCCTAGTTCTTACAACTATACGGGGGTTAACTAAAAAAAAGGAATGTGGTAGCGAATGGAAAAACAAATACCGCAGTGACAGATACAACAACAGAAGCACTGACAACTCATGAAACACGGTGTCTTCTTTTCGTCCTAGATTAAAAAGCTAATGGCTGCAACATTCACAAAAGTGCAAAGGAAAGAATATATAGACATAAGTGTCCAAAAGCAGAAGCACTTACAAATAATAAAACACAGTGTGTTCTTTTGGATCGGTGCGTCGGGCTTCAGTCATCTAATAAAAAAGCTGATGATTACAACGTTCTCAAAACGCAATTGTGCTAAGAAAAATATATATGTAAAGGATGTGTGTCTTAACCAAATAGTGATCTTACCTTTGTCACGTAGTCGAAGGAAAAGAAATTACTGATGCGATTTAGAGTGCTTTTATGTGATTCTCGCGATAACATTAATGGCGGTCCCGCCAAAAGTTCAGTTTTACTAATTATCTCAACAGCTGGGTAAGTGTCTTTATCGCGAGTTGCCGCCAAAAAACCATTTTCATAAATGCAGTTGTTTAACATACAAATGATTGATTGGTTGATATAAATATATAAAAAATGATGTGAAAAGAAACTAGTTTAATACTGTGCCGCTCAAAACTTTTGACAGCGGCTCTGTTAATTGGGATGAGTTTAAAGACTCCCGATGTGAAGCTGTGCACAAATTTAGAAAAATATGACAAAGGAGGATATTTTTTGTCTATTGAACCCGCTGCAACTACCATAAATTTACGAATTGTAAGAATAAAAATGAAAAGAACATAATAGGCTGTTAAAGTGTGCTGGAAGGTATTGGTTGTTCACATATGTGTATGCAAACAATTGTTACTGTATATTGGGTGCTAAAGCTTAAGGTTGCAAGTGTAAAAAACTTTATTGATGTTAGTTGGGAGTAACATGCAAAGGAAAAATCTGATTTTTTAAAAAAACAATAAATAAAACATAGAGAATCCATGGAGATAATCTTTCAAATTCAAAAATACAAAAAATAGAAATGATAAATAAAATAAGTAAAAAACTAAAAAAATATAAATTAAAATAAAAAGGATGTGAGTATGTGTGTGTACATGATCCATACTAACAACAAATTATTTATAAATAGATGCTTAAATCATTGTCACAATTCAATCCAAATGGGGTTAATGTATTGAAATCGAAAATAAATTTTTGTTCCCATCTCAACAGTGTGTTGTCAAAATCACCTCCTCTCCAATTCATTAATGGTTTTTTAATAATGCAAAATTTGAAATCTTCAAAAAGGTGACCTTTTTCAATAGAATGCGCAAACAAAGGTTTGCCTTCACTATGGGCCTCATTTTCCAATATCGCATTGGTATCGCATGCGATACCAAAAAGGGGTGTACCTTATGCTAATAAGCATGTGTATCGCGAATCAGCTATGCAAAAGGCTGTTATCGCAAGTTGCGCTATTAGCCCAATTTGGGCTACATTGCCAGTATATCGCGGTTCACGATGTCTCCTGACAGGCCTGTTTCAGTATGATGCAGGCGAGAGAGATAGAGAAACAACAAGCTAGGTGGAGAGAACATTGCACAAATCTCATCTTGGAGTGAGTTTCCTCACTCCGTAGGTCATCAAATCTTCACAAGAGACCACTGTTCTGTTCGTACGTCTCATGTTGAATGTGAAAGTGGCCCCTAACCCCCTATACTAATACTTAAACCTCACCTCGAGTTACTAGGTGGGCCTCCCATAGGGATACAAATACCTGTCTAGGGAGGGGTATTATGGTAAGTTTCTCTCTCTCTCTCAGCACGGTTTGCAGAATTTTCTCGTACGTATATTTTCTTGCAAGGGCAGATGGCGACATAGATCACTCCTGTGGTTTTGCAGTTGGTAGATCCCATTAATTTAAAAACCTTGCCTTTGGTGCCTATTGTTAAAGATTGTGCTCTCAAATTTACTATGCATACACTGCAATTTCCGCAGGGTCTATGACCTAAATGAGTTTTCATCATGGGTTTCATAACAGGTAAAGCTGACGGGGACAGAAATTCTTTTAAGTTTCTGTCCCTTTTATTGGCCACCCTGACACTTTTGTCCTGAAAGGCCGGAAGTATTTGGAGAATATGCCAGTGTTTTCTAATAATTTTGATGATGTCATGAGATAATCCAGTTAAAGTGAGGGGACAGATAATTCTATTCTTCTTGATTGGTTTCTCTTTTTGCTTCAATAACCTAGATCTTTTTTGTGTATCTGCTCTAGAGAGCCCATCAAGGATGTCTTTATTAGGGTATCCCCTCTCTAAAAAATGGTCTTGCATTTCCATTGATCTTTTGTGAAATGTATCATCATCTGTGCATAATCTTTTAAGGCGGAGAAACTGGCTGTATGGTAAATTCCATAAGAGTGATTTGTTATGACTGCTAGTGAAATTCAGAATCTTGTTGGTGTCTGTAGGTTTCCTGTAGATGTCTGTTACAAATCCTGCTGTTGTGTGTTTGATAAGGATGTCTAAAAATGGTATTTTTTTAGAATCATATTGCATTTTAAATTGTAAATTAATATCCAGACTATTGAGCCAATTCTTAAAGTCTATGAGATCATTAATAGTGCCTTTCCATATTAGTAGAACATCATCAATATATCTCTTCCATAACATGATGTTTTCTGAGTATTTATGATGTGTAAGGAAAAGTTTCTCAAAATTGGCAACGTAGAGATTGGCAACAGATGGGGCCATGGTGGAGCCCATGGCCACTCCCTTAATTTGTAAATAATACTTTCTATCAAAGAAAAAGAAATTTTTAGTAAGGGCGATGGTGCCCAATTCTAAAATCAATTGGTTAGGAATTCTCATGTTGGTGTTTTTTTCTTGAATTGTCTGCCCAATTATTTCTATAGCTCTTTCTTGAGGGATATTAGTGTATAATGAATCCAAGTCCAATGTAACCAAGATGATATTATTATTTACAGGAGATATGTCCATGAGAATAGTGATCATGTGTGCAGAATCCCTTACATATGACGGTATGCTAGGGACATGTGGGCGCAAAAACGTGTTTACAAAAGTAGAGAGAGGTTCTAAAAGGGAGCCATTAGCTGAAATAATTCGCCTACCTGGAGGGTCCGTCAGTGATTTGTGTATCTTAGGTAATGTATACATCATGGGCATAACCGGATGTTCAACTCTAAGAAAAGAGATTTCCTTCTTAGGGTCTTATTTTCTAAACGTATCGCACGCGGAAAGGGACGTTTCGCACGTGAAATGTCCCTTTTCGCATGTGATACCAAAATGGGGGCAGAGTCGGCCCCGGAAGAGGAGGAGTCGGGGCATCACCGGGGCCGACTCCGCGAAGACGCCGTGGATGACGAAAAGGTAAGGCCCTTTTTGCGTCCGAGTTCGCTCCCAATAGCTACACCTCCTATGGTGGCGCTATTGGGTGCGAAACCGGCAGCAATCGCACCGCAACGGTGCGATCGCTGCCGGCTAGCGCAGGCCCACCCCCGGTTTCGGCCCCCCGCCCTTCATTCCCTAAAGTATCGCAGGCCTGTGATACTTTAGAAAATGAGGCCCTTAGAAAATTAGAAGATTCAGCTATATTTAAAATATTGTCAATGTCATTCTTGACACTGTTAGTCGGGTCGCTGTCTAATTTCTTGTAGAAGGTGGAATCTTAAAGCTGTCTCTGAATCTCAGCAACGTAATTGGATCTGTTCATCACTACTACTGCTCCACCTTTATCGGCTTGTTTTATTATTATTGTATGATCATTACTTAAACTGTTGATAGCATTTCTTTCAGATTTGGTAATATTGTGTTTATACTTGAAGTTCTCTTCTTTTTTTGTAATCTCTTTTAATATTAAACTCTCAAATGTTTGTATTACTGGATTTGATGGACCGTTGGGCATCCATTTGCTTGTGGTTTTACAATGGAAGAATCTGTCATTATTGGTTTTGTTGAAAAAAGGTCTATAATTCTCAGTTTTCTAGTAAATTTGAACAATTCTATTCTGGTTTTGAAGGCATTGTAGGAGGCAGTGGGTACAAACGACATGCCTTTGTTCAAAATAGCTACTTTGTCAGTGTTTAATGTCCTATCCGAAATGTTAATTATCCGATCTTTATCTTTTAGTATGTTTTCTGATAGGGATTGCTGTATTATTCTCCATTCTTTTCTTAATAATTCCTAACATTCTGTTTGCTTTTTTTGACTGCCATTGCACACTGAACTGAGGATTTCAAAGTATTTTCCACTGTGATGCCTAGATCCTTTTCCTGGGTGGTGATTCCTAATATGGAACCTAACATCGTGTAACTATAGCATGGGTTCCTTTTCCCCATATGCATCACTTTACACTTGTCCACATTACATTTTGTTTGCTATTTAAATGTCCAGTCTTATTTGCAGCCTAGCAGCTGTAAATTAAAAAAGCTACATCATGTATTCTCTCTTTAATTATTTAAAGAAATCCATTAATGGTAAGTGGCATTAAAATATACTACTACTCCTGAAAGTGCTCATCACTATTGCTGACTCATAAAAGTTACCAAAGAGCAATTTTATCAGAGTCTGCAATAGCACATTTTTGTTTTTAGAGTAGCAGAATGGAATCTATTATTACAGCCATCATTTATCTCCAGAAAACTCTTTATGGTTATCACCTATGATCTCTCAGTATTCGCTGACTTATAAATGCTTATTTTTAAGCCACACAATTGAACACCTCACTAAGATCAACTGGCATGTCTAGACCTGTCTAGACCAACACTGGCTGCTATAAAAATTAAAACCTTGACACAGTCAACCACAGTCAAGACATTCTGTACCTGTACAACGATTTGCAAGAAGATCAATGATGCTGATCATTTACAGTATCTAGGGCTAACTGGCCCTTAGCTTATTTCATAGTCATTAGGTTTTGCTTTGTTAATAGAGTTCATCGTATTGGCAGATCCAGTGTCAGGGAAAAAATGTCCTGGCTGACCTAAAACCAGGGAAAGCTTGGCAAGAGCCTAGTGTTGTGGCTCTAAGCAACTTGATGACTTGGAAAAATGCAGCCTTAAGCAGGTCAAGACAGTCTGTACAGCCTGATACGAAACTCAGTAATTCTGTTCCTGAGGAAATGGATTGATCCTGAGGACTTCAAACGGGAGCTCTGGGTGTGGTAAATTTTGAATGGAAGTATTGAGGCTTCTACCCTTAGCAGAATTTAAAACCAGGGAATCCTGCCTGGATAAAATATCCCACTTCCACTTCTATTTCCCTACCCTTTCTGCCTTGAGACAAAAAGTTTACTTTCAGAGGTGTGTTCGAATCTACCACAGAAATTTTTTATTAACCTTTAATTCTTGCAGCACATCATGCATAAATAAACCAGTCAGTTTATTGTAAAAATATTTTCTTTATTTCACAGATACAGAAAGGCATGAATAAATATCTCTAAATGACTAAGAATCACTTTTATGTTCAAATCTTAACTTTACCAGAGTATATCCTACAATCAATGCAAGAACCATTAATAAGGAAATTGAAATTATTAATATCAGATAAATGTCTATTAATGTCATCTTTTTAGAAATTAATACATTTCTAATACATCTGCCAATGTAGAAACAATAGCAATTTAAAGGTTCTCATATACTTGAATAAAAAATTATATTTACCAATTTTCTGAAGCACCCCGCTCTGTGTCTCTCTCAATCACGTGCGAAGAAAGTCTAAGTAGCACCTCTCCCTCTCCCTCAAACTGCCACTGTTTTATACACTTAAGACCCTTTGATCCAGGGTCGCTGTTACACTTCCATCAACACATTTATATTTTATTCTGTTTATAGCTTCGCCCATTTTTGATTTTTAATTGGATTTCTTTTGTAGTTCTAAGAGAAAATCTTTTTCACTCCTTTCTGTCACACTTAATTGGCTGGCCATCTGTTTTTAGGGTGGTCAATCATGACACCTGCGTTAGGATGCTCAATGTCATAAAATGCAGGTGCTTTCTTACTTGAGATAAGAGAAAGTGGTAAACAACTGTACTCTCAAGTCTGAAAGTGGGACAAAGGTGAAATCTTGAGGTTTTAAGTAGGGGAAAGGTGAAAGCTATGTGCTGAAGCTTTTTCAGCACAGCCATGACCAATGTCATGGCTTTTAAAAGTAAAGGCTTATGGGTATTAAATGCTAACATGTTTCTTTATGGCTAATTGATTACTGACTTCACTAAATATAAGTAATTATCAATAAAGCACAAAATATTAAGATATTTTCTGACACCCCCCCATGGAGTCAGTAAAACAAATACTAGACATAGCTAGATACATATAAATCAGTAAGGCACTAATAAGCCTGGGGGAAAATAATCACACAATAAACTACATATAATGAGTTGTGTCAGTGCTCAACATTGCATAGATACAAGTGAAAATCAAATGTAATAATACAAGTGTAATAAAAATTGGTTACATTACCAAATTGAATATAAAGAGATATGAGTTGACAAATCTGAGTTTGTTTCTAATAATAACCAGATATAAAGAATTTCTCAATATTTCCTTATGGGAAATAGAGAACATTCATACCCAGGGAATGTAAATTTTAAATTTGAAGCTACTCATCCAGTCAAATAAGATGAGGGTTCATAATTAAAATAATCTCTATGGGTCAGAAATCTGTGATGTGTCATCACTGATTCCATCATGTGTAGGGATCTGTGGGCATTAAATGCCTATTATACTTACCAATTGACGAGCAACGATCCTGAAATGGCAAGGTGCATTTTGAATAAGACACATACCAGTCCAGTCAATAATAGACAGTTATTCACAGTTCTCAGTAGATCAGCCGGATCAGACGTTTCAGATATCTGTGAAGTCAGTCTGACTAATTATAGATATTGGAATCTGTTTGCTCGCCTTCCACTGCTGGTCTAGTCGGAGCAGATTCTTGAGTAGGATTTGGTTGCTGATGTTGGAGAATGACTGATTGATCATCCTCAGAGGAGAGAGCTGCATTCAGCCAAAGCATAAAGTCTTGTCCTTCGTCTGTTAGAGAATTAGCCGGAGCAAGGTGCATTGGATCTAATTCTTCATCCGTCGCAAAAGACGGTGGACTAGGTACTGGAAACCAATTCGAGCTTAACCCCGGGCTGGAGGCTCTTGAATTTCCATCTGAAGCAACAGGATTGGCATTTGATAGGCCATGTCCATATCCTAATTGATATTCTGCCAAAGAGTAGATATTGAAGTAGCAGGGCACAAGTTCCCAGGGAGCACATTGGCAAATGTGAGCACTCGAGGTTCTTCGTAGTGCTTCACGAACAGATGCCAGTCTTCTTGGCCAAGTCCAGCAATAGGAATATTGTGGGAACTTAAATAAAATATCACAGTTTTTATGCAGATAATAAGGTGCACATGTATCAGGATTGTTTTCTGAATACATCCAGCTTCCATAATCAGCATACTCATTTATGAGATCAGGTCCCAGGCAGACAATCATCGCATTCTTCCTAGGATTAGCTGGAATATGTATCTTTGAGTTTACACCTGCCATTTCTGGTTCGCTGCTCTTTGTTCTAATTTCTCTTAAGACAGAAGAAAAGAACACCAATTATTACTATGATTCCCAGGATTAATGGGAATAAATTGATCCCTAAGTCATGAAGGAGTCCACCTGCCCCTTCCATTATGGTTTTAACTACACCAACAGCTGTTTTAGCTATTCCACCCACTAATCCAGAAAAAGCACGACCCAGGGCATTTGAAAATACCTCTGGCTTCAGTAGCTCGTCTAGGATCAGCTCCCATTCACTAGCTGTTAGTTCTATCATTCTCAGATGCTGTAAAAACTCATCCTCTGACATTAACCAAAGTGAAGACAAATTTCTCAATAATACATTTACATTTAAAACATGAGTCAATAACATTTTTAACTCCGTGAATTGTACTGGTTTAAATTCCATGTACTTTATTGTTTCAGTTAACCGGGCACTAAGTGTAGGAAAAAATTCCCACGGTCCACACTTAATGACAGATAGTGCAGTAACTAAATACAATATTCCCGGTTGAAACCCACACTGTGCTTTGTTTGACCGAAGGATATAAGATCCATTGGGTAATTTCAAAAAAACTTCTACTAGAGGACCGGGATTCGGTTCTAGAGGACAATCAGCTTCTCCCTCTAGTGTGAGGCAAGTATTAGAGACCTGCACCAGGGAATTACACACAGTTACAGGAACTTTGTGACAACCTTGTGCTATGATCCAGTGATAACCAGCATTATTAATACACAAGTGGGTTGGTTCAAAGATTTTAATTGTTTTAATCCAGGTATTGCTTCCATTTGAGCTTTCCAAGAACTGACCAAAGTTCTGGATTTCCCAGCAACGTTTATAGACCTGGGTAGTGATTGGGAGAAAGATACGTCTGACCCCTTGTACTAGGGTTGAACCTAAGGTTGCCCATGGTTCTTTTCCCATTTCATGTTTGCTGACCTGCAAAATAACTTGTGAAGCCTCAACATGGGCATACTGAATTTGCTCAGCTGTGAGGTTTATTTCCTCTAATATTTTTCCCAATTGAAGGTCTCCCCATTTGAGTTTTGGGGAAGTAAGACCATCAATAAAGTGAGTAAGCTGTTCTATTCTTGCTAGAACCTGTATTTTCTCATCAGTTGTGGATATGGCATCAATCCCTAACTGTAAGGTTTGAGCTAAGTAATCCCTTAATTGAAAAATACCTGCTCTTAGCTGATATTCATTGGATTGAATACCTTTTATAGCAGTTTTAATTCTATCATTAAGATTAAGGAATGTATTTTGAACCTCCTGTTTCAAAGCATTCCTGCGCTTTCTGTTGGCTGTTCTCATCACCCAAGCGGGCAAGGGAAATGAGTCATTCAGCCATTTTGTCTGTACAATTAAATCTAACACAGAAGTAACCTCAGTGTCATTTAACCCCTCAGCTAAACCCCTGATACAGGCAGCGGTCAAAGACCGGCCTAGCACAGGTGCATTTTGAAAAAAATTAGCCTCCTGAGTAAAGAAGGGTCCCCATACCCTATTAGAAAACCTTTTATTACAAAGATTAACCTGATATTGCCAACTAGGGCAACAAAAGCAATTCTTCTGGGTGGACGAGGAACGGGTACAAAAGAATGGATTATTCCCACACGCATTATTCCACAAAGATAAATTATAAAAAGAAATTCCACGCCAATGTGTAAAAGAGACAGGCAAGTCATCACAAAAGACATGATAATGTGTACTATTTAAAAACAGAATTTCATAAGGTAGTCTACAAACATAAGACAGAGAGTCCTTAATCATTGGAAGGGGGAATCCTGTATCCTCTCCCCCCCATGTGGAATAATTAGCGTAAGAAAGAGTTACCTCAGGAAAGATGTCCATCCAGGAGAAAATGAGACCTTTAATCAAACCTGAAAATTCATAATTAGAGCCAGACAAGGAGTCCTCCAGAGGCACCTTCGAAAGGGGATTGATGCAGGCACAAGATCCATTATGAAAACAAGGACGAAGGGCAAACAGCCGCTGGAACTGTTCAGAAGCACCAATATGTGGTTGAGAGCAGTGCTGCAGTTTCCAGGACGGAGTTTCAAGGATCCCAGTAAGATTGACACTCACTGCTCTGAAACCCAGGAACAAGTTCTGATATCTAATCGAACAGAACTCTGCACGGAAGCCATCAAGAGGAGATTCCGAAGTGATGGAAGAAAGCTGCAGGGAGGAACGCTCCAGCTGCAGAAACAGAGCAACAAGTCTGGACTCTAGACCCGCAGGCAGGGACTCCGGAGAGATGCCTTGCCAAACCTGGTGAGTGTAAAACCTGAAAGGAACATCAATATGCAATAAAACAGGATCTTGCACCAGCCAGCCATGGTATGGAACAAGAATAACACCAGAAGGCAAAGGCACTGCCAGAAGAGACAAAGGCTCAGAAGGTGAGCGCTTACTGACATGTGAGTGTGAATAACGGAGCTCCTGTGAAGCTGCGGGAGAAAAGGTGGAATGCAGCTGGGTATTAGATAAGAGATAAAATAGTGAGATAGGAGATGCAATAATTAAAAGCACCCAGCAAGCAATAACATACTTACAATAAGGTCTGTAAAAAAGAAACACAGCATGCAAAAAGGTAATGATTGGGGAACAAACCATACAGCATGCAAGCAAAAGCTTCTGCTGAAAGCGAGTGAAACATGGAGGACGCTCAGATGCGG
The DNA here is from genome assembly GCF_901001135.1 of Rhinatrema bivittatum. Taxonomy (NCBI): domain Eukaryota; kingdom Metazoa; phylum Chordata; class Amphibia; order Gymnophiona; family Rhinatrematidae; genus Rhinatrema; species Rhinatrema bivittatum. The sequence continues at coordinate 47,932,205 of NC_042618.1, read as the reverse complement.
GACAAGCTACACTGAGAACGACCTGATCTTCCTGCTCCGGGGTAGGCACAGCCATGTCACCGCTGAGAATGACATCAATTGCTGGAGCAGTGGGAGCGCTGGGCAGCGGTAGATCCTCCTGACCCATTGGCATCAGCGGAAACTGCGGATGCAGCAGAGGCTGGGGGTTGAACCGAGGCTCTGGTACCGGAAAACCCCAATGTCTCGGATACCAACTTGACATCTCTAATGGACACAACTTTCCTATTCTGTGGATCCTCAGAGTCAGAAAGCAACAGTCCCGAGTCACCTAAAAGTTCTGTAACAATAAAGGGATTAGACCAGTATGGTTCTAAAGAGCCACGAACATGCGTTTTGCTCAAAACTACGGAACCAATCTGAAAAGGATTTGGACTCCGAGAGGCCTTGTCAGAAGTAACCATAGCTTCTGAGGAGGCCATATTTTCAAGCATAGAGAACCCAAAGAGAGACATAGCGGGAGCTTCATGATTGGCAGTTATGGTACTATTAATCCGGATTTGGATCTCCGGAAGATGAAGGTACCAATGACTGGGGTTAGATTGCAAAGCAAAAATTTGCAGACTACGCTTAACCTCACCATTAATCCTTTCAACCATTCCATTAGATTCTGGACGATGTGGGTAGGAGAATCGATGAGTAACGCTATGATCAGCACAAAAGGTTTCAACCTCAGCATTTTTAAAGGCTGGACCGCCGTCTGTGCAAAGAAACTGAAAAGGCAAAATACCAAATACAATAGCCAGACGGTTAACAGTTACAATAGCAGTAATGCGTTTCTGTGCAAATAGAAACACAAAGCCAGTAAAGGAATCAAGTACAACCAAAATATGTCTGTAACCACGGGAAGAAGTAAGGGGACCAACATGATCCATAAAGACCACCTGCCCTGGTCTAATTCCCCGTGGAAGTATCCCCTCAACATAAGGGTGTCCAGTCCGTTTGGGATTTGTGCGCTGACAATCCAAACAGTCACTGACCATTTTCTTTGCCTGACTTCTAGTCAAAACCCCATCTGAATGCTGGCACAAAGTAGCCGCATTCAAATGTAAGGAGCCATGCCTAGCAAGACGTGCCCTTACAGTTATCTCTTGCTGAGAGGCAGCCAATTTAGCTGCTTCATCTGCCAAAGAATTGTAACGAGAGTACCAGCCCACGGTCTGGTGAGCAGGCACATGCAAGACAAGCACCTGCACAGTAAGTTTCTGTGAAATAGAAAAAATTAATCTCCAGTGAGCTCTGTGTGCAATAGGCTTGCCTGTAACATCTAAAAAGTCACTGTTTTCCCACACTTTCATATGTGAATTAAACCCAGACACCACATATGTAGAATCAGAACAAACCATAACGGATCTTTCAGGATCCAAATTGGGCGTCTGCTCAATATGTGTCAAAGCCTTTTGAAAGGCAATCAGCTCCGCCTGCTGTGAACTCATATCACCTAATTGCCAAGTGTGTGTGGCAAAGACTTTCCACTGACCCCTTTTATTAGGAGTTAAAATAACATTAGCTGCACCAGCAAAAAATGCAGTAAGATAGTCACCCGAGGGTGTGGCAGAACCATCAGTAAAAATTACCAATTGAACCTTCTGATAAATAGGAGGAAGGAGCCTATCCGTCTCAGTAGTTAAGCAAAGATCCTCACAAGTTAAAATAATGTCAGAATCAGCCAAACCATTCTGATAATGGAATTGCACATCGTCTCTATATTGATCAGCACGCCATTGCACCCAGCGTGTGGAGAGAGCCCTACTCTCTGGGAGGGAATGGCGAGTGACAGCCTGTAACTGGGGAATCCCAGTATAACAATGAATAATCTTACCCTGAGCAAGAGCAGAGACTTTAGACAGGCAATATCTGACAGCCGTCAGTGTACGCTCCACAACATTAAATTTCCTCTCAGGCTGAGAGAAAGTATGTGTAATATAACATATGGGCTGAGATTCAGCATGGTTACTGATTGTAGCCAAGAAATGAGAGTCAGAAACCTGCAACGTGACATCTAAATCTTTAGATGATTTACGGTGCGCCAAAGGGGCTGAAACTTTGACAGCCTCTTGCAGCGCTCTCAAACATTCAGAATGAACAGCAGTCCAATCACGTGCCACAACGGCATCTCCTTTAAGCAAATCATACAAGGGGGCTGCTAATGAGGCAAAACTAGGCACAGTTTTACGTGCAAAATTAAGTGTCCCCATGATTACTTGCAATTGGCGAGATGTCTTAGGCACCGGGAAGGATATAATCTTTTCTTGGAGGGTGGGGGCAAGGCTAGCACCTGCCACCCCGATTAAAAATCCCAGAAACTTAACTTCCTCAAAACCAATTCTGGCTTTGGCAAAATTAACTACAAAGCCTTCCTCACCCAGTACCTGTATTAGTTTAACTACAGAATCCCAAAGCACATCCAGCTTATCAGAAGCCAGATATATATCATCAACATAAGGAACAGCATTATCAATGTTATGTCGCTGAAGGAGTTCCTCAACGGCAGCAGAAAATAAAACAGGGGAATTTTTAAAACCCTGAGGGAGCCTGGTATACTGATACTGCTTACCCCTGAATGTGAATGCAGTGACAGGGGAAGTGCTAATCGGAATACTCCAAAACCCATTAGCTAAATCCAAGGTGGCTTTCCACCTAGGTCGTGGCAAATTATCAATTGTAGATGCAGGATTCAAAGTCTGAGCCGCAACTGTCTCAGAAGAGGCGTTAAGTACTCTATAGTCAATGACCATACGAGTACTCCCATTTGGTTTGGGCACAGGAAGGAGGGGTGAATTAAATTCAGAATATTCCTCAATTAAAACACCCTGAGTAAGTTTCTGAGAAATAATAATATTTAAATCATTGTAGAATTTCTTATGGACAGGATACTGTTTTTGAGGACTGAAAGGCTTATTTAAAACTATCTCTATCGGCTTAGGGGTCTGCACTAAACCAGTGTGGGTATGATAGAGCTGAACGAGCCCTAACTTAAGCCATTCAGTAAACAAATTCTGCAGCTCAGCCTCTCCAATGATGGATTTGAGCTGAGGAGAAATTGAAGCTTTTACAGCCTCAAAGCCATAAAGGGGGTCCTCCAACATCATAGAAGGCAAAACAGGCACAGCAGCCTGTGTGAAATAAATTGCAAAAGGATCCTCCTCATCAAATAAACATGCCACTTTTATGGTACGGGACCCTTTGAAGTAAGGGGAAAAGATTTCTACAGTCGCTAAGGGAGCTTGAGAATGCTTCCCTGCAAACATAGTAATTGTGACATTTTCATTTAAATATTGAATTGTATCCCATTCTCTAGTCAGGATATTAATTGTAGTACCTGAGTCCATCATGCCCACAAATAGATCACCCTGCTCCATATTCTGGATCCACAGGGGGTTTAGACGCGGAGCCAGCATTGCCATGGAAAGTGGCTCGCTTCACAGGCTTTTTGTGAGAAGAAGGGGGAGGGCGGTCCGCCTTAGTTACAGCTCCGGACACCGCTGGAGGTTTCTCAGGAGCTGGAAAGCGGGCAGGAGGGGTCCCACGATTATCCCTCACAGGATAGCGGGGAACCCACCCAGTATTAGAGGGATTTCGTGGAGGGGGGGGTGTATAATCCTGTCTAGAATTCCCAAACCCCCTATAGACCCTCTGATTTCTATCCTGGGAAGAAGGATCCCTGAAATGAAAACTCACCCGTCTTGAAGTTTTCTCAGGCTGAGTGCGCTGGATCTCTCTGCCCCTTTCCCTGGGTCTGTCAGACCCTGGCTGAGCCTGTTTAAGTGGCTTAGAAGGGATTAATGGACGACCAGCCGCCTCGAAGACTTGCTGGATAATGAATGGGAACTGCTCATGTCGATCTGCCGGGGCCAATGCACTTAAACGATTACTAAGATCAATACGAATAGAGGTATCAGGCATGACGTCTTTTAAAATCTCCCATACTTGATCAAAATTACTCATAGTAACCAGCATGCCAAGAGAATATGCAGCTGAAATACCAAACTTTTGCAAAATATGACGCAGCACTTCACCGAGATTTGTGATTAACGGTTTCCCAAATATCGAACGATAAGTCCACCCGTAATAACTGCCCCAGCTATCGCAGAATGAGGGGGGAGGAACCAAATTCTGTGGCATCAGAGTAGAAATAATATAATGTCTGGTACGAGAATTACAGGCACCAGTGACAGCTTCAAGCGCGACTAGTCTAGTGGCCAGATGTTCAGGTATCAGATTAACATCAGCTGGAAGCGTCCCCAAAGCCCGCCTTACTCTATCTGCTTTTCGATCAATCTCACTACGGGTCCCGAATTCTCCAGGCGTCCCCAAAGAAAACGAGGTTTGTCCGTAATGATCTCTGAGCGTTTGAAAGCAGTGCAATAGGGCATTGTAAAACGCATTCTTTTTCCCTGCCGGAATTTGATCCACAGGCGGGGCATCAAAGGACAAAATAGCATCAAGAGGCGGACGCGGTTCAGTGAACGCCAAGCCCCCTCTTTTTCAGAAACCGGAATTACCGGATTCTCTACAAATAAGCATTTACCAAGTGAAAAAGACATCTGACAATCAGGGAGAGCAAAAGGAACAAAATCCTCTTCCGCTCTTCTATTTAGCCCCTGGTGTCTGCCCTGTGCAGTAAGAGCTTTTAAACGACAAATGTCAACATGAAAGCACGGTGACGAGTCACTGGCCACTTGTAAATGCAGGACAAAGGACTGATTTTCCCTGATATGATTGGCTTCAACCCACTTACGGAACGTTGCTTCTTGAGAAGCTCTAATTCTATAAGGGTCAGCCATTGCAACCAATTATAAAAACTGCTGCAAAAGGCAGAAGTACAAAGACTGGAAAATAATGTTTAATTCTACAGGAGATTTAAACCACGTTGGGCGCCATGTGGTAAATTTTGAATGGAAGTATTGAGGCTTCTACCCTTAGCAGAATTTAAAACCAGGGAATCCTGCCTGGATAAAATATCCCACTTCCACTTCTATTTCCCTACCCTTTCTGCCTTGAGACAAAAAGTTTACTTTCAGAGGTGTGTTCGAATCTACCACAGAAATTTTTTATTAACCTTTAATTCTTGCAGCACATCATGCATAAATAAACCAGTCAGTTTATTGTAAAAATATTTTCTTTATTTCACAGATACAGAAAGGCATGAATAAATATCTCTAAATGACTAAGAATCACTTTTATGTTCAAATCTTAACTTTACCAGAGTATATCCTACAATCAATGCAAGAACCATTAATAAGGAAATTGAAATTATTAATATCAGATAAATGTCTATTAATGTCATCTTTTTAGAAATTAATACATTTCTAATACATCTGCCAATGTAGAAACAATAGCAATTTAAAGGTTCTCATATACTTGAATAAAAAATTATATTTACCAATTTTCTGAAGCACCCCGCTCTGTGTCTCTCTCAATCACGTGCGAAGAAAGTCTAAGTAGCACCTCTCCCTCTCCCTCAAACTGCCACTGTTTTATACACTTAAGACCCTTTGATCCAGGGTCGCTGTTACACTTCCATCAACACATTTATATTTTATTCTGTTTATAGCTTCGCCCATTTTTGATTTTTAATTGGATTTCTTTTGTAGTTCTAAGAGAAAATCTTTTTCACTCCTTTCTGTCACACTTAATTGGCTGGCCATCTGTTTTTAGGGTGGTCAATCATGACACCTGCGTTAGGATGCTCAATGTCATAAAATGCAGGTGCTTTCTTACTTGAGATAAGAGAAAGTGGTAAACAACTGTACTCTCAAGTCTGAAAGTGGGACAAAGGTGAAATCTTGAGGTTTTAAGTAGGGGAAAGGTGAAAGCTATGTGCTGAAGCTTTTTCAGCACAGCCATGACCAATGTCATGGCTTTTAAAAGTAAAGGCTTATGGGTATTAAATGCTAACATGTTTCTTTATGGCTAATTGATTACTGACTTCACTAAATATAAGTAATTATCAATAAAGCACAAAATATTAAGATATTTTCTGACATGGGAACACTTGCTTATCTTTGATGTTCAATGGCTTACTGACAACTGACCAAATAGACAGCAATTTTCAAAAGGGATCTAGTTACCTAACTACAGAGTTAGACAGGCAGATCCCTTGTGTGAAAATTGTCTTCTTCAGAGCAGCTAAATTTATTCATAAAGTTTCACTAGGCTGCTAGATTTAGCCACTGAAAGGAGTGAATTTTCAACGGGGTTTTGTGTGCAAAAATAGAATACATGTGCATTAGAGTGTGCATTTGTTTGAAACAAATGCATAATGGGATGAATGAGGCAATATTTGTTTCATTCTGAATGAAATGAACCCAAAATGGTTTCTAACAAAAATGCCTACATTTTTTTAAAGTATTTTCACTTTTGTGAGGGAGGAAAAACATGTAAAGACTACCTGGAGTCCCTTTGACTCACCACTTAACGCAACCTAAGTTGCGGGACCTGGCCCAGGCCTAGCTGAGCCTCTCAGAACCTCCTTGTGTCAGATAAAATCCCCTGTGGGGCACAGACCCACCTGACTGAACTTAACCCAGCTAGGTGAGCCCTGGAGTGATCCTCATTTGCGCCTGCCCTATCTCTGTGCATTTAAAAATGTCGGTGTCAGCTATTTTTGACCAGTGCTGAAATGATGTACAACATATTGTTGGCCACAACTGAAACAGACGCTGAAGTGATGTCACTTCAGCACCATCATTTTAAAATACATAGAAATAGGGCATAAATGAGGAGGTATCGTTCCTGCCCTTATAATCCACCAAATCCACATGAAAGGATTAAGTGAGGGCCAGTGAGATTCCAGGCCCTAGTGAATTTTTTAGGAGGTTGGATGGGGGAGGCCCCAGCTGGGCCTTGCTAAGTCCAGCCAGGTAAGCCTGGGCCCTGAGAGAAATTTTGACCAAAGCGAGGAGGGTCAGGGGGCCAAGCTGGCCCTGGCCTGGGCTCCAAGGCTTGTATTGAGATGAAATTTGATCTCTAAAATAAATTCCTTTTCTCTGTTTTGGAACATAGTCTTCGGGGTGTGGACAGTTGGTTTTGTGTGAGAGGCTCCCCTTGGGCCTCAGAGTATTCTGCAATTCCCCAGTGGAAGGAACCTTGTCTCAGGGCTGCAGGCTGGATTTTACCACCCCTGCAGAAGCCGATAGTGACTCCTGGCGAAGGAGAGAGTTACTTTCATTGCTTCTGAGCAATGGGTCATAGCAGGGGTGGTTATATAATGAGGCAGGATGAGGCGGCCAATTCAGGCGGCAAGATTTTGAGGTGACAAAATTGCCCCTGAAACCTTCCTGCCGCAGCCTCCTTACCCTGACTTTATTATGCCTTTATTTTTTGTCTTTACTTCCTGGCAGAAGAGGAGGGCTGCTGGCGCTGCAGCCCAAAGAGAACCTACAGGACCGTGGCAGAGCCATCGTGCTGCAGCCAGAAGACAGCTATGCAGGGCCAGAAAAGAAGCCTGAAAGGCTGCAGCAGAGCCCATCTTGGCCAGCGGTGGCTGAAGAATGAAAGAGGTGCCGCGATCCACTGCTGGAGCCCAAGCCAGTGGCGGCTGAAGAAATAGAAGAGGGGCCGCTGCCGAACCCTGGCTGGAAGTCATTCCCTTAGCCATGAGGGCTGAAGAAGGAGATTGCTGCTGCCTGCTAGGTCAAGAAGGAAGTGAGTGACAGAGAGCATGTTTGCTTGTGTGTGGGAAAGTGAGAGAGAGCATATGTACATGTGTGTCGGACAGTGAGAATAGGTATGCATGTGTATGGGAGAGTGAGAGCATGTTTGCCTTCCCTCGTCTGGATGTCAACTGAATGTGGGTCCAGAAAAAACTCCTTATATCCAAAGCGCTGTGCGCTAATGAAAACCAATCAGGTGAATTTGCGCTTCCTTCTATCCTATGGGAGTCCGATGTGTTCTACGATGTTTTCCTTAATGGGTGTGCGATCCCACCCACTTGTACGTGCTATTATACGTGCTTCGGACCTGATGGAGGACTACCAGAAACATTGGGTAGTAAAAGTAATGGACTAGGAGAACCTTACTGAAACAATCCTATAAAGCTTTTATATTTAAAGTTAAACCGATCGGAAACATGTATGATGATACTCAATGCGGTCCCATATGGGGACCTAACTCTAACCCAATAAAAATTTTAAATTTAATGTTGATAAGTGAGCTAATTTCAAGGTGGGGCTCTCCATGCCCACGATCCTTCAAAGGGAAGGAATCCTGGTTTGCTTTCGAATTGAGAAAGCTGAATCCGATACCCGTCTTGTTTGTTATATAATCATCGATAAATTCAGTTCATCATTCATGCCTGTAGGTGTGGATGACCTTAGAGTATAAATCCAAAATAGTTCCCGATAGTTCAGTAAGGCATTTAAATCACCACCACGATGAGAAACTGCGACCGGGATTCCTTCCCTTTGAAGCATCGTGGGCATGGAGAGCCCCACCTTGAAATTAGCTCACTTATCAACTTTAAATTTAAAATTTTTATTGGGTTAGAGTTAGGTCCCCATACGGGACCGCATTGAATATCATCATACATGTTTCTGATCGGTTTAACTTTAAATATAAAAGCTTTATAAGATTGTTTCAGTAAGGTTCTCCTATTCCATTACTTTTACTATCCAATGTTTCTGGTAGTCCTCCATCAGGTCCAAAGCACATATAATAGCATGTACAAGTGGGTGGGATCGCACACCCATTAAGGAAAACATCGTAGAACACATCGGACTCCCATAGGATATAGGGAAGCGCAAATTCACTTCATTGGTTTTCGTTAGCGCACAGCGCTTTGAATATAAGGAGTTTTTTTTGGACACACGTTCAGTTGACATCCAGACGAGGGAAGGCAAAGATGACAGCTATTCACGTTGGCATACTTTGAAGTTATCAAGAAAAAGATGAATCAACCATGGAACTATTTTTGTGACCGAAGTTTCATCGCACAATTCTAAGGGAAGTAATATATCTTTAATATTAGTACTGTAATCTTTGCATACAGAGTGTCGGACACCACTTGCCGGTATATCCCCTGAAGAAGGACGCTGGTCATCTGAAACATGTATATTTTGGGACTATACATGTTTTGAATTGTGATAAGACGGATAGAGAAAAGCTTCTCATCATATAGAAAGAGCACGTCTTCAAATATACAGAAGAGATTTACGTTATATCTTATGGTGGTGAAGTGACATTTTAATAGTACTTTAGGAGCATCATCAAAGATTATATTTTGCTGGATGTCTCGCATACCTTGTATGAATTAAGAACGAAGTAAGAAAGTGTTTAATACACAAAAAAATACACCAAAAAAAGTTTGTTTGCATGAACACACACACACAAAATAACGGGAGGAGGTTGGCAGGTTGATGATTATAATATGCTCGAAAGAGGCAGGGTTGCCTACATGGTTATATGAAACCCCAACCTACCACCCTAAAAAATTTCTCTTCCCTTGAATGTTGAGATAATTGAATCCCACTTCACGTGTAGGTTATAAGAAGTACGGAAAAAAGGAGAATATAACAACATCGAACATAATAGAAAAACAGATCCTCACAGTGAATGAACCTGTAGGTTCTTTTTTTGATATAGTATATATTATAGACACTGTGCAAGTGGTTAGATTTTCACTACTTTTAAAATAGACAGCCTTCTTTTAAGGTAGCCTAGTATATTCAGCAGTAGGGATGTGAATCGTGTCCCCTATCGTCTTAACGATTGAAATCGTCTGGCAGGAGAAGAAAATCGTGTTTGGCACGATTGTTTCGTTAAAAAATCGTTAAAAAATCGTTTTTTCCGATTAGTGCGCACTAACGGGAGTTAGTGCGCACTTCCTGCACACTGTGCCCTAACCCTGATACCAGGGGTGTTGTGATCTTCCTGCACACAGTGCCCTATCCCTATTAATACCAGGAGTGTTGTGATCTTCCTGCACATAGTGCCCTATCCCTATTAATACCAGGAGTGTTGTGATCTTCCTGCACACAGTGCCCTATCCCTATTAATACCAGGATTGTTGTGATCTTCCTGCATACAGTGACCTAACCCTGACACCAGGGGTGTTGTGATCTTCCTGCATGCAGTGCCTTCTCCCGCCTGCATTACTAGTGAGAGGCTGGCTTCACAGACAGGGGGGAGCTTCCTGACCCTCACTCCTCCCCTCCCCCATGTCCCAGCAAGTGAAGGGTGTGTGGGTGAGTGGGGGGTGGGAGGATGGTGAAGGCGGAGACAGCTCCCTTCCTGCATTATTAGTGAGAGGCTGGCTTCACAGACAGGGGGGAGCTGCCTGTCCCTCACTCCTCCCTTCCTCCAAGTCCCAGCAAGTGAATGGTGTGTGGGTGAGTGGGGGGTGGGAGGATGGTGAAGGCGGAGACAGCTCCCTCCCTGCATTATTAGTGAGAGGCTGGCTTCACAGATAGGGGGGAGCTGCCTGTATTTCACTCCTCCCTTACCCCAAGTCCCAGCAAGTGAATGGTGTGTGGGTGAAGGGAGGGGGAGGAGGATGGTGAAGGGTGAGACAGCTCCCTCCCTGCATTACTAGTGAGAGGCTGGCTTCACAGACAGGGGGGAGCTGCCTGACCCTTACTCCTCCCTTCCCCCATGTCCCAGCCAGTGAATGGTGTGTGGGTGAGGGGGGGGGAGGATGGTGAGGCTGAGACAGCACCCTCCCTGCATTACTAGTGAGAGGCTGGCTTCACAGACAGGGGGGAGCTGCCTGACCCTCACTCCTCCGGGGTGTTGTGATCTTCCTGCACACAGTGCCCTATCCCTGATACCAGGGGTGTTGTGATCTTCCTGCACACAGTGCCCTATCCCTAATACCAGGGGTGTTGTGATCTTCCTGCACACAGTGCCCTATCCTTGATACCAGGAGTGTTGTGATCTTCCTGCACACAGTGCCCTATTCCTGATACCAGGGGTGTTGTGATCTTCCTGCATGCAGTGCCCTATCCCGGTTACCGGGGGTGTTGTGATCTTCTTGCACACATCCCGGTATCAGGAATAGGGCACTGTGTGCAGGAATATCATATCACCCCTGGTATTAGGGATAGGGCACTGAGTGCAGGAAGATCACAACACTCCTGGTATTAATAGAGATAGGGCACTGCATGCAGGAAGATCACAACACCCCTGGTATCAGGGATAGGGCACTGTGTGCAGAAGATCACAACACCCCGGAGGAATGAGGGTCAGGCAGCTCCCCCCTGTCTGTGAAGCCAGCCTCTCACTAGTAATGCAGGGAGGGAGCTGTCTCAGGCTTCACCATCCTCCCCCCCCCCCTTCACTCACACACCATTCACTGGCTGGGACATGGGGGAAGTCTGGACTGAGGGTCAGGCAGCTCCCCCCTGTCTGTGAAGCCAGCCTCTCACTAGTAATGCAGGGAAGGAGCTGTTTCAGCCTCACCATCCTCCCCCTCCTCACCCACACACCATTCACTGGCTGGGACATGGGGGAGGGGAGGAGTGAGGGACAGGAAGCTCCCCCCTGTCTGTGAAGCCAGCCTCTCATCAGTAATGCAGGGAGGGAGCTGTCTCAGACTTCACCATCCTCCCCCCCCCCCTCACCCACACACCATTCACTGGCTGGGACATGGGGGAAGTCTGGACTGAGGGTCAGGCAGCTCCCCCCTGTCTGTGAAGCCAGCCTCTCACTAGTAATGCAGGCAGGATAGGGCACTGCATGCAGGAAGATCACAACACCCCTGGTATCAGGGTTAGGGCACTGTGTGCAGGAAGATCACAACACTCCTGGTATTAATAGGGATAGGGCACTGTGTGCAGGAAGATCACAACACCCATGGTGTCAGGGTTAGGGCACTGTGTGCAGGAAGATCACAACACCCCTGGTATCAGGGTTAGGGCACGGTGTGCAGGAAGATCACAAACACTCCTGGTATTAATAGGGATAGGGCACTGTGTGCAGGAAGATCACAACACCCCTGATGTCAGGGTTAGGGCACTGTGTGCAGGAAGATCACAACACCCCTGGTATCAGGGTTAGGGCACTGTGTGCATGAAGATCACAACACCCCTGGTATCAGGGTTAGGGCACTGTGTGCAGGAAGACCACAACACCCCTGGTATCAGGGTAGGGCACTGTGTGCAGGAAGATCACAACACCCCTGGTATCAGGGTTAGGGCACTGTGTGCAGGAAGATCACAACACTCCTGGTATTAATAGGGATAGGGCACTGTGTGCAGGAAGATCACAACACCCCTGGTGTCAGGGTTAGGGCACTGTGTGCAGGAAGATCACAACACCCCTGGTATCAGGGATAGGGCACTGAGTGCAGGAAGATCACAACACCCCCTGGTATCAGGAATAGGGCACAAGTTCTAGTCATATTGACTGATCACATTACTTTTTTTGTCAACTACCAACAGTTTCCATTTCCCA